>NC_052055.2:100539014-101975681 GCF_903992535.2 Arvicola amphibius
CATATTGCTTGAATGAAGAGTCTTGCTGAGTACATTTATGCATATACCCTAGTGAATTCTTTGATGTACGCCATCTCTACGTTATAGAATCTGTCCTAAGCTATGTTTTTTTCTGGGCATACAGGTTTTAAAGTTTAGAAACATTACAAAACATCTTCTGTGTTTGTGTATGGTGTGTACTTTATACCTCCTAACAGATGTTGGTTGTATTGTGGATTGTTTAATTTTTAGGAACATGCCAGTGCTGTAAAGGAGCTTGAAGAACTCCAGCTCCAATTTGAAAAAGAAAAGAAGCAGCTTCAGAAAACCATGCAAGAACTGGAGCTGGTTAAAAAGGTACAAAACTAGTCTCCAGAGAGAGAACTCAGTGGCAGAGTGCCTGCCTAGCATGCCTGAAGCCCTGGGTTTGGTTCCCAGCACCTCAGAAACAGAGAGATGTTTATAGAACTACATGGCTCATACTGTTGCAGTTCCATACACGGGAAAAATATTTTAAGTATTGGTTATAATACTAAAATAATCCTTTATAAACTCTTAGCCTCAGTAAATTGAAACAGTTGTCTGTTCAGAAGAATCTAGGCTCATGTGTGATTGCAGTATAAAACATCAAGATTTAATTAATTTCAAAGCTTAAAATTTACTTTGATTAATTTCTCACTACTTTTTCAAAGAGTATTCTGTAAAAGGTATTATATTACCTAAAATATTAATATCATAAATGAGAACTCCATAAGACTAGAATTACTACTAATTATGGTTAATTAAAGTTAATCCAAAAAAAAAGAGTTCCAAAAGTTGAGTTTTGAACTTCTAGAGAATATTTGATAAAATTAGAGCTACAAACTGTGGAGCTTTTTATTTCCTTATTTCTTACATTGTGTCTGTACTACAGAAATAAAACCTACTTATCCTTATGTTATGATTTTAGCAGTTCCACAGGTTAACTGCCGTACTAATATGTAAGTCTTTTATAATGTGCAGGATGCCCAACAAACGACATTGATGAACATGGAAATAGCAGATTATGAACGTTTAACGAAAGAATTAAATCAGAAGTTAACAAGTAAAGACAGTAAGATAGAAGATTTGGAGCAAGAAATAAAAATTCAAAAACAAAAACAAGAAACCCTACAAGAAGAAATGAGTGAGTAAAACAATTCTTTTTTTTTTTTTTTTTTTTTTAATAGAGTCTCTGTGTAGTCCTGGCTGTCCTAGAACTAAGTCACAAAAATCTGCCTGCCTCTGCCTCCTCAGTATTGGGATCAAAGGTTTGCACTACCACACCCAGCCATTCATACAAACCCAGCAAATGTGACTAACAATGCTCAAATTATTAAAGACCATAGGCAGGTCAAGCCTTTTATCATTAAGAGGTTAATAGTCATCTGGGCAGTGGTGGTGCACACCTTTAATCCCATCACTCAGGAGGCAGAGGCAGGCAGATCTCTGTGAGTTCAAGACCAGCCTGGTCTACAGAGCTAGTTCCAGGACAGGCTCCAAAGCCACAGAGAAACCCTGTCATGTAAAAAAGAAAAGAGTCAGCATAGTGACTGTTCCTTTGGCCCCTCAGTCACGTAGAAATGTGTTGTTTACTTTCTAACTATAAGGGCTTCTTCTCAAATATTCTTATCGTGTTCCAATTTAAGTCCCTTGCAGTTACAGTACTTTGTGGTTTCTAGTCCCTTTCCAGTGTTGAGTTTTGGGTTTGGCCTGCCGTGTAATGTCTCTCAGTGACTTTCCTTTGTGTGCTTGACAAGAATGTTATTGTGTACCATTTGTTGGACATCAATTAGGTCATGTCAGTTGGGTGGAGAGATTCGGGTCATTTTCAAGTCATAATGATTTTTCTCTCTTCTACTATGTAGTGAGAGAGCTATGTTGAAATCTCAAGCCATAATTGTGACCTCTTTTTCTCTTCTCAGTTCTGTCACTTTTTTGTTTCATTTATCTAGAAACTCCAGTGTTGGCTGCATTCACACTTAGAATTGTTACGTGTTCCTAATGATTTGATCACTCTTGCTGTGACTGTCCTTTTCTAACCCCCGTATTTACTAATACTTAAACTATTTTAGCCTTCTTTTGGTTGTAATTTACATTTGACTTTTAACCAAAATGTCTTTACATTTAGCTCTTGTGGTATGCTCTCTGTCACAATCCCTGGTGGTGATTGAACCCAGAGACTAACCTAACTCCCTTATGTGTTCTTCTATATTTTACATAGATGATTGATTTTTAATTGTGTGTGTGTATCTGTCTGTCTGCCTGTCTGTCTGTCTGCCTGCCTGCCTCTGTATAGATATAAGCATGAGAGTGTAGGTGCCCACGGTGGCTAGAGGAGTCAGATCCCCTGGAGACTGGAGTTACAGGCAGTTGTGAACACAGCTCCAGTCCTCTGAAAGGACAGTAGTGTACCCTTAACCACTGAGCATTGCTCCAACTCCCATGACCTTTTAAATAGCATTATAATTGGGCCTTACTTTTTCCTTCAAACTAAAGCTCTGCTGTTGAAATGTTTGAGCCATGTTTAGAATGATTGCCTACGAAGTCTGGACCTTGTAGTGATCCTTGTCTTGTTCTCTTCTTTTTCTTCTTTTTTAAAAATTATTTTTTTTGATCACTGTATCCCTTTTACTAATTTGCTGTACTTTGATTTTGGTAATTTAGATTTTTAGTTTACATTTTGAGTTTATCATTGATTACCTTTAAGTGAATTTCTGGAATGGAGTTTCTGGAAGTTTCTATCACTGTGTCTTCATAGTCACTGATCCATAGGATTAGATACTATTTATCTAATCCCATTTAGTGAAAATTTCATATTAGATATCGAATGCCATTTTTACCTCGAAGTTTTGTTTGGTTCATTTGTTTAGATTCTCTATTATGTTAATATTTTCCTTTAAATTTTAAATATATTTAATACCCGTTTAATGTTTTTGCTTGCTAATCATTTCTAAAAAATGTGGGTCTGTTTCTGTGCATTTCTCTTCTCCTAATTGTGTGTCATATTTTCCTCCCGAATCCCTGTACATTCACAAGGCTGGCTTCATTCACGCTGGCTGGTAGCTAGAGGGTAGTCACAGCCCTGTGTGACATCTGTTCTTTCCCTTGACAAAGATACCGCTTGCCAGGGTAGGGCATGGGATTAGAAAATATAATAGTAAAGAGAACGAAGACGCACGTGAAATAGTAAAACAGAAAGCAAAGGATAGTACTGGGAGGGAGTTTCAATGAATATTGAAGCTTGCCTGCATTTAATTTTTCATACACTTTTATACCCCAATACAATAGGGGGAAGAAGACAAAAGATTAACATGATATAAAGGACAACTATAAGAGTAATTTGCTTCAGTACTTTGAGACATCAAGTCTTAGCATTCTGTTCTTTAGGCAGTGAACCCACACTATACCAAGTATCCTGAAGGCGACAATTCCCAAGGTCACATCTCCTCTTTCAAAAGAAGGAGCAGAAGTATGCTTGAATATCCTGACTATTGGTCAGGGTAGAGTGGATATACCTGTAAGGGCCATCTTAATGACAAACAGACCAAACAGCCACACCCTAGGTGAGGATGTGTAGCCACAATTGTTAACAACTTTGAACAAGCTAAAACTCTCTGATCTTCAGACAAGGTGGAAATAGGCTCACAGTTTTGGGCCTCCACAAATCTCAGCAGGACCAATAGCTGCTTCAGATTCCCACTCCTGTGTCATATTCTGCAAGTTGCTCCCGCGCACAGAGCCAGGACAGGAAGCATAGCTCACCTTTGTTTGCCATCTCCTCCCTCACTATTCATTGTTCTGATGTCTGCGTAGGAAAGGTGCTGTTAGCCAGTTGATTAATTGTTTATGATCAGAAAGTTTAAGTCTAGAGCCTGTTACTCCCTCATGACCGGAAGCAGAATTTCCATAAGTCATGTGAAGACTTTAGATGTGTGAATGAAGAGGAGGCAGTCTGAAAGGTGACACTAAGGTAAAGCCACACAGTAAAATCAGATAAAAGGTCACTCCCTGAGGCGCTTCCTGTGTCTCTTTGTCAACTCTGTAAGTGTGTTAGAAAGCATGCTAGAAACCAGAAGAAAGAGAAACGTGATCAGAAGCTGGGGAAATTGCCATAGCCATGCAGATCGTGGAAGAGTGGGGTAAAGAGTCACGGTAGAGAAGGAAACCACATGGTGTTCTAAAGGGGCAGGGTGCAGCCGCATGGGGCTTACTCATTACTCTCCACAAATGGAGCGCTGTACATGTCTCTCTGACTGTGACTTTACCACAGGTGTGCATCTCCTTTCTGTACTCACCCCTTTCCTGCCCACTCTGGAATTCCCATGGAATCCTCCTAATGCTAATGTTTCTTGTCCTGTGAAACTTCCCTCATTCGTGTTACGTTCATATAACCTTTGGGCGTGGGTCATTTGTTCTTGGTTTTTGTCTGTATTATAGTTTGATTTGTGCCTTAGTGAGCACTTTTTCATTAACAATCATCCCACGAAAATGTTATTGCCTCTGACTCGCTATCACAAAAGCAGACGCCCACGTATTTGCCTTCTGTGTGGTACAACTGTAAATACACTGTACCTTTGAGGCACTTTTTGTATTGTGTCTTGGATTTTTTTTCTTGAGACAGGGTCTCATATACATTAGGTTGGCCATACACTTAATTTGTAGCCCAGGCTGACCTCTGCCTCCCAAGTGCTGGGATTATAGGCATGCACTATTACACCCAGCCTTTTTAAAGTGTTTTTAAAAATTACTACTGCCAGATGTACACTAAATATTAGTATGCTTTTATTTAAGCTATATATATACTTAAATATTTACCAATTGACAAAATTTGCTTTAAAATAATCCAGTAGACCAAAACTTTGCATATTTCTTTTATAATGGACTAAGTAGTAACTATTTTGGCTTTGTAGGCTACATAGTCCATGTGGTGGTTCCTCAGGACACCAGTGTGATATGCTAATTCAGCCGTAGACCATATGTACATGAAGGAGCCTAAGCATGTTCTGTTTTTAAACTATATTTGGAAACTAGCCGGTGAGCTGCGTTTTGATGAATGTGTCAGGGTGCAGTAAGACTGGCTGTGTGTTAGGAAGTGTTTGAGGTGGCTGATGGACACAGAGGAACACATTGTCAGCTGTGTTTGAAACACCCTACAGGAAGAGATAAAATGAGGTTCTTGTAAGTTAATATGAAGAAAACTTGTCACTTGTGTGTCGTGTTCACTAGTAAAAATCTGTGTTGTCTCTTTCTGCTGACATTTCTTCCCGAGCTAGCTTCCCTGCAGTCTTCAGTACAGCACTACGAGGAAAAAACCACCAAAATCAAACAGCTGCTCGTGAAAACCAAAAAGGAGCTGGCAGATGCAAAGCAAGCAGTATGTTAATTTCTCAGTACCATATTTTATGACTTACAGTTCTGAATCACTTTATTGTTTAACTTAACCAGATTCTCGTTCTATAGGAAAGTGATCACCTACTACTTCAAGCGTCTTTAAAGGGCGAACTGGAAGCAAGCCAACAGCAAGTAGAAGTCTACAAAGTAAGATTTTGAAATTTTTGAAAAGCTTTTTCCATGTAGAAATAAAGTGCTATACAGATGAGCCGGAGAGCTGGTTCAGCAGTTCAGGGCACTGGCTGCTCTTTCAGGGGATCCAGGTTCAATTCCCAGCACCCACATGGTGGCTCACAACCATCCATACACCCCTCCTGCTGCCCCCGTTCCAGGGACTTTGATAACTTGTGCTGGCCTCCATGGGTACCAGGCGCACATGTGGTACATAGACATATGTACAGGCAATACATCTAAACACATAAAAAAAAATAACAGTAACTTTTTTTAAAGAAAGAAAACTTTCTAAATCAGGTAAGAAATTACCTTTAGGGATACTTAGAAAGACTACTCAACATTTTGACAAAGCAAAAACAGTGAAGTTTAGTAATACTACTTAGCTCAAGCTCAATGACTGTCATGTATTTGAGGATCTATATTATCTAGAACAGTGCATATAAAATAAATGTGGCCAAAAACTTCTGAATCCTCTCACTGAAAATACAATCACAAGAAGCAATGTTTGAGGTGGTCAAATATTTGCTGTATTTTTTTTTTATGTACAATGTCTGGTGCTATTTAATTAGCACCATTATAAATATATAGTCTTTAATTGTACAGATACTAGTTTAAGAAAACAATAAATCAACCTGATAGTGAGGAAGCATTATTCACACTGTCTCTGTTTTTGAGATAATTATAATACCTGAAAACAATCCATACCTAGTTGTGCCATTTAATCTGTCTCTCCCCAGATTCAGCTGGCCGAGATCACATCCGAGAAGCACAAAATCCACGAGCACCTGAAGACTTCTGCAGAGCAGCATCAGCGCACACTGAGCGCGTACCAGCAGAGGGTGGCGGCCCTGCAGGAAGAGAGCCGAACTGCCAAGGTGTGTTCTTCCCTCCAAAACCACGGAGATTCTCCCGGGACACATTACCTTTGCAGTGCTCTGCAGTTAAAAGCACTTAGCAGATGCTCTACACCCAACAGCATGGACATGTTGACATCATTGGGGTAGTATTTGTGTGTGTGTGTGTGTGTGTGTGTGTGTGTGTGTGAGTGTGTGTGTGTGTATTTGCCATCATGTATGTGTGGAGGTCAGGGGTCAGTTTTTAGGAGATGATTCTGTACCTTGTTGAGACAGTGTCTTTCTTATTTTTGCCACTGCACTTTGTGCTCCAGTCCAGCTGGCCCCATATACTTCTCCTATCTCTGCCTCCTGATTTCCCATCTGAACACAGGGGTGATAAATGCATATCTTCTGATCTGGCTTTTGTTTTTTAAACATGGGTTTCAGGACTCAAACTCAGGTTTTTAGGCTTGCACAGCTAGTACTTTTAACTGTTAGCCATCCCTCCAGTCTTAGTGGCATTTTTTTTTTTTTAAAGGAAAAGCATGAGTACACTTAACTGACATTTATGTCTTATAGAAGGCCGCCCAGAACTGAAATATTCACACAGAAATTGTATTAATTACAACGCTTGGCCTATTAGCCTATGCATATTTCTAGCCCACTCTTATCTCTTAAATTAACCCATTTCTATTATTTTATATTTCACCATGAGGTTCATGACCCTACTGGCGAGGTTCCACCTGCCACCTTGCATCTCTCTCCTCTGGCGGCTCCATGGCGGCTCCTCAACTCTGCTTTCTTTCTCCCACAATTCAGTTTAGGCTCCCCCACCCCCAGAAAAAGAGAACATGGCTGGGCGGTGTTGGCATACGCCTTAATCCCAGCACTTGGGAGGCAGAAGCAGGTTGATTTCTGTGAGTTCCAGGCCAGCCTGGTCTACAGAGTGGGTCCCAGGATAGCCAGGAGTGTTACACAGAGAAACATTGCCAAAAATAAAAAAGAAGAAAGAAAAATGAGAGAACATAGAGGTTAAAATGTATGAAATAATAGAAGCAAACAGTGTAATTATGAAACTTGTGAGTCGTGAGTTAGCTACTATGGAGGAAACAGGAAGTCAGCGATTTTAAAAAGGGTCAGGCTAAGAGAACTGGGTTTCTATTTTGATTAAGTCTGGTATTTGGGGTTTTTATTTGTCAGTGTTATGAGACAGGGACTCATTCTATGTCCCATACTGACCTGAAACTCCTAGAATGGACTAGGCTGACCTCAAATCATAGCAGTCCTACTGCCGCCTCCTCCTGAGTGCTGAGATTGCAGGGATGAGTGACCATGCCCAGCCCCAGAACTCAGGTTTTACCAAAGTTAATAAAGGCTAAAGTGGATACGAGCTATTTTCTTCATTTTCACAATCAGAATTTTTTACTTCATTTCATTAGACATAGAAGGATTGTGTCACAGTGACATTTTCTCTCTCTTTTAAATGTTATAGGCAGAACAAGCTGCTGTCACCTCTGAATTTGAGAGCTACAAAGTCCGAGTTCATAATGTTCTAAAACAACAGAAAAATAAGTCTGTGTCTCAGGCTGAAACTGAGGGAGCTAAACAAGAAAGGTAAAGTCTAAGGTTTTCCCCATACAAATACAGGTTGTTCCCTCAAGTTTGTTCAAAGACTCGTTTTTATTGCTTTTGACAGGAATTGTAGGCGTGATTATAAGTGAATAAAATATTTCTTGGTGTCACCATATTTCTCGATAACTAGGAAAGTACACACGAAGAGGACTATTGCAGACTCTAAAGGGTGTTAAAATCAACAGTGAAGCTAGAATGTTGTCTCTGAGCTATAGACTCTTGTCTCAATAAGACCTGGACATAGTAAAAATTTAGGCATTAAAATTAAATTTACATTATGGAATTTATGACTACTTCCATTTGATTTGTATAGTACGTTAGTACTAGTTTCAAATTAGCTTCCAGATCCACTTTGTAAATTGTTCTAAAATTTACCAGGAACAAGAGATGGACTGGGTGTGCTGGTATACACCTTTTAATCCTAGCACTTATGAGGCGGAGGCAGGCAGGTCTCTGAGTGTTCAAAGCCAGCCTGATCTACAGAGTGAGTCCCAGGACAGCCAGGGCTACATAGTGAGACCATGTCTCTGAAAGAGATGAGGGTTAAGACACCCTTTGTTATGTACATTTTGGTTTTGTAGTAGAGGTTGGCTATATATAGTTTTTATACCTGCTTTTGGGGCTGGAACAGGACTAATGGTTCTGTAATGTTTGCATGCTTACGTTCATGCTTCTGTTACTTTTGTTTGGGAGTCTATTAAATGTGTTGTATAGCCTTCCACCCATAGCTATCATAAAGTATTGACACACTTAGTAAATATCATTTGTAAGAACCATTTGAACATACCTGAATCTTGAGTTCAGACTACTTGAATGTGATACTTTAAGTTCTTTCTAGTGATTTTTAAGTCTTTTTTTTAACGTATTTTTATGAATTGTTTTTTGTGGGAGAGACTTGTCACCTTAGACTTGTCACTTCCCCCAGGATATGTTCTTTTTTTCCTTCCTCCCCTCCCCCTAGTTTTTCAAGACGGTGTTTCTCTATAGCTTTGGAGCCTGTTCTGGTACTTGCTCTGTAGACTAGACTGGTCTTGAACTCATAGAGATCCACCTGTGTCTCTGCCTCCCGAGTGCTGGGATTAAAAGCATGCACTATCACCGCCTGGCAGTATGTCCATTTTTATACATCTTTTAAGGAACTAATAATGTATACATTATGGAAAAATTATGGGTTTTAATTATTTCAACCAAGATTTTATTCTAATTCTAAACTGACTCCTTCCTTTTTTCATTGTATTTTGAGCTCATGTCCCATTCTCATAACAGCTCCCATAGAACTGTGTGAAATTGATTTTTAATTAATGATAATTCTACAACATTTAACATAGCCTAGTCTTACACCACGTGATAGTCTATGTTATTTTAATATGAAGTTTTAGACTGAGACAAGCCCAAGCTTTGTGATCCCAGCACTCAGGAAGCTGCGACAGGAGGACTGCCACAAATTGAAAGTCAGTTTGTGTTCTATAGCAAGTATCAGGCTAGCCGGGGCTCCGTAGCAAGAATCTCAGAAAACAAATTAAGTAAATGAATAAACTCGAGACATTTTTTAAAATCTGTAGTGCCTGATCATTTACAATCTGTATATATAACATCTTTAAAAAGTTATTTTAATTCTAGTCTTTGAATTCTTATGATTATATTTCCTTTAGCATCATCCACAGTAACAGTATGACACTAAAACAGTAAATATATTTGAAGCCACAATCGTAAACATTGTTAAACTATTTCTGTATTAGGGAACACCTGGAAATGCTGATTGACCAACTGAAAATCAAGTTACAGGATAGCCAAAATAGTTTACAAATCAGTGTCTCCGAGTTCCAGACACTGCAGTCTGAGCATGACACTCTGCTGGAGAGGCACAACCGGATGCTGCAGGAGACCGTGACCAAAGAGGCAGAACTTCGGGAAAAGTAAGACGGCCAGCAGCAATGGGTCCACAGTGCTCCTCCCTGGGGTTTCAATAAGCAGTAGGGACTTACAGAGGCTTGGTAACTTTGCCTTACCTACCACCAGCCTTCCCTCCAGACTGTTTTTATCTTTAGCATATTTTCAGAACAGCTAACATTTATCTATTCATCTGATATCCCAACTCTCTTGTAGCCTTTGTACTCAGGAAATTTCCTTCCCTGGTACTAAAATGTCCTTTGTGTGAGTGTCAGTGATGCTAGAGATTAAAGACAGACATGTGCCCTGCCACTGAGCTGTGTCCCTGGCCCTGAGAAAGTGCTTGTAACTGCTAGTGCTTCCTCCTTTACATTCCTGGTAACTATTTTAAACAAAATGCTTGCAGAATACTATGTACAGTATCTTATTAGTCACTATAAACTTGGTAATTAGGATAACCTTTTTCTAAAGCCAAGCATGATAGCATACATTTGTAATCTCACCATTTAAGTTCAAGACCTGGGCTACAAAACAAGTTTAAGTCACAGCTTGAACTACATAGTAAGACTCTGTCCTTTTTTAAAAAAAAGAAAGAAAGAAAAGAAAAGAAAGAAAGAAAGAGAGAAAGAAAGAAAAATTATTGTATCACCTTTTCCTCTTGAGCCACTAAATGTGTATCAATTTAGTATGATGTGTGTATTTATAACAGATAGAAAAAATGATAATACAATATATTCCCAGTAGTTTAGTATGTTCAGTTTGCCTTGGAGTCATGTTTGAGACAGCAGGTATGAGAATCAGGAGAGGAAGCTTTCACGTTGTTTTTAATTGCTCCTAATTTTTATGAGCAAATTTTTCTGGAAATTATGTTTATTTTCTGTTTGAGATTTGCAAAAACCAAACATAAAAATAACGAGGGTACAAATACACTGTTAAAAAGCTCAAGGTGCTGAAATGGCCCAATAGGTAGACACTTGCCATGTGAGCTGGTGACATAAATGCGGTCCCTGAGCCCAGGCAGAGAAAGGAGAGAACTGACCCTTCAAAATTGTTCTCTGACTGCCATATGTGCGCCCGTGGCACACCCCATTCACTCTCACAGCAGTAATAAAAGAAGAAACTTAAACCAGTAAACGTAGTTGCTCCCAAGTTTTAGATCCGCTAGCTGGTGTGGGTGGAGAGCTGCTGATAGCAGCCAGTTCCCAGGACCGCTGCTAAAGAGTCAGCGGCTGGAGTGTGAAATCAAGGTCGCCCAGCAATTCTGATGTCATGCTGAGTCGCTCAAAAATTGATATTTCCCTTAGGACTTCATGAAAAGTACTCTTTTTCACATGTTCAAGGTAACATAGAATAAATTAATCTTATGTTTATATGAGCTGCCCACTGCTTGCTCATTTCCCAACTGCTCATACCCGAATAATCACACAAACTATATTAATTACAACACTGCTTGGCCTATTAGCATATAATATATATTTTATATATATATAAAATCAACCTTAAATTTATATCAACAGATTAAGATCCATACCACTGCGAAGTATTCATCTCTATATTATATCCTTCTTTAAATGAAAACAAACATCTACAAACAGTCATTTTGGGAATTTGGGTGTTTTTTTCTTCAAACTGCTTCCTGCTGTTTGTTGGGCAAAGAATTTTTAGGATTTACTAAGATCTTTCAGGATGGGGAGGGTCTCTTTTTCCATACCACATTAGCCTGGAAGGAATCCACAGGTTCTCATCTTCTGTGGAAACAACTTCAGAAACTCTTCCAAAGCAGCATATCCTTAAACCCAAATTTTGATGTCAAGATACCTTTATATTGGTTTAACTTAGCAGCCCCTAGAATCAAATGTCTTTTTGCAGTTATCTCAGTAACAGTCTAAAAATTCAAAGAAGAAACAAAAGTATACATAATCCAGACTCTCCGTGTATACTCCATCTTTACATGGTTTATTGTTTTTACTCTATTAAATTTTTCTACAAGTTTAATATTTATGTTATCTTATTCCTTTAATATATGACTGTACTCTTTTATATTATAACTGTCTATACTCTCTTTCCTCTCTTTCCAATCCTACATGTGTTTTTTTTAAACACACTATATCTCGCTTAGAGGTCTTTTATGTCTGAATCTGTCCTATTGTGTACCTGAAATCCTTTTCTGACATGGAGCTGGCTCCACCTCTTTTGGCTTTTCAATATGGCAGAGATACGTTTACTGCCAGCTCTGGGACTGCTGAGTGAGGAGCCAGGCTCTCCACCTCAACTCTGGGAAACACCGTGCAGCACATAAGTCCTGTTTGTCTTAAAAGATTTCTGCCATGCATCATGGTGCTTGACCTAGAAATGTCTTTATGTATGGCAGCAATAATCTGCCATACTTTCCTGCCTATGCTTGCCTAGCAGACCCAATCCAGCTGCTTGCCCAGGCGGGGGTGCTGAGCAGCAGGCATGTTCTCAGCTACTTTCCTCCTGATCTCGAGCTGCCATACAAGCACCCAGACCCAAAGGGTGTAGCTAGCCATGTAGGTTAGCCCCAAATGTATGGACACCATTTTGTAAATGAAGACTGCTCGCTCATTTCCTGACTGCTCAGACCTGAATAATCATATAAAAACTATATTAATTACAATACTGCTTCACCTATTAGCTCAGGCTTCTTATTAACTAACTCTTACATCTTAAATTAACCCATTTCTATTAACCTGTGATTCAGCACGAGGCTGTGGCTTATTGGTAAGAATCTGGATTCTGACTCCTTCAACAGCCACATGGCATTTCTCTGACTCCATCTCCTGTCTCTCTATATCTCTTCCAGCCTGGCTATATTCTGTCCTGCTATATGCCGAAGCAGCTTCTTTATTAACCAGTGGTAATAAAACATATTCATAGTATACAAAGGGGACTCCCACATTACGTGTGTGTATGTGTATGTGTGTCTTTAAGTGTGTAACAAGGTTATCTGTAGCCCAGGCTAGTCTCATCTACTTATTTTGTAAATGAGGGTGACTTTAAACATCTGATTTTTTTTGCTTCCAGTATCCACCAGAGATGGAGGAGAAGTTTCTTTGTACATTCTGTAGATGACCTAGGACTTCCTTTGGAGAATCCAGCTGACAGAGGCTGGGTCAGCATATGCAGTTCAAGGCTCTCATGAACTAAACTTTTACCTTTAGGTTGTGTTCAGTTCAATCTGAGAACACCGTGATGAAGTCTGAACACGCCCAGGCAGTGTGTCAACTAACATCCCAGAATGAAGCACTCCGTAACAGCTTCCGTGACCAAGTTCGACATTTGCAGGATGAGCACAGAAAGACAGTGGAGACCCTGCAACACCAGCTCTCCAAAGTGGAAGCTCAGCTCTTCCAGCTCAAGAGTGAGCCATCCACAAGAAGTATGTGTATGTTTGTGGCAGGATTGACTCTGTTCTGGCATATTTATGTCACGTAAGACATTGTTCAGAATTCATAAGAAAGTGAAATACTGGGCTGGAGAGTGAGATCAATGGTTAAGAGCACTGACTGTTCTCCCAGAAGACGTGGGTTTGATCTCCAGCCCTCACGTGGTGATTCACATTCATCTCCAGTCCCAGGGAATCCAGTGCCCTCTTCCAGCCTCAGAGGATACTGCCTGCATGTGGTACATAGACACATGTGCAGAATACCCAGAGATAGGAACTAATAATAAATAATAATTAGTTAAAAATATGTAAAACTTAGCCAGTGGTGCACGCCTTTAATCTCAGCACTCAGAAGGCAGAGGCAGGCAGAGGTCTGTGAGTTCAAGGCCAGCCTGGTCAGCATAGTTCCAGTTCCAGGACAACCAGGGCTACACAAAGAAACCCTGTCGTGAAAAACCAAAAATAATAATAAAAATAAAGTAAAAGAAAAGAAAAATTTATTGAATAGCAACCTGTGTCAGTTCCATAATTAATGAAATATGCTTACTGGAAATAAATATGAATCATTTGAACCCTTCTTGATTGTGCTTGTAGCAGCCTATGCAGCTTCTTAGACTACTGATTTTCGTAATTATGTAATCTTATGTATAATGTATTTTTTTCCATTGTCTTACACATATCCCTATCAGTCTCATGGCAAGAGTCCTGATTCTGGCATCTATCACTTGGCACCCACTGTTTGCCCTCTCAGGCATGTGTTCTTTATCCGAAGCTTTGGGGCAGAGCAGGGGACTTAGTCCCCCCAGGCAGCATTGTAGTTGTCCAGTCTTTCGCCAGTGCGGCTTCTTCCTTCAGATATTTTTTTCTCTGAGACAGGGTTTCTCTGTGTAACAGCTCTAGCTGTCCTGAAATTCACTCTATAGACCACGCTGACCTCAAACTCACAGAGATCTGCCTGCCTCTCCCTCCCTCTGCTGGCATGAAAGGTGTACGCCACAACCTGGCTCCCTTCAGATTTTAATGAGGTGAAGTTGTCTGCCATTTCAGCCTCACCCAGTGCCCTCTATTCTGCTTCCAGAAGGAAACAAGAAAATGTCAGTCAACAATGCGATTTTTAGACTTGTCATGATGGTAATTTTTAGTCCTGTGCTCACAGTGATTTGTTTCCCATGGGAAATGTAACTGGAGTATTGGCAGGTGTGTGTCACTTAACAAGGCCAAAAACTAAAGTTAGGAGAATTTAACTTACATCAAGAGTTTAAGAGGAAATGATCAGCCAAAGAAAAGAAAAGCAGATTGTATTGTAGGAGTCAACAGTGTAATCAACAGTTGGTAAAAAAATCAGAAACCCAGGGAAGTGCTCCAGAAAGGCAGACAGAAGCTAACTGAGCTTTAAAAGGACTGGGAGACAGTTCATAATATTGAAACAAATGAACTTTGAAACTTAAAAAAAAAAAATCCTGGATTAAGCTATAAGACCTTGCATAGAGTTAGGAGCCAATCACGTAATGCATTTGGAAGTGTCATATGAGATAATCAGTTCTATGTGAGTGTTCATTATAAGCAAGCAAAGAATCCTTTATTCCTTTTTTGAGACAAAATCATACTATGTAACCGTGACTGGCCTGGGACTCACTATGCAAACCAAATGTTAGCATTAAAGGCCCAAGAATTCTGTGAACTGTAAGCAGTTGGTTCGCTACACTGAACTCTGGGTTCTGTCATCTGAACGCTGTAGTTGTTGAGCAGGCAACACTAAGCACCAGCCTAGGTGGCAGTGTCAGGGCAGTGATGGAGACTGCCACCACACGGCAGCAGTAAAAGTGTGGGGCGTTCTGTAAAATCCATGCTGCCCAGCTGTCCGTCACAGGCAGCAAGTAGCGATGGGTGGATTGTTTCTGTTGGATGACTAGCATAACTCAATGTAAAGTGACTGTTTGTAACTATTTAGCATTCTTTCTTTAGACACTATTTGCTTAATTGCTGTTTGTTTAATTTCCTTAACATTTTGACACGCTCAAGGCTGTCTTTAATTTTTTGTTTGTTTGTTTGTTTGTTTTGTTTTTCGAGACAGTCTCTGTAGCTTTGGAGCCTGTCCTGGAACTAGCTTTTGTAGACCAGGCTGGCCTCGATCGAACTCACAGAGATCCTCCTGCCTCTGCCTTCCGAGTGCTGGAATTAAAAGTGTGCGTCACCACCGCCCAGCTGCTGTCTTTAATTTTATTGGCTATCTTTGTTAGGTCAAATCCATTGGTCTTTAACAATTTCACTTCCCCTTTTAAAATATTTAATAGGCCCCGCTTCTTCCCACCAACCTTTGAAAATCCCTCGAGAAAGAAGAAACGCAGACCTTCCTCTTCTGGACATGCACACTGTGGCCCGGGAGGAGGGAGAAGGGATGGAGACAACTGACAGCCAGTCCGTGTCTTCGCCTGGCACCCATGTTACATCTTTAGAGCAGCTGCTGAGTTCTCCTGACACCAAGTTCGGTAGGTGGCTTAGTGTGAGTGGTTTAAGTCGGCTGTCTTGTTTGATAAATAGGCTCTAATTTTTGTTTTTTTGAGCTGTCCCAGTAAAAGAACTTATAGTATGAAATGGATCTTTTTAAAAACTAAAAACTTGAATACATGCATGGGGCTGAGTCAGAAGTGGATGATGGGAAGTTCTGTATTGTTATTAGAAAGTAAATAACTGCTGCCTCACCCTCCAGGAAATTCAGTTTCAGGCGATCCTTACAGTTCACTAAATGTGCTGTAGTAGCTACAGTATAGCTTTGGTATGCTTTCTGTTCTTACCCGTAGTGAGTAGTACTGTTCATAATACAAGGGGATTCTCATCTTTCGAATGCTCTGGGACCGTGTTTATATCCAACACTGTGTTAGTCACCATCCAGCTACTGTGACAAGATCCTTGGGAAAGATAGCATAGGAAGAAAGATTTGTCCTAGCTTACAGTTTCAGCCCAGGGTCATTTGGTCCTAGGCAAGACACAACAGCATGGTGAAAGTACCTGCGGCAGCCAAGGAGTGGACAGGAATGAGCCAGGCTTCCAGGGTCCCTTTCAAAGGCATGCCTCCTGTGACCCAACTTTGTTCTTCTAGGCCCCACCTCACACTGGGAACCCAGTACTCCCTGACAGATATGAGGCCTTGGGTTAGACTCCCCAGCACCACCAAAAAACAAACAGAAAAATTATATATACAATGCATAAACTGTGAGAGGCTTATAGAGCCAAGCTATTTATACTATAGCAGAAATTCAGTCTTATTTCAAATAGGACCTTTTTGAGTTGAGGTATGTAATATAGATGAATAACAAAGAGTGGACTTAAATGTTAAGTATTAAATGGACTTAAGATATTTAGTTTTTTATTTAGAGTCTGTAATTTCTGATTGTGACAATTACTTTTTAGAACAGCATTTTGCGGAACCCCATTCATGGCATGCCGAATTTACCAAAGAAGAGTTGGCTGAGAAGCTCAGTTCCACCACGAAGAGTGCAGATCACTTAAACGGCCTGCTTCGGGAGACAGAGGCCACCAACGCCATCCTTATGGAGCAGATTAAGGTGCGGGTGCAGCCTGGCTACCCTGGCATGCCCTGTGGCAGGTGCTTTTCTAACCCTTGGTGTATATTGCCCCATTTTACATGTTTACATTTCAGTGTAAAATCTAGACTCGTTAGATTCCTCATGATATGAATTACTGCTTTTATTTGTTAAACATTTTTAATTCATTCTTTTTCTAAGAAAGATAAGTATAGCAACTGGGCAGACATTGACAAGTCATTGCTCCTCATATACTTAAGTAAAACATGGTATATGTCCTGAGTCCAATAATTCAAGGCATTCCCTGTCTTCTTCCCTCCTTCCTCTACTTTCCTCCCCCCTCCTTCTTTCCTTTTCTCCTCCTCTTTTCCCCACTGCTTTTCCCTTTGTCCTTGTTTCTCTTCCTCTCCCCCTTCTATTTCTTGAAACAAACTCTGAACTGATTTTGAACTTGTTATGTAGCCAAGGATGGCCTTGAACATCTGGTCATTCTGCCTCTACTTCCTGTGTGCTGGGATTACAGGCATGGGGGACCACTATAGTCAGCTAAGACTGCTCAAATTAGATATTTCCTCCTTCTAAGAATAATGATCCAAGTTCTGAACTTTACATTTATTGTATTATTTAATCTTTAAAATGGCTAGAGGACCTTTGGAAAATGAACATGAGCCAGACTTAGGGACAGAGCTCTGATGTCAAGGCCAGCCTGGTCTACATAACAAATTCTGGAGTTCCCAGTCACCTGCAGCTACATGGTGAGACTTAGCCTGGTGCTCGTTAGTGTTCCTGAGCTGAGCTTGTCAAGTACTTGGTTTTGTACTGTTTGCTCTGGACGTCCTGATAGCTTGGCTCTCCAAGTAGAAGAGGGAAGAGATCACCAGAGGCTGCAGCCTGCTTCCAGCCTGCCCCTGCTCACGTTCAGCCATGTCCCCAGAGGAGAAGGAGGAGAACTCGCGGGACCAGCTTATGGTCCTGGTTGCTCACTTAGCGCTTCCTAGTGCTCTCCAGTTTTCAGCATTTCTCTGGCGCCTGTGCCTCAGAGGCACCTGCTCTTCCTGGGGGCATTTGAGGCTGCCAGACTAAAGCACCTATTTGTTCGCCTCTTTCCGCTCTTCTTGGAGTTGGTTAATAGTTCTCACTCCTTTTGCCCCCTCAGCTCCACTTTATTTTCCTGAGGTAGGGATTGCTCAGGGAGAAGATAAGTGTGTATGTTCAGTTTACTAGATTCAACCAGAAGTTCCGAAGCGCAGCAGTAACCAATTTCTCTCACACTAGCTTCTCAAAAGTGAGATAAGAAGACTGGAAAGAAACCAAGAGCGAGAGAAGTCAGTAGCTAACCTGGAGTACCTGAAGAATGTCCTGCTGCGGTTCATTTTCCTGAAGCCCGGGAGTGAACGAGAGCAGCTTCTCCCTGTGATAGACACAATGCTGCAGCTCAGCCCTGAAGAAAAGGGCAAGCTTGCCACAGTTGCTCAAGGTAGGTGGCAGGGGGCACTCGCTGGTGCGTGAACATTTGTGCTAACCATCGGTCTTGCTTAAGAATGGATGTGTGCAGGCAACCTTTCCCTGTTTATTTCCTTCACTGTGATGAGTTTTGTCAACTAGCTTTTTAGCGTCTGGGGCAAATGGCCTGCCTTCCATCTCTGGAAATTACATCTCTAGCCTGGTGTTGAGTTGGATGTGTTTAGGGGTGGGGGGGTGACATGTTTTCCTCCTCACTCACCTCCCCTTTCTCTACTTCCACTCCCAGACAGTAGAGGGACACTGGTCATTGTGACCCAACACACTTTTCACATGCATGCATAGTTAATACTGCCCCATAGTGGAGTGTGATGCTCACATCAGTTAGGCTAACAGTGTTTCCCAAAGACTCTTTTCAAATGCTGTGATATACCTGACTTCAAACTGCAAATTAAGAATCATGGTTTTATTTTTGGATTAGTCTAAGAGTGTTTTCGTTCTCAAGCATACAGAGAAAATGCGGTAATTTAGTCCCTTGTAGCTGTCATCAGCCTCTGAGTTTTCAACTCAAGTTCTTGTTTATTGCTGCTATGTCTCTGCTCCGCGTTTAGTTTGACGTTCTCCTAGCTTTGTTTTGTTGCAGTTTTTCAGGTTTAATCAAAGGGTTGTGAGGGCTTAGTTGTTTAGGGTTTGTTTGTTTTCATCCCCTTCTAGTTAGACTAAGTCATGTTACTAACTTAATATACCGTATATTAGTAACTCAACAATCTGATCATGTGTTCCATAGCAGTCCAGCATTTTGAACTTGTTGTTTATAGGAGTATAGCACTTATTCAAATACTGCACATACACAGAAAGTCAGTTTTCGGATTACATCTCGGTGCATCTGGGCAAAATAAGTACCTCACAGGTGTACTATGTACTTACTATGTATGGCAATACCATACTAAGTCCAGAATATATAGATACCAACTTGGGACTGATGTTCTCATCTTAATATTCTTTTACCATGTTCCTCTATTTGTTATATATCCTAAATAAACTAATAAATTTAGGATGACCCTTGAGGGGGCTGGAGAGATGACTCAGTGATTAGGAGCACCGACTGGTCTTCCAGAGGTCCTGAGTTCAATTCCCAGCAATTACATGGTAACCCCCAGCTATCTTTTTTGGTTTTTCGAGACAGGGTTTCTCTGTGGCTTTGGAGCCTGTCCTGTAACTAGCTCTGTAGACCAGGCTGGTCTCAAACTCACAGAGACACAGAGATCCGCCTGCCTCTACCTCCCGAGTGCTGGGATTAAAGGCGTGCGACACCATCGCCTGGCGCCCCCAGCTATGTTTAGTGGGGGGTCTGATGCCCTCTTCTGGCATAAAGGTATATATGCAGATAGGACACTCATGTACATAAAATAAATGAACTGAAAAAAAGAATGGCCCTTAGAATTCAGTTACTTGGTATACTTAGTAAGATTTACCTTTTGGCTCTTACCGTAGATTTTAAGCAAGCTGGTGCTTGTGGTCTGGGGCTGTGTCTCAGGAGATCTGGATCTAGTACTGATGAGATTCCGAGCTGATGTTTGGCAGGATTACTTACTTCATAATGAATATTTGTAGTGCCTTAAATCTGTTTTCGTGTATCATGTCTTTCTAATAAAGAATTTCTTAGTACTTAGAAAACTCTTATTTCTGCTTCCTATAGTGCAGATTACCGTAGCCACATTTAACAGTAGTCAAATGAAGCCAGGCATGATACTATATGCCTACAAGAGTCCAGGCTTTCCCTGGGCTAAAGAGTGAATACCAGACTACAACGGCTATGTAGCCTGGCCCTACCTCAAACAACAAAAGAAACTCAGTATTAGAATATACCATTGATTAGGGCTGGATAGATGTCTAAGCAGTTAAGAGCACTAGCTGTTCTTCCAGAGAACCTGGGTTCAATTCCCAGCACCCACATGAAAGCTCACAACTGTAACTCCAGTTTTAGGGTACCCAACACCCTCATACAGACATACATGCAGGCAAAACACCAACACACATAAATAAAAAATAGCCGGGTGGTGGTGGCACACGCCTTTAATCCCAGCACTTGGAAGGCAGAGGCAGGTGGATCTCTGTGAGTTCGAGGCCAGCCTGGTCTACAAGAGCTAGTTCCAGGACAGGCTCCAAAGCTACAGAGAAACCCTGTATCAAAAAACCAAATAAATAAATAAATAAATAAATAATAAAAATGAATTGCTTGTTTGTTGCGTGTATCTGTGATATGTGCCTTGTGCATCTTGCCATGGCGCACACATGGAAGTCCGAGGACAGTTTATGGAACTTGATTCTGTCCTTCCACCATGTCAGTTCCTGGTATACAACTTAGATCATAGGCTTGGCAGCAGGCATGTATTTTGGCATAAACACTTTTAATAAATGGCGCCCTTAGCAACAGCGAAGTTCAAGGAGCTGGAAAGATAACTCAGTGATTAAGAGCACTGGCTGTTCTTTCAGAGGACCTGGGTTCAAACAAGCACAGGGCAGCTCCCAACCAGTTGTAATTATACCAGGGAACCTGATTCTCTTCTGGCCTCCGCAGGTACCACAGCAGGAAGGTGTTGCACAGGCATATGCAGAAGAAATACTTATACACATAAAATAATGTTGATAATTTTTAAAAGTTCTATAAGGAACAAAAGAAAAAGAATAGGACAGAGATAGTAAATAAAAGATTTTTATTTTATTTTAGATTTCACATTAATAATATTTAATAATTTCTTTTTTTAAAGGTGAAGAAGAAAGTGTTTCCCGTTCCTCTGGATGGGCATCCTATCTGCATAGCTGGTCTGGACTTCGATAGATTGATTGGAAGAAAATGCTTTATTAACTCAACAGAATTCATTTGAAGGAAATATGTTTATTATTATTTGATCAGGAAGTGTCCATATCTGTTCACATCCCCTGATGATTGTATATATGTATAGCAGATGAATTTAGACTCTCAACTTGTAGTAAAAGGACAACAGCTTGAAGCAATGGTACCAGTCACCCACAGCCCTGTGACTCAGCACCATGGCCTCAGTCTCCGTGATCTCCCGTGTACAGAGAAAACAGTTTATTCCTGTACTCTGGAACCCCAGGAGCCACTTGTTTCTAAGTAGTACTGTGAATTTTGAAAGTGATTTGAATCTTGGTACCATATCAACTGGAAAGTTTAAACTTTTAAAATAATGTTTCAAGATTAAGGAAATGCTTTGTTGGGAAGGTTGACATGTTTATTGAGGGATTATGAAGTACATATGCTACAGTTAATTATGAGGCTAAGTTAAATTGCAGTTTAGTCCGTTGCTTTAAAACTTCTCCATCCCCCTACTTGTTATTTCAAAATTTACCCTGGTCCTGGTGATAGGACGCCGACCTTGAATAGATGGAGCCCACCTCAGCTGATATGTTTCGTGGTGTCTCTAGGCTCTTAGTGTGCTGCCATTGCTCCTAAGCCATGAGTCTGTTTTGAGAATTCCCTGCCTCTCAGAACAGTGACTGTCTGACTCAGCATTAAATACACATGAACCTGGTGCTTCCAGTATTGTTCAGGTAGCCTTGTTCCCCAAGCATGACCCCAAGAGGGCTCAGGCTTATTCTTGGTGAATAAGCCTGGCTGGGGATGTGTTACTTGCCTTTATGTCTCTGGAAATAATCCATTGACTAGATTAAAATTGTGCTCTTAAATCAGATTTGGGGATTATATTTTAATAATGCAATTTGTTAATAAATAACCACATAGTGCTCTGTGGAGTTACTAGCGTATGGTTGATTCTCAGTTTTCAGTCTCAGCTAGAACCCTGACTCTGTACCTCAGTCACTATGAACACTGGTTTCCAACCTGGTTTAGCTGGTTTGCTGCTGACATGTTGAATTTGTTCTCTTAAAGCGATTATCTCTGTGTCCGCCCCAACCCCTGCCATGTTAGAACAGACCTAACTAGTGAATGTATTGATTAAATGCATCTATCTCAGAGCTGACTTTAGAAGTTGAGTATTTTTAACTTCATAAACTGTGAATATGAGTATGCCCAGTGGCATCTGATGTAATTTTAGTAATATTTAAATAAATTCCACTTTTTCTTTGGGCCTAATACACCTTTTGAAGTCTGTATAAACTTGTTTTGAAATCTAGTCTGTTCATATGAATGTAATAAAAATGCCTTTTGCATGGTAAAAATTACTTTGATTACAAAAGACATATATGCTTTTTGTGACCAGCAATAAGGAACTATAATGTTTGATATTTCTATTAAATGCATTTAACTGTATATTCTGTTTCTCTGACTATCCTTTTTCTGTTAAGCACTGTCTCTTTGGGGTTTTGAATCAGGCTGTGAGGTGGAGTGCAAACTCTTGGTGCTGCCTGTCCGTGGCTGAACCTAGTGGATAAGACAATGTCTTACACAGACTGAGCTACTCGGGAGGCTTTGACAGAAAAATTCCCTTCATCTCAGGGACTTGAGGCCAGCCTACTGAGACCACCTTCTGCCAGCCTCTTCAGAGAACCCAGACAGCCTAGCATGGTGGCACATGCCCTTAATCCTAGGATGCCGCGTTAGGCGGATCTCTACAAATTTGAGGCACCTTTTTATTTTCTTTCTCCAGGTCTAGATTCTGTTGCTAAGCTACATCTGCACTCTTTTTTCTTTAATGCCTCTTTGTGACTAGTTTCACTTCGCATGTCTACAAGGTTCACCCGTGTTGTAGCACCTGTTAATACTTCATCCATTTTCATTTTTCAGGGAATTCCATTGTACAAGTCACCGTTTTTATCCATTAACTTACAGACATGTTCATTTTTCCAGCTGTTGGCTATCATGAAATTTGCTGCTACACCATTTTGCATAAAAGTTTTTGTTTTCAGTCTTTTTTAGAGAAATGTCGCTTGCATTTGCTTGCCCATTTTTAAAGTCCTGTTAGTTTTTCACGTCACTTTTTTTTCAAGTATCTTTATGTGTTCAAAGTAAATCCTGTCAGCTGTATGATTAGCAAATATTTTTTCCATTCTTTGATTCTGTGGATTGTCTTTTTATATTTTTTAATGTTTAAAAATGTGTGTGTGCACACGCATATGTACACATGTACATACACACTCATGTGCCACTGTGTGCTTTGTGGAGGTCAGAGGACATGTGGGATTGGTCCCTCCCTTCTACTATTCTGTGGGTTTCAGACAAGGATCAAATTCAGGTTACCTGGTGTACACAGTGAGCACTTCTACCCACAGAGCTAGCTGATCAGCCCGTTTTTGTTTGTTTGTTTGTAGTTTCTAAAGATAGGGCTTCAATGTGTAGCCTTGGACGTCTTAGAACTCACAGAGATCTGTCTGTCTCTGTTTCCCAAGTACTGAAATTAAAGGCATGTGCTACCACATCTGGCTCCACTTATTTCCTTAATGATAATGTTTGAGGGCTGGAGAGATGGCTCAGAGGTTAAGAGCGCTGGCTGCTCTTCCAGAGGTCCTGAGTTCAAGTCCCAGCAACCACATGGTGGCTCACAACCATCTGTAATGAGATCTGGTGACCTCTTCTGGCCTGCAGGCACCAGAACACTGTATACATAATAAATAAATAGATATTTAAAATAATGTGTGAATTCCAAAATTTTTACCTTAAGTGAAGGTTTTTACTCTTTTGTGGTTTTCTTTTTTTTGGGGGGGGGGGGGTTACTTTTTATTTTGTTTGTTTCTGTTTGTCTTTTGTGCTTTTAGTCTCACTATTGCCTAATGCAGGCTCACAAACGTATGTTCATGTTCTCAGAATTATCAATTTAACTTTATTTGGGCCCACAATTAATTGTTATATGCTATATTGGTTACATTTTTCATTTCCATGACAAAATACCTGGTGAAAAAGAACCTTCAGGAAGGAAGGCTTTCCTTGGTCTCGCTGTTGGGTGCACAGAGGTCCTTGCTACCAGTAAAAATCAGTGTTGTCTTTCCAAAAAGATGTACAACCTGTTTTTCCATCCAAAAGGTTGGGAATTGGAGGTGACTAATAGCCTGGTGCTCTGCATTATCTGAAGAGCCAGGCCATATCAAGCTCTCAGAACCAGGACTGGAGATACTTGATAATCTAGATGACCCTTACATTATCTGTATTGTGGTGATGTTTGTGTTTTAACAAAGCTTGCCTGAAGATCAGAGTGCAGAGCTAAGCCACTAGACACCAGGCAGTGGTGGCGCACACCTTTAATCTCAGGACGACAGAGGCAGAGGGATCTCTTTGAGTTCAAGGCCACCCTAAGCTACTCAAAATTGATCCCATTTAAAAGAGAAGCAGAGCTCACGTAAAGGTGATCCCGGCACTAGGAAGGTGGAGACTGGAGTGGTGACTGGGTGGAGAGAGGGATATAAGGGGGAAGGAGACAGGAGCCCAGTGCAGTTTGAGGCAGCAGTCTGAAGCAGTCAGTCTAAGTAGCAGTCAGGACAGGATCACCCCTGCAGTCTGAGCATTGGTAGATGTAAAAGGTTTCTCCAGTGGCTGGCTACACTGCTTCTCTGATCCTTCAGCTTTCACCCCCTAATATCTGACTCTGGGTTTTATTTATTAAGAACAATTAGAATTGGTGCTACACTGTATAGCTAAGGGCTCCCCTCAAATGCCCACAACCAGGACCAGAGGTAGCTAATAGGTCATGGCTCCGATGACTTCTTTGCTGTCTGTACGACTAAGACCATGTCAGATCCTTCCCTAAGCCCTAAAGATAACACATGTAGCCTATCTCTAGAGCCCATCTCCTTGGTAGAAATGACATGTATTTTGAGTTGAGTTTCGACGTAATTACACCTCCTTGTTCACCAGGGATTGTATTAGGAAGCTGTTTTTCAAATCGTACTGTGTTTAAATATGCTTACCGTAAACTGCCTAGTATCAGACTCCAGAAGTTTGATCCAGCCTGGCAAAGTCAAGCTGAACCAAGGTTCATTCTTACCTCACGCAGATCCTTTCCCTGTAAGCTGTGACACTAGCTGGGCCAGAGGCATGTGAGGCAGCAGGTCACACCGCACAGCATCCACCGTCAGGAAGTAGAGCTCTGCATACCTTGTGCCGCACTGAATCTTTCCTGTTCATTCAGCACAGAACCCCCCAGCCCTCAGGACAGTGATGCCTACATTCGAGACCAGCTAGGGCTACACGGTGAGGCCCTATCTCAAAAAGCAAAACAAAAACATAATTGTTGCACCTAGCAAGTAGGAGGATTGCCTCCTGCCACTCTATACTTAGTGTGAAATTTCCCACCCTGAGAGCAGTTTGAGAATGGATTTCTCTGATGGCCATTTAAAACTTGTATGGGATGTTAAGACTCAGATTTGAGGAGTCAAGTTGGTTTTGGAGTTAGTGCCTTGGGGAAGGAAGGATGTATTTCGTTTACATATCCTGGATCACAGTCTATCATGAAGTGAAGTCAGGACAGGAACCAAAGCAGAGACCATGGCAAAACATTGCTCCCTGGTTTGATCTTCATAGCTTGTTTAGCTTTCTTTTTTTTTATGTGTGTGGCTATTTTGTTTGCATGTGTGCCTGGGCACAATGTGCATGCAATGCCACCAGTGGCCAAAGGTGTTATCCTGTCCTCTAGAACTAATGTCACAGTCAGTTGTGAGTGGCCATATGGGTGCTAGGAGTCAAACCTGGGTTCTCTGGAAGAGCAGCCAATGTTCTTAACTGCTGAGTCATCTCTCTAGCCTCAGCCTTTCTTATACAACTCAGAACCACCTTCCCAGGAGCAGTACCATCCCCAGTGGACTGGACCCTCATATCAATCATTAATCAAGAAAATACTTTTCAGATTTACAGACTCAGTCAGTAGAGCATGAGACTCTTCATCTCAGAGTCAAGGGTTCAAGCCCCACATTGGGCACATTTTTAAATGGAGGTTTCTCTCCTGCCCATCAGTTCCCAAATAACCACTCAGAGGTCTATGTAATTATGTTTGGCCAGTGGCTCAGGATTATTACTAGCGAGCTCTTATATTTAAATTAACCCATTTCTATTAATCTGTGTATCATCACATGTCCTGTGGCTTACCAGGTGCTCAGGCATCTTCCAGGAACTATCTGTCCTTGGGCAAGGGGCTTGCAGATCAGAGGCATTTTTGTCTCATAAAAGGTTAAGTCTGTTGGACCTGGAGTGATGGCTCATGGTTAAGAATAACTCTGTTCTGGTATGAATTCCACCGATAGAGAATAAGACCACTACCACAATTAAAATCCAGATTTGGAGCAAGCTTTAATTAAATACTGGCCAGGTAGATGGGCTCTGGCCAGGTCCTTTTGGATTTCCAGAAAGTGGCCCTGATGGCCTTTAGTCACAGTTTGTAGCAGCTTAAGTATTTCCCATCAGGTCCACTCAGGAGCAAACGTACATCCTGACTTACTTGCAACCTCATCTAATCAGGGGCAAGCATACATCCTGATGTATTTCCTGCCTGTGAATCTCCCCCACCATGTGATCAAGCCTGTTCGGTGCAAATGGATCAAGCAAACTTATCCAGGGGAGTGAAAACATGTGACTTGTTATCTCCCATAAACAACAGCCTCCAGCATTTCAGGAACTCTCTGTTCTTGGAAAAGGGGCTTGCAGGTCAGAGGCATTTTTGTTTCATGGATCTCTAAGGCATAGTAATTAAAACTTAAAAAGTAACTATGCCTCTCACACTGGCAGAGGACCCAGGTTCAGCTCCCAGCACCCACACTGAGGCTCACAATTGGAAATAGCTCCAACTACAAAGGATTCTACACCCTCTTGTGGTCTCCTTGGGCACCCACGTGATTTACATCTATATATTCAGGCAAATATTTATACACACAAAATAAAAGGATCTGCATTAAAAGAAAAATTGGGCTGGAGAAATGACTTAGCACTTTTCTAAAGTGTTAAGTTGTGAGCATAGACCCCAGTCCCTTGCATCTATCCCAGCCCCCAGGCCTGAGAGTTGTATTGGTCTGGACTCCAAATCCCAGCATGCCAGGTCCTGACATCCCTGGGGTGGTCAGGACCACTCCCACAGAGTATTTAAGTGAACTCCCAAAAGAGGATCACGTGGTCTCTTTTCCTTCCTTCCCATGGTCACATTTGCAGCCTCTTGGTTCCCCCTGGCTACCGGAGAGCAGGAATCCCATTAAAACTGAATATTTTTTAATGTGGCTTGTTTTGATTTGACTTGATTGGGAATTTGCATCCGAGTTAGGAAAAATTCCCAACACAAAGTACATTCATTCATTTATTTATGGGGCTCACAGCATGGTTTAGAGGCCTCAGAACAACTTGTGGGAATAGATTCTCTCTTTCCAGGTCACCAAGCTTTGCAGTAATGGGCAGTAATTTCCATAGCCACTGTTGTAGTGGCCTTTGTTTAGGTTTCTGTTATTGTTGGTTGTTTTTAAATTTTATTTTATGGGCGTTAGTGAGTGTGAGGGTGTCAGAGCTCCTAGAACAGGAGTTACAGACAGTTGTGAGCTGCTATGTGGATGCTGAGAATTGAACCCAGGTCCTCTGGAAGAGCAGCCAGTGCTCTTAACGAATGAGTCATCTCTCTAGCCCAATTACTGTTTATTAGTAGGGGCCAATTCATTAATATGTGTGTCATCCTTGTGCAGGGCCATCCCAGTCTTCATGGTATTGTTCCAATGTTAGTATAGGTGCTATTGAAAACTGTGTCTCATTTTGCTCTGTTTTGTTTTTAATGACAGGAATTCTAACTGGGGTAAGATGGAATTTCAAAGTAGTTTTACTTTGCATTTCCTGGTGGATGAGGATGCTGAGTACTCTTTAAAATATTTGCTGGCCATTGGGGAAACATAAATATTTCTAAGTCACGTAAGTGACAGTTGAGATCTTCCACACTGGCAAAAGTGTGGAAATGTCTCTTGTCTAGAAGACTGCAAATTCTGCTGCTGTGTTCATCGAATATTTTTTGGCACCTCGGAGAAGACAAGTGCTTGGTTTTATTTATTTGCTTAAATGGAATATCTTTTTCTAAGTAATGCTATGCTCACTACTACTTATCTTTTTTTTTGTTTCCTGTTAGGGATAGAACCCAGGACCTAGTGCTTGCCGAGCAAGCACTTGTGCCACTGAATGGCACCCCAGCTCCTCGCTGCTTCTCTACATGATATCATGCGGGACGCAGATCATGCACTCCTTTCTTGCTCTTTTTCTTAGCCAAGTAGTTACGAGAAGGTCACATTCCCTTGAGAAGCCTCTTCATTTCAACTTGGTGTTTACTTGTATCAGCTTTCCCAAGGAAGTGAGTCTATTAACAAACTCCGGCTATCCTGATTTCACAATATTACATTATTCAGCGGTGTCTTTTTATGTCTGCTTGTCTCGGTGGGAACTTTACTCCTCGTAGAGCTGTGATGTAGGCCGTCAGAGCAAAGATGCCTAGCTCAGGTCCGCCTAAGGATTACATTTCAAAGACAGGGATCTCTTTTGGAGATTTACTTATGTTTATGTTATGAGTATTTGCCTGCATGTATATATGTGCATGGTATACATACAGTGAACTTGGAGACCGAAAAACAGTGTCAGATCCAATGAAACTCAAAGTATGGGTGGTTGTGAGTGGGCATGGGGGTGCTGAGAACTAAGTCCAGGTCCTCTGCAAGGGCAGCCAGTGCTCCTTCCCCTCTGAACCACCTCATGCGTGTGTGCATGCATGCCACATGTGTGTGGAGGTCAGAGAAGTTCTAAGATTTGGTTCTCTCCACCAACCATGTGGGGGTACCAGATCAAATGTAGGCTGTATCTGGCACACATCTTTACTTCTGATCCATCTTGCCAGCCCTGGAAAAGATTTTCAATATTGATTTGAAAGAAATAGCTTATAAACCTGGAAATTGGTGGTTGAATTAGTATTGTACCCACACTGGTGATGTGTTTATCCCAACAGTGAGAATAAGACCACGACCACAATTTGAGCTGGCCAGTGACTAAGTTGGGTTAAAGAGATCAGTCCCTGTTGGGTGGTAGTGACACATGCCTTTGATCCCACCCAGCACTTAGGAGGAAGAGGCAGGCAGATCTGAGTGAGTTCGAAGTCAGCCTGGTCTACAAAGCGAGTTTCAGGACAGCCAGAACAGAACAGGAAAACCCTGTCTCCAAAACAAAACAAAACAAAACAAAACAACAAAAAAAGAACAGCCCTGAATCCATTTCTTGGGAACCTTTTAAAGAGTAAAATTACAAGTAGTTTTAGATAAGACATAAGGAAATCAGAAAAAAAAATCTCAATAAAACATGTCACCCTATGATTAGGAAGGGGTCAGGGACAGTAAGGTATTCTCAAAAACAAGTCAAGGTCATGGGTTGGAGAAGGTCATGTTACAGGAGACAGAGAACTCAGCTCTTACAGTAAAAAGACTTATTTTTAACAATATCTCCTGCTTTCAAAATGGAGTCAGGCAGGTTCCTCACCTCCAGTGCCATCTGCTCCTCTGTCAGGAGAGGTAATTGAAGTCAGTGAAATACTTGAAGGAAACCTGGGGCTCATCAACAAATTCTGTTCTGAAGATGGTTGGCTGATCAAGATGACACTGAGTGACCCTTCAGAGCTAGATGAATTACAAGTGAAGAAGCCTATGAGAAATACAGGAAATCCATTGACAGTTGACCATGGCACCCATCTACCCTCGAACTCACAAAGATCTGCCTGTCTGCCTCCTGAGGGCTGGGACTAAAGGCATGCAACACTACCACCCTGCCTGGCAACCAGGTCTTAATACCTTTTTGGCATGGTCCTGGGCAGCCCCCAGAGAGGAGCTGACCCCTGGCAGAGCCTTCTTTGGGCAGGGTCTGGAGAGGGCAGCTCCAAGGAGCTGCTGCTTCGTGTGCTCAGGGCAGGATTTGGAATGGGGTCCCCGAGCTGGAGATCCCTAACATCTTGAATTAGTGGATGATAGAAGACTTGAAATAACTTTTAGCAATACAAATGAGGGGGAAACAAACTATTCTCAACAGTGCGACTAAAGAAAGTCTCCAACTTCCTACTAGGTGCAGATAAATACAATGTACATCTTTTAATAAATAAAACCACAGACTAGGTATTTAGACTAAGTTCTGGTGTTTTGAATTCATGAGATCACCTCTGGTAAGAAGGGCTAATGCCGAGTGGTGGAATGACTTACAGGCTGCAGTCCTTCTAATCCAACAATGGCTAGCTGTGAATTCTTGGAAAGCCCAAGAATCTAGTAGTTGCTCAGTCTTGAGCCTTGCTCACATGAGGCATGTGTCTCAGCTGGTCTCCTATATATGCTGGAATCCCGAAGAAGTAAGCGGCAATGCCTGTAAAGGAAAAGGATGTGCTGACCAGGAAAGAGAAAGCAGGTGAAGAAGAAACACACCCTTGCTTCTTCCAGAGGCAAGAAGCAGGTGTGGTCCAGTTTAAGGTGTGCCTTCTAGCCTCAAGATCTGGATTAAAGATGTGTGTCTTCCAGCCTCGAGATCTGGATCACGAGTGTGCCCTCTGTTTCTGAATTGTAGTTCATTCCAGATACAGTCAAGTTAACAACCAAGAATAGCCATCACCAAAGTGCTTATGAAACTGCGTGTAGTGACAGGTCACCCTTTGATCCCAGCACCCGGCAAGTGGATCAAGGCCAGCCTGGTCTATGTAGCAAGTTACAGGCCAGCCATAGTTACATGGTGAAATCCTACCTTTAAAAAGTAGTGGCCAAGCCGGGCGGTGGTGGCGCACGCCTTTAATCCCAGCACTCGGGAGGCAGAGGCAGGCGGATCTCTGTGAGTTCGAGACCAGCCTGGTCTACAAGAGCTAGTTCCAGGATAGGCTCCAAAGCTACAGAGAAACCCTGTCTCGAAAAAAAAAAAAGTAGTGGCCATGGGACTGGAGTGATGGCTCGGTGGTTAAGAGCACTAGTTGCTTTTCCAGAGGACCCGAGTTCAATTCCTACCACCCACGTGGTAGCTCAAACTGTCTATAACTCTAGTTCCAGGGGATCAGATGCCCTCACATACAGGCAAAATATCAATGCATATGCAATAAAAAAATTAAAAAAATAATGGTTATAAAAAATCCCATGTTTCAGGATAACAATGGAAGTCTCACACAATATTGTAACTCACTATTTTAGTCAGTGTTCTTCCGCTGTGAAGAGGCACCATGACCAAGGCAACTCCTATTAAAGCGTCTAATTGGGGTCTTGCACACAGTTTCAGAGGGTTAACCTATTCTCATAATGGTGGGGAGCATGTGCCGGAACAGTAGCTGAAAGCTTTGTATCCTGATAGGCAGGCAGCAGGCAGAGAATGAGACTGGGCCTGCCCTGGGCTTTCGAAACCTCTAAGTCTACCTCCAGTTAGACATCTTCCTCAACAAGACCGCACCTACTCCAACAAGGTCCCACCCCATATTCATTCCCAACAATCCATCAGCTGGGTTCACTGCTGAGCTATTTCAGTTCCACAAAGAAATACTGTAAATGAGGTACTCAAAATAAATACTGAAAAATGAAGTCAGACCGGGTTTTTGTAAACTTCACTGATCTCATACGTGGTAATGTGGGAGTGAGTAATGGGATTCTTCACGCACAACTCAGTGGGGTGGAATCTTAGGAATGCAACGCTGTCCTTTTCCCAGAAACATCTTGCGCAAACATTCTCCTAGTCCAACGTGATAAGGACGGGACTAAGGATGTAGCTCAGTGGTACAGTCTTTATCTTCTATACGTGAAGCCCTGGGTTCCTTTCTCAGGGTTGTAAAGACTCTTTGGTATTCAGAGAGTGTGATGGCTAATATTGGTTGTCGACTTGATTGCATCTGGAATCATCTAAAAGATAACCCACTGGACACTCCTTTGATGGACTTTTTTTTAAGATTTGTGTATTAGGTATACATAATGAATATGTGTGTCTGCATGCCAGAAGAGGGCACCAAATCTCATTATAGATGGTAGTGAATCACCATGTGGTTGCTGAGAATTGAACTTTGGACCTCAGTGCTCTTAACCTTTGAGCCATCTCCCCTGCCCCAAGATTTTTTTTTTAAATCAGATTATTTGAAGCCTAAATGTGGACAGCACCTCCTGGTGGCACCCAGATACAGGGACATGGGTGGAAACTTAGCTTTTCTCCTAGTTGCCCTCACTCTCCACCCTGATATGGCATTACTTCGCTGATAACTAGCTTCTTTGGGCTTAAGGTAGACTGAAAACAAGCAGCTCTCAGGACAGCTCCAGGTCTTCAGCACCAGACTTGGACTGCCAGGACATCTCGCCTTGTGGATTGAGCAACGACTGGATTCCTGACTTCGTCAGTATGAGTTTTTTCTAGTATAACAAAATCAGAAGCAAGTACCATAAAACTCAGTGCTGAAGCTATAAGAGTTATCTAATTAGTCTGTTACTTGGGGGCAGGAATTAATTTCCCCTGCCTTCTTATCGAATACTTATCTGGTAGAGATGAAAGAAGATGGAAAATAAGGGGAAATTTTTAAGTATTTATTTTGAATACATCCTTTACAATAACTCTTTGTGGGGCTGGAGTAAGCTCATCAGTGAAACATGTCCTCTTGCAGAGAACTCCAGTTTAGTTCTCAGCACCCACACGGCAGCCCAGAACCACCTGCAAGCTCAGTCCAGGGGATGCAATGCCTTCCTCTAGTCTATGAGGGTACACAGGTGGTGCACAGATAAACATGCATTCATACACATAATTTTTAAATTTTTTGCGTGTGCTTTGTCTGTGTGCACATATGCACACATATGTGAAAGACTTCCAAATATCAAATTTTGTTTTTAAAGGCTGATTGTTGACAGCCATAACAAAAATAAAACTGTCACGGAGACATCCTTTTTTATCCTGACAAACTGTCGAGTTGAAGAGTAAGAAATTCAATCCCATATTTTTCCGAGTTTTCTTTATGGCAGACATTGGTCAACCACAGTAGAATCGCTTGGTGAGTACATTCCACAGAAGGCATAACTATGATGAAACTAAAAACCACTAATCAAGAGGCAGCCAGTTTTTACCCAACTATCCCAAAATAGCAGCAAGATTTTCTTTTTCTTTGAGAAGCAAAATTTTTTAAATTCTGTTTCGTAACATTTATATTTCTGTGTATATGTGTTTGGCGGGCAAAGGAAAATTGGAGATCGTTCTCTCCTTCCACAAGGGCCCCCGGGATTGAACTCCTGTTGACTCATCTTGCAGGCCAGGCCCACAAAGTTAAACATCTAACAAGAGCACCCTAAACATTCCCAAGCTCCCGCAGGCTGGAAGTGGCCAACCCAGATGTGACCTCTACCCCTGGAAGGCTGACTAGCACGACATCCTCCTTAGCACAATCTCCTCGGGACCTTCGCAGGGTGGGTAGGACCCTGTACAGACCCTTTGCCCTGCAGAAAGAATCAGGCGGCCCATCTGCCAAGTTGAGCCTCTAGCCAATGATACTCTTGCCCGTCCTTGGACCAGTCACATTCTACCAAGTGTTCTTGCGGTTAGACTCTTGTGTACCTCCAGGAGAGACCAGGAAACCCTCACAACACCCAGAAGCCTCTCTGCCTGCTTGGAGCCAGGGAGAAACGCCTACAGCCAAACTTGGAGAAAGCGGGCTCAGCGCCAGGATGAGGAAGGAGTGGAACTGGTGGACGCGAGGAGGAGCTCTGACGACCCAGCACCCCGCCCCACCAACGCAGCGCTCAGCCCCGCCCCCGCCGGACTTCGCCCCGCCCCAGCCCGGCCTCTCTCCGCCTCCGCCCCGCCCCCAGGCGAACCTAGGCCCGCGCTCTCCGGGGCGTGGTCAGCGCCGCCATTTGCCGGCTGCTGTGGGCTCGAGGCGGCGGGTCCGCCCCGCCCTCCTCGCCCCGCCCTTTTCGCCCCTCCCGCCCCGCCCCCTTCCTGCCTGAGGCCGGCCCTCCAGTCGGCGGCTCGCCGGGGCAGCGAGGGAAGAGGGTGCGGCAGCAGCGGCGGGGACGGAGGCACCGGCGGACGCGGCGTGGACGGCCGAGATGCTGGGCGTGGCGGCCGGGATGACCAACAGGTAGGGGCGGGCGCGCGCTCTGGGACGGCGGCTGCCCGAGCCTCGCCGGGCCTGGGCCTGGCGGACGGGCACCTTTGCCGCCCGCGCGGCCTCGGGCTGGCGAGAGGCCCGGACACGCGCCGCCCAAGCCCGAGGCGGGAGAGGCCTTCGTGGTCCTGCTGAGCTGTCCTGTGCAGCCTCGGGGTGTGAGGGCAGATCCTGTCCCAGAGCTTGATTCGTGGTAGTTCACCGATGGGAAGAACGGGGCAGAGAGGGTCTCAAGACCACGCAGACGAATACATGTGTTGTCTTAAAAATGAAAACGGACGTGTGAAATATTTACCCATTGAATAATCCATGGTATATCAACATGCACGACGTATTTCAATGAAAGTAGTATACCCTAAACAGAAAAGTTAAGACGAACAGCCTATTACATATTTTACAAATCCTACCCGTGTCTGGCTTTATAGAAAAGGCAGCTGTGTTCTCGTTTTGCATTGTCTGTTGTGGTGTGTTTTGAATGAACTATTTAGAGGAAAATTTGGACTGAAATGGCTGGACACTTTGAAGAGAAGTATGCTGATAGTTTTTCCAAATAATTGTGGGTATTCTTTGTGACTCTGCCAGAAGTTTAGAAGATTGTTTCTTAAAGGCTAGTTTTGATGTGAAATCCGAGCTCACGGTTACATAAAATTCCTCAAACTGCCTTGTATTTGAATGGAACTATTAACTCATAGTAACGGCTTTGTATTGGCTTACCGCATTAAGGAAGGTCCCAGATGCTAACACATCTATTAACGTCTCTAAATGGCGTTCATTAGACTCACCACCAACCAGTTTCATTAAATTCTTAACTATCAGGAGAGCTGTCAAACTCAAGAGGTGGTAGTTTTCCAACATAGTAACTTTCAGTGGAAATCGTGACTTTTCTCATTATCACAAAGTATTGTCAGTTGTTGTCCCCAAAATTCAGTTTCAATGAAATGTCTACCAAACGTAAGTCTAAATCACCATGGTTGTTGTGTCTGTTATTCTTGCAGGAAAAACGGTATTTTCAAGGAAAGGGATTCCAATTGAGCTCAGAGCTTAACATAGCATGTGCTTTTCCTTGAGATAGTCACATTACTTTGGTATGTAGCAGAAGCATTTTATGCACACTTACCATTGGTTTCGGGCACCAAGGAAGACTATCACATGTTAATCATTTGTACAGTCATTGTACTCGTCATGGACAGTTATTGCATTTGCCATGGACATTTGTCACCGAAAAAGATGTGCGGAATATTAAGTTGATCGGGAATTGAAAATGTATGTGAGCTGTAAAGAAGAATGGGTATGCAGAACAGGATATACTGGTGTCTGCATAGGACCCTCAAGTGTGTCTCTGGTCTAGTGGCCTTCCCTGATCCCATCCCCTGCTCACCCCAGATCTCACTCCTAGACAGGCCTTGAATTTGTCAGTGATCGTCCTGCCTAACTTTTTGAGTGCTGGGGTTACAAATTTGGCTGCCGTGTGTGCCTTCTGGGCCCTGTTTTTTTTTTTTTTTTTTTTTCGGCATTACGGATATCTATATCGGTACGCCCATACCATCGTCATGAGACATCTATAGAACTGACATTCCTTTACACAGTCAGACAGTGTCCCCCCAGCTCTTGGCAACTGCCATTCTGCTCCTCTTTGGATTTAACCTCTGAGCACCTCGGTTAAGTGGGATTGTAATTTTCGTTGCCTGTGCCGTCGCTTGTTTGCTGAGCAGTCGTATGGGTCTGCAGCCGCTTGTTGCAGTCTTAAACTAAAGTTACTGTGGATGTTCATGTGCAGGTTTTAGTGTGAACATGTTTTCCCTTTCTGTGAAATAAATGGCGGAGAGGATGTACTTTGCAGATTGTATAGTAATTGTATCCCCAGAGTGACTGTACTGTTTCATCAAGGACTCTTAAAGGGAAAATGACATTCTTATCCTGTTTGTAAAGAATTTGGCTAAACTCTCACTGCCTTCAAAGTATTTTTTGTTGTTGTTGTTTTTAATGAGTTCTATGTGTGTCAATTTGTGTATGAGTGTGTGCATGTGAGTGCAGGTACCACCAAAAGAAGCCAGAAGATCCCTCTGGGACCGTAGTTGCAGGTGGTTGTGAGATGCCTGATGTAGGTGCTAGGAATCGAACTTGGGTCTTCTGGAAGAGTAGTGTGTGTTCTCAACTATTGAACCATCTCTCTCCACTCCCAAAGTATTTCTTGAATGAGTGTTGTAGTATGGACTTTTTATTCTTAGCAGGACTTAAGAACTAAGACATGAAGAGCAACCGTGGGTCCTCAGGCTCCTGTAGGGCAGTGCCATTATGCAGAGGAAAACTGCTGTGACATTTAGTGTTTCTCTAAATTTGCAATGTTCTGTTCCTGCTTGTGAAGTAGGGAAACAGGTCACATGGGGTGTTTGCTTGGGTTTTCTTTTTCTTTTTCTTTCCTTTTTTTTTTTTTTTTTTTTTTTTTTTTAAGATAGGGTCTCATAGCCTAGGCTAGCCTTGAACTTACTGTGTAGCCAAGGATGACTTGAATTCTGGAATTAAAGGCATGTATCACCCATGTATCACATGTGTTTATGCAGTGCTGGGGTCCAACCCAGAGCTTTATGTATATAAGGCAAGCACTCTACCACCTGAGCTAATATTCCAGTGCTGAACGCCTTAGTTCTTTAATTGTCCTGTGCTCTGCAGTCTTAGAGAAAATGATCCATCAGGATTGTGCCCTTACTTGTTTGGTTATTTATTTATTATGGGATTGTGCTATATTGATTTTAGTATCTATACTCTCTTCCTCTATGTGAGCCTCCTGGCTCATCTCCTTGGTGGTTCTTTATAAGTTGCTAAGTGTGGGTACTGGAAGTGAGCTTTCTCTCCTTCCTTGGGAGAGCTCAGAGCCTGTCCTTCAGGTGGAGAAACTCAGCAACTTCCGAAATCCATAATGGGAAAACAGAGCTTAATTTCGCAAGTATATTTCAATAATGTATATTTGTTTAGATAATCATTTAAGTATGTCTCAGTGCAGACCATATTTGTAGGTAGGATTCGACTAAAATAACAGGAAAAACATCAAACTACTTGTTGCTTTTACAGTTCCCACAACTACTCTAAGATGTGGATTCCCAATTCAGGAATAGCATTTATGTTACCTACTGAACTGTTGCCTCATTGTATTTCTAAAGCCGTAAGCTATATAAAGCAAGAATCACACAGCCTGTTGTCTTACGCTAACCCTTCTCTAGTAATAGTGGTAGGGTTTGTTGTTATTGTTGTTGTTCTTAATTTTGTGTATGGGTGTTTGTTTACATGTATGTATGTGGACCCTGTGAGTAAGTGCCCCCAGAGAGCACTGGGTCCCCTGGAACTGGAGTTTCAGAAGTTGTGAGCCACCATGTTGGTGCTGGAAATGGAACCTGTGTCCCCTGCAAGAGTAGCCAGTGCCCTTAACTGATGAACCATCTTTCCAACCTCCATCACTAGAGGTTTTATGCCCCCTCATCCTGACGTCATTTCATTTCCTTTATTTGATGGCATCCGATATTTCAATAGTGGAGCTTGGTGTGTGCATGTGCATATGCATGAGAGGACCAGATATTTTTCCTGCGTTAAGGACCTTTTCAAGCTTTAATGAGTTTGTTAACTTTTTTGTTTGTTTGTTTGCTTGTTTTTCGAGACAGGATTTTTCTGTAGCTTTGGAGCCTTTTCTGGAACCAGCTCTACAAGACCAGGCTGGCCTCGAACTCACAGAGATCTACCTGCCTCTGCCTCCCGAGTGCTGGGATTAAAGGCGTGAGCCACCACTGCCCGACCCAGCCTGCTTTCTTTTATACCCTAGGACTACCAGCCCGGAGTGGCCCCTTTCACATCAATTATCAATCAATTATCAAAAGAAAGTTACCTACAAGCTAATTTTACGGAGGCATTTTCTTGATTAAGATTTTTTTTCCCTACCTTGAGTTATGCTACCTTGAGTCAACTTGACATAAAAACTAGGCAGTACATCATCTGTGACAAAGCCCTTTGGTACCTGGATCATTTGTGTACCAAAGCAGTATTTTTGCTGCATCAACTCCCAGCACAGCCAGGTTCCTCCATCAGCACCGTGTCAATAGAAATGATGCCAGAATCAGAACTTTCCACTGCCTAGCAGTCTTGAGTCCACTTCTTGAATGTGAACAGAGGGCAAAGATAGAACCTGAACTTATTTATCCACCTGGCAACAATAAGGCGGTTTACATTTCAGAGATATACCACAGAAGGAGGCTAAAACATGAAGTTCTCATAAGATCCATACTGTGATGTAATGTAAAAATGTTCATGTTTCATTAGAAAAAAATAACGTGCCATTTTAAGAATTGAAAAGATCTGATAGAAGGTTGTGGTGGGGTATGTGTTTAATTCCAACACTCAAGAGAAAGAGACAGGTGGATCTCGGTCTTAAGACCAGCATGATCTACATAAATTCCAGGCCAGCCAGGGCTACAATAGTGAGATTCTGTCTTTAATTAATTAGATAATAGATACCGACAAGAGTTAATGAGAAATTAGAAATATCTGTCAAAGACCTTAAACCAGTCATAATAAAAATGCTTCAGTGAGCAGTTTTAAAGAAATTGAATAAGGAACCAAATAGAAGCTTTACATTTGCAACGTTGACAAAAAAAAAAAAAAAAAAAAAAAAAAAAACCCAAAGAAAATGAAAATCAGGATGGATGGGTTTGATTAATTGAGGAAAGAACTGGGGAACAAGATGATGAAATAATAAAAATTACCCTATTTGTGCAACATAAAATTTTCTGGGTCTCATGGAAGTATGTAACTGTTATTTAAAAAAAATTTAATATTTTATTGTAACCCTGAATCAGGAAGAGAAAGCCTATTATATTAGAGAGGCTAAACAGACCAGTTAAGAGACAGATTTTGATTATGTAGATTTTTAAAAAATGACTCAAATATCTTTTTTTTTACAGGAAGTTTACCTTATGTTTAACAGTATAGGCAATTGAAAGTAAAAAAGATGCGAAAACATACATTATGATAACATTAATTAAAGTAGCTTAAGGGAAACTTTATTAATACCAATCAGAGAAGTGTTAGGTAAAATAGACTTCAGAACAAAGTAAACAACCAGAGACTGCAATCAACAGCAGTAGAAGATACCTTCTCAAATTTCCAATGTAGATTGTATTGTGGTCTTCAGCATTGGTAATGGCCACTCAGGAACAAATCCAACATTCACACCCAGACTCCTGAAGGAATGCCCAACAGTGTGACCAGCATCTGTAAACCACCCCCTGAGAGACTGCTCACTTCTGGGACCAGCATCCCTGAGCTGACCTTGCAAAGAACTGCCCCAAGGTGAATAGCCTTTTTAGCCTGACGCCTGCAGAACCACTCTGATGTGTGACCATCGATCTTCGAAAGACTGATAGAGCTAGTTAGTATCTGTGAGCAGACCTCACAGAAGATTGCCCAGTAGTAAGAAAGGAAGCCCAAGAGTTTGGAGACTGGAACCAGCTTGCAAATGAGACTGCATCAGACTCTAACTTCTTGCAGCCCTCTCCCCATTCAAATGTATCCCTTCTTTATTTAATAACCTATATTAATTTGACAGGCCAGCTCTATCCCAGTCTTTTATTCTGTCTTTCTCTTCTATATCTTCTTTTATTTTAAAAAAGAATTAATATTGTAGGTTGTTTTTCACACTTTCTTAAAAATTTATTTTGTATATGTGTATATTAAGTTTCTCTCTTCTGTGATAAAATGCCATGACAAAAAGTAACTTAGGGAGAGAAGAGTTTATTTGGCTTATTGGTTAGTCTATCATCAGGGCATGGCAAAGCAGGAACCTGAAGGCAGGAACTGCAGCAGAAACCATGGAGGAACACTGCTTGCTGGCTTGCCTCTCATCTTGTTTAGCTTGCTTTTTTATTTAGTCCAGTAATGCCTGCTCAGAGATGGCACCGCCACACTGGAATGGACCCTTTCATGTCAAGAAAATGCCCCACAGGCTTGCCTACAGGTTCATTTGATGGTAGCATTTTCTCTACCTTCCACTATGTGGATCCTGGGAATCAAACTCAGTTCCCTAGGCTTGGCTGCAAGCACCTTTATCCACTGAGCCATCTTGCCACTGAGACCACCATCACTATTTCTCTTCCTCCTCCTTTCTTCTCTCCCCTTCATTTTATTATTTTTCATTTTCCTTACAATAGGCTTTCCCAAAGAACATGGGCTGACCTGGCTTGTGGAGTCTCTATACTTCAGCCTCCTGATAGATGAGACTGTTGCCAGTTATCTGATAGCACATTTTTTTAACTTTCCTTCCTTATTTATTTTCCCATGCTATCCTCAGATTTGCTGTGTAACTGAGGACCTTGAACTCCTGCTCCTCCTGCTTCTCCCTCCCAGTTGCTCAGGTTATAGGTATGCACTATCAAACTTGGCTGTACAGTCCTGGGGATTGAGCCCGGGCTCTGTGAATGCTAGGTGAGCACTGTACTAACTAAGGTATACCCCCGTTACCACTCTTCTCACTCTACCTTTACTCTAAACTGTCTTATGCCCACCTCGTCTCTACTGCTCCACATTTCTCTTTACTCTTCCTTTTACTTTGTTTCTACCAACTCAATACTAACTCTCATTTTTTCCTCCACTCATATCTGTGGTGACTAATAGATTATTGTACACAGTACTATTGTTTCTTTACTTCCTAAAATGCTTGTATTAAAGAGGTGATCTTTTATTGAGTTGTTTATTTTCATAGTGCGACTATCCTTTAATAATGATTGAGTTTGCTAACTTTTTCTATTCTTGGAGAATATTGGTAATTGAGCCCATTTCCCTAACACAGAAATCTATTATCTGAACCCTACTATAACCTAGTCCTTCTTAAATATTTTAAACACCTCTAATGTGGAAAAATGATAATTTTAAGGAAGAAAAACTAGCCAATAACCCAACCCCATATATACAAATCCCACAAAATAAAACAAGAACAAACAAACACAAAACAAGACACACAAAATACAAAGCAGTAGGACTCCTCCAAGAACTACTAACCTTATGTAATTGCCTCCAGTGACAGTAGATTAACTGACATCCCATACAAAGACTTAGTAAGGCAATGATGAGTATGTTCAAAGGAAAAGAAGACACTAAACTGGGTGATGGTGGCTCATGCCTTTAATCCCAGCACTTGAGAGGGAGAGGCAGGTGGATCTATAAGTTCAAATCAGCTTAATCAACAGATCAAATTCCAAGACAGCCAGGGCTGTCAGAAACGCTGAAGAAAACACTAAGAACACTAAGAACCCCAGGATTAATTCCAAGAAAACAGCATTTAAATAAAGGAAGATAATACAGGAAGTGAAACTGGACCTCAGTTAAGAGAAACAAGTGGGGAGGGGGTTAAGGAAAAGTCAAATGAAAGTACTGGGATAGTATTCATTAGGTCGAATAAAAGCTTTGTGGAAGTTTCAAGAATAAAATGGATCAGAAGAATGACAATATACTGGCTTGAGGATAAGGTAGAATTGGAATATTTAGTCATGGGATAGAGGAAAAATTTCATGCTTAAGATATAGGGAAACATTTTCAATAAAATCATAGCAAGCAGCTCCACAGATTTCTCAACAGAAACTATGGAAGGACTTGGAATAATATATTTCAAGATCAGAAAGACAACAGCTGCCAATCCAGCCTACTATATTGCACAAACCCATAAGTATGAAAGGAAAAAGAAAAACTCACAATAAAAGAGTTCTAAAGAAATTAATCTCTCTAAGAGATATTTGTAGGAACTTTTCAGACTGAAGAGGATTGTCAGTTGGGGTGACAGACATCTGTCGTGGTCGAGCCTCAATGGGTTCGTACGTTCCAGGGTAGTGGCATGTGGATTAGAAATGTTAAGCCGAATAGAGAGAGATACAAAAGAAATATAGAGACATAGGATAGTACTGGGGGTGGGGAGGGGGCAACTCAGTGAATACTGAATACTGTATCCACCCTCATTTTACTTGCTTCAATACTTGAGACATCATCCACTATTTCCTGAGTTAAGCATTGATGTTTTGGGCAGGATATGCAGTGAATACACCCTAGACCAAGTATACTGTAGGCAGTCACTCCCTATGTCAAACCTCCTGTTTTAAAATGAAGGAGCAGGAATAGGCTTAAACTCTCTGGCCTTTGGTCAGGGTGGAGCAGATCCACCTCTGTGGACCACCTTAATGTCCAAAACACCAAGTAATCACACCCTAGGTCAGGGTCTCTTATTTATAGCTACACCTGTTGTCAACAACTTTGAAAGAGTTAAAATAAGCTCAAACTCTCTGACTTTAAGTCAAGGTGGGACAGGACTCAACATCTGTGGGTCCCTACAGAAGAAAAAAACGTAATTAAACAAATAAGACAACAAATAGTGTCAACAAAATGACAGGAATTAATGCTCATCTTTCAATAATAATTGAATATTAATGGTCTTAATTACCCAATCCAATCCAAAGACACAGACTACTTATTGTATCGAACTTTTATACAATTATCTATTTCCAGTCAGTGAAGTCCATCTTCTAAAATGATACAGGCTGTTGCCATTGCCCCTGGTTACCTGAGAGGGTTTGTACTGCATCTCACTAGAAACCTCCATGAAGACTAGCATTCACAGTAATGGAAGGTGCTAGGCAAGCTGCCGGGGTGGGGGAGGGGAGCAGCCAACAGTCTTGCCCAGCTATAATGCCTGTGAGCCTCAAGATAAGCAGCAGTGAAACAGTGACGCTTGGATGACGCTAGTGCCGACCAGCTGGCTGGTGGAGATGCGTGCGTTTAATCCCAGCGCTGTGAACTCTTGAGTTCTAGGCCAGCCTGAACTACAAAATAGTTCCAGGACAGCTAGAGCTGTTACACAGAGAAGCCCTGTTTTGAAAAACAAGATAAAACAAAACAAAAATCTTAGTGCTAACCACCAGCCATCTAATTGGATGTAAGGCCAGGTCAGTAGAACAGAATTCAGGAGGCCTGGTACTACAAGCCTAGCTAATTACTTATGGCTAAGGAGGCAGAGCATCTGACTTAGAGGGGATCTACTACTGTCATTTCCCTAAACTAGTATAATGTCTGCCTGCATTCTAAATATTTATCCTTATACACACAAGTGTGGCTTCCCCCCTTATTAAATAAGTTTCTTTTCGTAACATATGGAGACTATTACAGAAAGCCACAATTGATTAAAATTGAGAACACTGGCTGTGGGGTGTCCAGCTCCCACTGATAAATCTGTTGTACAACCCATATTCTTGAGGCTCAGGGAACACAGAGAAAAGAGGGACGTAGAAAGATTGTAAGAGCTAGAGGATCAGGAAGTGTGCTGCAAGGTTGTGTCTTTTCGTGTGACAAGGAAGCTGCACTCTAGAAATCTCAAAAGTGTGGTCACTTAAACACTGGTTGACATGCTAATCTAGATGAGGGAAATCTTCACAGGGCCCCACCCCTAAATAGCTAACAATAGGCCCTGAATGACTACTGAAAGAGGGAGAATCAGTCTTCCTCAGGGACAATCTAGCTGCTTATCCAATATCATGTGGTTACCCCTAAAAACATATAAAGCAGGTTGTCACATGTATATATATGACAGTAATAATTAAAGAAAATGAGGCCATAAGTTTGAGAAGTGGGAGGTATAGGAGGAGTTGGGGGTGATGTAAATATAGTATATGTTGCTATTGTTTTGAGACAGGGTCTCACTCTGTAGTTCTGGCTGTCCTGGAGCTTGATTTGTAGATCTTGCTGCCCTGGATCTCAGAGATCCACCTTTCTGTCTCTCCTAAGTGCTGGGGTTAAAGGTGTATGTCATCATGTCCAGCAGTATGAAATTTTCAAAATTATTTTAAGTGTATGGGTGTTTGCCTGCATGTATTTCTGTATAACGCATATGTACAGAGACCAGAAAAGAATGTTGGAGCCCCTGGAACTGGAGTTACAAATGGTTGTGAACCACTATGTTGGTGCTGGGAACTGAACCCAGGTCCCCTAGAAGAACAGCTAGTGTCTTACCTGCTGAGCCATCTTCTCCAGCTCCTATATATGAAATTAAAAAGAAAAAAATAAAACATTGGCAAGCCCTTATCTAAACTAACCAGTGGAAGAGAATGACAACTAAAATTAGTAAAATTGGAGATAAAAAGGGAGAGATTACAGCAGACACTAATGAAATTCAGAAAACTATAAGGACACACCTTAAAAACTTATATTTCAATAAATTAGAAAATCAAAAAGTGGATGAGTTTTATAGATGCAAAATTAAACTGAAATAAAGCAAAGCAGTTCAAACAAATTCAAAGGGAACAAAATTGAGGTTGTGGAGATGATGATGATGTGGCTTCTTTATTTCAAGTGTTGGCTAATTTATACTGAGAGGTTTTGGACATTCACCAGATCTGTATCTGAATAAAAACCTGCAGATATCTGTTTACATATCTTTATTTATGCTGTATAGTAGTGTTTTTTTAATTTAATTTTTAATTTTGATTTTGATTTTTTAATGCTGTACAACACAATGTTTCATATGGTAGTGTTTTTATTGTATGTTACATACCAGGTTAAAGCTACCCTATGTTACTGTCTGGTAGTGGTGTTTATATCACAAAGGACATTTTGATAAAGTATAGAAAATAATGTCTAATTTACTACAGGGCTCTGTATTGAATTTAACAAAAGACAAAAAGTTTTAGTGATTCCTTATGATTCTGAAAGGTATATGACTTTTAATTTTTATTCTACTATGCAGCTCTGAGAATGGCTGTTTGTCTGACTATTTTGTTGGACTTTTAAATATATAATATTGGCTGGGCGGTGGTGGCGCACACCTTTAATCCCAGCACTTGGAAGGCAGAGGAAGGCGGATCTTTGTGAGTTCTAGGTCAACCTGGTCTACAAGAGATAGTTCCAGGAGAGGCTCCAAAGCTACAGAGAAACCCTATCTCGAAAAACGAATAATAAAAAAAAGTTAAAGAGCACATTACTTATAGTTTCATTTTGTCCTTGCTCATCTGGATGTCTTTTTACTTTTTCTTGCCTCATTTCCCTGGCTAGAAACTTCAGAACTGTGGTGGTCTGAATAAGAGGAGCCTCTATAGGCTATGTATTTGAATGCTTAGTCATTAGGGGATGGCTCTAATTGAGGAAGATTACGAGGTGTGACCTTGTTGGAATAAGTGTGTCATTGGGGGTGGGTTTTGAGATTTCAAAAGGCTAAGCCAGGCCCAGTGGTTCTCTCTTCCTGAATGTAGACCTGAATATAAAATTCTCAGCTTTCTTCTACAGCACAATGTCTGCATGTCCCCCTGCTTCCTGCCATGATGATAATGGACTAAACGTCCGAAACTGTGAGCCAGCTTCAATTAATACTTTATTTTTATAGGAGTTGCCTTGGGGCTGGAGAGATGCCTCAGGGGTTAAGAGCACTAGCTGCTCTTCCAAAGGTCTTGAGTTTGATTCCCAGCAACCACATGGAGGCTCACAACCATCTGTATAGTGAGATTTGATGCCTTCTTCTGACATAAAGGTGTGCCTGCAGATAGAGCACTCATATACATAAAATAAATAAATCTAAGAAAACCCCACATCTCAAAAGGAAATGTCAGAGGCTGGGGGTGTAGTTCAGTGGTAGAGTACTTGCTTATCAAGTGAGAATGAGTGGATTTAATCCCCAGTGCTAGGGGAAAACAAAAAACACCAGAAGAGAGAAACTTCTGTGCAAGATGGAAAATGCCAAAAAGCATATAAGATGTAAATTATAACAAAAATTGTTATATTTATGTTATTTTTTATAATGTCAGGGTATTATAAAAACAGTTGTCATGGGTCTCTTCTAGGCAGTAGAACACTGACTAAGACAGGGACATCGTTGGTAGATATGTCTTGCTTGTCTTTTTTTGGTTTTCCTCATTGGATATATCTAGCTATTTTTGTGGCTGTCCTTTATTAGATGATGGGGTATTTACTTATTTTTTTAATAATAAAGAGGTATTAAATTTTAGACCCCTTTCTACATCCACTGAAAGAATCAGGGTTTTATCAGTGTGTGTGTGTGTGTGTGTGTGTGTCCTGTTTTTGTTTAGTGATGAGCAGTAATGTGAATGCATAAGCCAAATAAACCGTTGTCCTCCCCAAGTTGCTTTAGTCAAGGTGTTTCGTCACAGCAAGAGTAGCTCTAAGGCTTGCTATATCTAACCATTGCCCTCTGTTAGTCACAGAACTGCAATGCTGGAGGGTTGAACTTTGGACTGTAAGGCTCCTCCTGTATTTTTAAAGCTGACTCACTGGGAAGCACTCAAGTGCTTCTTTTGTCTCTAGCACTCTGCTGTCTATTGTCTGTTGTCCTGGTTGTAAACAGCAGCAAACAATTTTTCATAGCTTAAGAAGGCACTTAGTGAAAAGCTGTAGGTTAGGTTAAGACAAAGAAAGACCAGGCCTCTTAGTCAGCCTCTTCAGGTTATCTCTCTTGAGTCAACCCCACTTGTGCGTCATGCTTCTCACTTGGCTGAAGTTTCCCATATTGGAGTAGAGCAGTCTGCCTGACCTTATTTGGACATGTGCTCATCCTTGGTCTCTGAAGTCAGGGTTTTCCCCCTCCTATTTATTAAATTTTCTCCTCTTTATTTGTTAATACAGATTAATAGAGATTTGAACCCTGGGGTCCTGTGCCTAATAGGGAAATAGTCCATTTTGGGGCTATATCCCCAGCCCTCAGGGCTTCTATAGTCACTCTTTTCTAAGGAGAAATGCAGAAATGGATTAGAAAAAATAATAAATATCCACATTTTACCTAATTTGTGACTAATACTTAAACTAGAGTTTGAGCATGGTATTTGGTGTTAAGATATGTGTTTAACATGCACGAGGCCTTAGATTCAATCGCAAGCATCTCTATCTCTCTCTCTCTCTCTCTCTCTCTCACTCACACACACACACACACACACACACACTCACTAAAATTAAGGAAATTAGTGCTTACTAGGATGTACCCCATCTATAATAAAGAATTTTTTAAAAGTTATTAGCTGGGTGGTAGTGGTGCACAGACCTTTAATTCCAGCACTCAGGAAGCATTTAGAGGCATTTAGATCTCTTGAGTACAAGGCCAGCCTGGTCTACAGAGTGAGTTTCAGGACAGCCAGGGCTATACAGAGAACCCCTGTCTCAATAAACAAAACAAAAAGTTGTTATTATTGTGTATGTATGCACGATGTGCTTCTGGGTGTGCATTGTGTGTTTTATGGGACATCAGAGGACAACTCTGTGGAGTTGGTTCTCTTTTTTTACACTTTTAGTTGGGTTCCAAAGATCAAACTCAGATTGCCAGACTTGTGTAGGAAGTGCTATTACACACTAAGCCATCTCACTACTCACTAAGACAGGCATAGTGGTGCTATTCTGTAATACTATGACTGAAGAAACTAAAACAGCAGGATCATGAGTTCTCAAGGCTAGCCGGGGTCCTTAAAGAGTTTGAAGGTATCTTTGGTTACATAAAAAGACATGTCTTGGGGTGGAGCACAGACAGACAAAGTGGTGGGAACATGGAAGAAAAGAATTTTGTAGTCAAATAGATCTATAGTAGGACTTCAGGAGAGTGGTCCATGTGAGGTTGAAAAGAGTATTTTAGTCTAAAAGAAACAACAGTAAAGCCGTTCAAGTTTACATGATAAAAATTAGCTAGGCGAGGTGGTATATAACTGCTCTCCAGGCACTTGGGAGAATAAAGAGGAGGGATTGTAAATTGGAGGCCAACCTGAGCCACACAGCAAGTTCCTTTACTGAAAGAAAAGAGAAAGAAACAGACTGAGAGACTGGGGACAGGATATCATGTCCTCATACAAGATGTTTCCAAGCTATCTCACTATGGGAGGTGTCAGATTAATGTAGTGTATGTAATGTAGATTTGCTCCATTGTAAATTAATTGTGAATACCAAAAAATATTTATTCATGCTTATGAGACATAGAGGTAGATTGAGGTAGAATGAAGACTCTTCATATAAGACCTCTGCATCATGGTCCTAGCTAATAAATAAGCCAAGGTGGGTCTAGACAGATCTCAGCATCAGAAATCACTGCTGGAATCTGTAAGCTGTTAAAAAGAGTCCCACAAAGAATTAGAATTTATATGCATGAGGCCATCCTCATGAGAAAACTTTCTGGACCTTCTCCTAGAACAATTTGTAAGAAACCTTTTCTTGTCTGCCTCCAATCAGGGCAGGCATGGCCTTCCAGATGACACAATTATACTCTTCTGAGACAGTTCTCCCTCCTTCCCTCTCTCCCTCCCACCCTCCCTTTCTCTCTCCCTTTTTCCCTCTCCCTTTCCCCCTCCATCTCCCCCTGTTTCTTGGTATTTCAAGACAAGAGTTTCTCTGTGTAACCCTGACTGTCCTGGAACTTACTCTGTAGACCAAGCTGGCCTCAAACTCAGAGATCTATCTGCCACTACCTTCCGAGTTCTAGTGCTGGGATTTAAGGTGTACACCACCACCACCCAGCTTAGTGCCCTTAAATAATTGTTGCTGTGTGGTTGCTGCAAATGGCCAGTGGCCAGTGCTATGTAAAGTTGCAGAGCCATCTGAGGACTGTGGCTCACACTTGGCAGGATTTAAAGGGATTCATGATAATGGAGCCTTTGTTAGAAGCCCTAGCTGGGCTACAGTTTCTCCGAGGCCAGGCTGAGGATCACAGAATCTTAAGTGGAGGCTTTAGAAAACAGCCCTGTTCTCTTTGGCTGGAAATGATGACAGCAGACACTGAAGTAAGTTTGGGGGTATTCTTGCTGTTTGGTAAGAATTTTTTTTACTTTGCAGACGATCCTGATAAACTTCATAAACTGCTAAGGAACAAGAGACTGCACATGCAGGCTGGCTACTCTAGATCCAAGCCAGCTTCCCCAGAATCTCTGGAGACCTGCTCTTTGCACACACCACAGCTACTGCTCTGGACTCTGATAGATTTGGTAGTATGTGGAAGAGTTGTGGGCCAGTTGATTTGCAATTTGAATATATACAATAATCTTTGGACTATATATAGGCAAACTTAAAATTGATCAGCCTCCAGCTAGATAATCTTGAACACTGGGGAACATTTGGATTTCTTTATTAGATTGTTCTTCTGTATTATGTTATTTAATTTCCACAGCTTTTGTAGAAAAACCAAGCTATTGCCATCTTCCTATTTTCAGACGAACTAACTGAAACCAGAACATTCTTGACTCCTCACAGAGTGGCTGATAACTGGTAAGGTGAAAGAGAATCCTGAATCCTGTCGTTTAGGATCCCAAGTGTTTCTATGGCATTAAACTCCCTCTCAGAAGTCTGCTTTGTATTGGGGAGCAAAATATTTAAACTGTTTATTCTTGCGGGGGGGGGGGGGGGGAGCATAGTGTCTCATGCCTTTAATCCCAGCTCTTGGGAAGCAGAGGCAGGTGGATCTCTGAGTTCATAGCCAGCCTGGTCTACAGAGTTAGTTCCAGGACAGCCAGAACTGCATATTGAGGCCTTGTTTTGAAAATAAAATAAGATAACTAAAAATCTGGTTACTCTGAAACCAAGCAAACTGCCAGATGTTTCACTAAGCTTTATTAAGCTACTGAAGTCCAGGACAGGTTAGGTAGCTCTTGATTAGTACTCCTGGGGACAGCTTTTTCTCTAAAGTATGTCCTTTTGCTGCTTGTAGAGAAATTCTTGCTGTTAGAGATAAAGCATGATTTTTTTCACCATTAGTTACTCTGTTTTGTGTGTAGAAAGCTCTGTATTTGCTTATACTCAGAATAATTTGTTACCAGTGTTAGTCCATGTCTGTCCAGATACAGTTAAAGGACTATGCCAGTTTATGAAATCCAGAGCCCCACTGGTGGGTAGCTTGACCAGATATACAATGTGATGATGGTCTTAGGACGCTGCCAAACTGTGCTAACTCATGGAACAGATTTGGGTCTTTTTTGGTTTTGTTTTGTTTATTCTTGAGACAGGTTTTTGCTGTATAGCTCTGACTGTCCTGGACCTCACCATGTAGACTAGGCTGACCCTGAACTCAAGGAGATTCACCTGCCTCTGTGCTAGGATTAACAGTGTGTGCCTCCATTGCCTGACCTGAATTGGGTCTTTTAAAACCATCCCATCATTTTTCCCTCTCTTCTGTCCTTCCCTTTCTTTTCCTTGCTTCCTTCCCTCTTTTGTTTTTTCTCCCTCCTTCCCTTCTCTCCTATTTTCCTTTTTTTTTTTTGAACTATATGGTGTTTTTATTGATTAACACAGGAGTTCTGAACAGGTCATTTTAACACATCAAATATATTTTCAGGGCCATTTGCTACTCTTTTTTAAAAAATATTTATTTATTTATTATGTATACAATATTCTGTCTGTGTGTATGCCTGAAGGCCAGAAGAGGGCACCAGACCTCGTTGTAGATGGTTGTGAGCCACCATGTGGTTGCTAGGAATTGAACTCAGGACCTTTGGGAGAGCAGGCAATGCTCTTAACCGCTGAGCCATCTCTTCAGCCCCTCATTTGCTACTCTTTATAATCAAAATAGAAAAATAGAAAGTTTCTATAAAGATCTCAAATTTAAGGATAAAATAACACTGCTGTCAAGGAACTCAGCTTAGCTATAGGAGTTGTGCTGTAGACATGTCAGCTGGAGCCGAGTACTCTGCTGTCTATTGTTCTCTGTAATTTAGCCGGTGACGACTTCTGTAACAGACTCCAGCTAATGCAAAGAGAAGCTGCTTTTGCACACCTTTAATCACAGCACTTGGGAGGCAGAGACAGGTGAATGGATATCTGTGAGTTTGAGACCAACCTGGTCTACAGAGCGAGTTCAAGGACAGCCAGGGCTGTTACACAGAGAAAGCCAAAAAGAAGCAGCAGCAGCAGCAGCAACTTCTTTGATGAGGGTTGAAAGCTAAGTTTGCTTGCGAGTGTAAGTACTTAGGATACAGCTAGAAATTGCACTATTTAGGAGAGTGGCAGTAGTAGATTCTCACAGTCTCACCAGCCATGGGTGATTGGCTAGATTTGCAATAAGTCGATACCAGTTATGAGTGACAGGTTTAGTTTAGATGGGATGTCTTAGTATGTTACCCCCACTGGCCTTGAACTCCTGGGCTCAAGAGAGCTTGCTGCCTATCATCTGACAATACAAAAGTACACCACCACACAACAGCCTTTTTCAGCTGAGGTTTTGCTTCACAGTGAAGTGGTATAAAGAGTGTAGCTCAGTGGTAGAGAGCTCACTTAACATGTGTGAGAGCTTGGGCTCCATCCGAGAAAGAAAACAAAGAGTAAAGGGAAAGAGGGTAAGAAATAAATGACCCCTGGTGGGAGAGATGGCTCAGTGTTAAGAGCACTTGCTGTTCTTGCAGAGGACCCAGGTTCAGTTCCCAGCACCTATATAGTAGCTTACAACCATCTTACAGAAATTCCAGTTTTAGGGGATCCTGTATTCCCTTCTAAACTTTGGACCAGGCATGGGTATGGTACAGATATACATACAGGCAAAGCATTCATACACATAAAAATAAAATAAATATATATTTAAATATTTTTTAAATATTTATTTATTTATTTATTATGTATACATTATTCTGTCTGTGTGTGTCTGCAGACCAGAAGAGGGCAGCAGACCTCATTACAGATGGTTGTGAGCCACCATGTGGTTGCCGGGAATTGAACTCATGACCTTTGGAAGAGCAGGCAATGCTCTTAACCACTGAGCCATCTCTCCAGCCCCCTATTTAAATATTTTTTAAAGAAATAATGTTACCATTCTCAGAGGTTATACCATACTATTGAAGAATAAAATCCTAGATTGGTTTTAATCAAAACTCAAAGGACAGGGAAAACCTTGCTAACGAAAAGTGCATTCTGGTAGTGCATATGTGATTTTCCTAAACACAGACAGCTATGATTGTTACTGCTTCATGTTTCCTGAGACCACTGTAAGAGTCTTGGTTACATATGCAAAGTTTTTGAAAACTGACTTGAAATTCCCAAAACATGTTGTGACCCCTGAGAAGTGTTATGACACTGACGTGTTGCTTGTTATGAGTGACTGTCATGAGACTGTCTTAGTTCAGTTTACTGAGACTGGCACCATACTTCCTACTGTATATGTAGGAACAGCAGCTGCTTTTTCTTTACTACATTTATGTGTATGAGTGTTCTAGCTGCATGTGTCTATATGTACCATGTGCATGCTTAGTGCCCTTTCAGGCCAGAAGAGCGATTCAGATCTCCTGGAACTGGAGTTACAGATGGTTGTAAACTACCATGCTGGAGCTGGGAACTGAACAGGAATAAATTCTCTTAACCATTAAGCCATTTTTTCAGCCCATAGTAGGTGCTTTTTTCAAGCCAAGTTTCTGGTTCCTGAACAGCTTGCTTCAGCAACGTATTTCTTTATAGCCTGTTGTGTGCTCCAAATAGTCCAAAGGTACTCAAGTGCAGAATTATGCTTTATTCATCTATGTATGCTGTACCCAGTACCTATAATAGATACATGTATTCATTGCCTACATATTTGCTAAAATGAAAAATGGATGTTTTCAGTTTACCAATATTTGTTTGACATTTACACCTGTTCTTTATGATAGAAACTGGGTAATGATAAAATAATGGTTCTACTTACTTGAAGATTAGTTTTTACTAAATGTGTTTACTAAATTATATTCGTTGTTTGTGAAATGTGTATACATCTCACTTCTGAGATCAAAATCAGGACCTCATTCATATGTGTTAGACAAGTAGCAGAAACGCTGGATTATGGTGGTGCACACCTTTAATCCCAGCACTCAGGAGGCAGAGGAGTCTACAGAACTGGTCTGCAAGAGCTAGTTACAGGACATCTCCAAAGCTACAGAGAAACACTGTCTCGAAAACCAACCAAACAAACAAGAAGCAGAAACATCCTATGTTTGGATTTTCATCTTTATGATTTCATTTTAGCATTTCCAAAGCATCAAGATTTAGAGAAAATGGTTATTATTCAGTTTTATTGATGCCTATGTTGAATATCAGTAATTTTGACTGAACCAACAAGTTCCAGCCAATAAGTGGTATACATATACCCAAGACTAATTTTATTGTCAGTGTTCTGTTATGACTGCATGATATGCAATGCTTATGACCTGACTCCTGGTCAGCAGTTACGGTTCTTAGATTTTCAGTTATTAATGTACTTAAAAGTTTTTCCCATCAGTGCATATGACTTGCACTGTAAAAGAAGGACCCAAAGCTTAAAGTGCCCAGGTTAGCGATACTTTTTCATGAATTTTATACACATAGAAAATGATTTTGAGTATGATTAATATTGAAATATACCCAGTATCATATACGTAGAGCCTCCTGATTCCAAATTTATTTATTTGTCTTATTATTTATATGTATGTATGTAATATGGAGGGGAGTGTTATGTGTTATGTATGTGTATAGGGAATACCTTAGTCTTTGAGACTAGGTGTTTAGTGGAACCTGAGGTTTGTCCATTAGTCTAGACTGACTAGCCAGCAAACCCTGGGGATCCACCCATCTGTGCCTCCCCAGTGCTGGGATTATAAGCATAGACTTTCATGCCTGTCTTTTTATGTGGATGCAAGGGATCAAACTTAGGTCCTCATGCTTGTACAGCTTCCATTTTGCCAACTAGGTTATCTCCCTAACTTCTTATGTATTTAAATTTGAGACAGCTTGGTCTGGATCTTGCTATTTATAGCAGGCTCACTTTGAACTTGATCCTTGCTGCTTCTGAGTGCTGGGATTATGCACATGGTGGTAGATACCAGTATATTTATTTTTAAACTTTTGTTACACTTCTGTGAATACTAATTTGAATGAAGTGGGTTTCTAATTTTGTTTGTTCCTTGAGAAGTACTCACTGAGAACCTACTCTCTGCCAGGCATGAGTGTAGGTGTAGCAATTTATACTTGGGGCTAGATTAATGTGGAATTGGTCAAAATTCCTATGGGAGCATGAGTGTCCAGCCTGAGAGGCTCTGGGAAACTATAGAGGAAGTAACTTCTAGACTGAGTCCTGAGTATGAGTAGGAATTATTTAGGGAGGAAGAGCTGAAGGCAGGGGGCCAAGAGGGGACGGAAAGCAGGATGTGGATATCAGCACAGCTGCTTTGGTGCTGCCCTGGGGCCTGGGAATCTGGGAGGGGGATCTGGGGAGTCCTGGAGTAGGACAGAGGACAGTTTTTACTGCTATTTAAGTTTCCTTGTTACAGTTAACAGGATTCTATTACGAACATAAGCTAAAGAGGAATTTTTTTGGAAAGTAGTGGGTTGCCTCCTGGAATTAAAGAAAGGGCTGAATACCAAGTTTTTGGAAAGAGCAGACAACCAAGGCAACCAAGGTCTTTCTGAAGTTCTTGTGGGATTTTTCTGCAGGGCTATATCCTTAGTTAACTTGCTCTAACTGCAGAGTCTTATTCTCCACTTAGATATCCACTATCTGAGGAATACTCTGATTAAGTTAGGTTATAGTCATTGACCAAACCCAGACCGTTCATGTAACCAGAGGATAGAATCAAACCCTGTATCTTTTTTTTTTTTTTTTTAATCTAAGTGACTGTTATGTGATCAGGACAGCAAGATTTGTTACCTGAAACAGAATGCACAGAGATGAGGCCCAGTCTAGAAGACAGTGTCAAGTAGAAATCAGTGTGTCTAGGTTTGGGAAAGCATGAAGTAGGTGTGCAGTGATGGCGCTTCAAAGGCCAGGAAGCCTGTTGCATTAATCCAAGCAAGAGATATTGTGCCAGCCGTAATGCCTTCTGCAGGGAGAGAAGGAAACAAATGATTCCGAGCTACTAAAAGGAAGGGGAAAAAAAGAAGACTTGGACTTCAGGGTATTAGTTAGAAACATTAAGGCACTGAGGCCGAATCCTATGTTTCTAGCTTAGGCAAGAACTATTAAGGGGATAGTGCTGTCTCCCACAAAGAACTGCTTGTTGGGAGAATGCTGTCTTAGGTTTCTATTGCTGTGAAGAGACACCATGACCATGGTGACTCTTATAAAGGAAAACGTTTAATTGGGACTGGTTACAGTTTCAGAGGTTTAGTCCATTATCATCATGGCATAAACCATGGTAGCACATAGGCAGACATGATGCTGGAGAAGGAGCTGAGAGTTCTACATCTTGATCTTGACCTGTTAGTAACAGGAAGTGAACTGTCATACTGGGCATGGCTTGAGCATATGTGAGACCTTAAAGCCCTCCCCCAACAGTGACACACTTCATCCAACAAGACCACACCTCAAAAGGTGCCATTCTTTATGAGCCAAGCATTCAAACACATGAGTCTATGTGGGCCAAACCTATTCAAACCAAAAGTACTTTGAAAGAATTGAGTTGGAGTACATTTAACTTAAGAACATTTCTATTAGAGCTATTCTGCTGTAGAGTGTTGCTGGGAGTCAGACTACCCTCAAAGCCTTCTCTAATAAGTATCTTATCAGGTCCCAAAGAAACTCAGAACAAATGGCTGAGGTGTCTTATTAGCATACCAATGGGCATGCCCTGGCTGCCAAGTTCACCCAGGTTCTGTGGCTCCTCTCCGTTCTTCTCACCTCTGCCCCCTACCTTATACCTCTCCAGCCATGTGCTCTCTTAGTTCCACTCTTGACTCTCCTTTAGTATGCTCTCTTGTTCCTCTCTCTTCCTCTCTCCTCCTGTGTCTCTCCTCTCATGGCACAGTCTATCCTGCTGGCCATGTTCAGCCTGCTCTGGACTCTTCCAGATGCCTCTGGCTGTATTCTCCCTCATATCTATAATAAAATTCTTTTCCTCAACTATACCTTGGAATGGTCATGTCCTCATTTTCATTCAGATCTCTGCCAGCCTTGTCTCTCTCCTGTCATGCCTGTGGGCTACTATGGCTTCCCACTCTGCTGTCCTGGGAATGAATTTACAAGCTGCTGCTTTCTCTTGCCACATTGAGATGGTTCAGATCCAAGTAGGTCTTGGCGATTGTAGCTTGCCTAGTTAGACTCAGCAAATCACCAGAACAAGAAGCATAAAGGACCAAGTTCCACCTAGTATGATACTTTTTTTTTTCTTTTTCTTTTTTTTTTTTTGAGACAGGGTTTCTCTGCAGCTTTAGAGCCTGTCCTGGAGCTAGCTCTTGTAGACCAGGCTGGTCTCGAACTCAGAGAGATCCGCCTGCCTCTGCCTCCCAAGTGCTGGGATTAAAGGCATGCGCCACCACCGCCCGGCAGTATGATACTTTTTTGGAAATAATTTAATCTGAGTTTGAGAATGTTTATAAATTATAGAGAAAATAAAAATTAATTTATAAAAGCAGAGGCTGTATTGTTAATATGCAGATTAAACAAAAACCTGTCTAATCCATTCCCATACTCACTTGCAAACTAATCCTTCTCATCTGGTGCTCTAACTTTCTGGGACACCCTTCCTTTAGTATTTCAGTGGGGGAAGGAGGAGGAACTGTAAGACTCCAGAGCAATCTCTGCCCTTAAAGGAATTTCATGGGAGAACAAAGAACTTCTCTTAAATCTAGGGATTTTCCACCTATGGTCTCAGAAAAGCCCCTGAGATCTCTTTTCTCCTTTGGAATGAGACGTACTTTTCTGTGAGGCCTATGATCTCTTCACCTGTTTCCTGAGTTAAATAAAGCTTATCTCCACCATCAGTTATGTTTTCTGGTTTAGAACAAAACAAAGTAGGAAGTAGAATCCTCAGCACAAATTGGGGATGGCCCTGATTAAAAAGTCAAATTGTAGTTTGAAATATTTTGAGTATGACTAGTAGTGAGTTACCTTGTGAAAAGAGTTAATTCAGATCCTGACTAGTGATTCCTTCAGATATTTTGGTCCATACTTTTGTCATTAGGTAGCGTAATGGCCTTAAAAATCCTCTAGTTTCAGTAGTGGTGTTAGAAATATGTTCGGGTCACAAAGAAAGAGACCACTACTCTAGTTGAAGTGTCTGGACAAGGCAAACTTTACTCTATTGAGAGGGTGTCTTAGAAACACACCAAGACAGTAAACAAAGGTTTTAGGGGTAGGGAAAAATGAAACAGTTGCATAAAAATCTTGCAAAAGTGAGAGAATTAAAAATATTTTCATTCCTTGTCTTAAATACAAGTTTTATAGTATCTGATAGAAAGAAAATCATATTTGATATTTCTTACAATGGGACCAGAACTGTTTCTTTTTTTTCCTTTTTTTTTTTTTTTTTTTTTTTGGTTTTTCGAGACAGGGTTTCTCTGTAGCTTTGGAGCCTGTCCGCCTGTCCTGGAACTCACTGTTGTAGACCAGGCTGGCCTCAAACTCACAGAGATCTGCCTGCCTCTACCTCCCTAGTGCTGGGATTAAAGGTGTACACCACCACCACCACCCGCCAGAACTATTTCTTAAGGAAATGGTAGGAACGTATGGGAGGACTTGAACACCATAACTATTAAGTAGGCTAGGGCCAGAAGTGCTGAATTTTATAACAAGGGCTTTTGGTGTGGTTAAAACAAAAAGACAAACAAAAGGAAAGGAAAGAAACCATATAATTATCTGAGCATAGAACCTAACTGTAATAATAAAGTACTCTTACAGTTTCAGCAAAACTAGCTTTACCCCCAAGTGTCTTGAAATTGCAAATTAACTGAACTTTTTTTAAAACTTTATGCCTTTACCTTTTAGTGTGTGTGTGTGTAGACACGTGTGTGCCACAGCATGGAGTGGTGTCAGAGAACAGTTTTAGAGAGTTGATTCCTTCCTTCTATGGGTTTTGAGGATAAAATTCAGGTTGTCATGCTTGTAGAGCAAACACTTTTACCCAGTGAACCACCTCCCCAAATACCCCCCTCGTATTAATGTCTAATGTCTCTCCCTCTCTTCCTTTATTATTTGTGTACTAGGGACACAACCCAGGACCTTGTGGATACTAAGCACACACTCTAACACTTGGCCAATATTTCATCCTTCCTTTTTTTTTTCCTTTATTTTATTTAGAAAATCAAGTCCTTAAGATAATGCTTAGAATATATTGGTAAGTCTTTCATTTAATTGAGAAGTAATGAACTTGTTATGGGGAGTCCACCAGAGGAGACTTCTCAGACACAGTCTATAGCCAACCGAAAGTCTATTACAGCCAGCTGAGACTACACTCAGGTATTTGGTACCCAAGTGTAGTGTGAGCATCTAGAGCAAGGGACCTTTAAAGGCAAAAACCTTGTCCTGGTATCTCTCTCAGCAGCTGGGGTTGCACAATCAAGCCATGTAACCGAGGCTAAGATAAGCAGTTAGCTGGTGGGGAAGGTTTTGCACAAACAAGCAACTTTACAGGCTAGGATAAGTTAACTAGGGCATCTTGACCTCCTTGTTCCTAGAATAGAGTTGGATAATTTTCCACAGGGCTTCCCATCAAGGAGATCAAATCCTAGTTAAACCTAAAAAGGCCTCAACAGGAATACAAAATGAAGGAACCTCTGTACTGTCTTGCCCTGTCACAAACTAAATTATAATTTTCTCAGGTGGAATAGGGCAGAAGACCAGGGAAAATGTTCACATGATACAGGGACAGCTACGATAAAGCTGTTGGATTGTAAGGATGATGATCTAAGACTAGGGCACATATACACTAGGGATACACCTCAGTGGTAGGGTATTCGTATAGTCATACCAGGTTGCTTAAAAAGATCTTCCAGGCTGGAGAGATGGCCCAGAGATTGATTAAGAAAGAGATCATCCGTGGCTAAATTTGTTGGATTTAGTCAAAGGAACAGGTCTGGAGGTGGGGAATACATTCATGAAGATGTGGTGTAACTGTGATGCCCATCCAAATGTCTACAAAATGGAGAAAGCCGGAATCATCACAGAAAAGGAGAAGAACTTCAAGGCCATGCCAGTCTTCACATAACCCTGGGCCAAGACCCAGTTCTTCTGCATCTGAGCAAAGAGGGCCAAGGAAGCTGTAGAGCAAGATGCTGAAAAGAAAAAGTAATGCACTGATGGAATGTTGCAAAAAGTTTCCATAAAGCAAAATGTAAAAGAAATTGCTTGTGATCTACCAGCCTCTTGTCCAAGGACAGATAGTTCCTGAAATGTTGAAGGCTATTGTTTATAGGAGATAACAAGCCATGCGTTTTCATTTCCCTGAATAACTTTGACCCATCTAAACTGGATGTGCTCGATCACTTGTGGGTGGGAAGTTCACAGGCAGGATGTTTGTTTGCCACTGATTGGATGTAGGCTGGAGTTACATCAGGATGTATGCTTGCCCCTGATTGAACCTAATAGGAAATGCAATGAATTATGTGTAGTGTGAAGCGGCGGGCTGCCACCCGCCGCCGGCTAGCTTTACACCCGAAATAATTACACGGAAACTGTATTCTTTTAAAACACTGCCTGGCCCATAGTTTCAGCCTCTTATTAGTTAATTCTCACATCTTCCTTTAACCCATATTTAGTAATCTGGGTAGCACCACGAGTTGTGGCTTACCAGGAGAGATCTTAACCTGCGTCCATCTCAGAGAGGAGCAGCATGGAGACTCACTATGGCGAATGCCTGAAGCATCTCCCTAACTCTACTTCCTTGTTCCCACAATTCTGTTCTGTCTACTCCACCTACCTAATTTTCTGTTCTTAAAGGGCCAAGGCAGTTTTCTTTATTAATTAACCAATGAAAGAAACATAGACAGATAACTCTCCTCCATCAATTATGGGTTTTCCTTCTTAAGCCCTTGCAAAAGTTGATTCATGTGGTGGCTCAAAACTATCTGTAACTCCAGTCCTAGAGGCTGCAGTACCTTCTTCTGACCTCTGTGGGCACCAGGCATGCACGTGGTACACATACATACAAACATTCATGCATATAAATTTAAAAGAAAAGGTGTGTGTGTGTGTGTGTGTGTGTGTGTGTGTATTGATGTGCACATGCCATGGTTTTGTGTGGCTGTCAGAAGACAACTCTCAGAAGTTAGTTCTTGTCTTCCACCTTCTTCTCCAAGTAAGCAAGAAGGTAACATCATCTGCTATGAGAAATGGATTACATTGATGATCGTAAAATACTCGAGGATGGTGAAGTAGTCCTGAGTGGGAATTGTACTTGGCTTCCAGATGAAAACTGCCAGGACCTGTTTAAGAGTAGAGAAGTAAAGAACAAGCCTGTCTTCTCAGTATGCCCATGGTGTGGAGCATCCAGCTGTAGGAATCAGCTGCTTTGTAGTAGGCTCCAGGCTAAATGATAAACAAAATGGGAGGCCCAAAGGAAGTAAGGTCTTCCCATCATAAGAGCAAGTAGTATAAATAAGACAAAAAATAGGAATGTAAAGGGAGACAATTTCATAACTTCTGTTGATTTATTGATAGAAAGCTTTTTCTGGGTATTTAAATCTCATGATAATGATGTGATGAGATATGTAGAGGCTGAGGAGTTCTCTTCATGGCCTACAACCGACTCTGATGGAAATTTGGGTGATGGTGGTAGCAGTGGTGGCAGTGGTGGTGGGGTGGAAGGGTACTGTACTTCTTACCAGCAAATAGGCTTTTTACTTCTCACTTCCTTCTGCCTTCAGTAGTCAGCTTTTATAATTGGGTTGACACCATGAAAATGGAGCCTGTTAATATGTCTCCCTAGGAATACTGACAGAGCCCAGAGCTCTAGAACTACTCTGCCTACGTTTGCCTCACGTGACCCCTACCACTCCAAGCACTCTTTCCTGTAGGAGCGTCGCACTCCTTGTGTCTTTCAGTTCTGCTTTTTTGCTTCTTGCCAGCCCTAAAGACTGCTGGCACCCAGTGTCCAGAGTTGGGTGGTAAATGGGTTGCTATCCTTCAGTGGAAAACATAGGGAGTCTCGAGAGATGACTCAGTCAGGCTTGTGAGTCCTGAGCACGCCTGCTCCTCCTCTTGGTTAGTCTGGGGTATCTTGCATGGTTGAGCCAGCCAGTGCCCAGCATCCTGGCCTCTAAGCTGGAGGTGGGTTGATGGAGTTGTCATGAACACAGCTCCTTCTGTACTGGGTAGTTATTGGCCACTTTTTTGAAATGGTTGCCTTCACATTACAAATGCTTTTAGTAAGTGTGTGGGTAAATGTTAACTTCATAAGTATATAAGACAGCTCAGCAGGATGTGAGTTAAGACATTTAGGGTGTTGTCTTATTGCTTCAGCACTGTGGAGTTTTTGAGTAACACTGTGTTACATGATTTGACTGAATACAGGCCAAAAAAAGCCTCAACTTGGTTTCATTGGCTTAAATATAGTTCAAAGCAATAGACACAGAGTTCAGACGAGGAAGTCCTATACAATACAGGAAGTAAGAGCCTTTAAAGATAATTTGCTCTCATATGCAAGTGACTGCCCAAGTCCTGATAAATAAGTTGAAATAAGTAGAAATACTAGAATAGAGGATCCTCTATTCTACACTGAGAGAGAGTGTGGAGACCCCGTACCTGAAAACCTCCCCGTCTCTGCTGACTTTGCAGAGGTGGTTTGTGTGGACAAAGTGACTGGAGTAGAAGAGTCAAGACCAGACAGAAGAAAAGGACCTGACACACAGGGTATTGTTAAGTGACTACAGTTGTTTTCTGTCTACCTATCTTTCTCAGTTATTTAAAAGCAAATGTGAAAGATACTTGTTTAAATTCTCAAGAACCTTTGTCCTTGCTGTGCTGGGAAAGATGCAATGATAATAAGTCAAAATTGTTTATTTATTAATCTGTGAAACAGTTTAAAAGAAGAAAGGCCATTCTTTGGGTTAGTTTGGTTTGATTATTTTATTTTTGAGAAAGAATCTTGAGTTGTAACCTTTAACTATACTAATTAAAATCTTCTCCCTCTGATAGGGCAATGCTTTTGATCCTTTTTATAGATAATATTTTTAATTATTAAGTACATATGAAAGTAACTTTATGTCCCTGTGGTTTTAAAGGGAAGGGCAACTGTGCTCTGTGTTTGGCACTTTAGGTACTGTGGAAGATTATACTAGGAAAGACTTGAGTCATGCTTTTTTGGTGTTGTGTTATATTAATTTTTGTTTGTTTGTTTCTTTGTTTTGGTCTTCAAAACAGGGCTTCTCTGTGTAGCCCTGGCTATCCTGAAACTTGCTCTGTAAATAAGGTTAGCCTCAAAATCAGAGATCATCTGCTTTTGCCTCCTGAGTGCTAGAATTTAAGGCACTCAGCATGTTACAATAACTTTTCAACTATAAATCTTGCCTGTGATATTTGGAAAGAGAAATGTATTGTTTTATATTTAGTGATCTTTTGTCCTTGTTATGGTAGGAAAAATGTAGCCATAACTAGTCAAAAAGAATTGTTCTTCATTCATTAGCCTATAAAACTGTTTTAAAAAGGTTTTTTTGTTTTGCTTTTGTTTTAATTTTTGTTTTGTTTTGTTTTGCTTTGCTTTTTATTTTTGAAACAGAGTCTCTCTGTAGCTATAGCTGTCCTGGAACTGGCTATGTAGATCAGGCTGGCCTTGAACTAATAATCTGACTGCCTCTGCCTTCCAGGTGCTAGGATTAAAAGCTTGTGCCATCATGCCTAGCCTATTTGTTATTCTCTACTACTGAGCTACTGTTCCTGAACATGGTCACTTTTAAATTTGGGAATTAACAGTAAAATATCGATAAGGGTTTTTTTTTTTTTAATTTTTTTTTTGGTTTTTCGAGACAGGGTTTCTCTGTGGCTTTGGAGCCTGTCCTGGAACTAGCTCTTGTAGACCAGGCTGGTCTCGAACTCACAGAGATCCGCCTGCCTCTGCCTCCCGAATGCTGGGATTAAAGGCGTGCGCCACCACCGCCCGGCTCGATAAGGGTTTTGAGAAAATGGTCAGCAGCCAAATCCCTCTCACCCTTGAGACAAGGTCTCATGTAGCCCAGGCTTACCTCAGACTTGTGATGTAGTTGAGATGACTTTGAACTTCTGATCTTCCTGCTGCCACCACACCTACATTATGTGGTGCTGGCTATTGAACCCAGGCCTTCATGCATGTTAGGAAAGCTCTATCAGCTGAGCCACATCTCCATCCCTGCAGCTAGAATTTGCAAGTTATTTTAGTTACTAACTAATGCATGGACCCATGTGTGTATATATAGTTGAAAGGGATGGGTAGACAGTGGTGTGCATAAATAAATAAGATAACTATGGGAGTGATGATAGATTTGCTTAGGAAGTGTACCCTTGTCTCCCTTAGAGTGAATTCTTTGGAATTGATTTGAGTATAGAAAAAGGAATAAGATTGGAATTCAATCCTATAACATGATCCCAAGATCTATGAGTTAAGTACAGAAGCATACCCACAGAAATCAAAGTAGATATATATCAATATATATACACCATTGCTGAATGCAGTATTCCTTGTGATTTTAGTGGGGGCCAAAGTGGTGTATTTCTTTTGACAACATTATAGATGAAGCATTTGATCTCCAAGTGAAATTTGTCAGGCTAGCAAGACACCAGGCCAGAATTCTGGTCCAGACAGCCTCTTATTCCCCTTGCAGCATGATGAGAAGTGAAGCGATTGGAGGATTTCTTCCCCGAGTTTAAATATGGTCAGCTTGTCTTCAACACCTCTTCCACGTCCTCAGGGTACTTTCTGGGCTTCATGTCTCTTTTCAGTAAATGGGGCTTGTTATAAATCCAGAAAGATACAGTCCAGTAGAAATACAATGTGAGTCCTGTATGCACTTTAAGATTTTCTAGTAGGAATGTTGAAAATGCCAAAAGAGGGCAGGAAAAGTTAATTTTCATTGTATACTTATCTAGTTCAATATGTCAAACTGTTACTATGTCAAGCTATATAGATGGGTATATGACCAATAATAAGTATTCTAAATTATTGAGATAGTCTTCTGTATATTTTACACTACAGTACATCTCAATTCAGATTAACCACATTTTAAGTTGAAACATGTGTGTGACTATAAATGAGAAAACATAACTCTAAGAAAAAGACAATCATTGTCTAAGTTAATCAGAAGCAGAGATCCTGCTTTAAAAACCAGTGTGGCCAGGGGAGCAACTTTGTCTAACTGGGAAAGCTCTGAAGGAAAGGTGCCCTACTGAGAAGGCTGGACTGTTCTGTAAAGGGATGTGTATGGTCATATCAAACAGACAATAGGCCTTCCGCCTGATGACTATTTATAGAGAGCCAAGTCTGAACCCCTTTATCACCCCTGTAATAACCCCAGGAAAACCACAGTGTTGTCTGTGAGATACTGAACTGTATCTGGGGTGGCAGAGTATGTGTGCTGGCCAGTCTGCTCACGGTCAAGAATGGAAACCACAGTCTTTGATGTATGAGCATGTTTTGCCTACGATTTTTCTCCTAGTGCTGTTTTCAGATGGAAACTGTAATCTCTAAGAAAAGAAATGTGAACAAGCTACTGTAGGTGGAAATTTCCAGACCTCCACTCTACCTGGAGCAATGTAAATGATAGTTGCAGACTATGTCCATCCAGAGATCGTCTTGTATTTGTAAGTTCTTCAGTCAGTCCAACCATAGTTGTTACTTTAAAAAAGGTTAGGCCTTACCCTTCGTCTTCTTGCTTCCTGTGACTTGTTTCCTTGTGTCTCTGTCCCGCTGAACCTCTGCCATTCCGTTATACTTGTTGTTCGGGGTTTGGTGTTAGTTTTTTAGTTGTTTTGTAGTGTTGGCACGCACGCACACACACACACACACACACACACACACACAAGAACACCATCCAAAAAACAGCTCTCGCCTTGAAGAAAATGAGATAATTTTTTCTCCCTGGAGTCATTTTGAGTGACCATAGCCTAGGAAAACAGACTTAGGTTACCCCAGTTTCATAGTTTTACAGAACAAAGAAAAGCATAAAGCTAGGCAAGCCTTTGTTTGTTTGTTTTTGTTTTTCGAGAGTGGGTTTCTTTGTAGCTTTGGAGCCTGTCCTGGAACTAGCTCTTGTAGACCAGGCTGGCCTCGAACTCACAGTTCTTCCTGCCTTTGCCTCCCAAGTGCTGGGATTAAAGGCCTGCACCACCATTGCCTGGCTGAGTTAGGGAAGTTTTAAGTACCTTGGTGGGTATATCTTGGAGGGGTCACAAGATGGGGGAAACTTGTCTGTAGGCCTAAGATGCTATCTGATGGCATTCTTAGCCTTTGGGTTGGTGGAAGCCCAACCCAAAGTCCAACAGTCTGCTAAGTTAATAGATTCCAGAAGATTTTTATCTGTCAGTCACAGGACATACACAGAGGAGGGCAAGGAATGATGTTCTGGGGGATAAAGCTAGCCTAGGACAAGGCAATTCCTCTGGACCTGCAGCATCCCAGCCTCTCCCCAGCCCTGCAGTTCTAGTCAGTCCGTCCTGCAGACAGCTTCTTTCCAGGAGTTCTTGTGTAGAGACAGTCATCTTAAGGTACCCCAAGACCAAGTTCTCAGCACAAAGATTTATTTCCCCCAGAGGGACAAAGGGCAGAGAATAAGAGACAAAGACAGGAGATAGATGACAAGGGAGAAGGGGGAAGGGGACAAAAGAGATGGGTATTTAGCCCAGAGGGACAAAGGACTGCCTCTGGATAGAGAGGAGACAGACGTGGCCCATGGGCAAATGGTGGTTTGTAAAGGGAAAGGGAGAAATCCCATGTTAGGATGAGGTGTTTAATTTTTAATTGGGCATGTTAGTTAGGTGAGCCAAAAGGTGCTTTTGATTTCTGGACTTCCATCTTTTTTTTTCCCGGTTTTCGAGACAGAGTTTCTTAATGTAGCCCTGGCTGTTCTGGAGCTCACACTCTGTAGGCCACGCTGGCCTTGAACTCAGAGATCCTGCTTGCCTCTGCCAGTGCTGGAACAAGGTGTGTGCCACCTAGTTTCAGTACTTTGATAGCTGGGCCTTGGTTAGCATCAGAAGGGGGAAGAGGCCAAATAAGGGAATAGACCTCGGTGGCTCGCTTTAGAAATATAGTCTAATGGTTTTGAGCAAGGCAGAGGAAATGGGGGAGAAGGGCAAGGCCTGCCAGACTGTGTTGGTAAGACCTAAGCTGGCTAGAGTCCCTTCATCTTGTTCACAGTAGTAGTAAGTAGTAAGCTATGTAGGAAAAACCTGAATCTTGCTTATAGTTGGTTCTCTTTGGTGTGAGACTTTAACTCTGTTCTCTTCATCTGAAAATGAAGAGGATTAGGGCCCTCGTTTTGCATCTTGGAATAATTTTTTTTTTCTTATTGTGGCTAAAACCCTTAACAAGTGAGGCTTGCTGGCATGCCTTAGATTCAGAAGTTGTAGGTAAACTGGGGCTGGGGGCCTCATATAACTTACAAGAAGCTCCTAGGAGTTAGATAAGCAATAAACAATTGCCAAGGGAGCGAAGACTCTGGTAAAGCGTCCAGGACTACAGCTTTAGTAATATTCCTCCAAGTAGTTCCAGTAAACTCACCGGTGAGCCAGTTTCTTTGGTCTCTCATTAGTGCATATTTGGAGTAAATTACATAAAATTTGAACATTTCTTTTAATTTAATTTAACATGTGTAACGTGTGCTTGGTGCCTATGAAGGCTGAAGAGGGTGTTGGATCCCCTGGAACTGAAGTTTCAGACAGTTGTGAGTTGTCATGTGGCTGCTGGAAATTGGAAATCAAACCTGGGACCTCTGGAATAATAACCAGTGCTCTTAATGCTGAGCTATCTCTCTGATCCCCACTTGAATGGTTTTTAAGTTTAATAATGTTAAGGAAATTCACATTGTTGTACAGCTTTCGTCACCATGCTTCAGAGTGCCTCAACTTCCCAGACTCAGACTTCACTTGGGGCTATGAAACTCTTAGGAGCTGTTGAATAGTGATCCCCAAACCTCCCCACGCCACGCAACTGTCCCTGACACCCACCTTCTATATTTATGTATTTGGTTACAATGGATATCTCCAGTAAGTGGAAACATACAGTATGAGTCCCTTTGTAACTTGTTTTTCCCTTCGTGTAAGGTCTTCGTGGTCCGTCCGTGAATCACATGTTAGAATTTCCTCCCTTATAAGGCTGAATCATATTCCATTATTTGTGTGTATCACATTTTGCTTATTCATTCTTATGTTAATGGAAACTTTTAGATTTCTTTCTTTTCTGAGACAGATCTTACTATAAGCTGTAACCTAGCCTGGCCTCAAATTCAGTCTTCCTGCTTCAGCATTCTGAGTGCTCAGATGACAGGTGTCTGACTTTTAGCTACTGACAGTTTTCTCACCTTAGTGAATTCACGCGATTCTTTGAACAAATTGTAGTTGCGACTGTTGTGAATGATCCTGCCTGGAGAAAATGGTAGCAACTATCGCTTAAGTTTCATTCAACTCAGGAGTCTTGTCCAGAAGAAGAACCACTGGAAACAGTGGTGGGTTTTCTGTTTTGTTTGTTTGATAGTAGGTGTCATGGTGGATAGGATTAATAATATCTCGTTATAGCTTTGTTTTTCTAAGATTAGTGATACCGAATATCTTTCTCTGCACCCATTTCTTGTCCTTTGAAGTGTCTGTTTAGATCCTTTCCCACTCCCTTGCTTTATGTCCAGCTGGTTCATGGTGTAGAACATATTTGTGTTCTAGGTAGCAATCCCTTCTCGTGTATATGACTTTCAGAGATTTCTTCAAGCCCATCAGATTGTTGGTTCTGGTAATTGAGCGAGAACCCTCTGGAAAAGCAGCCTGTGCTCTCAACTGCTAAGCCATATCTCTAGCACTTTTAAAAAAATATTCTAGTTAAATTTATTGATAACATATATAAACAAGGTGCCATGAATATTCAGATTTTTTTGTTTGTTTTTCAAGATAGAGTTTCTCTGTGTAACAGCTCTGACTGTCCTGAAACTTACTTTGTAGACCAGGTCGACCTTGAACTCACGGAAATCCACTTGCCTCTGCCTCCTGAGTGCTAGGATTAAAGGCATTGTGCCACCACCACCACCTAGTGAATATTCAGAATTATAATTGAGAATTGTGTGTTAATTTCTTACTGTTTTTCTGTCCTTCATATGTGTAACTATGTGTCCTAATTTAATTCTTTCTGGTAGCACCATATGTGTGATTATGTTTTTCTCTGAAAGGGTTCCTTCTGACAGCTTCTGTAGGGCTGGTGTAATGATTGGGAATTCCTCTAGCCTATTTATTATTTGTTTTTTTATTGAAACATTTTCATGCACTATATTTCGATCATGTTTCCCTCCTCTAACTCCTGCCGATTCTTCCCACCTCCCTACCCACCCAACTTTATATTCTTTTTCTTTCTCATTTAAAACAGCAAAAATAAAACAAAAACACAAAAACAAATAAGCAAAAGACCAATAAGAGAAAAAATGCCAAAATAAAGCAAAATGAAACAAAATGTCCACAAAAGTACTGTGGAGTTCAATTTGTGTTATCTCTCTCTGAACATGAGACTCTATTGGAGAAAGCGGATTTTTACTTTTGCCAGCAAGTATCGATTGTAGATAGCTTTTTGGTTAGGGGTAGAAGCCTGTGTTCACTTCCTCCTCAATGCTGGTACCCCATCTGGTTTGAGCCCGTGTAGGTCTTGTACAAGGTGCCACACTCTCTGAGTTCATATGTACATCTGTCCTGTTGTGTCTGGAAGACAGTTTCCTTGGTGTGGTTCACCACCTCTGGCTCTTACAGTCTTTCTGCTTTCTCTTCCCCATAGATCCCGGAGCCTTGAGGGGAGGGGTTTGGTGAAAACACTCCAAAGTCTCTCACTCCCTGCACATTGTCTAGTTGTAGTTCCCATCTACTGCAAGAAGCTTCTTGTATGTAGGTATATCAAGACACAAATCTATGGGTTATGGCATTAGGAGTCATTATTGCCATGTTCCTTTAACATAAATAATAGTGGTAGGTTTTCCTTTAGGCTGGTAGCCTGTCTATTCCCCGGTTCTTGGTCACTTTAGCAGTGTCAAGGTTTTTCTAATGGAGTGAGCCTTAAATCTAAAAGTAGTTGGTTACTTCTATAACATTTGTGCCACTATTTATACCAGTATATCTTGCAGGCAGGTCACTGTTGTATGACACAGGGTTTGCAACTGAATAATATTGATTATTACCTTTTTTCTCGGATAACATGCAGAGTACCTTCCAGAACCATAAACATTAGTAAGTAATTGTGGAGATAGACACTTCTCTTATGTTCGAAGACATAAATAAGTGTTGTCTTCAGCAATAGGGCCTTACCATCAGGTTGTGAAGAGTAACCAATGGCCTTGACAATAGCCTGGGGTGTATGGGGTTTCCATGGAGCCCTTTTGGCCAGTGATTCAACAAGGTGTAACTCATTCCTAGCACTAGAAGTTATACTTGGTGGCAGAAGAGATCAAGTTGGGGTATTATCTCCTTTATTATTTGGAGACTACATTTAGATTTCTTTCATATATGTATATATTTTAGGAAGATTCTACAGTAGTAGGTTTCCATATAGTTTTTCTTTTCTTTTTTTTTTTTCTTAAAAAGATTTATTTATGAGGGCTAGAGAGATGGCTTAGTGGTTAAGAATACTGGCTGCTCTTCCAGAGGACCCAGGTTCAATTCCCAGCAACCACATGTTAGCTCATGCCTGTATATAACTTCAGTTCCTGGGGTTCTGGTGGACTTTCACAGACATACATACAGGTAAAACAGAATGAACATAAAATAAAAATAAATTATAAAAAAATTTAGAGATTTATTTACTGTGTAGAGTAGTCTGTCTGCCTGAATGCCTGCACTCCTGAAGAAAACATCAGATCTCATTGTTGTAAATGGTTGTGAGCCACCATGTCGTTACTGGGAATTGAGCTCAGGACCTCTGGAAGAACCAGTGCCCTTAGCCTCTGAGTTGTTTAGCCAGCCCTCTTTATGTTTTTTGAAATTCCCTTTATTGTTAGTTGTTCCTCCCCATATTCCCCCTTTTATACTCCTCCTCTTCAGTCCTCCTACTCTAGTTTCCCCTCTATCTCTCCATAACAGTATTCACTAGGTACCTAATCTTTGTGATTATTCACATCGTAGCACGCATATTGAAAGCCTAAGAGCTTAACATCCATATTTAAGAGAAAACATAGAACACTTGTCTTTCTGGGTCTGTCATCTCGCTCAGAATGATTTTTTAAAATCTAGTTTTATACTTCAAATTTCATAATTTTATGTTTCTTAACAGCTAAATAATATTCCATTATGTACCACATTATCATTATTCTTTCATCAGTTGATGGACATCTAAGCTGTTTACAATCTGGTTGTTCTGAATAGAGCAACAATGAACATGGATGAATAAGTACCTCTGTAGAAGGATATAGAGCCCTTTGGTATATGCTGAAGGGTGGTATATAGCTAGATCTGAAAGTAGATGAATTCCCAGCTTTCTAAGGAACTGCTACACTGATTTCCATAGTAGCTGTACCAGTTGACACTTCCACCAGCAATGAATACGTATTCCTTTTCCACACATCTTTGCCTCTATGAGCTGTCATTTGTTTTATTGAGCTTGGTCATTTTGAGTGTGATAAGATGAAATATCAAAGTAGTTTTAATTTACATTTCTCTGGTGACTAAATATGTTGAACATTTCTTTGAAGTGTTTCTCAGTCATTTGTGTTTCATCTTTTTCCCCCTTTTTTTCTTTTTCTTTTTTCTGGTTTTTTTTTTTTTTTTGAGACATGTTTTTTCCTGTAGCATTAGAGCCTGTCCTAGAACTTGCTCTGTAGACCAGGTTGGACTCGAACACACAGCAATGCTTCTGCCTCCCAAGTGCTGGGATTAAAAATGTGCGCCACCACTGCCCAACCTGTGCTTTATCTTTTAAGAACTCTCTACTTAGTTGTGTACCACATTTTTAAATTGGGTTGTTTTCTTGATGTCTAGTTTTTATTGGTTCTTTATCTATCTTAAATACTAACTTTCCATCATATGTATAATTAGTAAAGATCTTTTCACATTCTGTAGCCTGCCTCTTAGCTCGAATGTTGTTATCCTCTACCATACAGAAGCTTTTCATCTTCATGAGATCCATTTATTAATTGTTGGTCTTAGTGCCTGTGCTATCAGTGTTCTGTTCAGAAAGTTCTTTCCTCAGGAGTTCACAACTATTACCTACTTTTCTTCTATCAGGTTCAGTGTATCTGGTCTTCCACTGAAGTCCTGCTCCATTTGGAGTTTAGTTGTGTGCAGAATGATAGAAATGGATCTGTTCCTGTTCCATTTATTGAAGATGCTATTTTTTCTCTGGTATATTTTTAAAAATTCTTTTTCAAAAAACAGTTGTCCATAGGCATGTGGACTTATGTCTGGATCTTCAGTTGGAATCCTTTGATCAATGTGTCTGATTTTATACCTATACCATATTGTTTTTATGACAGTAGTTCTGTAGTACAATATGGGATAGTGACACCTCCAGCACTTTTTATATTATATTATTTAGGATTGTTTTTGCTGTCCTAGCTTTGTGTTCCCATATGAAGTGAAGTTGAAGTATTTTTATTTCAGTTTCTATGAAGAATTGTGATAGAATTGTGATGGCAGCTGCACTGAATCTATAGACTGCTTTTGGTGAAATGGCCATTTTCATAATATTAATCTTACCAATCCATAAGCATGGGAAATTTTTCCATATTGTGATGTTTTCTTCAGTTTCTTTCTTTAATCTCTTAAAGTTTTTGTTTTACAAATCTATAACTTCCTTGATTAAAATTATTCCAGGATACATCTTCTGGGGAGGCTTTTCTTTATCTTATCTCAGTCTACTTTAAGAATCAAAGACATACAGAATTTCACAGAAAAAAAAAATTCAAAAAAGAACATATGTAGAAAGTTTTCCCCATACCATAGGAGAGTGTGTATGTACACACCCATTGCCTGTTGGAGTCCAGAGTTTTATAGCTGGTACTCCCCTCTGTTGTTCCACACCTTATTTTTTGAGACATGGCCTTTCACTGAATCTGGAGTTTGTTGTTACAACTAGACTACTTGGCCAGCAAGCCCCCTCCCGCCCCGCATTCATCTGCTCCATAATCTACCTCCTCCTCAGTGCTGGAATTAATATCTGTGTGCTTACTAGCCAACTTTTACAATGGCTAATAAGAATCCACACTCAGATCCTTTTGTTTGTTTGTTTTGGTTTTTAGAGACAGGGTTTTTCTGTGTAGCCATGAAAGTCCTGGGACTAGCTCTGTAAAGCAGGCTGACCTTGATCTCAGATCCACCTGCCTCTGCTTCCCAAGTGCTGGGATTAAAGAAGTGTGCAGCCACCACCCAGCTTCATACCAGATCTGAATGCTTGAACAGCAAACATTTCCAACTGAGCCATCTTCCTATCCCCATGATGATTACATTTTTATTTTATACATTGCATTCATTTTGTGTATGTGTGTATAGGCACATAAGTGGCACAGATTTAGTGTAGAGGACAAAGAACAGTTTGCAGTTCTCTCCTTACACCATATGAATTCTCACTCTAAATAACAGTCACTGGGCCTGGAAGCATGCACCTTCTGCACACTGAGCTGTCTCACCAGCCTTGCATTTTATTTTTTATAAAGCCTTCTATTAAATGGACAACTTAAAATGTTATTTCTTGATCATTAAAAAAGCAGCAGATTCACAAACAGGCACCAGAGGGTGCTGTTTTGTAGCATTGACCAGGTTAGATACTTGGTGTGTTTGCCTTTACACACACGCACACACACACACACACACACACACACAATGTCTTTGTACATTTTTTTGTTTTTTCTACCCATAATGCAAATAATTACTCTCCTTTTAACCTTCGCCTATAAATTCTGCAGATTGCACATTAACTTCTGAGTAGTTCTTTAGTTATTCTTACTTACCAGTTTTTTTTTTTTTTAATCACTATCATCATATCTACTAATTGGTATCTGCTCTGTGATAAACAGTATACTGGGAATCTTTAATGAATTTTGACCTTTTTTTTTTGGTAAATTCAGGATCTAGCCAGGTGTGGTGGCACACACCTTTATTCCCACCACTCAAGTGGCAGAGGCTTAGGCACAGGCAAGTGGGGTCCAGACCAGAAGAGGCTGCACAGTGAGACCTTGTTTCAAAATAAATAAATAAAACAGGGTTTCACTACATAGACCCAGACTAGTCTCAGATTTCTGATTCTTGCTTAGCCTCACAAGTGCTGGAGTCACCTGCGAGCACGACCACACCCTGCTAATCCTATCTTAGACCTAGAGACTTGAGCAGTTTTACTGTTGTTTTGAAGTATGGTCTCCCAAGGGCGCCCAGCTGGTCTCTACTCCTTCCTTCCCTCCCTCCCTCCCTCCCTCCCTCCCTCCCTCCCTCCCTCCCTCCCTCCCTCCTTTCTGTTTTTTTAAACAGGGTTTCTCTGTAGCTTTGGAGCCTGTCCTGACCACTCACTCTGTAGACCAGGATGGCCTTGAACTCACAGAGATCCACCTGTCTCTGCTTCCTGAGTGCTGGGATTAAAGGCTGAGCCACCACTGCCTGGCTTGGACATTCCTTCTTGAAGTGTGGTATCCAGTGTATTAATTACAAAGTTAACATTGGCTAAAGAAAAAAATAGTAATTGATGGATTTAAATATTTAGCATAGGTCTTTTCCAGTTTAGTAATCCCTGCCACAAGAAATATTTAAAACTAAAGTGAGACACCTCATGATTTGGGATGAAGGGAAGTCAGATATCCTGAAACAGACTTCAAACTCAATATGGGCATCGAGCGCTGTAGTCACCTTTACAGGGTGGAGTAGCTTTGGTATGTAATAAAGAAGGAGAGCGTCTGGAAGGAGCTGACAGCTGTGCTGACAGCCACTGAAGATCAGACATGCACGCCTGGAATCCCTGAATTCAAGAGCCTGAGGCAGGAGACTCTAAAAACAGGCAAACAAACAAACAAACAAAAAGATGAAGATCATATTCTACATTTTAAAAGTTTACTAAGGTAAGGCTTCTTTATAGGAAGTCAACAGCCTCGTGTTATAGATTGTGTCTTTGTGAACCAATGGCCTTGTTTTGTAAATTTCAATTTTCATATATGTGTGTTCCTGTGTATCTTTAAGGAAAAGTTTCATAATTTATAGATACTTTCTTGTGTTTCTATGAGGTTCCTGAACTCGAGTTACTCAGCAAGTGTATCTAGTCTACATGTTGTTTGCCACACTCTTGGGAACAGCGAGCTGCAGTTGGTTGGACAAATGCAGGGTGCTTTGTCTGAAGTTGGGTGAATCTTAGTGGAGTGCTCTCACTGCCTCGCTGGGAGCCCTGGAAGGCTTCACAAAATGGGACCAGCATGAACGACAAGTTCATTTGGATAGAGAATGACAGAACCAGACATGGTGTGTCCTGATCTAGAGAGCAGTGAGGAAAAAGCCAGTTAGTTGTTGGAAGAAGCAGATGGATCTCTTGAGTTCAAGGTCAGCTTTGTCTATGTAGTGTGTTGTTAAGTTAGGACTACATGTGAGACCCTGTCTCAAAAATAAAAAAGTATTAAATTGGGGAAAAACAACAGATTTTACAAGTGAATTAATAAAACTATGGACAGAGTTTCTGTTTTCTTTATTTCCATATTATTTACTTATTAGTTTTGAAACTCTGTACGTAGGTCCTTATTTACCTACTTAGTTATGATTAGAAGCCAGGATTCCCCCCTGTTCTTACTAGTCTTAGTGATTTACTTCATCACTAGTGTGCGTTACATTGTTTCATCTTATAGTTTATGCCTAGTAAGTTTTTTATTGGTCTCCTCTAGTGAGCTCCTTCTTTAAGTCGTCTGTTCTATGGAGCATTATTTGGAAGTAAACAGGCTAAGGGGACGGTGGTGGTGTCCTTAGTGCTGAGCCTTGGTATGCTAACAAGCACTCTAAGTACACTTCTAGAGTGGAATATGGTTGCAGTATTGGTTGCGTATCAAATGGTGACTCTGCTCATGCAGCACTGCAACACTTAATGCTGACTGATTGAAATCCCTTCAACTTCTGAAAATTGTCTGCTTGTAATACTTGTAGGAGCCACACGGTGGCAGAAAGAGCATGTAGAAGCTGCAGCCTTGCAATAGTCTACGGTGTCATTTGTTTGTTTATTTTGGCTTTTGAGACTGGGTGTCACTCAAGTATAGGCTGACCTCCAAATCACTATGTGGTGAGACTTGCCTAAAATTCTGGCAGTTCTCTTGTCATAGCACCCCTAGTGCCAGCACTACAGGCAGGAGCCACTGTGTTTTGTTTCTTTCCTCTACAACAGAAATTAATAAAAAGTACTTCTAATATGCAACCTTAAGAATTAAGACATCACCAAACGAGCTTGAAACCTGCTCACACATACCTTCTTCTAGTTAGCCAGCCTCCCTTGTGCTTTTCTTCTAGCAGACAACTTTATTGAATTTAGTCTCTGCAACCCCTGTGGATGGGTGTGTTTATGGTTCTGTTACATGTTCACACTATCTTAATAGTAAAACAGGTTGTTTACTATGTCTCATACAATGTGTACTGTTGTGTTACTAAAAAAGGTGAGGTTCTCAGATTTTTATGATTTTTGAATGTGGATTTTTGTAGCTGCAATGAATCGGATTTTTTTGTTACTGTCTGATACCACACTAAAGCGATTATAACTTTTAAAATTGAGTTCCTTATTGGAAAACTTTGAGAGAGGTGACATGGTGATGTGGTTCTAAATGAGGCCTCTGGATGCAAGGTGGCCATTCAGATCTGGTACTATCACATGTCAAGGGTAGGCCTTGTTTCTGCTTGTGTAAAATAGGATGCCTCTCATTTCAATTATGGGATTAATATTATGATTATTCCAATATACTATTAATATAATATTAATAGTTAATATTAATTGTGATTAATTCAATCACATTAATTAATTAATATTGTGATTATTCCAATATACTATCTTTAAAATAAGATGACAGTTATATAACGGCGTGGGGTAGATTTTGGGTTGTTTACTGAGTCCCAGTGGATCATAGGTCATCTTGAAATATGGGAAGAATAGTGAACCAGGCTTTGAAGGCAGTTATGGTGGTTTCCTCCTGAAGATGGATATTTTCTCTAATGCAGGAGGCTTCATCTGCCAGGAGTGGAAGATCAGGTACAAAAGGAGTGGAGGATCAGGGAAAGCTGCTAAGGGTTTGAAGTGGTCTTGTTCAGGACATGATCCAGCTAGAAGCATGTAAAGGAATCACCCATGTAGGTATATGTACTATTCTTGATTGCATGGATTTATTTTCGGCAACATGTTTTCCTGAAAAGTGTGAACCCTACTCCCACCCCAACAGACACACGCACACGCACGCACACACTTCCTTCTGCCCCTGTGGCTCATATTGCTGTGTGAAGGACCTCCAAACTCTGTCTCCAAGCTTATAGTCCTTCCTATCCTGAATTCATACTCTTTACAGTTTTTTCCCCACATAACACATAAATCCTATAGACTAGATTCAAAATAGGATTCCAAGTTTGTTCCCCAGTCTCTGTCTCTGCACCTGTTTGTTATAACCTGAGGCAGCCCTCAGTCCTCCACGTAGAATACTCTCTGTCAGTAACCTCCTTTTGGAATTTAGCAGATCCTTGAATGTACTTTGTATGATCTTAGAAAGACATTTGCCACTGTGTCGAGTTAATGTCCTCAGAGGCCTCATTAGAAAAAGCCATTAGGAAAACACTTTAGTACAAACAGGAAGCGACTCCTCCTCACTCAGTGCGTGGACCCCGCTGCTCCGTGGCCACACTTGTCTCACACTCTTCCTCCTCTCTGTTAAATCTTTCAAAGCAGACTTGAGATATCAGTTGACAGCATCTTGATCTGCATCAGAGTGGATTTCTGAGATGGGCACTTTATTAGGAACCCTATACTGCTGTTCTGCCTGACAAAAAGAACAGAGATTCCCCAGCACCATTAGAGCCTAGTTTGTAATCACATTTCCCCATTTGTTTTAAGAATATCCTTCTAGCTGGGCGGTGGTGGCGCACGCCTTTAATCCCAGCACTCGGGAGGCAGAGGCAGGCGGATCTCTGAGTTCGAGGCCAGCCTGGTCTACAAGAGCTAGTTCCAGGACATGCTCTAGAAACTACAGGGAAACCCGGTCTCGAAAAACCAAAAAAAAAAAAAAAAAAGAATATCCTTCTATTGTTGATTTGTTTAAACTGGAATCTAAACAGAGTCTAATAGCTGAATAATAGAGTTGATTGTTAAGACCCTGTCTCAAAAACAAATGGATATATCAAAGAAAGAAGACTCTGAGGATCTGACTCAGTTCCTCATACTTGCCAGGTAAATGCTTAACCTGCTGAGTCACCCTCTTTCCCCATGTCCCCACCGCACCTGTGGAGACAGAGTCTGACTTAACCAGGCTGGCCTTGAGTACCAAAGATGATTTTGGGGAAAAAAAAAAAAAAAAAAGACGAATTTGAACTTCTGATCCCTCTGCTACCACCTCCCCAGAACTAGGCCCCACCACACCCAGTTTTTATGTAGTACCAGTGATAGAACCCACAATTTTGTGCAACAAACACTCTACCAACTGAGATAGATCCCCTGGTTAATTTTGTGAACTTTAAAAAACTATTTTTTTAGATTCAAAGTAAACTTTAAATGCTAGACTTTCGGTGCGTAAAATTACAGCCACATGGAGTCAAACTCAGGCTTCTTTTACCAGGTCTGTTTTGTTGCTATGTGGATAAAAGAATGTGAAGAAGAATGTTAGCAATGCCAGAGCCTGCTGCTCCTCTCTGCCCCTCCTAGTCAGTTAGCTACCTTGGCTTCTCCACTTTGCTTCCTGGTGCACCTCACAGCCTTCTTTCTGTGCTGATCACGACCATCCTGGCTCTAGCTAATGTCCTTTCTTATCCTGCTGCTTATAGTCTTTCTGTGCTGCCTGGGTCTTCACCCCCTGCCCCTGTTTACAAAGGAGGGATCCTCAGCCTGTATGAGCTAGGGAGAAGATAACAAGCAGTGGCCAGGCTAGTGCCACATGCCTTTATCCTACCACTTGAGAGACAAAGGCAGGTGAATCTTTGTGCATTTAAAGCTAGTCTTGTCCACATAAGGCCACCAGAAATACATCGTGAGACCCTGTCTCGGGGAAAAAGGCAGAAGCAGTGAATAAAAGGAAGAAGGCAGATTGATGCCTGAGATGAGGAACTAGAACTTCAGCAGTTTATACTGAACCTAAGAATTTGGTAACCTGGTGACATTTGACATAACCAAGGCAGGGATCATGGTTTGTTTTTTTTAAGACACACTTTGTGAATTTCAAGGCCAGGGAAAGAAGCACAGCTGTGGGTTCAGCTTGGCTGATGCTCACTGGCCTCAAAACTCACCTGAGTTAGTAAACTTAACAGACAAGTTGTACCAGTAAGGGGCCCACATTTTCCATGCATATTCCCTTGGTCCAGTCCATGTTTACATAAGGTTTACCCAGTTAGGTGTCATGTGTATGGATTGAAACTCCTGCTATAATCTTGGCATGCCTGCTGGTCCCAAGCCTGAGTAGGCATTGCTGGTCATGCCAACATATGAGTGTTGCTGACAGACCATTAGTCAGATTGTGCTTTCTCTGTTCTCATGTTTTCATTAACATCTGTAGTTTTACGATAGTGGGGAGCTAGTTCCTTTATTACGGCTACCATAATGTAGCTGCAGTCTTTCTTAGTTACCTCACATCTAGGTCCCGTGTCCTGACTGGCTATTCTTATCCATAATTAAGTTTCTGCTTCAGTTAGCTGCATTAGAAGCAACTATATATGAAAGAACAGTGATACCTTGTATGTGTTTCTCAGTGAGGGCTGTGTTATGTGGAAGTGGGATCCAACTGCCAGGCCAACACTGGCTTCTTTTTCTCAGAGCCTTGTCCTTCCTCTTACTTGGTCCGCTTGACTGTCTCTTACCCAGCTATAAGCCCATTTATTTCCCTTCTTATGTGTTCTAGACCTCACCGTTTTAACCCCAACATTCCTTTTAACCATAACCTGTTTTTGCTGTAACAAAATGACTTCCTGTGTACTTATATGACAACCACAAGTAAGTTTTCAGAAATGAAACTATCATCTTAATGTCACCTGTTCTCTCTAGTACCTTTCCACCCTATCCGTCTGATGTTCTTGATTCCTTAAAAAACATCTGAGATTAGAAGCCCAATGAGATGGGTCAGTGGGTAAAAACACTTGGCATATTGGTCTGGTGATAGTTCAATACCTAGAATCGCTGTGAAAGTAGGAGAAAACCACCTCTGCAGAGTTGTCCTCAGAATCCATAGCTGCAACATACCACATATTTACACACTAATAAGTAACAGTTTCAAGTTCATTATTGCAGCTGGATATGCTGGCACATACTTTTAATTCTAGTACTTGGGAGGCTGAGGCAGCCAGATCTTTGTGAGTTCAAAGCCAGGCTGGTCTACATAGAAAGTTCCAAGATAGCCAGAGCTGTTTCCAGTAATAATAATAAATAAAATAAATAATAACATGCAATTGGCTTGATAACCTAGAATTTTATTCTGAACTATTTGAAAATTTACCAAGAAACCTTTCTCTTGAGAATATTTATTAATGTTAGATGATCCCATGTTGTTGATTTTAAGAGCGATTGCCATGTTTCTGACTCAGTCAAGTTTCTGTGAACTTTTAGTTTTGATTGTGTATGCATGTCTATGTGTATGTGCTTGCCATAACACATGTGTGGGGGTAAAGGATGTCTTATTACTCTCGTTTGCTGGGGCAAAACACCATGACCAAGGCAACTTACAAGCGAAAGTGTTTAACTGGATTTATGGTTTTAGAGGGCCGGTGCCATGGTGGCAGAGTGAAAGCATGGCAGCGGAGCCGCTGAGAGCTCACGCTCCATCTGTAAGAGGCTGTCTTCAAATCTACAGTTTTTATACGCTCTGAAATTTCATGAAGTACGTTCTAAAACTATAGACTACTTAGTATGTCTTTAAAAATCTCATTTAGAGGGGTCTAGAGCAATGGTTCAGCAGTTGAAGAGCATTTACTGCTCTTAACAGAAGACCCAGGTTTATTTCCCAACACCCACATGATGGTTTAAATCACCTGTAATTCCAGTTCCAGGGGATCAGATACCTTATTCTGGCTTCCATGAGCATGGGCATGCATGTGATATACATAGATAGATAGATAGATAGATAGATAGATAGATAGATAGATAGATAGATAGATAGATAGATAGATATGTAGGCAGAACACTCATGCACATGAAATAAAAAATAAATGACAATTTTAAATTTCACTTAAATAATATGGAATGTTAGGAGCAAAACATCCAGAACTCTAAGGAGACAGACAGGTGTCTGCCATGAGTTTGAGGACAGCCTGAGCTACATAGTATCCTGTCTCAAGAAACAACTAAACAGTCAGTAGTGAGACTGTGTTGTTTCCATCACAGAGGGAGCACAGGAGTTCATAGAACAGAGGGAATTGACTGGCTGGGGAGGTCTAGAAAGGCATCCTGTCTTTGCCCAAGACATAGCGGGGTAACTAAGAGCAAACCCTGCAAGAATCCTTCTAGACTTACAGTCTGCATTGGCAGAAACCAGGAAATGAGAAGAATAGTCTGTCCTAGCAACTGCCTGGAATCCAGAAGGCTAGGGGCCTAGGAGCCAGGCTCTACTGGCACCAGATGGCACACCTCATTCTCTTTGTTTATACTGTTATAAAGGCAGTGGAGCCATGGAAAGGTTTTTAAGAAGGGTCAATAAGTAATCGACTTGCATTTTAAAAGATAGTTTGAATAGATAAGAAGGTTGGTGACTGAGAGAAATTTAGAGCAGACAAGAGGAACTTTCCCAAACAGTGCTTAGCCTGCTGCTGGGCAGCTAGGTCCAGACGAGCACACACTGTGATGCTTAGAATGCACATACTGATTGGAGGTATTCGAAAAGGGAGAAATAGGTGCTCAGGGAAGATCTAAAGAATTATCCGTGAACTTTTAAAGGGGTCTGTCAGTTTTGTAACACTGATGTAAAATGTAGGGTTCACATGTATTTTCTGTGAGAGAGTTATTAACTTTATCAGAATCACAAAAAGTCCCCGAATCCTAGAAAATAGAAAACTATTGAGTAGTTGTTAGCCTGAGAGGAGAAAGATCTTGCAGAGCACTCAATAGAACTTTGTATTTAATCATTTCAGTCAGAAGTTTAAACTTACAGAAGAAATTATCAGCTTTGCAGTTGATATTAAATTGGAGCAGATTGCTATTTCATGCCAGAGTCAACAAGAACTCAACAAGCTAGAGAGGACAGAATGGTATGGAAAGTTGTAGTGGGGCTTGTACAACTACCAGCTGCGCAAAGGTAAATTCAGGCTGGAAAACTGGGAAACCAGCAACTTGGATACCATTGTTCTTTGTAACCACTAGGAATAGGAGAGACCTAGAAATCTTATGAAGTGATGATCACTACTCCAAGTGTCCAAAGATAGGCAAAGTCTCCAGTAATGGATATTATACAGTGGTGAGGCCATGTGAAAACCAGGGGTGTGAATCCTGGACTGAATGCAAGGCTGAGCTGGCAGTCAAAATCTTAATACAGAAATGGAAAGATCTCTGTTTAGTCATGTAGGTCAAAGCACTTGTCTGTCTTCTCTGTACTGTAAAAATTATGCAAAGTCAGTTGTTTGAAACTGAAGACTCTTTTGAACTCAATCTGAACATAAAAATTAGGCACAGTTGGTACCTTTTTCTATGGAAAAGTGTATTTGAAGAATAAAAAGAACTGGAGTCTGGGGCATAGATCTCAGGTCCGAGGGCTGGGACTGGTAAAATGCTTGTTTAATGTAAGAGTCCTCAGCATTGTATAAACCAGGCAACTAGGAGTAGTTGGAACACCCTTATAGTCCACCTGAGGGTGGGAGGATAAGGCATTCAAAGACATCTTTGTCTATCTAGTGAGTTCATGACCAGCCTAAGATACATGAGATCCTGTCTCAATAAATAAAAAGGGGGCTGTGCATAGTGGTATACACTTTGATTCCTGACTTGGGAGACAGAGGCAGGCAGGTCTCTATGATTTTGAAGCTAGCCTGCTTCGTGCAGCAAGATCTAAATCAGGAAGGCCAACATAGTAAGACCTTGTCTCCAGAAACAAAGCAACAACAAAACTTAAAAAAAAAAATTCAAGCTCTTCTGCCCGTACCACTCCATTGTGTACTGTGGGTATGCACTCCCACCTGGTAGTGGTGTGGAGCCAGTGCTGGCTACAGACTGGATGCTAGTCAGTAATGTATTTTGCAGATACTTGTATAATTTTTTTTCAAAGTTTTGGAGTTTCTGTTGGTGCCTGTGTATTCTTACCTAGCTCTGCGTATTCAGGGTGAAGGAGAAAGGTAAAGTGTCCCCCCTTTCCGCCTCCTTTCTTCCTTCCTTCCTTCCCTACTTCGTCTGTCTGTCAGCCAGGCGGTGATGGCACATGCCTTTAATTCCAGGAGGCAGAGGAGGGCAGATCTCTGAGTTAGAGGCCTGCCTGGTTTACAAAGCAAGTTCCAGGACAGCTAGAATTGTTACACAGAGAAAGCCTGCTTTGAACCACTCCACGCCCGAAAAGCAGCAAAAGGCTCAGAATTTAATTTTATTCTTTGTAGCAGTTTCATTGCAGCATAAACATTGATTTACTAAAATTCCTACTTGTCAGCTCAGCCATTTGAAATGTCAGAGAGCAACTGCTGTCGTAGCTTGTTTGTTACAGGGCTTGGAACTTTTGTTTGTTACTGTCTTCACATCCTTTTAACCACAGACTCATCGGTACAGGATCCATCCCACACAGTTCTGTTTCCTGTGTAAGTAAATTTCAGTAATCACCAAGCTCTGTTTCCTTGTCAGCATGTGGCATCAGTTAAAAAAAAAAACTTTTAAAAGTACTAGTTATATTATGCTATAGAAATGTGTTTTCTTTCTTTTTGGGTGGTGCTTAGTTTTAAACCCACGGTCTTGAACATGATATGAATACACTCTCCAATGAACTATACTCTCCAGCCCCCTTTCTGTACTCTTGTGAAGAGAATTCTAAAAGCAAAAGAATGGTACAAATTGCTCAAAGAATAATTACTAGAACCACAAATCAAACTTTTGGCTAACAACTAGCCAGCAGCCAGCCTGTATTTGTGCTGTGGTGCAGGTCCAGAGAGGGCCTGGTGGGTGGCGCTCTGCCTGGTGTACCGTACCCATTGGAGCAGGTGACACAGCACTTCTGTGTCCTCTGTCATCTGCAGCCCCTTTTCCTTCCTTTCCAAGATCAGATACATAGATAAATATTGCACCTGTAGGCAGGCAACCTGAGATAAGTATTACCCAGCAGAGGTGACTGTAAGTTGTGATTATTCAGAAAGTAGGCACAGAATCAGAAAGTCATCTAACAGAATTTAGCAGAAGAAACACTCTTCCTCCCGTTTATGAATTTTTTAGAAATATTTAAGGGGAGGAGGTGGACTCGACACTTCTAAGGAGAATTTAGAATGAATGGTGAGAGAGGAAGGAATTGGACTGCTTCCTTTGGAATTCTGCCTTTTTTTTTCTTTAGGGAAAATGTCCCAAAGAGCTATTGATGACCAGGCATTTCTTTATACTGACAGCTGTCTGTGAAACGTTAATGGATTTCCTGGCACATAAAACAGGGCTGGACACTTCTTTAAGCATTACTTTGCTAGATTTTTCCCCCCAACTTTAATTTGGAAAAATCTTGGAGAGATTTTTTATAAAGGAATTGGTGTGATTATTCATAAGAAATTTGCTTATTGGTGACCACGTGGGCCATGTGGGTCACTGACTCCCCCTTCCCTAGGTACAGGGCCCTGAGATAAGGCAAGTCATGTCTTGCAGGGAGGGTGTGTACCAAAGAAACAGGAAGCTGTTTCAGCCGACTGGCCTGGCCTGCTTTGCCTGAAGTTTTTCTAACCCGGAGTCAGGTGTGCTGAGGTCCTTCTCCGGAGGACACTGCCTTTCTGAGCTGGCAACACTAGCCTAGCATAAGCGCTCCAAAGTATCCATAATTGCTGTGCAGAGAAACTATGAGTGCATTACAGCTGAAGGAGCTTTCACAGTCGGGCCTCTACCGGAGAAGGCGAGATCGTCCTGACAGTTTAAGAGTAAATGGGCTGCCTGAGGAAGAGCTGAGGTGAGTGCAGTCAGGGTTGTCCAAGGGGCAAGGTTCCTGAGGCTTGGCGCAGGGATTCACACCCTAGCCGATGCAGTGTTCTCTGGGAAAGAGCGCCGCTGTGGCGCTGGAGCCCTTTCCTAATCTTTCCAAGCCACACAAGCCTGTCCACCGTTTAGCTCTTCTCCACACCTGGGCAGCTGTGCATCTTTGCTGCATCCAGAGTAACTTTTCAACTGGAAGGAACTGATTTTCCCTGTGGGTATATCAGAGCAGATTTCTGTGAGGAATTGACTTTGGGTGTGTGGCAGGTAGTTGGTAGGTAGTGTTTGGTGTGTGTGTGGGGGGAGGGGGGGCTGGGAGGGGTTCCTGGGATTCTTTGTTACTGAAGTGATGTAGCTAAGGAATGTTGTGGAACTGCTGACCGCAGTTTAGGAATGAAGGACATCAAAAATCTGGAGACTAAATTAACAAAATATAAGTTGTTTTAGTTTCAAGTTAATTTATCTAAAACAAGCATAATTATAGTTTTTGCTGTAACTGGCAAAAGTTCTTTTAGATACGATGTTCTGAAAGTCCCTAGAGCATTAAGCCCCTGTGTTACTGTGAAAGACAATTTGGATTTTCTTCTTCCTGGATAGAAAGTGCTCCTGTTTTCCTGCTCACAGAAAGTGGGTGAAGAGAAGCGTTAGGAAAAATGATTTGCTATATCTGAGCTTTAGTTTGTTTTTGAACTTAAGTATTAGAATATTCTTATTAGATGGCAGAGTGCTATCTATACCTTGTAGATTTTCCTTTTGAGAGGGAACAATTGACAAGCTTTTAAAAGTCTCCGAATTTCTGTTTTGTTGTGGCTAGCTATATCACAGAACCTGTACTTTCAGAGAGAGACACTTACTTGAACATTACTGGTTTTCATCAGTTTTTGACGAGCATATTGGACACTGAAGAACTGTTGCTGACGCTAGCCAGTGTTCGTGCTTTCATTCCTACAATGTAAAGTGACTCTTGGCAACATTTACTGTATAAATTTGGAATTCATCAGATTAAACAGAATTTAAAGACTTCAGAGTTTGAAATACATTTTACTTTTGATCTCTCCCTTTGAGAAGGGCAGTCCAACCCAGGGCTTCACACATGCTAGGCAAGTATTCAGGCAATGAGCCATGCCACCGGTCTAGATTTGTACACTCAGAATCCAAGAGTGAAGTTAGCGCAAAAAAAAAAAAAAAAAAAAAAAAACCCACAAAGTTTTAATTTCAGTTTGGAGACTCCTAGAATTTCTTGTTAAAAAAATTTAAGATATGTAAAATATATTAAAGTAACCCTCATACTTATTTTCAGACCTAAAGTACCCATGAATAAAATTACTTACATGCCCTACTAGGTAGTTTATTTATATAGTTACAGTGATCTTTGAAACTACATATTTAGCCCTAGAATTTAAATGAAAAGAAGTAATTGTTAAGTGCTGTCTGTTACAATGAATTAAAGAAAAAAGGTTTTTCTCCCCATTCTGGTGATGTAGTTCCCAGTGGTAACTACAGTGGCTGTGTTTCTGCCCTCTTGTCTCCTGAGACTGGAGAATCACTTTCCATATTTACAAAGGTATAGTTTTCCCAGGGACTTGTAAACTCTGTTTAGAGAGGTGAGGTTTCCCTCTAGTTATATTTTAATATTAACACATCTTAACTAAGAAGAGTCAGGAGAGTAATGAATTTGAAGTTGGGTGCCCCCAAGTTTCAGTGCCTCAGTTCTAAGTGTGGATTAAAAACAACACCGACAGTGTATATCATTTACCATTATAAAAGTCCTCACAGCCATCTCTGTGAGGCAAACATTATCTTGGGAATAGTCTAGATAGTAGAGAGTGATAATAGTGTCAAGAGGTTAAGACATCATTTATCTACTTTTAATTGAGTGCCTACTGTGGCAAGTAAAGGTTCAGGAATGCATAGGATATAGCCTCTCTATTTAGGGAACATCTTTTAGCATAAGATCAACAGATGTTTTCCCTATGAGCACTCATGTTTGAGTACATGAAGTACCCAGTATCTTTCATGTTATCTCACTCTTGCACAAAGCCCATTCATACTTTTAACTTTTTGCTGCCATGTTCCTTTTCTGAGCATGTGTGTGAACTCTTAGCAGATTTGTCGAAGACTAGGGAAAGGCAAAGGCCACTGCCAGAAAACACTTTTCTTTTAATTTTAAATAAAAGACTGATCTGAGGGGCTGGAGAGATGGCTCAGTGGTTAAGAGCATTGCCTGCTTTTCCAAAGGTTCTGAGTTCAATTCCCAGCAACCACATAGTGGCTCACAGCCATCTGTAATGAGGTCTGGTGACCTTTTCTGGCCTGTAGGCATACACACAGACAGAATATTTTATACATAATAAATAAATAAATAAATGTTTTTAAAAAAGACTGATCTGAAATTTAAAATACAATGTTTTGAATGATTCTATAACACACATGAAAAGGGATGCACCTTTAAACTTGATATTGTTTATAAAAGACACTAAAGGGTCACATAGTATTTGGCTTTATAGACTTTGTTTTAATGTATTAAATATGACCTGAAAGTTCCTTTTTCCTTTGTTTTGTTGTGTTCTTTTGAGAGAGTGTTGCTATGTAGCCTTCTCTGGCTGGAACTTACTCAGAAGACCAGACTGGCCTAGAACTCATAGATTGCCTGTCTCTGCCTCCTCTGCCAAGGTTGGAGGTGTCAGCCACTGCGCCCAGGACCTGGAAGTTATTTTATGACCACTTTATACCTGGAATATTACTAGCCATGTTTGAGCCCTGGAGATTCAGGAAGCTTAGATGTCGTTCTGAGTTTGAGGGCACTGACCTCTTTTTCCCAGAAAAAAAAAAAATTATCCCTGAATAGCATTTACAATATCCTTGTGTGTGTGTACTTTCTTAGCTGCTCTTTACTCATTTTCCCACCTAAACTGCGTTTTTTATTTGCTTTTAGGAAACCCAGATGATCAACACATCTGAGCAAATCTCTTTAAAATATTCAAAGTCATGTTTGCTTTCCCTCAAATATAAGAGATAAGAAAATAACTGATTTAGGGACAAATCAAAATTCATCACTTTAGTACCTACTCTAAAACATTTTAGTGTGTTAGTGAACTATGATCCTCAGGCCAAATCTGACCCACTGCCTAATTTTATAAGCCCCACAAACATAGAGATATTTTACATTTTCTAGTGATTAAAAATTAATAAAAAGAATGTTTATGTAAAATAACATGAAATTCATATTACAGTATCTGTATATAGTTTTGTTGGGGCACAGCTGTGCTTGTTTCTTTGTGTTATCTGTGGCAGTTTTGTGTTAAACTGGCAGTTACATCATGATACACATTGGCATGGCCCACAAAGACAAAAATTTCCTATCTGGCCCTTTACAGAAGTACACCTGATCCCTGGCCTATTGCTGAGATGACCCTGATCTTTGCCTCTCTTTCCTGTACTTATGCTTCTGCCCTACTCACTCCTACCTGCTATTTAGCTTTATGCATAGATAAAATTAGCAATATGTCAGAACTGAAATGAATCGAAAAGCATATTTGAAATTCATATTCCTGTAGTTTAGGAGCACAGTGAATATGTGAAGGGTATTCTTTTGTTTGTAAGTTTTTTGAGACAAGGTCTTAGTATGTGTTCCCAACTGTCTTAGATCTCACTATGTAGTCTAGGTTGGACTCTTAACTTACGGCAGTCTTTTACCTCGACCTCTCAAATGCTGGGGTTATAGATGTGAACCACCACCCCATGAACTGTAAAGTTAACAGAGAAGAGCATACATGACATTTTATGGGGACACCGTTCAGCCTACAGCAGTGATCTCATGCAGTAGAAGATAGGGTTAAAGGTCATTCCACCACACTTTTTTTTAAAAAAGTCATTATATTGAATCTCAGTAAAGTACATAAGTCTTTTGTCCAATCTGATCAATATTGATAAATATATATACACTGGCACATCAGTACAGTCTATAATGCATCCTCACATCTCTATAGTTCTTCCCGTCTCCCTCTTCTTTCCCGTATGCCTAGTCGACCTTTAATCCATTTTTTGTCACTGGATTAGTTTGCAAGTTTTAGAATTTATATTCTTTTTGTTTTTAAAATTTTATTTTGAGTGTTTGAGTGTTTTGCCTGCATGTTTATCTGTGCACAGCATGAATGCCTGGTGCCCTTGGAAGCCAAAAGAACATTGGCTCCCCCAGCACTGGCGTGTTACAGTTAGCTGCCATGTGGGTACTGGGAACTGAACCCAGGTCTTCTGCAAGAGCAGCAAGTGCTCTTAACCAACTGCATCATCTCACTTACCCCATATTTTTGTTTTGTTTTGATTATTTTTTGATGCATTTGTTTTGGTACAGTTATCAATAATTGATTCCATTTTATTATTGTAGTTTATACTCTATGAACAGAGTATTTATTTTGAGTTTGACATTGAATTTATTTCCAGTCTTTGGCTATTTCAAATAAAACTGCTAATGAAATTCATGTATGCGTCCTTATAAGGATGTATGCTTGTTTCACTTTGGATTAGCTAGATTGTTAGACTAAGTATATATGTTATTTTTTCAGAACTGGCTCAGAACAGATTCTCACAAGTAGTGTATAAAGGTTCTAGAGTTTCCACTTCTCCTCCAGTTCTAGTAATGATAAAAACATTATTTCATCGGCAATTCTATTCTGTTGTTAACTTGCCAAAATTACAAATGCATTTTCTGACCCTTTGTGTTGTTTTTACTTCACGTACTTTGTAGCACATATATCTGGGCCTTGGATGTATAAGGCTCTACAGTCAATAACTACTGCTGTGCAAAATAACTACTAAATAATGCTATGTAGAAATTAAATTCAATGTTTCTTTAAACCTGCTTAGCTTTTTGTGCCATTTATTGTTTTCTAATGATGGAGCAAGTGCTTTCTCATTGGATCTTTGCAATAATCCTGTAACAAGTCTCTCCCTTTCCACAAAGAAGGGAAAAAGAACTTAAACATGCAGACTGGTAATTTTTGAGCAATTGTGGTTTAGACCCAGGACTGCAGCCAACAGTGGCCGTGCTCACAGTGGGCTCTTACCAGAAGACTCTGTACCCTTGCTTGGGTTTTAAAATAAGATCTGTTATTGCGGGGATGGAGAAAGAGATGAATGTTAAGAGTGTTTCTGCACAGTTATGAGGACCAGAGTTGATCCCAGTTCCATGTACCAAGCTGTGCATCTCTCCAACACTGGGAACCCAGCTCTGAGCAGGCAGGGCCAGAGAAGGAAGATTGGTGGGGCTTTCAGGCTTCCAGCTTAGGGGGCAGGGAAAGAGAGAGAGACCCTTGCCTCAGTCTTTTAAACAGGATTGGCTACCTGGAAGTCCTGGGTATACTCAATTGTATTTTTTTCTTTCTTCTTTTTTTTCCGAATATATCTTTTTTTCTTTTATCTTTTCTATTGTATCTTAAAAGTTAAAATTTAACATTGAACATAAAAGTGAAAGCTAAAGTCTTAGCCTGTGGGTAATTTATCTTAAAGTATTTTCTACCTGTTCTTTATAGGTATTTGCCAGAAAAAAAATCTAGGCAAAGAAAAGCTTAGGTTGTGAGTGTTCTGACTTACTATACATTGGTCTAGGCACTTTTGATTCAGTCTACATTTATTAAAGCTTCTGCTTCCGTTGTAATTTGGGTTATGTTCTCAACATATTATTTAATAACAGAAAAAACAAAAGCAGATAAACAATTAAAATATACTGTGCTGCCATAGTGATAAATAGTAGGAGTGTCTAAGCAGTTACTAGTTACTGTTATTGAATGACAAATTGCCCAGTAGTTCCAAAGTTTAGGCGTTACTTTTTGGCTCAGATAATTTGTATTTCGGGGCTTGCAGACCATTCCACCTGTCCTAACTTCTCAGGTCTGCTAGTGTGGTAATGCAAGAGAAGCAAGAATGTAGGTTATTGAGTGTAGCTCTTTGTGTTCTGATAAACCTTCCTTATCCAGTTAGTAATGGTGAAGGAGCCAGAGAAGAGCCGCCTGGTTTTGTTCTGTTTCCTTGGCGTTGCCAGATTGAGAGTGAATGTACATAAAACTGTAGAACCAAAATATGACTAATGATAATGGCTTGTGCTGCCTAGATTCAAATGAAAATACTAGGCATAACAGAAGGTAACCTGACCTGTTAAAGTCTGTTTATATAAGCAGTTTATAAGTCAATGTTTACATATATTGTACCTGGAGGTAATCTGCACCTGCAGAGTTAGTGACAATTGATTTCTGTGTGAGAAAGCACTGACATTGCAGCATGAGCCAGAACAATACTGTATTTCTGATAGCGTTTGTGCTCAGATTCATAAAGAACATCAGGTGATTTTCCTTCTCCTCCATTCCAGGAAACAGGCTAACCTATCATGTGAGAAATAAATGTGTAATCATGACAGCAATATAAAATTACACTTTACCTTTTTTACCTTTTTTTACCTTTTGAATTACTTCTTTTTCTTTTCTTTTTTTTTTTAAAAAAAAAGATTTATATATTTATTATGTATACAGTATTCTCAGTATTCTGTCTGCATGTGTGCCTGCAGGCCAGAAGAGGGCACCAGATCTCATTACAGATGGTTGTGAGCCACCATGTGGTTGCTGGGAATTGAACTCAGGACCTTTGGAAGAGCAGGCAGTGCTTTTAACCGCTGAGCCATCTCTCCAGCCCCCTACTTCTTATTTTTCTTTCCTCTTATTTTTGCCAGCATCTTAACTCATTATTAGTAAGTCCTCTAATAGGGTTTTTTGTGTCTTTAAAGAAAATTCAAATTAAATTTAGACTTTAAAGTTTTTTTAATTTGAAATTCATATGAAGAAATAGGTTTCATTGTGGCGTTTTTATACATACATGTTATTATACCTTATTCTAATTTATCCTCCCCCTCTGCCCTTCCACTTACCACACTGGTTGGTTTCCTGCCTTCCCACAGATAGTCCCCATTTCCAATTCTGTTACCCTCCCTTAAGATCTTTTCCTTCCCTCTATGATCCTCTTTGTAGTTTTATGCGCTATGCATGCGTGCATGTGTGTATTTAAATCTGGGCCCTCCGCACTTGGGAGAAAAGCATGTGGTACATACCTTTTTGGATTGTTTCATTTAACAGAATGATTTCCTATATTTCAGCAAACATTTATAGATAACTGATCTTTGAAAACAATCATGTGGTCATTCCATCTAATGTATTAGATAAGTATTGCCATCCATAGAAGGACTCCTGCTTTTAAAGGGGTAAAAGTCATTTACTTGGGGGCAGGAGAAATAGCTTTTTGAGACAGGGTCTTACTATATAGCCCCAACTGGCCTGGAACTCATTATTTAGTATAGGTTTGCCTCAAATTCATGTTCTTCTTGTTTCCTAGTTAGAGCTGCGATTGTAGGTATACACCACGACACCTAGCTCATCTACTTTTATCTTACTTCTCTTTTGTAGTGCTGGGGACCAAATTTAGAGCCCCTTTTGCTACTAAGTTGCAATTCTAGCTATAAAGTACTGACTTATGGTACAGTCAGCATAGATACCTATCATTAGAGACGGACAGCATTTTCACTTCCATTCAGCCCATATCATTTTATTAGTATAGTTGAAACATTCAGTGGTTCATAGTCTGATTTATTGATAGGCTCTAATCTCTTGGAAAATTGGTCTTCTGGCTTGGTTGGTTTCATTGTCACCCTGACATAAGCTAGAGCAGTCTGGGGAGCCTCAATAGAGAAAATACCTCCATCAGATTGCCTTGTAGGCAAGTCTGAGGGGCATGTTCTTGGTTGATGATTGATATGAGAGGTCCCAGACCATTGTGGATGGTGCTATCTCTGGGTCCTGGGTTCTATAAGAAAGTAAATTGATCAAGCCCTGAGGAGTAAGCCAGCAAGCAACATTCCTGCATGGCCTCTGCTTCTAGGTCCTGCCCTGATGTTCCTCATTAATAGAGTATGAATGACCTGAGTCTCTAAACAGGAATAAACATTTTTCCTTCCCAAGTTGCTTTTGGTCTTGGTGTTTTATCACAGCAACAGAACCCCCAATTAACACATCTCTCTCTGTTTTCCTAGAATAGTTATCTGACATTATGCCAAGTTAGTTTTTATCACATTCTTGCTTTCTTATCTATGAAATGCTGTAAAAAAATTGTTTTCACTAATGCTTGATTCAAGGTTCAAGTAGAACTGGGTAGGCCACAGGCCATTTAAGTGTGTTTGTTATCTTGAACTAAAACCCCTAATAACAGTTACATTTATAAAAGACTTAAATTTAATTTCACTTTTTTTAGAGCAATTCTTGCTCTTGCTTATGTAGCCATGGCTTTCCTAGAACTGACTGTGTTGATGAGGCTGGCCTTCAACCTTCACTGATCCTTCAGCCTCTTTCTGCCTCCTGAGTGCTGACATTGCAGGTGTGAAACTCTCAGTTTCTTAGGCATTCTTTAAGCAGTGTTAGACGTGTGCACAAGCCGGGCGGTGGTGGCACACATGTTTAATCCCAATACTCAGGAGGGAGAGGCAAGCGGATCTCTGTGAGTTCAAGACCAGCCTAGTCTACAAAGCAAGTTCCAGGACAGCCTCCAAAGCTACAGAGAAACCCTGTCTGTAAAAACAAAACAAAATTAAAAAGAAGTGTGCACAAAAATGTAACCCACATGGTACCTGTATGTGTTCATAGCTCAGTTATAAAATTAACTGAGCATCAAGAATCTTCCTGGGCTCCATGGTACTCTTTTCTTGGCCGTTTGCTAAATTCTCCGTTGCACACTGTCCTTACAGGTTTATGGTTGAGGTGGGAACTGTGTACTAGCTGTCACCACTTCTGTGGCTAGAAGGAAGGAGCAGTATCCTCAAGGACTTACATCAGCGTGGACAGAAGGAAGCATACTGAACCGAGTTCTTAGGAGGACATGAGTCACTGTCTTGTTTCAGGCTGGATCTCCGGCTAAATTGTAGGTAAAAGTTCTATTAAGGCAACTGCCCTCTTTAGAGACTCAGGTTAATTCATCCTGCCCGTTGTTGAATTTAATTTTTGTCTGTGGGAACCAGAGATAGGTCGATAGATGGTGGGAAGGAAAGAATGAGGTGTGATGTCATCTCATAAAAGCTTATTTCATAGCAAGTAGTCTCGATTGTTGTTATATCGTCTTTCACATTGCGCATAGGGCCGCTTTCCCCACCCCCTGTCCTGGATGGAGTCTGTCCACCCTGGCAGCGTGCTTCCTCATCTGCTGAAGCAAAGGGAACTCACTGGAGACCTCAAGTTCCTCAGCTGTTTTCTTTTTATGTGTCCTCTGAGGACTCTTTGTTTCCTTGGGCTGTACTTAGTTTGGCTACCTACTCCTCCCACCTCTTCCTAGTTTCAGCAGCAAATAAGGCTGTTTTAAGTTTCTAAGTGAGACAAGTTCCTCATGTTGGGGAAGGAGCCTAAAAATTTGAGAGCTTCAACTACAGGATTCTGACTACAGGCTTCCTCTCTTGGTCTTTGTCCAATCAGTAAAGAAAATGCATGCTTTTTAAAAGTAAAGCTTAATGTCTGAGAATAACTTCTTCAGTTTTATTTTTATGTAGGTCTATGTGAATGTATACCCTTGCCTATAGAAGCAAGAAGGGCATTGAATCCTCTGGATCTGAAGCTTCATGTAGGTAGGGGCTGGAGACCAAACTCTGGTCCTCTACTCATTTAGAAGGGAGGACTCTTGTCAGGTTAGCTACCTTTGATAGAAAACAACTGTTTCTCATACCATCTCTCTAGACCAGCTCTCTCTCTCTCTCTTTTTAGATACCATGTGTCTTTTACATCACTTTGGTCTTGATCCCATTTATTTCCCCATCCCTTCACATCCTTGTGTTCCCCCCAATAAAACAAAATTTAAGAGAAAAAAGGAAAAAAATTTAAAAAGAGAAAAAACTTAAAATCTGCAGTGTGACACTATCGTTACTTGCAAGTGTTCATTGCAGAGTCATTGGTCTGGTTCGAGGCCTCTTGTATCTACTACATTATCAATGCTGGGCCCTCACTAGCACTCTTCTTGGATATCCTGTTGCCCTGTGTTGTAGAGATCCTGAAGCTTTGTGTATATGGGTCAGGTCCCTTAACATGCTGCAGCAGATTATAGTTGGGGCAGGCTGTAAGGCTGGACCAATTCTCACTTGTCTTCACCACTAGGGTGAGCTCTCCAGCCTTGCCCAGCCTGTTCACCTCTTGCAGCAATGAGCGAGGGGTGGGGCCAGTTCTCCTGCTTTCATTCCCTCAGGATCAGCTCTGCCACAGAGGAATGGATACTTCTGCTTACCTTGTACCACAGGAGCCCAACACACTATTGCAAATGCTGATGGTTGCCATGCCCTGCAGGAGCTGCACACTGGGGATGCCAAACTTGTAGGAATCTGGTTATTTGTGACTGCGCTCTCTGCAGGCCCAGGGAACCAAACCCTGTGGCATCTCTCCAGTGCCCTCTATTGACAGGGATTGTGTACTGCTTTAAAGACTAAAGGGAGGGAGGTTGTGCTTCATCAGTATTTCACTACCCAGAACGGCGGCGGTTGCCAGGGTTATAGAAGAGTGAAAGAATCTTTTTTGAACAAAGACCCTTCATATGTAACCATGTGATCTGCTTTCAGGGGCTAGAACAAAGGGTATTTGAAGAATCTTAGAGAGACTGCAGCCCAGCTGGGGACTGGTTGTCAGAATAGTTGCACCATCTGGTCAACATCAGACTCCTGGAGTCTTGTTATGTCCTTTCCACATCATCTTTTATCACATTTATGATAAAAATATGAGTCATGGCAGCTAAAATAGTCCACCTTTCTGTGCACATCACAAAATTTAAAACTATGAAAGAAACCATTTCAGCTTTAGCAAAAAAAGTTTTCAGTTCCTCTGTATTCTGGCCAACATATTCAAAGGCATGTGTATATATTCTACATCTAAAAAGTAACTGGCGAGTTCGAGGCCAACCTGGGCTACAAGAACTAGTTCTGGGACAGTCTCCAAAAGCTACAGAAGAAACCCTGTCTCAAAAAACCAAAAAAAAAAAAGAAAAAGAAAAAGAAAAAGAAAAAGAAAAAAGTAACTGGCAATGAGAGGCAGATGGATTTTAACCAGAAGAATCTTTGACTTGAATGAAGTGTTTTACTTCTGTCCTTCTGTACTTAAAAATTCATTGTTTTCTTTTTTCTTTATCAGTGAAATAGGCCTCATATTAAGCATAGTCAAGAATAAAAACTCCCACTGACTTCCTGTCCCGGTGTAACTGGCACTTGTTTGAGAAAGCTCTGCTGAGTAGGAACTAAATAAGAATGTATCTTAGAGCCTGGCAGTCTAGAGCTGCTGGTCACCATCACCATATAAAGAGCTCCTGGATGCACTGAAAGGTTTCCCTGGTAACTGGGGCATCTCTTAGGTCAACATAGCTAAAAATACTGTTCTTCTATATTAGGAGCTTTCTCAAATGTGGTGTTGTATCTTTCTAAAAAGATGTTTAGAGGTAAGAACATATTAATGCATCATGGTAAAAAAAAAAATTAAAAGACGTGATGAACAGTAAAGGAAGCACTAAGAGGGATATTTTCCAGGAACAGTATTTGAAAAACCAGAGCAAAGCCTCCTAACCTCTGAGGGAAATTTAAAGAATTGTTTAAGTTGACCAAACACTCCAACTTTAATGAGAGGAACTTGGTGTGGGGGCCTAAGGAGTTCACTGCAGTGGTTGAATTTAAGGGATCTCTCTTAAGTATGATCTTGGTAAAGACCTTAAACTGTCTGGGTGTCAGCAAGGGCAGTGCCCTGACTATTGGCCCTCTGCCTCTTAGCAGCATAATTGATGAATTACTGAGAGGGTGCTCCAAGCTTTGAAGGGTAAGAGACTGAGCAGTCCGACTCTGAGACACTTGCATACAGGGCAGTGTTCAGTCTTCCTAACATCAGGCTCACTGAATGGGACGCAGAGTCTCTAGCTGAGGGGAATAATAGTGACTCTTCGACAATTATACGTTTTCTCTAACCTATATTATTGTTGGGTAATAAGGAAGGGCAAATCCAACTTACAACATGAAATGTGCAGACTACTCATCCTGGCCCAGGCTGCCGGTTATTGATGGCCTTTCTCAGTGTGCTGTCATTAATGGTTATGACCGTTTCTACACATTCGGCAGCTTCCCAGATACTCTCATCTCCCTTTTATGCTGGGTTACCTATATGATAAGGATGTGTCATTATAGAAAAAGGGTAGCTGGGGCTGGCAGCTGGTTAGCTCTGCTGTTTTGTGGCGTTATGGGGGCTGCTATTTTCTCTTTACACCATTTTCAGAATGTTAATGTCAGAGAAGATCATGGAGAAGAAGAATGAGCTTCTTTCAGGCTCTCTCCTTCACTCTCCCCAGCTAGGATATCTTTTACACTCAAATCTTTTGTGGGTAGGTTTTTGTTGTGTGAGCCATGTTGAGAAACTTTTAGAGTTCACTCAGAGAGAGATGCTTCATGAGAAATAGACCCCAACGTAGACTCTCAATATTTGTTAAACTGGTTAAGATCGAGTAGCTGAAGCATTGATTGTCAGTTTGGGGCAGAACATTTCTTCTGTTGGGAGCTGGCATGTGTGGTCCTGTGTGACAGACCTTTGGCAGCCCCTTGCTGTATACTGCCTGTGGTTTCTCAGTGGCCTCCCTCTTCTGCAGACACCAGAGGAAGAGTTTTTGCCTTGTCTTCTTGTGCTAGATTTACTGTATTTGAATTGTTGGTTTTAGGACTAAGTGTGCATCTACTAGTTTACTTCCTAAAAAATATCCAGATTGTATAGCATCACACTCTCTTTCTTATGAATATTTCTTTAAACTTCATAAGGTCTGTATGTGGTACTATATATACAATATCTGATATCAAAGAGAGCTCCTTTATTATATATTTTATTTCTGTGATCAATTCTTAGGAGTAATTACATGTAAATAGCCTTGCACCAGGTATCCTAGGATAGGATATTGGTGGTGCAAGGTGGTAGCTGGTACTTTAATCCAGATATTTTATGTTTTTAAACAATTTTTTTTAACTTTATCTCTGTCTCTAGTTAAGATATAATAAAGTCACCATGCAGTATTTGCTTCTGCCTTTAATCCCAATACTCAAGAGGCAGAGACAGGCAAATCTCTGAGTTCCAAGCTAGTTCCAAGGTAGCCCTTTCTACGCAGAGAAACCCTGTTTCAAAACACCCCCCATACAATAAAGTTAAAGTGTTTTTACCTCCTTGTAAAATCCCAATAAACAACACTAATACAGACATAGACAAACTTCTATGTTGTTACTCAATTGAGCTAGTTTAAGGAAACGTTTGTTAACTGCCTTCTCACTCTTGTCCATGGCCATGAATTTTGTTTGCCTTATACAGTTAGGAAGCAATTTTAACAGGCAAGGCACAATGGCATATTAACCAAAAATTCATCTCTTTCTGGTTGGTCTTTGTCTACTTCCTTATTGTCTTGAAAGAAAGCGTTGCGTTTGTCCTGCAGACTGGAAATGGGAAAGGATTTCCATCTCCGTTATCTCACTCACAAGTCATAGCTGCTTTGTTGTTAGTAGTCTGAGGAAAATCAGATGGAATTTTCCACTTACATGAAACAGAGAATTGCCAAATGATAATTTAATTAAGCCACATTAGTGATTTGAATACCCCAGTATGACACAGAAATCTTTGGTAGCAGTTGAAGAAGCTTCATTCTGGTGGTAGTTGTTGCTGAGTTCTTGGTTTAATGATGGATTTTATAAATCTTTTGTGAAATACAGCACTTTTTTTTCTCTCCCATTCTGCGGTCACAATGGGGTTGGGAATTGGTTCCTGAACCTGCACCTCTGCCTCTACCATTCTGTCCAGGGGATAGCAAAATCTGTGTTTGCTTGGGCCCCTTACAAAATGACCTGATACTTGCATAGAACTTTCCTCAAATCTTTTATTTTAAATCATCTCTATACTATGCTACTGAATATAATGTAAATACCATACATGTCACAATAGTTTATGTATGAATAGAGGAATAATCATGTAAAAGCTATATTTTCACTATAAGGTCCAATTTCTTTTGTGTATGTGCAGGTGTGTTTGCATGTTCATGGTAGGGTGATACACATGTCTGCACAGGTGTGTGGAGGCCAGCGGCCAGCTCTGATGTCATTTCTCGGAATTTGTTGTCCTTGGTTTTGTTTTTCTTTTATGCATGTGTGTGCACTTGGGTGTGTAAATGTTTGTGGCTGAGCATGTGTGTGTGCATGGGTGTGTAAATGTTTGTGGCTGAGCATGTGTGTGGAGGCCCAAGGATGATGTTAGGCATCATCCTCTATCACTCTTTGAGGCAGGATCTCTCACTTAAACCCAGAGCTTGTTGACATGACTAGTCTTGCTGGCCAGCGTGCTCTGGGGATCTCCTGCGTCTGTGTTCTGAGGCTGGAATCACAGATAGGCTGCCACAACCACTCATCATTTGTAGCTGGGCCCTAACATCTTCCTGGGGGAGGGGATGAAAAGGCTCAGTGTCAATGGCTCAGCCATTGGAAGTCAGGTAGAAGATGTGCTGCAGACTTGTTTGTTAAACATGGGGGACGCTTATATACCACCCCCAGCACCCAGATGTTCCTATCAATTGACTTCATGTGGTCGCCCCTCATTAGCTAGGCACAATCAGAACCTGATACCTTTTGCTAGGCCCTAACACACCTTAAAATAATATTCTACAACAATCATTTATGTGGATTTTGGGGATCTGAACTCTCTCTTCACATTCAGTGTTTGCCTAGCAAGTGCTTTAACCATGAGCCATCTTCCTAGCCCCCACCTTGACTTTTGAGACAGGTTGTTGTGTGAACTTTGTAGAGAAGACATCTATTTACCTCCAGATAGGGCACAAGGACAGACCAACGAAAAGATTTCTATTCGAATACTAGCTTGATAAAATAATGACTTTAGTTGGGAGTTACTTAAGAGAGTGTAGTTCAAGGGTTACTTTTAGGGGCAGGAAGAATTTATGGGCCAGCTACACCATTGAAGAAAAAAAATCTCTTTTCTCTAATATAGCAGTTATCTGTCCATTTTCTTGGGGGCAGGGAGAGTTGCTCATGAGACCCTCCTCCTAACAGTCCTCACTGCTTAAAAACTTCATTCTCTCTCTCTGTCTCTCTCTCTGTCTCTCTCTCTGTCTCTCTGTCTCTCTCTCTGTTTCTCTCTCTCTCTCTCTTTCTGTGTGTGTGTGTGTGTGTGTGTGTGTGTGTAGACAGAATCTCTTATAACCCTGCTAGGATTAAAGGTGTGCACCACCATGCCTGACATGCTTATAAATCTTATGGGAGAGGGACAAGACTTCATGAGCCTCTTTCCCTTCTATGGCAGAAAACTAATGGGCTCAGTCTTCTACAGGTCTTTTTGAAGTGCTCATAGCTGCTGACAGTGCAAGAGCACACTAGTCAAGTCATACTCAGGACAGCATCTCTCACTGCACCAATTAGTCTGGGTTGGTGGCCCAAGGCGTGAGGTTGAGGCTAGCCTGAGCTACATAGTGACTAGCAGGCCAGCCTAGGCTTTGTAGAAAAGCCCTGCCTTAATGAGGACCTAGGTTCAATCCCCAGCACTGTTCCCACCCCCAAAAGCTGCTTTGGCAACTCTGCTCATGAATATGTCCAAATTTTAAGTATCTAAGCTCTGGGGAACAGCTGTAGTGTTTTGTCTGACATGTCTGAGAAGGTTGTTTGTATCTTTGAAGTTAGCAGACTGGTGGAATCCGAGGCTCTGCAGCTGTCTGCATGCTGTGCTAGAGTGCACTAGTGTGTAGTTTGGTCTCAGCACACCCAGTGTCTTAGCTAAGTTTCTATTACTGCGATTAAACACTGTGACCAAAAGCTATTTGGGGAAGAAAGGGTTTGTTTCAGCTTCAGTGTGGGGGCAGGAAGTCAAAGCAGGAACCTGGAAGCAGGAAATGAAGCAGAGGTTGTGGGAAAATGCTGCTTACTGACTTGATCTCTGTGGCGCTCCGCCTGCTTTTTTATACCACCCAAGACCATCTGCCCAGGGGTGGTACCATGCACCCTGTTTGGGCCCTTCCACATCCCTTGTGAATCAAGAAAATGCTCCACAGGCTTGCCTTCAGGCTATCTGGTAGAAGCAGTTTTTCCGACTGAAGTTCCTCTTCCCTTTTAACTTGAACTTATGTCTACCTGACAAAAAATTAACCAGGACCACCAGCCAGGGCCCAAACTCTATCCTCTGGAAAGTGATGAAGTTTGGCATCCCGCAAATGGTCTTGATGAGTTTGTGGAGTAGAAATCTCTATTCTTAGTGGCTTAAGGGAACATTTGGGTTTAGACTTGTCCTAGAGGATATTCCAAATATGCATGTCCACTTTGGTGAATGGCTAGCTTAATTAGATTATTGAACATCTCTGGGAAAACCGTTAAGGATCTCAAATAACCCTAGTTCTCCAACAAAAGTCACCTAAGCAATAAACAGGAACTTTCAGCATTTATGAGAAAAGAGCCTCCCATTCTAATGACTTGATGCTGCTATATTGGCAGTGGCATTTGGGATAGTTTTCTGAAGGTTTGAATCATAATCCAAAATGACTATCTGTAATTCTGAGAGTAAGTGTTGGAAAAGTTAAAAACAGAAAACAAGGGACATAGGTATAAACCTGAGTAGTAATGTTTGTTTGGCCTCAGATTGCTCTGTTGACATTCTTTTTGCTGTGCTCTGTGCTGGCTAAAATGAGAAGGAACCTCTGCGTACTCATGTGGTGAGAACAATGCCACACAATCTTTCACTGGCCTCATGGTTACTGATCCTTATTCAGAACAATGAGCTCTGATTGCGAAGCCTTCACTCTCTGCTTACTTACAACAAAAACGGTTATATGTTGAGTACTGTTTCCCTGCCTGCATTGTATACTTAGGGAAGCAGAGGCTGTGACTTGTATGCACTTATTTATTCATTCAGCAGATGTGCTTATGCGGATGCTACATGAGCACCGAGTAAGAGTGTCGTGCGATCCTAGTGATGTGGACAAGAAAAGAATGTGAGCAATTAGTTTAATGAGCTTATAGACCTTATAAGAATAACTGCTAAAAAAGGGGGTAACCCATTTGTGCTGTTACTCACTCCTAAAACCCCAAAACTTGTTCCCCGTCACCTTTTCAGTAGAGGACAGCATGTCCTGAGCTTCCTAGTTAGCTTTGAATCCTCACTCTGGCTCCTCTGTTATTACTCTATAAGAAGATATGTAAGGTACAAAGAATTTCCTTGGAACAATATATGGAGGCTCTTATGATCCCAACACTAAGAAGGCTGAAAGGATTACTGTTGAATGCTAGGCTAGCCTGAGCTATCAAGTGGGACCCTGTCTCAAAAACCAAAACCAACAAGGGAACATTATTTGGTGCCTTTAATCCCTGCAAAAGCAAGAGGGTCGCTGTGAGTTGAGATCTGTTAGGTCTATATAGTGAAACCCTGTCTCAACAACAAACAATCTCACAAAGAATTTCCTTGCCTTGTATTTATGCTGAGAATCAGCTGGTTGGGTCTTAGCTCCTAGTAAGAGGTCAGTGTGATAGAAATGTGTGGTGGAGATGATCTAGCTCTTTTCTTACTACAGAACCATTGCCTCCTTTCTCTCTGGATCATATTTAAGATATTTTAGAGTGCTGGGGTGAAGTGATGGTGCACACCTTTGATATCAGCACTCTGGAGTCAGGGGGATCTCTGAGTGCCAAGCCAGCCAGGGCTACATAGAGAGACCCCCATCTCAAACAAACAAACAAACAAACTGGTATATTTCTAGGTGATAGAAAGAACAGATAATGCCAGGTGGTAGTGGCACATGGCTTTAATCCAGGCACTTGGGAAGCAGAGGCAGGCAGATCTTCAAGTCTGAGGCCAACCTGGTCTGTAGAGTGAGTCCAGAACAGTCAGGGCTACACAAAGCAACTCTGTCTTGGGGAGAAATGGGTGCAGATCAGAAGGTGATCTGAAAAATATAAACCAAGAGTCACAGTCATAAATTTTCCTTACAACATGTAAATCTTGGACTGATTGATTAAAACAGTTATGAAATATTTTCAAACCATATAAGACCACTGCTCAAAAAAAGCAGTTATATTGAAGTAACTTCTGCGTAAGAGATGGTTAAAGGCATCTATCTGTAGCCAAGCCTGAGGACCAGAGTTCAATCCACAAAGTTCATATGTTGGTAGGAGAAAACTGACTCCTATCTATAAGTTGTTTTCTGATCTCCACACACATGAGCATATAGGGAAGAGGTTTGGATTACCTGCTTATAGCAATATGATTTAATGTATAGCAAAGCCTAAATATTCTATGTACACATTCACGCGTGTGCACGCACACACACATGCAACACACTCTTTAGTATTGATAAGTTAGTAAAAAGATACAAAAAGTAGGGTGGTGCACGTGCATGCAAATTTGCTTATATGCAGATGCCACGTACACATGTGGACATCAGAGGACAGCTTTTCTCTTTCCATTATCTAGGTTTTGGAAATAAAATTTAGATTATCAGGTGCCCATTAAGCCATCTCACCAGTCCATCAATAAAAAAACTTCAGGGAAAATAAATCAATATAGCAATCTGAATCACGGTAGGGAAAAAAGGAGAGGGGTAAGAAAGATCTGGAAATAAATTTAACCACCACATGACCATGGAAAAGAAATAATCTCTTTGAAAATCACCAAAAATGATAAAAGAAAATAAGAGGTTCCCCAGATTAGAAAGACATATGTCCCCAAATTGTTACAGTGTTTGTAAAACCCCGTATGACCAACAAGTTCAAGTCCTGTCAAAACGCTGTTGGGGCCTAGAGAGATGTCTTAGGGAGTAAGATCATTGACTGCCCTTCCAGACAACCCAGGCTCAATCCAGTACTCACATGATGACTCACAAGTGTAACTCCACCCCAGAGGACCTGACACCCTCTTCTTCCTCCAAACATACATAAACATATATGCAGGTAAAAAAAAATACCAGTAACATTCTCTGCAGAAGTAGAGAAAGTACTTCTAAAACTTTGATTGCGCCCCGGAGACTTTGAATAGTTAAAGCAATCCTGAGCAGAAAGAACAGAGCTGGAAGCACTGGTGACCTAAGTACACAGTATTGGCGTAAAAATAGACTAATAGAACAGACTAGAGAACACAGAAATAAACGCACATGTTTATCATCAACTAATTTTCAACCACGGCAGTGAGAATTACTGTGTATACATACATACAAGCTACATAAAAATTTATCTTTATTGGGAAAATATCTGAAAATTGTAGCTCAAAAGATATAAAATGAGAGCTCAAGAGGTGGCTCAGCAGTTAAGAGCCTTTGCTGCTCTTCCAGAGGACCTGAGTTCTGTTCTCAGCACCAAGTCCAGCCGTCCATAACTTCCTGTAACTTCAGCTCTCGGGGTCTGATATCCTCTCCCGGCCTCTATCGGCACTGCACTCACATGCAAAACCACACACAAAAAACATTTTTTTTAAGTTTAAAAGTGACCACGTAGTTGCTAAAATACTAAACCGTCTTTACTATCTTTCTTAATCTTGATGTCAGTTGGATTTTTAAAAACTTCTATCTTGCCATAGTCTCTGGTCTTCTGCGACTTTCATTTCTACCAACTCTTTTTCCCAGGCAGCTGACCCCATTTAACAGAATCACTGTTTGGTGATTCTCTCTTTGGCTGCCATGTGCTTTCCACTACTGAGATACCAAAGATGGAGTTCTCCTTTCTCCCTCCCCCAGGAGAATGCCAATTGTCTTAGGCTGCAGATAGCAGGTCCACCATTTACAAGTAACATCACAGGATCTTACCACTATGTTTTGATACTTTATTGTCTATCTTTAGCTGTATGAGGCCTGAGGTTTAAGACTGAGAGTGAAATTTTGTACTCAGCCAGTTTCTATTATCCAGATTTTACTAGTTGGTTTGGTCTTTTTTCCAGCCTGAAGAAGATTCCTGCTACTTGTTATGTAACTTTTTCCTCTTTTTTTTTTTTTTTTAATTTCTCTTACGTGATCAGGTACAAATTACAAAGCTATCAGACAAGTCACAGAGGATTGTAGATTCTGTAGTATTATATCCTTGCATCAGTAATTGTTTTCAGTGGGAGAGATTGAGCCCTTGCTTTTAGTAGGCAAGTGACTTACCACCAAGATACACCCCGCCCTGTCAAATAAAGGATTGGTCTTTGTTCTGTTTAGACAGAATCTTATGTGCAATTCAGGCTGCCCTTCATTGCTATGTAGCCCATGTTGGCTTTAAACTCTTAAATCCTGCTACCTCAGCCTCTCAGGGGCCGGTATTCCTGGCATGCACCACCACTCCTAGTAGTTCTTTCACAGCTAAAGTATGATTGGAGTACTGCTCAACAGTTTCACTCTGGTGTTTATTCAAGAGAAATATAAATCGATGTTTATGCAGAAGCTTCTATACAATTTTTATTTGTAATAGCCTAAAACTAGAAAGTTTCCTTCAGTGGGTGAATAGTTTGATCATAACATACTTTAATACTGCTGAATATTACGCAGCAACACAAGAGCAAACCACATATATGTTTGCAACCTGGACAGATCTCAGTGTCATGAAACCGACTTAAAGCCAGCCTTCGGTCATCACATATGACAGAGTTCCACAAATGACAGTTTATACAGGTGAGAAACAGGCAAGCCAGGGAGGGTGGTAAAGAGATTCCTATGTGTAGAGAGCACAGTCCTGCTTACTGATGGCCACAGTAGCTACATACTCAGTGGCACTACAGCAGCTATGCTGTTATCAAGCTCCCAACGTCGCTACTGTATGTCCTCTACTTCAGCCAGGAAACCAAGCAGTGGCATGTGCTCTGTCAGCCTGAAATTGACTGTCTGATCCTGTCCTTCCTCTGTTTTACTTTGCCAATAAATGAGAGCATATAGATAGATAAATAAAAAGACTAACATAAAGATATATAGAAACCAGTAATGAGGGCATATAGATAGACAAATAGAAAGAATAACATTTACATCGTAAAGCTGTTTTTTACTACTTGAAACTAGTGGTTGTCCTGTTCTGTCATCCCTCAGCTTTGGGTCTCAGCAGGTCTAAGGCCACAGTCTGAGTTCTTCATCATTCTGCTATCTCTAGATTCAAAGAAGGGAAATGTCATCTCATTTCCTGCTTCAGGTCCCATTTTGTACCCACCACATACTGATTTAGCGTTCACTTGTTTTATTTCTTGGTGATTCTGTTCAGGCATTTTCTCTCATAGAAGTTATAGCATAGTCCCTAGGTTTAAATCTTGACCCCACCACTTACTTATTACTCAATCTCTTTGTGGCCGTGGTCTTTTTACTCGTGAATAACACCCATTTCATAGAGGATGTGAAGTGACAGAAGAGACTTGCTAATTCTTCTGTATCATCATTCACTGTTACTCAGGTCTCAATTGTATGTATGTTGCTTGTGTGTTGGTCTCATGACTCCCCTGTTCACAGTATGACCTGAGGTTCCCAGCAGTATGCCTGCTCACAAGTCCCGTGGAGTCCTTGCTTTGGGATGGCTTACTGGAATAAAAAAAATGGAACCTCAGAAAACCCCAAACCTTGGTGTGGAACTGTGACTGTCCTTGTTGCGTCAGCCCATGCCTAGAAACACTGAGCTCATCTGTGAACTGCTGGAGCATGTGTAGTGGCAGGACCTGCAGGTCCAAAGCTGCGGGATCTCCATGGCACAGGGCAACAGGAGGATCTCCAAGAGGAGTCCCAATGAGGGCCTGGTATTGATAGAGTGTAGCAGAAGCCAGAGGCCTCAAACCAGACCAGTGACACACTACACTTACAAATAAAGATATATGAACTAAACGGTATACTGCGTGACTCACTGGGCCATACTGCATCTTCTGCGATGAGTTTTTTTTTGGGAGAGGGAGGTGGGCCTTTGGTTTTGTTTATTTGGTTGGTTTTGGTTTTATTTTTAAATTTTGTTTTGTTTTGTGGGGAGTTTGCAAGAACAGGGAGTGGAAGCGAGGGGACAGGAAGATGAGTAGGATTGAGATGCATGATATGAAATCCACAAAGAATCAATAAAAATTTTTAAAAAATATCCTAAACCCTTGTGTTGCCTTGTACTATGCTGTTTGTTGTTAGCATCAGGACAAACACAGTAGTTTGAACTAAATATAGCAGGAACACCATGAAGACTCTGTGACTCCTGTTACAGGGTTAGCTGGGATGAAATTGTGCCCAGTCGTTGAGCCTGTACTAAGCTGTTTCTTGTATGAAGAGCAAAGATAATAGACAACCACACAGAGCTTCATTTCAGGGGCTCTCAGGTCCTCACTGGAGCTAGTCAAGCTTTCTAAAAGGCACTTTGCACATCCAAATGGAGAATTGCTCAGAAACAGGTTGTCACTGCCATGTGAGATGTTTTTGGGAGCTTCTAGAAAGCTGTACTAGAGCCAGACTGCTATGCTACTGAGCTCTTAACATGAAAAGTCGGTAGCGACCCTGGCAGCTGGGTGACGCATGTGGGAACAGTGGGAGTGACCCTGGCTGGGAAACAGGAGGCCTGGATATTGTTTCTCTTCTCTGTATCCTGCTCGGCATCAGAGGACTCTGAACTCTCAAGCCTCTACAATGGCCTTCCCAGCCCGATCACGCCCGTGCACCATCCCAGAGAATGAAGAAATTCCCCGGACAGTCCTTAACAGTGTCCTCGAGGCTAATGGGAATGAAGATGAGAGGGCTGTGTCCAAGCTGCAGCGCAGGCACAGTGATGTAAAAGTCTACAAGGAATTTTGTGATTTTTATGCAAAATTGTGAGTTTTTCCCTTCCTAGAATGCCATGCGGGCTTTCAAATCTCCAGCTCTTTAGATCTGCGTTCCTTAGGCATTTGATCCAGCTAAAGTGTTTTAATTTAGCATGGCTTTTCCAGGGTGTACCGAGGGCTCGGGGTGGTTCACAGATTGCCTTGTCTTGTAAACTTCTACCAGAGGACATAGCAGATATCAAGGAGAATGCCACCTTCCTGGGAAGACTAGAAAACTCTCATATTTCTAATAATGTACATTTTCATCTTGTTAACCATGAGAGAAGTTGGCACTTTGTGTTGTCATGATCTATAACAGGAAAAAATATACTCTGAAAGTTCTCAGAGGTGAAACTTAACTTTAATTGATAAATAATTTGCTGGGGAATTATTCCATAACCAGTATTTGAAGTAGCTAGTAAACTCTTAAGGTATTTGATTACAGAATTTTGCACATTGTTGTGTTTTAAGAGCAGAAAATTTGTTTAACATGTAGAGATAAAAAAAAGATCTGAGAAATTGGGAGGCTTGATTGTAGTTTCCTGAGCAGCCGACCTGTAGAGGTAGGTCAGTAAAGACTGAAGACTTTAAAGAAATACATTCTTCCCACTCCCATATTGTCAACACTTTTTAGTGAAAAATGCTTTCTGAGAAATTAAACAATCAGATAATCAATCTAATGACTTGTCTCAAAAAATAGCTTCTATTATATGCTGTAGTAAATATTGTCAGCTATAAAAAATGTGAATAGCACTGGAGAGTCAGGCAGGAAAGGAGCTGAGCATACAATCCCAACACTTGGGAGGTGTGGAGGATGAGGAATTCGAGATCAGCCTAGACTACATAAGACCCTGTCTCAGAAAAAGAAAAACCAAAGTCAACCAGCCGACAAACAAAAGATAGAGGAAAGGGAAACATGAGGTCAGTCGGGAGGCAGGTGATTGCTGTGTCCTGCTCCTTGTTTTTACTAAAAGAATTCGTGTGTGTGTGTGTGTGTGTGTGTGTGTGTGTGTGTGTTATGATATGTATGTATTATATTAATCTCTTGACCCATTTTGCCAATTCTACTTGAGTATTCAAACAAATAAAATTTGGAACATAGTGAACGTGAACAAGTCAGTGGTAATGGCATTTTTTTATCCAACAATTTCATTATACTGCCTCAAGCACCACCAAAAAAAGGAGCTGGGTGGTGATGATGGTGGTGGAAGCATGGCCTTTAAGCCCATGGCAAAGGCAGGTGGATCTCTGTGAGCTCAAGGTCAGCCTGGTCTGCAGAGTTCCACGACAGCCAGAGCTTCACAGAGAAACCCTGTCTTGAAAAAACAAAAATGTAAAAAACAAAACAAAAGGATTGAAATCTAGTACTTTTTGTATGAGTTCTTGTATTTGATAATTCAGTGTAGAGCAACTCATTATGTTAATATTATAGAGGAAAAATGCCATTGCTTTACATTTGTGCACATTTTGTTGATGTTATTCTTGATTCAAGCTCCTTCCTTACAGTCTGCTTCTATACAGTGGTGTGGCCGAGAGAGGGTACTCCAGAACTTCCAGAGAACCAGTCACCCCACACCTTGAGAATCACTGAGTTAAGTGGTAGTGAATCAGAACACTCCAGAATGTTCTTCAGCTTTTTGGGAGGGCCATTAAAATTACTGAGGTTTAGCATGGTGGTGGCGTCATGGCACATGCCTCTAATCCTAGATGGATCTCTGTGAGTTTGAGGTCCGCCAGGTCTTCAGAGAGAGAGAAAGAGTTCCAGGGCAGCCAGGGAATAACACTGTCTTGAGAAACAAACCAAAAAAAATAAAAAAATTACTGAGATTTTGGGTTTATTCTTGAGAGAATTTAGAAAGATAGTGATGTAATGATGCCATGTCTTTTCATGCCTCTTCTGCTTTCCAGAGTGGTTTATAGTTTTTATTATTTCATCCTCAAATAGCTTCTGAGAATTCTTGAGCAGGTATGGGCTTAGCATCCTTCTCCACTCAGCCACTCTTTCTATAAGAAAAGAGGGTGCACAGCTCTGGAGAACCAGAGCTTTATTAAAACTGTCACCATTGATCTGGGTAGAAGGAACTATATGGATTTTCACATGTCACATTAATTCTGAAATGACAAAGTAGAAGCTTGTTTACACCGTATTTAGGCCAAGTTTACCCAGCAGTGAGGCTGCCCTCTTTCCCTTTTAAAAGTATTTGGGGGGGGGGGGGGTAGGGCACACATGTGCAGGTCAAAGATAACTTACTGGAATCAGTTTTATTCTTCTACTGTGTGAGTTCCAGGGATCAAACTCAGATCTTCAGGCTTGGCAGCAAGCACCATTACATGCTGTGCCATCTCACTAGCCCCGTCTTTTCCTTTTTTTTCTCAGTAACATTCTTATTTTATATTTAGCTTACTAATTAAAACTGAGTTTTGATTAGTCTGAAATGGTGAATATGAGAATAGAAAATAGGGTTTCTTTCTTTCTTTCTTTCTTTCTTTCTTTCTTTCTTTCTTTCTTTCTTTCTTTTTTTGTGACAGGGTTTCTCTATGTAGCTTTGGAGCCTGCCTTGGAACTTGCTCTGTAGACCAGGCTGGCCTCAAACTCACTGAGATCTATCTACCTGCCTCTGCCTCCCCAGTGCTGGAATTAAAGGTGTGCTCCACCCCCGCCCAGCTGAACATAGAGTTTCTTATGGCAGGTTACAGCTTAGAATTGCCTTGAAACAGTTATACTTGAAAAGACAAGTATAAAGCTGCCCTCTGTTGGGGTGGAGTGGAGAATAACTATTGCCGCTTTTGCTATGGAAACAGCCAAACTTGGAAAGAGGTAGGAGCAAGGCAGCTGGTTAAAGTATCTGTGAAGTTAGAGGCTCTCCGCACCATCTGTCTCCTAGCACTGGAGGACAGCTAAAATACCTGAAAGGTCAGAAGCTCTGTCAGTGGAGCAGACTTGCTTATACTAAGTAAAGGCCTCTTAAACAAAAAACAAGCCAAAACAAACAAAAAGGAAACTTGTAAAATTGTGAAGAATAGCTTAGTCAGTGACTGTTCAGCATAGGAAACATCTTCATTTCTAGAACTTTTGGAAACAAAATAGCTATTTATGTGAAATTCTCACCTAATTCTTTGCCTCAGCCATGCTGCCTTTCTTCTGAAGCACTGGTGGTTAGAGAAAACAGATAATCCTGTGGGGTTGCTCATGAGGAAACTATCACAGTCACCCAGTGCTGCCTATTGCCTGGCTTCATTCTGCTGACTTGCACAACATGATTGCATCCCTGCCATGAACTCTCCAGAGTTTGCAGTAAGGTTCTGATCTGTGACAGATGAGTCCCTGCAAGCAGAGAGTCTGCATTCTACTCTTGTGTCACTCATTAACTAAGAAGAAGTTCAGTGATGCTGAATTAATTGTCCACCTCTGAACCTATTTCTCTACCTGGAAAATGATCTTTATTGCAGAAAATTCTGTTATTTTAAGATACATTTTATGGGGCTGGAGAGATGGCTCACAGGTTAAGAGCACTGACTGCTCTTCCAGAGGTCCTGAGTTCAATTCCCACCAACTACATGGTAGCTCACAACCATCTGTAATGAAATGTGGTGCCCTCTTCTGGCCTGCAGGCATATATGCAGGCAGAATACTGAATAAATAATAATAAATAAATAATAAATAAATTTTATACTGCTAGTACTCAGTTTTTGACTTATGTACTGTTTTATTGGCCTATTGTCTAATTTTCAGAAATTTAAGCAGTTGCTTTCAATAGGATCCAATCAAAGGTATAATCTAAATTTAGGTTATGATGTGATGTTCAGTTACATGAAGTTTAGATTTTGTTCTTAAAAAGAAAAGAAATTGACTTTTAAGATGTTATCTCACAGAGGGAAGGAGCTCATGAAGCCCCACCCATAGCTAAGAAGCTATCGGCAATTGATAACACCTAGGGGAGAGAAAATCAGATTTCTTTTGCAGTGTGGCCTAGCGTAGGTTGCCCATGCTCCAGTGGTTGGTGCCCTACATTCATGCACATGTGGCAGCACTATTGGACTCAGTATGTTATGAGGGGAGGAGGAGAAGACATGAAGTTGGGAGGGTGATACGGAATAGAGTCCTGGAGGAGCGAGAGGTAGGGAGCAGTAGGATCTAAATATAAAGTTACTTATCCAGCTATAAGCCTGAGCTCCTTAAAGGAGACATTTATTCGTTGGTGTGTTTATTTGAGACAGTCTCTCTGTGGCTGTATGGCCTGGGCTGTTCTTGAACTTCTAGATTCAATAACATTCTTGGCTCTCCCTCCTTAAAAGCTGGAACTACAGGTGTATCCCGCTGCACCAGCTAAGGGAGCTCTTGGCTTTGATCTGCGTTCTTAGTGTCTAACACTGCTTACAAGAATGCTGAAGGTGTTAAAGTCAAGCAAAAGCAAAGCAGGAGGCCCTTTCAGAAATCAAGTGCCTAGTTAATGAGTATTTGTTAAACCTGGTTTTGTGGATAAAATATGAGTTTTTATGTCCAGGTAGAATTTGCTCCTCAGTTCTTGATGTCACCTACTTTTAAGCCTAATTACAAGCTGACAATTTGTATTTTGTTCTTTGTGTATTTTAGCAACATGGCCAATGCCTTGGCCAGTGCCACGTGTGAGCGCTGCAAGGGAGGCTTTGCGCCTGCTGAGAAGATCGTGAACAGTAATGGTGAGCTGTACCATGAGCAGTGCTTCGTGTGTGCCCAGTGCTTCCAGCAGTTCCCAGAAGGACTCTTCTATGAGGTGGGTCAGCTGAGCTGTCTTTCACCTTCATGTTCATTACCAAAGATGATGAAATGCATGTGGAACATGTAGGTCACACCTAAATAAGATGCCTATGTATACCTACCTACATTCATCCCCATCAGTTCATCTTATTCCGGAAGCTACAGAATCTTGTGACTGCCTATCAGACTAAGTACTTCTTTCTGTTCCAAGTACAGAATCCTTTCACAAGGCCTGCAGCAGAAGCATCTCTGGCCTCCCTCATTGGCTCCCCGTACCTGGACTCTTCCCATCCCTATCCCTGTGTCTTCCTTTATCAGGATATCATGGACGTACTCTTGAAGAGGAACCTTTGTCACCTACTTCCTCAGTTCCAAGCCACACTCTGGAGATTTCCATGCATGTAATTTCTAAAAACGGTCTTACGTGGAATTGAACATTGCAGGAAACACAGTGTTTAGCCCTTCTGTGTGCCTTGAGTTATTTCTAATCACTTGTTTTTCTTGATGTCATTAAATGATCTGTACTTCACCATTATTGAAACCCTTTTATCACAGTAAACAAGTACTGTGGGGATGACCTAGGGAAGCTCACCACCCACATCGTGAGGGAAAATGAGAGCGACAGTTTTGGCAATTTATTTTTGCTACTGCACCACCAAACATATCTGCAAATATGTGTTCTTTATATGACAGTATATATGCATAGAATGATACAATAGATAAAATGTCTATTCTTTTGTTTCTTTTATAATTATTATTTTATATGTATGTGTATTTTGCCTGCATGTGTGTCTGTGCACTGTGTGCATGCCTGGTGTGCTTGGAAGCCAGAAGATGTTAGAGATTCACTGGACCTGGATGTAAGTGAGGTGTGTGCTGCTATGTGGTTATAGGAATTGAGCTCAGATCATCTGGAAGAACAACCAGTACTCTTACCTACTTAGCCATCGCTTCAACACCTTTAATTTTTCCCCCCACTTTTTGCTTACCAGACTTAGATTTTCTTGTGTTCTTGCTTGAGGAAGGAAAGGTAGTTTGTAATTCTCAATACTAAACTTATTAATACCACTGAGATATTTTTCCCACTACTGGAGAATAAAATTCCCAGACCAGCCTGGAGAACATCATTTGTCTCTCAGAGATGCTTAAAAAAAAAAAAAAAAAACTTCCATTTGTGAATTGTCTGTATTAATGTAACTCGAGGAAATAGCATTGAACATATAGTCACAGAATGAAATTTATACGTCTCAGGAAATAAACAAGCAAACAAACAAACTTTAGCAGTGGGGAGATACGCTTTTCTCTTTTCTTTCTCTTGAAATCTTTTTGTCAGGAATGATGCCCTAGGAAATGTGAAATGACAATTATGGAAGAACAGGAGCGGGAGAGGTCAGAGTCCAACTGCAGGAGAGGAAAACATGGAGGGAGTTCCCAGGGTATATAGATGGTGGTGGCCAGACACTGCTGAGTCTGAATGGCTGTGATTGGTACAGAGAAGTACAAGTTAGGCCCCTGGAGCATGGGAGGGAGGACTGCTGATAGAACTGTTGTCACTCAATTTAGAGAACTCTTCTTAGAAGTTGACAGAAGGCTCTGAAATTGCAAACTCAGCCAGATAATGCTCTTTTGATTTTAAGATCTTTATGGTGAATTAGGTACGAGATAAGATAAATATGTTTTTATTGCTCACACCTAAATGTCACTACACATAGGTTAGGAAAGTATAGGCAGGGATAGAGAGAAGGATCCACGAGCCAAAACTTTATTGGTTATTAGCCTCCAAACAGGTCTCCCATGAAGAGTTTTCACTAGTGGGTTTAAAGCAAGTAGACACAAGTTTCATGTGGATCTGTACAGTTCATGCTGGGTATAGCAGTCAGCCTAGCCACTCAGGCTGTACCTAGCTAACCACAAGGAAGAGGTTGTCAGGGAACAGTGATGTATGATAGACATCTGGATTGATCACACCGAGGATCTGGGAGGCATAGAACTGGAGACAGTTAGGATGACTAAGCCCTGCCTCAGATAAAAGAAAGTATAGCTTCTATTCACAGTGGAAGCCAAAGCAACATGTCATCATAGACACTCATGACAGAGTCCCACAGCATACACAGAGGTCCCAGAAATATGGGGGATGGCTTAATCAGCATGAGGCAAGCATGAGTTCAGATCTCCAGCCCTTATGTAAAAAACCTGGAATAGTGGCACATGCCTTTAATTCCATAGCTGTGGAGGTAGTCCCACCTGGGACTTGCTTCCTGGGCTCTAGCTGAGATCAGTGAGGTTAAGGTTGATGGAGCTCTTGTCTCCAAAAAATAAGGTGGACAGCAACTGAAGACACTAGACATCAATCTCTGGCCTCCACATGATCATACACACATATATGTATAGCTGCACACATAAATGCACACAGACAAAGGAACATGACTAGATACATACACACCAAAAACCAAAAGAAGAGGGAGCACTGATGTTCATATTGTATGTCTCCTTTAATCCCCACCTCTCTTTTCTTTTGTGGCTGTGAGGTGAAAACCTGACAACACAGTGGGTAGCGGTGTGTGGTGTGACAGGTGTCATTTAGAAAAGGTCAGTTCTGTTCTGCCCAGCACTTTGTCTCCTGCCTGATCTGCCCTCAGAGAGCATCACAGACACCAGTCCCTCTTCATGCCTTTCTCTAGTACTGTCCTTTTGCCTGCCATTTCGGCATTATCTGGCACTATCTTGCTTAGCCAGCAGTAACTCCTCCTAAGCACCTGCTTCTACATGTGGTCCTATCACTTGCAAAGCCGCGTGTGTTTGGTCAGAGGGAAAGCTTGGAAACAGCCTTCAGCAGAGCAGAATAAAATATGACTCACACTTGTCCTCCAGTCCACTCCTTACTTCTCTTCACTGCTGGACTATAAATAGCCCCCTACTATTATTCCAAAAGATGTTACAAATCCCGGAGTTGGGCTATTAATGGGCTGTTGCCCTATGGGTCCTATTTTAACTACAGTGCTCACCTCTTAAGGGCCATTTTCTTGCCAGGGATTGTAAGCCTGAAGTTGGAAATAAGAACTTTACTTTTGGTTAAATGGCATATTAGAGAAAAAAACCTATCCCTGTCTAAGAACGTGATACCGTGTTTGTATAATGAAGCATGCAGGGCAGGACATGTGGATTGGTGATAGAGTGCGTGCTTGCTTAGCATTCAGAAAGCCTAGGTTCAGTTTCCAGCACTTCAGAAGACAATCAGGAGAGCGTATCTTCTCCAGTCCATTCCTTTGCTATGGCTTTTTTTTTAAGATTTATTTATTTATTATGTATACAGTGTTCAGCCTGCATGTAACCTGCACGCCAGACGAGGGCACTAGATCTCATTACAGATGGTTGTGAACCACCATGTGGTTGCTGGGAATTGAACTCAGGACCTTTGGAAGAGCAGCCATCTTTCCAGCCCATTGCTATGGCTTTTATCTTTTCCCAGAGCATCCTCCTTCCCTTATTTCCACAGCCCTTACCCTTTCTTTTCCCTTGGGCACAAGCTATTAAGACAAGTAGATTCCATCATTTGAGTGGCTGAGGCAGGAGATTTGTGAGCTCAAGACCAGCCTGCTCTGCTTAATAAGACCCTGTCTCCAAAAAAAAAAAAAAAAAAAAAAAAAGACAAATTTTGTTTATTACAAAACATGATTCCCTTTTCTTTATAGAACTTCTTGATGCATTGGGTTAGATGGCTAGGATAGTCATCCCTCCAGGCACAAAGATGAGTCTGGGAGCAGACCCTAGTTCACTAGACACAAGCATTCCTGGTGTATCTGCACTTCTCTTAAGCATAGTATAGCTGGATATGAATGCATATCCTTGTAATCCCAACACTTGGGAGAGGCAGGAGGATCAGGATTTCCCAACACCCACATGATGGCTCACAACCATCCATAGCTCCAGTGCCATGAAACTTTATGCCCTGTTTTGACCATTTTCAGCACCAGATATATATGTGGTGAACAGACGTACATGCAGGCAAAACACCTATAACAGAAAAATAAATAAACATTTTTATTTTATTTTTTTCCAATACAGGGTTTCTCTGTGTAAACAACCCTGACTGCCCTGGAACTCACTCTGTAGACCAGGCTGGCCTCAAACTCACAGAGATCCACCTGCTTTTGCCTCCCAAATGCTGGGATTAAAAGTGTGCACCACCACTGCTTTACATAAATAAACATTTTTAAAAGTCTAAAACTTTTGTCTCCAAAGAAAAAGAGAATAACAAAAAAGCGACATAGAAGCTACTAGGAATACTGCCAGATGTGGTCCCTACTCACACAGTGACCCTTTCTCCTACAAGATGTGGTTTAAAACATGAACCTAAATTTCTCCATTTAGGCATAAATCTACCCCATGAAAAACAAGATGCTTTGCAGCTTTGTTCTTAAAAGGGAACTGATTTACCCAAGGTATTTGCCCAGGAGATTTATTATAAGACATCATTACTAATGTTCCCAGCGGTCCCTCTGTTTCATTCCACATCTTTTTTGAATCCATAGAGCACTTTATCCATCTTTAACATGGAGCACTGTTACATTTCATTCTGGCTCTTTATTACTGTACTCGTCTTCCCATTTGAATACCTCTGGCACAAACTGTTCATATTGATCTGATATCTCTAACACATGACTGTAATCCCAGCATTTGGGAAACGGAAAGATGGATCAAGAGCTCAAAGCCATCCTTGACCACACAGCAAGTGGAGACCCTGTCTCAAAAAGAAAAAAGTCAGTGCTGTTTTCCATGAGATTTCAGTATGTGCAGTTGTCTTCTAATGTGTGTGGACCATTATTTTATAAATCTACCAACTCGGTAGTGGCTTAGACTAATTAAATGCTATTTTTTTGGAGGAAATGCCCATTTAAACAGCCCAAACACCAGCAATGAATGGTTCTGAAGTATATAGCTTTGTGATACCTTGATTATCTCCACTAAAAAGAATATATTTTTCCTTGAATTTTTTTAGGACTGAACTAAAGCTAACAGTTTCAGATGGATCAATTCCAGAAATCTTTCAAACTGGCATAGCCTGAACCAAGTACCAGGGCCTAGGCAGGGGCCTTGTATGCCACAAAACCAGCCAGTATGCCCAGGGCTGAGTTCTCTGTGTAATGCTTCAGACTTTCTCTGTCCTTGTTTGGTTTTCCCAGTGTGTACCTTTCTCCCCCTCACAGAATATATTAACAGGAAAGACCTGTTGGTAATGGATGCTGTAATGGAACAATGATTAACAAAGAGTTTCCTCACTCATTTCCTCTAATACTGTATCCTGATTATTCAGGAAGGCTGGGACCGAGAAGTGAAGACTGAAGGCAGGAAACTCCAAAGCCAGCCTCTCTGCTTATCTACTGACTCACTTGTTTTAGAGCAATTCGTGACCAGTGTATAAATCACTAGGTGAATGTCCAGCATCTACACATTCCTGAAATACGGCCATCAGCTCAGTTTCCAGTTAAGCAGCAGCCCCCTCCCCCACCTCTGTGATAGGAAACATCACAGAACTTCAAAACCCTGCAACAGAACAAGCAGAACTGTTGCTGCTGGAGCTCATCTTCCCCCACTCCGAATAGTCTCTGTCCCTGTGGGTAGAAGGGCCTAGAGTTCTTAGGCATTCCCTTAAACAGCTCTATGTGGAACATGGTGTTTCTTACAGGCTTATTGTAATTGTGGTGGTGTCAATGAGAAACATCCCCTGTGCCTCCTTCCTTTGAACATTTGGTTCCCTGCTTGTGGTGCTGTTTGGAAAGGTTGTGGAGCCTTGTGGAGGAAATACGTCACATGGAATGGGCTTGGAGGGTTTGCCACCTCACCCTGCTTCCTGCCTACCTCCCCCCCCCCCCCCCCCCCCCCCCCCCGTTTCCTGTGTGTGAATAAAAATGTGATCAGCCAGCTTCCTGCTCCTGCCACTAGGTCACGCCTTCCCTGCTGTAATGAACCCTGTCCTAATGGAACACAAAGCAAACTAACCAGCCCTTTCTTCCTTAATTGCCTGGGTCAGTTTCGTCACAGCAAGAGAAAGAAAGAATGCAGTCCGTGTCTTCCGTGTTTTACTTTGACCTGGGGGTTTAATTTAGCTATCTAAAAGATAGTGTTTTGATTCTTCAAAATTGATGGCTTATGATTTTTCTTCTATTTATATCCTAGACTTTTACTTTAGATCAACTTCTGGATTCCCAGGCTCTTAATTGAGACATGTTATGCTTCATGGTCTCTACAGCGTATGGAAGAGACAGCTCATTACAGCAGAATGCTCTTAGAACAGGAGTGGTAGTACCACAGAGAGACACAGGATCTGAGGTTGCAAAGGAATCTGTTCCTTAATCCTCGAGCTGTTTCCCGAGGAGGTTTTTTACTTGTGTCTTGTTTTTTTTGTTGTTGTTGTTGTTTGGTGTTTTGGTGTTGTTAGGGATTTGTTTGCTTTTTGTTTGTTTGTTTGTTTGTTTTTGCTTGATTTTTAGAGGGGAGTTGTGGAGTGGTTTTTGTTTGTTTTGTTTGGTTTTAAGATGGGATCTCACTGTGGCATAGCTCTACCTGGTCTCAGAGATCTACCTTCCTCTTCTGAATCCTTTCTGATTTGACTGCTAATATATTTGTATGCACAATAGTACCTGCTTCTCCCACGTTATAAAAGAATCTCAATTCCTATTATGATGACTTCCTCTAGGACACCTCTCACGTGGAATCCTTTAGCTTTTAAAGCCTCCCAGCTTTTTCTGCTCTGTATTTCTCATTTAGGACGAAGCTTGACTTGGGGAACTATGTTGGGTGTTCTGTATTCTGGTATGTTGTGAGTTTATAATTGCAGAGTAGTCATGACATCATTCCTTTTAAGGTTTTGCCTTGTGCATCCCTGATGAATGTCAAAGGCATCCTTTAAAAAAAAGTTCTTGTGAATGACGTAAAACGATGGCTCTATGGACAAAGTACTTGCTTTGCAAGCCTCCATGAGCTAATTCAGATCCTCAAAACACACTTAAAAACCAGATTTTGGCATGCCTTGAACATTCTGGCCCAACATGGTGGAAACAGGGAACTATCTGCAGCTGGGAGCTGTCTGACATCTCCTCGGGCCTGGCACACCCCGTTCACTTATAAGGTCTGCACCAAGTCCTGAGCTGTAGTAGTCCTTGCGGGCAAGGAGACAAGCTGGTGACCCATGAGAAAATACACACCCATGTTGCATCACCCAGTGGAAGGGCCAGCTCTCACTGCACACAGGTAACCTGGATGGGGAAGACTGTGCTACAGTTCAAACAGTAGAAGACTTTTTCTCCTCACAAATTCTTGCTGGGCACCTTTCCAGTTCGCTGTCTGACTAGATTGTGCTGAAGTGCCAGGCCAACCAAGTGGAGATCTGTGCCCTGTTCCTGACGCAGCTGTCAGCACACAAATTCTAAATATTTGTGGGCTACAGTGAGAGTCGGCTGTCATGCTTTTATAAGTGCCCTGTGTAACTCTGCCTCCAAACTGTGCCCTCAAAAGATGTGTACAAGTCAACATAGGTGAATGTTCTTGCTTACATCAAGCTGTATTCTGCAAAGGACCAAAATATAGAAGACGTGAAATAGAATGAGAAGAAAGCCTGCCCTCAGAGGATGATCACAACTCCAGGCTGATGTTGAGTAAAGAGCCTGGTGTTGAAAAAAAAAGCCAGATGCAGTAGTGTGTTGGAGGAGGCCACTTAGCCCTGAAATAATCACACAGAAACTGTATTATTTAAATCACTACTTGGCCCGTTAGCTCTAACTTCCTATTGGCTAACTCTTACATATCAATTTAACCCATCTCCATTAATCTGTGTATTGCCATGTGACAGTGGCTTATCGGCAAAGTTTCAGCATGTCTGACTTGGCAGTAGCTCCAGGCATCTCTCTTACTCTGCCCTTCTTTCTCCCAGCATACAGCCTAGCTTTCCCTGCCTACTTCTGTTCTTCCCTGCCATAGGCTCAAAGCAGTTCTTTATTCATTAACCAATAAAAGCAACACACAGACAGAAGGACCCCTCATACCAGTAGTCCACAGCTATGGGAAGATGGGAGAGAGAGACAGAATTCTTGAGAACTTTGAACAAGTAAGGTGGAGAACAAGGACTGATAACCAAGTTCATCCTCTGACCTCTACTATCTGCTGGTATATAGTACAGTTTGCACTTGGGTGCTGTACCCCTCAACACCACTCAGAGTCCCTGTGAGGCTAACACAGAGCATTGATGAGAAGTTCTGAGCAGGACTGGAAAGATGGCTCAGTTGTTACAAACACTTGAGTTTTGTTCTCAGCACCCATGTGGGGCAATTTACAACTGCCACACATGTACACATACATGTATGATACATACTTCCCCACACATATTTATATTTTAAATAAAAAGATAAATCTTTTTTTGAGCTACAAGCATGGTTATCTTTCCAGAATATTGTAATTCAATGAATTAGTATTCAGTTCTTTGTACTATGTTTCAAACATCTTACCATCTTATTAAGAAAGAGTTTGGGCCAGGTGGTAGTGGCGCACGCCTTTAATCCCAGCACTCGAGAGGCAGAGGCAGGTGGATCTTTGTGAGTTCGAGACCAGCCTGGTCTATAGGAGCTAGTTCCAGGACAGGCTCCAAAGCTACGGAGAAACCCTGTCTTGAAAAACCAAAAAAAAAAAAAGAAGGAGGAGGAGGAGGAGGAAGGAAGGAAGGAAGGAAGGAAGGAAGGAAGGAAGGAAGGAAGGAAGGAAGGAAAGAGAGTTTGGATAGGGTTCAGTGGTTAAGAGAATTTACTGCTCTTAGAGAAGACCTGGACTTGAGTCCCAGGACCCATGTAACCTGGGCTTACAACTGCCTCTAACTCCAGTTCCAATGCCCTCTTCTGGCTTCTGTGGGCATCTGCTCACACAGGCTTACATACATACAAATAAAATTTTAAAATAAGCAAATGAATTTTTAAAAATAGTTTGAGTTACTCCCATAAAAATTAATGAGTTGTTTCTCCAAATAAAAGAAGTTGTGACCATAACAGTATGCTGTGAGCATAAATAAATAGCAAAACAATAGAGGTTTGACTCCCAGGAGGCACCACAAGGACACACACACACTCACTTTCACGCCGTGGTTACTCAGCAAGCCAGTAAGCTTGTTATTAGCATTTGAACACCTTCAGTCTGGAGCTGTAGTCAGTGTTCTTAACTCATGTGATACCCTACTTCTCACAATTTATTTCTATAAAAAATTGGCACACACACATATTATATATATATATATATATATATATATATATATATAGAGAGAGAGAGAGAGAGAGAGAGAGAGAGAGTGTCTAACTAGGAAAAAGTTGTACCTTGAGTTCTGGTAAGCTATATTTGGCACGGGCCCATGAAAAATATTTGGAAGGAATGGGCAACCATGTTCATCTCCACAATGCATGCTTTCTAAGGAATATAATTATGTTTTTATTTGGGGCTGGGCATTTGTTCTGTTTGTTGAGACAGTGTTTCCCTATGGCCTCAGACTCAAAATCCTCCTGCCTCAAATATCTTGGATTACAGGTATGTAAACCACTATGCCTGGCTATTTAGTTTTCAAGTCTGCATTGATCATTTAAAATAGTGACATTAAGCCAGGCATGGTGTTGCATGCCTTTAATCACAGCACTAGGGAGGCAGAGGCAGGTGGACCTTTGTCAGGGTCAATCTGGTCTACAAAGAGTTCTAGGCCAGTCAGGACTACTTATTGACTTTGTCCCCAAAATAATAACTAAGGAGCTAAAGAGATGGCTCAGTGGTTAAGAGCATCTGGAGGACCCAGGTTTAATTTCTACAACCCACATGATAGCTCACAGTTGTCTGTAACTCCAGTTCCAGGGGATCTGATGCCCTTTTCTGCCTCCGTGGGCATCAGAAATGCAAGGGGGTACAGACATACATTCAGGTAAAACACCACACACATAAATAAGAATAATTTATAAAAATTATGCTAGAATATGCACACCTTATAAATATTTAGGCTTACAGTGATAATTTTTAGATACTGACCTAAAATAATGAGGGGAATAAGCCCCTTTTGTCTGTCTGTTTATGAAATAATTTCTTTCTGTGCTTGTTTCATATGTGTAAGTTGATGGCCCTTGTGTTTTTTTCTTTCAGTTTGAAGGAAGGAAGTATTGTGAACATGATTTCCAGATGCTCTTTGCTCCCTGCTGCCACCAGTGTGGTAAGTTTTACTGCTGAGTATAAGTAAAAAATAAGTCTCACAATCATAAAATTCACTGTTTCAGTCTCTAATGCTATGACAAAGCACCCTGACTCAAAAGAGCTGAAGGGAGGAAAGGGCTTATTTCATCGTCTGCTCCCGGGCCACAGTCCGTCCATCACTGAGGGAAGTCAGGCAGGAACCTGAAGCAGAAGCCATGGAGGAACATCTGCGGACTTCAGCTCAGCTGCTGTTCTTTATTTCACAGTCCAAGCAATTGTGCTAGTAATAGTAAACTGGGCCTCCCTAGGTAATTAACAATGTAGACAGTTCCTACAGACAGGCCCAGAGGCCAGTCTGATCTAGGTAATCCTCTATTGGAACTCCATTCTCACATTCCTTAGGATGTGTCAAGTTGACTGGCAGTTAAAGCTAGCTAGGGCGGTCATTTAACACTAGAAAGTGCAACATTTTCTTTAAGATGGTGCTTATACATAACTATAAGAGATGCTTTATCTGTCTTCTCTGTATCGATAGTATATATCAAACTAGAAAGTCCAAAATCTGGAGAGAATTGGTTTCTATGGACATGTGGGGAGAAGCCTGTGGTGGGCCTGCTGCAGTGCTTTTCCACTGCACATAGCCGACTTGCTTGTGGTCTGGCCAGAGAAGAGACAGGGAGTATTTCAGTTGAGTTGATACAGGTGCTTATGTGTAATGGCATTTCATTTGTATTTTAATAAATAGAGCTTCCCTGAAGATCAGAGAGTAAAATAGACCCACTGATCAGCCTTACTGACCAGGCAGTGGTAACACACACCTTTAATCCCAGTAGCCACATTAGTTTGCCATAGAAACTGTCTTTAATCCCAGGAGGAGACAGCTCTCAGACACAGTCTCATTCTGAGATTCCTAGAGGCAGGATCGCCATTTTGGAGGGTAAGAAGAGCCAGTGGCTGGCTGTTTTGCTTCCCTGATCTTCAGTTGAACCCCAGTTTCTCTCTCTGAGTTTCTATTAATCGTGCTCCACTTATGCACTTGACTCACTTGCTGTGGCCACCTCAGTGGTGGCTCAGCTAGAACATGTCTAGGGATTGGAGACCCTGAATTCAATGTTAAAATGCTTAGTGAACGAAGTCGGTGTGAATTATAAGGAAAATGTGACAGGCCAGTCATGATCCCAGCACTCTGAAAACAGATGCAGAAGGATCTCTGAATTTGAGGCCAGCCTGTTCTCCACAGTAAGTTTCAGGCCAGTCAGGGGTACATAGTGAGACCCTGTCTGAAAACACAACAAGAACAAAAGCCAGAAAATGTGTTGTAGGGACTGAAGTTAGAACATTCAGTGATACAACATGCTCAGCTCTTGTTCAATCCTAGGACACCACTGTAGGGTGTGAGAATAAGAGGAAACAGTGTATAGATTTCAATTGTCTGTTTCAACAATGACCATAGACAGCCAAGAGGCACTGGAGGAGCTCATGATGTTTGGAATTCAGAGATACAATAAAAAGTTTTAAATATGGCTACAAAATAGAAAATGAGGACTCAGATGAAAAAAAGATCATTTGTCTGCTCTCTTACTTCAATAGATATAGTGTAAAAGGCTTTCTCTTAAATTAGGCTGGTGGGCTGGAGAGATGGCTCAGAGATTAAGAGCAGTGACTGTTCTTCCAGAGGTCCTGAGTTCAATTCCCAGCAACACACAGTGTCTTACAACCATCTGTAATGAGATCTGGTGCCCTCTTCTGGCCTGCAGGAATGCAGGCAGAACTCTGCATACATAATTAATAAATAAATAAATAAATAAATCTTCTTTTTAAAAAATGAGGCTGGTGGGGCTGGAGAGATGGCTCAGTGGTTAAGAGCACTGGCTGCTCTTCCAGAGGTCCTGAGTTCAATTCCCAGCAACCACATGGTGGCTCACAACCATCTGTAATGGGGTCTGGTGCCCTCTTATGGCCTGCAGGCATACACACAGATAGATAATAAATAAAAAATATTAAAAAAAAAATGAGGCTGGTAACAGAGACCTGTAATCCAGATACATGGGAAGCTGAGGCAGGAGGATCTCAAGTTTAAGGGAAGCCTTATCTGCTCACTCGAGGCCCTTTGTTAGAAGGGAAGATTCAGAGCGCTGGAGAAGTGATGTAACTCAGGCAAAGCAGTGGCTTCGCATTTGAGGAGTGCTAGTCAGTCCCTAGTCCCTAGTAAGCCCTCCTCAAACACTTGTCCCTTTTATTTATAGCAAATAAGAGCTCATGGCATTTTTTGTTCTTTACTTTCCCATAGGTGAATTCATCATTGGTCGGGTTATTAAAGCCATGAACAACAGCTGGCATCCTGAGTGCTTTCGATGTGACCTCTGCCAGGAAGTGCTGGCAGACATTGGGTTTGTCAAGAATGCTGGCAGGTAGGACTGTTATCAAGGTTTATTTTGGGGTTAAGCTCATTAAACCTCTCAGGGTCCAGAAAGATTCGCTATTGCAGGCGAAAGCTGGCTGGGGAAAGGGGTCTGAGGGGTAGAACAAACTGAATGACTTGAGCACGTTCCTTCTGCATGTTTCTTTATTCCATGAGGGAAGGAAGGGACGGGAAGAAGGAGAGAAGGGGAAAAAGAGGGGCCTTCTCCACAAGGCTTTCAGTTTATATAGGCGTACAGACAAGTTAGCAATTGCATAGGAGACAACAATAGTATCAGACACAAAAAATAAATAAATAAAACCAAACTGGGGCTCTGGTGTGCTTTACTACTAGAGGGGGCGTGGCTGTGAAGCTCCTCAGAGGCTGGGAACAGCACTGGTAGCCATCCTGACCTAGGCGCTTGGTTTGCATTAAAGGGAATCTCTTTGGGGGACTTTGCTTTTGACTCCAGCAGGGTGCCCAAGTGAGATATTTTTCTCTCTGTGTCTCGGGCCTTTTCCCTGTATAAACAGTTAGTAGTTTCCTGGGCTATGATCTTATGTTAACTGAAACCAAGGTGAAGGGAAAATAGAGAATATTAGTAATTTTTTAAGAGAGCAGAGGGCCTGTAGATTCCACCTTTCTGTGTCTGCTGTTAGAGCAGACAGACTGCCTCCTGTTTGGGGCTCTGTTCTTATTAGTGAGTGCTGTCAAGAAAGTGGGGCCTAGTTTTATTATACTTTGGCTGTGAGAACAAGGTTTGACTGAGTGAATGCTTTCACACCAGGGCTTCGCTGGGGAAGTATCCGGTCGCCCTACAGGAAAAGTCAGGTTTATACACTGCTGGGATACTATAGAAGGGAGAAATGCCGTGATTTCACAAGATTTCTACAGAATTGACAGTGACTTATCCAAAGAACAGGTGTACCCGTAGCTCTACATAATAGGTTACTCTGTGTGGAGTGTCCATACTCCTATGGATTTGTCCAATAGATCTGTCAGCTGAACATTTACTAATACTTGTGCGCTCACCACAGACTTTGCCATCCTTGTTGGATGTGGGTGGACAAAGGGATTGTTCAAGACTCATGCATTTTCCCTAGAGAGTCTGAGGTACTTCTAGGGTATGAGAACACGGAACTAACCATGCACTGACTTGCTTAGTACCCTGGGAAATGACCCCGGAGCTTAGTCTCGGGGTCTGTTACTGCATGCCTCCTGTTCTGCCAGTGAGATATGGGCAGTGATGAAGTCCACGTGCATCTGTGGGCTATCAGTGGAACACACTTTTCCTGCACTTTGAATCTACTAAGACTCAAACTAGAAAACTAAGTACATGACATAGTTTTCTTTAAAAAAATGTTTCATTAATATCTATTTAGAGATATGAGAAGTATATTTCTAATGATTAAAAAGAATTTAAGATTTTAAATTTCCATTTTGACCCTGTATAGACACCTGTGTCGTCCATGCCATAACCGTGAAAAGGCCAGAGGCCTTGGAAAATACATCTGCCAGAAATGCCATGCCATCATTGATGAGCAACCTCTGATCTTCAAGAATGACCCTTACCATCCAGACCACTTCAACTGTGCCAACTGCGGGTATTACAGTATTTCTTCTGACATTGTGTAGAACAGTGGAATTGAAGTGAAGGAGCACAATTACCTATGTTTCTGTTACTGCAGCAAACCACTTGACTTGTTTTCTTCAAGCGTTTTTTATTTCTTTTTAATTTGGTGTGGGTGTGTGTGTGTGTGTGTGTGTGTGTGTGTGTGTGTGTGTGATGGAGCAGGAGAGATGGCTCAGTAGTTAAGAGCACTGACTGCTCTTCCTCGCACTCACATGGCAATATACAACCTTCTGTAACTTCAGTTCCAGGGGCTCTAATGCTCTCTTCTGTCCTTGCAGGCACCAGGCACACATGTAGTGCACAGACATACATACAAAGTACCTATACACATAAAAACTTTAAGGCCCATGATGAATTACCAATATAATATCTTTTCTTACTATTTTTGTTTTAACAGCTTATTTATTCTTTGATAATTCCATATGTGTCTATAACATGTTTTAATGAAAATCACCCCCATTCTGCTCTCTTATCCTTGTTGTTTTATAGTCCACTGAGTTTAATTAGGATTGCTTGCAAGTACATAGCTGTGGAGTTATTTCCTGGATGATGGACCCCTTACCAGTGGCTATACCCCGGAAGATAAATGATTCCCCTTTTGCCAGCAGCCATTAACTACCAAGAGCTCCTCAGCTAAGAGTGGGGCCGATTGTGCCCCTCACTCAATATAATTTATATTTTTATAATAATAAACACCTGTGTATCCCAGCCTGTCTCCAAGTTCACAGTCTTGTTTCTCAACCTCCCAAGTGTTGGGATTACAAATGTGGACTGCTGTTCCTGAACCCAGCACTGTGAGTTTTAAGGAAGACAAATGGACTAAAATGTAATATGTTACTATATTATACAGCAGTGATAAACAGAATTGAAATGGCATGTGCCCGACCTCTTCTGTGTCTCACCATTAATTAAGACACTGGTAACAACCTGAAACCCAGATTAATTCAGGTTTCTCCAATCACCATTAATGAGAAGATAGAAATTATTAAGGGATTGTTAGGATTATATCTTTTAAAATCTTATTTAAAAATTCCACTACCTCTGTTGGGTAACTGCTCAACTGTCCAGTAGTATTCAATTATATGTCCTTGGTGGACAGGAAGGAGCTGACTGCTGATGCCCGGGAGCTGAAGGGAGAGCTGTACTGTCTGCCATGTCATGATAAGATGGGGGTCCCTATCTGTGGCGCCTGTCGGAGGCCCATTGAAGGGCGAGTGGTGAATGCCATGGGCAAGCAATGGCATGTGGAGGTAAGTCCAGCACAGCCAAAGGTAGCCATACTTTGTTTCTGTGCCTCAAGATAAGGCACCTGCAAGATAAGACCAGTTTAAAGACTAAATGTTGGCATTTTTAAAAACAGTTGGTTTTTGTCCTAATCTGTTTCTCTATCACTGTGATTTAAAAACAAAAACTGCCCAAACCAAGTATGGTGGAGTACTCCTTTAATCCGAGCACTTGGGAGGCAGAACCAGGAGGATATCTGTGAGTTCCAGGCTAGGTAGTGAGTTCCAGCTCAATCAGGACTACATAGAGAGACCCTGTCTCAAAAACAACAAAACAAATAACAACAACTGACCAAAAGCAACTTGGGAGAAGAAAAGGTTTATTATGGATTACAGGTTATTGTTCTTTGCGAAGTGAAGCCAAGTCAGGCACTCAAGTCAGAAACCTGGGTGCAGAAACTGGAGCTGAGACCAAGGAGAAATGCTGCTTCTTGGATTACTTCCAGGCTCATTGTCACCAAGCCACCTTCCTTAGACAGCCCAGGCTCACTTGCCAGGGATGGCACCTCTCACAGTAAGTGTTCCCTCCCATGTCAGTTAGCAAGCCTGAAGATACTCCACAGATGTGTCCACAGGCCAGTCTGGTGGAAACAGCTCCTTCTTATAGTCTAGTTTGTGTCAAGTTGACAGAGACTAACCAATACAACTTAATAGTAAACAAAAATGTAGAACGCTGTAACATGACAGCATAATGAAAGATGTGTACTTGGTTCTTAAATCCTTCTTGAGGCCGGGCAGTGGTGACACACACACACACACACACACACACACACACACACACACCTTAATCTCATCACTTGATAGGCAGAGGCAGGTGAATCTCAGTGAGTTTGAGGCCAGCCTGGTCTATTAAGTGAGTTCCAGGACAGCCAGGACTGTTACACAGAGAAACCCTGTCTGGGGGGAGAAGGGGGAATCCTTCTTGAGGACAGGAGTGTCACATCCAACAACAGTTAGCTATTCTCAGTTACAAATACTACTGGGATGTCCATCTCCTTTCATGTGTATTATTTAATAGTTTGTATTTTTTAAAGATGATTTTATTGTAATTGAGTTGTAGTTACAATTATGTAATTGTACCTGCTTGTGTTGCTGGTGTCTGTGAAGGTCCGACAAGGTCATCAGATCCCACAGAACTGGAGTTAGGGATAGTCGTAAGTTTCCATACTGGTGCTGGAAACCAAACCCAGATCCTAATCCAGAGCTGCAGGTTCTTCCAGCTGCTGAGCAGTTTTGGTTTTTCAAGACAGGGTTTCTCTGTATAGCCCTGGCTGTTCTAGAACCCACTCTGTAGACCAAGCTGGCCTTGAACTCACAGAGATCTGCCGACCTCTAGTCCCCAGTACTGGAGTTAAAGGTGTGTACCACTACTACCTGGCACTGAGCAGTTATCTTAAGGTAACCCATTAGAGAGCCTCATAGACATTAGACCATAAAAGTAGCTGGTCTTGCCAGGTATGGTGGCACACACCTTTAATTCCAGCATTCAGGAACTAGAGGCAAGTAGTTATTTTTGAATTCTAGGCCAGCCTGGTCTACACAGCAAGTTTAACATCAGAAAGTTATAAGATCTACCTGATCTACCTAGTGAGGTGCTATCACACAGAAAAATGGGAGGCAATCTACTTATTACTCTTACTTTCTTTTCTAAGAATTGGTTAACTATGAGGTTACTTTGTTAGATAAATCAAATCACGGCATCTCAAAAAAATTATTCAATATTTTTCCAGCATTTTGTTTGTGCCAAATGTGAAAAGCCATTTCTTGGACATCGCCATTATGAGAGGAAGGGCTTGGCCTATTGCGAAACTCACTATAATCAGGTAATGATTATCCTTACTAGATACTTGATACATGCAAATCAAAACTCATCAATGTTTTGACTGTAGAGAAAGCACTTAGTCTACAGAGATGTGTTTTAAATCTTTGAGTTACTTTCTAAATAACATACCAACAATATCTATATATCTACCTTTTCCCATAATCTCCATTTGCTTCCTCTGGGTACATTTGATTTTACTATATAAAAATAGACCTTTGGAGCTAAGCAGTGGCTCAGCCTGTTAAGCGCAGCGCTTGCGAATCCTGAGGTCCCGAGTTTTAATCCTGAGTCCGATCACAGAGCGGCGTGGGCCGTCTGTCCAGATTCCTCTCACAGAGCAGCCATGGGCCATCTGTCCCGAGTGTGCCTGCCATTCCACGCCCTCTCATGGCGTGGGCAAAAAAATAAAAAATAAAAATAGACCTTTGTATCAAACACATATCTTTTTTTTTAAGATTTATTTGTTATGTATACAGTGTTCTGCCTGCATGTATGCTTGCAGGCTAGAAGAGGACACCAGATCTCATTGCAAATGGTTCTGAGCCACCATGTGGTTGCTGGGAATTGAACTCAGGTCATCTGGTAGAGCAGTCAGTGCTCTCAACCACTGAGCCATCTCTCCAGCCCCTAAAACACATATTTTTATGTACATAGTTTTGTTTTGTTTTTGGTTTGAGGTTTGTTTGTTTTTTCTTTTTCATTTGCATTTGCCCAAATGTGTGTCTATTCACCCTATGTGTGCAGTGCCTGTAGGGGCTAGAAGAGGGCATTGGCTCCTGTGGGACTGAAGTTACAGATGATTGTGAGCTGCTACATGAATGCTGGGAATTGAACTTGGGTCCTCTGGAAGAGCAGCCAGTTCTCTTAACTACAGAGATGCCGCTGCAGCCCATAGATAGGTCTGTGAATAATGTTTGTATTAGTTCTTTGAGAATTTCATACAGTGTTTTGATCATCCACTCCCACCTCACTCTAATTTCGCCCAGACTTACCCCACCGTCTTACACCTACATCTACTCTAGTTTGTCCTCCCATTTACATCTGGGTGTGGGGCTATCCACTGGCACATGGTCAACTTACAGGAGCTACATTGTTTCCTCTCTTTATTTTATTGATTTTTATTGAGCTCTACATTTTTCTCTGCTCCCCTCCCTGCCTCTCCCTTCCCCTTCAACCCTCTCTCAAAGTCCTCATGCTCCCAATTTACACAGGAGATCTTGTCTTTTTCTACTTCCCATGTAGATTATATCTATGTAAGTTTCTTTTAGGGTCCTCATTGTTGTCTAGGTTCTCTGGGATTCTGATTTATAGGTTGGTTTTCTTTGCTTTATGTTTAAAAACCACCTATGAGGGAGTACATGTGATAATTGTCTTTCTGGGTCTGGGTTACCTCACAGAAAATGAGGTTTTCTAGCTCCACCCATTTGCCTGCAAAATTCAAGTTGTCATTATTTTTTTCTTCTGTGTAGTACTCCATTGTGTAAATGTACCACATTTTCCTTCTCCATTCTTCGGTCAAGGAGCATTTAGGTTGTTTCCAGGTTCTGGCTATGACAAACAATGCTGCTATGAACATAGTTGAGCCACATGTCCTTGTGGCATGATTGAGCATCCTTTGGATATACACCCAAAAGTGGTATTACTGGATCTTGAGAAAGGTTGTTTCCTAATTTTCTGAGAAATTGCCACACTGACATCCAAAGGGGTTGTACCAGCTTGCACTCCCACTAGCAATGCAAAAGTGTTCCCTTTAGCCCACAACCTCTCCAGCATAAGTTGTCATCAGTGTTTTTGATCTTGGCTATTCTTACAGGTGTAAGATGGAATCTCAGAGTTGTTTTGATTTGCATTTCTCTGATGACTAAGGATGTTGAACATTTCCTTAAGTGTCTTTCAGCTACTTTAGATTCCTCTGTTGAGATTCCTCTGTTGAGAGTTTTCTGTTTAGGTCTGTATTCCATTTTTTTATTGGATTATTTGTTCTTTTGATGACCAATTTCTTGAGTTCTTTGTATATTTTGGAGATCAGCCCTCTGTCTGATGTGGGGTTGGTGAAGATCTTATCCCATTCTGTGGGCTGCCGTTTTGTCTTGTTGACCGTGTTTTTTTGCTTTACAGAAACTTTTCAGTTTTAGGAGGTCTCTTTATAAGTAGTTTTTCTCAGTGTCTGTGCTACTGGGGTTATATTTGGGAAGTGGTCTCCTGTGCCAATGCGTTCAAGTGTACTTCCCACTTTCTTTTCTATGAGGTTCTATGTGGCTGGCTTCATGTTGAGGTCTTTGATCCATTTGGACTTGAGTTTTATGCATGGTGATAGATATGGATCTATTTTCATTCTTCTACATGTTGACGTTCAGTTATGTCAGCACCATTTGTTAAATATGCTTTGTTTTTTCCATTTGATATTTTTTGCTTCTTTATCGAAGATCAGGTGTTCAAAGAAGTGTAGATTGATATCCGGGTCTTCTATTCAGTTCCATTGGTTCACCTGTCTGTTTTTTATGCCAATACCAGGCTGTTTTCAGTACTGTAGCTCTGTAGTAGAGTTTGAAGTCAGGGATTGTATGCCTCCAGAAATTCTTTCATTGTACAGGATTGTTTTGGCTATCCTGAGTTTTTTTCTTTTCCATATGAAGTAGAATATTGTTCTTTCAAGGTCTGTGAAGAATTTTGCTGGGATTTTGATGGGCATTGCGTTGAATCTGTACATTGCTTTTGGTAAGATTGCCTTTTTTTTTCTTTGTATGTCATCCTTGCGCAGGGACCATGATAATCTTCTCTGTATCATTCCAATTTTAGTATATGTGCTTCTGAAGCAAGCACAAGATTGCCATTTTTACTATGTTAATTCTACCTACCCAAGAGCATGGGAGGTCTTTCCACTTTCTGGTGTCTTCTTCAATTCAAAGATTTAAAGTTCTTGTCATACAAGTCTTCCACTTGTTTGGTTGGAGCTACTCTGAGGTATTCTATGCTATTTGTGGCTATAGTGAAGGGTGTTGATTCTCTGATTTCTTTCTCAGCCCTTTTATCATCTGTGTACAGGAGGGCTACTTTTTTTTTCTTTAGTTAATCTTGTATCCTGCTACATTACTGAAAGTGTTTATGAGTTGTAGAAGTTCCTTGGTACAATTTATGGGGTCACTTATGTAAACTATCGTCAGCAAATACAGTTTGACTTCTTCTTTTCCAATTTGTATCCCCTTGATCTCCTTTTGTTGTCTTATTGCTCTTGCTAGGACCTCAAGAACTATATTGAAAAGATATGGAGAGAGTGGACAACCTTGTCCTGTTTCTGATTTCAGTGGGATTGCTGGAAGTTTCTCTCCATTTAGTTTGATGTTGGCTGTTGGCTTGCTGTATATTGCCTTTATTATGTTTAGGTATCTTCCTTGTATCCCTGAGGAGCTACACTCTTAAGGAAGATTCACTCAACTGTCTTAGCTCCTCTGTTAGGGGTCAGGTAAAGTAGCAACTTACGGAAGTTTTGAATCAAGAAATGAGGCGTTGGTGCTGCCTCTTCATCCACCATTAAAGGATGGAGAAAGCTCTGGACCAGGTCACTGAGCCATGGCATCAGGAAGCCTTCCACATCCAAGAGAGAGAGAACTGTGCTACCTTTCTTCCTCCCTTGCTTTTTAAGAGGTCACATATCCCCAAAGAAGACCATGTCCATCAGGCCGACCCACTTCATTCCATTCATCATTAGACCGAATGGCAAATTCCCACAACAATCAGGACTTTTATATTTTGGTTGTGAGCCATCACTCCATCCCCAGGGCTTTAAATAGTAAAAATTTGATGCAGTCATGTTCCTTTACCCAGTATGTTTCAATATATATTTCCCTAGAGTACAAATCTTTTTTTATACATCACATTTATCAGTATTGTTATAATAATTTATTCCAGTTTGTGGGATATTTTACTCTTTTGGATTTTTGAGGGGCCCACCACCCATTTCCCAAATAAATCACAAGGAGGCTTATTATTACTTGTGAATGCCCAGCCTCAGCTTGGCTTGTTTCTTGCCAACTTTTCTTATCTTAAATTATCCTGACTACCTTTTCCCTCTGGGTTTTTATCTTTCTTACTTCTATATACCTTACTTTCCTTCTTACTCTGTGACTTGCTGGGTGTTTGGTCCAGATGTACTCCTCTCCTTTTCCTCCTCGTTCTCATTTCTCCTTCTCTTTATACTCTATGCCTGCTAGCCCCGCCTATCCTCGCTCCTGCCTCACTATTTGCCATTCATCTCTTTAATAGGACCATCAGGTATTTTAGACAAGCACAGTAACATAGCTTCACAGAGCTAAACAAATGGAGCCTTAGCTAAAGTTACACACTTGAAAATAATATTCCCCAACACTTAATCCCTTAGACATTTATCTATTTATCTAGAGACAGGGTCTCACTGTATTATCGCAACAGCCTGCCAGGTGTTAGGATGCACCACTGCACACAGCCCAGTAATGTTCTTTTGTTGTTGTTCTTTTGTTTCTGTTTTTCCAGACAGGGTTTCTTTTTGTAGTCTCGGCTGTCCTGGCACTCACTCTGTAAACCAGTCTGGCCTCTGCCTCCTGAGTGCCGGGATTAAAGGCGTGCACCACCACCAGGCTTTAATAATGTTCTTATAGCATTTTTGTTTCCTTCTTTAAGACTAGTGTTATTCTAGTATTGTTATATTTCTTTAGCATCTTCAATATGGAACATCTCCAGTCTCCTTAATTGGTCTTTTTTCCCTTGGTCTCCTCTACTGGTTCTCTGTTCTATTCTGAGGCTGTGGCTCTTGGCTAGACTCTGAACAGGTAGTGTTATGTCCTCCTCAGCACCTCTCCTGTGTTCATTACTGCTCCATTGGTGCCCATCCAGGCTTGGTGTTGGCTATATCTACACTGTGAGTTGCTGTTTCCCGCTTCCAACAACCTGTGGACAATCACTTTCTAACTGAAAATGTCCTGCTTCTCGTCAGTTTTTTTGTTTGTTTGTTTTTTAGATTTGGTGACATGCAACAATTCTGCCTGCTTTGGTTGGAAATGATACTTACCCTGTCTAATGCCCTCCCAACTCAGTTGGCCATTGGCACTCTGCTTGAACAGCTGCCATCCTCCCCTCCTGGGCATAGGGTTGTTTGTTTATCCATTTCTTATCTGTAAGGACTTCAAGGTTCTTGGGTTTTTTTTATAAATTATTTTGATGCTCAAATTGTCACCAGGAAAGATCTGTTTAAGTGATGAAAAGTGAATGATTTTTTTTTTTTTTTTTTTTTTTTTTTTTTTGGTTTTTCGAGACAGGGTTTCTCTGCAGCTTTAGAGCCTGTCCTGGAGCTAGCTCTTGTAGACCAGGCTGGTCTCGAACTCACAGAGATCCGCCTGCCTCTGCCTCCCGAGTGCTGGGATTAAAGGCGTGCGCCACCACCGCCCGGCTGATTTTTTTTTATTGTAAGTGATCAATTACTAATTTTCTTTACTAAGAATAAATTCTAAAATTTAGTTGCCAGCTACTTGTTTTTCAGTGGTAAACAAGAAGGACAGAGATTGTATAAATACTTACTGTTAAAAAACAACCCCAGGGGCTGGAGAGATGGCTCAGTGGTTAAGAGCACTGGTTGTTCCTGAGTTCAATTCCCAGCAACCACCTGGTGGCTCACAGCCATCTGTAATGAGATCTGGTGCCCTCTTCTGGCCTGCAAACATACATACAGGCAGAACACTGTATACATAATAAATAAATCTTTTTTAAAAAAAAAAAACTAATTTCAACACACTTTGAGCTTTCACCACTTGTTCTTGTCTTCATCCTCAGCTATTTGGTGATGTTTGTTTCCACTGCAACCGTGTCATAGAAGGAGATGGTATGTATCTGTGGGAGGATGGGACACTGGCATAAAAACACTTGGGTGGAATGACACGTGAAAGAAGCTGATGGGCTGTGATGTGGTCATTATCAGTTGTTCCCTCTTGGTATGCTTCTCCAGTGCACTACAGCAGAGAGCCGGGCTAAGGAGGCAGAACAGCTGCTGTGAGCTGTGAGCTGTATGCACATTTGCTAGGACTTGCTGCATGGGCTAACCAGGCAGGACAGATTGGCTACAACGTGGGGAAAGCAGCTGTGTTTGCTAATGGTCACTAACCAGCCCTGCCAGAGTTCTAAACAATACTGTTTACCGCATGGTTTCTGGTTCTCAGTAGACATCACCTAATCAGGAAATGCTTTGTGGAAAACCGCAGTTAGTAGCAAGGTTAGTCCGGGAGCCATCTTTACTGCCATGGCAAATCAGCTTAGCTGTGGAGACACTTGAAAGAACAAAGGAAGTTCGTATCATCTTTCAAACACCCTTCACAGTCAGATAAAGTCTGATGTTTAAAATTTTTTTTATCTGATTCATATTTCTTTGGTGGGCCAACAGCAGTAGAAACAGAGATACAGCAGGGAGCTTGTTGGTTGTCAAGCCTTGTCAGAAAAGCTCATCTGAACAACATGGGACAGGTTGGCTACTGTCCACAGTGCTGAGAGGGGATAATATTTGGTGTCTCCAATTTGTAAGTAAAAAAAAAAAAAAATTAAAAGCTAAAAAAGGCAAAATAGGGATGGGGAGATGCCTCAGAGGGTCAATATGTGTGTGATCATGAGAGCAGACTTCTGTCCTTAGCACTGTCAATGCTGCCTGCGCAGTGCCACCTGAGCAGCAGAGCTCACCAGAGCAGGCTGATGACCAGACTGGCTGTAGTGGCTGCTCTGAGTTCAACTAAGAGACCATTCCTCAATTAAGAAGATAGAGAGTGATCAAAGAAAATTCCCATGTCAATCTCAGGCTTCTTTTCACATAGATCCACAGATGCCTGTGTACGCAGACATGCACCATACACAAAAACAAATGTGAAAAAGAAAAAAACGGCTTAAATTGAAAGCTATCTCTTTTTGTTTTTTGTTTTTTGTTGTTGTTGGTTTTGTTTTGTTTTGTTTTTTGAGACAGGGTTTCTCTGTGTAGCAATCCTAGCAGTCCTGGAACTAGTTTTTGTAGACCAGGCTGATCTCGAATTCATGGAGATCCCCCTGCCTCTGCCTCCCAAATGCTGGGATTAAAGGTGTGCGCCACCACTGCCCGGCCATCCTATCTTTTTAATAATGTTTTAAAAAAGTAGCTAGGCTTGGTGGCACATGCCTTTAATCCCAGAACTCAGAAGGCAGACACAGGCAAAGCTTTATGAGTTTGAGGCCAGGCTGGTCCACATATAGTGAATTCCAGGACAGCCAAGAGCAACATAATCAGATCCTACCTCAAAAATCGAACAAAAGTTTAAAAAAAGCCATAATTAAAAAAAAAAAAAGTTTGTTGGAAGCATGTTAATAGCATTAAGTTTTTTTGACTGTATTTTTGCAAGAAAAAAGGACCTCTTACCATTCTTGGTGATACACATATATATTCCAGAATCAGAGAAGCTAAAGTAGGGAGATCAGGAGTTCACTCTAGCCTGGGCTACAGAGTAGGACTCTGTATAAGAAATAAAAGAACCTATCAAGAAAGAAGGCTTGAGCTCCTCCTCCAGGTACCTGGGAACAGCCTTCTTTGTTCTTTAGGGTTGAAAACTGAAGCTCCTCTTTCCACAGTGAAATGCTCCCGTGTGATTGGATCTCTTTTTTTTCCCTAGTGGTCTCTGCGCTCAACAAGGCCTGGTGTGTGAGCTGCTTTGCCTGTTCCACCTGCAATACCAAATTGACGCTCAAGTGAGTCCTTAGTCTAGCCCATCTTGACTGCTCAAGCTAGAAGTTCTCAGATGCCATTTAGAATCTAAAAAGGGAAGTGATTGATGCCTGTCTCTTCTTTCTTCTGAGTCCTTCTAAATGTAAATGTTCTTCTTTAATTGTTCCTGTTCTGTCCCTTCTTTGTTCTACTCAAAGGGATAAGTTTGTTGAAATTGATCTAAAGCCAGTCTGCAAATACTGTTATGAGAAAATGCCAGAAGAGTTTAAGAGGCGACTTGCCAAACGGGAGAGAGAAGCAAAGGATAAGGACAAGCAGAGAAAGAGAAAGCCAGTGTGTCTGTAAACGTTCTGTCCCTTCCACGTCATTCTCATTGCTTCTCCTGTGGTTAGTCTTTTAGGATGCCGTTCTTTTCTGCTTGCCTTTTTTTTTTTTTTTTTTTTTTTTGCATGTTCTTGTGGCCATCAGAGATTGAAATACTAGTCCTGTGTAGAGTTGGTTCTTTTGCCTATTACAAGTATAAAACTTATAATAATATCCATACTTAATAATGGCTTGTGTGCACATGCTTGTCCCATCTGTGGGCATAACTAAACCATTTTCCTAGTGTTTTCTTAGAACAAAAGCTATTTTGTGGGCAAAAGTTTCAATATTCCTACTTCAGTCAGGTTGTGGTGGCACATACATTTAATCCCAGCACTGAGGAAACAGAGGCAAGCAGATCTCTGTGAATTTAAGGCCAGCCTGGTCTACATAGAGTTCAAACAAACAAAATTACCTCAAAACAAATAGTTCAACTTAATGTGCTTCAAGATGCAGTAAGATTTCAGCACATTTTGTAATTGTTGTCATTCGTGACAGTATACCATTAGGCTTGTTCTACAAATGCTTCCTGAGTATAGCTTCACAGCAAATGAACAAGTTATAAAGTTATATACTAACCCAAAATACACATCTTGGAATTCAACAATAAGAAGCTCCAGCAATTAGCTTTGTTGAGTGCATTATAGATGGAGATCATCTAAGAGTTCTTTTCTCCAGAGCTGTTTACAAATAGATTGATGCTTTGTGTTGTTCTAGCTTTGAAAGAAGAATCATGGTCTCCTTTAACTGCCACTTAAGGAATACTTAGTGACCTTAATGTTGATGACCAGCCTTTTTCCCATAGCTAAAATGACCTATTATGATTTAAACTTTTTTTAAATTTAGGTGAGTTCTTAAATTAGGAAATAGAAAAATCATTTGTACAGGAAAGATAAAACCTCACAGCTGCCTTATTTAAAATACTAAATAGTAATATCCTTTTACCTTCAAAAAGTAAGTCACTCACATTATAAAAACCAGTTCTTTAAATAAATTTATTGTTTGAATAAATATATTGGTGACAGGCATGGTAGTTCACACTTAAAATCCCAACATTGGGGAGACAAAACCTGGAAAATCACCGTTAGTTCTAGGCCAGCCTGGCTCTAGAGTGAGACTGTCTCAATAAACTATCAGAGAAGAGGCACTGAAAAGAAGAAAGCATTAGCCTGACACTTTTAAATGTGATTGACTTTACTTGGGCTGAAGAGACGGCTCAGTGGTTAAGCACACTTGCTGCTCTCTCAGAGGACCCAGGTTCAAGTATAAGCAAAACATGGCAACTCACAAGCATCTTCAACTCTAGTCCCAGAGATGCAACACCCTCTTCTGACCTTCATGAATACCACAGTGCACAGACATATGTGCAGGAAAAATACTCATACACATAAAATAAATAAATCTAAAAAAAAAATAAAATTTGCCAGGCTGTGGTGGCACACGCCTTTAATCCCAGCACTCAGGAGACAGAGGCAGGCTGATCTCTGTGAGTTCAAGGCCAGCCTGGGCTGTAGAGCTACTTCCAGGACAGGCCTTAAAGCTATAGAGAAACCCTATCTCAAAAAACCAAAATAATAATAAAATAAAATAAAGCTGGGCGGTGGTGGCGCACGCCTTTAATCCCAGCACTCGGGAGGCAGGCGGATCTCTATAAATTCGAGGCCAGTCTGCTCTACAAGAGCTAGTTCCAGGACAGGCACCAAAGCTACAGAGAAACCTTGTCTCGAAAAAACAAAAATTAAAATAAAATAAAATAAAATAAAAAATCCTGGAACGCTTAGTAAGATTTAATAAACATTCCATGTTTTAAATGTAGTTGTATAGGTTCATTATATAAGTATTTTTTTTAACTGATACCATTCATTTTTGGTTGTTTTGTTTTGTTTTTGTTTCTAGTGTAGCCCTTGCTGTTCTGGAACTCTCTTTGTATGTTGGCCTCGAACTCACAAACATCTGCCTGCCTCTGTCTCCTAAGTTCTGATATTAAAGGCTTATGACACCATTGCCTGATTTATCAATCCTTCTATACATTTACTACATTAAGAATTGAGATTAGAATTATAGTTCTTTACTGACATGAATATAGATATTTTATATAGTATGTTATATGGTATCTTATTTATATGTAGTTTAGCGAATTTATGTCACATTATCTGTGTGTGTGTGTATGTGTGTGTGTATGCTGGATACATTTCCACTAATTTTTTTATATATAATTATTTTTAGGAATAAATTTGTGGAGTTTGACATGAAACCGGTCTGCAAGAAGTGCTATGAGAAATTTCCATTGGAGCTGAAGAAAAGACTTAAGAAACTAGCTGAGACCTTAGGAAGGAAGTAACTTCTGGTTTAACCAATATTACTTAACATGATCCACCCTTAACTAAAGATGTATCAAAGCATTAGAGAGAATGTTTTTTTTTTTTCATTTTCCTTTTCTGATTTAAAAAGAAAAAAATGTTTATTCCTATGTAAAACACAGATTAATCCCTGTCCTCCAAATAAATTTAACTCTTCAAAATCAAAGCACTCTGCTCCGCGAGCCAACGCTGGGTCTGTTGGAACGAGAACTCACTCCCACGAGTTGTCCTCTCCCCTCCACAGTCACCTGAGTCCGAGGCCAGCCGTGATGAGCCTTGTTTCCAAGAACGAAAAGTGGCTGTGCACGTCGTAGTTGCTGTGTGCTAGTGTCTGTGCTTCATACATAATCTGACTTTCCTTGCCTTAGAAAACTGCATCCCCTAATCAGGAATGCTAGATGTTTCATATAATACCAAATAAAAATAAATACTTAGACTAAGATTTATAAAGAGTCAGCTTTTACATGGCTCAGATTTTAAAAGACTCCAAACTTTGCTTTCTTTTATTTCATAAGAAAATATTTTCTTGGGCTGGAGAGTTGGCTCAGTGGTTAAGAGCATTGGCTGCTCTTCCAGAAGTCCTGAGTTCAATTCCCAGCAACCACATGGTGGCTTACAACCATCTGCAATGAGATCTGGTGCCCTCTTCTGGCCTTCATGTCTACCTGCAGACAGAATACTGTATACATAATAAATAAATAAAATCTTATAAAAAGAAAATAATTTCTCACTCATATACTGGAGAAGGCGATAAGAAAGATATGTAAACTACCAAAATAATTCCTATGCACTCCTAGTGTGTTTATCCAGTTAGTGTTGTAAAGGGAACATGCGTATTACTAAGAAGCAAAAATATTTCAAAAAGACTTGAATTTTTGTCAAATCACTATGCTTAGTTTTCTGTTTTGTTCTCCTATGAGCTTCTTTCTTTGTACAGTTACTAATACAGTGCTGTAACTACTTGTATGTCTTCTACATTGTTGAGCGAAACAAAGCTATACCAGTTATCTTGAAAATACTGCACACTTTGTAATATTGGGGAAATGAATCATTTTAAAAATATGTTATACAATTATACATTTAAGCTAATATAAAATATGTAGTATTCAAATAGGATATGAGATGAACTATTATGCAGCTTGGAATGTGTCACTTTCAAAATTGGGTGAGTCAGGGATGGCAGCACTGTCCTTTAATCCCTGCACTCTGCATGCAGAGGAGCACAGACCTCTTGAGAGTCCTAGGCCAGCCGAGGACTCTTGTTTCAGAAAATGTGGCTGTGTACATCATAGTACCTGTGTGCTAATATCTGTGCTTCATACATAATCTGAGTTTCCTTGCCTTAGAAAACTGCATTCCCTAATCAGGAATGCTAGATGTTTCATATAATACCAAATAAAAATACTTTGAGATTTGTAAATTTAGAATCATTCATCACTGATAAACTTTAAAAATTCTTTCTCAGGAAGCCAGTGGAAACTAATACTTGTCCTCTTATTAGAATGATGTTGATACATGTTTTAGGTTTTTTCATTTCAAATGTTGTAATTGGGTTTTATCTACTATAAGATAGTAAAAAGATATAAATGATACTTTCAGATTGAAAGAGAGTGGTAAGAATATTAACTTCAGGTAAAACTCAGTTCTATTTTATGAAAGTTTTTATCCTGAAATGTCTGGACCATTCTTTTAGTATAAACTCAATATGCAAAAGTATGAACATTTTAAAGATGTTTCTGTTGCTAACTGTTACTTTTTTTTTCTAAGTTGCCAAGATATATATAGCCAACATTGCTGGGTATGGTGACTCACACTGTCTTCTCCACACTTAGGAGGCAGGAAGATTGCCATGAGTTGGAGGCCAGGCCTAGTTACAGTGTGAGATGCTGTCCCCCAAGACACCCAGAAACAATAACACTAGTATATCATTTTTCCATTAAGGCTATCTCAGGGGCCTAGGAAATAGCTCAGTCAGTAAAGTACTTGGACGTTAGGACCTGAGTTTGACCTGGAGGTGAGCAAATCCCCTGTACTCACTGGGTTGCCAACCCAGCCTAACTGGTGAGTCCCAGATCTAAGAGGCTCTTGCTTCATTCTCTCAAATGAAGCAAGGTGGGTGGCTCCTGAGGAATGACACCCAAGAATGACATCTGGCCTCCATGTATACATATACTTATCACACATTTAGAAATACATACTCAGACATATATACAAAACAGGATATCTCAGGATGCTATTACTCTGCCATTAAAATGTTTGTAATCATGAATTTTTTTAAAATACTTGGTTATGCACATTATAGAATGAATACATTTCTGCTTTCAGATAACTAACTTGTAGCCAGTTACTACTTTGTTTTTTAATTTTCTTTTGGGATTAAGAAAATTATAAATGATTAAAAACAATACATGCTTTGTGTTTGTTTAGCAGTTTAAAATTGTCTTTGACAGTAAGAACCAAAATACTTCAATGTGCCTTTGTCAGCTAATAATGACAAGCAATGAGTACCTTAAAAGTATTTATGAAGTATTATACACGCATTTAGGCAAGTAGAATTTGTAGTCTAGGGTCTTGATGCTAAGTTCTCCTGTACCTCACTAGCTATACAAAGCAGAAAAGCAAGCATTTACATGCTTCCCCCATCGCTTTGGAGATGTATGGCCTGAGCCATTGCTTACAATCTTACATGTCATTCGTAGTCAGAGTCCCCACTGCCATCTTTGCTTGGTCCTCTTCAGACAGGAGCACTCATCAAGCTTGACTTGGTGGTTATATGATACTTCATCAAGAGATGGTACTTCTCTCTTTGGGGGTATCACTGGAGCCCTTAGTGCGGAAGAAGATAGAGAGGTTTAAGTGGGGCAAAGACAGACTTGGTCCAGTTTCGCTTTGTCGTTGGGTTCACTGGCTGCTGGCATTTGCTAGTGGACATCTCTGTTTGAATTTTTAGGGGCAATCTGAAATAACTGTGGTTATCAAATTTTTAAGTGCCCTTTTTGTCCTTAGTTCTCCTAATATAATGGGGAAAATGGAAACACATAAAATATTTTTTGTGTCATGTTCAAAGCCTTATTTGTCTGAAATAGGTCATTTTGCCTCATCCATTTGCCAAAGTAGCCAATTCCAAGTTAAGGAAACTTTGACATAGGCTGAAAATATTCTTGTATTTTAGAGTGTAAGCTTAATGGCTGAAAATTATATCAATAATTGTGCTTTTTATGTAGCAACCATTGCTGTATTCTTTTGGTGCTTAATAAATGTTCATAATTATCTATAATGTGTTATGTGTCATTTAGTTTGACCTCTTTGGAGACTCAAATATTCAGTGTAATATCGTAGAAATATTCACATATATGGGCAAAGGCTCCTTGCAGGAGTGTAGATAACCCCAAAACAACTGCATCACAGCCAAGTCACACTTAGCATAGGACAGCCTCCCCAAAGCTGCATAAATGGAGCCCGCACCCTTAGTTACCTTTCCTACTGCCTACTCTAGCACTTCTCACAACCGTGTGCACTGGGGCTGAGTCACATGCATCTGGGGGTGTGTTGTGCAAGAGGGAATGAGTGACTGGTGTCTCAGGTGAGTCTCCCTGACACTCCTGTGAGGAAACTAAGCAGCCTGTCTTGCTCGGGAGCTCTTGCGGGTAATCAGTAGCTTTGATTTAAGATGATGCTTGCTGGTTTACTCCAAGACTAGCATTCCACAATGCCACAGAAGGTGTTGGATGTCAGGATAAATGCTAATGCTTTTCAGTTCTGGGGACCCATCCCAGGCCTGGCCTTGTGTTGCTAGATATACCAATTCATTTTCATGTTGACCAGGTGCCTGACAAGAAGCAACTTAAGGGATGAAGAATCTCTTATCATGAGAAAACATGAGTCAGCTTGCTCACATCTGAGCAGATGAGGAAGTAGAGAGAGGCCTCAGCTGGAATCCAGCCTAGGCTCTAGCCCCTAAAACCTACCCACTGGGGCCCTGTGGAGATAGTCAACCATAACAGTGAGCACTCTGCCTCTGAACTGAATGCCTAACTGATATTTTTCATGTCTTTTTTTATTTTATGCATATGGGTGTTTTGCCTGTATGCTTATATGGGCATCATGTGTATCACTGGTTCCAGAAAAGGAGTTCCCATCTAATTCCCCTGGAACTTGGTGGTTGTGAGCAACCACATGGCTGCTGAACCCAGGACATCTTCAAGAGAAATACATGTTCTTTATCACTGAGCCGTTTTCCCAGCCCCCATTTCTTTGTCTTGACATATATCTGAACATAAAACCTAGGCACCTGCACCATGCCTGTCGGGAAGATGCTCCCAGCCAGAGCATTTCTCTTCCGGTATTCAACTTTTCTTTGACAAAACTGCTTTAAATTTGCTACACTTGGGAGATCCTTAGGTTCTGATTTGAGCCATGCATCTCTTTTCCTCCCTCTCAGATGTCTACGTGTGGCACAATGTCAGGACTGCTGGAAAGGGATGGCTTCCTGGGAGAGCTGGATGGTATGAGAAATGGGAGCTTGCCAGGAAGGAGGCCAGCAGTGGACTTCCCCTGCCCTCCACTTGCCGTCTCCTACATCAGCATCTGTCTAGACTCCCAAGCTAACAAGTTGACTACATACGGTTCAGCTAGCTACCCCCTCATCCCTCCGCTCCAGAATTCATCAAACAGCTGTGGAAAAATCCGTGAGACTTGTCCTCTGCCCTTGACAGTGCCACCCACTTTCAGGTTGAGCAGCTTCCCTGGCAGTCTAGACAATACAAGGATGACACCCTGTTTTAAAACAGAGGGGACATAGCCGGGTGGTGGTGGTGCATGCCTTTAATTCCAACACTTGGGAGGCAGAGGCAGGCAGATCTCTGTGAATTCAAGGCCAGCCTGGTCTACAAGAGCTAGATCCAGGACAGGCTCCAAAGCTACAAAGAAACCCTGTCTTGAAAAACCACAAAAAAAAAAAAAAAACCCAGAGAAGACAGAGGTTAAATGCAATAGACAGGTGGAGAGAAGAGCCTGACTGTGTTATTTTTTTTTTATGATTTATTTATTTAAGTATACAGTGGTCTGCCTGCATGTATGCCTACAGGCCAGAAGAGGGCACCAGATCTCATTACAGGTGGTTGTGAACCACCATGTGGTTGCTGGGAATTGAACTCAGGGCCTTTGGAAGAGCAAGCAGTGCTCTTAACTGCTGAGCCATCTCTCCAGCCCCCCTGATTGTGGTCTCTGCGGTATTTTTGTTTGTTGTTTTGTAATGAGGTCACCTTGGATTCCTAGGTTCAAGCAGTCCTATTTACTGCCCACAACCCCAAGACTCTGGAACTACAAATACACTGATACACCTAGCCCAAAACAAACAAGCTTCTTACTTAATAATACAGTCTATGAACTGAGGTCGGGTAACAGGTACTGAAAAGCGGGTTGTCCAGGCCAGGAGCATTGCAGTCCTGGAGTGAAGGAGTAAGGTCTCAGATGACTGACAGGGAAAGAGGCCAGTGCTGTGGAATTTACATTTAGCTGCTCAAAATATGCACTCTAATTATACAAAGTGCCTTGATCAGTGGTTGCTAGCTACTTTATCTTTTCAGAACAATAGAGCAAATTAAGTTCAGTGGCTCTATATGAGATAGTTATCTCCCAAATGACAATGGTTTAGAATAGTTAATAATGGAAGACTGCTATAGCATTGTCGAATGTTGGAGAAATTATTCAGCTGCTTTTTTTTTTTGTCATTTGGTGTTTTGTTGTGTTTGAGACAGGGTCTCACTCTGTAGTACTGAGTGCTGCGCCACTACACCCACCTTAATTATTCGGTTTTTGTCAGAATATAACAGATGCTGACTCATTTATTTCCTTCTAAAAACACAATTTCTATCCCTTACTTTAAACATATATATATACTTGAAAAGTATATATATTCTTATACTCAATATTAGGAGCAGGTATAAGTTCTGTATTTATAAAAAGGCTTATTTCACAGCTGAGGGTGGAACCGTGAAATGACTTAGTGGGCAAAGGTGCCCATTACCAACCGTGCTGACCTGAGTTTCATCCCTGAAGCCTCCATGGTGACTTGCAGAGGAAAACCTCTGACCTTTACATGAGCACTGGCATGTACATGCTTACACACACATACACACACACACACACAACTACAAATGTTTGTTTGTCTTTAATGAGCTGTTGGAGCTGGAGTGGTGGCTGCTTTTCCAGAGGATCCAGGTTCAATTCCCGGCATTCACATGGCAGCTTGCAAGTGTCTGTAACTCCAGTTCCAGGGGATCTGATGCCCTTACAGAGAAATATATGTAGGCAAAACATCAATGCATAATTACATAAATAATTACATAAAAATAAAATAATTACATAAAAATATAAAGGAATCATTTAATTTTTAAAAAAAATGAGCTGTCATAATGGGACTCACCTTGAATCCCAGCATTCTAGAGGCAGAGGCAGGAGGATCTCTGAGTTCAAGGCCAGTCTACTCTACGTAGTGAGTTCCAGGCTAGCCAGACCTAGACTGTCTTTTAAACAAAACAAAACAAATGTGTGTGTAAATTAATATATATATATATGGGAAAACATGAAAATATCACAGTAGTTTTTCAAGTTTTTGTCTAAAGAGACTTTGGATAGTGGAGAGACTCTATACAGCTTATGGGTTTTAGATTGCTGAGCTGTAATCATGGAAATGCTAGGTGATTTTTGCACATAAACTGTTACATGGTTTCAACATATACCCTCCAACATTGATGACCCAACTTTTGACAAGCATTTCCCCATAGATAGAGCAAGAGTAAGCAAAATGAGTTCCTGTCTCTGTTAATACAAGTTCAAAGTTAGAACTGGAAGTAAAACTCAATGAGACAGTCACCCTGCCAGAAGCAGATTGCACTTAACAGTAAAGATGGCATTCACTAAGTGTAGACTTACTTAATCCTTTGGTGCCACAGTTCTGTTATGGTGTCGGGAGTATAGCCTGGTGGCTAAGTACCAGTGTGTAGCACCAGAAGGGAAAAGAAGTTTTTAAGTTCTCATTTGATAGCAAAATTAGGAAGTGGAGTGGGTGTTCCCAAGGCTTCAGAAGCCATGAGAAGTAACTTTTCTCTTTCTAAATGTCTCAGCCTCCCATGGATGCTAACTGAAGTCCCAGGTGGAGACAGTAGCCACTGCCCAGTGCTGCCCATTGTCTCCTGGGATTCCTAGAAATGGGGAGGGGCCACTGGATTCCTGATCTAGAGAGCAAGGTTAAAGTCAACACAGTTAGAACCCGTATTGGAAATACCAGGGCAAGCTAACAGCCATCAGTGTATGGCCTGCATACACGGCTCAAGTCAGCTCCATAAATGTTAGAGACAGACTTGGAAAGGACTACTTGGGGCTATAAGATGGCTCAGCAGATAAAGGCATTAGCTGTGCAAAGTTGGCAACCTGAGCTCAATCCCCTGGAAGGAAAGAACCAGTTCCACAGAGTTAAGCTCTGGGCTCTGTCCTCTGCTCTAACACAGGCACAGATACACAACAAGAAATAAGCAAACAGTCAAACAACAAAGATGAAAAGAACAGCCAGCCTTGGTGGCGAACGCCTTTAATCCCAGGAGGCAGAAGCAGGTGGATCTCAGTGAGTTCGAGGTCAGCCTGGTCAACAAACTGAGTTCCAAGACAGCCAGGGATGTTACACAGAGAGACCCTGTCTTGATAAAAGAAAAAAGAAGCGAGGGGGGAGGAGGGACTGGAGAGATGACTCAGAGGTTAAGAGCACTGATTGCTCTTCCAGAGGGACCTGAGTTCAATTCCCAACATGGTGGATCAAAACCATCTATCTGTAATGAATCTGGTGCCCTCTTCTGACCTGCAGGCAGAACACTGTATACATAACAGACAGACAGACAGACAGACAGACAGACAGATAGATACATAGATAGATAGATAGATAGATAGATAGATAGATAGATAGATAGATGATAGATAGATAGATAGATAGATGAACAAATAAGTAAATAAATAATAAATCTTTTTTTAAGCAGCCGGGCAGTGGTGGCACACACCTATAATCCCAGCACTTGGGAGGCAGAGACAGAGTTCAAGGCCAGCGTGGTCTACAAAGCAAGTTCCAGGACAGCCAGGACTGTTACACTGAGAAACCCTGACTTGAAAAACCACACCAAACAAACAAAAAAACATCAGGGCTGGAGAGATGGCTCAGCGGTTAAGAGCATTGCCTGCTTCCAAAGGTCCTGAGTTCAATTCCCAGCAATCATATGGTGGCTCACAACCATTTGTAATGAGGTCTGGTGCCCTCTTCTGGCCTGCAGGCATACATGTAGACAGAATATTGTATATATAATAAATAAATAAATATTTTAAAAAACCAAGAGATTGCCGGGCGGTGGTGGCGCACGCCTTTAATCCCAGCACTCGGGAGGCAGAGGCAGGCGGATCTCTGAGTTCGAGGCCAGCCTGGTCTACAAGAGCTAGTTCCAGGACAGGCTCTAGAAACTACAGGGAAACCCTGTCTCGAAAAACCAAAAAAAAAAGAGCAACTTACTAAAAATATTTCCTTTTTTCCATACAATGTTCAGCATCCTAAAGAACCTCCAAAAGTGTATGTTTAGTAAAAGATGACATTACTTCTACTTCTTCTGCTTCCAAGTTACACTGCTTTCCAATTATTATGTGTTTATCTCCGAAGCTTTGGCTTGGGTTTCCCTCTCTCCAGTGTTGTATGTAAATTGCTTCACAGAACAGCCGGGCCCTTCCCTTGTGCACCTGTGAAATGCCCTACATGAGTCTGTGAGTTAGAGACCAGCATAGCCTACACAGCTAGTTGCAGGACAGCCAGGACTGTTACAAAGAGAAACCCTGATAAAAAGGAAGTTAGAAAAAGAGGAAAGGAAGGAAGCAAACAGAGATGTCTCCATGAGACCTCCGCCACAAAATACATTTCTTGACACTTCAAATCCTTATACCAGTGCTTCCGCCCCTATAGACTTAGAGGCAGAAATCCGAGAGATCCAAAACAGATTAAATAATCTAAGTAGAGAGAGGCAGATTTATCCTGTTGTGGAAATTATTGATCCGCAAGGACAGAAGGTCAGGCAGCATAACCCCCTGGCCTTTAAGGATATTAAGCAGTTAAAAGAAGCAGTTATGGACTATGGACCTCATGCTCCTTTCACTATAGCTTTTTTGGAATCCTTTGCAGAACTCAACCTTATACCCAATGACTGGATGCAGCTTTGCAGGGCTTGTCTTTCAGGGGGAGAATTGTTATGGAGAGGTGAAATGCAGGAAAATTGCAAAAAGACAGCATGGAAAAATGCCGAGGCGGGTTTCCCCCAGCATAACCTTGACAAGTTTACTGGTGAAGGACAGTATGCTGGTTTAGCAGCACAGATTGCATATGATCCTTGTCTTATGATTTTTGTCAAGAGGTTTTACACCCCCATAGAAATGGAAATTTAAATGTCTTTATCTGGTTATGCTGGGACATTGATGGCACTCAAGTGATGGGTAGGGTAATTGTTTCTGCCCTTAAGGAAGGTCAAGGTGGAGCCACGTTAAGGAATTGTTTTCAACGTGGAAGGTCAGGACACAACAACAACAACAAAAGGAACTGCCCTGCTGGTAAAGGGATGGTTAATCAGCCCAGGAAAAAAGCCAGGTGTAGTGGCATGCACCTTTAATCCCAGCAACTAGACCCAGCTACTAGAGACAGAGACTGGTGGAACTCTGAGTTTAAGACCAGCCTGGTCTACAGAGTGAGTTCCTAGAACAGCTAGAGGCAGGATGCATAGTGACATCCACTTCTCCCTGGAATACTCTTATCTTTGTTATTAAGAAAAAGTCTAGTAAATGGAGGTTGCTGTAAGATCTTAGAGCAGTAAATAATTATGAACATTCTACAGGGAAATCCAGACCCAACCTCCTTTCGTGAATTGACACCTCAGGCAAGGAAATGTATTACTTTAATTGAGAAAAAGCTTGCCTCTGCTCATACTCATTATATTGACTATAGTCAGCCGTTGCTATTGATAATTTTTCCCTCTCAGCATAGTCCTACTGGAGTTTTTTGGCAGCGAGGACCCATCCTATGGGTACATGAACGCGTGTCACCTGTAAAAATTGTTATCTCGTACCCATCAGCTGTGCTACGTGTTATTCAGAAAGGGTATAAACTTAGTTTGCAAACCTTTGGAATGTTACCTGATAAGGTTATTATGCCTTATACCCAGGCAGAAATAACTTGGTTACAAAATTTTGCTGAAGATTGGACCTTGTTTTTATGCACTAATCCCTGCAAGTTTGATAATCATTATCCTTCTGATAAGTTGGTCACCTTTTTCAAAAATCATCTGGTGTGTTTCCCTAAAGTTATTTCTTTGCAGCCTCTGGCAGGGGCTCGGAATGTGTTTACTGATGGATCTTCCACAGGGAGAGCTGTGGTAGCCTCCCCTCCTGATTTTGATATTCAGCCTGTTGATACTAAATCTGCTCAGGTGGCTGAATTGATCGCTGTTCAAATGGCCTTAAAGAAATATGCTGATATTCCATTTAACCGTTTTACTGATAGTCAGTATATAAGCAAAATTCTTGCACCTTTGGAAACTGCAGCTTATATTGCCTCTGTATCTCGAGTCCAGACGCAGTTATTGGCTATTCAAACTTTGCTTTGGGCCCGGTCTGTTCCCATTTACGTAGGGCATTTACGGGCTCATACTGACCTCCCTGGTCCCTTGAGCGAGGGGAATGCATTGGCTGATCAGCTTACCCGCCAAATTTGTGCGGTTAGTCTAGAATCTTATGAAGCTGCGGAAAAAGCTCATAATCGTTTTCATCTCAATGCTGGGTCGTTAAGATTTCATTTTAAGATATCTAGAGAGCAAGCCACTGATATTGTTAAAAAATGTTCTCTGTGTACAGAACTTTTAACTGTTCCCCATTTGGGAGTTAATCCTCGTGGGCTTGCTCCTAATCATTTATGGCAAATGGATGTTACCCATGTTCCTTCTTTTGGGCGTTTGCAATATGTTCACGTAACCGTGGATACATATTCTCATCTTATTTTTGCCTCAGCTCATACAGGAGAAAAATTACGTGATGTTAAAAGTCACTGTCTCCAGGCCTTTGCCTACATGGGAGTTCCAAAAACTATAAAAACTGATAATGGGCCAGCCTACACCAGCTCTGGCTTTACTAAATTTTGTTCTGACTTTTTCATTTCCCATAAAACGGGAATACCTTATAATCCTCAAGGACAAGCTATAGTGGAACGAGCGCATCGTACGCTCAAAGCCTATCTGCATAAAACAAGAAAGGGGGAATATGGTTCCACCCCCAGAGACCATTTGTCTTTTATTTTATACATTTTAAATTTTTTGACTGTTGATGCTCAATCTCATACCGCTGCTGACCGGCACTGGCGGCCAGATTCTTCCGGGATGCCTCATGTTAAATGGAAGAATCTAGCAGATGGCACCTGGTATGGTCCAGATCCTGTACTGGTGTGGGGAAGAGGGGCTGTTTGTGTTTTCCCACAGGATGCTGACAATCCAATATGGGTACCTGAGCGTCTGGTGCGTGCTGTGGATTTTCCCGTCCAGAAGCCTGAAGACAGGACAGAGCCAAGAGATCAAGTAGATACTGGCTTGTCAACTGAAGAGTTGCTGGGATCCTGAGGAGCTAGCTGTGGTGGTCCGAGTGCTAAGGACCTATCTACCCATCCCATGATAATGCAGCCATTGCTGCGGCTGCCAGAGCAGCTAGAGCTGCTGGATTTTCCATTAGTCAGTCAGTTGCTTCTGCTTGCACAATGGATACCCTCTCAGGGCAGGTTGCAAATGCCTTGGCCATTCAAATTGAGCTAAATTTACAAATGAATATTGCAGTTAATTTTGCTATTGGTTGTGGTTAAAGTCCACTGCTAAGTTACAGTAAAGGTTTATTGCTGTTTTTCATGGACCCTGGAGTATACAATTTACTAATTGGCTCTTGAGATTATTCTAGTTTACTATACCAGGGTTCCTTTCACCAGTGCTGAGACCTTACTTAAAGGACTCCATTTTGGGCAGACTTATTAAGCAGGCACAGTCTCCTAAGGAATGCTTAAATGCACTGGAGCATCATCTTCATGGTTTCATGGTGCCAGAGCCAAAGGCAAACTCAGGTCAATGTTGCCACGTGGCAAGTCCTCTTAGCAATTGCCCCAGAGAATCTTTCAGCACAAATCTGGCTGAACTCAGTGATGGGTGACTAGTGAGCCAATGACGGGAAAGGTTTTTGGGGGGCTACCCCAACCTAAGACAGGAAATGTGTTTTGACCTGGATGCTTTCCCATGACGGGTAAGGGGTATTGCCTGACGTCCAATGCCACCCAAGACAGGCCTAGTCATAATTTATATAAAAAGGGAGACCTGTAGGGCCCGGGTCTGCCCTTGTTCCTGGGGCTCACCTTGAGGACGGTTTCTGGTCAGATGACTAAGCATCCTGTTTGTTCCTGTGCTCCCTCTGCCCTGCCTGGTGATTTGTTGTAGGGCATTGTTGACTCTATTGTTGGTATGGTAATTTCCCACCTGCCTAGGTGGAAGTCCTTGTGCAGCAGTTAGATATGGTAATTTCCCACCTGCCTGGGTGGAATTCCTTGGGCAGGAGTGGGGTATATAAGATTTTCCCCAAGGCTAAATAAACGGCATTCGGCTGATCTCCTTTCGAATGACCCAGGTCTCTTTGTGTGTTCTTTCAATCTCCAGGCCCTTGTCCGACTCGCATAAGGTACAGTGGCGCGTGAACTGTACCGAGGGGGTAACACAGAATTGGGTGTTACAGGTACGTACAAGATTCCCGTGTTCACAGCATCCATATATGTCCATTCGGGAGACATGGAGGGCTGCGTCGTTGCTATTTGCCTTGCCCTTGCTTGAGAGTGGGTACAAACACTAAGATCCTCCCTCCACCATGAGGGAGAATCCATCCCCCTGCTGTGTGAGATATGGGAATAATTCATCTTTTTTGTAGATAAGGAGGAGGTTTTCATGATCTGACTTACACAGGCAATGGTGTAGCAGGAAACACAGACAAGTTTTGTTTTTCCCACACATCCTTATCCTGTAATGAGGCCAGCATGCAATTTACTTTGGTGGAGTCTATGTCCTGTCCAAGGGAAAGGATACTATACTATGTAAATTTGAGGATGTCTTGTCATGCACGCATATTGTAAATTTAACTCATTTTACTCAAACGTTCAATTTCCCCATAGCCAGTTTTTTAAAATATTATTTTATAAACTTTAGAGTTATCTGTATTAGACTTAATTATTGACAACATAAACAGAAAGCTATATAATGAGAAATATAAATTGGTTTCTTCCTCCAATCTTATCTCTGTAAATAAATTACATTTGCATTTATATGACTACAGATATAAATCTGGATACATTAAGAATATTTAATTGGAGCTGGGGAGATGGCTGTGTGCTTAAGAACACTAGCTGCGGGGTTGGAGAGATGGCTCAGAGGCTAAGATCACTGATTCCTCTTTCAAAGGTCCTGAGTATAATTCCCAGCAACCACATAGTGGCTCGCAACCATCTGTTATAAGATCTGATGTCCTCTTCTGGCCTGCAGGTGTACATGCAGGCAGAACACTGTACACATAATAAGTAATAAAGAAAACATTAAGAGAGAGAGAGAGAGAGAGAGAACTGGCTGCTTTTCCAGAGGACCAGGGTTCAATACCCAGCTCCCAGAAGGCAGATCCCAACTGTCTGTAACTCCACTTCCAAGGGATCCAGCACCTTCATACAGACATGCATGCAGGCAAAAACACCAATGCACATGAAATAAAAATAAGTTTAAAAAAATTTAAGAACATTTAATTATAAAGTGACTGATCATTAATTTTTACGGTTTTAGTCACCTTTGTCTCAACAATTTACAATAAATTAGTAACTCTCACAAGATTAGGATTTTGTAAAATAAGGTAATTTATCCCTGCTAGAATTTTGAGCCTTGGACTGGATGTGGTGGTGCACACCTTTAATCCCAGCACTCGGGAGGCAGAGGCAGGCGGATCTCTGTGAGTTCGACCGATGCCATCCTGGTCTACAAAGTGAGCTCCAGAACAGCCATAGCTGTTATACAGAGAAAACCTGTCTTGGAAAAAGAAAAATATTTTGAGCCTTGGTGTTTCTGTCTTTTTGGCCGTGGTAGTTGAAGAAACAAGACAATGAAGGGAAAGTGTCTCAATATGTCACAAACGTGCTGCCTCTGGCGCCAAGACGACCACCTGCATGGATGTGACAAATGTGACTGCCCAGTCAAGTGCAAGAGACAACAATACATCCCAGGACTGGGCAAAGGAGGGGCATAAGATTGTCTATCACAGATTAAGACATAGATTCCTAAACCCACAAGGGCACATCTGGTTCATTTTGAGGGTTTCAACAATTAGTCCTAAAATAAAGGCCAGGTTTCAAAAAAAAAAAAAGGATTTTGAGCCTTACAGATTATAATTTTTTTCATTTGAAGCTCTTCTAGTACCAAAGTAAACTTTAGGCCATAAACCTCGTCTATAGGGAACCTGGGAACCTCACTCCCTGGATCTCACAGAACAGATCTTTTATATTATGTAATTTATCATAAAAATGTTAATTACAGGAAAAAAAGGAGCATCTTTTAGTCAGCTTTTGTTAGTATGAATAGGCTGTTATAATCTTAGGAGCATTAACAAATGTATAACTATTATAACAAATGTATAACTATTATAACAAAGACTAAATCACTTACATTTCATTCCCCATAGGTCCAGTATCACATGTTCAGATTTTCTGTGATTCGGCTCCGGACTTATGGTTTTGTTTTTGATCTTCATTTATATGAATCTTTCCATCTAAAATATTTATCTTTTGTAACATTTTTATGGCCTTGTTGATCTTGAGAAGGTTTGCGTCTCAGAAAGAGCTTCAGAAATTATCAGTAATCTTGAAAGAGAGAGCATTCTTTGCAAATGACACTCAGTGGGTGGAGGATGCTAGGGGAGGTGCTCAAAGAGTTGCACTTAAATACTGCTGAGTCGTGTTGAACCAATCTGCCTTCTTGCCTCTCGTGGGTTAACACTGCTGGTTGTGGTGTTTGCACGTGCACACACACACACACACACACACACACACACACTGCTCTGTAATAGGAGACTGCTTGTTTGTTTCCTGGCTGCCCAGACTCCCAAAATAACCACACAGAAACCATCTTAATTACAACACTGCTTGGCCTATTAACTTATGCATATTTTAGCTCACTCTTAAATTAGCCCATTTCTATTATTTTATATTTTACCACGAGGTTCGTGGCCCACCGGCAAGGTTCCAGTTGGCAGCTCACCTCTTTCCCCTCTCGCCACTACATGGCATCTCTCTGACTCCACTTTCATTCTCCCAGCATTCAGTTTACTTCCCCCCCCTCACCTCTATTCTGCCCCTCCTGGCCCAAAACAGATTCTTTATTAACCAATGGTATTCACAGCATACAGAGGGAAATCCCACATCACTGCAAAGGAGACCTCTTAACCCAAGAAGGGAGGAGAGAGGGTCTGAGGATGAAAGATAGGCGAGGAGAATTGAGTTGACCGAACTGTCAATATAATCCCAGAGAAGGGAGTAAAGCCTCTCATGGAACATAGGCACCTAGGGTGCAGTCTTTCTGGGCTCTCCTGTCCTTGAGACAACAACGAAAAGGACAGGACAAGACAGACACACGGAGAGCAAGGATCAAGACTCCTCCCCCCCAAACACCCTCTGGACAGGCACTGTCCAGAGCAGAATTCGCTTTACCTGCCAATTGGCTCTCTATCTCATCTAACTTAGATGTTTCTTAGCAACAGGTGGATTCTGAACTGCCACCCCTGTGTCCTGTGAAGTCACTGCCAGTTAGGGCCCAGTCAGACTCCATAACCTCTTCCAAATTCCCAGCTCAGACCATGGAGCCTGTGGTCCAGATGCAAGCAAACCAGTTTGCCCAGTCATTCACACATTTGGTCAGCCAGCCTTTCACTTAGGCAGAGAACCAAGTCTTTCACAATTGTTACAGGGGAAGTCTCCAGTAAGGAATGACCTTCCCAAATCAGGGGAAACTCAACCAGGGTGTCCTTCCCTACTATCCAGAACTGAATTCAGAATCCAGACTTACCTCTCAGGAGAACCAACTTGGGGTTCCTGTCCAGGAACACAGTAGTCTTTCCAGGCCTCAGCAGAAGACATGAACCACTTGAACACCTTCAGTGGGCACCCCTTCTGCAGCATCCCCATGACCCAGAGTGAGGCTGAGTTCTGTATGGAGTGTGGGATCTCGCTGGGGTCTCCAAGTGAAATTCAAGAGCCTGGCATGATCTGAGAATATGACAACTTCCCTTAGTGTAGGACCAATGACGTGTACAACAGCTCTCCACATTAAATAGAAAGAAGGAAATCGCCAGGTGGCGGTGGCACACACCTTTAATCCCAGCACTTGGGAGGCAGAGTCAGGTGGATCTCCGTGAGTTCGAGGCCAGCCTGGTCTACAAGAGCTAGTTCCAAAGCTGCAGAGAAAGCCTGACTTGAAAATCAAAAAAAAAAAAGTTACATGAAAAGATCTCAACAGAGCTAGTCATTAATGAGTTGTAAATTAAAAGCACAATGAGGAGTCATTTCACACACACATTCAGTTTATTTATTTATTTACTTACTTTCTCAGAGACGGTCTCCTTTTGGAGCTGAGGCTGGCCTCAAACTTGCAATGATCTTCCTGCATCAACTAACTAGCGTTTATTTCATTTTTTAGATTTAGTTATTTTGGGTTTTTTCTTCAAGACAGGGTTTCTCTGTGTAACAGTCTTGGCTGTCGGCTGTCCTGGAACTCATTTTCTAAACCAGGCTGGCCTTGAACTCACAGGGATCCACCTGCCTCTGCTTCCTGAGTGCTGAGATTAAAGGCGTGCACCACCACCCGGCTAGATATATTTATTCTTATGTGTATGAGTCTTTTGCCTGCATGGATATTTGTACATCAGGTGTGTGTCTGGTGCCTGCAAAGGCAGGACGAGGGCATCAGATACCCTTGAACTGAAGTTGTAGATGGTCGTTAGCCACTGTTAGGTACAAAGGAGACGCCAATTCCCTAAACTCCAAAAGGTGGCCCAAATATTCAGAAATGAGCTCAACCTGGACAACGGAGGATTAGGGGCAGTTAGGTGAAAGCCAGCATTCCTCAGGAACTTGTGAAGCCAGTTCCACTCTATCAAAGAGTCATTTCCTTACCTCTGACAGAAGGGACACACCTGTTGTGGCTACTAGTAGACCAAAGTTCATGTTGGCCTCCAGGCTCCCACAGTATCACAAGTACCTGTTACACATTTCAAAGTCCATCCTAACTCTTCTCACCTCGCCCTACCTAAGCTTCCTCCAGCTCACAGGCTTCCCTACGCCCAGCTACTCATTCTCCTTACAACCCTGCTATTTCCGATAGGTTGACTCTCTCCCTTCCTGTTTGTGCCCTCATCCCCACCCCTTTCTTTTTCCCTCTCCCCATTTCTCTGCTCTGCCGCTGCTTCTCTCCTTGCAAGGTCCAACCTGCTGGCCGTGTCCAGTCTACTTTTTTCTCTCTCTGCTCTGGATTCTTCCAGGTGAATCTGGCTGTGCTCTCCCTCAGGTCTGCAATTAGCCTTAACCATCCCGTGGGGTGGTCATGTTGTCAGTGTATACAGCCATCATATGGGTGCTGGGAATCTAACTTGAGTTGTCAGGTGGAGCTATCAGTGCCTTTAACCACTGACCCATCTCTCCAGCTCTCTGCCTCTTGAAGGCTAAGTGTGAGCCATCATGACAAGTTAGAATGACTCACACTAAACCATCACAAGTATTGATGAGGAGCAGGAGAAAAGGAAACACACATGTACTGAGGGTGACAATGTAAATCACACCATGTAAAACACTGGGGAAGGTTCTCAAAGAATTAAAAACAGGCTGGGCGGTGGTGGCTCGCACCTTTAATCCCAGAACTCGGGAGGCAGAGGCAGATGTTCACCACGTTGTGCATTTATTTCAGTGCTGGGGCTTGAATCCTGGGCTTCCAGCGTGCTGGGCAAGCGATCTACCAAGAGCCCCTTGCTGAGACTGCAGCCTCTTCTGGAGATGTCTAGAGTAAATGAAATGTGCGTGTTGATTTGATGCCTGCCTTCCCACATTCACCGCAGAATTATTCCTAAGAGGTAGGCTAGAGAATTTAGTAATAAACGATGAAAGAAAGTATGACGTGCATGCATACATACCCACTCAATGCCTTTGGTCTTCCCTAGTCTTGTCGCTTGTCACAGAACAGCTGACCTTAGAGACCATGCTTAACAAATTAATCAGACACAGAAAGACTTCACGAATTTGCTTACATGTGGAACTTTAAAAGTTCTGTATATAAACCGGGCGGTGGTGGTGCACACCTTTGATCCTAGCACTCTGGAGGCAGAGGCAGGCCCCAGAGTGAGTTCCAGGACAGCCGGGCTACACAGAGAAACCCGGCCTTGAAGAAAGAAGGGGAAAATATCCTGTTCTATTGAATGCGTGTTGCTTACACATCATCATAACGTGAATAAATCTAAGTCCCAGGTCCCGATTTCATGTGCAATGGCTGGGTGTGGTTTTGCACCCATTTGTTCCAGTTCCGGAGATGCAGAAACTGGTCTGGTCTACAAACTGAGTTTCAGGCCAGCCAGTACCACAGAGTGAGAACCAATCTCAAAAGCAAATAAACCAACAACAACAAAGAAAACCCCAAACCCAATAATGCAAAAGGAACTTCAGTGCCTTACAAAAAGCATTGTGTAAAGTGAAGTGAAACAAGTCTTTAAGTTCCTGATTCACGCAGAAATAGGAACTGTTGTTAAAAAACAAAAAACAAAAAAAAGTCTGTTCTTCTTCCTTTGTTCTTGGTGACCAGAACAAACCTTGTGCGGACTGTTCATGCAATCTACCACCGACTTACACCCCATGGCTCAGAAGAAGGATTTTGAATTCCTCGAGAAGGTTCTTCGTCCAAATCCTCTTCAGCATGTCTAACTTAAATTACTTGTATCGCTCTTTACCACGATGCGCTTGAGGGCGGCCAGGCGAGGCCACTCACTGTTCATTGTCGTGCTTCCTCGCCCACTGTAAAGGTGAGTAGAGTCAGATATAATGCCAGCCTCACAGGAACTGGGGAGATCCCGTGAGCTTCTACACGTGACGTGCTAAGAGCCCAAGGCAGCAAGCGCTTACGTCTTAGCCTTGACTATTGTTAGTGACACATTTCCAAACCAAACTCACGGTGTCACTTGTCACCTAGCGTTCATGACTTCCGCGTCCATCACGGATCTCATAGCATGGTGAGCAACTAAGGATCCCAGATTCCCGTCACAACTCAAGCCACCCTCGCTATTTCGGAATTATGTTTTCCTTTTCTGTTATTCACATTCAGGACCGTTCTAAAATGTTTCTTCAAATATTTTTGTTTATATATTAGTGCGTGCTTGAGGGCATGCATGTGTAAGCATGTGCAGGCAAGATCCCTCCGAGATCGGAAGAGAGCACCAGATCCCCTGGAACTGAAGTGGCAATGTGCGTGCCGGAAACCCAAACTCAGGTCCTCTTCAAGAGCTGTGAATGCTCTTAACCACTAAACCATTTCTTCAGTCCCGTTTTTTATTTGTGTGTGTGTGTGTGTGTGTGTGTGTGTGTGTGTGTGTGTATGCATGCGCGCGCACACATTAGTCTCCCTGTGTGATTGTATTATGGATATACAGGTTCATGCGCCTATCTCTGTTGGTGGAGTCCGGAAGATACCATGGGGTCCTCCTATAGCACTCTCTGCCTTCTCCTTGAGGCAGCGTCTCTCCCTGAATCTGGGGCTTGGATTCCGTTTGCTAGGCTGGCAGTCAGCAAACCCCGTGTATCCCCACCCATCACCCGCAGGGGTTACAGGCACGAGGAAGTATGGGTGCTGAGACTGAACTCCAGTTCCCACAACTTTGCATCAAGTGCTCTTTTTTCTTTCTTTCTGCTTGTTTTTTTCAAGACAGGGTTTCTCTGTGCATCTCTGACTGTCCTGGAATACACTCTGTAGACCAGGTTGGCCTTGAACTCCTAGAGATTCTCTGCCTCCCTGGGTGCTGGGATTAAAGGTGTGCGCCCTCACCACTCAATGCACCAAGTGCTGTTGATTGCTGAGCCACCTCTATTTAAAAATTTAAAAATAATCTCCAATTTATTCTTTGACGATTTCATACTTGCATATAATAATGTATTTCGATCAAAGTCACCCATCTTCTTTCTTTAAACCCCCCAATCTTTCTTCCCAGCATACCCCCTTCCCCTTATTTGACTTTTTAATTTTAAACCCTAGAAGTTTATAGTTGCTTGAATATGCAAGTAAGCATGTGTGCCTATATACTGGATCACCAACCAGTGGTTGGTTCCACCCATGAAGAAAAATGACTCTCCTATCCCTAGCAGCCATTGACTCTGACATTTCCTCGGCTAGGACTGGGATGTCATATATCCCACCCCATTCGTGTTGGAATGTTGAATGCATGATCTTGTGCTGGTCTAAAACAAAATGTGATTAAATTTTTTTCTTTATAAAGGCAATGTTTCTTCATCGTGGAAAATATGAAAAACGTCAAATAAATAAGGATTATGCAAAAGACCCAATTACAATGTTAGCATACTTCACATTTTCCAACATAATCAAGGCATTACTATATGTACAAGTGTGACCTGTTAAATTTAAAATGTTCGTAACATTTTATGTCTTGTTTAAACTAAGGTTTTAACAATTTGAATTCCCAAAGTAAAGCATTTTTAATGAATTATTGTTTGTGTGTGTGTGGGGGGGGATTAGGTACCCATGCCACAGCACATGTGTGGAACTGAGAACCATTTATTCTGTCCTTTCACCCTTGTACGTGAGATCCAGGACCTAGAACTCAGCTCCCCACCCTTGCCTGGCATGTTCCTAGCCCTGCTGAGCTGTTGCACAGGCCTCAAAGGAGATGTTTTTGAAAGATTAGAAAGTAGAGTGTCAATGCAACAACCACAAACAACAACAGAAACCAAAACACAGCTCTCATCTTCAAGGGAAAAAGAGATTATTTTGGAGTCATTCTGAGTGACTGTGGCCCAGGAACACAGGTTTGGGTCACCCCAGACTCCATCTTCCATCATGGAAGCAGTTTGATAGTTTTTTCTTTCTTTCTTTCTTTTTTTTTTTTTTTTTTTTTTTTTGGTTTTTCAAGACAGGGTTTCTCTGCAGCTTTGTTAGAGCCTGTCCTGGACCTAGCTCTTGTAGACCAGGCTGGCCTCGAACTCACAGAAATCCGCCTGCCTCTGCCTCCCGAGTGCTGGGATTAAAAGCGTGCGCCACCACCGCCCGGCCAGTTTGATAGTTTTTACAGAACAAAAAAAGTCATCCATAAGGCAGGCTTGAAACTACATCCTGGTGTGTCAGCGAGGTGGTTTCAGTAAGAGCAGAGAAGCTTTTCTATAGGGCCAGGATGCTATCTGATGACGTATGGGGCTTTGGGGGGGGGTGGAAGCTAGCGGTCCGCTAAGTTAATAGATTCCAAAATTTTTAATCTATAGTTACAGAATGCTAGTTCTGACACAGAGGTGGGGAAGAGGCTGTTCTGTGGTCTTACCTAGCCATGATAAGTGTATGTATGTAAGGGGTGAGGGGCACAGTAAAGAAAATGAAATGTCCACTTTGTGAGTGGGAAAGGTAAGGTTTAGTCCCAACAACCGAGGCTGTCTGTCTCAGGGAAAGCAGAGAGTAGGGAGGTGTGGGAATGGGTGTCTGGGGAGGAGGGGACCCTAAGAACTGGAGGAGGGTGGGGAGAAGGGTTAGGATGCTGACATGGGGGCTTTGAAATTTATTTTTATTTATTTTTTGGAGATAGGGTTTCTCTGTAGCTTTGGGGCCTAGCTACAGAACTAGCTCTTGTAGACCAGGCTGGACTCGAACTCACAGAGATCTACCTGCCTCTGCCTCCTGAATGCTGGGATTAAAGCTGTGTGCCACCATGCCACCACCACCTAGTTGAAATGTTAAGTCCTGTGAGTAGGGACCAAAGGAGCCTGGGGGCTAAGCATAGACTTCCACAGATCTGTAGGTGCAACAGGCACACTCAAACTGAACTATATGTCTCCTTTTGCCAGAGGCAAGGGAAACTCCTTTTGAAGGAAAGGAACCTGTTTCACAAGTTGTTGAGGAATGTTGGCTCTTATCTAACCGCCAGAGGTCCTCTGACTAGTCCAGGTTGGTCCTGGATCTAGACTCAATTTTGGAGTCAGTAGGTCTGCCCTTTTCGGGGGTGGAGTTGAGTGGGGTACCCTTTGGACCTGAAGATAAGTTGACTATCCTCTAGACCTGTAACTGTGGTTTTTTATCAGCCTTTGCAGACACAGCTTCTCTTCAGGAATTCTCATTTACAACTCTGTTCACAATCTGTACAACTCTTTGTCAACTCTGTTCACTATTACTTTTTGTTTGTTTTTGAGTATCTGAGCCCGCGTGTGTCGGGAGCTATGGTGATCAGAGACTTAGAACCGTTGGAACTGGTGGTCAGCAGCCAGACGTGGGTGCTGGGAACTGAACTTGGGTCCTTCAGAGGAGCGGCAAGCGCTCCCAACTGCGGAGCCATCTCTCCAGCACGAAGAGATTGTTACTTTTAATATTCGAATATAACCTGTTCTGCTAATTGTTAAGTCACAAAACAGGACCCCCAAACGGCAGTGCTGCTGACAATGTCCTAGATGACTGGTCATTTCTAGAAAACAAAAACCTAAATTTCTTAGCCGGGAAACAGAAACCCAGCTTCAGCATTCCTCAGAAATCTCATGATTCTGGTTTCTGTTGGGAAAGCAACCACTTCCCTTCTCCGCCCCTAACGGTCGATTACTCGGGGCACCAGTGCATCTCACCATGTAAGCTAGTTTTTCAACCCTGGTTTATCCAAGCATAAAGTCACGGTCCAGCATTAATCATTATAATCATTATTCTATTGAAACCAGAGGCAATGATGAAACCTGTCTCTTTAAAAGGATTTTTTTAAAAAAAAAAAAAAAAAAGGAAATGAAATCAACTTTTAAACCTTGACTAGAGCACTAAAAAGGTCGGATTCTTAGGGCACTGTCAACAGCATCGCTACTTTGGGCCCGATTTGTGACATACCACTAATGAGATATATAAAGGCTTTTTTTTTTTTTTTCTGGGGAAGGGAGTTATTCTCATTCGTTTGGGGGGGAAAAAAAAAAGCAAAAAACGGTAACGTGGTCCGAAGGCGGGAGGCAGCAAATCAGAGCGTCAGGCCGCTGCGCGGCGCACGGTGATGACGCGACCTCATGCGCCGCCCCCATCCGCTCGCGACGGAGCTGCGTCACCGGTGTTCGGTGCTCACCTCCTGGAGACCGCGGCGGCGGTAGGCCCCGGCGCTGGCCTCCCGCTCGCGGGGAGCTCGTTCGGCGGCGCGATGAGGCGCAGCAAGGCCGAGGTGGAGCGATACATCGCTTCGGTGCAGGGCTCCGCCCCGTCGTCCCGAGAGGTGAGCAGGTCAGGGCAGGCCGGCGTCATGGCTCCCGGCGGCCTCGGCTTCGGCTGGAGCGGAGGCGGCCGCGGGCGGCGTTGGCGTGGCGCTGCTGAGCACCGGAGGCGTGGGGACGGCGGCCACCCGCCTTTCCTCCTCATGGCGGCCCGCCGCGGGCCCACTCGGGCCTCGTCTCCTCGGTCTCCGTGCGATCGGCCGGCTTTGGGCGCTGCGCGGGGCTCGTCTGGCCGTGCAGGCGCCTTGGGTCGCCCGGAATAGCCAGGTCCTGCGACGCGGGCCGTGGCTCCCCGGGAGGCTGACGCCGCTCGGCCATGGGTTTTTCCCGCTGTGTGGGTGGCTGCGTGGACGTGGAGCGGACAGACAACCACATTCGCAAGGGCGCGTCAGCACAAATCACACGGGAGGCCCTTAATTGGGAGTCTTCGCTTGCTGTGCCCCACTCCTTACATCCGCTTCCCAAACCTCTTTTGGAAGCTGCTATTCTTGGCTTTTTTTTTTTTTTTTTTTTTTAGAAGTTTTTATTTAAAGGCGGAAGGTCGGGAATTTTAAATTTCTTGAAGGCAGTAGTTTCTATGCCTAACTACCATGTCTTTTGGGTGTTTTTCTAATTTTGATCATTAATGTGTTATAATTACTTTGCCGGTGGAGAGAGAGATTCAGAGGCTCCAGAGTCAATTTTTTCTGGTGTTGAACAATCAAGTTCTGCCATTTGTAAACTGGAATTTGGTACAGTATAGACTCCGTCAATAAAAACATAGTTTTGTTTCATGTTAAACGTTTGTGGCAAAGTTTGAAATACAGCGAGCTTCAATTTATCTCTTGCAAATGCATAGTTCAGTCAGTTATTTATTTATTTTTCTTTTGTTTTGTTTTTTGAGACAAGGTTTCCCTGTAGTTTCTAGAGCCTGTCCTGGAACTAGCTCTTGTAGACCAGGCTGGCCTCGAACTCTGAGATCCGCCTGCCTCTGCCTCCCGATTGCTGGGATTAAAGGCATGCGCCACCACTGCCCGGCCAGTCAGTTATTTTTTTAAATTTTGAAAAATAGAGTTGTCTCTAAGGATTTTTATGATCGTCCACAATTCATGCAAGTCCCTTATGTAAATGGCAGAGTTTTTTTTTTTTTGTTACTTTAAATGTTTTCTTAGTTTGAAAGGGTTAAATAATCCTGTCCAATGAATCTAACCCAAAAAAAGTCAGGATCCAAAGTGATCTTTAACATTTTCAAGTTCAAAGGCGGGCACTCAGGAGGCAGAGGCAGGCGGATCTCTGTGTGTTCGAGGCCAGCCTGGTCTACAAGAGCTAGTTCAGGGACAGGCTCCAGAGCTACAGAGAAACCTTGTCTTGAAAAACCAAAAAAAAAAAAAAAGAAAAGAAAAAAGAAAAATTCAAGTTCATTTAGTGCTGGTATGCCACAAGTGGGGAATTTACAACTAGTTGCCTCTGATGGGTCAAAATCAAAACTCCAGGGCCCAAAAATTAAGTGAAAGTACCTTCAGGTTTCTGTGAAATAGGTCCACATATACACATGTATTTATATTTAGACTTGGGTCTTGTCACCAGGATGTCTCATTTGTTTGAAAATATTTTTAAAATCTGAGACCAAAAACCCAAACCCAAAGACCCTGAAATCTAAAAATGCCAAAAATTTCAGATTTCATGTTCAGCTAATAGTACGTAATACTCTATAAATAGTTGTTAAATTTTGTTAGGAATGGTAACAAGCAAATAAAGTCAGTATGTATTTAATTCCTATTATTTTTTTATTTGTTTGGCTTTCTAGTCAGGGTCTCATTATGTAGCTTCTGGTGTCATGGAACTCACTAGTAGATCAGGCTGGCCTTGAACTCACAGAGCCCCTTCTGCCTCTCCCTCCCGAGTGCTGGTGTCCACCCCTGAATGCAGCATGCCAGTTTTTGATGTAGGAATGGTTGAGTTGGTTGGAGAGTGACGGCTGTAAGAAAGCTTGTCTTAGCTAGTCTCCTTCATCGTTCACTTGTGTGCTGTTAACATTCAACCAAAAGCCTTACTTCCAAACCTTTGTATTTACACAGAAATTATGTCAAACAAGTTCTGTAACTAAGAAATAATGCCTCAGGCCTTTTTTTCCTGTGCTCCTGGTGACCTGTATTTTACTGTTTTCATTTTATAAATTTGTTATTATTGATATTTCATGTTTGTAGGATATTACTTTTATCCTTTTGTGGCCAGTTCATTTCACTTAATGTAATTTCAAGGTCATCCATGTTGTAGCAGGTGTTAAGAGTCACCTCTTTTTAATGGCTGAATAATAGTATGTATGTATCTTAGGCATGCCATGTTTTGCTTATTCATTTACTGTTGATTGATACTTAGGTTGTTTATATCTTTTGTTCAATACATACAATGCAGTGAACAATGATATAAAAATTTTAGTGCTTACTCTTTAATTCCCTTCGGTTTACACCAAAAAATAATTATTGGACTGTACGTTAATTGGTGTTTTCTGAGGAGCCCCCAGATTCTTTTCTATTGTGACTGTACTTTCTTATGGGGTTTCAATAATTTTTTTAACCAGTGCTTTACATTTATTTTTTATTGCATCTTATTTTTTGAGTTTGTGTGTGTGTGTGTGTGTGTGTGTAAATAAGTAAGTGCACTTGTGGAAGTCAAGGAAATTTCCTAGAGTTGGGGCCTAGGGGTGGAATTTAGGTCTTTGGGCTTGATGGCAAGGTGCACTTACTCATTGAAGCCATATTGCCAGCTCTAACTATCCTAAATCTTAAAATAATTTTTTAAAAATATTTTTGTTATTTCTATGCCTTTATGTATCACATGTGTTCCTATGCCGGAGGAGGCCAGAAGAAGACATCAGATCTCCTGACACTAGAGTCACACATGGTTGTGAGCTGCCATGTGGGCCCGGGACTCAAACCTAGATCCTTTGAAGGAGCAGATAGAGAGCTCTTAGCCACTGAGCCATCTCTCCAGCTCCAGTTATCTTAAATATTATGTTCATATATAGTTTACAGATTTATATTAGCAACACATCTACCCCAATTGTCCTTCTAATGAACTTGCAAAAGTACTACCAGTCCCACATACACACTGGTTGTGTGCTGTATGTTTTTGAATAATTAAAGGTAATACTGAATTATAACTTAGTCAGTCTGACCTAACTTTAAGAATTTAAGGGGCTGGGCGGTAGTGGCGCATGCCTTTAGTCCCAGCAGTCGGTAGGCAGAGGCAGGTGGATCTCTGAGTTTGAGGCCAGTCTGGTTTACAACAGCTAGTTCCAGGACAACTAGGGCGGTTACACATTGAAACCTTGTCTTGAAACACCTCCCTCTATCCCAAAAAAGAAGAATTTAGGGACTGTAGAAATGACTTAGAGTTTAGGATCACTCACTGCTCTTGCAGAGGACCCAGGTTCAGGTCAGTTGTCCATATAGTATGCTTATAGTTACAATTGGAATTCTAGGGGACACAACACCCTTTTCTGATCTCCAGCATCAGGCACGCATTTGGTATACATAGCCTATATGCAGAGGAAACAACTCCTACATATAAAATGAATACATAAATTATAAAAAATAATTTGAAAGTAAAATTTAACTTGCTACTGTCTTGTGCTCAAATTTCAAATATGATTTTGTAAATCTTTGTAAAGTTAGGTAGCAGAAAGAGGTATTAAAATTGAGAGTGTGATAGGGGGCTGGAGAGATGGGTGAGCAGTTTAAGGCACCCACTGCTGGGTTCAATTCCCAGCAATTCCCAGCCATCTGTAGTGAGATGTGGTGTCCTCTTCTGGCCCGTAGGCATGCATGTAGACAGAACATTGTATAATAAGTAAATCTTTAAAACAAAATTAAAAGACTAATACATAAAAACTGGGCATGATGTCTCATACTCTTTAAAAAATTATTACTTATGTGTGTGGGCGTTTTGCCTGTGTGTTTGTCTGTGTAGCATGCACATTTTCAGTGCCTACAGAATCCAGAAGGTGGCATCAGATCCCCGAGCTACAGTTGTGAGCTGCCATGTGGGTGCTAGGAGTCCAACCAGGGTCCTATGGAAGAGCAGCTGTTGCTCTTTACCTCTGTCTGAGCCGTCTCTCCAGCCCCAGTGGCTCATACCTTTGATTGCAGTACTCTGGGCTGAGCTAGGAGAATCACTGTGTTCATTTGCAGCCTGGACCACTGTAGTGAGGAGCTGCGGGCAGGCCTACTTTTCATCCCGCCCGGCTCCCGGCCACCGGCTAGCTTATGCCTTGAAATAACAACACACAAACTATTCATTTCAACACTGCCTGGCCCATTAGTTTCAGCCTCTTACTCACATCTTGACTAACCCATATCTAATTATCTGTATAACACCACGAGTGGTATCTTACCGGGAAAGATTCAGGATGTCTGACCTGGTGGCTGGCTCCATCGCATCTGACCCAGAGAGGAGAGGCATGGTTGTCTGACTAACTTCCCAGCATTCTGTTCTGTCTACTCCACCCACCTAAGGGCCGGCCTATCAAATGGGCCAGGGTAGTTTATTAACCAATGAAATCAACAGATAGAAGACACACCTACATCAGACCACAGTAGCATTTCTGGTGAGTTTGTGCTAGAGTGAGAACAAGGCTTAAAAACAAAACAGATCCTGTTACACATAGAAATTGGGTTACTTTCCAGATGGGTGGAGAAAAGGATTGTTTTTTTTTTATTAGGTATTGCTTGAAAAGTAATAATTGGTTAATGACTTTTAAAAACAAAGGATCCAGTGTATACTACTTAGAAAAATAAGTATTAGATTTCAAAGTAATTTTAGAGAGACTGACAGAATATAGGGATGAGAATTTTATGAATCTCAAGTGAGAATGGCCTTTCTTAGCACATAACCACTAAAGGGTAAGCAGCATAGAAAACATTATTTTCGCTAAAAAGTCAGTCTTGTTTCATAAATACACTGAACACTGAAACAAGTAACAACTAGAAACATTTCAAAATAACCATAAATATCAGTGGGGTTAAGGAGTCCTTAAGGAGGGGATTTTTGAGGTGTAACTCAGTTCTAAAAGTGCAACATCATGAAGGTCTCCTGGCTTTGGTTGCCAAAACCAAAGATTGGGCATAGTAACCCGCACTTGATCTCAGCATCCAGGAGGAAGAGGCGAAAGGATCAGAAGGTTTATGCTCCTCCCAAATCCTTAAGGATTGGTTAATATCATTTTCCTCCTACAAAATTGATGATGATGATGAAATTTTATTGAAAATGTATACTAAGTATTTGATTATGCTTATAAAAATGGTTTTAAGAGGTGATCCCTCTGCATATTAAATTAGAGATTAAAGAAATGAAAAAAACCTGAGTTCTTAGATATTTTAATAATGAGTAGAACAAATGGTTACAAACTTTATGGAGGAACGTAGGTAAGGAAAAAAGTAATTTTAAAAATTTTGAAATTAATCCCAAGGAAATTATGACTGGGCAGATTTGTACTTAAATATATATTGAGTACATAACCACTTGCGGTTCAGTGGTGGTTGAAACCTAGCAACCAGGATTGTACCTGAGTATACCATACAGTTGAAGGGATAGATAAACACGGACAAAAACAATAAAAACAGGACTTTGATCACTGCTGTTAACACATAAGCAGAATGTTGTAGGAGTGACAGTGTCCTTCCTGAGTCAGAAGACACCAGGAAACTAGCTGTCTTCTAGGTATACTCTGAGGCCTTCAGCTAGAATGTTCTGATAACTGCTATTCTAAGTATCAGAATTTATACTATTGAAGTTCATTAGCTCAGACACCAGATAGTTCCCAAAGCCCCCTTTTGAAGGGTAACTACTGAGACAGCTTGTCAGCAGCAGAGTTAAACTAATAAGTCCCACAAATTTCTGAACCAGTTCTGCTAGCAACATTCCATATAGCTAAATTATCCTTCATAGAAAGAGGAAGATTGCCTCTCCCTTCATAAACCAAAAGTCTCTAAATACTGGAATATCCAAATTCATTGGCAACGATTATCTTTTATGTGTATGAGTGTTTTGCCTGCATGTATGTATGTGTGTCACTTGTGTGCTTGATGCCCATGGAGGTCAGAAGAGGGTGTTGGATCCCTGGAACTGCAGTTACGGAGGTGGAGAGCCGCCGTGTGGGTGCTCCTCTTCACTGCTCAGCCTTTTCTCTGCCTGCAGATCATATCTTGTGTGAAGCTGTGTTCTGGATTCGGCAGTTTATAGTAGTAAAGATCCAGGGTATGAAATAGGTTTATTTCAAGAATTCAGATTTTATTTCCTTTTCCTTTTTAAAAAGATGTATTTATTTATTATCTATAGTGTTCTGCCTGCACATGTATGCCAGCAGGCCAGAAGAGGGCACCAGATTTCATTATATTGTGAGCCCCCATGTGGTTTCTGGGACTTGAACTCAGGACCTCTGGAAGGAGTAGTCAGTGCTCTTAACCACTGAGCCATCTCTCCAGTCCCAGATGTTATTTCAAAGTCAGGTGTGGTATGTGCCTGTAATCCCAGCACTTGGGAGGCTGAAGCAGGTGGATCTTTAAGGTTGTCCTTGTTCTACATCTCGTGTATCAGGCCAGTTAAGGCTAATAACCCTGTTTAAAAAAAGAAACAAAATACCACATTTTATTTCAATCTTTAAAAATTCGTGTGTAAAATACTGGTTTTTAAAGAGAATAGTACATGGACCAGGGAATGTCAAGAACCTTAATGAGTCTGAAATGCTTTCCCAAGGAGGCTTCTTACAGAGGGTAGGGAAGGAGATTTCTGGTATACATCCCTTTCTCCAGAAAAATTGGTTTTCATGTACTTACTTATCTGTAAAGTAATACAAAGAAAGCAGTAAAAGATTGCTGGGTAACACATGGCTAAGGTGTCCCTAGCTTCTCTGAGTAAACTTTTTTCATTTTGTGTGTGTTGTAACTCAAGCTGGTTTTGAGCTTAGGATGGCCTTGAAATCAGGATCCTCTTCTATTTCCAGTTCCTGAGTGTTTGGGACTGCAGGTGTGAACTACTTCACCTGTCTTGAATTGTAACTTCTGATGCCTATTTTAACTTGAATTTATTTTTTATGAAATTTATAAAATTTGGAACCATTCATTAACTCTTAGGATATATATATATATGTATGTATGTATGTATGTATGTATGTATGTATGTTCAGGTAACATTTTACTTTTCTTTTGTTGTTTTTTTTTTCAAGACAAGGTTTTTCTGTAGCATTGGAGCCTATCTTGGAACTAGTTCTTGTAGACCAGGCTGGCATCAAACTCATAGAGATCCGCCTGCCTCTGCCTCCCGAGTGCTGGGATTAAAGGTGTGCGCCACCACTGCTCAGCTCATTTTTTTTCTTTTCATATGGAAAAGTTAATATTATACTTGTTAGGGCATTTTTGTCCTTTGAAAACGTTGTGTAGTATTTCAAAATATAAACAGTAAAACCACTCAATTCTTTTTTAGAAGTCAATGAAAGGATTCTATTTTGCGAAGCTGTACTATGAAGCTAAAGAATATGATCTTGCTAAAAAGTAAGTACCATCGTGGAAAGAGGTTTCAATTTTTCATTCTTATAGTAGGAAAAACTGCTAAAGAATACATATTTAAGTGTATCCTGTAATCCTTATTTATTGCTCTTAGACATTTGTTAGATTGAGCTTCTAAGGGTATTTCTTACTGGCTTTTGTTTATATCTAGTACAAAAGTTATTTGTCGGGCTGGAGAGATGGCTCAGTGGTTAAGAGCATTGCCTGCTCGTCCAAAGGTCCTGAGTTCAATTCCCGGCAACCACATGGTGGCTCACAACCATCTGTAAAGAGGTCTGGTGCCCTCTTCTGGCCTGCAGACATACACACAGACAGAATATTGTATACATAATAAATAAATATTAAAAAAAAGTTATTTGTCTTAAAACACTGTTTCTAAAATTTCCTTTGTGTAGAAGGAAAGAGACCATTCCTGTGTGTAAATTTCTTTCTGGTTAGTTAAGAAGCAGCAAACACTGACTTCATAAGATGCTGGCCAGGGAGCAGCCAACTAACCACCTCAGTAGTTCCTCTCTTACCAACCAGACAAGAAACTGGCTGGCTCTAGTTTCCTTACTCAGAGTAGCTTAGAGGAGGAAGTTAACAGGGAGACATTATCAAAAGCAGTGATGGGACCAGGGGACTGCTAGTGAGAAAGGCTGTAACCCAGGGTTTCCTAGGACAGTTCTTTAGAGAGTCAGTTATTTTTCTCTGAATTTTATGTATGAGGGCCTCCGGGCATATCCTGGCAGCCTCTTCCCCAGAAGGAAAGGGAAGCAGTGATAACTTCTGTTGGCCACATCTGAGTCTGTTAACTGTTGTTTTTGTTAATATGAGAGTTTTTCTTCTTAGTTTTCGTGTTTGGTCTTTTTCTCTCACATTGTTAATGAACGTAGAAGATAACTTTATTTTTGTTGTTACTTGATTTAATATTGCTTGATACAAGACATAGAAATTAGGGGCTGGTGAGATGTCTTAGTGCGCAAAGGTGCTCGCTCGCCACCAGCCTGATGGACCTGAGCTAGACCCACAGAACCAGCTTCTGCAGATTGTCCTCTGACTTCCATGTATGTACTGCAGTAGACACACTCCCTCTCAAATTCAGGATGGGAAGAGAAGAGAATTAGTTCTGTTTGGGTAGTCAAGACATTTTTCTGCTCTTCAAATTTAGCTGAGTATAATACTTAGAGATTATTTTCTTGTTTAAAAGGTAAATATATTCTCTTGGTTTGTGAAACATTTTTAGTATTTAACATTCTCACTTAAAATTTTTTCTTTGCAGTTTGTTGATTATAATCGTTGCTTATTATGCGAAACTCTTTAGTGGTTTACTTAATATGACCGGGAAGTAAAAAAAAAATTATGCATTCATTTCTTGTAGGTAGTAGAAGAAAAATCATTTGGCAAGTGTAGCACTTTGTAGTAAAATGAGGGCCTGGAGAGATGACTAGTAATTAAGAGTACTCAGTTGCTCTTGCTGAGGACAAGTAAAATACATCTTGAGTAAACAGTAAAATGAGGAAATGTGTTGTTATCTCTGATTGTTAGCTACTGTGCAGTGGATATTTTGGTACTCCGTGTTAAATAAATGTGGTAGCTAGTAACTGACTTACAGTGGAAGAATTGGTGAGTGCTTGGTTTACGATGCGTTCTATCAATATTTCAGTAGAGTCGTAAGTGTAATGATTTGAAGTTTAGTTTTGTATTTTAAAACATGTTTAATCGATGATTCTTGTTTTTTAAAACAGATACATTTCTACATATATTAATGTGCAAGAGAGGGACCCTAAAGCCCACAGATTTTTGGGTCTTCTTTATGAAGCTGAAGAAAATACAGACAAAGCTGTTGAATGTTATAAGGTAATTACAGGATTAAAGTACAGCCTCTGTGAGGCTGGAGAGATGGCTCATGAATGAAGAGTTTGGGCTCATCTTCCAGAGAAACTGGGTTTCAACCCAGCTCCCATGTGGTGGCTTAGAGCCATTTGTAATTCTACTTCCAAAGACTCTGATGTCCTCTTCTGGCCTTCTTGGGCACAAGTTACACACACGGTACACATACATACATGTAGACTAAAAGCCTGTACATATTTTTTTTTTCAAAAAAGTATAACCTTTGTATAGCCGTACAGGTGATGCCTATGGTATGTAATAAATAATTCATATTAATTTTATCAGTGTAGTGAAATAAGCATTAATACTATTAAGTGGCTTAGTTTGGAACATATTTAAAATTTTGATTTTTTTTTTTGGCGACAGGGTTTCTTGGTTGCTTTGAAGCCTGTTCCTCTTTTGGCCGGGGTGGCCTTGAACTCACAGAGACCCACCTGTCTTTGCCTCCCTAGTGTTGGGGTTAACGGCTTGCGCAACCACCATCGGGCTAAAATTTTGAATATTTAAAACACATAAGATGTAGTGTATACTGGGGAGATGGCCCAGCTGGTAAAGGTGCCTGAGCCTGACCAGGTGAGTTGGTTTCTGCAGTCTACAAGGTGGAAGGAGGGAGCTGTTCTATGACTTCAACTGGTTGACCATGGCACAGGAGCACCTACACCCCTGGAAACAAGTAAAAGTGTAACTAAGTAAAACCTGAAAATGGTCGGAGATAATAACCTCATGCATTTTTAAAAAGTTTACCTAAGCAATGCAAAATTTATTTGATTTATAGTCACAACGATTTGTTTCTGTTTTGGTTAGGTTTGTTTTTTGAGGGCATTTTATATAGTTCTGGGTGCCCTAGAACTTGCTGGCCTCAAGTTCATAGAGATCCTCTAGCTTTTGTCTCCTGAGTGCTGAGATGAAAGGTGTCTAAGACCACATCTACTCCACAAGGAAATATTGGTGGCTTTAACCACTTTAAAATAAAATCATTTAGGAATAGGATTTTATAAAGCTGTACAGATAGATAACTCAGGTTAAGAGTTGCTCACTATACTTGTACTGAGTTTGGTTCCCAGCACCTAAATGGAACAGCTCACAGTTGCCTGTAAGTCAGTTTCTAGGGAATCTGACAGCCTCTTTTGGCCTTCTTGAGTATTTGAATTCATGTTTTGCATATGTGCACACAGGAACACATGCATATAATTAAAATAATTTTAAAAATCTTTGAAAAAGCCAGGCGGTGGTGGTGCACGCCTTTAATCCCAGCATTTGGGAGGCAGAGGCAGGCAGATCTCTGTGAGTTCAAGGCCAGCCTGGTCTACAAGAGCTAGTTCCAGGACAGGCTCCAAAGCTACAGAGAAACCCTGTCTCGAACCCCCCCCCCCCCAAAAAAAATCTTTGAAAAATTGGGAGATAAAATTTAATGTGTAGTAAATTTTTTCGGTGATTGTATATACTTAAACTTATGTTCACTTTATAATTTCTGTTTTTGGTATTTTTTTTGATATCAGCGTTCAGTGGAATTAAACCCAACACAGAAAGATCTTGTGTTAAAAATTGCAGAATTGCTTTGTAAAAATGACGTGACTGATGGAAGAGCAAAATACTGGGTTGAAAGAGCAGCCAAACTTTTCCCAGGAAGTCCTGCCATTTATAAGCTGAAGGTAAAGTCACGACCCAAGCAACATATGGAAGGAGAAAACTCAGATACCATCATTTTTAGTGTTTTTAAGCATAAATCCTTGTCAATAGCAAACTTATAGTACAGTCATACTTTCTTTAAAAGTCTTTAAATAATTCTTATAAAACCTTTCTGAGTGTTGGCTTACTAGGCAGTGTAATACTTTACAAATGATACCTCGGTTATTATTCTAGAATAATATTTTAGTGATTTTATAGTTTTATAATTCCATACAATATAGTTGCTATGGTAGATTGTATCATTTTGTAACTAGTGGAGGTAAGGTGTGTGTGGGGGGGGTGGGTGGGTGGGGGTGTGTGTACATGTACTTGCGTGCATGGAGCTAAGGTGTAAATGGAACTCTGGCATAAAATTTTCTTTGTTAGATAATTATTTATGGGTTGAAAGCTTAAAACAACTAGAAAGAAGTATGTTCAAGCCTGTCATAGTAGTGCGTATATTTAATCTAAGCATTTGGGAAGCAGAGGAATGTAGATCTCTATGATTCCAAGCCCAGCCTGGTATAACATAGCAAGCTTCAAGTCAGTCAAGGCTATGTAATGAGACCCTATCTCAGAGTAATAGAAATAGATGTGTTCTAAAAACTGGAAGTATGGGACTCTCAAACAGAAAATAAAAACAATTTATTCAGAATAATTACTAAAAATGTTTAAAAATTCTTAATGTTACTTTGTATGGCTTTGGGTTTTCCCATGTTGTCATATCCAGTTTTGACTGTTACATTTGTTTGTTTTTAACAGTTTTGCTTTATATATATCCTAGACTGGTCCCAAACTCATGGTCCTCCTGACTTAGCCTCTAGAGTACTAGGATTAAAGGTATACTTCTTGTTACTCTTTACTGAGTAAAATACAAGTCACTAAGTAACTTGTTTGGAGAAAAAATTTCATATATAGATAAATGCATACATTGTACAATATTAAATGAACTATAAATGTATGTTTTTAACTTGTTCCTTTTAATGCTATTATACATATATGTGTGTGTGTATGTATATGTATATATGTATATGTATATATATAATTTCCCCTACCCCCCACCTCCAAGACAGGATTTCTCTCTGTAGCTCTAGCTGTTCCACTCACATTGTAGACCAGGTTTGCCTCAGATCCATTTGCTTCTGCCTCCTGAGTGCTGGATTAAAAGTGTGTGCCACTATACCTGGCCTATACATGTTTCTTTAGAAGTTTCGGCAATTAACTTATTTTGAAAGAGATATAATGTTCCTTTTAAAAATTTCTCGTCTTTAATTTAGTATTTCACGTATAATCAAAGTTGAGGCTTTCTTTTTGCAGATTCAAAGAAGCCAACCATAGTTTTTGGAAATGACCCAGAAGGAGTGAGGTTGACGGAGGAGGTTAGGAAATGTATAGATTGCTGCTGGGGGTGTTGTAAGGCAAAGGTAGCAGATAAGTGTGTAGGTAAAGTCAAATAGAACTCATACGTCAGGAAAGCTAAAGTTTTTCTAGTGAAGGGTAAGCCAAGGCAATAGGTTTAATGTCAGGGTTGAAGGAATATGTGATCCTTTAGGGAGTAGAGAGTATGCATTTTATTAGAAGTAAAATGGTTCTTCATTTTAGGTAATACTAGTTTGAGGCATGAGATCGTGAAAGTCAAATTAGCCTGAATTTGAAATGTCCTAAATTCCAGTATGCCCTATCTCCAGTTGTTCAACTGTTTATGGCTGCAGAGAGAATGGTATAGGGGTCTTCATAGGAAAGGTAGAGGGAATTAGGTGAAGGGATTTTTGTAAACAAGCAGTAATGTAGAATATTAAGAATTACTGCATTTTAGCTTGATGGAGAAGAAAGTAAACCCATGTATTGTGGATAATCAAAGCTTGGCCATGTAAGTGTGCTGAAAACTTCTCATAGTGGAGAAGTACAGATGTGGCGCTGAGGTGCTGAATGAACTGGTGAACACCTGGTCAGAGCGCTATGATCAAATAATAGGTTTGGAAGACTTGTATCAATGACAAATGTCTGAACATTGTATGAGATGATTAAAGAACTGAGTAACTAAGCTACTACCCTACCTATTTGCTAATTATAAAGGAAGTTAGAGTTGAAAAAGTCACTCCCACTAGAATTACAAAAAGTGTGGGAGAACATGTGATTTGGAGGTAATAGTAGGGAGCGAAGAAACAGTAAATTCCTTCTGTGTATAGACTATGAGAGGGGGCTGTTATGAAGAGCTGCTGGAGGCTCTCATGACGTAGTAATACTGTTCATTTAGTTTCAAGATGATAAGGGTAGCAGAACAGTGTGAGACATTGGGCTTAAGTAATTGAGTCACACATTCTGTGAGCTGCAGGGTATGCAGGTGAGGATCCTGGTGGTAAGGGTTGATTGGGTAGGTTGTAGCAGGTATACAGGGATGTGAAGCAATAATAGTCTCACTAAAGTCTCTGAGGTGAATATGGATAATCACGGGTACTGTCGTAGCTAAGTGCTACTTTTCACAGGAAGTTGTTAACATCTGGAAATAACTGAAGGAGCTAATAGTTTATGTGGAGTGAAAACCTATGCAGTGTACTTTTTTAGAGCTAGATATAGTCGAGGGTCGTGCATGAACCTAGGGCTTATCTAAAATTGTATCAGTATTACTCAACATTTAATGACTTTTCTCCCAAATAGGAACAGCTTTTAGATTGTAAAGGTGAAGATGGATGGAATAAACTTTTTGACTTGATTCAGTCAGAACTTTATGCAAGACCTGATGATGTTCATGTGAATATCCGACTAGTAGAGCTGTACCGTTCAAATAAAAGATTGAAGGATGCTGTGGCCCACTGCCGTGAGGCAGAGAAGAACATAACTCTACGTTCAAGTTTAGAATGGAATTCCTGTGTTGTACAGACTCTTAGGGTAGGTGAAAGCTATTTGTCTCCATTTCTAGATGGATAGGTACCATACATTCCTTCATATTTAAGTGTTCTTCAACATTTAAATTTCTTTCATCAATATAGCACAACTATAAAGTGAAATTTTGGATAGATTGGGATAATGTGTGTGTGTGTCTGCGTGTATTTTTGGTATTTTTATTTATACGGCCAGTGTAAAAATTGCCATTTTTACAATTATAATAATAATGGACCAAAGATTTTGTAGCCATACAATGGTCAGTTTTTTAAAATCTGTTGGATTTATTGTTAAAGATTTATAAAGATTTATTGTTTTTCTAAAACAATAGGAATATTTGGAGTCTCTGCAGTGTTTGGATTCCGATAAAAGTACTTGGAGAGCAACAAGTAAAGACTTACTTCTAGCCTATGCTAACCTTATGCTTCTTACACTTTCTGCCAGAGATGTGCAGGAGAGCAGAGAGCTACTTGAAAGGTATGTTGCTGTTGAGAGAGTGTAAGTGTACGCATGAACACACTTAGCCAAATGACAGATTTCCTTGTTTTTTTGTAGTAATTGGTCTAGGTTTGTTTACATCATCAGCATTCCTCTAGTTTACCTATGCTCATACAATAAAACACTTGAGAATATACTTTTGTGGAAGTGCTATATAATTCTATACAACTTACTTTTAGGGAACTTTTTTGTATTTTTAAAATTACATTCTCTCATATGTGGTGTCATATGCCATAGTGCAAGTGTGGAGGTCGGGGATAGCGTACAGGATTCAGTTCTGCCCCTTCCATTTTTGTGAGTCCCAGGGAATGAACTCACCAGACTTGGCTATAAATGCCTTTGCCCTTTGACCTGTGTTGCCCTCCCTAGAAAATTCTTACCTTCTAGTTTAATATTCTCTTTTGGCATGATTAGTAGTTTGACATTAAAATGAATGTTCTGGAGTATCACGTTTGATTTAATTTAATGTATTTATTTTGATTGATTGATTTTTTTTTTTTTTTTTTTTTTGAGACAGGCTTTCTCTGTGTTGCTTTGGAACCTCTCTTGGAACATACTCTGTAAACCAGGCTGGCCTTGAACTCACAGAGATCTGCTTGCCTCTGCCTCTCGAGTGCTGGGATTAAAGACAGCACAACCACTGCCTGACCACATTTTTTCCAAAAATATTTATTTATTTATTTATTCATTTATTCATTCATTCATTCATTCATTCATTCATTCATTATGTATACAGTGTGCTGCCTGCATGTATGCCGCCTGCATGACAGAAGAGGGCACCAGAGCTCACTATAGATGGTTGTGAGCCACCATGTGGTTGCTGGGAATTGAACTCAGGACCTCTGGAAGAGTAGCCAGTGCTCTTAACCTCTGAGCCATCTCTCCAGCCCCCCCACATTTTATTTTTAATGTGGTAATTTTGAGTAAAAACCACGTAACAAAGTTCTTTTTTGTTCAGTGACTAGGTTCAGATTTGCTAGTATAAGCATTTAGCATCACAACTATTTCAGAAAACATTTGGCTTAGAAACAAAGTAATTTAAATATAATGAATAAACTTTTTTGTTTGTTTGTTTGTTTTGTTTTGTTGGAGACAGAGTTTCTCTGTGTTAACAGCCCTGGCTGTCCTGGAACTCACTCTGTAGACCAGGCTGACTTTGAAGTCACAGAGATCTGCCTGCCTCTACCTCCCAAATGCTGAAAATAAAGGTGTGTGCCACTGCCACCAAGTTCTTTTTATTTTTTTTATTTTTATTAACCAAATTTCATATTATAAAAGCATCACTTAGATTTGTATATGGACCACTGCTTGCCTTTGAAAGCAGAGGATTGGCTAGGTGGTGGTGGTGCATACCTTTAGTCCCAGCACTAGGGATGCAGAGTTAGGCAGGTCTTTTAGTTTGAGGCCAGCCAGTACTACAGACTGAGTTCTAGGACAGCCAGGGCTATGCAGAGAAACCCTTACTTCAAAAAGCCAAAAGAAAAGAAAAAAAAAACAAACCCAAAACGTAAAGGATTGTTGGGTTTTTGTGGATTGGGAGGCAGAAGCAGGTAGATCCCTGAGTTTGAGGCCAGCCTGGTCTACAGAGCAAATTTCAGGACAGGTCAACACAGAGAAACCCTGTCTTAAAAAAAAAAAAATTACAAGAAAACCAAAAAACTGCCCAAACTCTGAAAGTAAAGGGTTACCGAAAAATACTTAATTCATGAAAACAAATAAGCTTATAACAGCAACAATGTTTATGAAAAGCATGAGTTTCTTAATAAAACTTGAGAAAATGAGGCATTATTTTACATTTTTGTAGCATTTGAACACAAGTAGATTCTCAACTATGTCATTCTGTATGTTGTTTCATCTGAAGTCTATAACTTTCATATATGTGGGAGAAGCTGAGTATAAAGGGCGCAAAGCATTTCCTGTTTTTTAGTATTACTACAAAAATAGGTTTAAACTCAGGGATTCCCCTTAAGAGGTCTTTGAGAACGCATAGAAATCCTCAGACCTTATTTGTTAGAAAATCTGTTGCTCTGATTTCTTATGATAAGCCATAATACTTAGGATAAGAGTAATCCGTCACACAGTGGTAGGCTTCTAAAGATTGATTATTAGATTTCAAAATGTTAAATAGATATAAAATAAAAATAATTTCTGAACTGTGTTGTCCTCATTTACCATTAAATATTCATACTTTATCTGTCATTTTAATTTGATTCATATCTTTTTTGTGATTAATAACTATTTTGCAGTAGGATATCATTGTAGAGTGTGTTTAAGATTGAAGTATTGTAACTGCTGGGTGAAAATTCCTGCTAGTGTTTGATCTGTGATTAGCCTCTAGGATGCTTCATCTATGAAGGGTAATAGTGTGAATGTGGAAGGTGTGCTTTAAAATAGCCTTAGTAATTTTGTTTTGAATTAAATTATGAAACTGATTAATCATAGTGTGATAGGTATAGAGTACCTGTTTACTCTTTTAATCTTACAGTTTTGATAGTGCTCTTCTGTCTGTGAAATCTTCTGTGGGTGGAAATGATGAGCTGTCAGCCACTTTCCTAGAAACGAAAGGACATTTCTACATGCATGTTGGCTCTCTACTTTTGAAGATGGGTCAGCACAGTGACATCCAGTGGCGCGCTCTCTCTGAGCTGGCTGCACTGTGCTATCTCATAGCTTTTCAGGTAAGCCTATTTCAGTTTGAGGCGCAGTGTCTTTTCAGAGAGACTTTATCGTTTTTCTCCTAGGGGTGTGTCCCAGTGAGTAATAAAAATATGTGAATAAACATTGTGTTAAAGTTAAGATAAAAGTCAGTTTGATGAGTCCCTGCGCCCTCTTGTGGTGTTCGTGGGAAAAAAGTCAGTTTGAATAACTAAAACAAGGTGAGCATACTGTTTAGGCTGGTGAAACAGGTGTGGATACATTCTTGTGGACAGTATTTAGTGGGCTCATTTATTTGGAGATCATTTTGAAGAGTTTAATCTATAAACTTGGCCATATCTGGGAATACAATATTAAGTATAAATTTATTATTATATTTCATGCGCATTGGTGTTTTTAGTTACATGTATATCTGTATGAGGGTGTCAGAGTTCTTGGAACTAGAGTTAACAACAGCTGAGAGCTGCCATGTGGATGTTGAAAATTGAATCCAGGTCCTTTGGAATGGCAGCCAGTGGTCTTAACTGTTGATTCATCTCTCCAGTCCCTAAAGATGAAATTTTAAATGTGGGTCAGGTTGATTCAAAAAGTTACATATAGGACGGATATCCTTCCCTCCCTTCCTCCCGCACACTTCCTCTTTTTTCCCTCTTCTCCTTTTCTACCTCCCTCTTTTTCACCTCCATCTTTCTCCCAAATGCCCCCTCTTTCTGCCCCCTCTCCTCACAAATCCCCTCCCCCTTTTGCTCCTATCTTCCTTGTCTCGTTCCCCCTCTCTGCCTTCTCTCCCTTCCCCTGCCCTTCCTCTCTCCATCTCTGTCTTTTTATTTTGGACAGGATCTTTTTTTATAGAAAGTATTTTTCATATAATGTATTCATATTACTGTTTCCCCTCTTCCCACTCTTTCCAGTTCTTCCCTATCTTCCCTCCCATCTTGATCCACACACTTTCTGTCTTTATTAGAAAACAAGCAGGCATCTAAGGAGTAATAAATAGTAAGATAAACAAAACAAACAAATTGGAATATGATAAAACCAAATGAAAAAAAGCTAAAGAAAAAGCACAAGAAGCGTGTATAGGTGTGGAGACACATGTTTGCACACCTAGGAATCTCAAAATCCCAAATGCAAAGGACCTGTAAGGCAGAAAAAAAGAAACACAAAACTGCCCTGACTTAATATTGTAAGACAAAGAACCTTCAAAGATGTCCTTGAGTTTATTTTGTGCCTACTGCTGATCATGGGACCTATCTTTAAGAGTAGTTTGTTTTGCTGAATGTAGTGATGGTGGTGGCACACACCTTTAATCCCAGCACTCAGGAGGCAGAGGCAGGCAGATTTCTTGAATTTACAATCAGCCTGGTCTACAGACTGAGTTCAGCCAGGCTACACAGAGTAACCCTATGTGGTATTGAGGGGGAAAGTGGTTTGTTTCTCCATCAAGACTCCCTTTGAGGAAATGAATATTTCATTTGCAAGTAAATGTCAGTCAATTGGCTTTTTGTCCTGCCTGGCACCCGCTCGACTAGCTTTACGCCTGAAATAACAACACACAAATTGTATTCTTTTAATCACTGCTTGGCCCATTAGTTCCAGCCTCTTATTGGCTAATTCTTACATCTTGATTTACCCATTTCTAATCTGTGAAGCACCATGAGGTGGTGGCTTACCGAGAAGATCCTAAACTGCCTCTGTCTCTGAGAGGAGAGTCATGGTGACTGCCTGAGGCATCTGCCTGACTCTGCTTTCTTTCTCCCACAGTTCTGTTCTGTCTACTCCGCCTACCTAATTTTCTGTCCTATTAAAGGGCCAAGGCAGTTTCTTTATTAACCAGTGAAAGTAACACATAGACAGATGACCCTCCTCCATCAAATTGGAGATAGTTTCTGAGTCAGGAATGGGATGTTTGTCCACTCAGGTCTAGCAGCCCATGTGGTACAGACCCATTCAGCTCCTTGCATGCGTCACAGCCTCTTGAGTTCATAAGTGCACCAGTCCTGCTGTGTCTAGAATAATTTGATTCTGTGGTGTCCTCTATCCCCTCTGGCTCTTAAACTCTTTCTGCCCCCTCTTCTACAGTGTTCCCCGAGTCCTGAGGGGAGGGATTTGATGGAGACATCTCTTTTGTTCCAAGGGTTTTCACTCTCTGCATATTGTCTGTCTGTGGGTCTATGTTTGTTCTGTCTGCTACAGGAGAAAGCTGCTCTGATGTTAGTTAAGCCATGCAAGGAAATAGTATAGCAAGACGTTACGAGTCATTTTATTGCAACATTCATTTAGCAGAACAGTAGTAGTATGTGGTTTTTCCATAGGTCACTGGCCTGTTTAATCTCAGGGTTTTGGTTACCCAAGCAGCATTGGGCATGGGTTCCATTTCATGGAGTGGGCCTTAAGTCAAATCAGTTATTGGCTGGTTACTCCCACAAGCTTTATACCACTATTGCACCAGTGAATCTTGCAGACAAGTCGACCATAGTAGATGGAAGGGTGTGGTTGGGTTGGTGTTTTTTCTCCTTTTAATGTGAAGAGTATCTTTCCAGTATTGTCAATACTAGTCCATAGGTGCAAAGGGTCTAGTTAGGTACTAGCTCCGCTTCTCCATATTCAGTGGGTTGTAGGTGTTTGACAAGATCTTTTATAGCTCTGATTTGCCTGAAAGACCATGTGTAGCCCAGACAGGCCTTGAATTCACAGCAGATTCTTCTGCTATATCTGCTACTCCCTAATAAAAGCATAAGTAATCTTTGTGCTTTTTCTTAATAGAGCACATAAATTTCTTTTTTTTTTTCTCATGGTTTTTTTTTTTATATTTAAAAATTTCCATCTCCTCCCCTCCTCCTCCCCCCTCCCTCCCCTCCTCGTCCCCCTTCCCTCCCCTCCTTTTCCCCCTTCCCTCCCCTCCCCTCCACCCATACCTCCCCTCCCTCCCTCTCAAGGCCAAGGAGCCATCAGGGTTCCCCACTCTATGCTAAGACCAAGGTCCTCCCAACTCCCCCCAGGTCCAGGAAGGTGATCGACCAAGCTGAGAAGGCTCCCACAGAGCCCGTCCATGCAGAAGAATCAGAGCCCAGAGCCATTGTCCTTTGCTTCTCAGTCAGCCCCCGCTGTTGGCCACATTCAGAGAGACGGGTTTGGTCGCATGATCCATCAGTCCCATTCCAACTGGAGTTGGTGATCTCCCATTAGTTCTGTCCCACCGTCTCCATGAGTGAACGCACCCCTCTCATTCCTGACTTTCTCCCTCATGTTCTCGCTCCTGCTCCTCATCAGGACCTTGGGAGCTCAGTCCAGTGCTCCAATGTGGGGCTCAGTCACCTTCCCCATCTGTCGCCAGCTGGAGGTTCCCTCACGGTCCTGACTTTCTTTCTCATGTTCTCTCTCCTTCTGCTCCTCATCAGGACCTTGGGAGCTCAGTCCGGTGCTCCAATGTGGGGCTCTGTCATTTTCTTCATCTATCGTCAGGTGGAGGTTCAGTTCAGATGGAATGTCAGGGCACAGGATCAGGGATTCCAGGCCACATAAATTTCTTGTCAGCTGTTGTCCAATTAAGTTTAATTATTAACTGGCCATTTTTAAAAAGTAGTATGGAAAAGAACATCAGACTGTTGGAAATAGGGATATCATTGAATTTTTATTTTAAAATTGTCAGATTCCAAGACCAAAGGTTAAATTAATAAAAGGAGAAGCTGGACAAAATCTACTGGAAACAATGGCCCATGATCGACTTAGCCAATCAGGTAACAATACAATTTTAACTGATTAAATCCTAAAATGGTAAAAACTTAAAAATGGTTGCATTTGATTGTGTTGAGTTGAGTTGTGCATGTACTCACTGTATACCACTCAGGAGATGGTCTCTCTTTACCGTGTGGGTTCTGGGGTTTGAACTCAGGTCCTTGGTGGCAAGTGCCCTTAAAAAATAGCTGAGCCATCTTGTTATGTAAGATCTGAACTTTTATTAGGCTCCTTAACTTAAAGTTTTTCTAGTATTCAAAGATAATCTTTCATAATTCTTATTTTTGCCATATCAGATAAAGGTAGTACTATGGCAGGGATTAGGAAGAAAACACAACCAAATCGCTACATGGGGGAGGTGAGTGAGGAATGAACCTGGGACATCTTGGGCCATCTTGGGCCGGAGCTTCATGGCGTCTGTCTCCCTGAGGAGAGGCAGGGTGGTCTGACTAACTTCCCAGCATTCTGTTCTGTCTACTCCATCCACCTAAGGGCCGGCCTATCAAATGAGCCAGGCAGTTTCTTTATTTACCAATGAAATCAACTCAAACAGAAGACCCTCCCACATCAGTTCTTAATTCAATTAGTGGCTTGAAACAAATCCTTTTTTAAAAACTTATTGTATTTATTTTATATGTGTCAGTGTTCTATCTGTATGCATGACTGCATGGCAGAAGAGGGCATCAGATCCCATTATAGATGGTTGTGAACCACCATATGGTTGCTGGGAATTGAACTCAGGACTCCTGGAAGAGCAGCCAGGGCTCTTAACCACTGAACATTCTCTCCAGCTCTTGAAACAAGTCGTTAACGCCAAATAAGAAATTTCCATCAGTAGAGCTGGAAATAGGTACTGCCTTAAAACTGATTCAAAACAGCAGGAGTCTGAGAAGGTAGTTCTAGCCATGATTACATCAGGCCAGAGCTGTTGTCTGAGGGGCACTTAAATCCTGTACTTTCCTAAAATGCAAATTCCTTTAGTATTTTTAGTAATTTTGTCTCCTCCCTTTTGTTTACTTTATTATGTAAACACAGATACTGTGAAACCTATATTTTGTTTGTTTTCTATAAAGTACCATTTTTGTTGACCAGCTGTGATTTGCGACTTGGAAGATGAGGTCTGTGATAATTATGTTATTTCCTTCTTGGGTGTTTCAATGAAATGAAACAAGAAATGTGAGCAAATTAAATTGGTGTTCATCATAAAATGATGTAAAAAATTGTTTTTCAGGGCACATGTTGTTAAATTTAAGTCGCGGCAAGCAAGACTTTTTAAAGGAGGTTGTGGAATCTTTTGCTAATAAAAGTGGCCAGTCTGCTCTCTGTGATGCCCTGTTTTCCAGTCCATCATCCAAGGATAGATCTTTCCTCGGTAATGATGATATTGGAAACCTTAATGGACAAGTACCAGACCCTGATGACTTGGCTAGATATGATACTGGTAAGTTGTACATTTCAAAGGAAATGCTCTTCATTGTAATCCATTTATACCTGGAAGGCTCATAGTCTTAATAGTTTTTGAATTCTTCCCAGGTTTATTTTGGCAGGAGGTAGAGGTGGAAGTTAAAAAGAGTCTGTGTATAGATGACACTTTTTCTTTATATTATATATTTCTTGCTGCTTTTGTGAATTTTCTATCCTGTATGTATGTATCTCTATCTATCTATCTATCTATCTATCTATCTATCTATCTATCTATCTATCTATCTATCTATCTATCTATGCTATGTGCTTTAAACCATTCAGCATTCAATTTGTTTTTTTGTACTACAAAAATATAATAATACTGAGAACTTTATTTAAATAGGATCCTTTTGTTTTGTTTTGAGACACAGTCTTACTATGTAGCCTTGCTTGGTCTGGCCTAGAATTAGCTCTGTAGACAATGATGGCCTCACACTCACGGAGATCCACCTGCCTCTGCTTCCCAAGTACTGAGATTAAAATTAAAATTATTCACTACCATGCCCGGCGTCATTTAACCGCGTTTTAATGAAAATTGTATGTAACATTTTTCTTTTCCTGCGTTTTTCCAGTTGTTTTCTTCCCTTGTCTTTTTCTACTTGCCGAGATTTGGCTTTATGTTCTAGGATTATTTTTTGGTAATTTTTGTCAAGCTTTTAGCCCATTGACAACCACCTTGCTGGGATGAATGTCCATGTGGACAGTTGTGCTGTTAGCCTCTTCTCGTGTACCAGTTCATCGTAGATGACCTATTTAGCTGACATTTTACTGAAAAGGTTCTACCTCTTTAGTAAACATTATATAACCTGAAGTACTTTATCCCTATAGATAAGCAGTTATGATCACAAAGGGAAGCATATGATAGAATATGGTTTAAAATTAATTCATTGGAGATTCCTAAAACTGAAATTACTGGGATAGATAAGTACCTTTGTCTCTTGCAGATTGATATAATGCTAGCATTTCTGGAAAACTTGGGCTCTCTTTACTCCAGAAGCCCATAACTTTTTCAGTATTACATTTCTTGTAGATGAAAAAATGCTTTTTGCTATACTCATAAGTTAATATAAAATGGTATTTCATTGCTACTTAATGACTTCTTAATGAAAGGAGCATCTTTCCAAAATTTTTATAAAGTAGGAATTATTTACTTGCTTTGTCAAGTTTCTTTTATTTTTAAAAATGATTTATTGATTGATTGACTGATGACTCTTATTTTCTCAGATGGCATGGAACTTATTTACTTTTTTTATTAAAATTTATAAAGTGTAGGTGGGTGTAGTGGCACACTCCTTTAATCCCAGCACTCAGGAGGCAGAGGCAAGTGAATCGAGGCCACAGAGTAAGTTCCAAGGACAGCTAGGGCTATAACAGAAACCCTTGTCTTAAATCCCAAGCAAATCAAACAAAATTTTATAAAGTGTAATGCATTTAATAAGAATGTGAAAATTTGCTATATTTAGTTTTCAGTTTTGAAACAGCAGTTTGTTATTAAGTTTAATGTTAGCTTAATTGTTTATTTTGGCAAACTAAAGACCCAAAGAAAATGTACATGGTCAGTTTTCCCCTTTGTTTCAGGTGCCATTCGAGCACATAATGGTAGTCTCCAGCACCTTACCTGGCTTGGCTTACAATGGAATTCACTTCCTATGTTACCAGCAATTCGAAAATGGCTAAAACAGCTCTTTCATCATTTGCCTCAAGAAACTTCAAGGCTTGAAACAAATGCACCAGAATCAATATGTATTTTAGATCTTGAAGTAAGCAATGATTATAATTGATTAAATATTTCGAGTGTTTGTAATTTGTTTTTCTAACTCGCCATTTTTTAAAATTGAAACAGGTATTCTTACTTGGAGTTATATATACCAGCCATTTACAGTTAAAGGAGAAGTGTAATTCTCATCACACTTCGTATCATCCACTGTGTTTGCCGCTTCCTGTCTGCAGACAGCTTTGTACAGAAAGACAGAAATCCTGGTGGGATGCAGTTTGTACTCTGATTCACAGAAAGGCAGTGTGAGTAGTAAAACAGTAGTGATCCTTTAACTTATGGCCTGGGTTTTACTAGGGATTTAATTAATTCATGTGAAGGTTTCATTTGTCATATGACAGCATATTTGGTAAGTGTTGAGCTGCATTTCTTTAAAGTAGTTCTGTTAAACTTTTATAGACCTGGAACGTCAGCAAAATTGCGACTTCTTGTTCAGCGTGAAATAAACACTCTGAGAGGCCAGGAAAAACATGGCCTTCAACCTGCTCTACTTGTGCATTGGGCACAGTGTCTTCAGAAAACAGTGAGTGCCATGAAGTGTGTGTGTGTGTCTTCCTGCCTGCCTGCCTGCCTGCCTGCCTTCCTCTCCCTCCCTCCCTCCCTCCCTCCCTCCCTCCCTCCCTCCCTCCCTCCCTCCCCCCTCCCTCCCCCCCTCCCTCCCTCTCTCTTTCAGAACATTGACTTACCTCCAAAGGCAGAGGCAGGCAGATCTTTGTGAGTTCAAGGCCATCCTCGTCTACAAATTGAGTTCTAGAATAGCCAGGGCTATTATACAGAGAAACCCTGTCTCAAAAAACCAACCAACCACCCAGCCAATCAACCAACCCAACAGAAAAAAACCATTGCCTTTAACAAAAGTCTTTTTCCATAATAAAGTTAATGCACTTACACATAAGTGATGAGTGAAATACTGCCTACTACTTACTATGTGCTATGTACCAGATTAGAAGTAGATGTTTAGCTTTCTGACCAAAGTGTTACTTCCACAGGCAGGTTTGGTTATCTAAAAATGGCAGGGTTTGCTTCAGAGAGGATTGAACAGGATCTCACATAGCTTTGACTGGCCTTATGTGGCCAAGGGAGACCTTGAACTACTACTCCAATTACCTCTGCATTCCAAGTACCAAGATTTGCAGTTGTGTATCACCATGGTCACCTTAAAAAATGGCAACTCTCAAAAATAGATTGGGCCAACTCATTAGTAAATGTACTAGACTTTTTCTTTTGGGTCACCAACCAGCTCCTAAATCATGACATGGAGACTTATTCTTAGTTTTGAATGGTTGGCCTAGCTTAGCCTCATTTCTGGCTAACTCTTTTATCTTAACCCTTTTTTCTTTCTTTCTTTCTTTTTTTTTTTTTTTTTTTTTAAGTCTACCTTTTGCCTTGGAGCTTTTTACCTTTTCTTTTCTGTATAACTTTGACTACTTGTCATGTATAACTGGCTGGCAACTGGCCTTGTTGTTTCTGGCCCTAAGTGTATCCTAGTTCTCTCTCTGAGCCTAGATTTCTCCTATTTATACTCTCTGCTGGCCAGTCTCATCCATCTTATTTCTGCCTAGCTGGTGTCAGTTAAGCTCTTTATTAGACCAATTAGACTGTCACCTTAGACAGTCAAGGTGAAACAAGTGTAACACATCTGTACATAGTTAAACAAGTGTAACATCTTTTACGTTGTTAACAAAAGCAGCAGAAACAAATGTAACACATCTTCACATAGTTAAAGTAATATTCTGCAACATAAACAAATGTAACACATCTTTGTCTAGTTAAAATAACATTCCATAACAAGTAGAGGCAGTTAGTAACTTTTGATGTTCCATTTCATTTTGATTTGAATCTTTTATCATTTCTCTAAACTATTTGTGAAGTTTTGGAATTCTGACTGTCTCTTTTAGGGCAGCAGTCTTAATTCTTTTTACGATCAACGGGAATACATAGGCAGAAGTGTCCATTATTGGAAGAAAGTTTTACCATTGTTGAAGATGATCAGAAAGAAGAATAGCATTCCTGAACCTATAGATCCTCTGTTTAAACATTTCCATAGTGTGGATATTCAGGTAATAATGCACTCTTAATAAATTTATTGCATATGTAATTTATACACATATAGATAATAACTACTTCAGCAAATTGCCTTGTTATTTAATGATAGTGGTGCTTCCTAAATCATGTAGCTGACAAAAATTTTAATCTGGAAAGCATGTCGGTTGGAAGCAGTTTAAGTAACAGTTCTACATGTTCTTAGGCATCTGAAATTGGAGACTATGAAGAAGATGCACACATAACCTTTGCTATATTGGATGCTGTTAATGGAAATATAGAAGATGCCATGACTGCTTTTGAATCTATTAAAAATGTAGTTTCTTATTGGAATCTTGCACTGGTAAGTGATGTGGGAATTGAATTTTGTTTTGTTTGTTTGTTTGCTTTGAAAATCTAATTGTACCTTGTGTAGATTTTTCACAGGAAAGCTGAAGACATTGAAAATGATGCCCTGTCTCCTGAAGAACAAGAAGAGTGCAAAAATTACCTGAGAAAGACAAGGGACTACCTGATAAAGATTTTAGACGACAGTGATTCAAATATTTCTGTGCTTCAGAAAGTAAGTTGTTGGTTGTTTTCTGTAATTTAGTATTATTGAGAACTTCCCAGGTTTTATATTTTGGTAACTCTTAAATCTTTCAGTATCCCTTGCATTAGATGTACCAGGGGCTTGTGTGTAGCGTGAATGTGTGCTGATTCTTAACACTTTAAGTTTGGTATCTCTTTAAAAAATAACAACAGCAAAAACTTGGCAGTTGGGGTTAGGAAGATCGTTGTACAAGTGCGAGGGTCCAAGAACGACTACCCAGCACACAGGCAGATTCCAGGTGGCCATGACCCACCCCATTTGTAATTCCAGTACTCAGGAGGCCATAATAGGTGATCCCTTAAGTAAGCTTGCTAGTTAGACCAGCTGAAGCTCCAGATTCAGCGAGAGACCATCCTTTGGTATACAAGGTGGAGATGGTAATCAAAGAAAATGTTTGATATTAACCTCTGACTTCCACATGCACATGTGTGCACAGATTTTTGCACATGCATGTGTGAATATGAACAACACACACACACCCAAAAAACATAAAACTTTGGTATCTAGGTACATACTAGTTTCTAAAATAGGCAGCAATTTTGTCTTTTTGGCATGTAATTAAAATGAATATAATAACTTGAGGACTAGTTCTTGAAGAATTTCGGTGAAGTGAAACCAGAGTATTTTTCTTGTTTCCTTGGCGTGTTAGCAGTTCACACTCATAGTGGTTTCATGTTTAGCCTTCCTTCTGAGTATTTTGTTTATTAACATTACTGCTGCTCTTAGATGAGGGTTCACATCACCTGGTGCATCTCAGCATCTACATTTCACTCTGTTCAAAGTATCTTAGGAGAATCAGTGACTTTGTCCATATGGAAAATTCTTTATCAGTTTGACTTACAGAGATACTAGAAGCAACTTAGACTTTAGATTCTACAATGTGCTTATATGTATAACTTAACATGTATTAAAATGCTTGTTAAGATGTCCTGCGGTGCCCACGTGTAGTTTTTACAAAATGCTGAGGCAGGACTGAAAATTCAAGTGTACCCTGGGCTACCAGGTGAAATCCTGTCTCAAACTAAGAAGAGAGGAAAGTGCAAGCAGTTTAATAAAATAGATTCCTTTATTTCTTATTTTGGCATATTTTTGCAAACTAAAACCTTTTGTTTTTAGTTGCCTGTTCCCCTTGAGTCTGTAAAAGAGATGCTGAACTCAGTTATGCAGGAACTTGAAGACTACAGTGAAGGAGGTACTCTTTATAGAAATGGCTGCTTGCGAAATGCAGATTCAGAGATAAAACACTCTACACCGTCGCCTACCAAATATTCTCTATCACCAAGTAAAAGTTACAAGGCAAGTAGAAAAGAAAGAAATTATTGTATTGTGATGTTCTTTTCTAAATGTCATAAACACTGTTAACATTGTATGTATATTTGTATGTTTAGTATTCTCCAAAAACACCACCTCGATGGGCAGAAGATCAAAATTCTTTACTAAAAATAATCTGCCAGCAAGTAGAGGCCATTAAGGTAACCACTTAATTAGACTAAATGTAACTCTTACGCTATGATTTTTCTCTCTGATCATTTCCTAACCCTCTTTCCAACCCCCCCTTCACCTATAGGTTTCTCTGTGTAGTTCTTGAACTCACTCTGTAGCCCAGGCTGGCCTTGGACTCATAGAGATCTGCCTGCTCCTGCCTCCCAAGTACTAGGATCAAAGATGTACACCACTATTCCTCAGCCCTCCATGCCTAGTTTTTTGTTTCCTCTCCTTTCCCTTTTTTTCCTTTCTCCCTTTTTCCATTTTCCTTTCTTTTCCCTTTGCTTTTTTTTCTTTTTTTGGTTTGGTTTTTCTTGGTTCATTACTTTCTTTCAGTTGATCAAAATGCCCTTATTCTACTCTATAGAGATCAATTATATATCCTGTTTTGTGTTACATCTCTCTTTACTGTTAACCATATTTTCTAAATTACTTACACATCTATTTCCATATGAGATGTGGATAAAACCTTTTATCTAAATCATAGTATGATTTTTGTTAATCTCTCTACGATTGACTTGTACTACTGTGCACTGTCATACCTTTTTCTCTTGATTCTTTTCTCAGTGTGGCTATTGTTAAAGTATGTCAACCTTATCACTAGGAATTTAAAAATTGTATGCACTTAATTATTTTCTGTTTAAATGCTTTTATATTATATGAATTGTTTAATTATAGTGTAGCATTTAAGGGGACTTCATTTTAGAATTATAAATACAGATTTTTTTTTCCTAATGCTTTTTGGGTAAGAGCAAAATTATTTCTATACCTAATATTATACTAAGGACATTTTGCTATGTGGTGATTATTATGGTACATAATCAGCACTGTTCAGATTTGAAAACTGGCTAAGTGACAGAATTTTGAGTTTGTACAGTTACTATGTGTTACACGAACCATGATAACACATCAGAGTTTGAATATTCAGGTTTCAGTCATTCCGTATTATATGCTGTGGAAATGTAGTGGAGCACTACTTGGTAAGCCTGTAAAACTGGCTACTATGCAGAACTCTGACTCTAGTTGTTAATTATTGAGCAATTAGATTTTTTTAAGATTTATTTATTTATTACGTATAGTGTTTGTAAACCAGAAGAGGGTACCAAGTCTCATTATAGATGGTTGTGAGCCACTATATGGTTGCTAGGAATTCAACTCAAGACCTCTGAAAGAGTTGTTTATGTATTTGAAACATAATTATAGTATAGGAAGGTCTCAAACGTGTAGTTTTCCTGCTCGCTTTCCCTTAAGCTGGGATTATATATGTGAGCTACCACTCCACTTAAGCATTTCTCGAATAAGAGAGCAGATAATACTAGGGTTTTTTTTTTTTTTTTTTTTTTTTTTTTTTTTTTTTTTTAAATGATCTCAGTTGTTATAAGTTGGTTAGATACCTCGGCAGAGAATTTTGATGCTGTTTTCAAAATTGACCTGTCATCTGGATATTATTTCTTACTTCTTGGGAAAAACAAAGCAAAACAGGTCGTGGTTTTTCTTGCATACTTTAATCCCAGCAGAGGCAGGTGGGTTTGAGGCCAGCCTGGTGTACAGAGTGAGTTCGAGGACAGGCAGGGCTACACAGAGAAATCCTGTCTCAGAAAACAAAATAACAGAAGAAAAAAAATTCATTGGTTAGAATTGCAAGAGGAAATTTTGTAATTTCTGGGGTTGGGTTGGGTAAGATAGCTATGTAGAAGGCAGTGGTGTGTCTGCCATCTTGTCTGGTAGGAGAGAGAGTATAAAGACATCTTGGAGGATCAGATATCAGTTCTGTCATTTTCTGCATCTAACTATCTAATCTTTGCCTGTCTATTTAAGGTTTGATATCAGTGTCTGTCTAATTTGAAGTGTATGAGTTCTCTTGTTTACTAACGACATGGTATAACTAAGAATGTATACATGATAAATTTTGAGCAGATACTGTTTTCAGTTGCTGTGAGTAATTTGTCATTACCTTGGAAGTTTGTTTTCACCCCCACGTGGTTAAGTATTGAGAGGTGACCGTCAGTGCTAATTAGCCCAAATGACGAGAAGAACAGAGCAGTACAGGGAGAAGATCTTACAGGCTGAGTAGGTAGCTTGAGAGCTTGAGAACAATGGGTATCAGAAAAAGAAATTTATTTATCTTAAGTTTTATGAATAAGTGTTTTAGCGAGACTAAATTTTATGAAGATTAATGTAAGTTAAGTATGGAATGGAAATTAAATAAGATTTAGGGAATTAGTTCTTTGGGATAGAGTTAAAATGAAAAATTATAGTAGACATTTTAACACATTAAAGAACCATGTTCTTAGTACCTAGATTCCAGTGGAGAGTATATTCTAAAAGATACCACCAAGTATTTAAATTTAAAATATTTGCTAAGTGGTCGCTGTTACTGTTCCTAGTATTATATAATTAGATGTTTAACTTTTCCTTTTATTTTCTTTAAATAGAAAGAAATGCAGGAATTGAAGTTAAATAGTAATAACTCTGCCTCCCCTCATCGCTGGCCTCCAGAACATTATGGACAAGACCCAGCTCCTGATGGGTACCAGGGTTCACAAACTTTTCACGGGGCTCCGCTAACAGGTAAGCTGGCAACCGAGCAACCCCAAATCCAATAAATATTACCCTTTTAAAAATTTTTCCCTTTTTTATAGTACTGAGATTTCAACTTGAAGCTGCATGCTTTCTAGATAGATGTTCTATCTCTGAGCTGTACCCCCAGCTCAGTTCCCCCCGTCCCCCAAGACTTAAATAGGTAACTTGTGAATTTAACTTGTCTGTGATTTTGTACATTCCAATATATGTTTACTTACATGTTTCTTCAAACTTTATATTTAGTATACTGAAATTTTATAAGTCCAGTCAGAAACAAAACAAATCTTATATTAAATCTCAAGGAATGTTTTAGAATCTTTTTATATACATTGTAGCTAAACTGGGAAATGTTTCATAATTTGAAACATGTTGAGCAATATTTTTAGGTACTGAGATGGTGCCTAATAAGAACTTAAACCTCTTGAGTTATTTTGATGGTGTTTAGAGAGACAGGAAGGTAATTAATTTTCATTGTGAGCCTAGTCTTTTATGGCTGAGTCATTTCTCCAGCCCTTATTTTGAAATGTGATTATTCACCGGGAAACCCATAATGAGCTGCTCTCTTGCTGTCTGTCTGTCTGTCTGTCTGTCTAATCAATCAATTGCTCAATCTGTCTATTGAGATAAAGGTTTATTATTCAACTCTGGATGGCCTGGAACTCACTGTAGACCAGGGTGACCTCAAACTCATTTCATTCATTCCAATTCTTTCACCTGCTTCTTCTACCCAAGTGCTAAGATTATACCCACACACCCCCACAGCTGGCTCCATAATAAGTTCATTTTAAAGTTTTTCTTACATTTTAGCTATATAATATAACTCCTAAAATATGGAGTTGATATTTGTTTCATATAATTACCTTGAGCGTTTGTGTGTGTGCAGATAGGTATGGCAATGTTTATTGTGGGTTGGTTATGTACGAAAGTACATTTTGTATAATTTTATCACAGTAACAGTGTGTAAAAATACTCTTGGTAATTTTAGTTTTATAGATGAAGAAATGATTTTTGAAGAATTAGTTTATCCATTAGTACTTACTAGTTACTGATAAATTGGTATTTTTATCCCTAACTCAGAAGTAACTTGCCAGTATGGTATAGCGCCTCCCGGTGGTCAGCAATAATAAAAATACATTTCTTACCTGACAGATTACTCAAATGGTATTCCTATTCTGAGATCTGAAATTCTGTAAAACCTAAAACTTAATAGTATGATAGGTCGGTCGGTCAGTCTGTCTGTCTGTCTGTCTTTCTTTCTTTCTTTCTTTCTTTTTCTTTTTTTTTTTTTTTTTTTGGTTTTTCGAGACATAAAGTTTCTTTTTTTTTTTAATATTTATTTATTTAGTATACAGTATTCTGTCTGCTTGTATGCGTGCAGGCCAGAAGAGGGCGCCAGACTTTATTACAGATGGTTGCAAGTCACCATGTGGTTGCTGGGAATTGAACTCAGGACCTTTGGAAGAGCAGGCAGTGCTCTTAACCACTGAGCCATCTCTCCAGCCCGACACAAGGTTTCTTGTAGAAGCTCTGGCTGTCCTGGAACTTGCTTAGTAGACCAGGCTGGCCTCAAACTCACAGATCTGCCTGCTTCTGCCTCCCAAGTTCTGGGATAATAGGCATGAGCCACTGTGCCTAGCTCTTTTTTTTTTTTTTTTTTTTCTTTTGTGGTAGCTCTTGAGTGACAAGGTGTCCTAAGTGGAAAAGTCCTACACAATACACTCATATAAGAGGATGTTGTCAAAATACAGATTCACTGAAAATGTAGGCAGGGTATGGTGGCAAACATGGTTATAGTCCAGTACTCAAGATGCTGAAGCAGGAAGATCACAAGTCTAAGGCCAGTCTTGCCTGCTTCGTGAGGCCCTGTCTCAGAAACAATCAAATTGAATTGAATGAATGAATGAATGAATTAATTTGGTATTACTTGCTTTCTATCCTTAAGACATCTTTATGTATATGCAAATATTCTGATACCTTTGGCACCAAAAAATTTGGACAAGAACTAACTTAATTAGGACTGTAATGTATATTGATTATTTTGTTTTGTTCATTTTGACAACATCTTACTTTGTAGCCCAGACTGGACTGGAACCCATGATTTAGCTCAAAACTGACTTCAAACTTAGAGTGATTCTCATGTCTCTGCCTGAGGGGTGGGATTGATGTTAGTGTAAGATGTAGTTTACGTACGCACACTGCGCTCTGGTCCGTGGAGTCACACTGAGAGTTCTCTCAGGTCTCTTCTCATGGTGACTCCTCGGTGTGAGCAAGGTTTCATGAAGGTAAACTTAGTGTCACACATTACATAGAAAGTATGTGTTTAGAGTGTAGACCTTGCCTGCTTAAAACTCTTGTGTAGGGGATTAAATAGACTGGCTGTCCTCTAGTGTTTATTAGTTCCTGTGTGCAGCAATTACTTAGGTACCTCTTTGGTTACAATTTCCATTTCTTCTGTGTACAGGCAAAAAGGATCTTTTTTGGTGTCATATAATTCTATAAACATTCACATTGTTGTATTCTTTTTTTTTTTTTTTTTTTTTTTTTTTGGTTTTTCGAGACAGGGTTTCTCTGTGGCTTTGGATCCTGTCCTGGAACTAGCTCTTGTAGACCAGGCTGGTCTCGAACTCACAGAGATCCGCCTGCCTCTGCCTCCCGAGTGCTGGGATTAAAGGCGTGCGCCACCACCGCCCGGCTGTTGTATTCTTTTAATGATAAAAAAAATTGCGATGGCTAGTACATCCTTGTTTTATAGTTAAGAAATACTTCAGTTGCTTGTTGGCAAGGTCATAAACTTATTGGAAGCTTATTTATCTCCCGTGCTCATAGTAAATAATAAAGGAATTCTTGTTGTCTTTTAAAAATGAGATGCCTAGAAGGTAAAGACAAATCTCAGAAGTACTGAGCAATTTAGTGAAAACTAAAGATTAACCACCCTTTAAAAACATACACAGTCTTTAAAACTTTTATATTTGTTTTATGCATATAAGTATTTTGTCTGCATGTGTGTCTGTGCACCATATGTGTGCCTAGTGCCTGAAACTGGAAGAAGACTTCAGATTCTCTGGAACTGGAGCTATCATTATGAGCTGCCACGTGGGTGCTGGAAATCCAGTCTGACTCTTCTGGATGAGCAGCCAGTGCTCTGAACTGCTGAGCCGTCTTTCCAGCCCCTAAACACGTTTTGGAATATTCTCTGAATTGTCTATTTATATACTGGCTTTTTTTTTCTAATTTTTTTGTCCCACCGAGTCTCCAGGCACTGATAGAGTTGCGTTCTTTTGCCTGCACGTACATGTGCACTGTAGGCATGCAGTGCTTGTGGTCTACAGTTGTGAGCTGCCTGCCGTGTGGACTCTTTTCCACAAGAACAGCCATGTCTCTAGCTTCTTACCTGTAGATTTTTTTTTTTTAGATTCTTATGTTATGTCTATCAACTTGTAACTTCTGTGCCTGTTTCCTCCTCCTTAGAATAGTTCTGTCCCCTCAGGCCATTCCATTAGGTTTCCAAATTCAGACTTGGAGTACTTACTTTCCTTCTACGGTTTTTATTGCTTTTTCACAATTACTTGGCTACACTTCCAGGTTTTCACTTCATGTACAGTATGAAAGGTCTTTTGGTTTTTAGTTCTGGTAATACTGTCATAAAATAGAGTGAGCACAACACTGTAGTTTTGCCACTTAGTTTAAGTGCCTTTTAGTAGTTTCAGTGTCTAGTAAAGCTCACAGAACAGATGGAACATCTAGTTTGTCTTTATCAGTGTTATATTTTTATGTATGTGTGTGCACATGTGTACTTTAAGCCAAAGAACAAGTTTTGTGTTAATTTGTTGTTTTAAATTTTGATGCATTGTGTGTGTGTCTGTCTGTCTGTATGTGCCATACCACATGTGTGGCGGTTAGAGGACAGCCTTTTATCTTTACATGTGTTCTGGAAATGAAAATCATATTGCTAGGTTTGTGTGGTAACCACCTTCACCTGTTGAGCCATGGAGTTGTCCACATGCTTATTGTGAGGTCCTTTCCTGATTATATTAGATGATTTTATGCTTAAATCTCAGTAATAGTTTAAGTTCATAGCCCTGCTATTCTGTAGATTTTCAAGGCCTCTTTTAAACTTTAGGTCATCAGATGCATTTTGGTTAGTAAATCTTTTGTAACTACTATATTTCTAATGTTGATCATCCTGTGCGTTTACATCCCACTGATCTTAGATGAACCATTTGCATTCTTCTTGGTTTTCTTTTGAGGGAGAGTCTCTCACTATGTAGCTTTGACTGAAACTCAGAAGAAATCTGGATGCCTCTTTGTGGAGATCAAGTAGCATATGCCACTTATGCCTTACTCTAGGTTGTTAAAGACAACAGCAGTGGTCTTTTTTATTTTTTTATTTTTATGTCATTTTTATAGGGATTTTTTAGTTTTTCATTTATTGATTACTTTGGGTTACTTTAGTGTGTAGAAATGTAAAGATAGAATAATTAAAATTTTCTTTGATTCCTATTTTGTATTTATAACTCTTGTCTAGATAATAGTATTTTGAACTGTAGAATAGACTTTTAACATTGTTTTCTTTTTCTTTTTCTTTTCTTTTTTTTGTTTGTTTTTAGTTGCAACTACTGGCCCTTCAGTATATTATAGTCAGTCACCAGCATATAATTCCCAGTATCTTCTCAGACCAGCAGCTAATGTTACTCCCACAAAGGTAATAAAGGAAAAACTTGTATATTTGTAACTACATTTTAAGTGTTTAGGTTTCTTTTAAAGAAAACGAAAGGACTAAGTAGTTCAGTATTGGAAATTATGTGATCTTCATAATACAGGAATTTCTTATTTTTGTATTTTAGAAGTAATTTGAAACATTTGAAATATTTTAAATATAGGAAGATTGCAAGTTATAGCCCTTGTGTCTTTCTATTTCGGTTGGAATAGGGCAAGTATATTCTTGTGTTGCTAGTCTGGTGTATTGCCATCCTGTTGACTCAAACAGTAATTGAACATGAAGACTTGAAGGACAGAGAGCTGGGGGTGCATTTAGACCCCTCTTCTACTTATTGTGACCTTGGGCAAGTTTTTTTAAATGTTTGTACCTCTTAGGGCATACCTATTTTAAAATGAAAATTATACTACAGTTAATACAAGTTTTGAGTCTCCTAAAATGAGATAAAATGTTTAGAATAGTGCCCAGTTGGTACAGTAATTTTAGTCATAATTATCACTGCTAATTAAGAGCATTTGGTAAGTGTTTAGTGACTGAAGAAGGTATTTTTTAAGTGTAAATGTTTAAGGCATCTTACTAGTACATGCCAAGTAAATACACAGGTGTCTTTGTAGCACCATTGGTGTCCCTTGTTCTTCTGTGTACATTGGTGCTATTGCTGAGTAATACTCATAATTTCAGGTTTATAAGAGTTGATTTATATGTAGCTTCTCATATGGTTATGGTCATCTTTATATGGTCTTATGGTTAATCTATAAAATATTTTAATTTTTTCTTTTAGGGACCAGTTTATGGCATGAATAGGCTTCCACCCCAGCAGCATATTTACGCCTATCCACAACAGATGCATTCACAACAGATGCATACACCGCCAGTGCAAAATTCATCAGCTTGTATGTTCTCTCAGGAGATGTATGGTCCTCCCTTGCGTTTTGAGTCTCCTGCAACAGGAATTCTATCACCCAGGGGTGATGATTACTTTAATTATAATGTTCAACAGACAAGCACAAATCCACCTTTGCCAGAACCAGGGTATTTCACAAAACCTCCACTTGTAGCTCATGCTTCAAGGCCAGCAGAATCAAAGGTTATGGAATTTGGAAAAACCAATTTTGTTCAGCCCGCGCCGGGTGAAGTAATAAGGCCACCTCTGACAACACCAGCACACACAACACAGCCAACTCCCTTTAAGTTTAACTCAAACTTTAAGTCAAATGACGGTGACTTCACGTTTTCATCACCACAGGTTGTCACACAGCCTCCTTCAACAGCTTATAGTAATAGTGAAAGTCTTTTGGGTCTTCTGACTTCAGATAAACCTTTGCAAGGAGATGGCTATAGTGGACCAAAATCAATTTCTGGTCAAACTATTGGGTCTCGAAATACATTTAATTTTGGGAGCAAAAATGTGTCTGGAATGACACTTACAGAAAACATAGGCCAAAACCAGCAGAAGAATTCTGGTTTTCGTCGAAATGATGATATCTTTACTTTTCACGGTCCAGGAAAATCTATATTTGCATCCCCTGCTTCAGAGCTGGCAAATAAGAGTCATGAAACAGATGGAGGAAGCGCTCATGGGGATGAGGATGACGATGGCCCTCACTTTGAGCCTGTGGTTCCTCTTCCTGACAAGATAGAAGTAAAAACCGGTGAGGAAGATGAAGAAGAGTTCTTTTGCAATCGTGCAAAGTTGTTCCGTTTTGATGGTGAATCCAAAGAATGGAAGGAGCGTGGGATAGGCAATGTGAAAATATTAAGACATAAAACGTCTGGTAAAATTCGCCTACTGATGAGACGAGAGCAAGTATTAAAGATCTGTGCAAATCATTATATTAGTCCGGATATGAAGCTGACACCAAATGCTGGCTCAGATAGATCTTTTGTATGGCATGCCCTTGATTATGCAGACGAGTTACCAAAACCAGAGCAACTTGCAATTAGATTCAAAACTCCTGAGGAAGCAGCACTATTTAAGTGTAAATTTGAAGAAGCCCAGAAGATTTTAAAAGCCTCAGGAACAAATGTGTCTACAGCACCAAACCATACTATCAGAATTGTAAAAGAACCTGCAGCTCATGATAACAAGGATATTTGCAAACCTGATGGTGGGAACTTGAATTTTGAATTCCAGATTGTAAAGAAGGAAGGGTCTTGGTGGCATTGTAACAGCTGCTCATTTAAGAATGCTGCAACTGCTAAGAAATGTGTCTCATGCCAAAATATAAACTCAGCCAATAATAAAGAACTCCTAGGTCCACCATTAGTTGAAAATGGCTTTGCTCCTAAAACTGGCCCAGAAAATGTTCAAGATCGATTTGCAGTGATGACTCCGAATAAGGAAGGTCATTGGGATTGCAGTGTTTGTTTAGTAAGAAACGAACCCACTATATCTCGGTGCATTGCATGTCAGAATACAAAATCGGCTAACAAAAATGGATCTTCTTTTCTTCAGACTTCTTTCAAATTTGGGCAGGGAGACCTTTCTAAGTCTGCTGACAGTGATTTCAGATCTGTTTTTTCTAAAAAGGAAGGAGAGTGGGATTGTGATATATGCCTGGTCCGAAATGAAGGGAGCTCTACAAAATGTGTTGCTTGTCAGAATCCAGGAAAACAGGGAGTGTCTTCTGTTTCATCACCTGCCTCTTTTAAGGCCAGTACTTCAGATGTAAGTAAACCTCCAAAGGGTGGATTCGAGGACATGTTTGCTAAGAAAGAAGGACAATGGGATTGTAGTTCATGCTTGGTGAGAAATGAAGCAAATGCTGTAAAGTGTGTTGCTTGCCAGAATCCTGCTAAGACAAGTCCAGCTGCCGCCTCTTTCAAGTTTGGTTCTTCAGAGATGAGTAAGGCTCCCAGGAGTGGATTTGAGGGTATGTTCACCAAGAAGGAAGGACAGTGGGATTGCAGCCAGTGTTTAGTCCGAAATGAAGCAAGTGCTGCTCAGTGTATTGCTTGTCAGAATCCAAATAAACAGAATCAGCCTACATCTGTTGTCCCAACTTCTGCCTCTTCAGAGACAAGCAAATCTCCAAAAAGTGGATTTGAAGGATTGTTTACCAAAAAGGAAGGACAGTGGGAGTGCAGTGTTTGTTCTGTACAGAACGAGAGCTCTTCTCTAAAATGTGTGGCTTGTGATGCCTCCAAGCCAGCTCATAAGTCTGTTGTAGAGTCGTCTTCAGCTTTCACAGTGGGCTCAAAACCACAGTTAAATGAATCTGCAGGAAGTCAAGTGGGAACAGAATTTAAAAGTAACTTTCCAGACAAAAATTTCAAATTTGGCATTACAGAGCAGAAATTTAAATTTGGGCATGCGGATCAAGAAAAAACATCTTCCTTTGCCTTTCCGGGTTCTTCTAATACAGAATTTAAGTCAATCAAGGATGGGTTTAGTTTTTCCATTCCTGTGTCTGCTGATGGGTTTAAATTTGGCATTCAGGAAAAGGGGAATGACGAGAACAAGAGTGAAAAGCACCTTGAAAGCGATACTGGGCTCCAGGCTCGTGATGGCAGTGGTCAGAAGAACGGCAGTGGGGTGATCTTCGGTCAGACAAGCGGCACTTTCACCTTTGCAGATCTTGCAAAGTCAACTTCAAGAGAAGGGTTTCAGTTTGGCAAGAAAGACCCTAATTTCAAGGGATTTTCAGGTGCAGGAGAAAAATTATTCTCATCACAAAGTGGCAAAGTGGCTGAGAAAGCTAACACGTCTTCTGATCCTGAGAAAGATGAAGATGCCTACAAGACTGAGGACAGTGATGACATCCATTTTGAGCCAGTGGTGCAGATGCCTGAAAAAGTAGAACTTGTAACAGGAGAAGAAGATGAAAAAGTTTTGTATTCACAGAGGGTGAAATTATTTAGATTTGATGCTGAGATAAGTCAGTGGAAAGAAAGGGGTTTGGGGAACTTAAAAATTCTCAAAAATGAAGTCAATGGTAAACTAAGAATGCTGATGAGAAGAGAGCAAGTTCTGAAAGTCTGTGCCAATCACTGGATAACCACCACCATGAACCTGAAGCCTCTCTCGGGGTCCGACAGAGCGTGGATGTGGCTAGCTAGTGACTTTTCCGATGGTGATGCTAAACTGGAACAGCTGGCTGCAAAGTTTAAAACACCAGAGCTAGCCGAAGAGTTCAAGCAGAAATTTGAGGAGTGTCAGCGGCTTCTCTTAGACATTCCACTTCAGACACCCCATAAGCTTGTGGATACTGGCAGGGCTGCTAAGTTAATACAGAGAGCTGAGGAGATGAAGAGTGGACTGAAAGATTTCAAAACGTTTTTGACAAATGATCAAGTAAAGGTCACCGATGAAGAGAACACAAGTTCGGGTGCTGATGCTTCCAGTGCTTCAGACACAACAGTGAAGCAAAATCCTGAACACACTGGGCCTGCCTTAGAATGGGACAACTATGACTTACGGGAAGATGCCTTGGATGACAGCGTCAGCAGCAGCTCAGTTCATGCTTCTCCGTTGGCAAGCAGCCCTGTACGGAAAAACCTCTTCCGTTTTGGTGAGTCAACTACAGGATTTAACTTCAGTTTTAAATCTGCTTTGAGTCCGTCTAAGTCTCCTGCCAAATTGAACCAGAGTGGAGCTTCAGTTGGCACTGATGAAGAATCTGATGTTACTCAAGAAGAAGAGAGAGATGGACAGTACTTTGAGCCCGTTGTACCCTTACCTGATCTAGTTGAAGTATCCAGTGGTGAGGAAAACGAACAGGTTGTTTTTAGTCACAGAGCAAAGCTCTACAGATATGATAAAGATGCTGGTCAGTGGAAAGAAAGAGGCATCGGTGATATAAAGATTCTACAAAATTATGATAATAAGCAAGTTCGTATAGTGATGAGACGGGACCAAGTATTAAAACTTTGTGCCAATCACAGAATAACTCCAGATATGACTTTGCAAAATATGAAAGGGACAGAAAGAGTGTGGGTATGGACTGCATGTGATTTTGCAGATGGAGAAAGAAAAATAGAACATTTAGCTGTTCGTTTTAAACTACAGGATGTTGCAGATTCATTTAAGAAAATTTTTGATGAAGCAAAAACAGCCCAAGAAAAAGACTGTTTGATAACACCTCATGTTTCTCATCTGAGCTCTCCTCGAGAGTCACCATGTGGCAAAATTGCTGTAGCCGTTTTAGAAGAAACCACAAGAGAAAGGACTGATGTAACTCAAGGCGATGAGGTGGTAGACACAACTTCAGAAGCCGGAGAAACATCTAGCACTTCTGAAACAACACCAAAAGCAGTGGTTTCTCCTCCAAAGTTTGTATTTGGCTCAGAGTCTGTTAAAAGCATTTTTAGTAGTGAAAAATCAAAGCCATTTGCATTTGGCAATAGTTCAGCCACTGGATCTTTGTTTGGATTTAGTTTTAATGCACCTTTGAAAAATAGCAATAGTAAAGTTACTTCAGTAGTTGAGAGTGGGTCTGGAGGAAAGGTAGAACCTGACAAGTGTGAGCCACAGACTGACATCAGACAGCCTTCAGATGGCAAAGTCAGAAACGTCGTTGCCGGTCCAAAGGAGGAGTCTTCACCTAGTTACACATTTAAAGCACCAGAGAAGGGTAAGTACGCAGTGTTTAGAGTTTAGCAGATTTTTTAAAAATAATTTTTAATGATTCTTATTTATGTCTGTATGAGAGTGTCAGATACTTTGGTGTTACAGATGGTTGTGAGCTGCCATATGGGTGCTGGGAATTGAACCTGGGTCCTCTGGAAGAGCAGACAGTGCTCTTAACCATTGGGCCATCTCTCCAGTCCCCAGCAGATTTTTTAAAAGTGTGTGTCTTTGACTCTTTTTAGGAAACAAATATTTTAGTTGAAGTTGTGTCGTAAACACTAGTGAACATTCTGAAGTATTTTAATAGACAAGTCTAACCCCTAAGTAAGTTTGCCTGTGAGTATTCAAACTAACGGATCGTAAGAGATTTGTTTCAGTAACTTGAGAGGCATGTATCATAAAGCAGAGCCAAAGAAGCTAATCTAGTACAAAGACTCATGCACTTGATTCATGAGTATTAGTCTTTTAAATGTTGATTCTTCAGTGTTTTGTTTTAAAATCAACTTGAAGCATGTGTTATCGAGATGTTCCATGTGTGTTATATGAGTTAGTATTGCCACCTCTTACTAAATTAGCGAAGAAAGACCTTGGAGATAAATGAATATGTAAGACAACCAGATTGGTATAAATTGAGGGTTCCGACTTCTTACGTATTAAGAGTATTTGTTTCATAAGATGTTAAAAAATGAAATATTCTTTATTTTCCTAGGATTTAATTTTAGCCTTTTTAAATCTAATCCCATGGCCTTTTGGACCAGCTTCCCTACCTCACAACCTGAGAGCAAAGGTATAGATCTAGTATTTCCAGTGTGAGGTGACTGGCAGCTGGTAGTCCTTAGCCAAGTACTTGTGGCTGTGTGAACTGAAGTACTTAACACTGCAATGTGCATGCTAAAGAATGCCATTTTACAGAGCATACCTTTTGAGTAGGGATGTAACAAACAACTTTCAAAATTACTTTTTAAAATGTACCTGGGTGCTATTTATGTTTTTTTTGGTGCTCTCTTGGCTTCATCTTCAACTATGCTTAATGTCTGTCTGTCTGTCTGTCTGTCTCTGCTTCCCTGAACTTTTTTCTTTTCAACTCTGTTTAATGAAGACTTGCTTTTCTAATCTTTGACTTTAGCCACTACTGTGTAGCAGTATTCAGATAGGATGGCAGTAGAATGTCTATAAAACATGTCTCTTTAGGGTTCAGAAACTGTGTTTGAAAGTAGACTTTGTTTTTACAGCTGCCATTCTGTGACTTGTGTTCCATATGAAGTACAGATCATTTATAGATATGAGTCACTTCTTGACCAGAACATTAAGCATATAGAATTTGTAGAAGTCCATTAAGACCAAGTGAGGGAAATATGTCCAGTATGCATCTTGACCTTGTAGGGGTAGGTACCAGTTCTCTAAAGTAACACCATCCAGTAGAAATAAATTATGATCTGTGTCTAAATTTTTTTGTGAGCTGCATAGAAAATGAAACAAAAAGTGATCTATTCAATTTAATATATGTACAAAATATATCAGGTTTTAATAAGGATTTAAAAGAAAGTGAAGATATTTTATATTCTTTTTTATGCCAAGCCTTTAGAGTCCAGTGTGCACGCTCATACCTCTAGCACATGTTAGTTTAGTTTAATCACCTTTCAAGTGTTGGGAAGCCACATGTGGGTAGACTACCATATTGGACATGGTGGCTTTGGAGAATGTTTTCTCATAGTAGCTGGTACATGCATATTTCATGACTATTTTAAGGCGCTGGTTTATCATTTCCTACAAGCTAGAGATTCTTAATATATCAGAACAGACTTCATCTTCCTTTTTCCTCTCCAAATTTTTGACCTTTCATCAGGTGGGAGTGGAATGGGGTGTTTTTAGTCACAGAAATTGTCTTGATATATAAAGTATGACTGTAGAATGATTGTTTAATTTTTATCTAATTCTACACTTGGAAATATGCACGGAATGGATACATGCTATCACCTGCCATCCTTTGTTAGAAGTTAGAAGTTGTTTGCTTTCTTTGTAGGAACTTAGAGAACTAATGCAGGTTGGCTCTGGGGCATACTAATTTTATGTCAGATAATCCTGGAGGTACTTCTTTTCAGTTGTAAATGCATGGATACTTTGCTGAATTACTGTTTAGTGTATACTTTTTGTATTATAGAAATTGTAGTTTCTAATGACGAGTAAAAGAATTTTAAAAACTTTTGTATTCTCTAAGAGTTTTTAATAGAACACTAAACCAGACTCCTAATTCTAATTCATGATCTAATTCACTCGATTTGTTCCAAATGTGTTTTTATTTTATCACTGTGCTGTTTTTAACCTATAGATAGGTTTCATGGTTTTTTTTTTAATTTTTATTAGTATGATTACTGTGACTTATCAGTTGTTTTGACTTGGTTACAGCACAAGAGAAGAATAAACCTGCAGATCCTCCTTCAGATACCGATGTTCTCATTGTGTATGAACTCACTCCCACTCCTGAGCAAAGAGCCCTTGCAGACAAACTTCTGCTTCCTCCAACTTTCTTTTGTTATAAGAACAGGCCAGATTATGTTAGTGAAGAGGAGGAGGATGGTAAGTCTTTCATTAACTGAAAATGACTCCTGGTGACTTTAGGAATTAGGAGTATAGTTTAATTATTTAGAACCTGACTTTTTGCCAGACATGGCAATGCCTGCAATCCTAGCACTTGATAGGCTCAGGTCGGATAGCTGATTTTTTCCATTCATGGGGAGTTTCAGGCTAGTGTGGGTTATAGAGTGAGACCTCCTCTCAATAAAGACAGAAAATGTAAGCAGAGTTTTAGAACTTCAATTACTATCCTTAGAGGTAGGTATTTACTCCATGATTATAAAATACTCAGTGGGTGGAATAATCAGAAGAATGGCATTCATTAAAGAAGCCCTTTAAAAAATGGTTATTGGATGCCAGGCAGATGTTTTGAGGAAATTGGAAATAGTCATAATCCAGAAGTATTCAAAGTAAAAGAGGGAGACAGCAAACACCCTCAAAGTTCAGTGAGGTTATTAGGGCAGTCATAGAATGTTACATTGTGGGGCCGGGTGACTGGGGTTGGGTGACTAGGGTTGGGAGCTGTACTGCAATGATAAGGTGAGGGGAGCACTGGAAACTCAAACAGGTAGGAGGTGAAAGTCTCTGATTGGCAAAGCTGAGTGCTTTGTGAATATAGAGTGAAAGAAAGTGTGAAGATCATGTCTAGGTTTGTGGCTAGGAAAACCTTGTACCTACTAAAGTTCTCTTACTCAATATAATGAATTGCATTTGAAGATGAAGATTTTGAAATGGCTGTCAAGAAACTTAATGGAAAACTCTATCTGGATGACTTAGAAAAATACAGACCGTTGGAAGAAAATTTAGCAGGTATGTTTATATAATTTTGATGTCCTATATTTTAAAGGTACCTCTTAGTCTTATAATATTTGTAATTGCCAGTTTTATTTATTATTAAATTAGTGCTCATTTAAAATATTTAAAAAATAATACGTGGCCACGGGCTGGCTTCATGAGCATTCATAGTCATGCTATTGAAGTCTTTAAATTGCTTTGAAAACCTGTAGACAGGCAGTCGCACTGGATTTCTGATTGTGTCTTTGCTTGTATTGTATGGCTTTTCCAGATAATGACAGAGAATGTGTTATAGTTTGGGAAAAGAAGCCAACAGTTGAAGAGAGAGCAAAGGCAGACACTTTGAAGCTCCCACCTACGTTTTTCTGCGGAGTCTGCAGTGATACAGATGAGGACAATGGCAATGGGGAGGATTTTCAGTCAGAGCTTCAAAAGGTTCATGAAGCTCAGGTCAGACTGTCTGCTTTGTTCTTTCAGGTCTCTTGCCTCTGTAGATGGAGTACATTTTAAAATCTTAGTATCAAATGGTTATAATTGGCCTTGGCAAGCATACGTGTTCGATTACATAAACATAGAGCCATGTTACTATTCATGAATGAGAATACTCAAAATCACTAGGGTATCAAACCCAGATTAAACTACAGGCTTAATATTGTATCTGTTAAAACATCACCAAGATTCTTTGTAGATATAGACAAATTGGTTTAAAATTTCTTAGTAGTTAAGTTATAGCTAATATGAGTTTTTTTCTCTTTTTTCTTTTCTTGAAAGTAAATATTTTTTTTCACATAATATATCTTGATTGCCATTTTCCCTTTTTTACCATTCCCACCCCCCACCTCCACCACTTCTCCACTCACCTCCTATCTCGACCCACTTGCTTTCTGTCTCTCATTAGAAAACAAACAGGCTTTTAAGGTATAGTAATAAAATAAAACGTAATAAGATAAAACAAAAAGTAACACATCAGAATTGGACAAAACAAACAGAAGGAAAAGAGCTCTAGAGACGGCACCAGCAATAAAGACCTACTTGTTCACACACTCAGGAATCCCATCAAAGCCCTAGACTGGAAGCCGAATTAGAACTGTGCAGGCTTTCTGTGTGCTGCCTCAATCTCTGAGTTCATATGTGTGCTGATCACGTTCCTTTAGAGAGCCTTGTTTTCTTGGCGTCCTAAACCTCTCTGACTCTTACACTTTTTCTGCTTCCTACAGGGTTCCCTGAGCCCTTAGAGAAGGAATTTTATAGAGACATCCTATTTAGGGCTGAGTAGTCCAAAATTGCTGAGTAAGAGTTTTTAACCCCGAGGGAATAATAATGGTGTGCCGTCTTCTTTGCTGAAGTGATACAGATATTTTCATCCAGCTTGTAGATGGCTCTGTATTCCTAGGAAAGACTTCACTTGGTTATGGTATAGTACAGTTTGTATCATTTACTTCCTGTTTGCGTAAATTTTATTGCTACTTATAAAATGTATGTTCCTCAGTAATACTGTTGAGTAGTTTTCTGGAATTAACTTGAACTTCCATATAAAAATTAGTATTAGGCCTGGATAGTTAAATGAATGCACCCACCCATGTCAGTCAGCTGACACACCACCACCATGGGGCCCAGTACCCTCTTCTATAATCTCTCTCACACATATAAGTAAAAATTAAAACTTAATACTGGGCTTGTAGTGGTGTCCCACACCTTCAATTCCAGGTAGAAGTAGGTATAGCTCTGAATTCCAGGTCAGTCAGGGCAACATAATGAATCCCACCTTTAAAAAAAAAAAAAAGTCAATGGTAGTATAAACAGAATGAAAAATACTTTCTCTGTGGCTATTTTCTGAAAAAGATTTTCAAAGTTCTAACTAAAGGAACTGTGTTTTTTGTTTTTGTTTTGTTTTGTATTTTGGTTTTTCGAGACAGGGTTTCTCTTTCTCTCTGTAACTTTGGAGCCTGTCCTGGAACTAGCTCTTATAGACCAGGCTGGCCTCGAACTCACAGAGATCTGCCTACTTCTGCCTCCTGAGTGCTGGGATTAAAGGTGTGTGCCACCACTGCCCGACTGGAACTGGGTTTTTTTTAAGATCTTGAAACCAATTAATTGAAGGTTTATTTGGAATGTCTGTTAGATTATTTGTCTCTTTATTACTGAATGAGTTCTAATTGTGTCCAATGAGTCTAATTCTCAAATTTAAATTTGTAGATTTGTAGAATAAGCTTTTATTAATCAATTTTGGTATTGGAGACAGGACCTCACACTGTAGTACAGGCCTACTTTGACCTTCCTGGGGTCTTTTTATCTCATCTTTAGAGTGCTGGGATCACAGGTGTCCATTATCAGTCTCTTAATACTTGTTGGTTCACTGAAATACCACCTACTTTGCTGTTTTCTTTATGATCAGTCTCATGAGTTTGTCTTGTTTTCTGTTTTGTTATGTTGCTCTCTCCCCATTCCTGCTCTTTATCTTTTTTTTTTTCTTTTTTCTTTTTTGATGGTCCTTGGCCCCCTCTCCAAACAGTGTAAATAGATTTTTGGCTTCATTTCTTCCCCTTGTTGAATTTCTTTGATTTCTGCTCTTTATTATTTCTTTCTTGCCTTGGGTTTACTTTGCTCCTTGTCTTTTTCTCAAATGTGGGAGGTTAAGTACAGATTTCAGAGCCCATTCATTGTTTCTACAGATAATGTATACCTTAAGCACTATTAAGCTATATACGTTTTCATATGTGCTGTTGTCATTTCTTTTCGGGTCAGAATGCTTTCTTGCAATTTTTCTTGACCCATGCATTAGACAGTTTGTATGCCATTTAAAAATGATGACTTTGTGCATAGCATTCTATTAGTGATTTGTAACTTAATTCAGTTATGATCTATGAGTACATTTATATTGCTCCATGTGTTGTTTTTATTAATTATTACAAATATCTAATGAATAATCTCCTATAGAATGATTTAGTTGCTTTAGAAAAATTATGCTCTGTCAATCGCCCCCTTTCCTCTGTCAGTGTCCAAACGCTTGACAAACATTCATCTTTTCCATGCTTGTCTGGCTCGTGCAGAACTGAGACTGGGGAAGTTGGGTAGACAGGAAAGGGCATGAGAGGAGGTCAGTGCTACAGAACCATCCCTTCCCCTAATTCAGTTCACAGAAGAAAAACCACTTGGGAAGTTGTGGTTATTTAATTTCCAGAGTAGATGAAAAAATATATTAGTACATGAAAGAGTTCATTTTGGTTGTCTTTCTTTGTGTTTTTTATTATTTTTACAGAGAAAAATGATGAAGATGGTTCTTACCCTGCCTTTCTAGGAGGGTACATTGATCTTCCATCTTGATCACACTTCTTTAGCACTTGTAACTTTCCTCAATCTGCTTTGTGTGATAAAGATATAACCTTTTTTGTGTATGTGTGAGATATATACTTTTTTAACCTTTTATTTATTGTCTTGCTCCCATCCCTCCAACTTTTCATCCTCTTCCTAAACCCGGAGCATCATTCTTTTAATGTCCTGTGTGTACTCCTTTTCCATGGTACCAAACCCAGGCTCTACTACCAAGATAAATCCCCAACCTGTAGTGGTTTTTATATTAAAACAACCCTGATTGAATAATCTTTTTCTAATGTTTATTATAACTTTTGACATTCCTTTAATCCGTGAGGTGTGATCTACGTTCATTGTTGAGTTTAGTCTTCTGTCTCAAGTTCTCGTCACTGTTAGTTTGCTGCGTTCTCAGTGGCTCCTGTGTAAAACACAGCAAACGTAAGGAGCTACTCACTATTTTTAATTAAGTAAGAAACTACTCACTATTTTTCTATTTCTTTTTGTTTTGAGGGGAGGAGGAAATGATTTGATAATATAGGGTTTTATTCTTTTTTCTTTGCAGAAATCCCAGAATGAGAAAGTAACTGATACATTTGATAAAGAACATACAGGCGAGACTGAAGTAATAAATTCTTTTGTGTGTAAGTCTGAAGAACCTGAGTCTAACACCAAATCTGGTAGCTCGTCCCCTGTTTCTGGGACTGTGGACAAGCCTGTGGATTTGTGTACTAGAAAAGAAACTGACACGGAAGTCTCAAGCCAAGGTAAAAGTTGGTCGTGTGTTTATACTGTGCAATTTATAAAATACTGTCTGAATGTTTGAGAAAATAGACTTTTAAAGCTAGATAAGATTCTAAGAACTTAGGTAAAAATGCTTAAGGTGAATATAGGAGCATAATGTTTTTGTCACAGAAATCATACAAGTCATACTGCCTTTTCTTTTTTTTTTTTTTTTTGGTTTTTCGAGACAGGGTTTCTCTGCAGCTTTGGAGCCTGTCCTGGAACTAGCTCTTGTAGACCAGGCTGGTCTCGAACTCACAGAGATCCGCCTGCCTCTGCCTCCCGAGTGCTGGGATTAAAGGCGTGCGTCACCGCCGCCCGGCTTCATACTGCCTTTTCTATAAACAAAACAGTAAATAACATTTTATCATTTGGTTTATTTATTTAAGTTATTATTTGTTTTTAAAAATGGAGGCTTTGTATAGCCCTGAGTGACCTGGAACTCACTATATAGACCAGGATGGCCTTAACCTCACAGAGATCCTCCTTCCTTTACCTCCCAAGTGCTAGGATTAAAGGTGTACACTCTCATTCCCAGCCTATCCTTTGATTTTAAGCTGTTAGGGAATACAAAGCATGCTGATTGACCTGTCTGCATAGAAGAGAATGATTTGCTTTTATGGTCATCTTCTTGGTGTTATGTGATGTTTTTACTTGACTATTCTTGAGTTATATTAGTGTTACTTGAACATATTCACAATGCTTTTAGTTATAAATTATTACAGTAGGAGCTTTAAATTTTTATGATACTATAATATGTACAAGCCTCAAAAGTCCTAATATGTCAATTGCAGTAATTACTCCTTATATTACTATGTGCCTCAGTTTTTCTAAGTTGGAAGAAATGTCTTTGTGAATTGTATTTCTTTATATATGGACATTATCTGTATTACCTGTTTTTGGATTTTTCCAGAAGTAGTCCCAACTTAGGAGGTCACCAATAGTACATTTATGGACACTTTAGATTCTTAATATACTGGGACAAAAATGTAACTTCATAACCAAAACCTCTACATTTTCAGACAAAATTAAGTAGGCCAAAACAATTTTACAGATCATGAAACTGTGCATTGGTGGAATTCAGACAAAGCCTCCAAACTTCGGATGAGCAAACATATGAGCATATTTATAGTAAAGACAATGCAAAAATTAGGTCAAGTGCCTACTGCTCTTGCAGAGGATTTGAGTTCAGTTCCCAGAACCCATGGTAGGCAGCTCACCCATAACTCCAGCTCAAAGGATCCAGTATCTTCATTCTGACTTCTTTGGGGGCCTGCAGTGATGACCATCTACCCCCATACAGACACATATAAACACATAATTACAAATAATAAATGTTTAAAAAATGTTTGGTACAGATTTCTTTAAAGATCTTGCCTTTGCTTGTCTGAAGGTGGAAGAAACTTGACAAAGCTGAAATTAGTCCCACAACATAGCTTAGTACGTACGGACAGCCCTACAGCTCTGTGGTTTTTGAAGTGAATTTGGTTTAGAATTTGTGTTAGGACTAGAATCTGTAAACTTAATAATGTTACTAAATAAGCTTGAAATTGAATGTATTTTGTAACATACAATGAGACGCAGGCAGTTGTCTGTGAGTTCAAGATTAGCCTGTTCTAGAGCGAGTTCCGGGAAGGCTCCAAAGCTACAGAGAAACCTTGTCTCAAAATACCAAAAACCAAACCAAACCAAACAAACAAAAAAGAAACCAACCCAAAAATTTGGCTTGAATTTAAAGGTATTTTAGAAGAATAAATACTAAGTTTTAGAAATGTAGTTTATAACATCCCCTCCTCTCACCTGGAATAGAGAGACGCCTGTTCCTTCTGGGTCCTGCATAAGGTTTTGATGTGTGTATTAAATAGGAAATTGTTCTTTTCTTTTTGCCAGGGGAAAGCAAAACTGTTCTGTTTGGATTTGGAAGTGGTACAGGACTATCATTTGCAGACTTGGCTTCAAGTAATTCTGGGGACTTTGCTTTTGGTCCTAAAGGTAAGATGAAGAAGAAGGATATTAATGATCGCATCAGCCAAGCGTGATTGACAAAGGAGTCCTTTCCATGTTGTGATTGTCAGTGCAGTGGTCTTGTCCTTGGTTTGCTTACTGTTCTCGTTGATAATAGCTATAAGGATTTTCTCTAATTTAAATCAGTGCTATTAGCCCTTCCTTTCTTCATATACAGGTATGTTATTCAGTTTTGGGACAACCCCAATTTAGACAGCACTGTTCTTTAAATGTTTGTGTTCTTAAATTTGATTGTTAGTATTTCAGGATTTGTGATTATATATTTTTAAGACAAATTGGATCTCTGCATTAGGGTTGTGCTAATTTATTGTGCTAGACTAAGTTATACATTAGTATTCTTATTTATCACTGGTATTTATTTTTTAAGATTTATTTGCCGGATGTGATGGTGCACACATTTAATCCCATCACTGTGGAGGCAGAGGCAGGTGGATCTCTTGAGTTCCAGGCCAGCCTGGTCTACAAAGTGAGTTCCAGGGCTATCAGACAAAGAAACCCTGCCTCCAAAAAAAAAAAAAAAAAAAAAAAACCCACAACAAACAAACAACAACAACCAAAAAAAACCCCCAAAAAAAACAAAAAATGATTTATTTTCTCTGTGTGTGTCTTTTGCTTACATGTATGTATTTTCACCACATGTATGCAGTGCCCTTGTGGGGCGAATCCTCTAGAATTGGAGTTATATACAAATAGTTGTGAGCTGCCATGTGGGTGAATATAGCACCATTTAAATTATTGTTTAAGATATTTGGAGAAGAAAACAAATAGTACAATTTAAAAATTAGTTCATGTATTTATATACTTCACAGGTCATGCTACATATAGAAAAACATTTAACTTCTAGATGATTGATATGTATTTACATTAGAATTCATAGTTTTTACTTATGCTGAGTTGTTTTTTTTAAGACTGGGCCTTACTATGTTTCCTTAGCAAGCTAGAACTCTATGTGACTACGTTGGCCTTGAACTCAGAGAGACCCACCTGCCTCTGCTTCCTGAGTGTTGGGATCAGAGGTGTGTGCCACAATACCTGGCTGCAGTTTTTAAAAATAGTATTTTATCCTGTAAATCTGCTGAAGTCAGTTGTGTTTCATAGCTGTTGAACTTTTCAGAATATTAGTACTTTAAACTTCTCAATTAGGTGTGTTTATGACATTGTTGAAAACTATACTAATGAAGTAATTGGAAAGTAATCTACAAAATGTAAAAAAGTCAAAATTCACAGTTTAATTACCAAATTTATTTATCAGATAAAAATTTCCAGTGGGCAAATACTGGAGCAGCTGTGTTTGGTGCACAGTCAACAAGTAAAGGTGGTGAAGACGAAGACGGCAGTGATGAAGAAGTCGTTCATAATGAGGATATTCATTTTGAACCTATAGTCTCACTACCAGAGGTAAGTGCCAAGAAGTAAATATTTTACTAGTAACCTAAGTATAAAAATTTTCCCTGAGTTGATTCTTCTTTTTAATACTGCTATCTACATTTCTTCCCAGAACAGTTAAACATTAGATTTTCAGACTTTCAAAACATTATTACTATTATTTATGTGTATGAGTCTTTTGCATGCATGCATATCTGTGTGCCATGTGTTTGCAGAGGTCATATCCCCTTGGACTGGAGTTACATACAGATGGAGTTACCGATGGCTGTGAGATGCCAGAAGGTTGCTGGGAACTGAACCCAGGTCTTTTGGAAGAGCATCCGGTGCTATTAACTGCTGAGCTATATCTCCTGTCCAGATTTCCAGCCTTTAAGTAGAAATTGTTTTGAATTTTTCATGTGTAGTGCTGGGGATTTAATCCAGGGCCTTGCTCATATTAGCAATCACATTACCAGTCAAGTGTACGCTCAATTTTGCCCTGAAGTTTTCTTGTAAATGATGCTTCCTAAATTGTTTGTGCAGTTTTAGAAATATTCTTGTTTTTTCTTTTTAGTTTTTTATTTTGTGTGTGTGTGTCTGTGTATGTTTAGAGAGTGGGGTGGGAGAGGAGGGAGGAAGTGGGTGTGCACATACCACAGTGAGTATGTGAGAGTACAAGCAGGTATGTCCATTCCACGGTGCCATTGGAGGGCAGAATAGCTTTCCAGTGTTTGAAGTCAGATTGTTAGGATTGTGTGACAAGCATGTTTACTAACTTGCCATCTTGCTGAGCCATAAGCATTTTTATTATGCCATTAAGAGATCGTGTGTCTTCATAAAATAATTTTAGGCACAAAATAGAGATAAATGTTATTTTAGGGAAATTACCATGTCCATTTTTTTAAACTTTTATTTTATGTGCATTGGTATTTTGCCTGCCTGTATGTCTCTGTGAGGGTGTCAGATCTTGGAGTTATAGACAGTTAGCTGCCATGTGGGTGCTGGGAATTGAACCTGGGTCCTCTGGAAGAGCAGTCAGTGCTCTTAACCAGTCTCCATGTCCATTTTCAATCTCAGTAATTACTGTCACACACACAGCATTGCTGTGACTGGAGGGATGATGGTCCTGTTGGGTCCCAGCATCCATGCCATACATCTCACAGCTGCCAGGTGTTCCAATGCCTTTGGCCTTTATAGGCACCTACATCCGTGCGCACATACCTACATACAGACACACACAAATAAAGAATTAAAAATAAAAAACATACTTAAAGAAACAATAAAAGGTTTGGAGAGATTGGCTTAGTGGTTAAATCCCAGTACCCACATGGTAGCTAACACCTGCATGTAACTCTGCTTCCAGGGGATCTGATGCCCTTTCCTGGCCTCAGGGGCAATGGATGTATGCGGTGCATAGATAACATACAGGGTAAAGAACTATGTACATAAAATGAAAGAGAGAGAATCAGCACTTTAGGGTGGAGCATTGGTTTTTGAGACAGCATATTGTTATATAGCATTACCTGGCCTATAATTCACTGTATAGCCCAGACTGGCCTCAAACCTATAGTAATCTCCCTGCTTCTCAGGCTCTGGAGTGCTAGGATTATTGCACATCCATGCTAAAAACCACATTCCCTCTGATCTCATCTAACCTAGTCTTGCCTTGAATTCTTGATCCTCTTGCTTCCACATCCCCAGTGTTGGGGTTATTGGTGTATACTGCCATGCTTGGCAAGAGCCAGCACTTCTGAAACCTCCTCTGACCTTTAAGGGCATTTTATTTCACAAAGAGAAGTAAAATACTATAAAATAGAAAGATATTTAATGATAAATCACATCTTTACTGTTTAACCAAGTCAAATTATTACTAGTCTACAGTGCTGACTTAGTTACTATGATACTGTGAAACCTGTTGGCGTTGGTCAATGAAGTTTGTTATAAACAGCTGTTTATATAGTAGCTTATATAATTCTTATCTGTTGTCATAGGTAGAAGTGAAATCTGGAGAAGAAGATGAAGAAATTTTGTTCAAAGAGAGAGCCAAACTTTATAGATGGGATAGAGAAGTCAGTCAGTGGAAGGAGAGAGGTATTGGAGATATAAAGATTCTTTGGCATACAATGAAGAATTATTATCGGATCCTAATGAGAAGAGACCAGGTTTTTAAAGTGTGTGCAAACCATGTTATTACCAAAGCCATGGAATTAAAACCTTTAAATGTTTCAAATAATGCTTTAGTGTGGACTGCCTCAGATTATGCTGGTGAGTTACTACCTTCAAATACCTTTTAATTTTACTGACTTTTCTGAAATCTATAAAATATACATACTTTGTAAGTTACTTTGATATTAAAGTCTCTTCTCTCCCCCATTTTTCCCCTTAACAGATGGAGAAGCAAAAGTAGAACAACTTGCAGTGAGATTTAAAACAAAGGAGATGACTGAGTGTTTTAAGAAGAAATTTGAAGAATGTCAACAGAATATATTGAAACTCCAAAATGGACAAGTGTCCCTTGCAGCAGAATTGTCAAACGAGACCAATCCTGTGGTGTTCTTTGATGTTTGTGCGGATGGTGAACCTCTAGGACGGATAATCATGGAATTATTTTCAAATATCGTTCCTCAAACTGCTGAGAACTTCAGGGCATTATGTACTGGAGAGAAGGGCTTCGGTTTCAAGAACTCTATTTTTCACCGAGTAGTTCCAGACTTTGTTTGCCAGGTAAGTGTCACTGTACAGACATCACGGTTAAATCTGCTAAGACTAGAAACTTGAGCAGGTTTTTCTTTTTGCCCCCATTCGCATCTTGGGAATTTTTAGTTTTCCCATCCCATAGCTGGCTTGTACTTGACACTCTACTCCTTTTCAAACATTCAGATGGAAAGGCTTCAGATTTCTTAATGTTTGTTACCTACTAGAAACGGAATGTAGGAAAAACTTCCCCCCACAAAACATGTATTTCTTAGTTTTCAAAATGTATTTTTAAATAGGGCATTTGTCATTCACTCTGTCATGATGATTTCTGTATATTTTAATGTGTGAGTCAGTATTAACAGATTCTTTTGTTTCCAGGGGGGAGATATCACCAAACATGATGGAACGGGAGGACTGTCCATTTATGGAGATAAATTTGAAGATGAAAATTTTAATGTGAAACACACCGGCCCAGGCTTGTTATCCATGGCCAATCGAGGCCAGGATACCAACAATTCTCAGTTCTTTATAACACTGAAGAAAGCTGAACATTTGGACTTTAAGCATGTAGTGTTCGGGTTTGTTAAAGATGGCATGGATACTGTGAGAAAGATCGAGTCGTTTGGTTCTCCTAAAGGGTCTGTTAGTCGAAGAATTAGTATCACAGAATGTGGACAGCTATAAAATAATTTTCACAGTGCATTTTATCTATAGTAACAGTTGAATTGATGCTTAATTGTTACAGACAATATGGTAATTATGTTCATCTTTTGAAAACAGACATTTCTGATGTATAAATGTAAAATTGTAAGCTTATAGCTGTTGTCACTTTTTAATGTGTGATAATTGATCCTGCATGGTATGAAATAAAAGTTTAAACACTGGTGTATTTCAGGTGTACTTGTGTTTATGTACTCCTGACATCTGTATTAGAAATGGCTAATACTAATTTTGTTAAAAGCAATAGAGCTTCCCAGACTATTGAAGGAATATTATATATGCAGTCTTATTTTAATTCCTGTTAAGATATTTGGATTTCCTGCATGGTACTTACCATTGAATAAGGGGACCATAACTCAGATAATTTTATTTAGATTTAAAATATATATATGGTAATCTTAACTATTCGTGTGCTCATTTATGTATAGACTCATTTATGAATGGATAGAGCCACAGAAGATTTGAGTTAACCAAAGTGCTCTTCTGTAATTTTTATGCTCCTGTATAGTTAAAAATTAACTTTTAAGTAGAAATCTGTCTTTTCATAAGATACGTAGTTCCCTTTTGAAGACATTAATTTTTACATTTTAAGTAAGTTGATCATCCCCCCACCCCATCCTTCTCCCTTCTTCCTTTTTTCTTCCTTCTTTCCATTCACTTTTCTGTTACCTGTCTCTACTACCTCAGAAACTTCAGCTTGGTCCTGATGATAGAATTGAATTTTTCTCTAGTTCTTGTGATAAAGTATGAATATTTTTAAAAGATCTATACCATGTTGTTTGGTTAAAGATTTGCTTTATATTAGATTGTTGCAGTACCTTTTTCTGGTGATTTTTGTAGCAGAAATAAAGTGATAATTGATAACAGCCATGACATTTAAAACATTCATTACTGTGCATCTCAGTTGTCTGTTCCTTCTGTGACTTGATGTGAGTGAGATCTGTTAAAGGCCAGCACTCTGAGCTCACACTTCAGCATCCAAACTGATAAACACTGAAAATGTTACTAGGATGTTGTTCCTGTCAGATAGGCAAACTGTTAAAGGAACAGCTTTTTGTTTGTTTGTTTGTTTTTTTGTTTTTTTGGGTTTTTTTTTTGTTTTTTTGTTTTTTTGTTTTTCGAGACAGGGTTTCCCTGTAGTTTCTAGAGCCTGTCCTGGAACTAGCTCTTGTAGACCAGGCTGGCCTCGAACTCAGAGATCCGCCTGCCTCTGCCTCCCGATTGCTGGGATTAAAGGCGTGCACCACCACCGCCTGGCGGAAGAGCATGTTCTTACGGGCCTACTTGGTGTAGAACTAAAAGGAATCTAGTTAGACCATAAAACTTTTGTATTTTCCAATTTTGAGTATTGAGTCCTTTCTGTTTTCTTGTGTTCACTATTAGAAGAGGGCAAGGAAGGTTATGGCTTATGTAATGAATTATGGGATAGCATCACTGTGAAAAAATATGTATTCCACGGTCAGGTACATGAAGTAAACCTGCCTGAAGTTGTTCTTGTAAAGGGAACCGTGCACATTTAGTGACTTCTTTGGAAAACTGCATAAAAGTACCGAAACTTCAGCTGAGAAGTTGATGCCGTCATTTTAGTCTAAGTAGACGGAAATGTCTTAAAAAAAAAAAAAAAGTCATCTGTAGTCCAGGATTACTTTGAACTTGCTTTGTTACTGAGGCTGGACCTGAACTCTTGATCTCACTACCTCCACCAGGATTGCAGGCATGTTCCCACTATGCATAGTTGCAAATGCTTTTTAAGGTATTCTATACTTGTTTTGCTTTTTCAAACTATTAGGGTTATTAAAGATCTTTCAAAAACTTGGTGGATTGGTGTGTTAAACTAACTTTCCCAGGACTGGCATTAATAACATGTTTCCAACCTGTACAGTTACCATTTTGGGTGCTGGGACTTGAACCCAAGTCCTCTGTAAGAGCAGTCAGTGCTCTTAATGGCTGAGCTATCCAGCGCCAACAAAGAAGTTTAAAAACCACTTGACGTATTTTATAAGATACTTGATATAATGGTGACCACATCGATAGCTATTTCTTTTCCAACTGGCTAGATTTTCTGTGCTCATTAAAATCTGGCAAAAGAAAACAAAACAGTTTAGATGGTATTTTATAGCAAAATATGATCTTCAAGCAGTTTTTTAAATAGTAAGTTTGCTGTTTACTTGCTGAAGTATCGGCTTTTGCAGCAGTAAAAGTAATTAAGGAATTTAGGGGTGCTGGTCCACATGAGCACTTGCTAGAATTTCTCAGTGTGAATTGTGCCAGAGAGTAACTGAAACTGAGCAAGTACGAGCCTGTATGATGAGGTTGAATCCCGACTGTGTGCGTTGTAGTGCTTTGGAAAGGTTTTTGTTTGAAGCCAAACTACATGTTTACAGGAAGTTTTTCTGACTTCATGAGGTATGTCTCTATGTAGTTGAGGCAGCTGTCCCAATTGATTATGACCGTGTAGCCCAGGCTGGCTTCCTGCCTCAACCTTCCATGCCTATCCCAAATTTATGGGAACAGGCAAAGGAATTGAAAAGGTAATGCAGTTGCAGTTCATGTGCCTAGCGTTCGGACATGTCCTGATTTTTCTTTTGATGAAGAGAGTGTGCTTAGGCAAGTTCTATGCACAGTAAACATTTTACCCAGTGTCCCACGTGGCCCCAGGCCCCGGGGAACACGCTGACTAGAATCTGGAAGGGACAAAGGAATTGGCTTGCAGTGCGTCCTCCTCGCACCCCTCTTCCCACTGGTTTCCAGCGCCCCCGGGGGCGGGGCCGGGCGTCGTGACGTACGGCCCGCCCCGACGCGCCTGTGATCGCGGTTCCCCGGGTGACCGTGGTCAGCGACCCACCATGGAGCGCAGGGTGGTCAAGCCACCCGGGCAGGACATGGTAGTGGAGCGTCTCAAAAGCCGCTACGGCCTCGCGGGAAACTGCACCATGGAGGTGAGGGGAGTGGAGGCTTCGGTGATGAGCTCCGCCGGGCGGGCGGGCGGGCGGGCGGCTACGGGAGGGCCCCGGTCGCCCTCCTCCGAGCGGCTCGCCGGAGAGCGTCCTCCCTCGGGGAAACGCCGCGATGCACGGGGTTGTGGCCTCGGTCCTGCTGGTCCGGACCCGAGTGCAGCCGGCGTAGAAGACGACGTAGTTCTTTCGGGAAAGCTTACAGCGAATAATTGCAAACTTAGGAGTTGTGGCAATGTGCATTCGTGTAGCCCTCCCTTGAATGCGCCGTTCACCAGGGGAGTCTTGCCACATTTGCTGCAGGACCCCTCCACTCTGGCAATTTGCTAGTGTTCTGTGAGAGGTTGGCTAGATCGCGTCTCCGATGAAAGCTGGAAGAACTGAAGCGGGAAACCGTTTGCAGCCCTGAAGTTTCCACGAGGCTTATTTTTATTATCACATCTCTGATAACAGAGGTGGGAGTTTACAGTTCAGCTGAGAAGCCTGCTTCACAGCCTAGCAGATTCAAGGTTTTAGAAAGTTCAACAATGTTGTCTTCAGAAAAACATCTGAGGTATGGGAACATCATTCACGCTGTTCTCCAGAAATTGAGGAAGGTCGCAGGCATTCCCGAGTTTCTTTCCACGTTTGCTGTTTTTCCAAAATCCCTTCTTGAGAAATATCAGTATATCTCAGTGTTCTCATGTCCATGCCACAAATTCATTCTGTCCTCACATAACCTTAATTCAGTCGCAACACATATTTTGGTTTTCCTGTGAAGCATGTTCTCAAAATCATAAAGCCTCATTGATCTTTTCCAGGAAATTTAGTATTGCTACACAAATACAGGATAACGCATAGTTCATAAGAAGATTTCACTGAGTACCTCAATTACGACCTTTTGTAGAAAGTTTTTCTGGGTGCAGATACCACCTGGGTCTGAACATGATGTTTGGTTGTTTCTCTTGCCCTTGATCTACAACAGATACCCACACTTAGTTTCTTACATCACTAATGCTTTGACGAGGCCGAAGTCTGTTGTGTATAGAATGCTTCCCAGTTTGAGTTTGTCTGATGGGTCCTGGTTTTATTTCAATATGGTTTTGTATTTTTGGCAGGACTACGACATGAATGGTGTGTGGGCCACTCTGATGAATCAACAGGTATATGTTTGCTTCTCTAATTACTGATGCTAATGTTGCTTAGGGTGTGGTGGCCCCTAGGCTTTTCCATGCTAACCTTTGTAATTAACATGTAATTGATGGAAAAATATCTTAAGGGAATATTTCTTAGTGTTTAAGTGTGTTTTCTTTATCCCTCTAGCATGAGCTTTCCAAGTTTGATCAGACTAAATGTAAAAGAAGAATTCTAAGCTCTCCAGGTAAGCCAATAGAATATTTCGAGTCTTTTAATACATTTGAGAGATTTTTGTAAATGTTTAGATGTAGGGTTAGTGTTGCTTATTTTTTATCTTAAAATTTTCAGTTTGGGGGCTGGAGAGATGGCTCAGAGGTTAAGAGCACTGACTGCTCTTCCAGAGGTCCTGAGTTCAATTCCCAGCAACCACATGGTGGCTCACAGCCATTCTATAATGAGATCTAGTGCCCTCTTCTGGCATGCAAGCATACATGGAAGGAATGTTGTATACATAATAAATAAATAAATCTTTAAAAAAATTTCAATTTGGCAATCACCTAATAATAATTGTGAATTTAGGGATGAATGTGTGAGATGCCTTTAAAAATTAAATTTAATGAGTTTTTGGTGTGTGTTTAATTTATAATATGTGCACCTTCTTTTTCTTTTTACTGCCGGGATGCTTGGAATCAAAAGCAGACCCTTGATCAATGCTGAGCGAGTGCTTGGTCACTAATCAATGTCTCCAGCGGATATGTTTGCTTTCGACGATGTTAGAAATTGAGCATTGGGTATTGGGTGAGGAACACTAGTTGGTCTTTTTAGGCCGGAAAGGTTACTAGGATAGAAACTAAAGGGAAAATTTATAAAATGAATGGAGTTGGAAAACATAATTATCCTGGGAGTTGTACTTTTTTTGATAAGTTAAACTTTTTTACAGTAATAAATATTAACCATTAATCTATTAATATTAACCATTTGTTAATTCTTCAGTGCTGTATTTACTAGTTAGACATTATAGTCAGTAAATTTTGGTAATTACAGCATCAGTAGTGTCTTTAATTTCATCCATGTGTGGGATCTGGCTCTGAGGACTAGTGGACTGGAGAGCTATATTGATCTGATTCATGTAAGTCTGCAGTCCCAGATCTGATTTCCAAAGCATGTTATATAATGGTCGGTGGCAAACTGCTCTCTAGGATAAAACTTGTTTGGTAATAAATTAAATAAAAACAAACCACTCTCAGTGAAACACCCTTTTGGCAGGGATTCTATTACAGGCACTTTTAGAAAAGTACGTGTGAAGTGAGAGGAAGAATGGTTAATGTTTCTGGAATATCAAAGTTCGGTCTACAGACAGAATGAGATCATTAATAAAAAAAATAACAGTTCAAGTTGATTGCTGAAGTAATAATCAAAAAAGACTGACAACAGATACCCAGAACCTTAGGAATGTATTAGGAGAAAGGGATTATTTCCGTTTGCTAACAGAGCCAGAGCGGAGAGACTGGAAGGCTTTTTAAAAAGATTGACTTGGACTAGAAATGAGAAGGTTATCTGGTAGTCACTTGTGGTGACCCTAAGCATCCTTTGAGACCGTTTGTGTTTCCACGGAGTTTATATGACTCAGTCTGCAGTGATGGACGGAGGATGCTTCTTTCTCGTTCTGAGTTCATGGCAGACTTCCAGGAGACTAGCAGCTTTCAGCTTCTCTTGCCAGTGTCTGTGTAGCTTTTACTTTGTGGTCTATAAACTATAAGAAGAGTCAGGAAAGCTCCATGAGGGTGGAGGAGACGGCTCCGTTGGTAAAACGCTGGCTGCAGAAGATAAGGACCCAAGTTTGGATCTCCATCCCATGTAAAAGCCAGACTTGGCATTATATTCCTGTAACCCCATTGCTCGGATGGCGGAGACAGGTGGATCCCTGGGGCTTGCTGGCCAGTGCTCTGTCAGTTCTTTAAAAACCTAACCTTGGCTGGGCGGTGGTAGCACACGCCTTTAATCCTGGCGTTGAGGAGGCAGAGGCAGCCTGGTCTTCATAGTGAGTTCCATGACAGCCAGGGCTACATAGAGAGATCCTGTCTTAAAAAACCCAAACCATGGGCCGGGTGGTGGTGGCGCACGCCTTTAATCCCAGCACTCGGGAGGCAGAGGCAGGCGGATCTCTGAGTTCGAGGCCAGCCTGGTCTACAAGAGCTAGTTCCAGGACAGGCTCTAGAAACTACAGGGAAACCCTGTCTCGAAAAACCAAAAAAAAAAAAAAAAAAAAACCAAACCATAAAACAAACAAGCAAACAAAAATAATAGCTAATCTTTATTGAAGATTCCGTGTACACCAGATGGCTAAGCTGTGATTTGAATAGCCTTTCACTGAGGCTTCTTCTCCTGTGTGATGTGTACTGTATGCCTTAATAAACTTGCTTGCTTTTCTCTTATTACCTTGTCTGTGATCACCAGTGTTTCTCCCAGCTATGCGTTTATAAGGGTTGAAGAGAAATTGTATTTGCTCCCTGATAGATATATTTCTGTAAATTTCTTAGATTAAATTTTTTTTGAGAAAACTGTTTAAAACATGTGCCCTTTATAAAATGAGCAATGAGGCCATTCTGCAGCAAGTGTTGCAGGAGTCCCATCATCCTCTCTGTCTTTAGTCCTTGGGACTCTGCCTCAGAGGTAAATCTTAACAGAGCGCTTTAGGTCTTGAAGACAAAGTAGAAGAAATTGATAACTCTATCAAAGAAAATGTTAAATATAAAAAAAATTCAAGCACAAAACATCCAGAAAAATCTGGAGGAGTATGAAAAGACCAAACTTACAAATAATAGGTATGAAGAAGGAGAATAAATCCAGGTCAAAGGCACAGAAAAAAAAAGTGTTTTGAGGGGGTGATTATTGAGACAGCGTTTCTCTGTTTGGTCTTGGTCATCCTAGAACTTGCTTGTAGACCAGGTTGGTCTCAATCTCAGAGATCGTCTGCCCCAGTCCCCCAAGTGCTGGGACTAAAGGCTAACAAAGTATTTTAAATAAAATCATAGAACATTTTCCCATGCTAAAGAAAGATGCTTGTATAAGAAGCATCCAGATAGACAGAACCAGGAAAGAAATTCCCTGTGACATATGATAATCAAAACACTATATGTACAGAGCAAAGGATATTAAAAGCCACAAGGGGAAAAGGCCAAGTCACATATAAAGGCAGGCTCATTAGAATAACACCTCAAAGGAGACTCAGAAAGCCAGAGGGGCTTACAAAACTAAGATCACAGATGTCAGCCCAGAATACTATACCCAGCAAAATTATCAGTGGCAATTACTGGAGAAAGAAAAACATTACACAATAAAACCAAATTTAAGTAATTTCCATCCACCAAGCCACTTGAAGGAAAACTTCAGTCTGAAGAGATGAATTCAGGGCAGACTCCGTGCCCAGGAGAGGTTGGCAACCACAAAACAAACTCTGGTATTTCTGTGGACTTTTTCTTTCATCTTACTTTGGACATTTTGTGCCTTATTCATCTTTTGATTTTTGTTTTTCATTTTATTTAGTGTGTGTGGGGGGGGTTGTGTTTTTTTCCCTTGCTTTGTTTTTATTTCTTAACTTTTTTCTTTTGAAAGAGAAAAACCAAAGTTCAGTGAGTAGGGAGATGGGGAGGATCTGGGAGGAGTTGGGGGAGGGGAAGATAATCAGAACATACTGTATCAAAAAGCTTTTCAATTAAGGAAACGAATGATGGGCTACAGAGTTGGCTCATGGTTCGAGTGCACACTGAGTACTAGAGGAATGGATGGTCCAGAGCACTGGCTGCTCTTGCACAGGACACAGGTGTGATTCCTTGCACCCGCATGGCAACTCCAAACCTTTTATAACTCCAGATCTGGGGGATCTGATACTCTCTTCCGGCCTTTGCCAGGCACTATGGTGCACAGACATACATGCAGGGAAAACACTCATCCACATTTAAAAAAAAAAAAAAAAAAGCGCACTGCTTTCCAAAGAACCTAAGTTTTCCCCAGCACCATGTCAGGTTCACAGTCACCTACAACTTCAGCCCTAGGGGAAAGAGGATCCTAATACCCTGTGCTGGCCTCTGTGGACACCTGCACACACGTGGTACACACACACAGACACAGAGACACACACACAAAATGAAAACTGAATCTACAGAAATGAGCAATGGCAAGTCGTATCTTTTTAACATTTTTGTTGAGATGTGGGGTTGGTGATGACTAGCACCGAGAATGGAGATTTGTGTGACCTGCACTTATCTCGCTTGTACAACTCTTCGGCTTCTGCACCCCAGTTTCCGAAGGTCTTTACATTAAAACATGAAGAAGTCCATCAGATGGTTTACTAGGTTATTTCATATTTTCCTAGACTTCTTACATCTTGAAATTTTATCAACATTGAAATGGGGGCTTTGTTACACAGCCTGGAGCCCTAATTTACTTTGTGTTGCTGCGATAAAAACAGTTACCAAAAGCAACTTGGGAAAGCGTTGATTTACCTCCCATTACATCCGCTTCTAAGGAAGCCGGGGCAGGAGCTCAAGCAGGATCCTGGAGGCAAGAACTGAAGCAGAGACCTTGAAAGAATGCTGCTCCCTGGCTGTTTCCTAGCTTCTGTTCAGCTAGCTTCTTACCTCGCCCAGAATCTCCTGCCTAGGGCAGCCACAGGTACATCAATTAGCAACGAAGAAAAAGCCCACAGTCTAATCTGATAAGACAGTCCCTCAGTTGTGTCTCTCAGATAACCCTGTGCTGTGTCCAATTGACCACTGAAGCAAACAGGGAGACCCGGGCTGTCCTCTAACTTCCTGTTTTAGTCTCCCAAGTAGTGTAATTATGGTTTGCACCACAAGGCCCAGCTAGTTTGAATTTTTTGAAATGTAAATAATGTATGGACATTAGCTGTGGTAGATTATACCAGCTAACTGAGTCAGTAATTGTAGTGGTTCAAATAAAATGGCCTCCATAGACCCATAGGTGGCAGGACCTTGTTGGAGTAGGTGTGGCCTTATTGGAGGAGGTGAGATCTCAGAAGCCCAAGCCAGGAATAGTGGCTCTTTGTATCTTCCCGCTGCCTGTGGACCCAGACATAAAACTCTGAGCTACCTTTGCAGCACCCATGTGTACCTGCACACTCATGTCCTGCTATGAAGATAGTGGACTAAACCTCTGAAACCGCAAGTCAGCCCCAGTTAAGTGTTTTTTCTTTATAAAAGTTGCTATGGTCATGGTGTCTCTTCACAGCAATAGAAACCCTAACTAACTAAGACAGTAATCTATTAAGTGCTTTCCTTTTCACTGGATTTAGACATAGGCTTACAGCTGTTAAAAACAAACAAACAAATGCTTGAGGACCATGTTAGGAGGTAAGAAGGCTGCATTCTGATTTCCAGGTAACACACCTGGTTCCCATCAGCTCTCTGCTCTCTGGGGTTTTAACTTGTGCAGTAGACTTAAAGACACCTGTTCTTACTTTACAGAGCCATCGCTTGGGTCAAGTAAGGATGAAAAAGCATTGTGTACTCAGTAAAGCACAATATCAGTAGAGTCATTGCCTGGGTCAAATAAGGATGGAAAAACCTTGTGTCGTCAGGCACAATATCAATATGTATTCTCTATCAGTGTGTATTCTCTAAACTCATTAGAGAGACAGATAAATCAGTGATTTTGGTGTCTTACTGTTATGAGGCCAGAATGAGATCTTTAGTATCTGATGTCATTGTGTAATGTATTATTGTTGTTATTATTATTATTATTATTATTATTATTTTGACAGAAGATCTGGATACCTACTGCTCTGGAGATAAAGTTGGTTCCTCATTAAGATGTTACTCTGATGAAAGGGAGCATCCCACAACACCTTTTTGCAGTTCCTTCAAACACTTAAATGTGAACTGGTAAGGAATTCAGAATAGATACTGTTACTGTCCTGTTAGCAACTCAAGGAAGGCAGTAGAAGGGGCTGGAGAGATGGCTCAGAGGTTAAGAGCATTGCCTGCTCTTCCAAAGGTCCTGAGTTCGATTCCCAGCAATCACATGGTGGCTCACAACCATCTCTAATGGGGTCTGGTGCCCTCTTCTGGCGTGCAGGCATACACACAGACAGAATATTGTATACATAATAAATAAATAAATAAACAAATATTTTTTAAAAAAAGGCGATAGAAAAGAGAAGTGTGTGTGTGTGTGTGTGTGTGTGTGTGTATGTGTGTGCGCGTGTGTGTGTTTTCTTGGTCAGAAGTAAAAGCAGTCTTGATCCTGATGAGTAGTTGAAGAGCCTAATTTAATATTTTATGTGTATGTGGACTTTGCACCACGTGTGTGCCTGACTCCCCAAGGAGGCCAGGAGAGGGTATCTTACCTCTGAAGTGAGTTACAGACAGCTGTGAACCACTGTGTGGTGCAGGAACCTCTGGAAGAGCAGCCACTTCTCTTGGCCACTAAGCTGTTGCTGCATCCCTATTTATTCTTTATTACATTTATTCATTTATTGAGTGTCTGTGGGTGGGGGATGGTGTGCGCATGTGTCGAGGCCAGAGCACAGTTTATAGGAGTTAGTTCTGTCCTTCTACTGTTTGGGTCCCGGGGATTAAATTAAACTCAGGTTGTTAGCCGTGGCAGCAAGTGCCTTTGTTCACTGAGCCATCCCTCCTGCTCTGAGTTATTAAGTAATTAATTTTTTTTAAAAAAAATTTATTCATTTCATCTTATGTGTATGACTGTTTTGCCTGCATGTAATATGTGTACTGCATGCATATCTGGTGCCCAGGAGGTCAACATGCTGTGAGCCACCATATACATCTAGGAGCTGAACCCAGGTCCTCTGCAAGAGCAACAAGTGCTCAAGTGCTCTTAACTGTTGTGCCATCTCTTCAGTCCCCCCACTTCCCCTTCTTGAGACAGGGTTTCTCTGTAGCTTTGGAGCCTGTCCTGGAACTCGCTCTTGTAGACCAAGCTGGCCTCGAACTCACAGAGATCCACCCGCCTCTGCCTTCTGAGTGCTGGGATTAAAGGTGTGCGCCACCACCACCCAGCTCCATTAAATTTTTAAAAAGATGTATTTATTTTACTCTATGCATGTGACTGTTTTGCATGCATGAGTGTTTGTGTACCATGTGCGTGCTTGTTGAGTCCCCTGGAGCTGGGGTTATGGAACCATGTGGGTACTGGAAATTAAACTCAAGTCTTCTGCAAGAGCAACAAGTGCTCTTAAGTACATAGGCAGTAGTTCTCAACGAGGGGGTCACAGATATTTACAGTATGATTCATAACATTAGCAAAATTATAATTATAATTATGGAGTAGCAGTTAAAATAATTTTATGGTTCAGAGTTGCCACAACGTAAGGAACTGTATTAAAGTGTTGCAGAGTTAGGAAGGTTGAGAACCACTGTGCTGTATAGTTGTATATCTCTGCAACACATGTGTGCATTGCCTGAGATTATCAGAAGAGGGTGTCATATCCCCTGATACTGGAGTTACAAATGGCTGTGAGCTGCCATGTCAGTGCAGGGAGTCGAAGCCGAATCCTCTGCAAGAGCAGTCAGTGCTCTTAAGCAGTGCGCCATCTCTACAGTCCCTATTTCTTATTTGTGTGTGTGTGACAGGGCCTCACAGTGTAGCTCTGGCTATCGAGGAACTGGCTCTGTAGACTATAGAGATCCTCCTGTTCCTTTAGTTTGCTAGGGCTAAACCACCATGCCCACCTTTTTAGATCTGTTTTGTGTGCAAGTGTTTTCCCTGCATTTTTGTGTATGTGCACCACACGTGTGCCTGGTGCCCGTGGAGGTCAGAAGAAGGTGTTAGATTTCCTGGAACTGGAGTTATGGGTGATTGTGAGCCACACCATGTAGGTGCTGGGAACTGAAGTTTGGTCCTCTGGAAGAGTAATGAGTGCTCTTAACAGCCGAGCCATCTCGGTAGCCCCATGGAAGAGGAATGAGTGCTCCTAACAACATCTCGGTAGCCCCAAACTGGTCTATTTTTTAATTAACTTATCAAGTATTAGCCTCCCTTACTTTTTTCCCCCCATGCATCGTTAGTTCTGGTTGACCCTACTACTTTCCCTGTGCCTCTGTTCCTATTCCCCACTCAAACCTCTCTACCTTCTTCCGCTGCCGCTGTTTTTATAAATCTGGGTACAAGCCGGGCGGTGGTGGCGCACGCCTTTAATCCCAGCACTCGGGAGGCAGAGGTAGGTGGATCTCTGTGAGTTCGAGGCCAGCCTGGTCTACAAGAGCTAGTTCCAGGACAGGCTCTAAAAAAGCTGCAGAGAAACCCTGTCTCGAAAAAACCAAAAAAAAAAAAAAAAAAAAAAAAAAAAAAAAAATAAATAAATCTGGGTACAATTCCAAATTACAGTCTGAAGGTTTTAACCTCTGAAGAGTTTTATACCATTGGCCTTATTTTCTCTAACCCTTAATCTTAATCTAGTCCAGAAGTATGCTCTCCTGCCAATAGGTATAGGTCACAAATAGCCATTTAGTACTTGAAAAGGGGCTTGTCTGGAAAGGGATAGGCTATAAATACAGACTATACCCAGAAATTTCAGAGACATACAATGGTCAAGAGATGTAAAATCCTTTTGTGTTAGTTATTTTGGCTCCTGGTTTCCGATTCAGTCCATGATTCTAGGACGGTGGTGATGCAGTCATGGTGGAAGGTGTGGCAGCTGGGACCCAGGGATAGATGAGCAGGGACCAGGACAAGATGCGCCTTTGAAAAACATGTTTCCTAAAAGCTCATTTAGTAAGATGGAATAATTAGTGGGCTAACCTGTTAATGAAATTGGCGCACTTGTAAACCAGTCACTCAGAGATTCTGGGATATCAACACTGGGGCCCGTAGGGGTACTTTATACACAACCATACAACCTTCGTGTCTTATGTTCATTCTTTGGTGGAGTGACGTTTCATATGTACCGTGATAACTGAAAATAACGTGAAAGTCTTGCCTCTTCTTAATGTGTTTTAATATGCTACCAGAAAAATGATCAAATGTGTTTGTAACTTACATTATGTTCCTTGTGAGCCATTCTGCCCCGAGGTAACCTCAGAACATGAGGTTCTGATTCTGGTTTCTACAGTAACTGTTAATCGTCTTAACAAAACTAGATTAACAATGCCTGGGGTATCTGCATTGCTGGGTTTCAGAAGAGTTTGGCAGCCACAGAGCATTCTACAGCTTTTACATTGTTTTAAAGTATGTTTAATGTGCAGAGAAGGTTGGAAGACACTTAGAGTGGGCTTCAGGACTTTTGACCTAGTTTTACAGGCATCTTTGTTGTATTTAACAATGATTTCTACATTTTCCTCATGTGTGTAACACTGTCTGAAAAGCAGGTCTTCTCTTGTCAGTTGTTGTAGTGAACTCCAGATTTCTGATATGTGTGTTGTTAAAGCCTAGATGACGAACTGGATTCTTTTCATAATTTAAAGAAATGGGAAACAGAAAAAGAATCATTCGAAGATGATTACAGAGATGACGCCTCCAAAATAACAAAGCCGTCCTTCAGAGAAACAGAGAGAGGTAAGGGAGACACTCAGAGATAGGAATTTGTCCCGTAGAGTCGGTCATGCTCACCTCATAGCAGTAACTGCTCTCAGAAATCTGTGTATGTCTGTGTTCTGAGATTTTATAAACCGTAAGATGCTTGCTGTGCTTAGTATTAAAGGAGAAGAGAAATAAATATACCATTTTCTGGTTGTGTTCTTCTATTTTCAAAATGTATCCAAATAAGTTTATGATAAACTGAGCTTTTTTTCTTTTCTTTTCTTTTTTTTTGTTTTTTGTTTTTTTTCGAGACAGGGTTTCTCTGCAGCTTTAGAGCCTGTCCTGGAACTAGCTCTTGTAGACCAGGCTGGTCTCGAACTCACAGAGATCCGCCTGCCTCTGCCTCCCGATTGCTGGGATTAAAGGCGTGCGCCACCACCGCCCGGCTCTAAACTGAGCTTTTATGATATCTTTAGTTCCTTTTCATGTTTCCCTGTGGAAAGGGCTTCCGGGGATTGGGCAGCCCTGATGCTTTCAGCAAGTTCTGTAGATCGCCACGGCTGGCTTCCCTGCTGCTCACTGTCTACCCGAATGTCTCCCACAGTTCCTCAGGATCAAGGGCAGTGGACACAATGGTGGCATCTGTTCCCCTTCGGCTGCAGGCTTGGGAGCACACTGTGGCTCTACACCGGGCATATGCTGCCCACATTCCTTTCACGTTCCTTGTGCTTCTTCATCCCCTTTGTTACATTGGTCTCAGCGTTTGAAGAGGTTGTAGCTTCATTAAGCCTGGACTTACGTTTCCCATTAGGTGGCCAATTTTCTTACAGAAAATGTAAAAGAAATTTATTTTTAAAAGTTGAATGTACTTGGAAGTTGACAACAAATATAAGGAATTCCCAGGCTAGGGATTGGTTAGTTTGATACCTAGATGTTTTTTTTTCACACATTTGTCTATCTCAGTAATGAAACTTTTGTTTTGTTTTGCTTTTTAATTCATTTCATTGCTTTGTTTTTAGTTATGTTCTTACCCTGTAGCTCAGGCTGATCTTGAACTTGTGATGCCTTTGCCTCGGTCAGTGTCTATCCCAGGCATGGGTATTATGCCTCCTGCCTGGAAAACAATTAGTTGTTGTTGTTGTTGTTTTTAAGATAGGGTCTCTCTGTGTAGTCCTGGCTGTATTGACCAGGCTGGCCTCAAACTTAACAAAGTTACTGCCTCCAGCTCCTGAGTATAAATTAGTATTTTTATTTTGTCTGTTTCATGCTCTGTCCAAGATGGGGAAGAATAATGAAAGACTTTTAAAACTTGTCCCAAGGCCACCGAGTTCCATTTATTATGTGTGAGTTTTATTGGCATATATTCTCCATGGCACTGGATTTCACAGGAATACTTTCCTACAGCTATATAATGTCCTTAGAGCATATCCTCCCCACATTCACCCCTTTCACTTCCTGTTAGTCCCCTTTGCCTCTAGAAGGCTATGCTCCTACCTTCATATATGCATATACGACTTTATATGTCTATTTGGTTTGTTTACTTTGAGAGAGGGCATCTTTATGTAGCACTGGCTATCCTGAAACGTTTATAGACCAGGCTGGCCTTGAACTCACAGAGATTTGCCTGCCTCTAACTCCCAAGTATTGGAATTAATATGCCTGCCACCATGCCTGGCTTTTGTGTCTTTTTTTTTTAAGAGAGAGTGTGTGTGCACATGTAAACATGTATGTGCAGGTACCATCAGAAGCCAGAAGAGTATGTCATAGTTGGAGTTAAAAGTGGTTGTGAGCAGGGTACCACGTGGGTGCGGGGAACCAAATTCTCACCAAACACACCAAGAACTCTCAACTGTTGAGCCATTCTTTCAGCCCCGAGTTTATGCACACACACACACACATATCCTATTATTGTAAACAGGAGAAAACATGCCGTATTTTTCTTTGAGATTGACTCAATTCACTTAATATAATATCCACTATTTTTCTACAAATGACATAATTTTGTTTTTTTTATAGCTGAATTAGATCGTGTGTGTGTGTGTGTGTGTGTGTGTGTGCACATGCAAGCGTGCATGCACCCTGTGTGATTTATCACATTTTTATTTTCTGTTGAAGGATAATTAGGTTGGTTCTATCAGTGGGGTGCATTGACTTAGCATATGTCATCAGAAGTGATATGACCATCATGTGGTAGATAGATCTTTAGCCTTTCGAGGGGCTTAAGCTGATATCCTTAGAGGGTGGACTAGTTTGTATTTTTCACAAATGGTATATATAAGGGTTTACTTTTTCTTTTTAAAAATTTCTGTGAATGTTTTACATCTATGTATGTATATATGTATGTATGCATGCAAATATACATGTGCACCATGTGTGTGCCTGGTGCCTATGGAGGTCAGAAGAGGGCATTGGATCCCCTGAACCAAGTTCTGATGGTTGTGGTTTATAATCATCTGAACCTGGATCCTCTGCAGGAGCAACAAGTGCTTTAGCTGAGCTATCTCTCCAACCTCAAGGGTTTATTTATTTATTTATTTTTTGCAAGAAGACATTTTATACTCTATTAGCAGGAAGAACATTCTGGTATATACAGTGTTGGTAGGGATAGGAAGCAAGTGAAACTTACCCATCTGTTGAGACTGTTTAATCACTTTGGAAAACAATTTCTCATCATTAGTAAAGTTGAACCCGCACACAGATCCTAAAAGCCAGCGATTTTGCTATTAGTTATATATATACCACAGAGAAATGACTGAGTGCGTGTGGCAGAGCCAGGGGCATGACTGTGTAAAGACTGTAGAACCAGAGCGCCTCAAATGCCTGTCTGAGGGAATGTTGCCATGTAGTTATAAAATAGGATAAGGTAGTGGAGACGTGTAAGCCCATCATTCTGAAGTCAGCATGGATAGATTTCAGATAACATGTAAGTACTTAAAGGAAGAAATTCTAAAAATTGTGTTAACTACAAGCATATAAAGTCTAAAATAGACAAGACAGGGACTTTGAGAATGTAGATAGAGGAAATTGAAAAGTAAAGGCGATGGTTGGCATGATAATCGAGTTGGCTAATTTGGTTTTCAGACACAGAAGGAAACATGATTAGTAGTTTGCGAGGTGGCACTCCTTATCTTGGCCTGGGCTACTTGGTGCGCGAGTGTTTTCATCCACAGTACAGTTAAGTCCGAAACAATCTCAGATTCACCAGGAATATCGCACAAAGTACAAGTCCAAATCTGATATTTTATCATTTTGCCATATCATTCTTTCCAGACTTTTAAACAATACTGTAAGCTTTATTTAAAGCAGCTCTCTCAGAAGAGTTCTCTGAGAAAATTTAAAACTCTTGCAGATGCCCTGCCGACTAACATAGCCTCATCAAGACTTCAGACTGAACGTTGCAGCGATTCCGTTGACTCTCCTCCGAAACAGGTCATTTATCCAAAATCCAAAGTGTCAAAGAAGCAGAGTTTACTTCCGCATCAAATAAATCAAATATATGATGAATTATTTCATATCCATCTGAAACTGCAGGTAAAAAACCAGATGCTGAATTGGGAATTCAGAGTTGTGTTCTAAGACTATTTGCAAAACTTCAATATAAGGATTTGAGTTATACATACACAGGTCAAGGCAGGTCAGAAGGGACAGGCTTCATTTACAGGACTGTTGAATGGGAAACGTAGTGACTGAGAGAAAATTTAAAGCAGCGGTAGTTTGCCGGGAGGTGTGTCTTTAGATTTCACGTTTCTTGTGTTTGTTTTCAGCCCAGCCCATCCTTAAGATAGAAAACAAAAAGTGCTGATATAAAGTGTGTAATTTGAAGACTCTATAAATTCATTGCTATACGTACTTAAGTGTAAGAGGTCTCTTGTCAAAATTCAACTCTAAACATAGGCAATCATGTTATCTATGGGGCTTCTATCTAAAGGGTGTGTGGGGGGGAGGGTGTGTTTACTCTTTCGGGGGCATACCAACCAACTCCCAAATAAATACACACACGGAGAGACCTAGTCTTACTAATAAATGACTGCCCTTAGTTTGGCTTCTTTCTTGTCAGTTTTTCTTAAATTATCCCTACTGCCTCTTGCTTCCACTCTTAATCCGTGGCTGGCCGACCGACGCCTGATGTCAACAAAGTCTGACACATTAATTTGGGGCAGAACCAAGCCCCTTTGCCCCGCATTAAGGCTGAGCATGGTATCCCCCATAGGGAATGGACTCCAACAAGCTAGTTCATACACCAGGGATAGATAGATCCTGGTCATACTGCCAGGGGCCCCTCAGATAGTTCAAGCTTCACCACATGCAGAGGACTTAGTTCAGTCCCATGGAGACTCCACAGCTGTCTGTCTAGAGGTCATGATTTTCTATGAGCTTGGTTCCGAGGTTTCTATAGATGTCTCCATCATGATCTTAACCTCCCTTGCTCATATATTCCCTCCTCCCTCTCTTCGACTGGGTTCCCGGAGCTCAGCCTGGTGCTTGGTTGTGGATCTCTGCATCTGGCTCCATCAGTTTCTGGATGAAGACTCTATTATGCTAGCTGGGGCATTCACCAAAATGATTATAGGAGAAGGCCAGTTAAGGCACCCTCTCCACTATTGCTAGGAGTCTTAGCTGGGGTCATCCTTGTGGATTCCTGGGAATTTCCCTGGCACCAGGTTTCTCCCTAACCCCATAATGGCTCTCTCTATCAAGATCTCTCATTTGTTGCTCTCCCACTCCATCCCTCCCCACCTCAACCGTCCCATTCCCTCATGTTCTCATTCCCCTTCCCCTCCCCTTTACTGCTCCCCTCAAACCCCCCCCCCCCGCTTACCCAGGAGATCTCTTACACTCATGGAGTTGCATTCCATCCCAGCCAGTTTTAGACTAGTTCAGCATCCCCCAGAGGCAGCCCCTGGTCTACTTCCTGTCTCTTTCGGTTTGTACGTTCTGCGTGTTCTACACATGCTGTCCTGTGGTGTGTCTGGGTCCTTTCACTTAGTGTGTTTTTAAAGCTCATTTCTGTTGTATCATAGATCAGCCCATGCTTCTTCTTGCTAAATATTGCTGTTATATACCACATGTTCTTTCATTATTCATTAATTGCTGGACATTGGGCTGTGTCCTAGTTTCATTTCTGTAGCTGTGATAAAATACCCCAGCAGAAATCAGCAGAGGGGAGCGAATGGTTTGTTAGCTTGCCACCCCAGGATGACATGACAGTAGGAAGTCAAGGCAGCAGGAACTAAAAAGCAATTAGTCATATCATATCCACAGTCAAGAGTAGATAGACATGTGTGACCCGTCTAGCTTTCCATACTGTCTTATATAGCTCAGGACTCTGGCCAAGGGAATGGTACCACCCACAATGGGGGCAAGACAGTCCCCATAGGCATGCTCACAGGCCAGTCTGATCTAGGTAATTCTATATTAAGACACCTTTCCAGTTAATTATAGTGGTATTAAGTCAACGGTTCAAACTAACTAGTTATAGGTTGTTTACATTTTAGACTATTGTGATGAGGTTGCTGTGAGCATTTGTGTTTAAGTTTTGTATGAACATATGCTGAAGTCAGGTGGTCACTATGTTTAACATCTTTTGAGGAACTACCAGACTGTTCCAGAGTGACCACATTATTTTACAATGGCAAAAACCATTTGATTCAAACAGTGTCAATGGATTAAAGCATAATTTGCAGAACTAATTAAGAAAAACTATTTAAATTGTGTGTTTTGGTAGTATGAAACCGCATCACAGCAGAAATTTGCTGAAGAACTTCAAAACCGAGAACGGTTCTTAGCAGAACGAGAACAGCTGCTCTACAAACATGAAACCGCCTTGAGCAAAATTAAAGGCGTTGAAGAAGAGGTTCTGACAAGATACCAGATTCTAAAGGAGGTAATTACGCAGCATTTGATTACAGAGTAATTCTTTTTCTTAGCTTCATTAATTATTATAGTTTTGTTGTATTTGCTTATTTCACCTTCTTCTTCCTCTTTGCACCCACTCATACACACCTTATTTTCTTTCTTTTTTATTGAAAATATTTTTCATACAGTATATTCTGATCATAGTTTTCTCTCCCGCATCTCCTCCCAGGTCCTCCCTATCTCCCTACCCATCCAAATTCTTTCTTTCTTTCTTTCTTTCTTTCTTTCTTTCTTTCTTTCTTTCTTGTCTCTCTCTCTCTCTTTAGGAAACAAACAGGCAAATAAAAATTTAAAAAAACAGAAAAAGAAAATAGAAAACAAAGAAAAAACATGAGAAAAACAAATACAGACCAGTAAGGTAAAACCTTCCCAAACAAACAAAGCATTATGAGACCAAACCAAAAAAAAAATCTCTAAAAACACCACTGAATTCATTGTGTTCACCATCTACTGCTGATTGTGGGACCTGCCCTTACATGTTGTTTGTATATCCAGTGAGACTGAACCAGTTTCTCTGTTGTGGCTGGTTGACAGTTGAAGATAGCTTCTGGGTTAAGGATTGGGGCTCAGGTCCACTTACCCTCTGGGTGTTAGGATCTAATCTGGTTTGGACCTGTACATGCTACCACAGACTGTAAGTTCATGTGCGTGTCAGTCTTGTGTCTGGAAGGCACCATTTCTTTGGTATCTTCCGCCCCCACTGCCCTTGCAGTCTTTCTGCCCCCCTTCCTCATAGGTCCTGAGCCCTGAGGGGAGAGGTTTGATAAAGATATCCCGTTTAAGACTGAGCGTTCCAGGGTCCCTCAGTCTCTGCACATTGTCCAGCTGTGGCTCTCATTAGTTCCCATCTGCAGGAGCAAGCTCTTCTAATGATGGCTGAGCATGTAAGAGTATAGCAGGATGTCATTAGGAGTCATTTTATTGCTACATTCCTTTAGCTGAACAATAATAGTATTTGGTTTTCCTCTAAGTCTATGATCTGTCTTAGGTTTTTGGCTGCCTTGGTAGTGTCAGGCATGAGTTCTGTCTTCTTTTTTTTTTTTATTAAAATTTTTTTTTCATTTATTTTACATCCGGATCACAGTTTCCACTCCCTCCTAGTCTCCTGTGCCTTTCCCCCACCTCCTCTCTAACACCCTCCCCCATACACTTCATCTCTGTTTAGAAAGGGGCAGGCCTCCTATGGGCGCTAGTAAAACATGGTGCATCAAGTTGAGGCAGGAGGAAGCTACCTAGGTTCCCAAACACCAGCTTAAGGGGTCATCCTTATGGATTCTTGGGAGTTTCCTTGGCATCAGCCTAACCCTAAAATCACCTCCCATCAAGACATCATTTTCATTACTCTTCCCTCTCGGCCTCACCCCCAACCCACCCAACCTGATCCCTCATATTCCCATTTCCCACATCATCTGCCCCACCCCCAAATTACCTATGAGATCTCTTCTATTTCCCCTTCCCAGGGAAATCCATGTATTTGTCTGTGGGCTCTCCTTGTAACCTAACCTTTTTGGGGTTGTAGATTGTAGCCTGGTTAACCTTTGTTTTACTCCTAATATCCACTTAATAGTGACTACATACCATGTTTGTTTTTCTTGGTCTGGGTTACCTCACTCAGAATGATTTTTTTTATGGTTCCACTCATTTGCCTACAAATTTCATGATGTCATTGTTTCTTACAGCTGAGTAATACTCTATTGTGTAAATGTACCACATTTTCTTTATCCATTCTTCAGTTGAGGGACATCTAGGTTGTTTCCAGGTTCTGGCTATTGCGAATAATGTTGCTATGAGCAAGTTTCCTTGTGGTATAATTGAGCATCCTTTGGGTATATGCCCAGGGTTGGTATAGCTCGGTCTTGAGGTATATTGATTCCCAGTTTTCTAAGAGACTGCCATCTTGTTTTCCAAAGTGACTGTACATGTTTGTACTCCCACCGGCAGTTGAAGACTGTTCCCCTTACTCCACATCTGCTCCATTAGTGTTGTTTATTTATTTATTTATTTATTTATTATGTATACAGCAGACCCCATTATGAATGGTTGTGAGCCACCATGTGGTTGCTGGGAATTGAACTCGGGACCTTTGGAAGAGCAGGCAATGCTCTTAACCTCTGAGCCATCTCTCCAGCCCCATCCATTAGTGTTTTTGATCTTAGCCATTCTGACAAGTGTAAGATGGTATCTCAGAGTTGTTTTGATTTGCATTTCCTTGATGTCTAAGGACACTGATATACAGTTAAGTATATCTCAACCATTTGAGAATCTGTTGAAAATTCTCTATTTAGATTTGTACATTATTTTTGAATTGAATTATTTGGGATTTTGATGTGTAGTTTCTTGAGTTCTTTGTATATTTTGGAGGTCAGCCCTCTGTCAGGTGTGGGGTTGGTGAAGATCTTTTCCCATCCTGTAGGCTACTGTTTTGTCTTGTTGACCATGTCCTTTGCCTTACAGAAGCTTTTCAGTTTCAGGAGGTCCCATTTATTAATTGTCAATCTCTATGTCTGTGCTAGTGGTGTTATATTCAGGAAGTAATCTCCTGTGCCAATACATTCAAGAGTTCCATCCCTTGGGGTGGACTTAAATCCAGTCAGATAGTGGTTAGTTACACCCACAACTTTTGTGCCATTATTGTACCAGCATATCATGCAGACAGGCTACTATTGTAGATTAAAGGGTTGGTAGTTTGATTGGTATTTACCTCTGTCCTCTGATAGCATGCAAAGTGCTTTCTAGTACCATGAACACCAGTCAGTAGGGGTGAAGCTCTAGTTAGGAACTAGCATGACTTCTGTGTGTTCAGTGAAATTTGTAGTTGTCTTTAGCAGTAGAGCCTTTCTATCTGCTTGTGGAGAGCAATCAATAGCCTTGGCAATATCCTGAGTTGTTTTGGGCTTCCATAGGGTCCCTTTAGCCAAGAACTTAATTAGATGTAACCTATTTCTGGCACTGGAGGTTTCACTTGGTGGTGAGAGATGTCTAGTTGGGGCTTTGTTTCCCCCATTGTTTTGTGATCTCATTTATATATGTATATATTTTAAGAAGCTTTTATTGTAGGTTTCTGTATGACTCCTTAAATGGCCCTTAGGGTTAGTTGTCCCTCTCTGGATTCCTTCCTTTACCCTTCTCTTACCCTCTCTATTTATTTCTCCCATTCCAGTCCCCTCCTTCTTCCCTGTCTTTCCATAACTATACATTCTATTCTCTCTTCCTTGGGAGTTCCTCCTCTTCCCCCTAATGCCTTAACTTTTGTGGTTATATTGTAACATGCCCATTGAAGGCTTAAAAGTTAACATCCACGTATAAGAGAATACATACCACATTTATCTCTTTGGGTCCGGTTGCCTTACTCAGTCAGAATGATTTTTCTAACTCTATCCATTTACCTGTGAGCTTCATGATTTCATTATTTTTAACAGCTGGGAAATACTAAGAACTATGTAAATGTACTACATTTTCGTTATCTATTCATCTGTTAATGGCCATTTATGCTGTTAGGAATAGAGCATCAATGAACACGGTTGAGCATCTCTGCAGTGGGATGTAGAGCTCTTTGGGTATGTGCTTCTTAGAGTTACTTTTGCTGGGATGAAACACCATGACCAAAGCAACTTGAGAAGGAAAGGGTTTATTTGGCTTATACTTCCACATCAGAGTTCATTATCAAAGGAAGTCATGACAAGAACTCAGTCAGGGCAGGAACCTGTAGGGAGGAGTGTATAGAGAGACTGTGGAGGAGTGCTCCTTACTGACTTGCTCTCCATGATTTCTCAGCCTGCTTTTCTTATGGACCCAGAACCACTACCCCCGGTAGGCTTGCCCCCCCCCCCCCATCAGTTGCTAATTAAGAAAATGCCCTACAGGTTTTCTTACAGCCTGGTCTTAGAGAAGCATTTTCTTAGGTGAGGTGTCCTCCTTTCTGATGACTCTAGATTGTGTCGAATTGACCTAAAACTAGTCAGCACAATGCCCAAGAGTGGTGTGGTGGTTTGAAGAAAATGGCACCCAAAGGGAGTGGCACTGTTAGGAGGTGTAGTTTTATTGGAGTGGGTGTGGCCTTGTTGGAGGAACTGTGTCATTGTGGAGGTGGGCTTTGAGATCTCCTGTATACTCAAACTTATGTATGGGTCTTCAATTTGATTACATTAATCAATGTGTTTGTTTTTATGCCAGCACTATGCTTTATTAGTATGATGATGATGATAGCTCTGTAGTATTACTTGAAGTCAGAGGTGATGATACCTTCAGCAGTTTTCTTATTATTCAGGATTGTTTTAGCCATGTGTAGCACGAATTCTAATTGTTCCTAATAATAAAAACTTGGAGTCAGATATTAGGGGGTGAAAACTGAAGGATCAGAGAATCAGTGCGGCCAGCCACGAGAGTTCTCACCTCTACCAATGCTCAGACCAAAGGGGCGATCCTGTCCTCAGACTGCAGTGAGCTCCTGTTTCCTCCTGCCTTCTGTTCCTCTCTCCACCCAGCCATATCATTCCTGTCTCGACCTCCCTAGTTCTGGGATCAAAGGCATGGGGTCCGAAGTGCTGGATCACCTTTGTGTGAGCTCTGTTTCTCTTTTATATTGAGTCAATTTCATGTAGCCCAGGGTATCATTGAACTAACAGAGATCTGTCAGCTTCTGTCTCCCGAGTTCTGGTATTAAAGGTGTGAGCCATCACTGCCCGGCCTCTAGTAGTTTAGCTCTGCACTCTGATCTTCAAGCAAGATTTATTTGTTAAAACACAAACAAAATATCACTACAGCTATGGTGGATATTTGTGTTTCCATATGAAGATGCCTTTTTAAAATTTCTGTGAAGAATTGGAATTTTGATGAGGATTGCAGATTGCATTTAATCTGTAGATTGCTTTTGGTAGGATGGCCATTTCATAATATTAAATGTACTAATCCATGAACATTGGAGCTCTTTCCATCCTCTGATATCTGATAAAGTTCAATTACTTTCTTCAATGTCTTAAACTATTTATTATACAAGCCTTTTACTTTCTTGGTTAGAGTTAGGCATATATATCTATATCTATACGTATATGTATATCTATATGTAGATATAGATATATAGATCATACATACTCATACTACACACACACACACACACACACACACACACACACTACCTTTCACCTATGCTTAAATACATTGATTAGAGTTTTTATGATAGAAGAATTTCTGTTTTTTTTTTTTAGTTAACTTATGTTCAGTAGCATTTGATTTATATTTTAATGATGTTTGTGGGGATTTAATTCAGGGTCTTGGGCATGGTAGGCCTTAAGATGCTATTTAGATCAGATTTCCCCCTCTTTTAGCAACACAGCACAGAAGTCGAACACTTAACAGACGTTCTTAAGGAAAAGAATAAAGAGAACAAGAGAATGAGGTCCTCGTTTGATGCCCTGAGAGAACTGAATGATAACCTAAGAAAACAGGTAAGACCTACTTCATATGTATTAGATGCTAAGGTTTAAGGCTTATGTTTAAGAAATTTAAGTCAGTCTTACATCATTTCAGCTAGAATTTTATTAAATTGTTAGCTTTATTATAAGATTCTTGTAAACATAAAATATTTTAATCCTTGCTTCTTTTTTATCTATTTTGACAAATAGCTGATATATTTGGCAGTTTAAAAAATGAAAATAAAAGAGCTTTACTAGATTGACAGCAAGCACAGGGACTGGAGAGATGGCTTAGTGGTTAAAAGCCCTGACTACTCTTCCAGAGGACTGGGTTCAGCTCCTAGCACCCACAGGGAGGTTCACAACTGCCTGTAACTCTAGTTTTAGGGAATCTGATGCCCTACAGGCACTGCATGCCTGTGGTGCCCAAACATCATACAGGTAGAATACCCATTGTCTTAGGTTTTTATTGCTGTGAAGAGACACCATGACCACAGTAACTCTTGCAAATGAATACAGTTAATTGGGGGTGGCTTACAGTTCAGAGGTTTATTCTATTATTGTCATGGTGGGAAGTATGTGGCACGCAGGCATACACGGTGCTGGAGAGGTTCTGTATCTTGATCAACAGGCAGCAGGAAGAGAATGAGCCAATAGGTAGGTGTGGCGGGGACTGCTCGTTGGTCTCCCAGTGCATTTTCTTCCAAAGCATATCCCATCAGGCTTTTCAGACCCTAGGCATCATCTTTGTTGCTCTCTTCCTGCTGGGCTGAAATACCCAGCAAAGGCAGGAACTGTGCTACTCTCAAAGTTCAGGGCAGGGTAGGAAAGTCACGTGGCAGGAGCTGGAGGAGGCAGCTGGTGACCTTGCATCTGCAATCAAGCAGAGAGATTTATGTAGTCTACGACTGCAGATTGTTGACAGTCGTCACTGGCCTTCACAGGAGTTTTGCAATTTTTTTGTTTTATAAAATGTAAAATTTCCTAGGTACTGTTAATGTTCTAGAGTGAAATGGGAATTTTTTGGCATTTTGTTAACACTGCTCAGTTAAGTGTCTGGTAAGATGACATGATACATTGAGAAATCCTTCATATGAAAATAGTTTCCAGTGTCTATTGAAATGTGTAATTTTCTCCTTCCTTAGCTAAATGAAGTAAGTGAAGAAAACAGGAAGATGGAGATTCAGGCCAAAAGGGTTCAAGCTCGTCTAGATAACCTACAGGTGAGTTGCCTGCTTGTTTTCTGAGTTATTGTTTTTATAATTTTTTTTTAGAGCAAGTATGTGCCATGTGTGTGCAGCTGCCCCACAGAGACCAGAAGAGGGCGTTGAGCTCCTGGAGCTAGAACTGCAGGCAGCTGTGAACTGCCTCACTGGTGTCTGGTCTTCAAGAGCAGTGCCTTCCCTTAACTGTGGGACACCTCTCTAGGCCCTGTTATAATTTTTAAATTAGTTAATTATTTTATGTTGTTATGCCCAAGTTCCTGGTACCCAAATGAATTCATGGAGCTGGATTTCTGATGCAAATTACATGAGGGTTTTTAATTTAAACTCAAGTTTGGACCAACACCTTTCCAGCAGCCCAGCAAAGTGGGTGCAGAAATTATGACAGGGAGCCCTGGGAAGGTAGAACTTTTAAAGGGGAAACACGGTAATCAGGGGAATTCATGTCCTGATGTTTTGGGATTAGGCATAGGGTAAGGTAGTTTCTGAAACCATTGGTCAATTTTTGGGCATGAAAACCTAACTAAGAGCCATAAATTACTGACAAGGTATCTTCAAGGACAGGGTGTATCCCAAGAACATCTGGACCTCGTTAAATTTTATAGCCCTGTCCCTGTCTCTCTAATTAACTATCTTTAGGGCATCTGTTTAAATTTCTGCCATCGCTGCACATTTCTGGAGCTGTGATTTCCCACCCCCACCTCATTATGTGGCTTAAGATAGAGCCCCTTCTTTAAAAGGGAGTTTGGAAAGTCAGGTCCTCACAATGTGTGTGAGTGTTGTCGGCATGTATGTCTGTGCACTTTGTGCACTGTGCCTCTGCCCATGGGAGTCAGAAGAGGGCATTGTATCTCCTGGAACTGGAGTTAGAGATGGCTGTGGGCCCCATGTAGTTTCTGGGAATTGCACCCGAGTCCTCTGGAAGAGCAGCTAGTGCTCTTAATCACTGAGCCATCTCTTTAGCCCTGTTTTGAATTTTTCAGTGATTTGCTTGCTTTTTCTAATTCATGACTATGTGCATTGGCAGAGGAAGTATGAGTTTATGACAGTACAGAGACTGAAAGGAGATTCCCATGCTGCTCAAGAAGTGAAAAGTTTAAAACAAGAAAAAGTACCAGTTTCTAAACCTTTCAAGGTATGATATGATTAAAATTCCTCTAATAGAGAGCCAAGAAATTTTCTTTTAACCTTTAATCATTTCCCTTTCTATTTTAAGCAAAAATATATATTTTGTTTTGTTTTGAAAGAATTCATCTTAATTAATTATTTATTTATTTTTAATATTTATTTATTATGTGTACAGTATTCTGTCTGTGTGTATTTCTGCAGGCCAGAAGAGGGCACCAGACCCCATTACAGATGGTTGTGAGCCACCATGTAGTTGCTGGGAGTTGAACTCAGGACCTTTGGAAGAGCAGGCAATGCTCATAACCTCTGAGCCATCTCTCCAGCCCCTCATCTTAATTATTTTATAGAGAAACATCTTAATTGGTTTTTTCTTTCTTTTCTTCTTTCTTTCTTTCTTTTTTCTTTCTTTCTTGCCTCTTTTCTTGCTTTCTTTCTTTCTTTTTTTTTCTGTTTTTTTCTTTCTTTCTTTCTTGTTGTTGTTAGTTTTTCAAGACAGGGTTTCTTTGTGTTGCTTTGGAACCTGTCCAGGAACTTACTCTATAGACCAGGGTAGCTTCAAACTCACAGAGATCCGCCTGCCTCTGCCTCCCACATGCTGGGATTAAAGGCGTGTGCTGCCACCACCTGGCCTTAATAGGTTTTCTGTATTGTGATAATAGGTTTCTCAGCCCACACAACAAGCCAGATCAAGCTGAATTGGAAAGTTAAAGAGTAAGTTTATTTGAGCAAAGCTACTGCCAGGTGAGTTCTCCAGTCCCAGAGATTGAGGCAGGAGAAGTCACATGCGGGAACTAAAGCAGAGAGCTTCTGTATCGTGTAGGCAACAGGTGGTGCTGTGTCTGCCACAAGCTGCGTTTGTGCCCAGCTTTGGTCAAAAGCTGGCATGATTAGATGAGGACATGGCTGCTGCCAACTTCAGGGGAGGAGCTGCCACAGCCACCAAGAATGCAGAACTGGGCTGGTCGGCTCCTTTTCTTTGTTGGCGATTCTCTGAGAGAGAGTGTGTGTGGGGGGGGGATTCACTGTATATATTCTGTGAAGGGATATATGGGATAGAGTGACTTGTAGGCTGTCACTCAAGAAGTCCGACAATGGCTGTCTCTGATGGAAGGCTGAGAAGCTGATAACTGTGAGGCAGCAATCTTGATCTTGTGCTGGTTCCTAGGAGCTGCTGGTCTTGAGTCTACATCGGAATCTGTGGAGAAGTAGGCTCTAATACCAGTGAAGGATCGCCTCAATAGCAGAATAGTGAACTTGCCAAGAGAGTGAGGTCAAGCAGGCACAAAGCAAAACTTCCCGTCCTATGTCTTTTTATTTTGGCTGCCACCAGGTGTGGCCCAGACTTACAGAGGGTCTTCCAACTTCAAATGATCCACTCAAGAAAATCCTTTACAAGTGTGCCCCGCTACTTGGGTTTGAATGTATTTTTATTTTTTTTATGGGACGAAGCAAAGGTCACACTGATCTATACTGGTATTCTACATTTATGCTATATTCCAGACCTTCATCTTACTGTTTTTTTTCCTCCTGTTTTGATAGGCTCTCGGAGAATAGAGTTTCCAGAAAAAGAAAGTTACACCTCATATTAATATCAGGTTATTATTATAAAAAACCCTAAGTTTTGTAGGAAGAAAATACAAAATCCTACAATAGAAATTCTTTAGTTTTGGGAATCATTAAGTCTGTTTTTTAGACTTTTTAAAGACAGGCTGGTTCATGCTGTTGAAATAAAGCCATTGTTTTTTTACATTTTTTTGTGTTATCAAGCTTAAATAATTTTAATGACAATTATTTTAAAATAGCTGGGTGTGGTGGCTCATGACTTTAATCCCAGTACTCAGGAGGCAGAAACAGGCAGGTCTGTGAGTTCGAGGCCAGTATGGTCTACATAGTGAGTTTTAGGACAACCAAGGCACTCAGAAAAAAACCTATCTCAGAAAAACAGAACAAATTTTTTTTTCTTGGTTTCGAGGTAGGGTCTCACTGTGTAAGGCCAGTTTGGCCTTAAACTCATTATCTGCCTGCATCAGCTTGTTTAGTGCTGGGATGGGGTGATAGTCTAGGGCCACTGGAAATTCTTTTACTGTAGTAATAAAGTATACGTTTATTTTTCTTATTATGATGAGTTTACGAGTCTTAGCAGGCATTTAATACAGTTGTCAGTATTTGATGTGGAATTTATTTTAGGTAAATACCTAAACACTTAATTATTAATAATTTAGGTAAGTTATTCTATAACTACCAAATTTAAGGCTTTCTTTTAGTTTGTATGGGTTTCGAACTGCAGTCATGCTTGGTTCAATGTTCGGTCAACAGACAGCGCTCAATGGACAAGCGCATGAACTGTTAGCTGTGTTCATGGACTGGATATCAGACCACCATCTCAACAAAGTGGAGCCCGAAGAACCCGGTGTGGATGCTGAAAAACCATCATTCAAACCTTCCCAGAGAAGTGACATTCAGGAGAAGTGTGTAAAGGTTGGTGTTTAAGGTTCACTTATTTTTATTTTACCCGTGTAAATGTTTTGTGTGTATGCATGTAAGTGCCACACGTGTGCCTGGTGTCTGTGGAGGCCAGAGGAGGGTGTCGGATCCCCTGGAGCCAGATTAGTGCTTCAGACGTGACCTGGGTGCTTTTAACCGCTGAGTCGTTTCTCCAGCCCCCAAGGTTTTGGTTTGTTTTGTTGTTAATTAGAAATACATGAAGATTAAGTAAGGAAAAGCTTTTGGTATTTTTATTTACTTGTTTTATTTTGGTTTTAAAAACCTGCATTTGTTTATTTAATTGGGGGAGTACCCACCACACAGGTATGGAGGTCAGAGGACAACTGTCTGCAGTCGGTTCTCTCCTCCCACTCTGTGGACCCCAACAGGGGAGCTCAGGTGCTCAGGCTTAGTGACAAGCTCCTTTACCCACCAAGCCATCTCACTGGCTCTGGTATTTTTATTCTTCAATTAGATTCACATATTTTATTTTATGTGAGTATTTTGCCTGCATGTGTGTATGTGCACCACTTACATATGTGGTGCTCGCGGAGGTCAGAAGAGTGTTTGGATCCTCTAGAACAGTGGTTCTCAACCTGTGGGTTGAGACCCCTTTGCGTGCGTGCATGCGTGTGTGTGTGGGGGGAGGGGGGGTGCGGGATCAAATGACCCTTTCACAGAGGTTGCTTAAGACCATTGAAACACATAGACATTTACATTATGATTCATAACAGTAGCAAAATACAGTTATGAAGTAGCAATGAAAATGATTTTGTGGTTGGGGTCACCACAGCATGAGGAACTGCATTAAAGGGTCACAGCATTAGGAAGGTTGAGAACACTGCTCTAGAACTAGAGTTACAGATGGCTGTGAACCATTGTCTGATGCTAGGAATTGAACCCCAGTCCTCTACAAAAGCAAGAACACTGAGACAAGACGTGCTCTTAACCACTGAGCCATTTCTCCAACCCCAACTTTCTGACATGCTTCTAAGTGAAAAATGTTGCAAGTATTTTTGTTTGTGAGGAAGGTTCTCAGTAACTTTGGCTATCCTCAAATTCACTCTAGTTGAGGATGGTGCTGAATTTAGGATCTGCTTATCACTGCTTCCCTGTTTTGGGATTATAAGTATGTGCTTCTATATTTGACTTAGGAGCATTTTTTTTTTTTTGCTAGAAAATTGTCTGTACCAACAGTTTTTAACTTGATTCATCCCAGACCTCAGTATTAATGCATACTGAATTGGAAAGGCTTGTTTTATGTGTATGCATGTTTGCTTATATATATGTATGTGTGCTGAACGCATACAGTGCTCAGGGATCTAGAACTGGAGTTACAGGTTGTCGTGGGCCACCATGGGGTTCTGGGAGCTAAACTCTTGTCCTTTGCAGCAGAAAGTGCTCTTCTCCATCGAATCATCTAGCTGGATGCTGTGTGTACATCTTTAATTTTTTAAATTTTGGATGGTGTTGGAGATTAAATTCAGGGTCAGCTTAGGTACTGGCATTGTATTTGTACTTTTATTAATATGATGTTTTTTTTAAAGTAAAGACATGACCTTAATAAAATGCTTAAAAGTGCCAAAACTGCCATCTATTCAGTGATGTGAATAGTTCTTTTTACATACAGCTGTAGATTTGAAACCTATTGGGATAACTCTGTTTTGTTAATTCTACTTGGGAACTAAGGGTAAAATCTGCTTTTAAGATTCTCATCATCAAAGGAAAGTATTTCCCAATGCTAATATCAGTGCTCAAGATTTATAACTAGTATGAAATGTCTTTAGAGTTTGATACTTTGTATAAACATTTAGAGAAAAGGACAGGTTTTATTTGTTATTTTCAGGAATAATTTCATGGTTATTAAATAGTTCAGGATTTTGAGTAAATTATATTCATCTTTTTAAAAAAAATCTTTAGCTACAGGATCCTTCAAAACATTTTTTTTTGTGCTATGTAGAGTAATTCTGACCTCTGGGGCCGTCAGTATGTTCTGGAACATACTGAAAAGGAGTGAAAATTGCCAGTCAGCTGTCCTTGGAACAGGGAGGTTCCCGGTTGCCGGCGGGCCCAGCACATTGAGTCTTTTTGACCTGGAAAGGAAGAGTTAGAAGAATAGGTTGAATACTCAGTGCATCATTGCTGGCGTTGAAGATGGACCAAGGAGGGAAACACACACGGGAAGGAGACAGTTCTGGGGGCAGGATGCTGTCCTCTGCTCAGCCAGCGTAGATCTGCAGTGGATCTACGCCAGAACTGCAGAGAACTTAGCTCTGCTTGCAGCTTGAATGAGTAAGGAGTGATCTTCCCCTTGGCCTCCAGAAACACGTACAGGGTGGCAGTATCTTAATCTTGACCAGCTAAGGCCTCCATCAGACCTAAGTGTTGTTTAAACATACTTTGTGCTACTTTATTAGACCTATAATAGGACACATTTTATTTAGAATTTTTAACATCTATATAAACTATAGGAAGTTCAAAGTAAGAAGGGAATTCATGAAACTGTCTCAGATATAATTTTAAAAATGAAATCTGCGCTAGGCCTGGTGGCGCACTCCTTTAATCCTTGTACCCAGGAGGCAGAGGCAGGCGGATCTGAGTCTGAGTCTAGCCTAGGCTACATATTAATTTTCACACAAGCCAGGGATATATGGTAAGACCTTACATCAAAAAGGAAAAAAAAAAAGGAAAGAAAAAACCACAAATTTTACACTAATTTAATAATTTAATTATCTCATATCTGACTCAGATTCATTTTATCTTTATGAATAGTCTTAATAGACTTAAAACACCAAGAGAAAAACACATTGCCACTTGCTAGGGTGCCTCTGTGAGCATGGTAGCAGCTCCTTCAGCAGGTCCTGGTGAGCCAGTAGTGCTGGCACAGAGTACTGCACAGTCATCATGGAGAAACAAAGACTCTCAGATAAACAAAAGCTGAGGGGCTAATTAACCGCTGTCCTACTGGAGGTACTGACGGGGATCTGTCAAGATGGAATGAACGCTCACATAAACCATATGAAAGAATAAATACAGTAAGTAGCAATGTCGTAATTTTGATATAAAACATGTAATATGAAAACTGTAAATTTTAAAAAGAAATTTAAAATATCTAAATAATAAGCATACATATTTTTAAAGATATCAGTTCCCTACTCCAAATTAATCTGCGTATTCAGGGTATTATCCAGATTTCAACTGGCTTCTTTGTAGAATGGACAGACCAGTCCTAAAAGTCATTTAGTTCATTTTTAGGAAATCATGGCGTTGGTTTCAGATATCTAAACATGCGGTGCTTCTGTTTTCCACCACCTTCAGCTTTTGCCTCTGATGACAGAGCAACTCCAGTGGATGCCATTTGTGAACGTCAAACTGCACGAGCCGTTTGTCAAGTTTATATATTGGTCTCTAAGGCAGCTGGATGCTGGAGCACAGGTACTGACCCATCTTCTAGTAGACTCTGTTTTGTATCGGTTCTCTTGTTATGCTTCACAGAAAAATAAATAGTGTGCCATGTGTATGCAACCTGTTGGCTTTCGTTTGAGAGCAATCTTCTCTATAAAATACCATCCTAAGGTTTTGATAGGAACGGTATTCAGCTTGTGTACCAGTCTCATGTGCTGAGTCTTTCAGCACAGGAATTGTGACCACCTTTTCACTCATAGCTTTGTGTTCTTGCATTATTCTATAATTTTTTCACAAAATTTATGTGTGGACTCTTTTTTACAATTTTTTTTAACTATTTGAGTTCTTGAGTGATTTTTATGTATTGAATTTTGTTGTGTATATGTTTATGGTGATAGCATGTGTCTTAGGGTTTCTATTGCTGTGAAGACACACCATGACCATGGCAGCTCTTGCAAAGGAAGACATTTAACTGAGGTTGAGGTGGTGGCTTACAATAGAGAGTTTCAGTCCATTGTCATCATGGTGGGGAGCATGGTGGTGTGTAGGCAGACATGGTGCTGGAAAAGTAGCTGAGAGTCCTACATCTTGCAGGCGGTAGGAAATGGACTGAGACACTGGGTAGTATCCTAAGCATAGGAGACCTTAAAACTGCCAGTGACACACTTCCTCTAACAAGGCCACACCCACTCCAACAAAGCCACACCTCCTAATAGTGCCACTCCCTATGAGATTATGGGGATCAGTTGCATTCATGTAGACATAAAATTGATTAATAAGGGATCTTGGTCTTTGGTTTTTATGTTTTAAACCTTGTCTGGTAGCCAGGTGGTGAGAGTACACACCTTTAATCCCAGCACTTGAGAGGCAGAGGCAGGTGGATCTCTGAGTTCAAGGCCAACTTGGTCTATAAGAGCTAGTTCCAGGACAGGCTCCAAAGCTACAGAGAAACCCTGTCTTGAAAAACCAAACCAAACCAAACAAACAAACCAACAAACCAAAATTAAAAAGCCTTGTTTGGTTTTATATCTATTTGATTTATAAAAATTGAAATCATCTCATCCTTTATATTTCTTAAGAATTTCTTAGTGGTGTCTTAGTTTGGGTTTCCATTGTTATGAAGAGACACCATGATTGTGGTAACTCTTATAAAGAAAAACATTTATTTGGGGCTGGCTTACAGTTCAGAGGTTTAGTCCATTATTGTCATGGTGAGAAGCATGGTAGCATGCAGGCAGACATGGTGCTGGAGAGGTAGCTGAGAGCTTTAGTAGTTTGTGCTTTGTGAGGAAATGAACCGCTTTGTCTTGTTGACAGATCTGTACATCTAGTATGTGGAATGTAAGGATGAAGTGGAAACAGGCGCAGTGTGTTTGGCTATTTGAGATCAGCTGCTGCAAGGTGGCTGCTTTTAAAGTGGCCCTCTCTCTGATGTCCCTCAGCAATGTGGAGAATCTGTGGGCTTGTTTTTTCCTTACTTTTGGTTGCTTTTCCTAAACAGTTTTTATTGCTCTTTTAAAGAATCATTTTTTTTTTGTTTTACTTACTTTCTCCATTTCATTTTCCGTTTAATTAATTTCTTCTTTCTTTATTTCCTTCTACTACTTTATTTTGTGAGTCTCTTGCTTCTAGGTTACTGAAATGAAAATTTAGATTATTGATTTAAGGCTCTTTGTCCTTTTGTGTTTGTGCTAATGTTTGGATTGACACAGTGTCTTATGTAGCCTAGCCTGGCCTTAGTTTACAGGTCTCCTGCCTCAGCCTCTTGAGTGCTGGGATTACAGTGCATGTGAGCTTCTCTCTCTCTCTCTCTCTCTCTCTCTCTCTCTCTCTCTCTGTCTCTGTCTCTCTCTCTCTCTCTCTCTCTCTCTCTCTCTCTCTCTGTGTGTGTGTGTGTGTGTGTAGATATAGATATAGAGAACAGATAGACATAAGGTATCTCCCGCAGTCACTCTACCTTATTTATTTTTAATACTTACCGTTATTGTATATGTGCGTATGCACAAAGTATGTGTGTGGGCATGAGCGCCACAACGTGTGTGTGTGGAGGTCAGAGGTCAGCTTTGTGGACTTGGTTCTCTCCTAGCTTTCTGTAAGTTCCAGGCCAGGTCATGAGGCTTGTGGAACAAATGTTCCTCTGTGTGATCCTGTAAGCCCTCTACCTTTTTGAGACAGGGCCTCTCACTGAATCTGGAGCTCCCTGGCTGGTTAGAATGGCTGTCTAGTGGTGCCCAAGGATCTGCCCTTGTCTCCCGCTGCTAGCCCCCCAGTACTGGAGTTAAAGATGGGAGGGCTAGAGATCCATCTGAGGCTCTCATGCTTGTACAGCAGGCACGCAGCCACCCGAGGTATCTCCCTTATCCCACGTATTTTGATATCTCACATTTTCACTTATATTTTTAAAAATATTTATTTTATTTTTATTTGTGTGCATGTACGTGTGTGTCTATGTGTGGGCTTATACCAGAAGAGGGTGTCAGATCTCCTGGACCTGGAATTAAAAGCAGTTGTGAGTACACTGAGAGAAACAATTAATAAAAGTGACCTCCTGAAACTGAGAAGCTTCTGTAAAGCAAAGGACATGGTCAACAAGACAAAATGACAGCCTATAGAATGGGAAAAGATCGTCACCAAGCCTGCATTGGACAGAGGGCTGATCTCCAAACTATACAAAGAACTTAAGAAATTGGTCACCAAAAGAACATATAATCCAATATAAAAAAATGGAGTACAGACCTTAACAGAGAACTCTCAACAGAGGAATCCAAAATGGCTGAAGGAAACTTTAGGAAATACTTGATATCCTTTGCCATCAGGGAAATGCAAACCAAAACAACTCTGAGATTCCATCTTACACCTGTAAGAATGGCCAGGATCAAAAACACTGATGAAAACTTATGCTGGAGAGGTTGTGGGGTAAGGGAACACTCCTGCATCGCTGGTGGGAGAGGATGTGGGGTAAGGGAACACTCCTGCATTGCTGTGGGAGAGGTTGTGGGGTAAGGGAACACTCCTGCATCGCTGGTGGGAGAGGATGTGGGGTAAGGGAACACTTCTGCATTGCTGGTGGGAGTGCAAACTGGTACCACCACTTTTGATATTAGTATGGTGATTTTTCAAGACCCAACAATACTGTAACTTTTGAGTATATACCCAAAGAAAGGATGCTCAATCATATCACAAGGACATGTGCTCAACTATGTTCATAGCAGCGGTGTTTGTCATAGCCAGAATCTGGAAACAAACTAAATGCCCCTCGACTGAAGAATGGGTAAGGAAAATGTGGTACATTTATACAATGGAGTACTACATAGCAGAAAAAAAATAACGACATCTTGAATTTTGCAAGAAAATGGATGGATCTAGAAAACATTATTTTGAGTGAGGTAACCCAGACACAGAAAGACAGTATCACATGTACTCACTGATAAGTGGCTTTTAAACATAAAGCAAAGAAAAACCAGCCTACAATTCACAATCCCAGAGAAGCTAAACAACAAAGAGGACCCTAAGAGAGACTTACATGGATCTAATCTACATGACAAGACAGGATTTCTTGAGTAAATTGGGAGCATGGGGAACTAGTGGGGGGAGGGCAAAGAAGGGAGTGGAGAAAAATATATAGCTCAATTAAAAAAACAATTAAAGAAGCAGTTGTGAGCTGCCTGGCTGAGGTGCTGGGATCTGAACTGCAGTCCTGAAAAGAAGCAAAGGCTCACACTGCTGTGCTAGCTCTCCAGGCCCTTCCTTACATCTCTTTACTAGTGTGTTAATTCCCTTGCAACTTCCTCTTTGCTGTATGTGTTATTTAGAAGTTTGTTTTAGTTCTTTCTGTTTTTGTTTTGCTAATGTGGCTGTATTGTTGAAGTTCTGTTGTTGAACAGGGTGTTTTATACATGTTAATTGGTGGTATTTATAAGTTCTATATCCTCCCTGATACTTAGTCTAGTTCTACTCTCAATAGTTGAGGGTGGTGTGTTGAAGCCTGTACATTTGTTTCTCTCTTATCATCTGGTTTTGTCTCACATTGAAGAATTAACCTAAAAATTTTTATGTGTGTGATGTGCATATGCCCTACTTACATGCAGTGCTCATGGAGATCAGAAGAGGGCATCTGACTCCCTGGAGCTGGAGTTAGAGACAGCTGTGAGCTACCATGTGGGGCCGGAAACCAAACCTGGGTCCTGTACAAGAACAGGCATTGCTCTTAACAGCCAGGCTACCTCTCCAGCCTGTTTCACATTTTACAACTTTTTTTGGTTGGGATTATTGTGCCTTCTTGGTATAGGGGCCCTGTTTTCATTACGTAATTTTCTTTTCCTGTTTTTTATTTATTTATTTATTTATTTATTTATTTATTTATTTATTTATGAGACAGGGTTTCTCTTTATAACAGCTCTGGCTGTCCTGGAACTTGCTTTGAGACCCAACTGGCCTCGAACTCAGAGACCCACTTGCCTCGGCCTTCTGAGTGCTGAAATTAAAGGATGTGCCACCACTGCTCAGCTTTAAAATTTTTTTGAATGATGCAAGTTTTAATTCTTTTAGACTTGAAAATAGAAACATTCCACATGCTATTAAAAATACATACTTTACCTCAGGAATCCTAAGATCTCCTTTACAATACATTTAAATCTGACGGCATTGTTCATGCCACTCACTGCCCAATCATGTGATGCCCCAAATCTCAGAGTATCTGTTTCTAGTTTTGCGTGTACAAATGTGTTATCCATATTGCAGTATCAGTGCTGAGCTTAGAATCAATTTTCAAATCCTCAATGAAGATGTGGAAAATCATTATGAACATCAGTGAGAAAGGCTGGAAGAATTAGATCTCAACATAGAAACTTTTAAGTTATTTAAGCATTGTCTTTTTCAGTAGTTTGAAATGGTTTCCTTTTTGTTCGAGTCATTAAAAAGTCTGTGGAAGACATCAGAGCCCATGTAGAAATATCTTACTCCGTACCATTATTTCTGCTTTGTCCATTTTCTAGTCGAAATTTATTCTGTGAAACTTCTCCATGATCCTGACCCAGTCTTTTCTTCTTGGGGATAGTTACAGTGAGACTGAGCTGAAAACATGAAGAAGCAAGTCTTCTGCATCCTTGCCCAGGGGCAGTCTAGGCAAGGTCTGGTCTGGGGCTGAGGCAGGGCGTTGGTTCCCCCAGGCCACTGTGTGCTCGGTCTGTGCTGCACTGGAGATACCCTCTGTTCCCTCTGTGCAGCATTGCTTAGTGAGCTTCCTGCTGACTTCACCCTTTCGTCGGGGCCTCTGAGAAAACCCTGGGTTGGCCTGGCTCCCAACAGGGAAAGCGGTGAACTCAGGGTCCAGTTCTCTTCTTTTGATACTTCTCTATGCCAGATTTAACCTGATCTTAGTTTCTTAGGAAAACATTTCAAGAAAAAAAGTTCACACTTGGTTTTTAAAAGTTAGTTATATAGTTTTAAATTCTAATTTTGCATATTTTCAAGTCTATTTTCATAAATATTTGCTTTAGTGCTTACATTTGATCAAGTATTTTAAAAAGATGATTGTGTATATATTTAACAGCATTCAGCTATGACCTCAACATTGAGGAGACTGGGTGAAGACATATTTAAAGGAGTGGCAATTAAAGGAACTCAAGATAATTCTGTCGAGCATTTTGTGGAGAACAAACCAAAGACAGCAGCGTTCTTCAAGAGCTCCAACTTGTCACTGAGGTTTTTATCAACCCTGATTGTCCTCAAAACAGTCACTCAAGGTAAGCTTCTAGAGTGTGCACTGAGAATATTATATAACAAAGCAATCCTTTTATAGTCAAGTATGGTCAACCTTTTCAGAATGAGATTTTGAGTTATTTTGTAATAGCGGCACATTTTGAAAACAATTCCTTGTAATTGCCGACTTTAAAACAGTAAACTCTAGAGACTTGCTTTGTTGATCTGTTGTTGTGTAGAGACAGGGTTTCTCTGTGTAGCCCTGGCTGTCCTGGAACTCACTCTGTAGACCGGGCTGGCCTCTGCTTCCTGAGTGCTGGGATTGAAGGCGTGTCCTTCTTGCCCTGCTTTTGTTGGTTTTCTTAGATCTCGTTTCTATGTGCCCTTTGTGCCTTTGCATCTGTCGCGTAAATTAATGTCGTATCGTTTCCACCAGAGAAGGGAACGGGAAAGACAGCCTGTAGGAGCATATTTGGCCACCATTGGATTTGTAGATAAAGTTTCTCCTGTGGCCACACTCGTTTGCTATGGATCATTACGACTGTTTCTGCCCTGGAACACGGGTGTTTAGTTGGCACTAGAGACTGCATGGCTCCAGAGCCGTACACAGGAGCAGCCTTCACGGCAGGTGAGCTTACTGAGGGAGACTTACTGTGTGTCTTCCCACTCAGTGCTTGGTTTACAGAGTAAATAAGTCAGTGAGTGATCAAAAGCAGCACTCAGCTAGAGCCAAATGTAGTTAGTGCATATTTTTAATATGGCTGTAACTAGTTATCTCTTTCTGGATTGTTTAAAGGAGACTTTTCCTAAAAGGGAGTGATGCCAGTAACTATACCATCTCTCTTTCCCATCCCTGTGTGCTGACTTGTCTCGTTCAGAGTAGTGGGTCTTCCCATTGGCTGTGGCAGAAGTTTGATTCTTCCTCTGCACTGTCTTCTGCTTAGTCATTCCAGATGGCCTGAAACCAGAATCCCAATTCTTACTTATTATTTGGCTCTTTATGGTTATGATTCTCAAACTTACAATAACAGGAAAACTCTCTCTTGAAAAGGCATTATTAGCCCAGAATCAAATTCACCACAGACCTGATTTAGAAACTTTTCTATTCACACACACACACACACACACACACACACACACACACACACACACACTGTTTTAGCAGGAAGTCCATAACCTCACACTAAAAACATGTATATTCACAAGAGGTAAGTAAAAATTAGGATCTCAAAGCTACTCTGTTATCAAGGGGAATATTCAAAGTCATATATCAGCATATATATCATCTAATGCAGCGGTTCTTACCCTTCATAATGCCACAACTCTGTTAATACAGTTCTTTGTGTTGTGGTGACCTCCAGCCATAAAATTATTTCATTGCAACTTCGTTATTGTGGTTTTGCTACTGTTACAAATCATAATATAAATATCTGATATGCAGGATATCTGGCATATGACCCGCTTGAAGAGGTCGCAACTCACAGGTTAAGAACCACTGAGTGAATGAAATGTAATGTTTATTGTTTTTAAAAATTTACTTTTGTTGTCTTATTAGGGGTGCAGATATGGTATGTCACACACACGGAGGTCAGAAGACAGTCTGTGGGAATTACTTTTCTCCTTCTACCATCCAAACTCTGTGGGATGGGGCAACAGTAACGTTCAAAGGCACCAAATGCCTTTAGAACAAAGGGGAGGGCAGTGAAGCAAATAAAAAAATATAAGATTATACATCAGAAGTTCATGAAAATATGAAAAAATAATAGAGAAAAATCAGTGAAGACCAAAACTCTTTCCCGGAGAAAACTACTAAGCTGGTACGTCTCTAGTGAGACCGAAGAGGAAGGAAGAAAAGCACTGACAGCAGGAATGAAGGTGACTTAGCAGGGCTCAAGAGAGCGGAGGAGTGTGCTAGCTAAGTTAAAGCCAGCACACAGCACTTCTGAGGAAATGGGGTATTATTTCAAAGATATAAAATGCCAAGTTCCTTAACCTGAACGTCCCCGCATCCGCATAGGAGTTGAATTTGTAGTTGCAACGTTTCCCTCCAGGAAAATTACAGCTGCAGGTGGTTTTATTTGGGAGTTATACCAAGTATTCAGTGGAAAGTTTCTAGAATAAAAAAAAATGAAGTATTTATAGACATGTGAGAGACAAAAGATATCAAATGAGATAGATTGTACACCGAACGTATAAAACTGTGGAGGAAACCGAGGGTCAAACATGTAGACACTCTAGGCAGACACACTTTGTTCATGGGTCAGGGAGTTTAGTGGATTTTGTTCTTGTTTTTTTGAGACAGGGTTTCTCTGTGTAGCCCTGGCTGTCTGGAACGCTCTCTGTAGACCAAGCTGAACTTGAGCGCACAGAAATCCACCTGCTTCTGCCTCCCAAGTGTTAGAGTTAAAGGCACATGCTACCACTGCCCAGGAAGATTAGTTAGTATCAAGGTGTCAATTCTTTCCAAATGGTGACTGTGGCTTCCTAGCGATCAGAATGATGTTAAGCTCTTAGTTAAAAACTGATAAGCAGATTTCAAAGTTCGTACAGAAACCTTTTGGGTTTAGAGTCCTTTAGCACAGGTTTGTTTTATTCTACCTGACTTCAAAAGAGTATGGTATTGGTGAAAAGCCAGACTCAGTGGGACAGAGTGGATCATCTGAAACAGACCTACATATTATGGCAGCTTATTTTCAGCAAGTCGTCCAAACAGTTCAGTATGGCCCGGGATAGTCCTTTCTGCAGACGGCCTAGAGTGAAGTATGTCATATGTTGTGGATGGTGGCCGGGAGGGGTGGGAAATGACCTTCTGCCTTCACATACAAGAAAAACCTCAAAATAGCTCACAAACTGAAACTGAAAAGCTAGAACTCTAAACTTCAAGAAGAAAACATAGGAGGTTATGTTACTAAGCTTGGATTTGGCATAGAAGTTTTTTTTTTTTTTCCTATTTGATGCAGGGTGTCATATAACCCAGACTAGCTTCAGATTTTTTGTGTAGCCAAGGGTGGCCTTGAACTTACTGCGCAATTCAGGGCAATCTCATGATTGCAGAAAACCTCCCGAGTACTGGGATTATGGGTGTGTACCAACACATCAAGAAAAATCATCTTAAACAGGCCATAATAGTCTTGATTTAGGAAAAGATAATTAGACTTTGTCAAAATTAAAAATTTGGGGACTGGAGAGATGGCTCAGCCATGAAGAGCACTTGGCTGCTCTTGCAGAGGACCTGAATTTGGTTCCCAGCATGCACATCGGGTGGCTCACAACTGTCTGACTCTAGTGACAAGGAGATCTGTAACTTTCTTCTGACCTCCACAGTGGGTACACACCTACATATACAAAATAAATACATTTTAAAAATTCAAAATTTTGAGTTTTAATTGTATGAGTGTATATATATGTGGAGGCCAAAGGTCAACAATGAATGTCCCCCTCGGTCACTTTCCACCTTAGTTTTTGAGATGGGCTCTCCGGCTGAACTTTTTGGCTAGAATGGCTGGCCCTCAAGCCCTAGGGATCTTCCTGTATATACTTCCTGGAGATGAGATTGTAGTCACGTGGTGCTGTTCCTGGCTTTTTACGTGGGTGCTGGGAACCCAATTGCAGGTCCTCAAGCTTGAGCAGCAGGCACTTTACCAACTGAGCCATCTCCCCCACCTTAAAGTTTGTGTTTTCAAAACACAGTGTTTGTGGAAATCTGAGTTACAGACTGAAGTCACTTGTGAATTGTATGTCCAAGAAAGGACTTGATGCATAAGAAGACAACCCAGTTAAAATGAGGAAAGTGTTTAGACAGAACCCTCATTAAAGAAGACCTGAAGAGCTAAGATGCACGTCATCATTCTTGAAGAAAACTTCCATCTTCAACTGTCGTGTGATCAATATGAATATTAGATGTTCTGTGATTACATTTCCTGACAAAGTATCTGAAGGGGAAAGGCTTCTTTCAGCTCACAGCCCAAGTGTGGTCCTAATCCATCATGATGATGAAGTCAGGGCAACTTAAGGGTACCAGGACTCATTTCAGCTCACAGCCCAAGTGTGGTCCTAATCTATCACGATGGGGAAGTCAAGACAACAGAAGCTCAAAGCAGCTGGTCACATCACACCCACAGCAAAGAGCAAAGAGCAGTGAATGAATCCACACCATGGCTCAGGCCCCTTCATAGGGGACACTGATGGACTAAATGACTGGCGGTGTGACTCACCCTGGAACTCGTGCCGCTGCCTCTAGCAGTGTGGAATCATGGGATTCCTCACAGAATAGTTGGGTAGATTACTGAAAATTAAACATGTCTCGCTGTAACACATAAAGTGTAACACATCTCACCATTCTCCTCTCGTGTGTTTTCTCAAGAAACATGTGTTTTCCTTTGAAGCATGTGTGTGCTACTCACAGACCTGCATGCCACTTGTCCGGAGCGGCTTCATTTGTACTGCCTACCAGCCTGAGACAGTCCAGTGTCCATCAGAAGGGAGGAAACAAACGTTCTAACCACAGCGGAATACTACTCAGCAATAAGAAGCACAAACCACTGATATAACCATGACACAAATGAGTCTAAAGATAATTATGTCAAGTGAAAGAAGCTAAAATACAATGAGTACGATTACTTAAATATTAATACTCAATACAGTATTCAATACTGTAAAAATACAAATAGCTTGTAATGGCGGTAGTATAGCCTGGACAGACAGACAATGTAGACAGGGAAGAAACATTAGCAGTTTTTAAAATTAAAGTATATAATTACATCACTTCTCCCCTTCCTGTTACATAAACCTTTAATGATTGCTTGGGGTTTGACTTGTTGATCGAAGGAGAAATTATGAAAGGTTTGAGGAAGCCTTTTGGAGTGACAGGATATAGTAATAGTCAGGTCTGGGATAAGTTTAGAGATATGAGAATGCATAAGGTTTATTTCCCTTAGAAAAGCTCAAAGCATTGTACACACATTAACGATTATTTCTTTTAGATTGGTGAACCCCTGAGTTTACTGGGATCACTTACAGGAGTGTGGGTGAGGGTTAGCCCACCCTAGTGGGTGACGACTCTGGGAAGCTCCCTGCCCAGATTGCAGGCAGCGCCACTGGAGAGACTCCTTTATGGTTATTGCCATGTTCCCGCTGCACATAGTACTGTTCCATAAAGACACTGTAAACCAATATGTAACATCCTTTGAGCGTGTCAGACAGTCCTGCTTTTATTGCCATGCTTTATGTACACATATGATTTTATATATCTATCTCAAACCCAGAACCCACAAATAAGGGAAAACATGCTGCCTTTGTCTTTTTGAGACCTGACTGACTTAATTTCATAATTTCCAGTTGCGTACATCTTCCTACAAATGACAATTTTGTTCTTTTTTTATGACCGAATAAAATTCCATTGTGCATATCCACCACCCGTTCTCTATCCACTCCTGGACACACCCAGGTTGGCTCCATAACTTAGCATTTGCGAACAGTGTTATAGTGAACCCTTGCTGTGCAAGTGTCTCTGTGATGTGTTCACTTAGCTCCTCCTGGGAAGTTCACAGGAGTGGGGTAGCTGGGTCACAGAGTAGATCTACTTTTAATTTTTTGAGATACCTCCAAACTAATTTTCACAGAGGTTAGCCTGGTTTACATTTTCACAAGCAGTGTACATAAGGGGTTCCTTCCTTCCCTCCCTCCCTCCCTCCCTCCCTCCCTCCCTCCCTCCCTCCCTCCCTCCCTCCCTCTCTCTCTCTCTCTCTCTCTCTCTCTCTCTCTCTCTCTCTCGCTCTCGCTCTCTGAGACAGATTTTCTCAGTGTATCCATGGCTGGCCTGGAACACACTCTGTGAACTGCCATGTGGGGGCTGGGAACTAAACCTGGGTCCTCTGCAAGTGCTCTTAGCTGCTAAGCCATCCCTTCAGTCCCACAAACAACTTTTAATCTGAGCCTCACTTCTTTGTGACGCGGGGCAGATCTCCTGTTTTCTGTTTCCATCATGATGTCTTTAGATGGGGGATTGAGACATGGCTCATTGTGTCAAGGCTTACCTGGAACTCCAGAGCCTCTTTCCTCATCCTCCCAAGTCTTGGGAACTAAACATGTAGCACTGGCCTGGTCCACAGTTTACTTTAAATGAAAGAATTAATGTAAAAGTTCAGCAAAAGTTTATCATATAGTAAATTCTTAATTAGCTAGCTGTTACCATTAGCAATAGACATTGCTTATTAATTTTTAGGAATTGGTTTTACTTGAGATCACAATTAAGTTAGATGCATTAGCAGTCTTTCGCTGTCTAATAAAATACCAAGCAGTTAGTGGCTTAAAACAGCATATATGGGGCTGGAAAGGTAGCTGAGCATTTAAGAGTACTTGCTGCTCTTGCATGTGGTGCACACATATGCACAAAACAAAACAAAATACTTTAAAAATGTATTCAACTTGCTAACTTAGAGATTCTTGCATTGGAAATTTGGGCCTGGGCTCAGCTACCTCTCTTCTGGACTGATCTTCCTTGTTCCCCATTGGCCTCTCATCATGGAATCTCTTCTGGGTCTTCTTCCAGAAGACTCATGAGTGCATGAGGCTGGGTGCCTGTCCAAATGGCATTTTTACTGTGCTCTGGCCAAGCCTCCAGGTTAGGCAAGGGTTGGAGGTGGGCAGCAGAGCTCCTTTTTTGTAAGAGTTGCTGCAGAGAATCAGCCCTCCTTTTTTTAAATCTCCAAGTAGACTAAATGAAGAAAATCTAGATTAAGATAAACATATTGGGTTTTAGTAAGGAAAGCAAAGATTTGCTTGAATGCCATGACCTTATTAGAAAGAAAAAAAAAACCCTGCAATACAGCACATTTATCTACTTATTTTATTTACTTACCACCATGCTGGCTTTCCAGGGCCCAGCCTTATAAATGATCTTCATAGTACAGTTTCCCCAACTTTCAGAGATTTATTGATCAGTGTAATAAACTCTGAAATGTCAACATGATTTCCTGTGTTCAGAGGCAAAATACTTTCTTTTAAATGGAAACTTGTGGTAGCCTCTGAGAGACCTTCGCTGTAAGCAGCTTCATGGTGAAGGATGTGGTTTGGGAGCGGGGCTCTTTGTCCAGTTTGCTGTAGTTCATGTTCACCATGTGGAGTTTAGAGTGTTCATTGGGACCTAGTTTTTTGTTTGTTTGTTTGTTTGTTTTCTTCCCCTCTTCCCTAAGGCTTTCAATTATTTTTCCTGTCTCAGCTGACATCTGGATTGAACACTGCCAGGCCCTTAGAGTCCAAAAGAGGGCGGCGGAGCCCCTGGAACTGGAGGTAGAGGTGGTTGTGAGCCACCTGACATGGGTGCTGGGAACTGAATACAGGTCAGGTCCTCTGCAGGAGCAATCAGTGCTGTTAACCAGCGAGCTAACTCTCACTCTCGCTAGTTTTGATGCGGTGGCTGAGATGTTTGAAAGGCCTTTGACTTATCTCTCTAAGGCTAAGGCCGCTCTATGGGTGCTCCGTGGTTAAGAGCGCTTGCTGCTCTAGCAGAGGACCAGCTTGGCTCCCAGCAGCCGTGTTGAGTAGCTCTAAGCTCTGACTCCAGTTCCAGAAGAGAGCATACTCTTTCCGGCCACCCACACTCGCGCATAATCCCTCAGCTCCCCACATATTAACAAGGCAAAGCCACTTTAGAAAAAATAACCAAATGCTATTTTTCTACTGTGACTGTTAAGGGTCAACTCTTTCCTGCATTTTTAAAAATTGAAAACTTTTTTTTTCATATACTATATTCTGATCGTGGTTTCTCCTTCCTTACCTCTTCCAAGATCCTCCCCACTCCCCACTCATCCCACTCTGTGGCTTGTTTTTCTTTTTAGAAAACAAACAGACAAAACGAACCAGAATTTTTAAAAAGGAAGAAAAAATGGAAAAAACGTAAGAAATACAAACATACATACACACATGCAAAACTCATAAAAATACAAAATAGGAAACCATAATCTATAAGCAAAAAGACCACTAAGATTAGAGAGAGAGATAGAGACAGGGAGAGAGAGAGATGGGGGAGAGGGGTAGAGGATAACCTTTTAAGCTTGTAAATTAAAAATTAAAAAAAAAGTACACGAAGCAGGATGCAGGATGAGCACATATAATTATCACTAGGGAAGCCAAGGGAAGAGAACTAAGGCAAACTTATGCTAGCTTGACCTACACGTGATGTTCCACATCAGGCAGAGCTTATACAGTAAGAAAATCCTTTCTCAGCAACCCTGCAACAGTCAATCCACTTAACCGTGTGAGCTGTTGCAAGTAATTTCAAATACAGTAGGGGGCACTGTTGTAAAACTTGTTCCTGTGAAGAGGTCAGGCTTTGTCTATTCTATCTGTATCTGTGATTTGGTGGCTAACGTGTCTGCTGGGTAGGCAAAAGGACCTGAGGTAGGTCTCTTTACATGAGTGTGGAAGCCAGGCACAGCAGTGCCCATCTCTAACCCCAGCACTGAGACACGTGCAGCGCCTGGACTCACTGCCCCCCACTCCCTGGCCAGCATGTTGAGATTCAAGTTCAGCCAGAGACTCTGGCTCAAAACAATTTAAGAAAAAGAGGCCCGAGGCCATGAATTTGAGAGCAAGGTTGTACATAGGCAGGGGTGGAGGGAGGAATAAGAAAGGGAAAATGATGTAATTATATTTTAATTTCAAAAATAAGGAAAGACACCTAACATCAGTGTTCTCAGCAGGCAGACACATGCACACATGAAGTTGAGAGTCAGGCACACCTGAGCAGCACTTGCAGCTTTGCTTCATACGCGTTTGTTTGCAGAGGGTTTTGTTGTTGTTGTTTTTACTTAAAGTAAAACATTTAAGTAAAGTGGTATTAGCGTTCTTTGAACTAAACTCTTTAAGAAATAAAAATAATGTACTATAAATGGATACAGATTAGAATTTCCCGAAGTTCTTTCTTATATACTTTAAAGATTATTTTATTATTATTTGGTTTTTGAGACAGGGTTTCTCTGTATAGCCCTGGCTGTCCTGTCTTGAGACTCACTCTGTAGACCAGTGTAGTGAGGAGCTGCGGGCAGCTTCCCGCCACCCTGCTCTCGGCCACCGGCTAGCTTAAAACCCGAAATAACAACACACAACTTGTATTCTTTTAAACACTGCCTGGCCCATTATTTTCAGGCTCTTACTCATATCTAATAATCTATGTAACACCACGAATGGTGTCTTACCGGGAAAGATTCAGCATGTCTGACCTGGTGGCTGGCTCCATCACATCTATCTCAGAGAGGAGAGGCGGGGTAATTGTCTGACCCATCTATCTTACTTCCTTCTTCCTGTTCTGTCTACTCCACCCACCTATGTTCTAACCTATTAGGCCAAGCAGTTTCTTTATTAAAACAGAAGACTCTCCCACATCAGACCAGGCTGGTCTTGAACTCAGAGAACCACCTGCCTCTGCCTCCTGAGTGCTGGGATTAAAGGTGTGCGCCACCACTGCCCGGCTACTTTTATTATTTTTAATTTTATGTATGTCTGTGTGAGAGCCAGAGGCGTCGGATCCCATGAAACTGGAGTTGTAGGTGGTGGTGAGCCACCCCACATGGGAGCTGGGAACAGGACTTCCCGAGAGCATAACAGTCCTGCCATTGTTGCTCCAGTGGGCACAGCCTGCCTGGCAGGTTGGTATTGTAGCTCGTAAGTCTCACAGCGCATAAGACTGACGTTTCTCCTCCAGCAGCCTGAGTGGCACTTTCCAGTCCTGAGAAAGCCAGCAAGGAAGCCTTGGGGCCAGCTGTGTTCTCCACTCTCTACAACCAAAGTGTGATGTCTTCAGCCTTAGGGTCTGTTTTATCTTCTAGTTCTGAGGCAGCTAAGAGCAATGACAGTAGCCTGTACCAGTGATCTCCAGCCCCTTTCACCCCCAACCAACAACTCAGAGAGGTATCTCATATCTGGCACCACGTTCCATTTGGGGCCAAGACACTTTTTTTTTTTTTTAAGACAGAGTCTGGCTATGTAGCCCTACCTGGCTTGGAACTCACAATGATCTACTTACTTCTGTGTGCTTTATGAAAGACTGATCCCACACAGGTCCAAGACACTCTGTTAAGTCTTCTTTAAATAGAAATGTTATTATTTTTTTTAAAAAAGGTAACTCAGCCGGGCGGTGGTGGTGCACGCCTTTAATCCCAGCACTCGGGAGGCAGAGGCAGGCGGATCTCTGAGTTCGAGGCCAGCCTGGTCTACAAGAGCTAGTTCCAGGACAGGCTCTAGAAACCACAGGAAAACCCTGTCTAAAAAAACAAAAAAAAAAAAAAAAAAAAAGTAACTCAGTGTTATGCAAGCGGCATGATTTTTTTTTTTAATTTCTTGGAATCATCCACTGAAGGAACATTTTGGAAAATAAACTTTACATATTTAAAAACAGTGTAAAACTATTGAAAACTATTGTAAATGTCATAATGGGGGCATCTGCTGAGTCAATGTAATGACCCAAACGCAATGATAGAAATCTCTGATATTTTACTGGCATTGATTCTAATTAGCACTTTTCTCGATTTAGTGGCTCTCTAGTCACATGTGGAACATTTGAAGGGTTAAGGACTCTGATCTCAAAGTGCTATTCTAGTGCTGGTCTTGGTAAAATATTGCTGTCGTTCATAATAATGGGTGTCACCAAATGTAGTGGACTGGAGCTTAGCCCAGGCTTTGAATGATACATTTGCTCTTTAGTAGGAGACAGAAATCCTTGCTTAAAACTCACCGAGCAAATTTGTATATAGGTACAATTTTAAATAGGGAAGCATTTGGAAGTCAGCAATAAGACTCTATACGATCTTAGAAGCTTTTTAAAAGATACAAATATGGTTCTGTTTAAGTTTGTGGGAAAATGTAGTAATTACAACCAAATATGGAAATATATGCTACTGTGCTATTTAATATTAATCATCAATTTTCTTTCTTAGTATAAAAAACAAAATAGGACTGATTATTTTATTAATAAAATGTGAACACTAAATGAATTTATCCCATCATAATTAGACTGCCTTTTCTCTCTCCTTCCCCATTGAGTTCTATCAAAAAAGTGAGAGGTGAATCTAAATTTAGTTTGTGATTTCTTGTCATTTAAATTTTTTTTACGTTTTTGTTTTATTAAAGTGGTGGTTCTTTTTGTTTAACCTTGTGTTTCTGATTTAATAACTGATACATAGGTGGTTGTTTGTGTTATTTTAGCTGACTACCTAGCTCAAGCATTTGATTCCCTTTGTTTGGACTTGAAGACAGATGAAGGAAAAACCTTATTTTTAGAGTACCAAGCTGTTCCGGTGATACTAAGACACTTGAGGATATCCAGTAAAGGGCTCTTGTCCAATGTCATCGATAGTCTGCTTCAGATGACAGTAGAATCAAGTGAGTGTTTGTGTTTTATGTATGTAAAGAAATGATGCTTTTGTTCCCTCCTAATCACAACACGCTAACTCTACACACCAGACACTGTTTCAGCTTTTAAATGGTGGCTGTTTGCAGAAGTTTTTATTTAGGTCGGCACACAGAACAAGTGGTTCCGTTGTGGCCTCTTGAAATGTGTGTGTCGTACTTTGCTGTGTGCTCCTCCCCGTTGCCCTCCTCTCTGCTTTTCCTCTCCAGTTAGTACCCTCTTACCACATGTCTTCTGATGTCCCCCACCCCTTAGGATCTCCTCTTCCCCTCTTAGGGTTCCTTCTCCAGTCATGTCCTGCAAATACAGACGTAAAGATATAGCTATGCATATGTGTATAATCTAAACTTTAAGTTCCTTGTATGAGAAACAACGTGATATTTGTCTCTGAGTCTGGCTTATTTCACATAACATAATTCCATTTGCATCTATTTTCTGAAAATGTCATGATTTTATTTTTCTTTATGTAAAATTTCCTTGTGTATATCTACGTACCACATTTTCTTTTTTTAAAAACAGCCAAATGGCTTAGGCTAGTTTTTTTCTTTCTTTTTTAAAAAATTTATTTTACATCCTGATTACAATTTCCCCCTCTTCTCCTCCCAGTCCCACCCCCAGTTCCCCTCTGCTCCCACTCCTAATCCCCTCTTCCTCTGTTTCTGTTTAGAAAAAGGTAGTTCTCCTGTGAGTACCAACAAAACACAACATAGCAAGTTGCAGACAGACTCTGCACCTCCCCATGTATTAAGGCTGAGCAAGGCAGCCCAATGTGAAGAGAAGAGTCCCAGAAGTCAGAGAGTTGGACACAGCCCCTGTTCCCACTGTTAGGAGTCCCACAGGAGACCAAGCTACACAACCGTAACATATATGCAGAGGGCCTAGGTCAGTCCCCTGCAGCCTCTCTGGTTGTTGGTTCAAGTCTCTGTGAGCCCCTATGAGCCCAGATTAGTTGATTCTGTGAGTTTTCTTGTGGTGTCCTTGACCCCTCTGGCTCCTACAGTCCTTTCTCTCCCTCTTCTGCAGGATTTCCTGAGTTCCACCTAATGTTTGGCTGTGGGTCTTCACCTGTTTCTGTCAGTTGCTGGATGAAGCCTCTCTGATGACAGTTGGGCTAGGCACCAATTTGTGTGTGTAGCAGAACATCGTTAGACATCATTACATTGACGATTTCCCCCCCTCCGGTTGTGTTTGGTTCAGTCCTAGGTCTCTGGGTCATCTGGCCTGTTTATTGCATTTTTTTATTAATTCACTTATTGGTGGACATCAGGGCTGCTTCTGTTTCCTGGCAACTGTCATAGGATAGCTCTAAGCATGGACGCACAGATAGCTCTGTGGTGTGCTGGCCTCGTCCTGTGGATGGATGACAGGGTGGGTGGTTCTGTTTTCAGTCTTGGGGGGATTTCCACAGTCGCTGCACAAGTTTCTCAGGGTGTTCAAATTCCTGGCATGTTGCTCTCTGAGACTCAGGGACAATAAATCAATATCTCAGGAATTCTCAGAAATTTCATAATTATGATGACTTTGCCCCTCCTATTTTACCCTGTATTGATTGGACAGCTAAAACTCATATTTAAAGAATAGTATGCACCAAGTTGAGTAGTATTTACGAAGAACTGCATCCTACAGGAATTCAAACAATAAAAACACAATTTAAAACTCAGTACAGTCAGGGCTGGAGAGATGGTTCAGAGGTTAAGAGCACTGCCTACTCTTCCAAAGGTCCTGAGTTCAATTCCCAGCAACCACATGGTGGCTCACAGCCATTTGTAATGGGGTCTGGTGCCCTCTTCTGGCATGCAGGCACACACACAGAATATTGTATACATAATAAACAAACAAACAAACAAATAAATTTTAAAAAACAGTAAAGTCTCAATATAGTAGCACACAAGCCTTTCAAGTTGTGTTTATGGACTTAAAAACCAAGATGAATGCAAAGCTATCATAGTTTTATCTCTTTTATGAGAAATAACTTTACTTGCATTTAGAAAAAAAGCCATTTGCCGAGGCTTTTCCCTGAAGAGTGAATTGTTTTCAAGGCCACAGTTTGACTTGTATGATTTTTTTTTGTTTCATTTTCTCCCAACCTTCCTTAACTAGCCAGAACCAGTTACTGTTGCGCTAACAGTATTTTCATATATTATCCTGTAATAAACATAGCAAGTGAAATACAGCTTCTTACCTTTGGATAGTTCTTAGAGGCACAGTTTTTTGAGTATTTTAATTTCAATTTTTAGTTTTTCAACTTTTTTCAAATAAAATCATTTTATATGAACACTTAAATTTAAAAAAATTACTTTATTTTTTGAGATTCTAATTACATTGTGCCTCCATCTCTTTTCTCCTTCCAAACCCTGCTATGTTCCCTTCCTTGTTCCCTTTCAAATCCAGTACCAGTTTTTCATTAATTGTTGTCATATACATATATGTAAATAAACACACACATACACCTAAATGCATGAATACAACCTGCTCAGTCTGTATAGTGCTCAGTCTGTATAGTCTGTATATGTATGCATATGTCCTCAGGGCTGACCATTTGGTAATGAACCAGTTGCTGTGCTCTTTCCTGGAGAAGTCTGTTTCCCCCACTTTCCGCACTCTTAGCTGCCGGAAGTTCTTGTATACGGAAACCTCATGGCCTCTCCCCCTTCCGCATTAGTACGCCTGTTGTGCGTGTTCAGCCCACGCTGAGGCAGTCCTGTCGCTGAGGCAGTCCTGTCGCTGAGACTTCAGCTGCTGAAAGCCCAGGAACCACAGTCTCACAGCCAACTCCTGGTGCTCTGGTCCTTACAGCCTTTCTGCCTGCTTTTCCACGATCATCCCATTATGTTTTTATCTGTAGCTTTTCAACCCGTCATGAACCTGTCTCTCTTTAGCCTTTATGCTCAAAGGATTCTTTCCTATCTAATACTCAGAATTGTTATTGGGGGTCTTAAAGAAAATAATTGACTGCTTCAGTGGAACTTCTTATTTGCAGTCACCTAGACTGTGCTTCCAGTCAAAAGCCTCCTGAAGAAACGCTGTCCGCTCGCTCTTCTTTCAGACGTGCTTTGTGTTAGACAAAAACCCGCTCCGTATGACACCCAAGAGCCAATGCATGCTTTCACGTTCCAAATGATGATTTGCCCTAAAGTTTAAGGATGAAAGAGGGAGAGTCCAAGTTGGTATTGATGCACTTCTCACATAGTTCTGGTTGTGCTTTTTAAAAATTTTCCTTTATGCTTCCTAACAGTACAGCCTGGTGACTTGTTTTACAGAGTCCTTGCAGCCTTTCCTGGAAGCCTGTAGCAACTCTTTATTTTTTCGTACTTGTTCTGTGCTGCTCCGAACCCCTAAGCTTGATCTTCACATCCTGGAAAAGCTCAGTATTATCCTACAGAAGCTTTCAAAAATCAAGTAAGAATATCTTTTGTAACGTTTTTAATTGATAATCATATTGCGATCACTATTAGGGCTGCTTTTTCAATCTCGATCTCTAACCAGTTCAACTTGATTATTGCTTTGCTTTAATTTATTATTTCTAGTCTACAGAGGTAGAAATGTAAGAATCGTAGTGTTAATGATTATCAGAGACAAAATACCAGGGCTGGGCCAGTGCTTACCAGGTAAGAGTAGTCACTGCATAAGCATGAGGACCTGAGTTCAAATCCCCAGTACTCACTTAAAAAGCTAGTGTGGCCGGGCGGTGGTGGCGCACGCCTTTAATCCCAGCATCCGGGAGGCAGAGGCAGGCGGATCTCTGAGTTCGAGGCCAGCCTGGTCTACAAGAGCTAGTTCCAGGACAGGCTCTAGAAACTACAGGGAAACCCTGTCTCGAAAAACCAAAAAAAAAAAAAAAAAAAAAAAAGCTAGTGTGACTGCGTGCACCTGTGAGCCTGGCACTGTGGGGGTTGGAGGCAGGAGGATCACTGGGACTTGGTGGCCACCAGCATAACTCCAGGTTCAGTAAGTGACCTTGTTTAACATGAATAAATCAGAGAATAATAGATAGGATGCCGGACATCCTCCAGACCCAGACCCACCCACACATGCCTGTCCCATACAACACACACACACACACACACACAGAGAGAGAGAGAGAGAGAGAGAGAGAGAGAGAGAGAGAGAGAGAGAGAGAGAGAGAGATTTAATAATAGACTATTAGTCTTTGAAAATATAGTCGTTTTTTAATTGTTTTCGTTCATCTAAGAAAACTTTAAATTGCAGGGATAGCATGCGAATCCAAGAATGAGGTATTATTTGAGCTGTCAGGAGGGGGGTTATTTGTATATTGGGGATCGATTTTGGTTTTTATGGTTCTGAACCCAGGTGTAACTGCATGGCAGGCAAATGTTCTTCCACTAAGAACAAGTTTACTAATCAAGTGATAGTATCAGAACAAATCACTACACACTGATATTTTATACATGACAGGTAAAAAAGGTGCTAATAAAAGTGCATTTTTGTAATTCTTTATTAACACACTGAAGTATACATTTGGCAAAACAGTGAAAAGAATGTGTGTGTGTGTGTGTGTCTGTGTGTGTGTGTGTGTGTGTGTACACGTGTGGAAGCCCAAGAAGCCCAAGCTTGGAGTTAGGTATTTTCCTCTTCTGTTTTTGTTTTTGTTTTTGAGACAGGGTCTCTTACTGAACCTGGAGCTTGCTAATTGGCTAGCCTGCATGGCCAGCAAGCTCCAGGAAATCCCTTGTCTTCAAGGCTGGGCTATCTGATCATTTCTCTTGAGGCAAATATACCCAGATAAGAAAATAAGATAGGTGGACGCCTATCTTACATTGAAGACAGGATTATGATTGACATGAACTTACTGGATGCCTTCTCATCTTCCTCTCTTTATATAGCCCTGGCTATCCTGGAACTCAGATCCGCCTGCCTCTGCCTCAGAGTGCAGGGATTAAAGGTGTGCGGAATGTCAGAGAGAGTGCTGTTGGAAAGTGGTATATTGCCACTTTAGCTCCTTAGGAAAACCTGTTCCTTGTTCTTAGTAGTTACTCTCTATTAGCGAGTAGTTTCAGTTTCAGGATATAAACTATTTTCTCCTGGCCTGTAATGTTTTTCTACTTGGGGCTGCTTTTCTTATCATCTAAGTCCAGTAATCAGCCATTTTCTCCATTGTTTTTAAAGCCAGTGCTGTCTTCTCACATTTGCGTAAGTTCTCTCGAGTTTATAAATAACTAAGTAATAAAACTGCTCTTTTTCAGGAGTAATAAGAAGCTCTTTGAAGTTTTTACCATTCACCTGATGCTTCAGGAAATCCAAAGGACGACACATCCCGAGCACGCCTTTCTCTGTATTAACCTAAACTCCACTCTGTTCAATCTGGGTCTGACCAAATGTAACAACTCCCAGGTCTCCAGTACAGGCCATTAGAAAAGAGAGTGCGTGTGTGGTCTGTGTATGTATATGTATGTTTCCTGTCTGTAAAAGTGTAAAAATCACCAAAGTAAGATTCTACAGAGTAAGTTATCAATAGCAGCACTTATCATGAAAGATACTGAGAAAGATTTTTCGGCTATGTAAGTGAGACATAGAAGGTATGGATGTTTTAGAATTTTTCAGTTTAAGGTAATATTAATGTACAAGGTAACGTTTCTGGAAGTTAAAGCATTGAGGTGGCTTTTTACAAAAATATTTTAGCAAAAATCTTTCTTGAAATTATGTGATTATTTGGAATATTCTTTTTGTTCTTATGTGGAAATAAACTATGTTATCATTCCCCCCCCCCCCTTAATATAGTAGAATCACTTGTTTTGGAAGCAAAGTTGGTGCGGGAGAATTGTTCTTCTATTTTTTGATCAAGCTGACCTCAGACTCATAGGTAGTAGCCTCCTGCCTCTGCCTTCCAAGTGCTGAAATTAAAGGCATGCACCACCGCATGCAGCCAAATGCTTATCTTTTGATGATCTTTCATTCGTTTGTTCTGTTTTTCTTTTACCCACTCATGCTTGTGGTTGTTAGGTGGGTGCTGTACAGCCCAGCTAGAGTGCAGATGGTGTGTGTGTGTGTGTGTGTGTGTGTGTGTTTTATGAAATCGGCCACCCGTGTGTTAAGGATCATAATGTCCTCTTGATGTTGTCCTCTTGATGTTGTCCTCTTGAACAGCACAAAGTGACCGTCTTCGCCTTTTACCACTAGTTTTGGTTTGAAGCCGGTTTTCTCGGATATTAGAACACTGGCACCTGCCTGCGTCTCTGGTCCATTTATTTAGAACAGCTTTTGGTGTCTGTCCTACATTGCTTTCTATTACTGTTATAAAACTCTGACCAAAAGCTACTTGGGAGGAAAGGGCTTACTTTCCCTCACATGTCACAACCCCAGGACAGTCAGGGCTGGGACTGAAGCAGAATCCTAGAGGCAGGAGCTGAGGCAGAGACCATTGGAGGGATGCTGCTTACTGGCTCATTCTTCTTGTATTTTATTCAAGGATTCTTTGGCCAGGAGTCGCCCCACCCATAGTGGGCTGGGTCCTCCAACGCCATTCATTAATCAAGAAGACGTCCCACCAACTGGTGCAATAGGTATAAGCTTTAGAAAATTATTATTTTTTCTTTAATGTTCTCTATGCCTTTAGAACTAGACTCCTCTTTTGTGCTTATTACCCACAGGTTTGGTCTTTTCACGAGTGTCACATGAGTCTTAGAATTCTCACTGTTATCGTCTCCTAATTTTGTCTTTGTTGTTGTCTGATTATTCCAGTTTCTGGACCTTATCCTCAAACTCAGATCTTGATCTTCATCTTCTGTTGTTGAGACTTTCCACAGAGCTCTTTATGTGAATTATTATGTTTTTTACTTTCAACTTGTCACTTATTTTTTCTTCAGTATTTCTGTATCTTTTTAAAATTCCTTTTTCTTGTCTTACATCAGCTTCCTTATTTCATTAAGCTCTTTGTTATTTTCTCAATCAGGAGATTATTTTCTCAACAATATCACTGAAGCAATTACCCATATTGTTCTATTATTAAATAAAACTTGGGAGTCAGATATCAGGATAAAAACCTGATTGATCGGAGAAGCAACAGTGACCTCCTCTCTCTCGCCCTCCTCAATCAAAAAGTGCCATGAATCTTTCTAAGCCTCTCCCTACTAATCCCTGTGTATCTCTCTATATGTCCTGGGTCCAACAAGACCTCTGTGGCTAATTCTGATCAGCTAGTAGCTAACTCCACCCTCTGATTCAAGGTAAACTTTATTGGCAGTCTAGAGAGTGTCAGAGTACAATCAAAACATCCCACAACAGACCACTAGCTTGCAACCCAAATTCAAAAATTCATCAGAAAGATGGTTCACTATGATCAGGCTGGCCTCGTTCCAGAGATACAGGAATGGTTCAGCATATATAAATAAACATGCAATAAATGTAAGATGTCACATAAATGGACTGAAGAACAAAACCAGAAGATCATCTTAGTAAGAGCAAAAAGAGCTTTTGACAAAATCCGATAGACCAACACCTGAAGAAAGTGGGAATAGAAGGAACATACCTCAACATAATAAAGATTATATGTGGCAAACTTATAGCTAACATTATACTAAATGAGTTGAAAAATCAAATATTTCCAGTCACACGAAGAACAAGATGTGAGTGTCATATTTCTCCATTCATGTTCAATATCCTATTAGAAGTCTTAACCACATCAGTAAGACAAAGTAAGGAAATAAAACAAATACAAACAAAAAAATCCAAAGTATCCTTTATAGGTTATGATTTTATACAAAAGAGATCCTAAAGACTCCACCAGAAAAATCTTAGGCTGATTAAATACTTTCAGCAAAGTGGCAGGATGCAAAATCAACACACAAAAACAGTGGCTGCACTGTATACCAATAACAAACATGCCAATCAAGAAATCAGGAATAAAATCTCATAATTGCCATTAAAAACATACCTTCTGTCTTAGGGTTTCTGTTGCTGTGAAGAGACACCATGACCACTACAACTCTATAAAGAAAAACATTTAATTGGGGTGTCTTACATTTTCAGAGGTTGGACCATGAAACCCAATAAGGACAAGTTCAACAGAACCGCCATATACAGGCTGCCCATGCATGCTTCAGCTTTACCAGAACATAAATGTCAAAATTTCAATGTTTTATAAACTGTATCTCTTTAAAAACCAGTTTCAAAAAAATCATTTTGATAACTTGAAACCTTAAAATGAAGTAATGGCTATTTATAATCATATCTTAATCCGTGCGACTGGAAAGATGGCTCTAGTTAAGAGCACTGGCTGTTCTTCCAGAGGACCAGAATCCAATTCCCAGCACCCACATGTGACTCGATGTCTGTAACTTCAGTTCCAGGGCACCTGCTGCCCTCTTTGCCCTCTGTGGACACCAGGCATCCTTGCAGCACACAGACATCCATGCAGGCAAAGCACTCATACACATAAAAATAAGAATAATTTCCAAATAAGTTGAAGCCTGTGGCAGCTACTTTTCCTGTCTTAAAAATTGAAACATTAACAGAAACCTGCTGTTACTGAATCCAAAGCCGCTTTAGAGATTTGTTTTTCTTAGGTAATTCTAGTCAATCTGGTCAGTTCCAGTAGAAATGTAAACATCAAAGGAATTAACTCATTTAAGACTTAAAAAGCGATACTTTATGTCTTAAGGTCTACAATTGTTTACACAAAAGTCTAAAAGCACTTCTTGATAAATCCATAGTAACTGGCGGAGATGCGGTCAAACCAGAAAAATGTCTGTGGCAGTGTTACTGTTCGTTCTAGGAGATGAACATAGGATCACATATAAGATGGCTATTGTGTTTTGAGCATTGTCTGGCGTCTGACTTCTCATCTCTTTCAGACATCAGCACAGCAGCAGAGCTACATCCTTGGGCTTTTCCAGACATAAGTATAAGTGTCTGGGGCAGGAGACTGAGCCAGTACGGACCTTGATGTTAGGGAGCTGGGACAGCAGACTGAGGTGCTGTAAACCTGTCAGGCTCCCTCCCTGCAGTTGCAAAGCCTCTACAGAGCCACTCTGCACCCTGCTCTGGTGGGAGGCTGACCTGAGCTTCCCTACTGGACTTGGCAAACCTCGAAGAATGTACAGACCTTTAACTTTCCCAGTGTTTCTGCAGGTCCCAGCCCTGCCAGGTCATCCCTGTAAGAACTGAGTTTGAAGAAGGAAATAGAATGAAAATTCATGCTGACCTTACCTCACCAGCAAGAGCAGACCTTACTTAGCCTGTGATGGACATCCCAAGACCCAGCGGTACTGGGACTAGAATGTAGGAGAGCACACGGCACATGGTGTGAGTGGGGTTTTTATAGCTAGAGGTAAGTTAGGGACAGGCAAGGTTTCATTAGGGACAGAATGGGGGAAATAAACTGTTTTTTTTTTTTTTTCTAGATAAGCTTTCTTTAAAATTTGAAGCTACAGGTCATGCTGCCTGTTTCTGTAACATCAGGGGATTGGGGTCAGCTGCTTTTCTTTTGCTGCCTCTGGGAATTATACAAATAGTCAACTTCCTGGAACTTTGAGCCAGTTTACAGCCCTGGTTTTAAGAAGAGGTGGGATTTTCCCTTTTTCCAGATCATTCTGGAAAAAGTGTGTGTGTGTGTGTGTGTGTGTGTGTGTGTGTGTGTGTGATTTTGGGATTCTTGGGTCTGGAGTGACTCTGTCTTGACTTTCTCTTGCCTAGTGTGGTAGACACTAACAGTAACAACAGTAAGCAGTCCAGGAGGAACCCCTCCTCCACAAAGTTTAAATGACAGGGTGAAAATGTAGGAAGGGCATGAGTAGGGGAGGGGCAAGGGTGGGAAGGAACACTTGTGTTGAGATTTTTGGGCCTGGTCCTGAGCTAGTTTTGATCTGTTGGTCCTATAGAAGAGTACATATCCCTCTGTGGGCTGCAGGCAGGGACCTCGAGCCCCTGCATGGCCAAAGAATCAGGTAGATCCTGGAGGCTATCAAGCCAATTAGAAATCTCCTTAAGGCTTCCTCAGATGGGGAGAGGCAGAGGTTACGTGATGTAAAGGAACCCAGGCCTGGTACCCAGTTCCTGGAGAGGACGCCTAGAGTTGTTAGAAAAGGGATGACCCCATGGCCATATTTTGCTTTTATTGGGATGGAGGCCAGTGTGGGGAGTGGGGTATCTGGAGGGATGAGAGAAATGGTCCCTGTCCAGTTACTAGGTGGGCAGATGGTGATGTTTGAGCAGCATCTAGGACAGCCCCATGCTGTAGGCAATTGGGTGCCGTTTAACCTTTTCAGCTGTGCCAGAAGGAAAATGAGTGCCCTGGGGATAAGGCGGTGCCAGGTTGTAACCTGACCAGGTGAGATTGGTTAATTGCGGGGTTTTCCTGAATTAGGTGGAAGGACTGGTGTCAAGGAAAAACCGGTAAGGTGTGGGGGTATTTAGAAACCAGCAACTGGTAGTGGAATCAGATATGAATGGGCAGGGTTTGGGTTTTTTGGAAAAGACTTATCAAGCCCTGGGAAATCAGGTCTCTTCTCTTGCCCTCAATGATAGAAGGAACCTTTGGGAGATGCGAGCAGATTGAAGGTTAAAGACCAAGTAAGACAGGGATTCTGAAGAGCCTCGTGTTTTATGTGGAGTCTTACGTGCTCCTTTTCTGGGATATCTGGTGAGGGTGAGGTTGCCTTGCTGTGGTGGTAGGTCACCAGCAGGAAGGGATGACAGGAAGCGAGGCCCCTGGACAGATAAGGGGGCCCTATAAGCTAGGTTCCTGGGCTTAGGAAGGGCCTTAAAGCAGGTACTGTGGCAAGAGGAGGGCTTTTTATGCTGGAGAAAGTTAATTGATCATGATTCATTTTCTTAAGTCCTCTGAACTAGTCCAGAAATCTCCCTGTGTGTTTCTGAATTCAGAACCAATCCACAGGACACCCTTTAGGTTGCTTAGTATTGTATGTGAGGGGCACAGTGAAGAAAACCACAGAAATGGCCAGTCCATGGTCACTCAGGGGTGGGGATGGGGGTAGAAAAGAGAGAGAACATCCAGAGCCATCTAGAAGAGTCCAGAGCAGAGAGAGAAAGATCAGGGCTGTCTGCAAGAGATGGGAGAATATGAGGATAGTGAAGGGGAGCAAGGGGAGGGGACCTTGCTAGTAAAGAGAGTGGGGATCCAGAGCAGCCTTGGGGCTAGCATAGTACAGGTGGGATGGTAAGGGAGAAGGGCCAGGAGACTGGCATGGGGCTTGGAAATGTATAGTGAGTACTTGTGAATAGGGACTGTTTAAGAGCCTGGAAGCCAGCATGGGCTTGTCTGCAACCACAGGTATATGTCAATGGAGATACATTAGTCCTTTCTACCAGAGACAAGGGAAATGACTCCTTTTGGCAGAAGAAAACCATTTCACAAGTTCCTGGGGAATGCTGGCTTTTTTCTAACTGCCAGAAATCCCTCTATAGCGTACTTTGAGTTGGTCCTAGACTCAACTTTGGACCAAGTCAGTGGGCCTGCCCTTTTTGTGGGGGAGGTGTTGGGGTGGGTACCCTTTGGGCCTGATGGGTATGGTATATATTCAAATTCACAGATGTCAGTACAAGTGAAATGAAAACCCAGAGGTGAAGTCAAGCAGGAAGAGGTTTGGGAAATGCCCGGTTTGCTCCCTGGGAGGGGCGGAGGCTGAAGGAATCAGCAAGCCAGATAGAGGTGGTTTGCGTGAGCAATGTCCCCCATGGGTTCCTGTATTTGAGCACTTGGTCCCCAGTTGTTAGCACCCTTTAGGAGTGTTATGGAACCTTTGGGAGGTCTGACCTTGCTAGAGGATGCATGTCACGGGTGGGGGGGGCAGGCTTTGAAGGTTTACAGCTTTGCCCCACTTCCTGCTCTTTCTGCTTCCTGTACGTGGATAGCAATGTGATCTCTCGACTTCCTGCTCCTGTTACCTGATGCCAAGCCTTGCCCATCTCGATCCCTGTGACTCTTCCTCTGTAACTGTAGACCAAATAAACTCTTCCTTCTACAAGTTCCCTATTGTATCACAGCAATGAAAAGTAACCAGATCCCACCTTGAGCAGTCAGCGTTTCTACCTGAGACAGCCTGGCTGTCAGCTTTACCTATAAACAGTGTGAACTCAAAACTCTCCTTAAACTAAGTCCTGGTGGCATTTACCTTTAATCCCAGCAGTCCGTAGGCAGAGGCAGGTGGATCTCTCTGAGTTTGAGGCCAGCCTGATCTACAGAGCAAGTTCTGGGACAGCCAGGGTTACACAAAGAAACCCTGTCTCAAAAACAAAAACAAAAAAAAAACAAAAAACAAAAAAATCAACAAAAACCAACTCTCCCTAGTGTTTGGACCCAACTTTGTCTTGCTTTTTAAGCAAAGCCAGGGAACCCTGATTGTCAATGTTGAGAACAAGGGAAAGAAGGCACTTCTGAATGCATAGATGGCCATTGTGATAGAAGTGAGCAATGCAAGTCCATGAGGTCAAGTGCTGCCATGATGCCCTCTCTGATGAGGAACACAAGTGGAGGCAAAACAGAGACTAGAGCAATGGTTCTCAGCCTGCGGGTTGTGACCTTTGTAGCTGGGGGTCGCCACAGATGAGGAACTGTATTGAAGGGTCGCAGCATTAGGAAGAATCGAGACCCACTGGACAAGAGTAGGGCATCACGACAAAGAATAAGCCATGAGATCTTTGGCTTTGCTTTCGCATTGTTTCCTAGTAGTGACCATGGGAGGATGTCTGTAAGACTTTGTGAGGAAACCCCACCTAAAAAACCTGAGGGGGTCAAGGCCAGACCCATGGTAGGGGAAGGTCTGAGCTGAAGAGTCAGAGAAACATAGTAGGGCTACCAGAGCAGGACCCTTTTCAGCAAGTGTGTGTCCTGTCAGACAGAACTCCCTCGTGGCCGCCACTGACATCTCTAAGCCAAGACAGGCCATTTTTCTTGTGTTTTCTTTTCAAGACCAGGCAGCTGTGGGTCTGTACATGCCACCCCGGGAGTGGCAGTTGCTCCAACCTGGCATCCAGCACCTCCTATTTTGTCCCATTGCTGTTGGGGCTCTCCCATTGGTCAGAAGACCACACGCTCCCTTCTGAGATCCTGGTATTGTTAGTATAGACTTCTACAGGGGACAGAGGCTAGGAGATGCTAAGGGACCACATTGCTCATAGAGTTTACTGATAGAGTGTTTCCCTCCCAGGGAAAGTGGAAGGGAGCCTCTTTCTTTCAATTTGGCCACAAAGATGCACTTGTGCAGGAATAAAGGACACACTAAGGGCCAGCTTATTGTTTTGGAGTCGAGCCAACAAATACAGATTATCTTTTAAAAGTCACTCCAGAAAGCATTCCATCTGGTTTAAACAAATAGACTTCGACTCTCACATAAGCACTACATATGAAAAGACCAAGCACTCTGGAATGCATCAAGCAGTTTTCTCTGTTTGGATCTGTTCTGTCTACCAATTTAATAATTAAAAGCCAACTTCTGCCTTCAGGAAGTCCAAACAACTGTCCAGGGCATTTGTATATACAGCTATCTTGCTTTCCTGTGGGAACACAGCCAGCACTGCCATCTGCTCATGCTCACCCTGCACCCAGCAGAGTCCTGAGGTCATTCAGGAAGCGCTTTACTTGTACCCGGTGGGCAGCGACAGAATGCACTCTGGTACTAAAGCACATAAGACTCCATGTGGCACACAGCACCTGTCTGTGCTCTATGCACTACCATACAATTCCTGAGCTTCGGGCAAGGGGCTGGAGGTTGAAACACACAGAGACACACACAGACGGAGAGACATAAACACGGACCTTTAGTCACTGGTAAGAAGCCCTTTATTCAATAGCACCATGGAAGCTTATATACCCATCAGTCAGGTGGGCCAACAGGTGAAAACCTTATCCTCTGATCCTCAAGGCCAAGGCAACACGTGCTTGTGAAGCAGAGCTGGTAAACAACTTTGACACAGCCTTTAGTAACTCCAATCAGAAGGAAAGTAAAGATCGCTAGCAGGGAAGAGCAGCTGGAGGCCAGGACTCCAAATGGTCCCAACAGCTCCAGAAGAATCCTTGGATTGCAGCTGCGGTGATTAGGCATTCGCAGCCCGTCAGGTCAAGTTGTATATTGAAGGGGGCAGTGTGTAAAGATGCGGGTGGGGTCTGGTCCCTTCTAGTCATGGCCCTGTGTCTTCTGATACAGGGAAATAAGCTCTTATGTTCTGCCAGTGAGCTGGACTTGCTGTGAAGGACCATTCTAAGAGTGGAGGAACGTTCCCCAAAGTCTATACCTTCCAGCCTGGATACTGGAACAAACTCAAGATCAAATGACCTGGATCCGAAGCGATAGCTCAGCAGTACAGTGGCATCAGGCTACTAACCAGGTAAAAAACAATCCAAAGCTCCACTGGTCACTCTCCCCAGGGCAAGCTACTCCCTTTGGAGTACTGGTCTACCTCTCTCTCAGTCCAGCCTCACCGCTCACCTTCATACCTGCCTCACATGGCCTGAGACTCCTGGGATCTGTCGTGATATCTCATTTGTGTTTTAATAAATAAAGCTTGCCTGAAGATCAGAGAGTAAAACAGCGACAATGGTCAGCCTCACAGACCAGGCAGCGGTGGCGCACACCTTTAATCCCAGTAGCCACACTAGCTAGCCATAGAAGCCAGGCAGCAGTGGTGCACACCTTTAATCCCAGCCCTAGAGAGGAGTATAAAATGGGAGGAGACAGCTCTCACACAGTCTCATTCTGAGATTCCTGGAGCCCGGATCGCCATTTCGGTCTGAGGTCAAGGTAAGAACCAGTGGCTGGCTGCTTTGTTTTTCTGATCTTCTGGTTGAATCCCAATATCTGTTTCTGGGTTTTTATTTTTTTTTGTTTTGTTTTTTGTTGTTGTTGTTGTTTTGTTTTTCGAGACAGAGTTTCTCTGTGGCTTTGGAGCCTGTCCTGGAACTAGCTCTTGTAGACCAGGCTGGCCTCGAACTCACAGAGATCCGTCTGCCTCTGCCTCCCGAGTGCTGGGATTAAAGGCGTGCGCCACCACCACCCGGCTTCTGGGTTTTTATTATTTGTGCTACAGGGTTCAATTTTTTTCCAAGACAGAGTTTCTATGTTATACGAGAGCCGCTTGTTGTTTCCTGGCTGCTCAGCCCCGAAATAATCACACAAAAACCATATTATTTGGAATACTGTTTGGCCAATAACTTAAGTGTATTTCTGGCTAACTCATATCTTAAATTAACCCATCTCCATTAATCTGGCTGTGGCTTACTGGGTAAAGTTCTGGTGTCTGTCTCTGGCAGGGCTATATGGTTTCTTTCTACTCTGCCCTCTTTCTCCCAACATTCAGCCTAGCTTTCCCTGCCTAGTTCTGTTCTGCCCTGCCATAGGCTCAAAACAGTTTTATTCATCAGTGGTAATCACAGAGGGGAATCCCACATTACCTCCCCTTTTCTGTTTAAATAAAAAGGTTTTAACTTTAACAAGTAAAATTGCATATAACAAAACAGGTATCAAGCAAGAATAACAATATTTATATCTACTTTATCTTTTATCATAACTAAGGAAAACTATAATTATATATTCTTCAACTCCATCAAAGACTCCAGGAGGATATAATATTACCTAAGCAAACAGGAAGTGTATTGTAAGCAACTTCCAAAACTCTAGAATTGGCAGAGACATCTCACTGCCTGAACAGTCACCCAAAGTTCTTCTGTATCATTGGGGCATCCATCTTCAGCCTATAGGCCCATAGTATCTGGCAGACTTTTCCATAAAACAAGAAATTTCAAAGACAGTTCTGCCTATATGGGCAGTTTTAGTCACTTTTTTCCTGTGTCCTGCAGAATGTCTGACAGACTCTTTCATGAAGCAGGAACCCTGAAGGACTGTCTCACCTTTAGGCAAGTTCAGCAGTCATTTTTTTGTGGGTCCTGCATGTCCAGTTCATACAGCATAACATCAAGCAGTCCAGGCAAGAGAAGTTTCTTGCCCAAATGGCAAACTCCATAAGGAGCCTCTTCAATGCCCATCATCCTCTTAAAGTAATTGGTGCTGCCTGGATCAAATGTGTCTCATGTCATGAAAAGTCCTAAGTTCTTAAAACATTTTAAATGTCATATTCTGTATTTGAATACATATTTGAAAGATTTGAAGAATACCTATCTAGCTGAAATATCTCTGTATATTTAGAAAACCTAAGTAATATGACTACACATTTGATGATTATCTATTAACTTATATTTCTTAATCATACATTATATTTTCCAATGAACTGTACAATTTGTATCAGCAGCTCAAGATCCACATCAATTCAAATCTCTATAGCACTATGCAGTCTTGGCTGTCCTGGAACTGACTGTTTAAACCAGGCTGGCTTTTGAACTCTGAGATCTGCTTGCTTCTGCCTTCAGAGTGCTGGGATTAAAGGCATGTGCTACCATGTCCACCTTGACCCTTGGGTTCTTTCAGTAAGAGCCTTAGCAAAGACTGGAGGAAGAAATGATGCAGTGGGTTTCTGAAATCCCTGCTTCCTGCTATGGGCTTGAAATCGTGGAGGGATAATGTGACTAAGCTGTGTAAGCCTGTCCCTGTCCCCACTGCTTAGTTAACCCGCAATCACGGGAAAGGCAAGGAAACCACGCCTCAACCTAAAAACACCTGAGAGATTCAGATTGGAGACCTGGGTGTTTCTCTTTTGCAAGACTGGTTTTTAGTGTTTGGTGTACTATGGACCAGGCTAAATGGACCTGGATCTGCAGCAGAATTCTGTCAGCTGCATCCCTGCTGTGGTTGGAATAGGAATTGTCTCGATGCTCAGTTCTCGGCTAGTTGTGCGGTTTTGGGAGGTGACAGGGCTTTAGAAGCTGGGATATACCTAGGGGAAGTAGGTCACCGAGGGAGATGGGCTGTCCTTAAAGTTATACCTGGCCTCTGTCCCTGTCTTGCATCCTTTCCAGTCTGTCGTAAGGAGAGCAGCCTCTGCCGTCCATTCCTGACTCCACGATGCTCTGCTTACGGATACACACGCAGCTATGCACTGAATCCTTTGAAACCCCGAGCCAAAATAAATTCTTCCTCTTAAGTCATTTATATTGGATACTTTAGCAATGATAAAAGTGAATGGGACAGTCCTCAGAGGGCAGCAGCCTCTCCAGGGACCTCCACTCTACTCATTCCGGGATCTAACATCTCCTGCAGCCGCCTGTGAACTACAGCCACACCTGAGGCCCTAGCCTGGTCCTGTCTGGCTGTGCTGGTTATGCTCTGTGGGACCGTGATGGATTGAGTATAACCTCCCTCTGCTTAGCAACCTTCTCCTGTCCCAGTGATCGCAGAGAGGAGGCCCCTTCTGCAACCATGCACAGCTAGCCGGAGCCCCTTTGCTCCCTAAGCACCGGTTTTGCTATGAGATGGAATTGAAGCTCTGAGCTCACTTTGACTTTTTTTTTCTTCATGTTTGAGAAGCTGTCCCCTCATCTGCCCTCCACGCTCTCTATTTTTGTGTGTTTCTTTGCTGTGCTTTGTTTAGCTGTCAGACATGTACTTTCCCCACTCTTCGCTTCCTGTCCCTCTCCTTCCTGGGGCAGACAGCTGCCTGACAGACGCCGTAGTTTAACATCGGCTCCAGAAGGAGCCTTTGTGTTTGATTTCTGTCCCCAGCAAGGTGGTACTACTGACTAGTTGAGAAAATGTACAGTGAGCCTAGTATGGCATACACCTTTAATTCCAATACTCAGGAGGCAGAGGCAGACGGATCTCTGTGAGTTCGAGGCCAACCTGGTCCCCATTGTGAGTTGCAGGCCAGCTATGACTACATAGTGACTTTGTCTTAAAAATAAACAAACTAACAAACAGTACCTTTAGAGTCAAAGGTATCAATATTTAATAGGAGCGAAATGAGAAGAGAAGCAGGAGAGTTAGAAGGATGGAGATAGCAGGGATGGTGTAGGGCAGGTGCACAGAGAACAGGACGGTCACAGGAGTCTGTGAGATACAGAGCCAGCAGCTGAGCAAGTAAAGTGGAAAAACTTCCAAGCAGTATACAGAAAATTAAATGTGCAGTAAGACAGCATGGAAGGCGTGCTGACAGTACCACTTCCTTGTAGGGGTGCTGCGTCCCCCCCACATTCAGTTGTCTTCTTATCTCCAGGTGGCACTGATGGCTGCCAGTCCCAGTAAACCAAGCCAGTTAAGTCCACTTCCTGCCACAATGGCCCAGTATGAGTCCCTTACCCTTAGTTATAGACTCGCCTCTGATACTTTGGGGCTCATAGCTGAAGCTTTCTGTGACTGAGTCTCTGAGGGGGCCAGAGCCATCCATTTATGTTTGCCTCTGTCTCTCTGGGAGGTCTCTTCCTGGTCAGCCTTCAGGAGGCTGAATCAAATTTGGCATGGCGCGTGTCAGGATCCCTGAGTTTGTCTGGGCCATGGCTATCATCACCAGGGCTAAGAATCCGAGCTCTGCCCCCTCCACCACGTCCTTCTCTGCTGCAGAAGTCTCACCTCTGTATCTGCCCCCAGTCAGAGTGGGGCACAGCCTCTCTCTCTCTCTGCCAGTCGAGGTGACAAACTGTCCTTAACCTAGCAGGGGCTGGTACCGCTGGACACTGACCTTGCTTCATCGGAGTCCATTTCTCTTGTCTTTAGCTCTTTGTTTATAGGAATAGAGAGTACTGCTTATTTTGATTCTAACTCTTGTCCTTTGTATCGCCATCATCAGAAGCAGATGTCAGTCTGCCATATTACCCAGAAGTGATAAACGCTAATGATCTCTTTTTAGTTATTTACCTTAAAGAAAGGTCTTATAGGCTACATTTGCCATAGAAATGTAATGTGTATATATAACTATTAGTTCTCTGGGTTTGGATGACTCAGACTAAGTAAATAATTTCAAACAAGGAATGCATATTGAAAGTATCTGTATTATTTATAGCTATAAAAATTCCCAAGAACCTGCTACATACCTGAAGCTTAGTAATCCATTTAACATAGTATGTGAACATTGGCGTAATAAAATGACAATTGTCTGGATACATGCAGACAGCTGAATGAAACCGTGTTAAACGAATCTAAGCAAGCCTGCAATGCTGTACACTCCCTTGGAATCCAGTAGCTCCTTAAAAGACTGAGCAGAAACTTTTCGGTAAAATATTCTGATTGGGGAATATTGTCTTAAGGTGTGTCGCTTTTGTTGATGCTGTGGGGCATTTGTTTAATGATGTAAAGATGTTGTTGGTTCTGTTTATGCCGCATTTGTTCACCTCTGTGAAGCTGTGATTGCCTGGCTAATCAAGAGCTGAACGGCCAGTAGCGAGGCAGGAGCAAGGACAGGTGGGGCTGGCAGGCAGAGAGGATAAATAGAAGGAGAAGCAAGAAAAGGGGGGAGCAAGAGAACGAGGAGAGGAGGACTTCTGAGGCCAGCCAGCCAGTCGCCCAGCCAGCCATGGAGCAAGAGTGAAGGTAATATATATGGAAGGAAAGGAAAAAGCCCAGAGGCAAAAGGTAGTCGGGATAATTTAAGAGACGCTAGCCAGAAATAAGTCAAGCTAAGGTTGGGTAGATAGAAGAAAGAATAAGACTGCATGAGTGGTTTATTTGGGAGCAGGGTGGTGGACCCCTCAAAAAGAGTAAAAGATGGCACAGCAAGCTCCTTTACACAAAAGGTGCCAGGCGTAGGGACTGCACACTCGTTAGTAGCCTGGCAGTCATCTGGGGGCTGGCGTCCCACCTAGGGCTTGTCGGGAGCGAAACTGCTAATCTGTTCACTGTCTCTGAGTCTGGGAGCTTGTGTTCACAGGGGTGGGGGTGGGGCTTAGCAGAATTGAAGGGTAATTTGCCTCTGCTGGAGATTCGTGCAGTCTCTAAGGCGTGCACTCTGACAAAGGGTCAGAACTGGGAGTGGTGTGGACAGAGGCTTCGGGTAGACTGGGGAGCTTCTGAGAACACAACAGGTTTTCCCGCAGGTAGCTGGGTAGTGAGGTCTGGCACCGTGTCCCTGGTCCAGGTCCACACAGCTGCAGTGCTCAAGACCCCCAGGCCCTACAGCCACTGCCCAGGCAAGTTGACCCCACCCATCCGTACTGACCCCAAAGCCAGACTGAGAAATGACTGTGCTCTAAGACACTGTATTTTGATAGTGACACGGTCATAGCAGGTAACACGCTGTTTAAAAGTAAATATGGAAAACGGTGCCCCGTGTTGTTTTTACATATTCCCCCCATATATATATATATATATATATATATCCCTGTTAGTGAACACCTCCCTGCTATATATTTTATATACTTTATTTATGGATGGCCACAAGCCCACAGTCTCCTCATACACAGTACAGTGACCACGACAGTCAGTTCTTCTCCATTCACAGCGCATCACTCATTAACAGCTCACACGGTACCAGTTTGTAGCCGCCTTTTTATTAACATGTTTATTGGGCTTATAAAAAAATATAATAAGTTATATAAACAGAATTACATAAAAATATTCACAATTATGACGTCACGGGCTCAAAGGGCCTCAGACCTAGCCTGGGCGTTTACTCAATACCTTTAAGTGCTGGAAAATAACGGTATAGTCTCCAGACGAAAATGGCAGCATGGAGTTCCAGCCTTGGTCAGTGAGGAACGTGATGGTCTTGCCGATTCTGATCTCTACAGCGTAGGCAAAGCTCACTGAAGCAGACCCTTCCTGGATTTATTGCCAAATAAAGTAAATGACAAGGGACGAGCTCCCCTAAATCGGCAAGCTCTGGGGGTCAACGAAACAATACGGATGCTGGCTGCCCTCAAGCCTTGAAATCTAACAGGGGAACCAAGGCCAGCCCACTCTGCCCACGGCAGCTGCCCATTCCTCACCAGAAAGACAGTCGGGAGGAGAGGAGCCTGCTGTCCTAGCCTCGCCCACTCATCACAGATGACATTTACAGTCTAATTAAGGGGAAGCTCAACATCATTACTGAAAACCGGCGGGGGGGGGGTGGGGTGGGGGAGGTAAAGGGCACGGCAGGATCTCGAAGAGGAATTAAAAGGATAATTACGCAGACTATTTAACTTGCAGGATACAGCAAATACCTTCTTTTAAAAAAAAAAATCACAAACGGACACAGTCAAATGATCATATTATATTAAATATTCACGACCTAATTATGGTCCTCTCACAGTATATTCTGTATTCCGTGGCGGGAAATTGCTGCATGGTTTTAAACGTACAACTGATTCCCACCCCAAAAGCTTTTGTTCAGTCCTATGACTTGTAATTTAAAAACAAAACAAAACAAAAAAAGCAAACCCACATCTTTCTCAACCAGAGGCTTTATTGTAATTTAACTATCATTACAGCCAACACTTCAGGAGGGAGCCCAGCAGCCAGCTGGGCATTAACCCCCTGGCAGGAAAGCTCCCCTCAATTCCTTTTCTTGGCAGTTACAGGTGAAATAAGAGAATCTGCCAAGAACAATGCTCCTTTAGAAGCTCCCTCGCTGTAAATGCTCTGTCCCACAATTGCCCTTACACGAGAATCCCTGATAGAAGTTCCCCTTTTACTCTCTGTGTGGCTGCCCACACTGTATCTACCCCACGGAGGTCCCCTTGGCCTCTCCTGTCCTGCCTCCACTTTCTTTTGCTCACCTGAGCCTTAACTTTCCTGACCACAGATATGAAGACCAAGCTCTCGTTTGCAGAAGAGAAGCTCAGGCTGGGGGATGACACCACCAGGGCCAGAGGATGACACCCCAGCTCTGTACCGCACCTCAGGCTCCACCATCCCTCGCTGGCCCAGGATGCTGTCTGGACTCACACAAGCCTCATTCGTGAATCCCGGCTACTCCCGCAGTCTAGAATCGGGCATGGTCAAACTCCTAGGAAGTCGTCATCTCCTTTTCTAGAGAGAACGCACCCATTTGAAGGACAACAATCTGACACACTGCAACAGCTCTGTCTGTGAGTGATGCTGGAGGCCAAATCTGTCCACACTTCTGTTGGGCTGGGCAGACATGCCTTGTGCGGCAGTGACATCCCCCCCCCCCCCCAAGCTCTTCCACTAGTGACTGCAAGGCTTGCATCGTTGTGGGTGACTGCAAACACAGGTCAAGCCATCCCTGAAGCCATAGAGCACCCCAACAGACTGCTCCGTCTGCAGCAATGGAGGAAGTGGGACGTCTGTACTTTGTACGTTTGTCTGTGCTAAAACCTTCAAGCTATTCTCTTCATAAAGATGCTCCCATTTCTCAACTTCACGAGACGCTGTCACCCTTCTCGGAATTATTGCTACATTTTCTTAGTATCCCTTCATTTAGCCTGTTTGATGTTCTGGTGATGTGATTGTAGCATGCCCTCTGTCTCCCACCAAGTGTCCCCTGACAGACAGGATCGGGTTCTTCACCAGCATCATGCCCACATGTCCATCTGAGTGATCAGCAGGCTCCTTAGGTCCCCCTAAGGAATACAGTGACCCACCAGGAAAAGCCTTGAGTTTTGGCAGTCCGATGGCATCACTCACAGCTTGCAGTGGCCTCATTGGATCCCCAGCGGGTCCCAGGGAGGACAGTTCAAGGCACACTCCTCAGGAAGCAGCTGGGGGCGGGGAGGCAGGTGGCACAACGCCAGCCCACTCCAGTATGTCTGCACACAAGGACTCCACCGCATCCAGCCGCTCGATCTGCACCAGCTTTGTGAGCAGCTCCGGGATGCTGTAGCCCGCGGTGCTGATGCGGTCAAAGAGCTGCATGCCGTCAGTCATGCCCCCGATCTCGTCCCGCTTCAGTCCAAAGCTCTCGGCAAGGTGGCGCCACGTTTTCACCAAAGCTTTCTCAGAGTTGTATGTGGAGCTGAGCATTCGGCTTGTCTTCTCAAGGCAATCAAATGGCAACTCTGTGGGGCTGAGACCTAGGAGAGGGATGGGCGCAATTACATGTCTCAAACCATGTTACATGTCTCAAACCATGTTACATGTCTCAAAGCAGTCAAGGGGCGCTCAGCATTAAACGTCTTCCAAGTGTTTAAAGGAATTAACGTACGCTCTGAGTAGTCTCTTCCAGAAAATAGAAAAGAAGGAACTATTCCCGATCTGACACCAAAATTTCTAACAAAATATTAACAGAGTTCAACAATAGAACAAAGCATTATGGACTATGAAAAGTAACATTTATTCTCAGGGTATAATTCTGGTTCTAGCTTTTAAAAATGAATGTGACTTTCTGGATCTAATCTACATGGGAAGTAGAAAAAGACAAGATCTCTTGAGTAAATTGGGAGCTTGGGGACCATGGGAGAGGGTAGAAGTGGGGAGGGGAGAAGAAGGGAGGAGAACAGAGAAAAGTATATAGCTCAATAAAAACAATTTAAAAAAACTCAAGCAAATTAAAAAAATACTAAATGAATGTTCTAACACATGCTTCTTGGTAAACACAGTTCATAGGGTTAAAATTTAAATGACATCATGCCAAAGCAGTGAAGACAGAAAAGAGAAGAGTGCACACAGGTTAGAAAGGAAAGAATCAAACGCCGTGTGTGCAGATATGACTGCCTATGTAGAAATTTCCAAGGATACTAAAAACTCCCATGACACTGGCATACACAGCAACCCGGATGACTCTCTACTGAATTATGGAGAGACCAGCTAATCACTGAGTGTGTGCTCCATGATTCAACTTACAATAATATTTTTAAATGTATATCTTACATATATGGGTGTTTTGCCTACCAGTATGTGTAGTGCACACAGAGGCCAGAAGGGGGCGACGTATCTTCTGGAAATGGTTGTAAGCGGCTATGTAGGTGTTGGGAATTCTCTGGAAGAGCAGCCAGCGTTCTTAACCACTGAGCCATCTCTCCGGCCCTCAATTTGACTTTTTTAAAAAAAATATTTATATTATGTATACAATGTTCTGTCTGTGTGCATGCCTGCAGGTCAGAAGAGGGCACCAGACCCCATTACAGATGGTTGTGAGCCACCATGTGGTTGCTGGAAATTGAACTCAGGACCTTTGGAAGAGCAGGCAATGCTCTTAACCTCTGAGCCATCTCTCCAGCCCCCCAATTTGACTTTTTTTTTTGTTTGTTTTTCGAGACAAAATTACAGCAATAGAAATAGTGGTTGATGGGGCTGCAGGTGTGGGTTTGGGGAGCAAGGAAAGCCCCTGTGGTGGTGGTGGAAGGGGTCACCATCTACTGTATCAACATCTTGATCATGGCTTTTATGGGGCTATGAGCTGTCAGCATCAGGAGAAGCTAGGAGACGATCACCCGGGCTTTGCTCTATTACCTCTTAGCCCCAAATGGTAAGAACACCACAAGCTGGGTGTGGCGGCACACACCTTTAATCCCAGCAGCCAGGAAGCAGAAGCAGGCAGATCTCTGTGAGTTCTAGGACAGCCAGTGCTGTTACACAGAGAAGCTCTGTCTTGGCGGGGGGTGGGTGGAGTGTGGAGAGGAAGAATACCACAATGAAAGCCTTTAAAAGAACTGGAGGACTCTGGTGTCTGGGGTTCACCCCATATTAACCATGTTGGGATCTTAGGGAAGGCAGGGTGGCTCAAGAGGCAGAGGTAGTGAGTATTAAGGTCTTCGTGTGATTCCAATGGTCTGGGGAGCCAAACCATGCTGGCCCGAGGGCCTCAGCCTTGGCTGTGTCTTATTACTGTGGCATTAAGAAGGACTTGTGCCTAAGCTGCCAAGGAGCACCTGAGGGCACAGGCTTGAAGATTCCACCCCGCAGGACCTACTGGAGGGCTCTTCTTATGGTTAAAGCTCTAAATCAATCCAAAAGTCACAGTCCCATGGGTTTGGTCTTTCAAAACTAAGACATTCTTTGGAACAGACAAGAGCTTTGGGGGTGCTGGAATGTAACTCCTGGACCATATTCTTCTGGGCAGCCAACAGCACCCACCATGCCAAGCTTGATTAAGTAGGCTGACCAGGCATGTACTTATGGAGCCTTGCCATGTTTCTGAAGGCAGCCAAGAAGAATTCTTGGCCCTGGAGTTCCTGCTCAGTGGTTACTTCTGGCCAAAGAGAACATCTAACCAGCCTGTCCCAGCTCAGGGCCTGCACTTCTCCCTCATGGGACAAGAGTGGCAGGCAGTATGTGACCCTCTCCAGGCAAACAGTTCAACCAGACCAGGGTGTGCGGAGGGATGCCAGCAAGGCGGGAGGCAGGAAAGTCCCCTGACATCAGCAGTGAGGGGTTTATTTTCAGGGTGAAGAGAAGTTAATTTGGGGCTTGGGTTTTGTAGCATCCAGGAGGATTACAGACTGGACTCTCTATGGTTCTTACTCTCCTGCTTTTTGCCTGCCCACTGCAGGCTGTTTGACCTTGCGTGGCTGCTCTGGAAGGAGGGAAGAACCCTCCAAGGCCAGGCCAGTGTGCCTTGTGAAACAGCTTCTAGGCACAGCCACAACCTGCATGGTGATGCTGTCAATGACAGAAAACACTGGTTCCATAGTACACCTACTGATGCCCCGACCATTTTAGCTTATGACGGTATACTCCATATTGACACAGGGACAAATCTCATGCCCATGTGTTTCTTAGACTGCATCCTCATTGGCACTGACTACTAAATGTCATCGGTCACTTCCTTGATGACAATACCGGTGTGGACACAAGCCGCTGGGAGTCTCTTCTCCTGTGACGACAGCATTATGGGGTGCTTTAGCCTAAGCCAGGAACCAAACTCCCTTCCCCCCCCCCCCCCCACATCACAAGTCGGTTCACTTGGCCATTCTGGTGGGGGCCTGACCACCTCCATCAGATGTGGATGACTGTCCCCAGTTCTTCACACAGGGGCCTGGCACTGGGGGCTATCATCTCAGGGAAGTATATCCCGAATGGCTTTTTTGTCTTTTGCTTGTTTAAGATAGAGTCTCACCATGTAGCCCTAGCAGGCCTGGAACTGCTACGTAGACCAGGCTGGCCTCAAATTCACAGAGATCCGCCTGCCTCTGCCTCTTAAGCTCTGGGATTAAAGACGTGCACTGCCATATACATCTCTGAATGGTTCTCTATCCTTACCTTCAACAACACCACACACGTTGGCATATACATCCAATATCTTTTTCCTTCGGCTTTGAATCTATAAAGAACAATGAAGAGAATGTTCGTCTTTAGAAAGGGAAAAGACGGTAGCAAAGCCTCAAGTCTTCCCTTTGCACTGGCTTGGCCGTGATGACTAGGTATATCTGCTGTGCCAAGGTGGAAGCAACCCAAACATACCAGAAGGAAGAATGTCCCTAGGGTTTCCATGTAGATAGCCTCTGTGCACAACAGAGGTGCTGCTTGGGTTTAAAGGCACACCAGTGTTAGAGCTGTCATCATTGTGTTGAGAAGGTTGGCAATGACGACCCCAGTTGCCCACCAGGGCAGCCATGCATGCAGTGGCTAACAGAGCTATGGAACGCTCTCTTTACCAGGGCAGGGAGCTCAGGGCTAAGAAGGGCAATGAGTGGCCCTGGGTGAAAAGAACAGGCCTGTGGCAGGCAGCATGGTCTCTAGATTCTTTTAGCAAGATCACTATGCCTAGAGTGAAGTATCCTGCAGGGCCAGCCTGATCCAGGATCCTTGCAGGACCTTTCTCTACTACCAACCATGTTGCCACATGGTTTGGTTGGGCTGCCTGAGGCACAGACGCAAAAAGGAATATATGCCAGAGCCTGAGAGCACACCCTGTGTCACAGGCATTCCAAAGTAGCTTGCTTTAGTGATAAAACCCTCGGGACAATTTGTACAAGTGAGTCTATTGCTATATAAGAACAGCGTCTGTGTGTCATGTGTGTGTGTGTGTGTATGCATGCACGTGTGTTTACATATATAACATCATTTCTTGTTTTTAGAACCCTTAAAGGATATCAAAGTCTGTGGTCGCTCAAGACTATTATGTAAAATGTCTATTTGCATAGATCCTATTCACATCATCCACTACACTTTAAATCATCTTCAAATTATTTCTAATAATATTGCACTGCATGGTTTAGAGATTAATGACAATAAGAAGTGTGCATGGTTAGCACAGGCACAGTTTTCTTTTTATCTATGCTTAGTTGACACATGGATTCAGAACCCACAAATTGTTACACATTGTGTGTGTAACTACTTAGAAATGCACAGTATGTTTTTGGAAAGTTTTTCTTTTCCTGTTTTCTGACATTTGCATTGATTTTAAAAACCTTTTTTTTATTTTTTGTCTATAAGCAATATAAATAATATTTAAAAATCTGTTGGTTTTGTTTTTGTCCTAGCTGGGACCTTTGAGAGAAACAGCAACCTAAGGAACTTATTCAACATGAGGGATCCTGTCTGATGGCTATAAATTACTGCACCGGTGTCCCCAGGACCAGCCGCCAGAGCCTCACCCCAGCAGACTTGTTACTGGCTGCAGCCTTCTCCCTGGCCAGGTGAACTAGCGACAGTAGACATAGCTCCGGGGACCCCTGCTTGTCCGGGGCAGGCTCCTCATCGCTGTCCACACTGCGACTCAGCAACTGCTCATTCTCAGAGGAGGCATCGTTCTCACTGCGGAGACAAGCGGGACACCTGTTAGTGGAGTCTGGGAAACTGAGGCCCAGATGAGCTGCCTGGCACCGACCTTGTTTTCCAGGTATGGAGAGCATTGCACAATGTCTTGTTCCTTAAGCATTTCCTGAGTCTCCTGAGCTCTGGGTAAGGGGCACGAGGTGAGAAGGGGGCATCCTGTTCCCTGACAGACAAACAATTCTGGTACAGTGTGGCCTGTTTGCGTGGGGTCCCAAGAAGCAGTGGGTTCTGAGAGGCCGCGGACACCGTCGAGGGCTGCCTGACCTCTCTCCACACTGCCTGACACAAAGGCTGCTTGTTGAAGCTCCACTGAGTATGTTCTAAGTGCACCTTACTGTCAAGGAAAGCCCTCTTGACCAGTGGCCTGGCCTTAGACGTGTGCCTTGTGGGAGCTACCGAGAGCCCAGAGGGTGGGCAGGGTGGGTGACCGCATGCATCCAGGTTCATGTGCTTTGTACCCTGCTCGCTGCTCAGCTCACACAGAACCTGGCACCTGTGGGCTGGAGCTTAGGCCCCCCAAACCATTCAAAAATAAAAACAAAACAGTGTTCTTCCTGCAAAGCAATTTGCTTACTTCCTTGGTTTAGCTAAAGACCTTTAGGAAAAGGGATTCTATTTGCCACACATTATATCTGAGTGTTACTGCTAGCAGTAAAAACCACATGCAAACACAGCCCTGGAGTCAGAATAAAGGGAAAAGAAAAGAAAAGGAAAAAAAATACAAGCCGTTATGAAACCGTCTAATAGAGTTACTTTGTCATCATGCTTGAGGGCCTACGAGGGAGGTGGCTGGCCCATCCCCTTCACAAACTCTGACAAGCAAATGGAAATGCATGATGGGATCTTCACGGGTTACCTCATGGCATTGCCACAGATCACCACATAGCTCCCAAGTCCCACTTCCAAGACCCAAAAGCTGTTCGTAGGGACAAGAAGACTTATGACCTTGTCTTTAAAGCAAAACCTTAATATTTATTCATGCAAAGAGTATATATTTCCCCATATATAGTCCTGCAAACTTTTCCCTTGGAAGAAACTCAAGCCATGGGGCACATCCTTGCCTGTTCACCACGCCCTTTGTGCCACTTTTAGGGACAAAAAGATTGGAATGATGGAAGGGGCAAGCTGGGACCAAATGGGGTCACACCATACTCAGAGCTCTGTCTCAGTCTCAGCACCTTGTATAGCACACAGGACAGGGCCTGGACCACAACTTCCCAGAGTCTGAACAATGACCAGTCAGAATGAAGGCACCGTGGGAACTAAGCCCTCGCCAAGGCCTTGAGTAGTTTCACACCTTTGAACTCCATCTACGGTGCAGAGATGCCTGCGTTGGGGGTCTTGAGAGCACTAGAGTTTTTCCAAATGGGTTAATGCACTAGGCTGGGCTTCCTCGGTACCTGAAGTTTGTTCAGGCTGAAGAGTACTTATTCTCCAGTAGAAAAGATAAGAAAGAATTCTTGTGTCATGGAAGATCCTGTCTTGGGTCAGGAGGGAGGGTTTGGCACTCTGCTCTTCGGGCGATTGGCTTGGCAACACTTAGGAACTCTGCACCCTAGTTGCAAAGATTGGCATTGGGTGGATTGGGTCCTTCCCACACTTGTCTGTAAAGCCACGGTGCAGGGTCCATCAGAAAGGGGTTTTCAGGCTGCCTTGTGGGAGCCAGCACTGAAGAATTGCAAGATCAAGTTCAAATGACTATGGGGACAATAGGGAATGACTTCCCTCTTAGTTGATTTTAAAGTGGAAGGTGTTCTATAACCCAGTGTTTGGTAAATGTGCTAAAATACCATCAGGTAAATATCTCCCCCAGAGGGTTTATGCACCAGGCCTTAATAGATGGTTGATAGCCTGGACTTTGGTTCCAGTTTTCTTGATCCCTAGTGTGTGATTTTGGTACGGTTATGGAAGTGGGGATGGCATCAACCTGTTTGTCTTAGGGATGCGGCAAGGCTAGTATTGGGCCTGGTGCAGGCACTGTTGGCTTTAAAGCATTTTAAGCATTGCTGGCAGCTGTGAGAACCTGAGCAGGATGTGTGTATCCTGGGATTTATGCCTTTCCTCAGAAGAAGGATGGAGGGCACAGGGCACCTGGGAGATTGGGGGTAGGGAGAGTGGGCAAACGGAGAGCAGGTGTTACACCATCCCCAGCATACACCAGCTGCTGGAGTTAGTGAAGAAACAGAAATTACGTGCTCATTTAGATTGCCCCCTTCTGTTGGGACGCTCATCTCCCACATCCTTAGACGATCCTCAGGCCAGGCACCAGCTGTTTCCCTCAATGAAACAACTGCCTGCCTGCTCCAGGATTTAGAAGGACCCAGCTGGTACTTCAGTCCTGGAAACTGGGACTGTCCCATCCAGCAGCGACTGTAGGCAAGTCCCTGTTCTCTACATACCTCTTGGGGGTCTTGGTGGGTGTAGCCGCCAACTTCTGGAATTCACCATTCTCAGGGAAGGTCACCACACTGTCTGTAGGAATGGAAGTTGGGGGTGAATGAGAGTCAGCGTGTGGCCCCGAACTGGGATCTCCCTTCTTATTTCCTTTTCAGTAGACATCCCTGGTGACTGGCTCCCTACCTGGGCACAGAACAAGTGGGCACCCCTCCCCCCCTCCCCGCCCCACACAAAGGGCCCTGAAATCAGAGGTGGGGAGGCTGGGCTGTCAAGCTGGAGGGCAAAGGTGGGGATACTCTGCCTTCATGCTCGATATTGTTTATGGGGCAGCATGGGCGGTGTGTACAAACCTGGGGCCTCCTTTTTCTCCTCGTGTGTGCTAGCTGGGGCTTCTGGGCTTTTTCCCGGGGGGCTGCTACAGCAGGCTGCCCGGAGAGAGAGAGAAGAAGGATGGCATGAGCTCCCCCGGTTCTCTCAGGGAAGGTCGCGGAGTGTTGGGATGGGGGAAGGGCGCAGGGTGTCACCTGGAGCGGAAGGCTTGGTCTTCACGATGTAGAACATGATGATGAGAACGATGGCCACGGCCATGATGAAGATGGTAGACATGGCAATAATCAGCGCCGTGGCCAGGTGTCCCTGGCCCGAGAGCTCTGCTGGCAGCAGGGAGAGGAGGAGACATGCTTTTGAAGGCCCCGCCCCCAAGCCTCAGCCGCGCACCAGAAGACCCGGTCATAGGAATGCTTCCAGGGATCACACTTGGCCCAAGGACCGGGCCCCCAAAGTGTGCTCTGGCTGCTAGGCTGCTCCCACATTGTCAAGCAGGCTCACGTGTGTTGGACTGGGAAGACTATAGGAGGCAAAACCAAGAAGCCATCCCTGGGGCGGGGCGCTCACTCTTGGCTTGCCTACTCTGAGATCCTGAAAGGTGGCCGTGAGGACGAGAGGCCCATGAACGAGTGTCTGGAGACAGCCTAGTTCAGGTTTAGGCGCTCGCTCCCAAGCAAAAGGCCACTCCTCGGGCTAGATATTGGATTCCTGGCTTGGTTTTCCTTGGCACCTTGTCCTCAGAGTCCCAGCAAGAGCCCCAGGGAAGCCAGGGCTGAGCTGACCCGACAACTCCTGCTGTTTCCACTTCTGCCTGGCTGCTCCTTACTCCCAGGAGCTGTTTGCTTGGTTCCCTAACTGCAGCTTTGGTATGTGGACTATCCAAAACTTCCCTCCAACTCTCCAAAATAACCAAACAGGACACCTGGTTCCCATGAAGCAGGACCCAAATGACCTGTCACCCAGAAAGGCAGCGGTAGGCATCTGGTACCCTGGACCATTTGAAGGAGGTACAGAGCTGAGAGCCCATGGAAGGGTGTTCAGCCTCCTGATGTCATGGGGTACAGCCATAACACTGCCAGATGTGTGAGACGGGGGATGTGTGTGTCCTATTATTCGTGGTTGCATGCTTTTCTCGGGTGCTGGGGGATGTGAGGTGGCCCTGAGCGGGAACATGCGATTTCATCATATCAGAAGTGACTGGGAGGGCTCCATGCTCATTGCTGACAGATCCCCTCTCCCTCTTCACCCCTCCTCGCCCCCTCTTAGCTGAGTTTCAAAGGACCCCTCAGCTGGGCACCCTCCTCACCTTTGTGAGCATGCTGGAAGGGGGACAAGGTGCTGCCCCCAGACGTGCTGGAGGAGTGAGCAGAAACCCCAGAGGTGGCCCCCACACCTGCAAGGAGAACACAAAACCTCAGAGATCTGACAGAGCACCACATTCAAAGGCTGGAAAATAAGATACCGCAGTGAACTGAACCAACCTGGGCTTCTGGGCTGTACTGCAGGGGAGAGGCCGAGAGCATGCATTTTATTTCCTAGTGTGTTTAACGTTCCCAAAGAGTGTTCTGACATCTTAGAAATTCTGGTTTTTAAAATTTGTGTGTGTGTGTATATGTATGTGTGTGTACCTGTGTATGTGTGTATATGTGTATACATGTGTGTATAGTATATATATGTATGCATGTGTGTGTACATGTGTGTGTGTAAAGCACATGTGTGCAGATGCCTGTGAAGACCAGAAGAGGGCACTGGAACCCCTGGAGCTGGAGTAACTAGTGCTTGTAATCCACCCAATGTGGGGGCTGGGAACTGAACCCCAGTCCTCTGCAAGAGAAGCAAGCACTCTTAGCCATGATTAGCCATGAGCCATCTCTCCATCCATTGGGGTTTTCTTGTTCTTTTTTTTTAATATATTGCTTGGAAGATATTAAGACTAAAAAACTTTCCACTACATTTATCAATAAATTCATCATATTTAGGTTTATTGGGAGCGCCAAAGGAAAATTAATAAAAATCTGCATCTTTAGGGACACTTTGACTCCATAGTTTTGTAATCTGAATTTACATGTTTGCTCATTTTAAATTACTACAGTTTAAGTACACTCAATGATTATATAGTACCAGGAATGCCAGCCTTATAGATGCCAAGTTTCCATACTACTCAGGGAAACCAATGTTATTGTTTCAATTTTATCTCTTTACATTTGGGCCACTCTAACTGGGAGGTGGACAAGGAGGACAGCATTACACGCGAAGTTCAATTTTAAATGTACAAACACTGAAACACGGGTTGTTTCTTCTCTAACAGTGGCTTCCGTGTCATCCCAGGAACAGGCTGCTGAGATTTAAGTCCCGAGAGTGCTCTGCCCCACCCACTCAGTTTTCCTGTGACCGAGAGGAAGTCTGTGCACGCTGCTGCAAAAGACGGCACGTGTCTATGGAAGCATTTTAGAGGGAACACTGCTTGATTGATTTTGTTTTCATTTAGGGAGAGCAGAAATGTGTTTCCAATATCTTTTCTGGTCATAAAAGCAATATATTCTTGTTTCTAAAAATCTGGAGAAACAAAACCCGAGGAGGAGGCAGAAGGAGCCCGCAGAGTGGCACACTCGTGTTCACAGCTCTGATGTGCGAACCTCTGGGATTTTTCCTGAGGTCCTGAGTGGTGGTGGCTCTGTGGCACTCGCCTCATGCAAGCTAGGCGATCACTGCACCACTGCACTGCCCTCTGAACCGGAGGTGAGTTTTAAGTAGTTCCCACCAACCCATTTAAAAATGGATGTGCCCTGCTCTCCTCTCTAGCCTTGGCTCATTGCTCTCCCTACACAGGACAAAAAAAAGTGTCATAAAAAACAAAACAAAAGGGTGGGTAGGGTAGTATATGCCTTTAATCCCAACAGGCAGATTTATGTAAATTCAAGGAGAGGCAGGCAGATTTCTATAAATTCAAGGCCAGCCTGATCCACAGAGTGTGTTCCAGGTCAGTCTATAATAAGAGAGACCCGGTTTCGATAATCCAAACACTGGGGCCGGGGGCAGTGCAAAGAAAAGAAAAACTGCCACTTAGCATGGAGAAAAATAGAAGCTGATTTGCTACCAGACAAACCACAAGTCCTTGTTTTTGTTTTTGTTTTTGTTTTTGTTTGTTTTTGTTTTTTCTGACAAATAACTTTCCTTAGGTCAAACTTGAGTTCTTCAATTGATAAAAACACAATCAGGATTGGACCATAGATAGCTCAGGAGTATTAGAGGCAGGACCCTTGCCCCTCAGCCCTAGAGTGGGGAAGGGAGCTATGTTTTCTTGTCTTTCTCTCTTGTCCTTGCTGCTTCTCAGTTCTGGAGAGGATCATAAAGTAATGCCATGATTCTGAAAAGCCACCAACCTCCCTGAAGTCACGTCCTTCCACGCACCCACCCCAGCCAGCCAAGAGATTGGCCTGCAGGGTGCCCTGGGGTCAGGCTACAGTGCTGTGGGACTTCTGAAGGGATAAGCAGGGGCAGCAGTCTAACAGGTTCTGGAAGAAAACTCAGGCCTGCTATGTGAGAAGCCTCCTGCCATCTGGCTTGTGCCAGCCCGGGAGCAGGAACACAGTCACACAGCATGGAATGCGCGGCCAAGTTATATGAGTATACACCCTGTGGAGAGAGGCCAGGCGTCTCTGCCCTGGGCCTTGTACCTAGTTCAGCAAATAGAGAGGTGGAAGGAGAACAGTGTGGACGTGCCAGAGGGCATCACGGGCCGAGGGCTGGCTGGAGGTGGATCTGTGCGTCGGAGAGGTGAGAAGGTATTCAGAGGGTAGCTTGGCCCTCAGCATTAGACAGAAATAGAACTGTGGTGTGGGCCAGGAGGATAGTCACTTGCCCAGGGAGGGTGAGATGTCTCTTTAACTTTCTGGAGGAAGACTGGAAGCCTTTCTGTGACCTTCAGGTTCCAAACTTAACCTTCTACTATGAAAGTTTATCTTGAGGGAGGAACGGGCGAGGGAGTCCCCAGTGGTGGTCCTGTCTACATAGCTACGTTCACCTGCTCGCCTATCAAATGACAGACATTCAGGCTGTACCCCCTCCTGCTCACAGACCCCCACCAAGTGTTTTAGAGGCTGGCAGCTGCTCCAGCCAGCAGAGGCAAGCTCCAGGGTCTTGCCATTTGTACTGCGCTGGGAAGCAGCCATCACATGTCATCAGGAGGACGGTCCTGACCCAGCTTTGAATAGAACCTAATTGCCTTTCTCTAAAGCAAACAGAACATTGAAAAGAAACTGATCTGATGGTTTGGTTAGGGGCTCAGGTGAGCTTAAGATATATGGGCGGAAGAAGAAAAAAAAGTCACGGGCTATATTTGTGGACGCGATCAATCTTTGTCTTTTTTTTTTTTTTTTGTCCCTTCTTTCCCTTCTTGCTAGAACTTGTCGACCAAGGCAGTAACAGGACTGGGGATGGGGTGCAAACACACCCAGGTCTATGGTCTAGAAAGAAACAATAGAGGTAGCAATGGTTAGTACAGACTTATGAAATGCCCCTGTACCTGAGAGGGCTGGTTACATGACATCGCCAAACATTGGTACAGGCTGCTACTTGTTACGGACATCTTCCAGAGCCACAGATGCTACCTGCTTGGGCCAGCTATGCCTCGCTGGACAGTCCCCAAACTGAACTCCGGTTGGCATTAGCGGAGCATCCAGATTGTACAGGTTATAGGGGCTGCCAGGAACTCCTCAGCCAAAGGATGCTGCGCTGAGTACATCTAAGAAGGGGGAAGTGGAGATGAGGTATGGCAGGAAGGTAGACCTCTTCTCTAAGCCGGGGACTGGAGCCAAACACCTGCAGCCACCCTTCAAGCGAACCCTTCAGCCCTCATGGCCTCTGCCCTACCCTTCCTATGTGATGGACCTCAGGGCACGTCCAGATTCTTCAGGGAGGCAGATCCTTCCCTCTGGGATCCTGCAGCAGACCCTGGGGCCTATGTGGACAGAAGGAGCAGGATTATACAGATTCAGCCAGGCCCACAGGCCGTGCAGGTCCTGAAGGGCTACACCCCACGGCCTGATGACAGGCTTCTCAGGGTCAGAACTGGCAAGAGAGTGGAGCTGCTCTTTCAACAAAGAGAGAGCTGAAGGGACCCAGAGCAACTGAATGCATGGGCGTGTGGTTCAGATGTTCTGAGTGACAGCTCTGTTTCAGGCAGACGAAAGAAATGTACTCTGTGGAGAACAGCTGAAATCAAATTCATTAGGACCTGCTCTGAGCACAGCAGCGACAAAAAACCCCACCTGCCTCTTATTTGGTCTCTTTTGCCCTCAATTCAGTGCCTTCTGCCTTCTAAGTGAGGGAGGCCTGAGAAAAGCAGAGCAAACCCTAGTCGTGAACATCCCTAGGCCTGCAAGGCCAAACTCACACAGGTCTGCTCAAGCCCCTAAGCATTGTGACATGTCACTGTCATAGAGAGCGCTGGGGCAGCTCAGGCCCCATCACCTTCATAGAGAACACTGGGGCAGTGCAGGCCCCAAAGGAACCCCTAGAAGCTGCAGTGAGTGTGGCTTACTAATGGGCAGGAGGGTACCTGCAGGCCTTGGGGGGCAAATGCGGGACACTGGCAATCACTTCGGGATGCTGTTCTTTCTTAGAGTGGTTGGAAAAAATCCCCATAGGAAACAAACACCCGCTCTCTATCATCCCAAACCCTTGAAAAACACATAGCAGAATTATAGGCGTTAATCTTAGGAACACACTGTATTGTGTTGAATAAACCGTGTGTGATGTATGTTTGGGCAAGACCCACGGAGAGGGAGAGAAAGAGAGTGAGCCACAGACCTGGGTGATTGCTGCTCTTCACTGCATATCATCATCATCATCATCCTGGCTCTATAAACTATCCCCGCCTACAAGGTACTTGGGGGTGAGGCCTAGAAGATGCCTTAGCATCTGCATTGCCCATCATGGAGGCACGGCCATGGTGCAAGTCCCCCCGAGCAGCATGCTAGGACCCCTGCACGCATACTCTCCCGTATCAGGCTGTACCCTGGTCTGATGCGGATTGACTCTGCACTCTCAAAATGTTTTGCAGCTAGGAATACCCCACCCTACCCTGCTCCCCTCAATCGGGCATTTGCTCCTCCGTATCAATCTCTTTGGCTTGTGTGCTTCCATGGAACCCTGGCTTTGAAATGAGCAAGGTGAAATGTCTGATAAAAGCTGGTAAAACTAATGTTCCAGATAACGGGCAGAAATTTTCACTCGCGGTCTATGAGTACACAAGACGGTAGGGACAGATGTGTCTAGTTCACCGTGAATTCCCAGGCTGGCTGCAGGAGCTCAGCTCACCTTCCTCGGGGACTTAGTGAGCTGTAAGTGCAAGGCTTAGTGGGGTTATAGCTCTGTTCAAAGAGATGATGGCATATACGGGCCTTTGAAGTTGTTAATCCACACAATTTATAAAAGTGCCAGTATGCATTAGAGGCTGCCTGGCATCCTCTACAGAGTGTAAACAGTTTGGATTTTAAAGAGTGATTTGGTTCTTAGGGTTGTCAAGGAGGTGCCCCACAACCCTGGTGGTGGATCCTTGAGCCATGGGTGGGGTCATTGGTTCCTCACCAGCTGCTAGAAGGGAGAGGACTGGTTTGCTGGGAACACTATCTTTGCTTCTACTTAGGCCTCCTTTGGAAGACCCTGCCTCTTACCAGGTCCTCAGTGCTATGTGGCATGTTCTGGTGTGTACAGTGCTATGTGGCATGTTCTGGTGTGTACAGTGCTATGTGGCATGTTCTGGTGTGTACAGTGCTATGTGGCATGTTCTGGTGTATACAGTGGTATGTGGCATGTTCTGGTGTGAATAGTGCTATGTGGCATGTTCTGGTGTGAATAGTGCTATGTGGCATGTTCTGGTGTGAATAGTGATATGTGTCGTGTTCTGGTGTGTACAGTGCTATGCGGCATGTTCTGGTATGTACAGTGCTATGTGGTATGTTCTGGTGTGAATAGTGCTATGTGGTATGTTCTGGTGTGAATAGTGGTATGTGGCATGTTCTGGTGTGAATAATGGTATGTGGCACGATCTGGTATGAACAGTGGTATGTGGCATGCTCTGGTGTGGATAGTACTTTACAGAAGTGACTGGGTCCATGCTCCTGGAGGTCAAGGTTTCCTGTTTATGTTCTAAGGCTCATATAAGGGAGTCATGTGTACCACACAGAATCCACTACAGTGCTCTAAGCCACAGCCTGGGTGTCCCTCCCTTAAGAGACCACCCTATTCATGACTACACTCAGGGGACTTAGCCACTGACAGGTGATTACATACACACACACACACACACACACACACACACACACACATAGATAGATGATAGATGATATATAGATAGACAGACAGACAGACAGACAGATAGATAGATAGATAGATAGATGGTAGATAGAGGTGACAGGGTGGACCTGCCACAACACAGTGCTTCTATTGCATTATGTCCTTGTCCTTCTAACCAGTCTGTCCCAGACAAGCTGTTGGAAGTGCAGGGCCACTGTCGTGTAGCTGAGCCTGCTGCCCACTCTGCTGGGTGGGTTATCTCACTAGCCCCATGGTGGGTATTTCCCCACACCTTGTCCATACAGTCCCACCTGTCCTCACAGAGATCATGTGACCAAGACCTTAGTGGAAACAGAGGTACAGATAATGAGATCACTTTCTTCGGGGTAGGAATTCACATGGAAGCCAAGCGGGATGCACACCTTTCTCCAGCCCAGAGATTCTGCCTCCAAACCTGACCAATTGCCCTTGCAGCTCAGGCCCCTTTACTTAGCTGTCTGAGATATCTGCATTCTCCAGACAGCGTGGGAGAAAGGAAATTACAGACAGAGCTCCTTGCTCAAGTACATCTTGCTCCTTGGTTTACTGAGAAAATAAACCAAAGGGCTTTCGTGAGCCTTTGGTCTAACTTGGATTTACCAGTGCACCATGGCAGCAGGTGGCAAAAGAGGCCAAGATCTGAAGCTCTCCTGGTGGGATGTTCCTGGCAGGAGGGCAGGGGGCTTTGCTGCAGGGCCTTGGGAAGAGATTGTTGGGTGCCAGTTTAGGGAAGGCTGCCAGCTGTATCTTGTTTTGTGTTTCCAGATTCAATGCACACATTCTGTCTCCCCAGTGTGTGGGGGTCTTGTCTCAATTACATGGCAGAGAAAGCAGAAACAAGCCACTCCAAGGATCCCATGGTCTCTGCGCTTTGATGGAGATGATGGTTAGCCTGGAGGCAGGACTGACCTGGGACCCAGCATCTTGGCCATCCAGGAACAGGAACATTTAATTCTACTTCATAAGCAAATGTGTGTCACTTTCTCATTCCTTCTGAGGGCCTCTGATGGTCTGTGTCACAGCAACACAGACACACTCTTATGACATGCTTATGGGAGTGCTTGGCGAGCCTTAATCCACCCTGGTGTGTGAAAGTCTGTGTGTGGGTGGATGCTGCCCCTGAGTACAGCCTGGCAGGGACAGAGACAGCTCCATGAGGCTGGATAAATACTCTAACAAAGGCAGGAAAGGTCTGGAGCCAGGACCTTTAACCTATGCCCAAATGACATACTTAATGAAAATGTTGGGGACCACCCAGACCCCCTGCGTCAGAGGCAGACCCAGAAACATGAGCTACTATCTCAAACAGTTCATACATTAAGAGTCGAACTCCTCTGCCCAGTGCTCAGAGAAGCAGCCAGTTCACTGAGAAGGCCAGAGCAGGCTCATTCGCGCAGGGTGAGGAGAGCGGTGGGCACCCTGACCCCTGTCCTTCCCAGAGGAGACCCTCATGCTGATTCAGGCCTGCAGCCAGGCTGGCTGTCCTGTACCTGGCCATGTGCCCGCTCTCGCTCTCCTGGGCATGTAGCTGCATCACCAGGTGCCCCAGGGTCCTTGACTCAGAGTACCAAGAATGACAACTTGGTTCAGCAAGGCCCAGCAAATCCACCCTTTGGGAAGGGGTGCAGCCTAGGCCACCAGCCAGGGATGTCAAGATCCCAACAAAGATGAGGTTTGGCCAAGTCCTTGACTTTCCTGGGGCGGGGCTCTGGACAACAATACAGAGCATATGGTTCTCCTAATTTTACGGGGCCATCTTTACTGGTAGTCTTTCTGGTCACAGTGCATCCTGGGTAACACAGTCTCCAGACTGAGGCCAGGATAGAGAAGGGCAAAGTGAAGCCTGTTTTAGTTCTGAGGAAGAATCCGACCAGTCAGTGCTGCTCCGACCAGTCTACCACATCTGTCATTGACAAGTTCTGGGCTGGGAAACAGATGCCTGGAGACTGGCTTGAAAGGAATCCAGTGGGAGCTGGACTGGCCCCAGAGCCAAGACTGGGGTATAGAAACCTATAACGAAGCCTTCCTGGGATCTAGCTGTCAGTTAAGCAATTAAAGACTAGAGGGATGGAAGGGAATTCTGTGTTTTTTGTTGCTTAACCCCTAAGAGTCAGGGACTTTGCCTGCTTTCTGCTAGGGTGGATGCACATGGTTAGTTAGCTCTTCTGGCTGGCTAGGCAATTAGGGAAGGGCATGCATCTGTGTGAGGCCCCCAAGGGGAGCTGCTTTCCTCCCAGGTTCCTCAGACTAAGAATCTTTTCTCAAAGGCGGTGCGGTCCTGATATCTCCCACTCAGGTGAGAACCCCAGTGCAGAGTTATTTAATCCACGGAGATGCCCCGACAGAAGACACATTAGCAATGGCAGCTAACTTCACCACAGGTCAGGCTGGCAGCCAGGTGCCCCAGGGCCGCCTCCAATTTGTAAATGAATTAGCATATAACAGGTAGGAAGTTCAGTTTTAAACACATGCAAATCTATTCCAATTGCTAAACTATTTGGAATACAGACAAGGGCCTGGCCCTCTGAGTCCCCAAAAGGCTAGCATCCCTGCCTCTAGGCATCCTCCTGCCCAGTCTCAAACCACTCTCCTGGCCTCACCAGAAGGGAGGTGACACTCTTCCGTTCCTATCACCTGACCTTTTAAGGAGGAAGTCCCTATTACACTCTGCATGAAAGTACTATTGTGATCTGAGGGTTCCAGGCATCGGCTTTCCTTCCTATGGAGCATGGGTAGATAAGGCTAGCCTCCGTCCAGCCTGTATGATGGGATCCCCAAACACATATTTAGTAGGGTGGACATTCAGATGCAGGTTAAGGGCCCCAACTTCAGAACATATCAACATTTAATAGACCATAGCTCAAAATCCAAGAAACCATACATTCCAGTGCTCTGAAACGGGGGAGGACCCTTCTCCATAAACGGAAGAGCGATTCTTAAGAGACCAGGAAAGCAGCAGCCCATGGAGGACGATAATCATAAGTCTGACAGCTGTAATTTTTGGAAGTTATTTCAATTCTTGATCGCTTATGGATATATTTCTACATTTCCCATGGCCTTGTGTAATTTTATATATACAGGAGAACTTAAAATTGTCTCGCACTTTACAGTTCTTTCCAAATGCCTTTGTATCTGCAGTCTCTTTAGCTTTTTCAGTGGTCACACACATTAGCTCAGTAGATCAGGTCTTGGGACCTCTCTCTTCGTGACAGAAGGGACAACCAAGTGATCCTTAGAGGAGCTGCTGGCCGACCAGCGTGATGGCCTTAATGTTTATTTATACCTTTGTTGTGTTGGTCTTTCAAGAAAAATTTTATTTTTATTAATTTGTGTGTGTGTGTGTGTGTGTGTGTGTGTTAGGTGCCCACAGAGGCCAGGAGAAGGCATCAGATCCCCTGAGCTGGATGGTCGTTCGCCCCTGAGCTGGATGGTCGTTCGCCCCTGAGCTGGGTGGTGGTTCGCCCCTGAGCTGGGTGCTGGGAACTGAACTGCAGTCCTCTGCAAGAGAAACAAATGCTGCTGCTGGCAGAGCTGCCTCCATGTCCAGCTGCTTCTGTGCTAATCTTCTCTAGGTGTTGGGCCTGGCTTCATTCTACACCAGGAGTAAAGGACCTCAGTGCCGGGCAAATGGGGCCCTGTGGTGATGGACTGTGTCATTGTCTGTCCTGTCCCTTTAAGAGACAAGCCACACCCCCTCCCCCTCCCCCCACCACTGAGGCAGGCCTTCCAGTCTGAGCCCTTTCCTTTTCCATCTCTCTCCCAAAGAGGTAGCTGCTGCCCTGGCTTCTCCCCCTCCCTTCTCTTTCTCTGCCTCTCTGCTCTTCTCCCTTCTTCCTTGTCCCCTTCCCTTCCATAACCCACTAAGTAAATATCCAACCTCACTCTGCATGGTATGCCTGCTTATCTGTCTGTCTGTCACCTGCCATGCGGTTCCCTGCCTGGAACTGGCTGCCTTTCGTGGCCCGCTGCAGTCTCAGGACCCACTGCCTGCCGCCACTCAGAGACGTGCGGTGTTTTACTTTACAGTTACAGACTGCTAGAAATTTTTTTTTTAATATTCTCAGAGACAGGAACTTGTGCAGGACCTGACAGTCGGAGTTAATAAAATCCCACGAGGTCACTCAGGACATGAAGACTGTGATTCTACTGTGCGCTCGGCCTGTTTCTGCTTTAAATAGAACAATGTAACAACTTTACATGTCCTTACTATGTCTTGGACTTCCCGTGTGGTCAACATTTACAACCTAAGACAATGCACAGCGGTAATCTTCAATTTTGTACCCTTTCGTGCCCCGTCCCCAAGAGTAGTGCATGTGTGTATGTGTTTATGAAGGCTGTGGTAATAAATGCTGAAGACAGCAAACAGGTTGAGAACAACCTTATAAAACATATCCACCATCAATGCTGGCCACTGCATGGGTTAGGCTGATGAGTCTGTGTGCAGTGACGTTTGCACGAGTGTGTGTTATGTGGGACAGTCGGGGTCACTGGGAGTCAGTGACGCTACCCTTTGTAAAGCCCTGTCAAGGATTTCTGTCCCTGTTTCCCTCATCCCTTCCCTGCATGGATCCCTTCCCTGCATGGATCCCTTCCCATTTTCCGTGCTGTTCAATACAAGAGAAAGCAAAGACCTTTGTTAGGGACACAGACAGTCACACACATAGGCACGGGGCAGACATTCACAAGATGGCCTTTGGGCAGGCACAGACTCAAACTCACACAACAGACCAACAGAAGATGATGACAGGCATAGGGGGAGAAACAGAATTCTGATCCAGGCTTGCTCTTGGTAAGACCGCTCCAAGGGGAAGAACGTTGATTTCTTTCATTTTATGATGCAACCGCACACATTTGGGGCACTGTGAGACCATCGCTAATGCATTTCAATGAGGCAGTGGTTCTGCGGAAGGGGAAACACTCACATTCCTTGGTGTTGGGAGGGGCCAAGAGGCAGGAGTAGCACACCATGCCGTAGATGTTCCTCGGTCTGTTTTCCAGCATGTAGTAGCTGAGGAGACAAGATGAGACAAGAGTAAAGGCGTTTGCGTGAGAGGAACCACACACACACAACCTGGATATCACCAGGCCATGGCCGAAGCCGAGTATGAGGTAGCTTGGTGGGAAGGGAAGGCCTGAGAGGCCAACAGCCCTCCCTGAGTTTCTTGGGGGTTGGGGGAGATGTTTAGCATGTCCTGAAGCAGAATGAATAGTCTTTTTCCAGTACTGGGATAATTTGGGGCCTGACTTCACATGGCTTCCTCTCTTTGTTCCTTTCCTGAAGGGTCTTTTTAGTGTGTGTGAGTGTGTGTGTGTGTGTTTGTGAGTGTAATTAGTACCGCCCATAAAAGCTTTCAGCAGCAGTGCCTGTGTGCCACCACCTGGGGGCACTGGTGAGCTCCCAGTCCCTCTCCCCTCTCAAGCCCATAGCCTGATGGGGCTGCTGGCAAAATGCCTGCTTGTCCCTGGGGCCCTTGGGACCCTTCAACTGCCTACGTGGGAAACAGTGCCAGAGACAGAAAACGACTAGAGGGGTCACACAGGTCAGTGCAGGTGGCCTTGAAGATGACCCAGAGAGGAACCAGGTCCCGATACCATTAATGCCCGGGGGCTAAAGACACCTGCGTAACTATTGTGTTTGTCTGTGGTTGCACTCAGAGTAAAGGGTGACTCACTCAGAGTGACTACCTCAAGTCCTTTTTCACCCAAGTAATGCTCCTGCTACTACCTATGCCCCACCCTTTAAAGGATCCAGCCCTCAGCAGTAGCCAATCCCCTCCCAGTAGCGTCATGGGACGGGAATGGGGGGGGCGGCTGGGGGGGGGTTAATTCGTTGACGTTTTGGCTCGTTTCTTGGTGTGAGCCATTATCATAAATGAACATTGTGTGGTGATCATGAGGCCATTGACCACATTGTGGGAAGTCCAATGAAATAAAGGGAGCCCGTGTGCGGGCTGCATTGCTTCCCTTTCTGAGAAGTCTGGAGATGAAAAGCCCTCTCTGCTGGTGGATCCACCTGCAGTCATTTCCCAACCTCTTTCTTATTAGCCCTCCTGATGACTGTGGGTGGTAAAGATGGGGCAGGAGGGCGGGCTGGGAGACTCTGGACCCTAGCCCGCCTGAGCTTGGACCATTACCAGTAACATCAGGGTTGTAATTGCTTGCCCTTCCTCAACGCCTTTTATCTTCAGATCCCTGTGTATCTTGTAAACATTAATTAACCAATCTCAAAAACACCCTTCGGAGAAGCCACAACAGTTTAACTGTCAAGCCTTCTGGAAATAGCTCCCAAACGCGCCCTCTGGTCCCCTAAGAAACCATCTTTGTCAGTGAAGCAAGGAGCTACAGAGGGACCAGTGGTGGAGTGTGATTATTAATCACCCCGCAGGGGCAGGTGGCCTCAAGGTGCTCCGGTCAGCTCTGTTTTCAGCTGTCTAATATCTGGCTCCCAGGCCATACTGTTTTCTTCTCCTGTCCGGTCTTCTAAGACCTGGTGCCGGAGGCCAATGAGGATAAACCTCTTGCCAGGGACGAAAGGAAGACAACTGTTGACGAGTAGTGGCCAGACGAGGTAATGAGTGGCATTATATTCCGCTCCGCAGTTCAAGTACTGAACTGGAGAAAAGCTCCAAAGGTATTTTGGGGGGGGGGGGGAGTGTCACCCATCCCCCTTTTAAAGTGGCAGAGCCACAGACTTGTCCGTTCTGGTTATGTTTGGATGTCGGGCTCCATCACAGGTAAGGCTCCAAAGTCACACACATAGAAGGGGTAGGGACCACAGGGGCTTTAGGACCTGTTACACACTGAAGACCTGGGTTTAGCAGGGAGGGGGCTGCTGGCTGGCCTGTCTGGGGTTCCCATCCTTGGTGAGGTAGCCTTTCTTTGGCATATAGGTAGGCACTTTCTGCTGTAGGCTGGCACCTCCTATCTGAGTCTCTCTCTGATTCTCCCAGGGGCTCCTGTTTCCAGCTCCACACTCCTGCCCGGGCCCTGACTGTACACTTGACTAAGACTTACAAAGTAACTTAATGAAGGGGCAGAACTGAAAAACTGAAAAGAAAAAAAAAGACTGTTTGTTTTCATCTTACGTGTATGAGCCTTTGGTTTGCACATTTCATTGTTTGTGTATCATGTGGATGCCTGCTGTCGCTGGAGGTCAGAAGAAGGTGTCATATGCCCCAAAACTGGGGTTGCGGACAGTTTGCCATGGAGGTGCTGGGAGTCAAATCCAGCTCCTTTGGAAGGGCAGCCGGTGTTCCTAACTGCTGAGTCATAGCTCAAGGCCCACTATAAACATTTTAAAGATGGATTGGTTCTAGGAAACTTAGAAGCTGCATGGCCCACCCTGCACACGTGTTCAATGCCTTCAGATGTTCTTGTTCTAGCATGTACTGCTGTAAGAATATTTAGTGTGTGTCTTGTTATGCATGTGTTCCTGTGTGCACATGCATGTTTGCATATGGAGCACTCTTCCTTGTGTGGGCAAACGGAGACCAGAGGTCAATGTCTGGTACCTTAGCTGGTTTGCTCTCTGCTTTATTGGTAAAGATAGGGTCTCTCACTGAGCCTGGAGCTCAATGATCCAACTAGACAGACTGGCTAGTTTGGACCCAGGGGCCCTCCTGGCTCTGTGATCATGTCGCCGCTTCTGACTTTTCTGTGGATGTTGGTGATCTAAATTCAGATCTTCATGCCTGTACAGCAGGTACTAACAGAGCCATCCTTCCAGCCCCAGAGACCATTTTTAAATGTTAGGCTTTTCTTTCAGGATTAACCTAAACTAACCTCAAAGTTTGTACCTGTAGTCCTGCATATGGCTAAACAAGAGCGGAGCGGAGGATGCTAGCCTCTCTTCTGCCCTCTGACAGCTTCTTCTGTCTGAAGTAAAGTGTTCATTCAGGCATGTATGGCCCAGTTACTGTCAAGACCACATCTTTCTGCAAAGATGCAAGGTCTTACTCTTTGATCCATATTTTGATTTTTCTCTACATGTGCTCTCAGAGTTACCGTGAGGTTGTGTTCTGATAAGCTCATTGTGAGAGAAACTGTTAAATAGAAAATGCTTTCAGGACGCTCAGCCCCACACTAGCTGTTTGCAGCATGCTCAGAACATGCACGTTTTGCCTATGACTGGGCTGCAGCATCTAGCACAAAGCCCACTTTATAATAAACCTTGTCTCATGCAGCGCTCTGGAAAGGAAAGGCAGTGACGCATGGGGGGGGGCTCACCATTAGCTGAGTTAATCCGAATCGAAGTGATGTTTCTCTTTCATGACTAGGAACATCATAATGGAGAAACATGCTAAGCTGAGCCTTTGTCAGCCGGGGACAACCTCAATCAATATTCCCTCCTTCTATCTTCTGTTCTTCCTGGCCAGAAGTTGTCTAGCTCGGGGCAAAATTCAGTTGAAACAAAGATTCGAGAGTCTTCTATTCAGACTGCCTTCCTCTGATTGCTTCTCCCAGCGGATTCCCCTTCCCTGGGATCGAGGCTTGCGGTGGAGGCTCTGGGTCATGAGATGCCATGACCTGCAGCAATCTGTGCTCTACAGAGTCCTGTCTACAGCCTGCCCAGCCTGTGGGCTGCACTAAGCCTCCTGCGGAAAGGTGGTGGTTGGTGTAGAGCTGGCTGCAGGAGCTACCCACGGGCAGGGGATGGCAAAGAGAGGGAGGTTATGAAATCTAACCCCTTCCCTCCTGCCTCGTCCTTGCTGCCTCTCGTCTCCCACACAGACCTTTCCCAACAGGAAAGCCCCATGAGCTGCTATTGTTCAGCGAGCGTCTGGGCCACATGTGTGTGCAGAACCGAGAGTGGCAGCCAGCACCTGCCAAACCACAGGGAGGGGAGAGGGCCAACCCACAGCCTTAAAAAGACAAACACCAGGTAAATCTACATCCTGGCTCACAACCACAGGGGTTCACGGAGCTAACTGGTCCAGCCTGCCAAAAGGCCCCATAGTCCTCTGTGAAAGTATGAGAACCTCATTTTGTTCTGGAAGTTTAGGGCATGCAACAGGAAGTGGGGCCTGTCCCTGTGAATTGAGATCCGGAGCGAAGGGGTAGTAGTTCTAAGCGGGCCTTGGGGATTAGGGGTGAAGTGGAGGCTTTCTGTTCAGTGGCTCCAGGGTCAGGAATGACTGACTTGGCAGATAGATCTCACTGCAAGGCCCAAGAGGGAACTGATGATTAGTCTCCACATTTGTGGGGTGATGTGCAGCACACTGAGATGGTGTGGGCATGGCCCCTCCCTCACTTACCGGGGTGCTCTAGCCTCAGTGTTGAAGGTAAAGTTACTGTTTCATGGAACAGAGAAAGAAGTACTCAAGACTTCAGAGCCCGAAACACGCTTCCGGAACCCACGCAACCCCACCCCAGTCTACACAACGGGCAGCTGCCTGAAGTCTTCTAGAGGCAGCGGCTCACAGTTATTATCAAATGTCCTCGGAGATTGGATACTTTCTGCTGAATATTGGGAGCAGGCAAATGGTCTTCATGGCTCTCAAGTCAGATCTCAAGCGCCGGCTGGCATCTGCCTTTGAGCAGTGCAGCCACAGCATGCTGCCAGGCTTGTCTATTTTAGCTAGAAAGCCTCTTCTTCGCGGCTCTAACGGGCAATGATGCTGGCTGCATACAGTCACATGGGACAGAGCAACCGCTTGCATGGACCACTGATTGTGGCACCGTCACAAGGCTCTCCTCTAGCCACTTGAGAGCCAGGTGTCTGGTTAGGGAGCTTCACCTCACACGGACCCATCCTCCCTGCACTCTGAAGCTGCCTTGGGGATGCCATATGCACAGCCCAAGCGATGCTCAGCACGTCCCTGGAGTGTTCCACCTCTCCATCCGTCCACCTGGAAGAGTTTGGTCCGGATGTCCCGCAGCACTGGGTTCTACACATCTGACCTCTACCTGTCTGTCCATCCCCACCAAATGCCTCTTCTTCCTATACGCACAGGAGGGCAGATACCAATGAGTCCGTTCCAGCCTGTGCCTCCATCTAGCTGCTGGGCAGCACTTAGACTCTTGCCGTCCCCAGTGCCTCTGCCCTAGCTCCCCGTGCTCTCCGAATTCTTGCTCCTTAGGTTCCAGGCTTGTCACTGCTCAGCCATCTCCCTTGTTGCTATCAAAAGGATCCTGCTGACACTGAGTCCTGTCGTGTCCTTCCCTGACTTGGCAGTCTGAGTGGGGACCGGCGTCAGTTGTTACAAGCTGAAGGGCCAAGTCTTCAGCGCTGGTTGCTAGAACACCTCTATCTGGCTCTACCTGCCTCTAGCATCTCTGCATCTGGCATGAGCTCCTCACTGAGGCCATGGGAACCAAAGGACCAGACCTTCTCAGATGCTTGCTGCTTTCAGGGAAAATAAATAATGCAGAAATAAGTAATGTAGCTGTTACATGGCTGTAGACAGGGTTTGCACAGAGGGTCCTTTCCCTCCTGAGGAAGCGGGATGGGATGTGTGTGCCTGACACAGTGGACCCCCAGACACTCTGCGTTTGTGTACCATTCTTTTGAACCAAGAAAAAAAAACTGAAGCCAATTAATAAATGAATCAATCAAAATGAAATTCTAAGAATTGTGTAAGCTATTAGAGACTAATTCTGTCTCTACCATCAGATCTCATTGAGTTTCCCTCACTCAGGGGCAAACCCAGGGTCTACACCAACCAGTCCCCTCAATGGTGCCTATACAGTTATGTGGGGATACACCTATTCTGGTTCTAATGCTGTTGTTCCTTTTGGGGGAGAGTTCCACAACACAGTAACTGCAACAACTATGCGAGTAGAAAATTTACGTTTCCCTCATCTTTTGAAAGGGAATCGTCCCCTCCCCTCCCCATTTCTACCCCTCTGCCTTCTGCACGTCGAAGGATAAGGTTGCATGACGAGGTTCTACTGTCTCATAGATTCACCTGACAAATAGTGTCAGGGACCGGAGCATTGCATTACCTAGCAAATATTTGGATACCTGAGTCTGTGGCTCGGGAGGTGGCCCGAAGCTGAAGACAGAACCCTGGGAAACTGGGGTAGGAGTCTGTCACCAGCAGACGGACAGCTGGGGATGGGAACTGTAAAATAATTGCTTCTACAATAAATTTCTCTCTCTCTCTCTCTCTCTCTCTCTCTCTCTCTCTCTCTCTGTGTGTGTGTGTGTGTGTGTGTGTGTTGGGGGGATGATGAAGAGCGAATTCACAGCTCACTGATGTTTATGCTGGAGGTGTCTTTCTGACGTTTCTGTACCTCCTTCTCATAAGGTACTGCTCACCTCTGGCATTACCTGGATTCCCCCCACCCCACCCCAGACCTGCTACATCATGGCCATCGGCACCATCACCGTCACGACCACCTCTGTCATCTCCTCCACCCACACCGCCACCACCACTTCCATCCCCTCCCCCACCTCCCACCATGCTTTTCCTCTCCTTCTGCCGTCTTGCAAAACGTGATGTTTTGTGGCCACTAGGGGGAGGCAGCAGCAACAGCTTATGGCTTAGTCTTGATTGGGTGTCCAGAAAGGAATTTTTCTGATTCCGGGCAGAATTTGCTAATGCATTTTTATCAGGAAAACAGAAAGATTTCTTAGCTTTTTGTCTGTCGGAGCAGTTGTAGCCCCACTCTGCCTTTGGAGGGGGAAGACCTATGCAGCACCACGGCGTGGAAAGCACAGACGTCAGAGGACTCGCGCCTTTTACTCAGGCTTCCCAGAATGCACAACCAGTACCTTCCTGGGAAGGTTAGATTTTCTTTTTCCCCTCCGAAATGCTTCCCATATACTGTTTAATTGTGCTTGGCTGCTTTGTTTTACATAGGCAGCCAGGCTGTCCTACGATGATGCCTTCTTATCTACCACACATACAGCACGTGAAGCAGCGACAGGACTCACTATCTTATCACCCCCAGGTGACGAAGGGTGGGGACGCCACTTTGGGAAGGCCTGTTGTGTCTGTGGGCTTCTGCTCACAGGGCCCTTGCTCCTCCCCACTCAGAGCTCAGCCCAGCAGCACACTCACCCAGGGAGACACGGGCCACACTCAGCATCGTTCTCCATGTCCCCCGGTGTCAGCACCGTGGCCCGGAAGAAGCCCTCGCAGTCCTTGTGGCGCCTGCATATCTGGTAACCTCCTTTGGAAAACTTCTCTGCAGGGCAAGGCACACAGCCGTAGTCATCGTCTTTGGTGCCGTATCCGCAGGACTGGCCGGGGAGGCAGAGGATATGAAAATACAGCAAGTGACTACAGAAGCCTGCACAGTGACATGCTGGCAGTGTCCACCCGTGGCTGCCCATCCTACAGTAACTGTAAAGTCAGTCCTATCTCCCTCGGGTCTTTTCTCTAAGCTTGCTCCTGTCCACCTCCTGATGGCTTAGTGACAGTGTCCGCCTCAGATGAGGTGCTTTAAAGAGGCCCAGTGGCTTCCCAGAGTGTCTTTCACTAGAGGACAAACCCGAAAGCCTGACTTTTCTTTTCTTTTCTTTTCTTTCTTTTTTTTTTTTTTGGTTTTTCGAGACAGGGTTTCCCTGTAGTTTCTAGAGCCTGTCCTGAAACTAGCTCTGTAGACCAGGCTGGCCTCGAACTCAGATCCGCCCGCCTCTGCCTCCCGAGTGCTGGGATTAAAGGCGTGTGCCACCTCTGCCCGGCCTGACTTTTCTCAGAACTCTGCAAGAACCCCAGATGCTGCTGCCCCTGACGATTCTCTGGTGTTTCAAAGAGCATGTGAGCTTAGTCGTTCCACAGAATGGGAACCCAGAACTCAGAATGGATGTGCTATTCCCGAAGAGCATTTCTGTCTGCTTCCAATTCAGATGATCAGCCCAACAGGGCAGGACAGGACACTTTTTAAAGAATTTAGGGCTGGGCGGTGGTGGTGCACACACCTTAAATCCCAGCACTTGGGAGGCAGAGGCAGTCAGATATCTGTGAGTTGGAGGCCAGCCTGGTCTACAAAGCAAGTTCCAGGAGAGCCAGGGGTGTTACTCAGAGAAACCCTGTCTTGAAACCCAGCCCCTACCAAAAAAAAAATTCAGAGTTCCTGATAAATATGCTGGAGGGTACACTGGGCTCTGCAGCTCATACCACTCAACCCTGGTGAATGTACCTTGGTGACCTCAGTGACAGTTTAGGAGGATGGTTCTGTGAGTACATCCCTACCTCCTGAGAGCTCAGGGACATAGGCTGGTCTCCTGTGGGATGTCTTTCTATATGCTGTGAATATGTATTGCTCTCATTGGTTGATAAATAATGTTGTTTTGTCCTATGGCAAGGCAGGATAGAGTCAAGTGGGAAATCTAAGCAGAGATACAATGGAAGGGCAGAGTTGGGAGATGCCATCCAGCCGCCCAAGGAACAACATGCCAGTAGACAGTCACGCCACAGCCACATGGCAATACTTAGGCGACTAGAAATGGGTTAATTTAGATATAAAAGCTAGCTAGGAATAAGCCTGAGCCATCAGCCAAACATTTATAATTAATATTAAGCCTCTGAGTGGTTACTCAGGAACTGGTGGGTGGGAGAGAAACCTTCATCACACTGGTTCTTACCATGTAGGGCTCCTCTCCCGGTCTGCAGGGAGGACATTGGTGACACAGCCCGGTAGTCTGGTTGTGATATTCATTCTCGCCACAGTTGGAGTCCTCTGCCTTGGCTGAGCACATCAGGGACACCTGCCGCAGAAAAGGTGTTTGGCCTCCACACCTCCTCAAGATGCAGTTGTTATGTGGGGACAGTCCCCAGAGAGCCCGACATTGGCCACTCCTGTCTCCACCCCCATCCACAGCCATCCTTACAATGGCTTACTTCTGATCCTGCTGTCCAAATTCATCCTCTTCCCACATCTAAGAGAAGCCTTGGATTCTTTTAAGGTCACGAAGGAGGCACCCCTTCTCTTGAATGTCTAGATATCTAGGTGCTACAGGGGACACCTTTGGTCTCATGGTGTCTCAATCCCCACTGCCAGGCAGGACTCAAGAGGGCAGGAACTTTCTGATCTTTTTTTTAGCTGTGGGCCATCACACAGACTAACACGTCACTGCTAAGCACTGAGAGACATTTCTATCTACAAGTCCCATGAGGCAAGTGCCAGGAAAATGGTCCAGTTAGAACAAGGGGTACCAATGTCCTTATTCCCTCAGCCTCATTCTGACAGCTGGGTGGAGGAGGCTGGAAGGGCTCTGAAGCCGAGGTGCAGGAGGCTCAGGGCAGTCTGAGGTGCGACAGCTAGCGAAGGTTCTGGCCTGAGGGAATTCCCCTTGCTCTGCAGGGGCTGAAGTAAGTGTGCAGTGGGAGAGGCACTCAGAACAACTTACCACCAGCACCGGGAGCCAGGACATCCACTTGCAGTCCCCCATGTGGGCCATGATCTCCTGGAAGTGTACCTGGAAGACATACTGCATCAGCATCAGGTGGTCCAGCTGCCTTCATCTCTTATTACATCTCAGTGGATGAAGGTAGTTCCAGCAGACAGCATGGGGAACGGCACACCCCGAAGAATAGAGTCTATAGGCGGTGGTAGTGCACACCTTTAATCCCAGCACTAGGGAAGCAGAGGCAGGCAGATCTTGTGAGTTCAAGGCCAGCCTGGGCTGCAAGAACTAGTTCCAGAACAAGCTCCAAAGCTATACAGAGAAACCCTGTCTCAAAAAAAAAAAAAAAAAAAACCCAACCCTTTGGGGGGTCGAATATCAGATATCCTACATACCAGATATTTACATTATGATTCATAGCAGTAACAAAATTACAGTGATGAAGTAGCAATGAAATAATTTTGGGGGTCACCACAATATGAGGAACTGTATTAAAGGGTCGCAGCACTAGGAAGGTTAAGAACCACTGGAATAGACAGACTCTAGGCTAAGCTTCAGGCTGATGATCCTGAAGGCAGCTCACATACCCTCTGCAGCATCACACAATGCCCCAGAAAGAACCCCTAGAGGGAAGGCTGTTAAGCTGGGGTTTGGCACAAGTCGGCCAGGCCCAGGGAGGCCTGGAGCACTTGGACGTTCAGCATTTATGCCCTGATCCCAGCAGATTTTAGGTCCTGCTTAGCCTGGGTTCTAGAAGTAGAGTGCACATTTATGAGAGAAACACCCAAGGTGCAAGCAGGCAGAGAAGAGGCAGATAGGACCCGTATCTGATGAGCTAGGAGCTGTTTCCTTCCTGAGCAGTCCTGTCCAATCTCCTGCCTCCTCGTGGAGCAGAAATGTCCACACTGTTTAAGAAGGGTTGATGGGATCTGGGCAGGGTTCTGAGTTTTACTCTTTTTCATCAGCACAATAAACAAACAACAGAACTCCGGGCTGGGGGTGTAGCTCAGTGGTTAACTACCCCCTCCCACGCCTGCTTGTGTGAACTCCTGGGTATGGCCTCCAGCCCTAGGACAAGAATATAGGTGTTTCAGTACCACGCAGGGGCTTAACTGCCCACGGTTGAGGGATGAAGACTTCGTACAGAAGACCTCCCTGGCTGTGGCTGGGACACTGTCTGTATGCACAAGAGTTGGGTCTTTGTGACACCTAGCCTTACAGCAGAGACTGTGTTTGGCAGGAAGTAAGAGAGTGGAGGCAGCCATGGACCAAGGATGACAGTGGATGGTTTAGCTCTACTCTGAACTTTGCGACTAGAGAAAGACCCCAGGGCTGTTTATTTCACTCTGGGGAGAAGTGTGTTCCCAAGAGCTGTCTGAAGATGGCCGTTCTGCAATAGTCTGGGGAGACCCGGCCAGGGTCACTGGCAAGGGCTTGAGAGACAGGGTCTGGATCGTCTATGGGCTCAGGTACCTCAAGTTTGCCCTCACACATCACTGCTGTATACTGGGTGGCCTGACAGAAATGGCCGGGCTTCTAGACTCTTTTGCACCTTAGTCCTGCAAGGCAAGATGAAAGCACTCAGGTTGCCCTCAACTGTGAACTTGTTGGGTGTTTTCCTTCTGGCAAGGAGCAAGCTGGGGCAGGCAGCAGGGGAGGCAGGGAGACCCAGCCTAGAGGCTGAGAGGATGGCTAGAGCCCTAACGGGTGGGGTGGAGTTGAGGCAGCAGAGGCCAGAAAGGGAACTTCATCCTCACACATACTCCTGCCTTCGGTCTGAAGCTCTGACCTTGCTTCGGGACAGTGGGTTTAGCTGGGATGCCTTTCCACCGTGACTGTGGATAGGGCCAGAGGCTCTGGGTACTGGAGGCCTTCCAAGAGGCATATTAATGGTTTCTAATTTAATTGATGTCTAATTATAGCAGATTCTTGGGAGCTTCCCTGAAACACGGGAAAGTGCTAGGCCTCCACACTTTGGTGTTAGCCTAGGGCATTTATGGATAGGCTCATTAAAGATGTGCCCAATAAAAGCAGGGTCAAAGGGAAAGCAGATAGACAAAGGTTAACAAAAAGCTAAACACATCTTTAGTGCTTTGACCACACTTATCCTGGAAGGTGTAAGGTCTGGGTGGGAAGGGGTGGCCCTGTGGTCAGTGCTCTCCTGAACCTCAGGAGTACAGACAGACGTCAGCCCAGCTGGGAGGAAATGGGGCTCAGCTGCGACCTCCCACCACTTTGGGGAGCCCCAGTTCCCCACACTGATAGAGGTGCAAGAGCTAGGAGCCAAGAAAGCTGCCTTCAACCTGGGAGGATCACGACTGGGTTGCTGATGATAACTGCATCTCTTCCCATCTACCTGCAAGCAAGGCTGATGCTTAACTTGCAGAACTGGTCAGGTGATCAATGGCCCAGACCAGGGTCCTGCAAAACTGCACCCACTGGTAAATAAATCGCCAGTCCGCATCAGGCTGTCCACATAGCCCATTGGAATCCAGCAGCACTGGCCTATTATCTGACATCTGGAATGTTTTTCATAATCCAGCAGAGTCCCCCCGAGCCCGGGCAGACCACACCAGCCATGTCTGCTGTCAGTTTTGGGCAGGAGGGGCTACCACCGCCTCCTTAGCTGTTCCCCTTCCTTCGTACCCCCTGTACTTCTTGGCTTTCTGCTGTTCCCACCTCCACACAGTCTCCACCCGGAGTGACAGACAATGTGACAGTGTGGGAATGCCAGCTCGTGGACTTGTGTGGCAAACCTCAGACTTCATTTTTTAATCGCCTCTACTAGAGGTGGGCTCAATTCTTTATGCTCTAGGTCAGGAAATGGAAGTACCATGAGGTTAAGAACCCGCCTGAGATGGGACTATCCCTTGTTTCAAGTCCCTACACTTTATTTATTTGTGGCACTGGCTGGAACAGTTGGACCCATTTCATGATTGTCTCTGTGGCATCTATAGCCTGGGTCTGCACAGCCCCTGTGAATGAACCCATGGATGGTGGGGGAAGACGAGATCAGGCACCCCGACCTTGAACTCAGTCCCCTCTTCCTGGCCCTCAGTCTGACTTGGTAATTTCGGCACATGGCCTCCCTGTGGCTCCTTTCTCTTTGGCACTCTGTCGACACCATTGAATGGTGTGACCTCAGAGACCCTGGACCAAAGAGAGTCTTCTGGGCACAAATGTACCTGGGACAAAGTCCTCATGGTCCTTCCAAGACTCTCCTGTCCGCCTTTTCTTCTCTCTAGATGGAGGTAGAAAAGCTAAACAAAGCCCCTTATCTGCCTAAACCTAGGAACATCATGGCTGCGCACTGTAGGTGGCTGGAACCAAGGACTGAAGTTTATAATTAACTCATGGCCCAGACAAGTAGCTGGCCTTCTATCAAGAAACTCTCTCCCCATAAGGCCTAAATCCCACTGACAAGCAGTGCTTAAAGCTGCTATGTGCCTGGCAGGGGACAGAAGGTTTAGGTGGCTCTTGAGACGTGTGGTTCGGCAAGCTGGAGTCCTCAGCAGAGACTGGTCATCTCTTGACTGCTGCTTTATCCATCAAAATATTTCTGAACTGTTCCATCTTGACCATATTCTGGGATGCAGGATGGGACCAATTCCTTCCCTCCAGGCAGTATTTCAGGGGTCAGGAGGTCATCTACAGCTTGGAGACTAGAGGTTCATGATGCGGCTGTAGTCGAGAAGCCCTGTTGATTCACAAGACATGTTTCTTCCTTCAATGCCATTCCTGATGCCGACCAGGGAACTCTTGGGGCAGAGCTGGGAAAAGGCATATCCTCAGATCACAGAAGCGGATGCCCTGCCCATCCTCAGAAGCCCATGTCCCATTCCTGTGGAGAGTGAGATGGGGTGGACCTACCTAAGTCTTGCAGGGGCAGGGAAAGTTAGCTTGCAAAGGGTAACCTAGGACAAGCAGAGGCATCCTGGAAGCCTCAGTGTGAGGGACCGGGGGGGGGGGTCTCTCAAGAGCCGCTGACTGGAAAGCTGAGAGAGAATTTGATGAAGGCAGAGGGTTGCAGCGGGCTTGTGGAAAGGGTCTCTGGGTCAGTGACTTTGTCTTCACGGTGAAGAACTGGTTCTGAGGAGGAAAAGTTTACTTCAGCTCATGGTTTCAGAGGTTCAGTCCATCCAGGCATGGGACAGAGGCAGGATGGAGCAGCCCTGCGGGAAGCAGAGCCTGCAGGATGGAGCAGCCCTGCAGGAAGCAGAGCCTGCACTCGCTGGCTTCTTCTTTCTCCCCTTTCATCCTACTGCTAGCCTAGGGGGCGATGCTGCTCACAGGCAGAGAATGGCTCTTCTGGAGTTAACGCTTCTCTGGGGATGTCCTCAGACACACTGACCAGTGTGCTTCACCCGTCTCTTTCTCCACCCCCAAGGTGACAATCAAGATTACCCCATGGTCTTAGGGTTTCTGTTGCTGTGATAAAACACCATGATCAAAAGCCACGTGGCGAGGAAAGGGAGAATTTTACCTCACAACTCTATGCCATATTCCTCTATGGAGGGAAGTCAAGCCCGCTTGCTGGAGGCGGGAGCTGATGCGGCGGCCATGGAGGGATGCTGATCACTGGCTTACTCCTCATGGCTTGCTTAGCCTGCCTTCTCATACAACCCAGGACCACCAGCCCAGGGCTGGCACTGCACTCTGTGGGATGGGCCCTCCCACATCCACTGTTAATCAAGATAATACCCCACAGATTTGCCTACAGACTAATCTTAGGCAGGTATTTTCTCAACTGTGGTTCCCTCTTAGACAACGCTAGTCTGTGTCAAGTTGACCTAAAATTGGACATCACATCCCTCACACTCGTGGCAGAGCAAAGGTGGCAGGATGACTTTCCACGGTAGTTCGAGAGGAGGAAACCCAGGGAGGAAATAGATGTCACAATGCGACCCAGTGCATACACACACTCACATATATACACATGCATGCACACACATGTGCACACACGCACATGACAAGAGTTTCAGGAGGCACATCATTGCAAAGTACTCTGATACATGCTGTCCCTTTTTGGGGTTCTATTAAAAAAAACCATGGTTGCATCTCAGGAAATTGACTTCATGATCCTAAGCCCTAATTTGGAATCTGAAAAACACAGGCTCAGGGGGGTGGGGGTAAACCATGAGGGAAGGTCAGCCAGAAGGGACTGGTGGTAGCTAGACCTGGAGTAGAGCCAGGTTGAGGGGGCAAGGCCTGGATGGGGGGGTAAGTCTGGAGTAATAGAGGTGCTAGAGACAAGAATGGGGAGACAAGTGGAACAGCAGAGGCCTGAACCACTGGCAGAGCTCAGGGATGAGTTACAGACACCACTGGGCAGGACACAAAAGCGTGAGAGAAATCCCTCAAGAGGTGGCTAGGCAGATGCTGTGTGAAGCAAACACTGAAGATAGATCCAAGAGTGTGGCTGGGGGCTGTCACCAGCACTGAAGAGCCATGGGGTCTAGTGGGACAGTCATGGTGAATCCCTCAGGTCTGCTCTGTCTGTCTGTTCACAGTTCACAAAAGCCCTGCTTAGACCTCGGGAACCGGTCAGGGAATGGGAGAGGGGTTCATCCCGTGAGTTCCCATGATGAAATGCCCCAGGCTGGAGGCACTGTAGTCCCTTGCTTTGTCCCCAGGACCCCATGGAGAAGGCTGGGGGTCAAGTACACAGAACACACTCCTTCTCATAGGGGATGGACAGCGGGACAGGTGGTGTGAACAGGGAAGGCAGCATGAACAGGGAAGGCGGTGTGAACAGGGAGAGTGTCAACGCTTTCTGGGGGAGGGACGACTTGGAGACAGAGGTGGTTTCTCCTAGGTGGGCACATAGATTCCAGCTACCCTTTACTACTCTTAAACCTTTGGGAAAACACACCTGTTGTTACTGGCTCTCTGAGGTGGGGCCATCCTCTTCTCACTTCCCAGCCTCATCTATGGGTGATGCTGGAACACGGGTGGAGGTGGTGGTGGTGGTGGTGGTGGTGGTGGTGGTGGTGATAGAGGCTGCCATTTCTAGAGTGGTCTAGACCAGGCATGTTAGGTAGTATATGTTAAGTCATTTGATCTTACCACTACTATGCAGGAAGGGACTCTCATAATTCCATTTTACATACGTAGTAGCCCAAACACAGACAAGCTGAGTAACTTGCCCAAGGCTGCAGAGTAGTGGGCAGTTTGGATCCGAACACACATAGTTTGGGCAGCATCTGCTCTCTCCCACCACACCCCCGGTCCACTGAGTGGACAGGCTCTAGGTCCAGAAACAAAACTCCACGGAGAAGGTGTGCAAGAGCGAGGGACCCTTCTGGGTAGGCATTCTGTCCTCCCTTAGCCTGGAACCTTCATAACCCTATGTGAGGGGCCCACGTAGCCTCCTCTATAAAATTGGAATAACTAGGCTCCTTATCCAGCTGAGTGTTCAACCCAACGCGGCTCAGAAACCCTGTGAGATTATGGGGTTAGGACAGTGGAGGCCATGGAGTGCCTGTGTGCCAGCCTCTCAGGTTGGAAACGTGGTTTGATTTCCTTAGTGTGAGCTACTAAGTGATGCCCGGGAGGCAGATCATTAACACAGAACCTTTTCTTCCGTGAATCTCCAGTCAGCCTGGATGTTCAGACAAGGTGCAAGTAAGCACAGGTCAGGCCAGGTCACAAGGGACCCACACTGGTGTTCTTGGATTTGCTGCTCCAGCTGGAGTCCCAGGCCCCACATTGTCGGCGTCTCCTAAGAGATGCAGTCTCCGGCCCAGACCTGCTGTGTGTGGGGCGGGGTCTGCATTTCCCCCACATCTGTGGCTTCTGAGCACATTCTGAGAAGTATCGTCTGAGTGACCTCCTGGGAGCATGGTGCAGGGTGGGAGGAGAAACATAACATTTAGCTAAGGTTTAATCTTCCCAAGAATTCAGAAAGAAAGGCTGACGGTCAGCAAACAGCATCTCTCATCCTATATCCGGCAGTTTTCTTCATTTGTTCATCCATACATGCCTCCATCCATCCACACATGGATCTGTCCATCCACACATGTATCCGTCCAAGTTTCTGTACAGCGGCTATAAAATAGTGCATGCTGCTGTTTTATAGACCCCCTGGAGGGGGGCGGGGGAGAGAAAAAGAAAGTGCTCCTGTTTGAGGAGAAATGCACCAAACACCAAATTACATAGGAGTTTAGTTACATCGTCTCAAGTCCTCTCCTCAGACGCTTTATCTTGACTGGGCAGCTTGCCTCTGTTCTCTGAGGGTGGCTATCCTCCCTACTGGTCACTATTATCGGGGTAGCCCAGTCTCTGGGGCTTCATGTTCTTCTGGCCTGCGGGACCACCCTTGAAGAAGGAGAGACTAGCTTTGGGCTTATTTCCTCCAAAGAGGGTACCACCTTGGATACATTGTATCCCACATCTATCAGCTTTAACAATGTAGCCCTGCGGGGAGAGCAAGCCCACAGAGTCACTTTTCTATGTGTGTGGGCCAAGGTTGCCTCTGTCTTCCATCTTTCTCTGTTCTACCCACTTAGGTACCTGAATTAGGCAACTCCATGTGTTTTCCCCCCTTTGTCCTCACCAGGTTGCAGGGACTAGAATCAGACGTCTGGTCATCCCTGCATCCCCCCAACCCTGTGATACCCTTGGGGGCCATGATGGGAAAGAGATGAGGCCAGCAGCGGCCTCACAGGGCTCCTCTGTGGAGCGAGGCGAGGTGCTGGCAATCAGCCTTGTGTGGGAGGCAGCTGCAGGGCTAGGTCCTCTCCCTCCCACCATTCCTCTCTCCCCCACCTCCCCACCTCCTTCGGCAGGAGGAGCCTGAGGGGAGGCTGCTGGTGGCCTCCTCCCGGGCTTTGAGATTCTCTGATCTCCCAATGGGCCCCAGTTCTCTCTAACAAAGATAGATGCTCATTCCCAGCAGGAGCTGGATTCTTCATCACACAACGAACAGCACTTCTGCTGGATGATTGATGACACAGGGGGCATCGCTAATTACTGCTCAGTGGTGCAGGGATAAACTCATCCCCCTTTCGTGTTTCTGGAAAATCTGCTTCACTTCCTCTTCTAGCCCCTCAGGGGCAGGGTCTTCCTCTCGCGCTTGGTGTGACTGTACCTCTGGCATAGGTGTTCAATGACGGTTTCGAACCAGGAGCCCCCATTTCTTCTGTTTCCTCCTGGGACCCACAGCAAGTGAGGCCACCTATGGCTCTGCTAGAAAAGGACCCGCATGGCCACATGGGTAGGGACACGTAGCCCAGAGCAGAAACTTGGTGGTCTCATCAAGAAGAGGGACAGAGAACGAAGCTGAGACAGAAACACTTGAGCACAGAGCACTGGGTAGGTGGAGGGGCACCGAGTAAGTAGAGGGGCACCGGGTAGGTGGGGCACTGAGAAGTTCAAACCCTATCACACAGGGGTAGAGAACCCGGCACCATCATTTATTACTGCACCCAGAGGTCTTCACACAGAAAGTTCTTGGTGATCTCAGAGCTGCGGGAGGTCATCTGGCTTCTGCTGCCTCTCAGAGGCTGGGGGCTTGTCTATGTGTTCTCTCAGGGGACACCTGTACTTGGAAACACACAAGTACGTGCACATAGATAATAATGGATGCGTTCTGAAGAAATTTGCCTTATGCAGGAAATTGACTGCTTATGCCCAGACCTAGATGGTACAGTCTGGCACAGCAGGCTGTGGTGTAGCCTACTCCTCCTAGGGCCACGGTGGAAAGAGCAGCTGGACGGTGTTTAAGTCTGGTATCAGTGTAAAACGCTACTTCTCAGTGAGCTGTATTTCTCTGATCGAAAGATTTATGTTATGTAATTGTGTGTATAGGCGGGGTAGATGAGCCCGAGCGTGGGTGCTCACAGACCCCATAAAGAGCATCGAATCCTCCAGGTGCCAGAGTTACAGGCAGGTGTGAGCCACTAGACATGGGTGCCGGGACCTGAACCTGGGTCCTCTGTAAGAGAAGCACACACATTTAATAGTCAAGCCATCTCCCCAGCCATTAACCTGCTCTTTAATAAGTAAAGGCTGTGCCCTCTAGAACAACAATTAGAAGCTAATATAGTAAATGCATAAGCAAACAGTAGCTCATTATCATCAGCAAATGGGAGGTGTCGAAGATAATTTTACTATGTGTTTTCTCTCAAGCAGCTGGCACCACAGTAGGTTTGTGTACATCAGCATCACCCCAAACACACGAGGAATGTGTTCTGCTACAAGGCTCGCGTGGCTGCAGTGCCACCAGGCCACAGGAATTTCTCAGCTCCATTATAATCTCACGGAATAACCGCTGTATGTGCAGTTTGTTGTTCTTCGTTGGTGTTGCTGCTTGGCTTGCCCATTTCCCTCCCTCCCTCCTTTCCCTCTCTTTCTGCGTGTGGGCACGCAGGGCTTCTCTCTCTCACTCTGTGCCTCCACCAGCCCATTTGTCCATCACAAAGCAACGGAGTGCGTCCTCTAGACAAGACGGAGCAAACAGGCTAACACTGTCCTTGTTCTGGGAGCATTTCGCCATTTGGCAGAAACTACAAAAGGCTAACACAGCTCAGCAAGATAAACACTGAGGGGAAGGAGTGATGGATTTAGTGGGAACATGGGCAGGGGTGGGGTGGGGAACTGATCCACTTAGGAGGTCAGGAACACTGTCCCTTGAAAGACAAATGGCTAGGCGTTAGCTGAGTCACAGTGGGTAGGTAGGGGAAAACCAAGAAGAGGTGGGGCCCCAGCCGGCATGTCCCATTCAGAAATGGGAAGTCCTACTATGTCCTCTCCAGGGTCACCACTCTGTTTCCTTCTTTTGGCAGCAGGTAAATTAATGATTTCCTTACTGTGTTCCCACTAAATCTAGGGCATCTTGTTTTATGTCATGGAAATACTTGTGCCAAGTCCTATCAGCTCTTCCTCATTTCTTTGCTCTCAGAGGCTTCAGATGTTTGGAAATCAATGTCTCTGCCTACCTTGCCACCATGACACCAGCTATCTCTCTGAGGCCTCTCCTAGGGAGCAAGAAGCTGGCTGGCAGCCAGGTGGTGGTGGTGCACGCCTTTAATCCCAGCACTCAGGAGGCAGAGGCAGGCAGATTTCTGTGAGTTTGAGGCTAGCCTGGCCTACAAGAGCTAGTTCCAGGTCAGGCCCCAAAGCTACAGAGAAACCCTGTCTCCAAAAACAAAACAAAACAAACAAACAAACAAACAAACAAAGCTGGCTGGCCCCAGTCATGCTGTATAGAGAGAAGGCCTATTGGCACATCTTGGTAGGCATATGATCACTGTCCCAAAGTGTGTTGGACAAATAAAACCTTGGCTTGACAGTGGGGATAAAGGACAGAGCTAAAGTTGTGTAAAGTTGTGTAAAGGCTGTGAGGTAAGGAGTCTCAGAGGCTTCTCCTAGAATCTGGTTCTGCTCAGATTGTCAATGTGGGTAAGTTAGTCTGTTCCCACATGGGTGGGGCTGTGTGAAGGTTGGGGCAGGCTGAGGGTGTGTGAGGGTAGCTGTGCATGTCTTCCATGTAACCCTCCCCCCCACTGTGTCCTTCATTCCTGTCCTCTTCATTGCTCTCTGAGTCACCATGATCCCTGGGAGCTGGAGTGTAGAGAGGAAGCCTGGGGCCCTTGAGGGCCCTGGTCAGACCTGAGCCTTGGATGGGACCCTTGAGGGCTCTGGTCAGTCCTATGGGGATACCTGAGCCTTGGATGGGACCCAATAGCAGCCTCCAGTTGTCCTATTGATCCTCGGAACCAAGTCTAATGTCATCTTCATTTAGCACAGAGCAAGATACTGTCCCCCACTCTGTGACACACCAGCCAAGGAGGGCTGGAATAAGGGCCAGCACAACCTGTAGGAACGCAGTGCACCATAGTGGTAGCCGTCGTCAGAGCCTGCAGACTCTAGAACACCCAAAGTCTCACTGTCCTTATTAATGGCCTGTGTTCTGATATTCATATTGCTGACTAAATTAGTTTTAAATACTCATCTTTTTTTGAGGAATCATACACAATAAAACTGTACAATTCCTGTATCTAAGGAGCAGTTCTGATCATTTGTACTTGCATGGACTTCAAGGTCCTAAACTAAGCAACCTTTCCTCCCGTCTCTCTGCCATTCACCTGCCTCCTGCCCACACCCCAGCTGTCACTGATCAGTTTTTGTCATTGTAAATTTGCAATCCTCCTGCCCCTACACCCCAAGTGCAGAGATCACAGGCAGTCCTCACTGTGCTCTGAAACAGTCTCCTGTATATTCTAGACTGTCTGGGGTGTGGACAAAGCGTGTATGCAGTGGACGTGCAGGTGACTCTCTGCCTGGGGGCTTCATCCCAGCTCCTGGTATAAGACTTCTCCCCAGGGAAGGTTAAGACCACTTCCACAAGCTACTTAAATTGCTCCCCACCAGAGAATGCACACGTGGTACGTGGTGGTGGTTTTCACATGGTCTCCTCTTCTCTCTCTTCCCCCTGCCATGCTTTCTTGGTGCCACCTGAGAGCATTGCATTAAACATGGGCATCTTTTCTTTGATCTAATTTGGCCTGATTGGAATTATTTGCGTCGGTGAAGAGGCTCATTTCTTAAGATAAACCTAACAGTGACCTCTATTGTTGAACAGAGTAACTGAGTATCATCACATGGTAAGATTTAGTGTCTTACTGAGAGAAACTATTAAATAAATGGAACCTCCTGAAACTGGGAAGCTTCTGTAAAGCAAAGGACATGGTCAACAAGACAAAATGACAGCCTATAGAATGGGAAAAGGTCTTCACCAACCCCACATCAGACAGAGTGTTGATCTCCAAAATATACAAAGAACTCAAGAAATTGGTCATCAAAAGAACAAATAATCCAATAAAAAATTGGGGTATAGACCTAAACAGAGAACTCTCAACAGAGGAATCTAAAATGACTGAAAGACACTTAAGGAAATGCTCAACATCCTTAGCCATCAGAGAAATGCAAATCAAAACAACTCTGAGATTCCATCTTACACCTGTAAGAATGGCCAAGATCAAAAACACTGATGACAACTTATGCTGGAGAGGATGTGGGGTAAAGGAACACTCCTGCATTGCTGGTGGGAGTGCAAACTGGTACAGCCCCTTTGGATATCAGTATGGCGATTTCCCAGAAAATTAGGAAACAACCTACCTCAAGACCCAGCAATACCACTTTTGGGTATATACCAAAAGGATGCTCAATCATACTACAAGGACATGTGCTCAACTATGTTCATAGCAGCATTATTTGTCATAGCCAGAACCTGGAAACAATGACCCTCAACTGAAGAATGGATAAGGAAAATGTGGTACATTTACACAATGGAGTACTACACAACAGAAAAAAATGACATCTTAAGATTTGTGGGCAAATGGATGGATCTAGAAAACATCATATTGAGTGAAGTAACCTAGACCCAGAAAGACAAATATCATATGTACTCACTCATAAGTAGCTTTTAGACATAAAACAAAGAAACATAAAAAACATAAAACAAAACCAGCCACAATTCACAATCCCAGAGAACCTAGACAACAGTGAGGACCCTAAGAGAGACATACATGGATGTGATCTACATAGGAAGTAGAAAAAGACACAATATCTTGAGTAAATTGGGAGCATAAGGGTCAAGGGAGAGGATAAAAGAGGAGGGGAGAGGAAGGGAGGGGAGTGGAAAAAATATATAACTCAGTAAAATCAATAAAAAAGATTTAGTGTCTTGTTCTTTTCTACTGCTAAGTCATGCTATGTCATACTAATAAACAAGAGCATTTTTTCTCATTTGCTTTCTTTTTATTAAGATTGCATTTTAAGAAATGGTTTGGGCTTGTTTCTGGACTGTGGTGCTATCATGACCCAGTGCTTGATGTTGGAGGTTTCAAAAGAGGAGATTCCAGATTGTGCCCATGGAGACAGCACGCATGGCTGCAGCCTCCCTTCCAAGACCACAGGTCAGCTGGAAGACACCATGCTTCCAAACTGCTTCCGAGTTTCTGAAGGACCTGTGACCGTCTTGTCTCACTGGCCAGGGAGACAAACATAGAGGGTCACAAGAGCCAGGGATGAACTGAATCATAGCCTCTTCCAGGCAGCCATGAATTTGGCAAGAGGAAGAGGGGACAGTTTGAGGCAGTGGTTCTCAACCTGTGGGCCATGACCCCATTTAGGGTCGCACACGGGACATTTATATTAATAATTTATAAAAGGAGCAACATTACAGCTATGAAGTACCAACGAAAATGATTTTATGGTTGGGAATCACCACAACCTGAGGGACTGTATTAAAGGGTCGCAGTGTTTAGGAAGATTGAAAACCGCTGATTTAAGGCATAATAGTGTTTCTCCAGAGCCATCCCAGTGGTGACCTTCTCAGAGGGAGAGTTGAAAACAACAGCCTGTGTTGGCTCTTGGATGTAGTAACCCTCTACAAAACCTGTTGGGTCTTTTATGCATGGACTCAGAGGAGCTAGTATGTGGGCTCTGTCCTGGTATGCTGGGGATCTTCTGGTTTAGGAGGGAAATTGGCATCCAAGGGAGGCTCAGTTCCTCAGTGATGTTACGCAGTGAGTATTTGGGTTAGGCAAAGCTGCTGCACCAGAGATATGTCCACAGAGGGACGACAGCAGCCAGAGAGACCTTTCTCGGGCACCACCAGGCGTCTGTGTGATGCGGAGCGCACAGGCTCTGTTGTTGGCTGATTCCCCGTCACGTATGCACCTTTCCACCACTCAGTACTGCCACAGAGGCAGTTGCCATGCCCCACACATCTGGCAGAGTCTATACAGGAGACTGATCGTTCTCTGCAAGTACCAATAACAGGACTGACTGGCTTGGGAAGCGAAGGTACCTTGCAGGTCCTACAGACGACGTGTGTGTGCGCGCGCGCGTGCCAGGCACAAGCCCAGAGCTCCTTTCGTTCGAGCTTTGGAAGCAGAATTCCCAGAGCCAGCGAGCAAGGCAGCTAAGGTTGGGCTCTGGAGGGCCTGAGGCAAAAATCAGCAAAGGGGGCAGGCTCAGAGTGCTGTGGGCGTGGCTTCAAACGTTACATCCCCCGTCTTCTACAACCCTGTGAAGCCCTGGAAACGAGGAGCAGCGTGCCCACTGTCTACTTTCCTGCTCACGTTTCTAGTGAGACTGGAGAGGCCAGGGTCCTCCCTCACCTCCCAACCACACTATGACCCGCGAACATTTCTGAAACTTTCTGCTTCCAGTACATTCCTGTTTTCTTTCAGTATCAGTTCGGCTTAACTTCCTGGTACAATCAAAGCATCCCCACTTCCCATAGAGGGTTCGCACTCGAAGAACCTAGGGGGATAATGTGGTACGATCAGAGCCATTGCACCCACAAAAAAACAAAAAACAAACAAAAAAAAAACAACAAAAAAAAAACCACCAGGGCCCCAGGCTCTACATTTAAGTAAGTGGATAGGATTTGGTTTGTTTGTATTTCGTAAGTAGATGCACCCCTAATTCTGGGGTTAGGCCACACCCTCTGCCCCCACTGACAGAAATAACCCAGCACAGGTGTTGTTTTACACAGATAACCCGGATGGAGCAGACTATAAATAGCCATTATGTGTCCCTTTCAGTGAGCACTTTGTTTTCCTATCTTAAATTCGAGTCTGAACATGAAGTAAGGAACTTGAAGATTTGGATCCTTCCTGTCAAAACCAGAGCCTTGCTCCACCGGTTTGAAAGAGTGTTCTCTGTGCAAGTACAGTGTCAGGAAGGACTCGGGGAGTCCTCAATACCTTGCAGGCTCAGCCCGGACCCCATAGACGGATCTGCTTTGTATCCCCAGGGCCTCTGCAGGATGGAGCGTAAAACAGGGCCTGTTCACATCCTTCTGGGCCTGGGAATCAGTGGGGTTGAGGTAAAACCTGTTCCTGGCGTCATTCATTCTTCATACAACCAAGCCACTTGCTAACAGAGGTAGATTATAATGCAACTACCCTCTATTCTCTTTCCCACCCCAGACCTTTCTTCAAGGCGGAGGAGCTGAAGTCACTGTTGAAGTATTAAGTATACTTTTGAGAAAAGGAATGGAAGGGGCTGGGATTGGAGCTCGGTGGGGAGTGCCCAGTATGCATCAGGCACTGATAAAAAAAGAGAGAGGAGAGAGAGAGCGCAAAGTAGAAATTGTTCCTGCTGACACAGACTGTAACTATCCTGGAAGATCCAGAACCAGCATGGCGCTGATAGTCACTTAGGTTTGGGTAAATGTGCTTCTAATGTCACCCTGGTTTCTACACAAAACTTTCGGAGCCAAGAGTGTCCTTTAGTGCTGTAATAGACCAGGATGAAGAGCTCTGATGTTCTGATGCACTATGGTTGATGACAATTGGTCTGTCATAAAGAGAGCTAGTAGTTAGACGTTCCCAATATAAAGAAATGGTAAATGCCTGACACGGTGGGTTTGCCAACCATCCTGCTCTATGACAGACATACTTAAATACCACTCTGTACTCCACAAATCTGTGTAATTATTATGTGCTAATTAGAACTTAAAAAAAGAAGATCGTGGCTTTTCATTGACCTGGTGTGTTGAATGAGAAGAGCCTAAGCGCTTGCCTGGATGTGTCTTGCTGCAGGCTGGTGTCTGCCCACCCTTGGAGAGATAGCTCCAGTCAGGTGTCTTAGGGGTACTACTGGACTGGGTCAGGATGAACCCACAAAGTCACTGTCCCTCAGCGACCTCACTTCTCAAGTAGGGTCCAAAGGGGAGGCCTTTCATGTGAGTGATTTGGGAAGACTGCTGGATCAGCAGTGTGCACATGGAACCCGAAGAACGGAATTTTTCTTTCAAAAGTCCCTTTAGTTCAGCTCAGACAGTGTTGGTGGGAGGGAGCTCCCATGTTGTGCCTAACCCAATGGATTGTTATTCACCTGCCAGTTGGATGGATGACAGGTCCCCGTTCCTGCTCTAGGAAGGACCTGGGACACTTGCGCCCTTGCTACAGTAGGGGATAGGAGTTCCCTGCTACTATATCGACTTTGCTCTGTAGTGTTAAGTGTCAGAGTTGGGGCTGGGGGGCAGAAAGGCCATCAGAGCAGTGTCAAGAGTAGCTCAGTCCAGGGACAGGAGAGAAGCTGCAGTTCCTGTCACACAGAGCAAAAAGCTGTGCCACAGAGCCAGTTCCAGATGCTCTTGACATGGCCGAGACAGCTACCGACTCTAGAGCCTGCCCAGACTTACTGTGAGCTCTTCATTGCTGTCTGTGTGGATGACAGCTTTGGGGGAGGCGGTGTAGCATCTCTGCTTGATAGATGTGGGGACAACGGCACAATGAGGGTGACAGAGTTCTCTGATTGCCCTGGTACACTAGTTTGGTGATTTTTAAAAATGAGTCAGCTTTCCTTTTGTGCCGCTTGGAGCCTTTGACCACAGGGAGCTGTGACTGTAACGTGTGGAAGCGGCTGCTTGCGTGGCAGCCTCACCTTCTGGTGGCAGAGGGTGGGGTCTTCTCTGGGGACAAAGGAGAAAACCAGGCATCACGGGTGAGGCTGAGCCCTCCTCCAGAGGCCCTGGGAGAGGCTGGTGGGGACTCTGCCAAGGAATGAAGTGGCTAGGCATAAAGGACGGTTTATTAGGTGTTCCACGTGTGCTTCAATGCCGTCATGGTTGGAATGTCGTGGTTTATTTATCTCTACACCATGAGCCCTCCAATGATGCCAAAGTATTTAGAACCGAGCTATACTGGTACTACAATAAAATTAAAGTTTAAAAGCCCGAGACCTACTAAATCATTAAAATCCTGGAGAGGGTTGTTTTAGGACCTCTAGGGAGCTGGGTGAAAAGTTAGTGGAACGAATAAATTTGCTTTATTTGGGCATCATAAACATCAGCTACCTAGAATTCCAGAAAGAAAATGATTGGAAAATAACACAGCTATTTTTTTAAAAAAAAAAGACATTTATTTCAAAGATCGTGGGTAGCAAATGGATTAAAAAAAACATGGTCTGTGCATACAGCAGGCTGTAAGGAAGGAAACCCTGTCCTGTGCTGTGTGGATTAAGGACAAATGCTGTATAGCTCCATTTAGTAAGGAGCCAGAGTCTCTAAACTCACAAAGACAGAGAGTCCCAGGTCCTATACTGTGTGCAACTCTTCAGTCCTATGCTCCCTTTGGACCCTGCCTGAAATAAAAGACAATTCAACCAAACTAGAGATTCCCGACTTGGGTCTGTCACACTGTACTTCTCAGCCTTGCTGCTGGAAGCGCTAATCCTCAAGCATGAGGAATCCGCCATTTGGGAGGGCTGCCAAGCACTCCGTGTCTTTGAGGACACACAGCCCTCTTGGCAGTCCTCCATTCTGGGTAAGATGTGCTTTGGGTGCATGCTAGCAGCACCACCCGCCATGGCCATCCCGCCCGCCCTCCCTCGCTTCAGCGAGGCAGGCTCCTCAGAATCACCCAGATCCCTGCCAGCACCTGCAGTCAGGGCTGTTCTTTGGGATGGTGGCGCACCTGGGACAACAGACACAGGAGCATGTCTACATCAGCCCAGGTCCTGCCCCAAGCAGGGGCTCTGAGAAGCCTGTGGATCCGTCTGGAGCCACCTGTGTTTCCTACACAGCACAGACTCTGCCTTACGCTTCTTCAGCGCACAAGCGAGATGGCTTTGGCAGTTACCAGTCTCCAAAGAGAACAGCTTTAAGACTGAGTTCTTGACGTTTCCTTCACGGATGCTGCATTCCTTTAAGAAGCAGCGAAAGTCTTTCCTGGAGAAACTCCAAGGGCTTTGCTTGCTTACACAACCACCCGTGTAGTGTCTACTGCAAGTTCATGATAGCTACTTCTGGGTGGGAGAATTAGGATTTCTCCCCCTTGCTTTCTTCTTCATATTTTATCATCCTGTCTGATTTTTAAACTTTTTTAGCATGGGCTGTTTTTAATAAAAGCAGTAAAATAATTATTTTAAAAAGAAATAGCATTCACACACATACATACACACGTATGGAGAGAGAGAGAGAGAGAGAGAGAGAGAGAGAGAGAGAGAGAGAGAGACACACAATGAAGCATAATTAATAAAAACTCAGAGACAGATATTAGGGTTCAACCTGAAGACCAGAAAAGCAAAGCAACCAGTCACTGGCTCTTACCTTGACCTCAATCTGAAAATGGTGATCCCGCCTCCAGGAAACCTCACAGAGAGACAGTGACAATTTTGTTTTTCAGTCACTGGTAGAATGTGGCCTGGCTGTCTTATGCTCATTGTGTGGCTATGTTTGGTAGGGATGGGCCAGCAGTATTTTGAATATCAGTATGTGGGGAAGGGTCAGATTAATGCCGGAGAGGCTGTGGACTGTTTAATCCTTCCTGTTCCAAGGCCATGTGACTGAGAGGTGGGGCAGGGCTTTTTTTTTTCCTTCACGACACAGAGGGACCAGGTCTGTCCTGTGGATGTAACACTGACCATTTGCCATCCTCCCTGATTGAGAAGTCGAGGTTGTGCTGGCTAGCTTTATTTGACACAACCTAGAGTCATTTGGAAAGAGGGACTCTCAGTTGAGAAAATGCCTCCAACAGATTGGTCTGTAGGCAAGTCTGTAGTGCATATTTTTAATTAGTGAATGATAGGGAGGGCCCAGCACATTGTGGGTGGTGTCATCCCTGGGCTGGTGGTCCTGGGTTCTACAAGAAATCAGGCTGAGCAAAGTATGGGGAGCAAGCCAGTAAACAGCACCCCTCCATGGCCTCTGTGTCAGCTCCTGCCTTCAGGTTCCTGCCCTCTTTGAGTTCCTATCCTGACCTCTTTCGATGATGGGCTATAATGTGGAAGTATAAGCCAAATAAACTCTTTCCTCTCCAATTTGCTTTTGGTCATGGAGTTTCGGCACAGCCACAGTAACCTTAACTAAGACAATGGCTTTGGGACTGATGACCAGGGCGGTGGGGGAATGAAAAAATGGCAAACACACGAGAAGCTGCCATTGGTAGGCCATGCACTTTGAAGATGCACCAGAAGCTCAGCCATTTATTATATACAGCTAAACGAAGAGTTGGGTTTATTATATACATCTGAGGGAAGAGGTGGGTTTATTATATACAGTTGAAGGTGGGTTAGGTTATTCCAGGAGGGGGGTTCCCTGTAAGAGATCAGTCTCAGGCTGCTGTCATCCATGAGGAGGAAGCTGTGGTTGCTACTTTCTGCACACATTGTCAACAACCATACTTGACCAGGGGAAGGGCTTGTCACGCCTATAGGTCCTTGACACGGCCGCGGTTATGCTGACAATACACATTCACTCAGGATTCCATCTGCTCCCCACACTCTCTGTTCAACTGGCACTGCTCTCAGCCCTGTCTGGGTCCATGGAGAGCCCCAGGACACAGACTAGTACTGAAGATGGAAGCACAGGCAGAGGGGAAGTAAGGCTGCAGTTTGTCTCAGCAAAGGATGTTCCTACAGGGTTGTCCCAGGGCCCACGCCTTTACCCCCCCCTGCAGGAGCAGGAACTGTGTGTGGCGGATATTTGTAGGAAGGCTGTCATTGGAGGAGCTACTAGCTAAGGGCTCAGCTGTAGTTCCTGTTATGTCTCATCCACGGATACATTCTGTTATGTATCCTCATCCACGGATCTGGTAGGACAGATGCTGTGTTCTGGGGCTCTCTAGGCAGCACATCGATTACAGCCTATCTATTTCTGGGTGCTTGTTCTCCAGGCTGAGAAATACCTACCCAAGTATTTCTCGGTACCCCGAGGATAGAGGTTGATGGCAACTGTGCCTCGAGGCATCTCAGTGTCCATCCTCTGTCCCATCTAGCTTGGTGGAAGCCTACTCCAGTGACCAACCTCCAGTAGAGGTTCCAGAAAGATCCTGACTTTAGTAGATTGTCACCAAGAGCTGAACTGACAGTTCTTTCTGATACCTCAGCAACTAGGTGTAAGATCACATAAGGCCAGGATGTCATTCACGATTCTTGTACTAGCACATAGTGAAGAACTTCAAGAAGACTGAAAGCAATTCAAAGCAGTGCATAGCTCGATGAAAGGGAGAGGTTAGTTACATTAAAAATCAAATATGTATTTGAAAGTCATTGTTTCAAATCCTTCTTATCGTCTGGTTTATGAGCTTGCATTGGTATGGGCATCTGGGCAGTAGCAATGTGGTTTAAAAAGAGTGTGCTGTAGCAGGATGGGCAAAACCCTTCACCAGGACCTCCAAGTTCTTCATCTGGATGTACACTGAGGATATTGTGCTAAAGATATCTAGAGGCTCTTGCATTCTACAAGCCCATGAGTGCCTGATAGGGCTATATCATATAGTGAAGATCTTTGCAAAACATTAGTGAGAGAAATGGCCACAGGATCACCTTGTTCTTGCATAGCTCTGTGCTTTTAATTTAGCAGACACGAAGACTGGCGGAGTGCAGAGATGAAGATAGCTAGACACACGCGCAGGAGAGCAGGACTGAGGGTATTGTCACATGGACACAGGAGTGCCAGCTGCTTTCCTATGGTACCATTCAGTTGGAAGAGGAGTAAAGGAGAGATCACATTGCCAGCTGAGTCCACTGAAGAGTAACTCCTGGATAAAGGCATTTGATGCCATCTTAAGGACTTGGGGCAAGGGAGAGGGTTTTAGATGTGGTCACGATGCTCAGAAGGACGACAGGTGGTTATGGGTAGTTTGTGCATGGGTGTGATGGGTAGTTTGTGCATGGGTGTGATGGGTAGTTTGTGCATGGATGTGATGGGTAGCTTTTGCCAGCTTGACACAAACTAGAGTCACCTGGGAAGGGGCGACTTCGGCTGAGGCATTTCCTTTGTCACAGTGGCCTGTAGGTCACTCTGGGGGCGTTTTCTGGATTCATGACTGATGTGAGAGAGCCCAGCCCACAGCGGGCAGTGCCACCTCTGGGCAGCTGGTCCTGAATTGTGTAAGAAAGCAGACTGAGCAAGCCCTGGGCTGTAACTCGGTAAGCAGAACTCTGTCACGGCTTCTACTTTAGTTCCTGCCTCTGGGCTCCTGCCTGGAGTTCCCTCTGCCATGAATCATTACCTGAAAGTATAAGATGAAATAAATCTTTTCTTCCCAATGTTGCTTTTGGGCCCAGTGTTTGTCACTGCATCAGAAAATAAACTGGAACGTGGGTGAGGCGGGACCTCGGTGAGGTTCTGGGAGGTAGAGGTGGAAGACAGTTTGAGGGTTAGCTGCAAAATGGCCTTGAATATATAGATTCTGTCTCCAGCGAGTAGGTAAGGCAGGGGATAGTGGATTTCTTTCTTTCTTTCTTTCTTTCTTTCTTTCTTTCTTTCTTTCTTTTTTTTTTTTTTTTTTTGTTTTTCGAGACAGGGTTTCCCTGTAGTTTCTAGAGCCTGTCCTGGAACTAGCTCTTGTAGACCAGGCTGGTCTTGAACTCACAGAGATCTGCCTGCCTCTGCCTCCCGAGTGCTGGGATTAAAGGCGTGCGCCACCGCCGCCCGGCTGGGATAGTGGATTTCTGAGCAATGGAATGTCATGATAAAAACTGTATTAGTCCTCTTTAAAATAATTTCAATTGATCTAACTTCAGCTTACTGCTCCTTTACAGCCTTCACAGTGTTAGGCCCCTTTGTTTTTTAGTTGTAGAATTTCCTTAAAAAAAAATAAAAAACAAAAATCTCACTCTTTTTTTCTTTTTTTCTTTTTTTGCTGAAATTCTCCATCTGCTCACTGATTGTGCTGAACTTTTCCTTTAAATCCTAAGTATATTAAAATTAATTGTTCTTGAGTCTTTGTTACTTTCAACAATGGCTACCTTGAAATTGTTTCTATCACCTATTTTTTAAAATTATTATTACGGGTCATATTTTTCTACTTCTTCATGTAGCTGGAATGAATAATATTATGCATAGTACATAATATTATAATGATATGCTATATAGGGAATCTAAAGACAAGAGTTTTACTTTGGCAGCTGTTAAGTTACTGGAAGACTCTGCTGAGCCTGTTGGGCTTGACTTTCTTTACCAAACCTGGACTATTGAGGTTCCTGCCTTTATCCTTAATGGATTGTTTTTATTCCTTTTCCTGTGGCATGACCTTTCTGAGGCCACACCTCCTCCAACAAGGCCACACCTTCTCTAACAAGGCCACACCTCCTAATCCTTCCCATACAGTTCCACCAAGTATTCAAATACAAGGGCCCATGGGGGCCATTCTCAGTCAAACCACAACAGATACACGACAGAGTATTTGCTCCTCATACACTTGGCTTCCCAGTGCCACAAGAAAACAAGCAACAAAAGTCCTTGTTGGTCACTTAGTAGCCATGTGTTCTTGAAGATGACCCATGTGCAATGACTGTCTCACAGGAAACAACTCTAGATCCTATCCCAGAGTATGAGTGCCAAGAAGTGCTCAGTGGTATAATTATTTTTCCAAGTTTTGGAAAATCTGGAAATAAAAGAAATAGCTAAAAGGAACTAAAATCACACCACTTCCATCATGCACTGTGTTTGTTTTTGCACTTGCTCCAACACCTCTTAAGGAAAGATTAGGATCACTTCATTCACAGTGCTTGTGGTTTCCCTAGAGCAGGGCTTCTCAGCCTTCCTAATGCAGCAACCCTTTCATAGAGTTCCTCATGTTGTGGTGGCCTCCTCCCCAGCCATAAAATTAGCTTTGTTGCTACTTCATAACTATAATTTTACTACTGTTATGAACTGTAATGTAAATATATGATATACAGGACATCTGATATGCTACCCCCATGAAAGGGTCATTCGACCCCTCCAAAGGGGTCAGAACCACTGCCCCAGAGCTTAATTACTATTAAATAACATTTTTTTTCAGGGTTCAAAGAATTCCATTGCCTTCGTGAACCACAAATCAATGAATTCCTTAATATTTGGCCTTCAGATTGGTTCTAATTTTCACTGTTATCAATGCTGTTGCAATGAGCATCTTTGTGTCTGTCTGATGGAATCCTTCTTGCAGATTATAAAAGGAGGAATTATGGCGCTGAAGGGCACATGATGAAGACCTGAGATGTGAGACTGACACCCTTGGGCAGCGTTTAAGACTTGGAAGTGAACTGAGTCATCCGAATAGGTAGGTTCTGATAGCTATCTGTCTGTTCCGCGTCGCCGAGAACCATGAGCCCAGACACTCAGGTGATTGGTTGAGTAGAATCTCCCTGGACTGCTTCATTGTGGTCAGCCACCTTCATCTGTGCTCTCTCTTGCGTAATCAAAAAAATCCTGACGTATTATTCCCTCTGCTTTTTCTCCCCCACCCTGGACTTCTGAAATTGGGATTTCACGTTTGTGAGGCCCAGCAGGGGGTTATAGCTTATTAACTAACTGCGCATGCGCCAACAGTTCCCTGGGTCTCAATTTCCTCCGCGTCTGAACTTTATGTCTCCATGCGACCCTTTGGTGGGCTCTAGGTGGCTGCTTTCCATTAGCTCTCTGACAGGGCAAAGCCCATAGGTCGCGGTTTGAAAGCAGAGCCAATCCCTTTGAACTCTCCCCGGGAAAGCCACAGGTCTGAGTCACCCACCGGGTTAGGAAGTCACCTGGGTAAGGCAGGTATCCACTGAGTTCATCTGACTCACTGTGTTGATTCTAATGACTGCTTTCAGAGGGATAAGACTGTTCCAAGCAGGAGGCCGCCAGAGTCCTCTGTCCTGCCCATTCTTGGCCTCTTCCGGCCACTGAAGCCATGTTTCTCAGCCTCTGATCTGCAGCCACACACCTGGATAAACTTAGGTTAAGCGGTAGAATCCTTAGGTCCTTCCAGCTGCAGTTGAGCTGTAATTGCCTGGACGTTTGCGAACCATTTGATGTCCAAACTCTGTCACCAGGGCCTTCCAGGTAAGGCTGGCGGAGGGAGAGAGGCCTGGAGATCCTTGCCTTTTAATGTATCCCAGGTATTCCGAAGGGGTATTTGTTTCCCCTCTGCTTCTCTAATTGATGCAGCTGTTGCTCGGCCTCATCTGCATTAAGCTAAATATTATGTCTTTGTAACATTTTTTTGATCTTCATTAATTATAGCCCAGGAAAGCTGACAAAGGCAACCTGCCTCTTTAATATAAACAAGATTAATTGCACGGTTCCTGCAGAAAATGAACTACTAGCAGTTTAACAAAAAATGTTTGTCTTTAAGCAGCCTTTGGATAAAAAAAAAAAAAAAAAGAATTAAAACTGTTACAGGAAGTGCCGAAGCTGCCAAATTACCATGCCCGCGAGCCTCGCCCTCATTATCAGACTAAATGAACGCACACACCCCTATACTTTCATCCTGCTCCAGGCCCAAGGACAAGAAAGGCGGGATTGAAGAAAAAAAAGGGGGGGTGCCTTTATTCAAAGAAGTGTCTCTGAAGTCTGGAATGCACCCTGGTGTTTGAAGCCGAGATTTATACCTGACACCTTTCCCTAAGCTCATTGTTGGGACTCGTCTGTTTTCACGTCAACCGCAGACTGCTGCTGGAAGGTGCTTCAGCTCCTAACGACCATAATCTAAGATAAATACACAGGGATTGCGATCACTTTCATTAGCAACCGTGAGCTAGTCGCTTCTCCAGCGGGAAGGCCTGCAACAGGCAAATGGGCTGAGCTGAGAGGCTCCTAGGGTTGCCAAGGGCAGAGGGCAGAAGGAGAACGGTCAGGGCAGAGGATTGCTGGAGGCTACGGTGACAGCTCCTCCTCGTAAAACCACAAAGCCAAGAGCCAGGGTGGCAGTTCCCAGGCTTGGTTCCGCCCTGAGGTCTCCGCAGGACTAGGTAGTCCGGAAGACCTGTCAGTCCGAGAGCGAGAGCGGGATTCTGGTTGTTGGGGCCACTGTGGCCCTAGGGTACTCCAGATGATGGATGGGACATGTGGGCAGTCCAGGAAAAGGCACAGGGTGGCAACACAGACGTGGAGGCTATGGGAGGCCCAGTAGCATCATGCTATGTCACCCTCCTTTGATGAGTCCTCTTGAAGTGGCTCCATAGCTGGTGGCAGAGGTAACGGAGTCCCCACCCATGAAGAAGAGATGCCATGCTTTCTCCCAAGGTCATGCCTGGGATATGGGCTGCAGCCAGGGAAACATTTGTGCCAACTCAAGTTCTCTGTGGCTTCCCATGAATTCCTGACTTCAAGAACATGCTGGAGTAGTGCCTAATGGTGTGTCTGTGTGTGTATGGGGGAGGGGCTTGTGATAGAGGGGAAGCCAAATGTCAGTGATGCTGTCAAGGCTGCTGCCAGGTCAAGCTTGGGACCGTGGCTGCTGGAACACCCTGGGTCTCCGTCCCGGAGACTTGCGTAGTTTGGTGGGTAAAGAGATGGACTAGCAGGGAAGATTTGTTTCCGGAGACAGTGAGACTCAGGGGAGAGAATCCGAGCTTGCCAGCCTGTGTGAAGTAGGAGACACTGAGAGCCAGGTGCCTGGAGGCAAGGCAGGGTGGGGTGCTGCAGTACCCTCAGCTAGCACCACCAGAGTCTCAAGAGGTGGGCGGGATGGGAGGGAGCCAGATTCTGCTAGGGTCTAACCATACACAGAGAGACTATCCTATGGATTCTTTATTATCTGGCAATTTGGGATCCTGCTTTGTTTATCTGTAGTATGCCAAAATTATTTAGGGTTTTCAGATTTCAAAGAGGCCTGGTTCCCATGGCAGTCACACGGCTCAGGAGCAGTGGCAGCTACATACCTCGGGGCCTCTGGCCAAGACAGCCTAAATGGCAGTTTATGGTGGTTTGAATAAGAATGGCCCTCCATGGGCTCATATATTTGAAAGCTTAGTCATCAGGGAGTGGAACTCTTTCATAGGATTAGAAGGATTAGGAGGTGTGGCCTTGTTGGAGGAAGTGCATCACTGTGGATGGGCTTTGACGGTTCAAAAGCTCATGCCAGGGCCAGTCTCTCTGCCTGCAGGTCAGGATGTAGCTCTCAACTATGTCTCCTTTTCCAGTACCATGCCTGCTGCCATGCTCCTGCAATGCCTGGGTATAACCCCATACTTGGCCAGCCTTTCCCTCGGGAACTACTTGCAAGGATCAAGTATGTACAGGGCAACACTGGCCAACAAGAAGAAGCTGTGTCTGTCCCAGCATTGACCTATTGGACAAATCTGTTGCCACAGCAACCAGAACCATATATCACGCAATACACATTTAGCTGAAGGAAATGTAAGGGTCTCTAAACCAATGCTTATTTCATGAGAGTCTGTCTCCATTGTATCCCATATCACAACACTGGACTATGAAAGAAAATGCTATTCTTGGCCCATCCACTGGAGGCCATGATGCACTAATCAGGGGTCACTAGTGGTCTGAATGTCCTCCAGTGAGGGCACAGGTGTTGGGCGCCCATTGATATACCCATCACACTGATGTTCTACAATAGCTAACAATCAGAATGGAGGGCAACTGGGCATCTGATGGAGAATAGGGTTTGGCATGTACATGGTTCTGGCTTCCAAACCCTAGCACTGCAAACCAAAGGAAACCGTGGATTAAGATAATTGTCTAAATTCATTCAACTACTAGTGAGTAAATATGGCCCCAGATCAAAGCCACCATTTGCTGGAGTGGCATCCTCATGTTTGCCTATGCACAACATCACATACACATTTCCTATGGCCACACACACAGTACCAGGCTGTACTGATCTAGAGATCTTTCTTCTTCAATGGTTTAATTAAAAAAAATCTACAAACAAGAGATCTAGGGACAATATATGTGTTGTAAGCTCGTGAAAGAGCTTCCCTGAAGAGGAGAGTGGTATCTACGATGGCTTGCTGGCTCTGCTAGGGATCTCAGGGTGACAACCAACCAAATGTAACAAAATCCTGCGGGCCCAAAGGCTGTTCACTACCTCTTGAATGTCCTACATCAGAAAACTCAAGGCCACAGGACCCTGATCCTCATAATTTAGATCATCTGACCAAGCAAACGCGTCAATTCCAATTCCAGTATTGCAAAGTATATTATAAGGTTTTATAGTATCCAGTCCTACCGTGTGTCAAACGTAAGATTTCTTGTGTGAGCAAAAATATAACAAATAAGCCTCAAGTTTAGTAAAACTGAAGTTCACAGGAGCCATGGGAAAAATAAATTCCATTCACTTCTAAAGATCCTTTGTTGGTATTCTAAAAATTTAGTAAAGTCAAATTATAAAAATTCTAAGAAAGCTTTTTTTCTTTTTAAAGATTAACATTTAAACCTGCGGTCATTGTAGATTGGCTTGTAGCCATCCCGTATTACACCAGCGTCACCTGTCACCATTGCCCAGTTTGCCCCACTGGGCTCCCCTGGGAAGTCACAGTATGACAGTACTGCATACAATCCCACTAGAGCATCAATATTCCCGAGCTACCTCGCAGTCACTACCGGACTTTTCGAGGATTTCATTTCATAAAATGTAGGAGAACGAGCACCTCATTCAGCACATGGCAACCCTGGGCATCCCACAGGATGCTAGAACCAAACGGGTCTTGTGGGAAAACCTGACCCTGTGATCGAAACCCTGCCAGGGAGGATCCTTTTTCTCTGATGCTGTGAATGGGGATGGGCGCTCAGAAATGGAGGGCTGGTGCGAGGCGGCCCAAGCCCGCAGAAGGAGATCAGCAGCGGACAGGGAGGTGAATTGAGCCGGTTCAGCCCAAGCTCAGCGCAATCCTCGTAGCTCAGTTTAACGTCATCCTCAGCCCCCGTCCATGCCCATCTTTGTGCAGCCTCAACCAAACCCCAGTTCAGCCCAGCATGATGTCTGGCGCGCGCGCGCACAGTCCCTGCCCCAGTTCAACATCAGCCCCTGCCTCCCAACTCAGCCCCCCTCCATACTTCAGTGCTACTCAGTTCCAGCCGAGGCCAATCATTTCCCAAATGGGTTTTCCTCAGCCAGTAGTTGAGACCTATTAGGGATGTGGGGAAACTGCACTCAGACTAGCATGCTCGAGATACCGAGTTCCTCGTGTATGAAACTCTAAGTATATACAAGCAGGCATGGGGAGGCTGGTGGCTACCTCAATGAATGGCTTAGAAGGAGGCCTTTCAGATGTTTCCCCTGCCCCAACCAAGACCTCGAATTAAAAACATCTAGTTGTCTTCATAAGCCTGCTCTCAGTCTAAGCCTGGAGGGGTGGAGCCTCTGAGAGACCTGGATTTTCCTGAGTTCCTACTGCTGCATGGTGCTCGAATCCAACCAGTTATGAGACCAGTCCTTGTCCTATGATGCTCAAGACAACTGTACTCATGGTGAGCAGGGATGGAGAGGAGCTGACGTGGAGCTGTTTTCCTTTAAGCTGAAGAGACACAAATAGGAAAGAGAAAGGGTATTCGGACTGAGGAAAAAGTGGAGCTTTTGGAAGAGGAAAAACCCCCGGGGAACCAAAGAAGTTCAGGTTTGGACAAAGAAGGGCTGTCGTTTAATAACCAAGTCAGTGAGCAATCGGAAACTAAACTAACGAACTAATTCTAGAAAGAACCAACGCCAGGGGACATCCTCAGGAGGGCTCCCACAGCCCCAGATCCCAATCTAGTAGCCGCTCATGCCATGAAGGCTATGGCCCTTCCTTCCTAGTCAACCAGAGAATTATCTGAACAGGTATGGCGGAGCCCGCCGCTAATCCCAGCTACCAGGGACACCGAGGAGGGAGGATTTCCTGGGCTAAAAAGGTGTGTTCAAGGAAGGACTTGTCACTTAGTGAGACTGTCTCAAAATAAGAAGTCAAGAGAGAGATAGGATATCTCAGTGGTAGGGCACTTGCCTGGTGTTGCAAGGCTCTAAGTTCAACACCCAGTGCAGCGAGACAAACAGGCAGGCAAAATACCTTACTCAGAGCACTTCAGACAAAATCTTTTGGGGACACTCAACAAGCCAGACATCACAACATAAATAAAACTGTCCAGTAACAACGCATTTACCACACGGATCAACTCATTCCCATTAGCTTAATTAGGTCCTGTAAGGTTCATTTAATACTGAAAAATAAAAATGTCTATAATCTAAAACCTTTCCTTCACTACTACAACACACCTATCTTCTCAGGACTTCCTAGAAACATACTTTACTTAATATTACCCCATTTAAAACATTTTGCCAAGTCAGAAAATGTGCACGCGGGCGTGTGGATGAGGAGTGGTCCAGGATGTTGCTGATAGCATACATCACGTTTGTTTTCCAAATCCACTATGAGAAAGAGATTGCCAAAAAGGAAATGCTTAGGAGAACCTCACTCCTTTGAGGATTTTTCCTTCTGCATCGCACAGGCTTCAGGGGAACGTGGGTCTTTCCCCGTACCTTTGGGCATCTGTGTGCTTTTCCTACTTCTATGGGGGGTGCATGACGGCTGTGGGAGGCTTCTGGCCTCCATGGGTGTTAGGTTGGCATTTGATGCTGGGGAGGTGTGGCATTTGGCTGGGGAAAAGAGGGGAGCAGAGTTTTTTTTATCACTTCACAGAGGAAACCCAAGGTGGAGACCTTTCATGTCTAAAGACCCCTCCCCTACTTCAGACTCATTTGCCCAGATTTCCCTTCTATAACCAACCCTGCAGGCGAAGATGCATTTCCTGCAAACTGGAAAAACCAGGTCCTCTCAGCCTCGGATCAGTGCTAATTAAATTCAGTTGTAAAATTCAGGTCCAATTTCCTTATCTTTGAGTGACATCTTCTACCCCAACTGGGGCTCTTAATGTGCACCATGAAAACATTTGACATCATCATATCCTTGGATCTCCTGCAGTTTCTGGCCCCGGAGAACTTCTGATAAGAAAGCTATTAGCACATTCAGGTGTTTTCATCAGCCTGACTTTGAAGCGATCCTCTCCTCTTTGTTCCCTTCTCCATCCTTGTCCTGCCACGGATTAAATTTCAAACACCCAAAGGTTTATTAGCATGGCATTTTATTTTCTGTTGTTGTTACTGTTAACATGAAGACTCCTCCTCGATGCTTTGAGGGATGCACTCAGTCGCAACTACAAATTTTAAATTTGGATCCTCTTTCAAGACGCTGGGCATGGGCATGGCACTGAGCTTGCCTTCCTGCCAGTCCCAAGGTCACAGGGATTCTCTAGAGCTGCGGTTATAGGTGGCTGTAAGCTGCCCAGGGTGGGTGCTGGCTGGGAGCATGTGTTCTTAACCGCTGAGCCATCTCTCTGGCCTCTATTCAATGCATTTGACTGGATATTTTTGGCTTAAGATGGGTTTATCAGGACAGAAGCCCACTGTAATTTGAGAAACAGCTGTCTTTGAATCAGATAACCTGCAGTGAATGCTTGGAAGCTGGGTGAAGATTTTCGTATTTACTAATGTCACTGCAGGTCTTTGGGAAGGGCAGGGCATCGGGCAAGCACGGAGCACAGAGCACAGAGCACGGAGCATGGAGCACAAAGAATGGGGCAGGGAGCACGGAGTTCACAGCAAGGAGAAAGGAGCAAGGGTTAGCACACTAAAAGCCTCAGGTGGACCGAAAAGCTCTGAACAGGGGAGCTGACTGGTAACACTCATGGAAGCTACTGGTAAGAAGTCACATACCAAACCTACTGGTGTCTATCACTTCAAGATCGTCGGGGAACTGACCTGCAGAGGTTACCTTCCACCCCCAAAGTTCACTCTTTTCCATCCCAGAAACCCCAATTGCTTCAATGGTTATGTTTTTCCTGAGGCTCCACCCCACGTGCCCACAGTCTCCATTCCCCAGAGAGATTTCAGTCCTTCAGTTGTTCTGATTAAAGAACACTCCTGCTCTGGAGGTGGCTGTCTTTCTGTCACCCTGCCTCCAGCAATCTCTATCTACCAGAGAGCACAGAGCGGAAGCTGGCCTGAGCCTTTTCAGGATGGCCCCTCCTGGAACACAGAAATCCCATTAACATGAAGTCTCCCAGGGCCACGGTGCAGCTAAGTGGAGTCAGGGCCTGGAACGTGGGTCTCAGTCCTACAGGGTACATTCTCCCAGAGGTGCCGCTGAAGGCCTGCAAGGAGAAAAAGCATCTTTGTTCTGAATACCAGGGGTAACGGGGTTCCAAGGCACTGAGCTCATGCATGCAATTGGAAGCTTCCTGGTTCCTGAACACCGGGTACTAGGGCTACTGTGGTTGGTTTTCAGGAGGACGAACTTTAGCTCTGTCGGCTCCGTGGTAAGGCTGCTGCTACCATGGATGCGAGTCATTAGCTCTGAGAGGGGGTCCATGATGACTGGGGTGGGAGACGAGGGCCCTGGGTGCATGTAGGACCACTGTTGTCATCTGAACAGACAAATAAGAGAACAGACCCACTAACGAGAAATCAAAGCAGAGGGGCGGGCAAAAGACAATTTGCCCCAGACCACCAGCCAGCCCGGTGCTTCCTAGATCCAGCCTCTGTGATAACCACTGTGGGGTTTATATTTCACAGAGACGAACAGAAAAGAGAGAGAGAATATCAAAGGCTAGAATTTTCTTTTACTTCAATGGCTGTGTTTTCCCCGAGGCTCCTGTGAGTGAACTGTGGAAAAAATGGTTTGAGGGCTCATAGGCCGAGCAAAGGGGCTGGGGGAGGGGGTGGCGGCTGGTGCTCTGCAGGTCTTTCAAGTCAGGGTTCCCCAGCTCCACTCTGGTCTTTCATCCCCCCCCCCTTTTTTTTTTAAAGCAGGACGTTTACAACAGCGCCGTGTGCACCAGTGACTTCCTGCTTTTTCTGCCCGGATGAGGTGGTTGTAAAACTTGAAACGAACAGGGTTATCTGTGCATGAGGGAGAGTGTGCCTTTGTAGAGAAGTTTAGGATGGATTTGATCCTTTAATTGCTTCAATCTTACTTCACAGCCCGATTGTTCTCCCCACTCCTCCCAGAGCTTCCAATAAGGCAACCTATCCAGGAAAACCAGACAGTGCATTTCTGTTTGTTTGAGTGTTTCATGGGTAGATATATACATTTTTTTAAAGGAAGGTAAGAATCCAGCAAGATAAATATCTCTTCATGTAACAATGTTATTGAGAATAGTGGCTTCACAGAGACAAAAGATGGAAAAACCTAGAGATTAGCAAGTCTAAGTAACCCGCCAACTCCAGCTTTGTGGAGACAGGGAATCCAGCCATCAATCCAGGAGCAGAGCTGCTCAGAGCAGGGGACTCCTGCCATCTCCAAGGAAGCATCAGAACTGAGAGAGGAAGTGTTGCTAAGCACTGACCATCGGGGCACCCAGAACTGTCCCCAGAGCTCCTGAGTGCCACCATGGCAATGCCTGCCTGGTATGGAGTTAGACTCTTTCGCTTGACTGTCACCCTTGCATTTAACCTCAGCAATCTGAGGGAAGCTTTGATCTTACTGTCACTGCTGGGGGACCTTTGTGATGTGTGAGTAGCTGCCCCAGCATCAGCTGAGAGCCTAGAAGGAGTGCAGAATGTGGGCAGACCTCAGACCCACTCCATCCAAATCCACCTCTAAATTAAATTTATAGGTGGCTCAAATGCACACAGAAACATGAGATGGAATGATGGAGCACACATCTCAAAGCCTTCTACTTTTCTATCTTCTTTCTCCCTCTCCATCTTCTCCTCAATCCTTCTCTCCCTTCTTTGCCTTAGGCATCCCTAAAAGCACACACTCACATGCACACATGCATGCATGCATAAGCTTGCACACAAAATTCATTGGGGACTGGAGAGATGCCTCATTGGTTAAGAGCACGTACTACTCTTGCAGATAGCTAGAGCTCGATTCCCAGCACCCACATTAGGTGGATTACAAGTATCCGCAAGTCCAGCTATGGGAGGGGCAATGCCTCTGACCTCTGTGGGCACCTGCACTTGTGTGCACATACCCCACACAGACACACACACACACACACAAACACACACAATTAAAACTAATAACAATAAACCTTAAAAATTCTGTGGAAAAAGGCATTGTAGCTATGTGATAGCTATTAAACTCCCCCGTTAGCATGAGATGTACATTGTAAGTCTACACAAATAAGCAGAGAACTGCCTGAGGATGAGATGGAATGAGCCACCACGCTCATTTGTAATTCCAAAGCCTATCTCTTATTGCAGCTTTGCAAGACAGGGTGAAACCTGGTGACAGTGTGGGGCATCTGTCCCCTGAAGGCCCCCATGAGGAGCTTTCTGGGCTGTCCCAGAGCCTAGAAAGACCCAGTGGCTTGTTGGGAGTTGAAGCATGGGGGTCCAGCAGACACCCTCAGTTGTGGAAGCCAGCCTTGGGGTGAGCAATTCCTCATACGGCTACCAGGGTAGAAATGAGCAGACATCTTCCACGGCACTTTGCGAACAGAATTCGTCCTTTCTTTTTCACCCTGATCTAAAGCTTGACGCTAAAGAAATAAAAAAACTGGGTGGGGGCGGGGCTCCAGAGAAAACTGCAGAGATGGTCAATGGCCATGATCATGTATCATTGTATAAATGTATGAAATCATCAAAGAATAAGTTCAAAAACCAGCAACAAAGCAAAACCCCAAACCCAAATCCAAACAAACAGAAAACCCACCCAGCACTGGCACAGAAGGCACCTGGAGGGAGACAGGTTTTCATGGGACTAACTTGGGAAAGAGTTTTGAGACAGGATTGAGCTGAGCTTTCTGTGGTTTCTGCTATGGGCTTAGGAGAGTGTCTGGTGCTAAGGGGTCTCCTATCAGGGCCAGCAGGGATGCAACAACAGGGTCTCCTTCATTCCTCAGCATTTCTGCTCCTAGAGGGTGGGAGTTATCCTTGGACTTTCTGCACCTCTTAGTAGATGTCAAGACATTCACTCTTCAGATGGGCATCTTGGAAGCATGGCATCAACTAGGAGTTGGTCAGAAATGCAAATTTCAGGTTCTCCCCACCCTTGCAGTGCCAACATCTACACTGTACCAAGAGTCCAGGTTTACCTGTGAGCACGTTTAAGCTGTAAGGTTGGACTGGCAACTTTACCTGCAGTGGCATCAAAGTGGGAGGCTGAATTCTATCATCAATTGTCTTAGGGTTTCTATTGCTGTGCTGAAACACCATGACCAAAACCAAGTTGGGGATGAATGGGTTCATTTGGCTTACACTTCCTGATCACTGTTGATCAATGAAGGAAATCAGGTCAGGAACTCAATCAAATAAGGCAGGATCCTGAAGGCAGGCCATGATGCAGAGGCCATGGAGGGGTGCTGCTTACTGGCTTGCTTCCCATGGCTTGTTCAGAATTTCTTATAGAATCCAGAACCACCAGTCCATGGACGGCATCGTCCACAAAGGACTAGGCCCTCCCTTATCAATCACTCATTAAGAAAATGCCCTACCTGGATCTAATGAAGGCATTTTCTCAGTTGAGGCTCCCTCCTTTCAGATAACATTTGTGTCAAGGTAACATAAAACCACCAAGCACATCTACCTTGGACCATCAAAACTGAATTTCTCTGGGTATAGGGAGCGTCTCTGTTTCTAAAGAATCCGCAGGCATTCTAGAAGAGAGCTATACACAGAGCAAGAATCAAGGAGGTGTTGAGTGGACAAACATAACCATTGAATGAGCTATAGGACCTGGGAGCTGAGGTATCAGCACTCTGGTTTTATAAAAGAAGAAACCGAGGCCCTGAGTCCTCAGTCATTTGTTCAAGGGACTCAGAAGTCAAGGGCCAGCTGGGGAGAAACAAGGCATTATGTTTTAAATGAAATACTCCAGTTCTTTGACACTGTCTTCAAAAAGGTGGAACCTGATTCCTCCCTCTGGATTTTAGTGACATGGAGAGACCATGAGTACTCAACAGTCATAGAAGACATCGTGGCTTTCATTTAGCTCTCTGTGTTCCATGGCTCAACATTCTTGTTTAGGTATACCTGGGTAGCCTGTGGGGAAACTCACGGACAAGGACCCAGGGTGTCTGTCCAATAATAGCCACGTGGCTGTACCTTTCTGGCTGTGGATGTTTAGCCCCAGCTCAGTCTGCAGACAGATGCTGACTGCAACCTCAGGAAAGCCCTGGGCCAGAGCCACCATCTGGACTGCTCCCAGTTCCTGGCCCTCAAAGGCCCGTGAGAAAGTCACGATGCTGCCCTAAGCTTCTAGGATCATTTATCACAACTGCAGATAACTAAGGCACCTTCTTGACATCTGTCATTTCAGCTCCACCCCATGGGGGAGAGACATCCACACGGTACCCACTTGTAGGCTAGAGAACTTCAGCAGGCATTCTGCCCATGGTGCTGGAGAAGCTAATGATTTCAGCAGTGACTGTGGATAAAAATATAGACAGGCATTGGCACAGTATGGGTCCCAACCCACAGCCAGGCAGCCATACTGGGGTCCCCACTCCTCTCTCAGCCCTGCAGGCATCCAATCAGTCCTTCTGGCTGGCTTTTGTGCCAACATTCCAGCCACTGCCCTCTCTACCCCTGCCAACTGTGAGAGCCCACGGGCAGAGTGGGCTCAAAAGCGTGTGCAGCCTTAGGTTGGGGCAGGATGTCGCGTCTGATGCCAAGCATTGGCAAACCAGTGACCGACCAAGGTGACTGGGTTTTCCCCAACTCTGCTTGCCTTGGCTGTGAGTGCACTACAGGGAGAATCTATCTGGCTAATTTGAACATAAAGCAAACCACCTTTACCTGATAAGTTAGTCATCAAACAATGGCCCAGAAAATAGATGGGACTCTGGCACTGAGGGGCAGAGAGACCAGAAGATGAGATCTCTCTCCTCTCCTCTCCTCTCCTCTCCTCTCCTCTCCTCTCCTCTCCTCTCCTCTCCTCTCCTCTCCTCTCCTCTCCTCTCCTCTCCTCTCCTCCCCTCCCCTCCCCTCCCCTCCTCTCCCCTCTCCTCCCCTCTCCTCCCCTTTCCCCACTTTTTTCCTTCCCTAGGTCTATATATGCTAAGAACCTACAGTCTTATATACACTAAGCAAATTTTCTGCCAGTGTCTATGTCCCTAGCCCCTTTTCTAGTTCTTATTTTGATACCACATCTTGCTAAGTTGCTGAGGCTGTAGCCCAGGCTGGCCTTGAACTTGCTTCCTCCTGTCTCAGCTCCTAAGTAGCTGGGATTACAGGTCTGTGCTACCGTTGCTGCAGGATATTTTACTGTGTGTGTTTTTCTCCTTCTCCCTACCCGACTCTCTTGGGCAGCTAGATTCTTCTGTTTGCTTTCTTGACTTTTCTTTTAGACTCTCAGAGCTGTGCAGACTGAGAGCAAGGCAAACTGGGCTCCACATTCTAAGAGTTTCCTACAAGGCCACCTCACCAAATATGAAGGATGCCATCCTCTATGTTGTGTAGAAATGGGCTACAGCAGCTAGCATTAGAGAAGAGGTACGGAGTAAGCTCTTGCTGGCCACTGTTCTCCCACCCCTGCCTTCTATAGACACCTTCCATCTATTGAAGACAACTGGAAGCCATAAGGGGCCTGTGCAGTATAGTCAGTAGATTAATCTCCTATGCTTAGAACTTGGGGACAATGGGTTGGTGGAGAGTTGGAAAAGTATGAGCCCATGGAGGCAAGACCCACGGCTCCTCACATGGCATGCGCTCCTAGACCTCAGGTAAGCAGATGGCTGCAGAAGGAAGGAAGCTAATTCATTCCCATTCAAGCCTTCGAGGCAGGGCCACAACCAAAGCCCTGGCAATGAGTTGAGTCACAGGACTGGGGTCTGGGAGCTCAGCAGCTTGGGAAGGGCCCGGAAGGAAGAGTCCATTTGGTGGTCAAAGGTACTGCGGCCTGAGGAGCGGGCCTGGCAACACAGGGCAGGCTGACTTTGTGCTGACAGGACTTCTCAGGCTGCCATTCTGAACCAGAGAGCAAAGTCACAGCTGTCCTTCTCTGTGGGGAGTTCTGCAGGTGTAGCCTGGACTAGAGAATTCCTATTTGACCAAGGTTTTTACTGAAGAAAGTTGTAAATTTGTAGAAACATGCCGATCTTAGCCTGAGAGTCCTCACACGCCTCAAAGCTTTTCTCTTGTTAGGCTCACGCTGTCCTAGGTGGTCCATCTTAGGAGCTGATACTGATACCTTGTGGCTAATTACAGCCGTTCTTTATCTGTATCTCCTCACTGTTGACCCATACTCCCTTTCTGGATGCTGACCTAAGACACACCAACGATTGTCAAGCTCTCTGTGGTCGGTGGCATTTCTATACCCTGCTCCCCTCCCCCCCTGTTTGGGACAATCAGGGATCATGTTTGCGGAGGTGTGTGTGCTGTGTGCTGCGCCAGAAGTCAGCAAGTGTGAACTACAGGCATTGGTGGCCACGCTCATCTATGAATTACAGTAGATTAAATTAAAGTGAACCGGGATGATCTGGCCACCCGCCGGGAGTACCCCGATGCTGACAGTGCACAGGGTCCCTGCAAACAAATCAGGACAAAAGGAGTCGACTCTTCTGGCAGCTGATTTAGTGAGAGCAGTGATTGCTTCCTGTGTGATGGTCACCCGTGCTGCACAGGAGCAGAGGTGACACCTGCGAGGTTAGAGACTGAGGCCTTGGTGTGGACTGCCTGGCGTGGTGCTAACTGCTGGATGAAGGGAGGGCTTCACACCAGCGTGGCTTCCTCAGAAGAACCCAGGACTTTGTCAGCAGCCGATGAAAGCTCCACAATAGGTTTTCGGAAGTGTGGGGCTTCCCGGGGAGTTTAAGGGGTTTGAGCATCCTCCCGGCAAAGGCTGGGGCTGACAGCGTGACAGATACTTTGTTTCCAACAGTGGAATGGCGGTTTTTATAAATCAATGCGAGTTGGGAATGGATTAGAACTAACTATTTGGAATGTAAGCTGCAATAAAGTCTGGTCTGAGGAAATGAGTTTTGAAGCCATAGGACGCTAGGTTTTGCCCAAGGCTGGGAGAGTCTCACCATGGAGGCCAGTTGCCCATAAAGGCAGAGGAAGAGAGAACTCCAGCTGGAAAGCGGGAAGCCTTCAATGTCTCTGTTAGCACAGTTGAAAACTTGGTGAAATTAATTCTAGATAGAGCCGAGAGAAGCAGATACTGTGAGCTGCACAATTTGAAAACTTTGCAAAGGAATCTGCTTCTCGGGGAGAGTTTTGCAAGGCACGGGGCACCGAGGCATAAGGACTGCATGCCCTCGGTTCCCCGGGTGTGCAGCTTTCTGCTACCAATGTTCTGTGAATGGCAAACAAGACACACTAAAGTTTGCAGATGCCAAGCCATCTGAGGATGCCACATGCTTGCTTGCCACTGCCTCCTGGAAGCTTACTCTGGAGGGCTTCACCTGCATCTAGGAAACAAATCTTTCTTGCTCTGGACAGAAGGGAGAATCTAGCTCCCTTAGAGGAGAGACACAAAGGGGAAAAGGTGGAACCCTCATGGGGAGGCCAGAGCTAGACGGCCTCTTCTGTTTAATGAAGCTCTAACCTCCAACATCCTTGATGACTGGACTTTCCCTTCCCCTCCAAGTTCCTCAGCCTGGTCCCAAGGTACATACAGTGTCTCTAGAAAAGCATGCCCAGATACACGCAGACACACACACACACACACACACACACACACACATATGCAGACACACACGCACAGAGAGACAGAGACAGAGACAGAGAACATACTATAGGAGCTAAGGGAAATCTGGAAAAAGTAATTCTCAGGCTGGGGACCTGTCATACGGCAATAGGGACTTGAGGACACCTTAGCCAGACCATTGAGCTGCAGAGTCCAGGCAATGTAGTTGCAAATGGAGCTCTCCTAGCTTTTGACCTAAAGGCCAGGAGGATACACAATGCTCCTCAGCTTGCTATGTGCGTCAGTGACCACACACATGCCATATCTAATCACATGCTCTACCAACTTCCTCAGTACAGGGACGACAGGGGCAGGCTGGTCTGGTGCTCTCAACGACTTCTGGAGCCCACCCTCCTTTCACCTCAGGACATTGTGATCTCTTCCCATTTGCCTTCATTGCCCAGATTAGTTCTATAGTGGGAGGATCCTAGGGAGAACCAGAGTCCCTCATGGGAGAGCTCTCCTGGGGACAGGAGTGAAGGCTTTCCCACACTGACCTCAGCAGAGCTAACTGTGGTGTAGTAATGCACATTCGCCAAATTCTATTCTAGGCCATAGTTCTATGTATACACACACACACACACATGCCCACATGTCTCTCTCTCTCTCTCTCTCTCTCTCTCTCTCTCTCTCTCACTCACACACACACACACACACACACACACACACACACACACAGAAGAGGGACCCTTAATTGAGGAATTACTTTTATCAGATTGGCCTGTAGGCATGACTGTAGGGACATTTCCTTGATGAACCGTTGATGTTGGAGGGCCCAGCTCACTGTGGGCAGTGCCACCCCTGGATGGGTGGTCTTGGGTTGTATAAGGGAAAAGGTGGAGTGAGTCACAGGAAGCAAGCCAGTGCGAAGTGTCGTTCCCCAGTAAGCAGCACAGTTCCTCATGGCTCCTGAATTTCTTTCCCGATTTCCGCTGGTGATGGACAATAATTGGGATGTCTAAGGAAACAAATGCCTTCCTTCCTAAGTCGGCTTCACTCGCATTTTCTCCAGCAACAGACTAGAGCAGAAGGGTTTCTCCGACAGTGTGGTATATCAATGAAGACCAGAAGCAGTGCATGAAGAAGACATAGAAGAGGGACAGCTACTTGAAGTGGTAGGAGGAGCGCCAGGCAGGAAGATGTGGCTGGGTGTCACTGGTGGGGAGGTGGCTTACCCAGCAGTGTGCTCTGTCCCCACTCAGTGAAGCTGTCCCTTAACTTCAGGGTCCTGGTGGCATTCTGGGTTCCTGCCATACTGATAATTGTTCCCGGGAAAGACAGACACCTCAGGGAGATTTGACCATGGAGAAGTCACGGCGCATAGCTGCTGAGCCCTCGCGACTCTTAAGCTCAGCCTGAGTGTGTGTGGTCTTGAGAGGCCATGAGGCACGTTGTGTCTTGTTCAGGGGTGCACCTACTTCTAGAGTTTAGACCTGTTATATCCCCCATAGGCTCTCACCTTGGCATAATTGGGAGGTGGTAGAACACTTAAGACCGCCACGTGGGCGGTCTTCAGGTTGCTATGGTGTGCCCTTGAAGGGACTGTGGGACCCCATCTCTTCCTCTCTCCTTTCTGGCGGGTGAGCAGCTCTGCTCTAGCACATGACTCCAGAGTGGTGTGCTCCCTCCCTGATAGAGAACAAACCCATTCTGCTGTACGACTGTGGACTAAGACCCTCCAAAGCTGTGAGTCAAATACTCCTTTTCATAAATTATCCCAGACATTTGATACTGTAGCAGAACCTGACTATCACACCTATCTCATTTCACATAAATCTACCCCGGCATCCTCTCTTAGGATGGTATCTCTGCCCAAGCAGTATACCAACCATAGCAGGACATCCCCAGCCTGACTTTGGAGATAAGGTAGATACCGAGGTTGAGGCAGTCCCGGATCATCATAATCTAGTATAATTCTAATATTGGTATTTGAGAACATGCCCACCCGAGTCTGCTCTCTGCCTTGGGGAGGTGGGGGACTGAAATAAAGGCTTCCACTTTCTGCTTGTGTGACCTGCATCCTCTAGCTCTGATCAACATGTGTGCAGGCCTTCAGCAGCCAGTAGAGTGTCTGCTGATGCATCCTGGGAGTTCAGTGGTACCCAGGAGTGTAGACATCTGTGTAAGGACAGATTTTCCTCACAGCCAAGTATTTATAGCACAAAGCTCAATTTCAGTCCAACCTGTGGTATCCCACATCCCAGCACTGGCCTCAGTGGAACCACCATCCAGCTGAAGGCTGTGTCCCTGAACTAAGATCGCGAGAGTTCTTGGGCATGTTGCCGCCTTGCCGGAGCCTTTCTTTTCTGCGTAGGGTGTGAGGGAAGGCAGGGAGAGTTGAGACTTACTACCAGTCAGCAGAGGGCTGCAGATGGGTTTTCACACGCTAGTCACACACGGGGCAGCACAGCCAGAGCTGCTCATGGTTCCTCCTATGGGCTTGCATTTTTGTTAGTCTGGGAATTGTATCAATTCCACAGAAAGTAGGGACAAATCTTTCATTTCTTTTAGTTTTCACCAAATTCTGAGCAAGATTGGAGCTCTCCATTCTTCAGAGGATGCAGTAGCCTCATCCCCCAGGTAAGCTCTGGACTCTGCCTTCCTCTGGGCCACTAGGGTGAACAGGAAAGACAGCCACCAAAACTCACTGTTAAGCTCACGACTCAAGAGCCACATTCTGAGTCCATTATGATGAGACCCTAGGAAGGCTGTGGGACCCTCGGGGCCTTGCTGAGAACAAGAACATTTGGGAACTGAACCTGTGTCTCCAGAGGCCCCTGCTTTGGTTTACTGTTGGTGAAGAAGGTGAGCAGGTCCTCGGAGAACAGCCTTTGTTGCTGTCTGGATCCTGCTTATTCTGTAGACCCAAGGAGGAGCCTGATGTTCTGCTCACCGTTCCTGGTTTTGCAATCCTCACAAATTAAATATTTGCCTTCAAAAGCAACAACTGTGATAGCATCAGAGTAATATTCTAAAGCACCGTTTCCTCACACGCCAAGTATAGAACCTAGGCAGCCGCCTGTGGGTGGTCTGTTTGGATAATGGTTTTCACGTGGAAACCTCAAATTGGCAACGAACTGGAGGGCACGCTGGAGAGAGTGAGATGTCCTGAGAGTGAGGTGCCCAGAGCTGACTTGAACCAAGAGTCTCCACTGAGTGACACTTCCTTGCCTGGTTTTCTGCCTATAAAATGGGGGAGTAATTGCTTAGTGACTGCAGGAGGTCACCGGGATGATTTGGGGGCCACTGGGGTTTGCGTGCATTCACTTTGCAGGAAGGGTCTCTCTCCAAAGCTTTGTAAGAATGAGCTAACACCCAAAAGGATTTTCACTTATTGGAAATTGTACTTCCTGAGTGGAAACCCACCAGCAGCTGGCAAACACTGAGGGCGCAGTGGGGCCAGAGGCCAGCTGTTGATGTCCTGACCCTCATCGTGCTTCTGGAGAGTAGGGCTGTCTGCTGGGGAAGGCGTGTAAATGATGACGCCAGCATACGCTTCTCCCCTTCTGGAGAGAGGCCATCTGCTGAGGGGGGCGTGACAAGCCTAGTGTGTCCCCTTCTGACCCATCACAAGGGGCAGTGGCTTTAGAATTAGCGCTTTGGTTCTTCTAAAGGACAATACCTTAAAACAAATCTTTACAAAATATCTTTCATTTCAAAATGTAGAGGAACAGTTTCTTTTGATGCCTCCTTTGAGGGCAATCCATAGAAGACCGTGGTCTCTAAGAATGCCAGGCATTAGGTTCTAGGTGCACCTTCTGAACAGAAGGGAATATATGGCACCTCTTTCCCCGTCCTCTGCAGAGCCTGTTGTGGTCACCATGGCTCCTGTTCTAGCTCTCTCCCAAATCAACCATGATTGTCCCTTAGACTCGATATTTTGTTGTTGTTGTTGCTGCTGTTGCTTCAACAGGGCCTCACTATGTAACCCTGGCCTGGAACCCGCTAAGCTGGTCTTTAGACTCACAGAGATCTGCCTGCCTCTGCCTCCTGAGTGCTGGGATTAAAGGCATGTGCCACCACACATAGAGTCTACATTTATTTCTTTGAATCCATGCCTTTCTTGTTATTTCCCAATTTTAACTTGTTTTTCCGGTCATCAGTTCAATTTCTCAATAATTTAAAAAATCTTTGGAATTCTCATTTAGGAAGTGGTCAGAAGCGAACTCCACAAGAGCAAGACTGAGCCAGTGAACTGGGCCAGAGCAAACCTGAGATAGTAAACTCCACAGGAGCAGATACAAGGGGAGCAGCTGCTGAGCAAGTTGGCCAGAGCTCCCTGTGGGTCTGGGCATGAGTCTGGGACCTCCGAGGAACTAGGAGGAACTAGGCCTGAGCCAGAACCTCTACAGGTCCAGGCGTTGGTCTGGGACCTCTGAGGGAGTAGACAGGAACCAGAAACCTCTGTGGGTCCTAGCATGAGTCTGAGACCTCTGAGGGAGTAGGCCTGAGCCTGGTCTTCTGTGGTCCGGTCACACCCTGGTCTAGAACCTCCGAGGCAGAAGATCAGAGCCAGAGACCTTTGTAGGGCCAACCCAAGCCAAGGACCTTCTCAGGAACAGATCCAGACCGGGGACATTTACAGAAACAGGTCTGAACCAACAACCTAGACTAGAGCAGGCCTGGGACAGCAAATTTCAAGGGAGTGGAGCAAAGCCCAAGAGGGCTGAGCAACCTCCAGGAACACGGAGTGGCCAATGGGGTAACTAGAACCGTGGCACTGACTGTACCATGAGGAACAACCATCTGATCCTTGGATTCACTGGCACCTAGAAGATTAATCAACAGAATCACAGACAGCCCCAACTTACTAGAGGAAAAGATGAGTAGAAAAAGTAAGAACACATGCTACACCACAAAGAGCAACATGACACCAGTAAAACCTAAAGACCCTACAACAGCACATGCACAGTGGGGAAAAGAAGATGCTAGACTGCAGATAGCACAAAGGACAGGACCTTCAAACACACACTGAATGAATGCTCACCCACTAAACCCCGACAAAGCTGCCTCCTTGCTTTGATTATACAGAGCTAACCACTCTGAGCAAGACCTAGTGACAGCCTGGGACAGTGGTTCTCAGCCTTCCTAACGCTGCCACCCTTTAATTCAGTTCCTCATGATGTGGTGACCCCCAGCCATTCATAGATTATTTTTGTTGTTACTTTGAAACTGTAAATTTGCTCCTGTTATGAACTGTAATTCAAATATCTGTGTTTTCAGATGGTCTTAAGCAGCCCCCTGTGAAAGGGTTTTTCGATCCCCAGGTTGAGAACCACTGCCCTAGGACAAGGATTGAAAGTTAAGTACAGTGAGGTCTCATTCATCTGTATTAACAGAAGCCAAGGAATCGGGATGCCTGAACCCCAATCCATTTTGAAGGTTTCCCTTAGACCACATTAGACAGAATGATCGGTATTTACTTATGTCTGACACTTATTTCCTTATAACTATTAAAAGCTCCAAATTATCTACTCTTTCCAGTAACCAAGCCTTTGTCACAGTGATTCACCAAGATCAGAACTTCAACTGTTTCTTGGGCGCCCACGTGACCAGGACAGGAAGTGAGGAAATGTGTGCCTGGGGTTGTCATAACCATGGCAACTAAAAACGTATGAAGTTGTGAGTTGCTCACTCCGGCACTGGTAATTGACCTTACAGGTCTCCTCACATGCAGAGGACACAAGTTCCAGTCCCCACCCAAATCCCAATTACAAGTTACATGTTCAGTCTGATGCCCGTGCACGCCGAGTGCTCCGTCCAACGCAATGATTAGTGTTCTCCTGGTCATTATTAGCTATGTGGCTTTAGCCCAGTCGGGGGGCTTCTCTGAGCCTCAGTTCTGTTGAAAACAGGGACAGCATACATAAAAATGCTTCTGCTGCATGAGGGCTCACATGTATGCATTGTGTGAAGGCCAGAGGTTGCTGTCCTGGCGTCTTCCTCAATGGCTCTCTATTCACTGAAACCCCATCTCCTCTCTGAATCCAGAGCTCAGCATGCCACTAGCCTAGCTAATGGCCCAGAGAGTCCCCCTACCTCCACTTCACCAGATTTTTAATCTGGGTCCTGGAGATCTGAATTCTGGTCTTTGTGCTCATGCAGCAAGTGAGTTACCTACTCAGCCATCTCCCCAGAACTCTTTGCTTCATGGAAAACAAAATGACCCTGTAGATCAAATAAAAGTCCTACCTAAAATGTTCAAATTCAAGGACTGCCTGGCAGGGGAATGATGGAAGTGATGGCTGGAGCTTTTGTTTCCTAATTGCTAAGTGAGTTTAATGTGGGTTAATTAATGATGCTATTGGTGAATGGAATTAGCTGATGCAAAACCTAAAGCAGCATCAAAGGCACAAACGGGCAGGAGCCATCTAGGATAATTGAGGGAACAGAGGCCAGAGTGGAGATGCTAAGGGGTGTGCACCAAGCTGCTGGGCAGGCCAGGGGAGTAAGGGAAAACCAAGTCAGCCTACGGCTGAGCCATTTAAGCAGCGAGGGGGCTGGCTGCCAAAATGCCATCCTGTTTACAGCTCCTGTGTTTGAATTTTAGATTTGCTTGAGTCTTTGAAGCTGGGTTCCTGGGCCTTTCCTTGAGAATAAATTCCATTCTTTAGAAACCACAAAACACACTCCTACCATCCCCAAAAGGAATGTGAACTGACCTGGCTTCTGTAGGGCCCCTTGGGACCTAAGGGACCTTCACATTAGAAGACGCTTCAGAGTGAAACTAATCAACCTGGGTTTGAACCCTATGGAAGTGGTGGTGGGGAATAGCAAGGTCTGTCTTCACTCTCTGAGAAAATGTGGGGTGGCCTCACAGCGGCAGCACTGAGCCGGGCGCGAAGACAGGCGTTATCTGTCAGATCTTCACAAATACAGATAGGTGCTCTCAGAGGACTCAGAAAATAGAAAATGTCATCAGCTCCCCCAGTGCATGTAAACTGCTGAGATTCCTAGCTGGGCATCACAGCGCACAGCAGACTGTCAATGGTCACCCTTTCCTACTCTGAAGGGCTGCAGCTGGCCCCTGCTGCTGGTCAGCATCCAGAGACAGGTAGGTGTGCATCAGCCAGGGAAAGGATCCCAACACAAACCACGAGGTACCATTTCTCCTGAATGCCAGTCACTTCTCAACTATCATGAAGAGCCTGTGTGGGGTTCTCCAGACAGCTCCTCAGCATGGAACAAAACAAACGACAGCAGCAAAAACCAACCAACCAACCGGCCAAACTTTATGGCTAGGGAGTCCGCATATGACTTCAGCCAGATCCTGTTTAGCTTTTCCTTCCAAAGATGTGGCCTTCCAGGATTACCCTCGAACAATGCCATCACAAACTGACAGAGAGGAACAAATGGCAAGAGGCACGACATACACCCCGCTGTCCCCACCAGCGAGGGTGTTTATGGTCAGTCGTTGGGACGTTTCCTAATGGTAAGTCCTTTTAAGTCACGCTCTTAAAGTGGCTTAGGTTAGAAGTGACCGTGACTTAGAGTGTCTGTCATACAGCTGAATGTCCCTGCCCTTTTCCATCCTTTTGCCGCTTTGACACTTTGAACAAACCTCAGTTTCACTCTGGGTTTGAAAATGTCACCAAATGCCACTTTAAAACAGCAGGGTAGTGACCCACTGGGGAAGTGGGGAAGAAGGCGATCCTGTCACCGGCCAAGTCTCTCCACTGCCATTTCAGTCCTGCGAGACGGTGTGTGTCCTGCTGTGTCCAGCACTCTGACTGACCAGGACTTCTGCTCATGTCATCTCTCTTGCCTTAGCTGGCCCCTGGCCATATGGATCCAGAGCAACATAGCAGGGAGACACTAGCAGGGACCTCACCTGCTGTCCCATCTGCCCTGAGATCGCACATTTTGCCCCGCAAGAGCCTCTGGTGCAAAGGCTGGGAAATCAACGCCCCCTGTGTATGAGGCCCCCACACCCCAATGCCTCAGAACACTTTGGCAGGCAATGAAAACCTCAAGTGTCACAAAGACCTAGCCACCATACACCCTCCTTCTCCTCCGACGACATAGGACTATGGCATTGGTTCTCAGACTTGATTGGAATCCCCAAACTGAATAGTTAGTCTCTCAGGACATTGAAACAACCCTGGGTAGAGGCAGGTAGAGAGAACCTCTCCAAAGTCCCAGGTGCTGCTTGTCTTCTTCAGTGGGTCAGTCACGGGAGCAAGCGGAGAAGCTCCGTTCTTCCCCCCACACCCCCACGGACGGTAGCCACGTGTTGTTTTGGAAGCAAAAATACTACAGTTTGCAACACAGTTTGGCAGTCGAATCAAAGTGCACTCAACAGCAGAATGGAGTTTCTGATATTTTCTTCAAAACAAAGGAACAACCTCAGGTTTGCGAACTGGTAGCACAGACACACAGTAATCAGGAACGCTTGTCCAAACGCAACCCAAAAATGACATGCATTTCAAAAATGTACCCGGGATCCTTCCTAGCCAAGGACACCTCAGTTTCGTCCACAGTTTAAGAATACAGAAAACCAAAAGTGAAGAACAAGGCTTACCTGGTGCCCAAGTGAGGTCAGCTTCTCCCCGCAGCGGGGCGAGAGGATGGGTCTCCGGAGAAGGCAAGCAGGTAAGGGATGGAGGGAAGGCTTCACAGGCTGTCGCCAGCGTCCTTTCTGAAGCAGGTGCTCTACAATCCTGGGGCCAGCCGGGTGACAGCGACCAGGCACACCTCTGCCGCCAGCTCCACTAACTTTCTATTTTGAAGAGCTCTCGGGAACTTTCTCTTGACTGCTCCCCAGTCCCGCCTGTGAGTTTACTAACAGTCTAGAAGTCTAGAGGCTTCCCCTCGCTGCAAACCCACCCGCGCCACCTAGAGGCCGCGTCTGGTACCGGCAATGTTGGAGCCTGGGCAAGTCAGCCTCAGGCTCTGCCGCCAGATGCACCTGGCTGCACAGGACTTCCTGCCCCTTAAGGGACAAGCTGGAAAGTGTAAAAAGGATTGATTTTGTTTTTTTTCCCCCGAATGTGTGGGGGTCTTGCGCCTATCAAAACAACTTGGGCCTTTGATTATGAGAGTGCCGAAAGGTGAAATTTGCATTGTTATCATTAATCAGAACTTGAGCACAGCCCACTTAGCTCCCTCCCTAGATGGTTACCGGTATGGATACTGTTATATTGATTCGTTCTTCTTCATGTATATTTCCAACCCCTCCCCCACTGCCCATCCACCACAGGTTTGGGTCACCATCTTCTCAGCTCCTTCTCGGTATCATTCCAGGTAGCCATATATAGGCTCCAATAGCTCCAGAGAAGCATATGTACCTCCTGGAACTATAGAATACATATGAATACATACTCTGCCACTCTAGGGAAGTATGTATATCTTCCAGAACTCTTGATAGCCATGTACATCCCCCACACTTCCAGATCATATATATGCTCTGATAACCTCACATGCTCCATGTGATCAGAGGACCAGGAAACATGTAAACTGCATACCTTTCAGTATTGATCAATTCTTTTTTTTAAAAATGAATTATCCGGGGCTGGAGAGATGGCTCAGAGGTTAAGAGCACTGCCTGCTCTTCCAAAGGTCCTGAGTTCAATTCCCAGCAACCACGTGGTGGCTCACAACCATCTGTAATGAGGTCTGGTGCCCTCTTCTGGCATGCAGGCATACACACAGACAGAATATTGTATACAAAATAAATAAATATTTAAAAAAATGAATTATCCGGAAAAATGCCAGCCTTAAAAGAATATAACAGCCCCATCCCTTTCCCCTCAACGCTATGCTTCCTGTGAGTAAAAGAGCAGAGACTTCTTTTTCTTCTTCAGTTTTGGAGACAGGGTTTCTCTGTGTAGTCCTGGCTGCCCTGGAACTGACTTTGTAGACCAGGCTTGGCTTTGAACTCACACAGATCTGCCTGCCTCTGCCTCCCGCGTGCTGGGATTAAAGGCGAGCACCACCATGCTTGTCTAGGAGCAGAGACTTCTATGTGCTCGCTTCCTTCTTGTTCCCTCTGCCTTAGAAATGCAGGGTTGGGCTGGGGTGGGGTGAGGAAGTAGGGGTGGCATGGGGAGAGGGGGAGCGCCAGAGAAACAGATGACACTGGGCAGGACTGGGACAAGGATCCTCAACTTAATGACTGGTTCTGAGGGAAAGCAAAATGCTTTCGCTTAGCTTGCTGAGTAGTGTGGACAGCCAGTCTAGACTCAGGGCAGACGCCTCTGAGTGTCCAGGCTCAGGTATCTACATTTTCCAGACAGAACCTGCAGTAAGTTCGTGATAAGGGAGATAGGTGACATTGTCACTGCCAAATGACAGGAGAAAGGGAGGGAGACATGGCTCTGCCTTAAATAAAATGTGATAGAAAGCAAAACAATGCTTAGTCAGGCTATACATGGATCAGCGTGAAGTTCCCATGGTCCTTTTATGCGAATAAGAATGTGTGTGCAAATTAATTCGATGTATTAAGCTAATGAATGAAGCAAGAAAGGTGACATCATTTAGAAACTTTGAAAACTCATTACTTTCTGTTTTTGAATATTTTCTGGAAGACGGACATAGGTAAACAATAGATTATCATAGTATTTTTAAAATAAGGGCCCAAGTCAAGATTGCAGACCATGGTGGGTCAAATGGGGTCTTTTGGGGCTTTGGGGAATGTGGTATAATTTAGAACGCATGCGTGATATCTATAACTTAACCCAGGATGGCCTGTCCTTTCCAGCACAGCATGCAGATGCATGACATGCGGTGAGGCACATTGTTGTGAGATCCCAGTAATTAACGCCATTGTGGCACGGCACTGTCAGTGGCTTTGGAGATTCAGGGCACATGCTGGCAGAAAACACACAGGAGCAGGAAGAATGATGATTTACCAGAACTGACCACTTCTGAGCCATATTCAAGGGCTGGGCAGATGGATCAGTTGGTAAAGTTCTTGCCTTGCAAGAATGAGGACCCGAGTTCAGATCCCACCCATCATGTAAAAAGCTGGGTACTGTGATGTGTCTCTGTTATGCCAGCACTGGGGACACAGGAGCAGACAGGTGAATCTCTGGAGCTCACAGGTCAGGCAGGCAAGCCAAATCAGTGAGCTCCAGGTTCAGTAAGACCCTGTCTCAAAAATTAAGGAGGAGAGGACTAAGGAAGATATTCAACATTGACCTCTGGCCATTATACACATGTGTATACACATACACACCCCGTTGCTCCCCCCACATACACCTACACACACACACACAGAGTGTTGAGAGTGTTCTGTTCGTTAGTGTGTAGATTCCATGTCTTAATTTCTAGTTTCATGTCCAGTAAACAGGGAAGAAAGCCTCTGACCCTCACAAATTCCACACAACAGCCTACTAGGTAGTATGCCCATTGCTTCCTTGTTCAGCGCGCACCTACCAAGTCTATCTATGTGCCTGCCTTTAGCAGGGGCTCAGCGTATCGTGATGAGAAAGGTAGCCAAAATGTGTCAGCCCTCAAGGAACTTATACCAGTCGAGGGGGCGGTGAGTAGTCACTTATGAAATGACAAGGAAATGCACTTCCTGTTGGTGGCAGGTGGGGGTAAAGGATGCCTGGGTCGTGAGTGTGTGTGCGTGCAATGCGCATGCGCATGCGCGTAGCCCACTGACAACAGTTTCCTACTCTCTAATTACTGTCTGAAAAGAAGCATCAATTAAACACAGCAAAACACAGATGCTGCCTCCTGACGCTCACCTGCCTTTCTTAATACCCCGGCAAGCCAGATTCTTGTTACCTACAGACAGAGATCATTTCAACATTTTTTTTTTTTTTTTTAAAAAAAGTACTGTTGTTTGAACCATGCAGTAGTATACGAGGGTTGGATAGGTTTTTTGTTTTGTTTTGTTTTGTTTTTTGTTTTTACTGTCCAGGGCTGGTGCTTAGAAAGAGTTAGGAAGTTATTCAGAATTAAACAATTTCAACCCAGGCTATGGCACAGCACACACAGCTTCCAATCTGCCTGAGAGCTGGAGCCTTGTCTCTATCCGGGGTTGGGGGGGGGGGATGAGGAAAGCAGGGTCCCTAGGACGTGGTCCTGTTCCTCTGCTCTCCTAAGAAGATGTGTGTCTTCAGTCGTGTTCACGGTTTACACTCAGGCTCTGCCCTTCTCAGGGAAAGGATCAGCTAATCTTAAAGTGGTACGTCAGACCTTCCTCCACCCTTAATTCTGTGGCTCTGGATGTGGAGTTTGGGAAAGGTCATCCTAGGAACCACGTGGCCAAGGACCTTGATCTCCAGATACCTAAAATGCCAGGACTGAATAGGTGGTGGAGAAGAAGCTGGCAAGCAGGGGCAGTGGAGGCTGAGGGCACAGCAGGGACCGACATGGGGCAAGGCTATTCTAAGGAGGAGACGGAAGGACCTGGCAGTATGCACGTACGTGTGTGGGGAGACCATTGTTTGGGGTTGGATGAAGCTTGTACAGAGGCCCTGTCTGAAATGGGCCAGATAAATTGGAGAAACTGAGAGAACCTGTGGGGGTCACAAGACGGAATTAGGCTCAAAGGGAGCTGAGCCTGCTTGGGAAGGGTGATGGGGCCTGGCACCACAGGGTACTAGGCAAGTGTCTTGGATTTTCTGCAGGGTATAGGATAGTCCGACAAAGATGGAAGCTTCTGGAAGTGGGACAGGCTTCTATCCCAGAAGAAAGGATAGGGACATAGAAAGACTATGGTATGTGCTTGTGCCTGGGGCCTATAGCCTGTTCTAGGTGGGCCCAGGGAGACGGAAGGCCAAATAGACTGTGGATGCACTCAGCACAAAAATCAAAGGAACCACACCAGGTGGGGAACAGTTAGCTTCCAACTGGTGGCTTCATCCCACTGAAGAATGGGATTCTGTACTCAGGTGTTTAAACTTGGTCATGCCAACATCCTCTTGCTAAGGAAATAAGTTTAGCCTCTCCTATCAGCCTACTTTAGCCCAGGCTGCTGTAACAAGAGCACTATAGTCTGTGTAGTTTAGCCAGCAAGTACTTGTTCATCACGTTTATGGAGGCTGGGGAAGCTGAAGTCAGGGTGTCTAGCAGATCTGGTGTCTGGTAAGGACCCAATATCTGGTCCATGGTCACCTTTTTTTCACTGTTGTGGGACAGAAGGGCAAGGCAGTGGACTGGGATTCCTTCTTCAAAGTCTAATCCCTCTGGGTCTCTGTCCTCATTATTCAGTCACTGCCCAGAGGCCCGACCTCCTAACACTCATGGCAGATATTGTAATTTCGACATCTCCAGTTAGTGTGCTCCCAACAGGCAGGCCACAGTGCTATCCGCTTGTGTAGGATTCCTACCGTATACACTTTCTGTCACTTGTATCTGGGACATGGGTATCCACAATGACTCTGCTAAATAAAGGACCAGTGAGGCCCTGGGGGGCCTGTAGGAGGCTGGGGCAGGATAGCTTCTTGAATACTGTCTTGAGACACAATTGGCTATAACAAGACCCTATGAAAGAAGGAAGGGGAAGGGAAGGGAAAAGAAAGGAAGGAGAGAGTGAAAAATGGGGAAAAAGAATGGAATGGAAGAGGTAACCATAATTAACTCAGCCTTGTGGATTGAGAAGCCTCCAGGCCAGGGACTTTGTGAAGGACCTTGGCAGGTTCCCCCAGAGCCTTTGGTCCTTTCTGCCGCCAGCCCTGGGTTCTGATAGGCTCACCTCTGCTGTGTGCACAGTCAAAGAATAGTTAAAACTGAATTTCACCAAGAATGATACCAAGAGCCTGGATAGTGTAAAAGTTCAGATATTAAATTTTTTTATGACTTATAATGTCACTTTTCTCAACAGTGAAAAATCATTGTTTTTCTAATAAAGAAAACCACAAGTGTGTGATAAAATGTATTTGTGGGCTACCTCTGTGAGCACCAGACACACATGTAATACATATATATGCAGCTAAAATGCTAATACACATAAAAATTAAATGAATAAATCTAAAACCTTTAAAAGTCTATTTGTAGTGTACCAGAAGAATTAAGAAGTGGAACATTGGAGTTTTAAAATACATACTATTGATGTATTCAGTAGGAAACAAATGTCTTTGTTCCTCTAATAGACGGGGCATATTTCTACCATAAATCATGGCTTTGAGACAATGGATTGAAGGCTGAGGGAGTTAGTGTACTATTATCAATGGGACCTAAGCAGAAGATGGTTCAGGGTAGAAGAGGTAAAAATACCTACTATATTGGGTTGTCCTTCATAAAACTAATTAGTTAATGGATTGAAAATACATTTATTATATTTCTGCAGGTTACACATAATGTAAGCAAATTCACCTGTTTACAAAGACTGTTGTATTCTTGGAGGGGGCAGTAATTACCTCTCATTCTTCATCTACCATAGATTTGAGATCATTGTCTAAAGACCCCCAAAGCAGTGGTCAGTTCAAGAAACTCCGGGTTATGACTTGAATGTGAAATTTTTCTGTTTAAATCCATGGTCCCCAACTGGTGGTTTTGGGAGGTTATGGAATCTTTTAGACACGTGGGCCTAGCTGGCCAACGGAGAGCCATATTTGCAGGGCTAGATGGTTATAGGTCAGCTTGGTTCCAGCCTTGGCTCTCTGCCCTGATCTGCTGAGACTTAACAGGTCTTCCACCACAGATGGAGCTCCAATTGCCGTGAGTATCCAATCAGACTGTGAGCCAAAACCAATATTTCTTCCCCGAAGTTGCTTCTTGTCAGGCATTTGGTCTGGGCAACAAGAAGCTAATGGGAATTCAAGTTGGCCAGCAGAACTCTTTCTACCATTTTTAATGAAGTTTCCCAGCCCTGGGTGGGATGATGTGCTGCATTTCTCTGCTTCCCTTGCAGCTATGAATAGTTAGAGGTATCCTTCCAAACTGGCTGACGAACCACAGCAGAAGGGCGAAGGGGTTCCAGAAAGTCTACTTTATGGGATGACTCATCTGGGATGAGAAGGCTGTCCTGTTCTTTTCATTAGCTCTCTGCTGCTCCCAGGAGTGTGACTGGGATGCTGGCTCCGTGTTGATGGAGCAGAAGGAGGCTCTGTCCCCTCCAGCGGGACTCCCCTTTAAGCCCTAGCCTGAGTGTTCATGAGAAACAGAAAACAACCCCTGAACTTCAGCCTCTGTCATCAGGTCTCTGCTAATCAGAGCCTAATTGATATGCATGATCTTGTGAAAATTGGGATACACAATATCTTAGTCTATTTTCGTTGCCATAACCGAATATTACACACCAGGAATTTATTTTAAAAAGAGGTTTGGGTTTAGGGTTCTAGAAGAGAGAAATCCCAGAGCACAGCTTTGGCATCTGGTCAGCAGTGAGGAGGGCCTTTTTAATGCAGCTGTCATATCATGAGACAGAGTTAGCGTACCTGCTTAGGCCTCTTCCTCTTCTAGCAAAGTCACTAGCTTCACCAGTGGTGCCACCCTCGTCACCTCAGCCTATCCTGATTACCTCCCACAGAAGCAACCTCCGCACACCAGAAACATATAATTTGAGAGATTGAGTTACAACCTGAGCTTTGGAAGACACAAGCACCCAGACCCTGGCATGAAATATATTTATTTTTCTAGACAAACGAGGTTTAAGAATCTTTGCTTCGTGGTGATCATCAAGTTCCTATCAGTTGCGCATAGTATGAAATGATTTCCCAAGGAACTGAAGCATGGGTTGCATGCAAAGATCTGGGAATGAAAATGCAGAAGGAGAGGTCCCCGCTGCTCTCGGTAGGCCAGAGTAGCCAGCCATGGAGTCATTGGCTCCGGATATGGTAATGGCTGAATCGGTGGTCTTAGCTCCACCCTATGCCACACACTTCAGAAATTCTTACATTCTGAGTGTGGGGACATCGCAAAAGATCAACACGTTGTTCACAATGCCAATTTGGGCTAGGCACTGTAGATGGAACAAGGCTAGCCTTTGATAGGAATTTCCAACCATGTCCCTTAGGGAAACTCAGAGAAAGGCCCTGGGTGGTAGGTTCTGTCAGGACACTGCTTCCTTCAGCAGGTCCACCATCTGTCACTTCAATATGGGACTAGATACTTAGAGATGGCCAGGGGGATTCATTTGGAGAGAGAATATTAAAACATCTACTTAGGCTGGGACGATAGCGCAGTCAGTAGGGTGTTTGCCGTACAATCACGGGGACCCACTCCTTAGCACTTGTGCGAATAGCTGGGTGTGATATGTGCTTCTAAGCGAAATGCCAGGGAGGCAGAGGCCTCTGAGGCTCACTGGTGAGGCAGGCTAGCCTTATCCCCGAGCCCCAAGTCCTAGTCAGAGACTGTCTCACAAAACAAAACTAAATAAAAACAACGAAACCAAAACCAAGGTGGTTATCACTAGGGGAGGAATTACTCCAGAGGCCGGTTTCTGGCTTCTGTACACATGTGTGCAAATGTATATTATACAACTTGCGCGTGCGCACATGCGTGCACGCTCTCTCTCTGTCTCTCTCTCTCTCTCTCTCTCTCTCTCTCTCTCTCTCTCACACACACACACACACACACACACACTTACACTGATTCCTAGTACCTAAGGTACAGGAATTAAGCTACATAGCACTCATTCAGCCTGGAGATCCACTATGAGTTATTTCAAGGTAAGAGCAGGTGCGTTCCAATTATATAAGATGGTTTTAGAAGTTCCGAGAACTCCCATTACTGTCACCCCCTCCCTTTGCTGTCATTTGTATTTCCTGACTATGGGCTTAGAGCTCTGCACACTGTTCTGTTCCCCAATCTTAGTGCCCTTTCCAGTCTTATCTGGGTCTAGGACAAGCACTACAGTAGTAACAAAACCATTGACATCTCAGGGGCATGATAGAGGCCCGAGTCTTGCTTATGTCATGCTCTAATACAGGTCAGCTGGTTCTCTTGACAGAAGCTCAGGATCCAAGGCCTTCTACCCTCTTCTTACCATTTCGTGGTCTTGACTGGGTTTGTATTATTGGCCAACTAAAGAATTAAAGGGCGGGGCATACAGCCTCAGATACAAAAACAGCAGCAGGAACAGACATTATTAAAGATGAAGAAGCACCCACACATAGCAAGGCACACAGAGAGACTCTCCACAGAGCAGAGATTCAGAAAGAGGACTCCACATCCCACCCCACCCCAGCCTGGGAAAGTTGGTTTGTTTGTTTTTTTAAGTGTTTTTGGTGCCCCAAGGTGAGTCTCCTCCCAATTTTGACTTTATTTGCTTAAACAGAGAAAGGGCGATCTGAAAGGCCCACAGCTTCAGGTAACCATGATCAAGGCCAGCCCTGAGCCCTGCTGGCAGGAGAAAATGCCTGCCAGTTCTTTAGTTCCAGTTAGGAGGGTGGGGGAAGAAACTTATCTGTGGCTCCTTTCCCCACCTGTCTGTCTGTCTGTCTGTCTGTCTGTCTGTCTGTCAGTCAGTCAGGGATCTGTCTGACTCCTGCTCCCTCATTCTCATCCTGTGTTCCCACCATCTTGACGTCCCTCCCAGAGCACAGTGGATGAATGTGGAGCTGAGAACCATCCCGTCCTTCCAGTGGCTGGTCTGCAAATAAAGGCAGCCTACTGTGAGCACAAAGGATCATGGCTGCCAAGGTTAAGGGATGTCTGGAGAACACACCGTGTCTTTAACAATGGAGCTCATTTAACAGACAAACCAAGAGGCAGGAAGGTTGGTTGGATGCCTTCAGGGCCTGGGGACCTGGTTGTGAGACCCTGCTTTGACTTTTGTGTGTGCCCATTGGCTAACTCAACATGTCTCGGTGTGCACATGCGTGTGAATAATGGCTATTGTCTTGTGTAAGACTGAACCGAAAGTCACAAAGAGATGGTTGTATCCACTCTTCACTCTGCCAAATCGTGGCTCTCGCTGAACATTCTGAAATTATTCGTGTCTAAGTGACCAGGGACTGCCTAATCACTGAAACTAATAGACGCTTTTGGCCTTTATTTTCCTATATCTTTTCTTCCTTCCTCTCTTTATAATTACAGGGCACCCCAAAAGCAGATCTTTTATTTATTTATTTAACACGAGGACATTGTAATTCAAATACATGTTGCGCATTGTGCACGTTCCTTTCCACGCCCCACCCTCCCCTTTCATATCCCACCCCTTCCTGTTAGTTTTCTTTGCTCACTAGCACAGTGGTTCTCAACCCTCCTAATGTTGCGGTCCTTTAACACAGTTCCTCATGTTGTGGTGGCCCCACCCACAAAATTATTTTCATTGCTACTTCATAACTGTAATTTTGCTGCTGTTATAAATCAAAACATAAATATCTATATCTTTGGATGGTCTAAGGTGACCATCAGCCTGCGAAAGGGTCATTCAACCCTCAAAGGGGTGGCGACCCACAGGTTGAGAATCATTGCTTTGCCAGATGAGTCTAACCTGTGGCCTATGGGCCATATAGGGCTCAGGATAGTTATGGCTGGAACTTGATTGTGCTGTTCTTAAGCATGAACTTTGTAGGTGGCCACATCTTTGTCCAGTGTCAAAAGACTGGACATGCCTACTCCAGAGAAGTTTGACTTCTGCTTTCAAACCTATATACACACATGATTGCATGTATCTATGTAAAAATTAAGGAATTACATATGAGAGAAAACCATGATATTTGCTTTTTTTGGAGGCTGGCTTAATTCACTTTTCCTGCGTGAAATGAAATTCTCCACATCTCTCGGACGGCTCCCCTGTGGTCTCTCATGGGCGGTTCTTCACCTGATCCTCACAGAAAGGATACTGTTGTTGGCCACCATGCTCTTCCAGTTTTGTGGCTCTGGTGGATTGGTGACTTCTTTGATTTTTGGGTAGACCTCATCCTCTAAACCTGGGATCTTATGCTCAACAGTGTGCAAGCCTATGTGTTCCTTAGGAAGCACATAGATGCTAGGAGTGTACATTCACTAAATGTGTCTCACCCGAGTTCACCATCCTCTCCTGCATCCCTGTTTCTTAACTCGGCCGAGACTACTGTAGACTCCTAACAAGAGAACATGGAGGATGCACTGAGCACTTCCCCTCCCACCGTTTCTCCCCTGCAGACTAACTCTTCCACCTCACCTCTACAGTGGTCTAATGTGCGCACCTCACCTTCCATTCCTGGCCTTAGGGAGTGAATGAACCCGGTAGGCGGGACAGAGGCTCCATTCAGTGTCTGCCGGTGTTGTTGGAGTGTAGCCCTTGCATCTCCAAGAGAAGCTCAAGTGTGTCTTCTTAAGAAATAGGCAATTGCCCATTAGCCACGGACAGCTAATTGGACTGAATGGTCCAAACAAAAACACAAAAAGGCCCTGGCCTAGATCAGGAAGGCACTTGGTATTCTTGCGTTGAAAGCTGAGCCCAAGCCCTCAATCCAAGACCGTGTTCCCCACCAGCACCTCGGCCATAGACACCCTCAACCTTCAGATGCCGAGAGCAAACCAAAGGTCTCAAGCTCGTCTGCTTTCCTGAAATAAATTTTATAAGTAAATGTGTCTATTTTGTGTACTTATTGTTAAAACGACTATAGGATTTATCGTTTGCATTGCAAGAAATGTAGTTGCCAAATAGATTTGCTGCTTTGGAGATGGCTCTGCAATGATCAGTGCTTGCTGTTCTTCCAGAGGCCCTGGCTTCAATTCTCCTGTGCACATCAGCTCACAGTTGCCCCTAGCCAGGGGACCTGACGCCCTCTTTGGGCAGATGCAGACACCCCTACACGGACAAACACATAAGTAAAAATAAATTAAAAAAAGAAGAAACAAAACCAAGAAAGTAGAAATGAAAGGAAAAAAAAAAAGAAAAGACTTGGTTCCGGGTAAGTTGCATTTTTAACATACCTTTATGGTATCTGGCTTAATTTCTCCAAACCTTGGGATCTTACTCAGGGGAATGAGGAAAATAATAGCATCCACATTCATAGTAGTTCTGTGATTGTTAACTACAATAGGCAGTATCTGTGGGAGCTGATTCCAGGACCCCGTATAGATGCTCAAGTCCTTCATATAAGATGCTATAGTAGTTGTATGAGGCCTGTGCAATCCTCTCATATGCTTTAAACCATCTCTAGATTACAGATAATACCCAATAAAATATAAATGCCATGCAAATATTAATAATATAGCATCAATATTTAGGGGCTAACAACCAGAAAAGCGTTGCATATGTTCGGCACACATACATATTTTCGCCTGAATAGTCTTGGTCTGTAGCTGGCTGAGTCTCTAGACTTGGAATCGGTGGATGTGGAGGATTTCGTTCATCCCGTCAGATTAGCCCTTGAGGAAACTGCAGTGACCTCTAGATTCAGCAGCTACATAGGAACTCAGAACTGAAGGAACTAATCTGTCTTAGGAGGACTCACAACAGTGCAACAAGGTAACCCTGAGCTTGGTGAGAGATTTAAGATTTTAGTGATGTCTGGTCATGCAATAGCCTACGCTTCTTGATGTGGCAACGATACGTAGAGATTCCCGGCGCGCCAGCGACAAAAAGCATTGGCTGTGTTAGACACTTGTCAGCTCCGGCGTTTCACACAGATTTTTGAAGTCACTGTAATTAAGGGTTTTAGACTTTCTAAAAGGTGAAAATTCAACAATTTTTTAAATATATATAAAGCTTCTTATCATATTCTTTCAAAAATATGATGGCAAAAAGAAAATCTAGACACACATCCTGGTAGGCATGAAAGTTGAAATTATCATGAATACAAAATCACGTTGAATATACCTAACCTATGTAACATCCGACATGGACATAACGCTGATGTTGACCAAGCTTGGGCAAAATTACCTGATACAAAACATTGTTTACAGTCATTCGCTGCATGTCTCCCGTAGTTGGTTGACTGCTGTACAGAGACTCAAGAGCACTCACTATTAATGTATGGTTGATGTACATTAAAGTATGCCCCTGCTTCTTTGATCAAAGCTTGTGACAGAACCAGCTTCTGGGAGCAGCAGAGCAGACTGAGGTTCAATCGAATGTCCATGAAACAAGAACGGAGATCCGGAGAGTCTTCCTGGGAAAAAATGCCGACCTAGCAGGATAGACTGGAACCAGGGCAGAGAGTGGCATTTGAGACGGAAAGCTGAGTAGGCAAATAATATATTTGGATTTAGAAGGCTCAGGAGCCAAAGGAAAAATGCAAATTTTTTTTTAAAAAAAAAAAACCATGAAATGATTGTAGTTACTAAGCTGGGACCAGGATTGACAAGGAAATCCTCTGTCAATGTAGGGTTGCTAAGTGCAGAGAAAAGATGATCTAATTCCACATCTGATGCCTTTTCATGAAGAGAGTAGGCTGGATACAGCCCTCAGCTGTGGATGGAATCATGGCTAGTCCCCCTGATTCTCCTTGTTCGGAAAGTTCAGATTTTATTTCTCATTTTGTGTAACTCAGGTTGGGAGCAAAATAAGGACATTTCCATATACATCCAGTATCACTTGCTTTTATTATTTAACTTTACACAACGAGAAAGAGTACATACTTTACAGAAATATTGCTGCACAATTTAAAACTTATTCATGTTTTATAAATTGAGAAAGACAAAAATAGTAACAGAAAAAAAAATATCCCGGGATAGCATGAGGCGGGTCAAAGTTTGGAAACCAGAGATGATCTATTGGAGAATGCGCATGGGAGTCGGTGGCAGAGGCAGAGAATATAATAATGTTTAATTCAAAATCAAAGTGGTTAGCATTACTAAGTACTCTCCACAAGCCAGACATTCAATGTTTTGCAGGGGCTAACTCTTACAATCCTCATGACTGCCTGGTGGGATTGTCATTTCAACCCATTTTATGGGTGGAAAAATGGACACCTAGAGATGATGAGCAATATGTTTCATTCAAATCACTGTAGCTGGGACTCAGCTCCCTGACATCTGGCTGCCAGGTCAGAGGGATGACCCTGTCACCTGGGGGAGAAAGGCGCAGATTCCTTACTTCTGACTGCCGTAGACTTGGTTTGCTCTGATACCAGACCCCGCTATTTCGTAGCTACAGAAGTGACTCGCTCGTGTGAGTTAACGCCGCACAGGAAGAGACGGGCTCTGCATATAGCAAAGCATCCGAAGCAAGCAGTACAGTCACCCAGCATGGGACTGAGCCTCAGGGCATGGTCTTTGGCACCACTGAACAATCTCTGAAAGAATGAGGCCTGTACGTAGAGAGCGGTGACCACAAAGCTGGAGAGGGCTTGCCTGTGACACACTTAGGGTCACTGGAGGGGTAAGCTATTCTCACTGCAAGGACAGGCAAGTTTAGGCCTGATCCCCGAGCCGGATGCTACTCCGAACCTTGGCTGTCCGGTGTGGCAGCTGTGTGTGAGGAAGGGGTGGTTGGAAGAGCAGGGCTGGAGGAGGAGGGGCAGAGGGACCCCTACTGTAGCAGGCACTCTGACTTCTCCCTGTGCTCACTGTTGGGGTTCCTCCTGGATGTGAGAGGTTCTCTTTTGTTTTTAGGTTAATGATTTTTTTTTTAATTGCTCGGTTTCAGAATAAGTAGCAAGGCTTCCTTGTAGCTCTAGCTCTGCAGGTGTGGACTGTTGAGCTATATTCTTCTCTGGGCCCCTCTGCTCCGTATGCTTCATCCATTCTACCCATGAAACTTCCATTTTATAACACTCCTGTTCTGAAGGCCTTCCGGAAGCCGGGTAAGTGAGTGCCCACTCTTCTGTCTTCTTTACTAGCTTTAGAGGAAGCTATGTCGATAGCACTAAGATATTATTAATGTAGAGGGGCCAACAACCAGAAAAGGGCTACACAAGTTCAGCACATGCAGAGATTTGTGTCCGAATATTTCTGGTCTGTAGTTGGCTGAACTCTGGACTTGGGATATGTGGGTGTGGAGGGCGAGGCACAAGGCTTCATGGACCCTTGGTGTAAGTGCTAGGCAGTGTGAGCTACCACTCATTCTACAAGATTAGAGACTAAGGTGACGTAGAGATGTAGCAGCCACTCGATACCTCTAAGGGTACTGTGAGCTACGGGGATATGGCACATGGAAGGCTCTCAATATGGTCCCAACAGATAAGTGCATGAATCACATCTCCTTTAATGCTGAGGAGATTTTGATCAAAGGCTTCAAATGAGAACCTGCGTGTCTCCTGGGGATGGGGCTTCAAGTAACTTTCTTCTGTATGGGGCGAGGGAGCTGCATAGACTATTAGCAGAAACTCAAGGTGGGGGATTTCAACATCACAAGAAGAGGCAGTAGCAGAGCTGTTTGCCTGAATTGGAACACCTACCCCAAAACTGCTCTGCAGAGCTGTTGATGTCACATCTAGTTGGCAGGCGCTGCGGGACAGAAGAACAGGTTGTCAACCAAGAGGAGGGGAGGTGGGCTTTCCTTACCAAGTGCCTTTTGAAGGGATGCTGAGATTGGAACGTTTTTCTAAAGGAATGGAAAATCATTTTGGTGGAAAAGCTGTAGGACTGGCATCTGCCAGTCTGCCATATTCCTTGAGCCGAGAGAATGACTTGATTCTGTTTCATGTACGTCTAGAGGGTCATAGTCTCCATTTCTATTTTCATTGCCCCCTGGCCAACTGGCTCTCATATAATCTCTGAGAGTGGTTCGGTGTTCTCAGGCACCTGGCCTCTTCTCAAGACCTCTTCCCTCTGATATAATTTAGGAAGAATTTACTGGGTGTTTAGGACCTGTAATGTACCCTGACAACCCCGAGGAATAAAAGAGAAGGTTATATAGGCTTTGTCCCGGAGGAACTTAGTTCTGTATTCATGCCACTGACACAGAGAAGTACAGAGACCTGTTATTGAAAGCACACAGAGTGGTGTTAAAGGGTCTGTGTTTTAGTGAGGTTGGTCCCTAACAGTGTGAACTGGATTAGGGAGAGGGACGTCTAGAAGAAGAAGATTGATTGGCAGGTCCCTGCCGTGGCTGTCCTCCTATCCAACTTGCCTGAGCCTGTCGCCCTTGCCACCTACTGAAGTCTTCCTGGCACAGTTTGCGGTCCTGTCCTCCGGATATGAACTTCACGCTTATCGTGTTTTAGTGTGGATGGCTTCCTGGCTCCAGTTACACATGGGGACAGCTGCCTCTTATGCTGGGCCCTTGACTTCCCTCGTGGAATCCAGCTCCAGCCTCAGGCTCCGGACATTAGCCCCTTGCTCACTCCTCTGTGGGCGCCACACCTCTCTCACTCTCGGTCACCGCCGTAATTTCCCAGGCGACCACTAAACACTGCTCAGCTCAGCAGCTGACTTCAGCCGGCCAGACTGCGACTTCTCCATCCTGCCTGTGAGGCTGGCCGAGCAGAGTGAAGGGAGTGTGGAGGTCACGTGAGGGACGGTCACAGGAACGGTTCCTGCTTATGCGTGTCTAGTCAGTTGTCAGTCCGACTGCATCTGGGATCAACTAAAAGCAAAGCAGCAGGCTCACCTGTGAGAGGTTTTCTTAATTGGATTATTTGAGGTGGAAGGACCCATCCAAAGTCCTGGCCACACATTCTGGTAGCCGCCCATGTAAGAAGATGTGGAAGAAGGAAGCCTTTGCTTCTGCCTGCTTATCCCCACTCTCGCTGGAAGGTACATCTGGGCTGGTACTAGGGCTTCCTACGTTTGGAGTCCAGCATAGACTGAGGACCCTAGGAATCCTCCAGGACTAGAGGATTCCAGCACCATATTAGGACCGCTGAGACATCCAGTCTCTCGGTCCAGACAGCTGCGGTTTCTCGGCCATTCTTTTGTGAGTTAGCCATTGTTGGACTATCTGTACTACAGCCTGTAAGACACAATAGTAAATCTCTCAATCTGTCTTTCTCGCTTTGCCTCTGTCCCTCTTTCTCTCTCTCTCTGGATCAGGTAAGATACAGGTCTGCTGCCTTGAGAACACAGGTCCACAAGGAATACAGTCCTGCAGTTTCCGGGAGTACTTCTGCTACACAGCACGCACCCCCAGCTTTTAGCATTTACAGAGAGGGAGGCCGGGATGACTCCCAGACCAGCATTCCGCCTGGGGTATTTACTGCTGTCTCTAGCTGGGAAAAGGCTCCCTGCTGCCCAGCAGGCCCAGGGGCAGCCTCTTGTGGGAAAGTTCCACAATACATGGCAGGCAGGATGCCTTCGGCTGCCTCCCAATATGGCAAAGCTTCTGTGTGAAGGGGACCTGGGCAGGGGAGCTTGGTCTCATCAGTGCAGACCCTGCTTGCATTAACGATAGACTCTTACTGGCATGGCTAGAAATGGTCATCTCTTTGATGTTGATTCAGGAAGGTACTAGTTTCCTCATCTATTGGAAATGGAAGCAAAACCAAACCAATGCTTTCTCACACAGACACGCAATCGGCAATCAGAGGAAAGAAAGCTCAACCTGTCTCCAGTTTGGTAGGAGAGCAGGGGGAGCCCAGATACCACAGAATGAGCCACCCATGAAAGGATGACGTCTTCTTAGTTGAGGTCAAGTTCGCAGCAGAATTTTGCAGAAATACACTTCGTCAGCAGCACATATAAGATTGGGTGATTCTATTTACAGCACAGTTCTCCACGCTGAGGATTCCAAGGGCTGTCTCGGGACACTTGGGGTACTGACGATTGGGAGTCACGAGAAGAGCAGGGAACTTGTGTCCCCAGCAGCTAAGGAGTAAAGAAATTCATTGATATCCACAGATTAATACTGCAGATTGAAAGTTAATTTTTCTGGTCATCTCAGTGCCTTTTGCCCATTCACATTTCAGGCTTGCTACAGAAATCATGGGTTCAAAAACAAGTTAAAGTTATTTTGTTTCTATCCTTGAATAGCAGAGACATCTTAGTGGATGGCAGAACAAACTTGCTAGAATGCAGGTATCTTAAAGGCAAAACTTGGACAGGCAGCCTCCGGCACTAGGGAAAATAGATGTTTTATAAGCTGTTTTAATATGTTTACTTTTTAATAAAATTTTTTCATATAATATATTTTTCACTACCCAAACTTCTCTCAGATCTCCCCAAATTGTCTACTCATCCAACTTTATTTTCTTTCTCCATCTCTCGACAAAAACCCAAAAATGAAGACCAATACAAACAAACAAATAAACAAAAAATAAGACAAAAAATATGCCAAAGCCGGGCGGTGGTGGCACACGCCTTTAATCCCAGCACTCAGGAGGCAGAGGCAGGTGGATCTCTGTGAGTTCGAGACCAGCCTGGTCTACAAGAGCTAGCTCCAGGACAGGCTCTAAAGCTGCAGAGAAACCCTGTCTCGAAAAACCAAAAAAAAAAAAAAAAAATGCCAAAATGAAATAAAAAGTTCACAAAAAATTCATGGATTTTATTTTGTGTTGGCCAATCACTACTGGCCATGGGGCCTGCCTTGGAGTGTGGTTGATATACCCAGTGAACTCCACTGGAGCAAGCTGACTCCCACTTTCCCAAAGGGTATTAACTGCACATAGCTTCTTCATTAGGGGTAGGACCCTGTTTCCACCCCTCCACCCCCAGGGCTGGTATCCCAGCTGGTTGGAAACTGTGCAGGTCTTGTGCATGCTGCCTTAGTATCTGAGAGTTCATGTGTATCAATCTGGAAGACTCTGTTTCTGTAGAGCCATCTGTCACCTCTGGCTCTTACAGTCTTTCTACCTTCTCTTCCATGTGAACCCGTGCCCTGTGGGTAGGGGTTTGATGAAGATATCACGTTTAGGACTGAGGGCTCTACAGCTTCTCACTTTCTGCACATTGTCCATTTGTAGATCTCTATGTTCATTCCAATCTTCTGCAAGAAAAAGCTTCTCGGATGAGGGATGAGCAAGGCTCAGATCTGAGTGTAGCAGTCTGTCATTAGAATCCACTTTATTGCCGGGCGGTGGTGGCGCACGCCTTTAATCCCAGCACTCGGGAGGCAGAGGCAGGCGGATCTCTGAGTTCGAGGCCAGCCTGGTATACAAGAGCTAGTTCCAGGACAGGCTCTAAAAAAGCTGCAGAGAAACCCTGTCTCGAAAAACCAAAAAAAGAAAAAAGAAAAAAAAAAAGAATCCACTTTATTGCTATCTTCCTCTAGTAGAACGATAGTATTAGATTTTCCTCTAGGTCCATGACATATCCAGTCTCAGGTTCTTTGCTATCGCTATTTTAGCAGTATTAGGTATGACTTCCATCTCTTGGAGTGGTCTTAAATCCAAAAAAGTGGTTGGTTACTGCCATAGTATTTGTGCCACTATTGCACCAGTATAATTTGTAGGCTGCTGTATGTCATGGGGTTTCTAGCTGGGTGATATTGATTATTTGTTTTTTCCTTCAGTAGACAAGTATCTTCCAGTACCGTGCATGCTAGTCAGTAGGTATGAAGTTTCTAGTTAGGCACCAGCTCAACTTCTCCATGTTCAATGAAATTATAAGTGTTGCTTTCAGAAATAGAGCCTAACCAACAGGTTATGGAGCATAAGCAATAGCCTGTGATGTTTGAGGGGTATCCATGGGACCAATGACTCAACAAGATGTAATCCATTTCTGGTACAGCAAATTTTACTTGGTGGCATAAGATGATGTGAAGTTGGGGCCTAGTCTCCTCCATTATATTATAACTATAACTATAACTATATATGTATTTTAGGAGGCTTCTACAGTAGTCAGAAGACCTTTAGTGTTAGTTATCTCCCTATATTTCCTCCTTTATCCTTCTCTTCCAATACTTTCCTTATTTAATCCTCCTATTCTATTTTCCCCATTATCTTTCCATAACACTATATTCTCTACTTTCTATTTTCCATTTATGAAGAGAGCCTCTTCCTCACCTTGTACCTAACTAGGTACCTAATTTCTATAGTTATTCAATGAACACACATATTAAAAGCTTAAAAGCTAATATCTATGTTGACAGAAGATGCTCGTTTGTTTCCTGGCTGACCAGATTCCCGAAATAATCACACAAAACCGTATTATTAAATCACTGTTTGACCAATAGCTTAAGCATGTTGTTAGCAAGCTCTTGCATCTTAAATTAACCCATTTCTATTATTTTATATTTTACCAAGAGGCTCATAGCCTGCTGGCAAGGTTCCTACTGGCAGTTCACATCTTTCTTCTCTGGCAGATCCATGGTGTCTCCCTGACTCTGCCTACTCTCTCTCTATATATCTCTTTCAGCCTGGTTTTACTCTGTTAGGCTATTGGCTGAAAGCAGCTTCTTTATTAACCAATAAAAGCAACACACAGACAGAAGGACTTCTCATATCACATCCATATGTAGGAGAATACAGTTTGCAAGTGTTTTATTGAGAACTTTACTTTCCCAGGTATATTTATTAGAAGAATTGCCCCATAATTCTCTTTTTATTTGCTGGGTATTTGTTGGTATTCTTTCTTTTATAATTTATCAAATAATTTGAGGCGTATTAATATTATTTTTTCTTTGAAAACCTGTAAGTATTCTGTGCTGAATTCATACCATCCTGAGTTTTTATTAATTGAAATTTTAATTAATTTTAAGAATTGGAAGATTCTTAAAATTAGTATTTCTATTTCATTGGTTGCTATGTGTCTGTTTAAATTATTTACTTCATCTTGGCTTAAAATGGGTAGGTCATATGCATCTAGAAATTTACCCTTTTCTTTTAGATTTTTCCAATTTAATAGATTTTAAATTATAAAAATATGTACTTATGATTCTATGCATTTCCTAATTGTCTGTTTTGTTATCTTCCATTTCATGGCAATTTTATTAATTTAGGTGGCCTCTCTTTTCTTTTGGTTAATTTGGCTAAAGGTTTATCAATCTTGTTAATCTATTTAAAGGACCAAATCTCATTGATTCATTGAATCATTATTTTTTCACTACCATTTCATCTGTGATTTTGATTATGTCTTCCTATTTCCTGTTTCTGGTGTATTCATTCTTTCTTAGTTTTTCAAATCCTTCAAGTGCATCATTAAGTTAATTTGAGAATTCTCAATTTCTTATGTATGCACTTAGTACTATGAACTTTTTCTCTTAAAACTGTCTTCATTGTGCCTCACAGATTTTTGTGTTTTTTTTTTCATTTTTATTCAAGTCTAAGAGTTTTAAAATTTATCTCTTGATTTCTTCTTTGACACTATGATCACATCAAACTCCTTGAGTTTATGTGCTTCCTGTAGATTCTCTTATTTTGATGTCTAGCTTTATTCCATAGTGGTCTCATAGAATGCATGACATATTTTGATTTTCCATTTGTGTCAAGACTTGCTTTATGTTCTAATATGTGATTGAGAAAGTTCCATAGGCTCCTGAGAACAATGGATATTCTTTGGTGTTTGGGTGGAAAGTTCTATAGATGTCCATTTGATTTGTGATGTCATTTAATTCCAATGTTTCTCTATTTAGTTTTTATCTGAAGGGTCTGCTCATTTTGAGATGTTTAAGTCACCCACAATCACGGTGTTGGGATTTATTTGTGTATCTGAGTGTGAAATATACCATATCTTGTAGTTGATTGGTTTTTACTCTTTGCTCTTCAGGGGCCCACCACCCATCTCCTAAATAAATCATATGGAGTCATTTATAGGTTATTATTACTTATAAATGCCTGGCCTTAGCTTGACTTGTTTCTTGCCAGCTTTTCTTAAATTATCACGTCTACCTTTGCCCCTGGGCTTCTACCTTTCTCTTACTTCTGCATGTCTTACTTTCACTCTTACTCCGTGCCTGGCTGGATGGCTGTGTGGCTGGCCCATATCTCTCTTGCTTCCACATCCTTCTTTTCTCCTTCTACTTATTCTCTCTGCCTGCCCCTCCAATCCTTTCTCTTGCCTTGTCAGTCAGGTCTCTATTAGATCAGTCAGGTGTTTGAGACAGGCAAAGTTCACAGAGTTAAACAAATGCAACATAAAAGAATGCAACACATCTTTGCATCAATAAAACAAGTGTTCCACAGCATAAACAAATGTAACACATCTTACAATAATATTCCACAGCACTATCTCTTCTGATTAGTTTTGGCTTGAAGTCTGCTTTGCCACCAATTAGAACAGGTATGCCTTTGTTAGCTCTGTTTTCTTGGACTACCTTTCCATCCTTTTACTATAGATTAATATTTATCATTAATGGTGAGACATGTTTTCTTTTGAGGCAGCAAAAAGGGAAATTTTTCTGATCTAATCTGCTAATCTGTATCTTTATTTTGAGACAAGATCTCATGTATTCCTGGCTGGTCTGGAACTCACAATGCAGATCAGTCTGGCTTCAGACTCACAGAGATCCACCTGACTCTACCTCTGAGTGCTGGAATTAAAGTTGTTTCCCACCATATCTGGCTCAGTCTGTTTCTTTTTGTTGGGGAATTAAATCAATGAATATTAAAAATTATTAATGAAAGATGATTTAATTCCAGTAATTTTGTTATTTTGTGTTTTTTAGAATTCCTTTGATCAACTGTCCTGCATTGATATTTTTTCTTGTGACATCTCAGGTGTTAATTCCTCTCCTCAGACCAAATATATTTTGCTGATCTGGCTTAGTGGTCATAAATGTCTTTAATTTGCTTGTATCATGGAAAACTTTGATTTCTCCTTAGATTTTAATGGCAATGTGCCAGGTCAACAACCATGGCCTTTTGTGAGGTAGAAAACAGGTTTTTCAGGCCATTCTGGTTTTTAAAGTTTCTGTCAAAAAAAAAAAAATAAGGTGTCATTTGATGGACCTCCCTTTAGAAATGACTTGACCTTTCTCTCTAACAACTTTCAACACCCTTTCTTTAGTCTGTGTTTTAATGTTTTAACTATAACATGTCATGCGGAGTTTCTCTTCTGGTCGAATCTATTTGGAGGTCTGTAGGCCTCTTGAACCCAGATGGACATCTCTTTCTCTAGGACTGAGAAAGTTTATTCTTTGACTTTATTAAAAATATTATCTGTATATTCATAATGGTATTCTTTTTCTTCTAATGCCCATAATTTGTAGGTTTGGCCTTAATTTGAAGGCTAGGCCTTCATGGTGTCCCAAAGCTCTCCCATGTTCTCTTCATATATTAAAAAAATTTCTCCCTGAGCTCTATTGAGCAATCTAATTCCTTACCATGTCTTCCAGCCCCGACTGTTTTCCAAATGGCCCATGCTGTTGGTGAGGTTTCCACTGAGGTTCCTATTTAGCTTATTGGGTTTTTATTTCCCAGCATTGTTTCAGTTTGGCTTTTCTTCAGCAACTCTATCTCTTACTGGAATTCAATTTTTTGTCTTGGATTGATATCCTTATCTCATTCAGCTCTTTGTTTTTTTTCTTCTTTGGGTTATTTGAATGTAGTTATCATTACTCTTTTGAATTCTCTGTTTGGGAGATGGTCCAGATAATTCTCATTCAGGTTCATTACTGGTTAGGATTAGTGAATACTTTTGTGGGAAACATATCGTCTTGTTTTCTCTTTTGTATAATTTAAAATCTATTTCTATTTCTACCAAAATGTCCCCATACAATGTATTTTGGTCATACTATTTCCCCTTCTCCTATTTCCTCCAGATCCTACCCACTTGCATACCTGCCAATATCTTCTGTAGAACTCTGCCCAGAACTTTCTGGCTTTCATGATTTCCTTTGAGAAGAAATTGGGTGTAGTTCTGATAGGTCTACCTTTATATGTTTTGTGTTTTGATTATTATATAACAAGGCGACTTTTTTTTTTTTTTTTTTTTTTTTTTTTTTTTTTTTTTTTTTTTTTTTGGTTTTTCGAGACAGGGTTTCTCTGTGGCTTTGGAGCCTGTCCTGGAACTAGCTCTGCACCTTCATAGGGATATCCTTCTTTAGGATGGGAAAGTTTTCTTCTATGATTTTTTTTGAGTTTTTTTTTTTTTTGAGACAGGGTTTCCCTGTAGTTTCTAGAGCTTGTCCTGGAACTAGCTCTTGTAGACCAGGCTGGCCTCGAACTCAGAGATCCACCTGCCTCTGCCTCCCGAGTGCTGGGATTAAAGGCGTGCGCCGCCACCACCCGGCTTCTTCTATGATTTTGTTGAATATATTTTCTATGTCTTTGAGCTGAAGTTCTCCTTCTTCTATACCTAATATTCTTAGGTTTAGTCTTTTCATGGTGTCCCAGATTTCCTGGATGTTTTGTGTTAAGAATCTGTTGGATTTAGTGTTTTCTTTGACCAATGAATCTATTTCCTCTATATTATCTTTCAACCCCTGAGGTTCTCCCGTCCATCTCTTGTATTGTGTTGGTTATACTTGTCTCTGTAGTTCCCATTTGTTTACCCAGATTTTCCATATCCAGAATTCCCGTGGTTTGTATTTTATTGCCTCTATTTTAGACTTCAAGTCTTGAACTATTTGCCTCACCTGTTTGATTGTTTTTTTCTTGATTTTCTTGGGTTTCTTTGAGAGATTTATTAATTTCTCCCAATTTTTATTTGCCTTTTCCTCCACTTCTTTAAGGAAGTTTTTCCATTTCCTCTTTAAATGTCTCCATCGTCTTCATAAAGTCACATTTAAAATCATTTTCTTCTGCTTCTTCTGGGTTAGGATGATCAAGTCTTCCTGTTGTATGGCCACTGGGTTCTGGCGTTACCATGTTGCTTTTTAGGTTGTTAGATGAATTCTTGCATTGGCACCTACCCATCTCTTCCTTCAGTTAATGCCAGCAGTAGCTTTGTGTCTTGATTCAATCCTTGCAGTGACTGTCTGTGTCTTGGGAACTGTTCTTGGTCTGCTCTGTACTGTCACTGTGTCTCAGGGATTTTGGAGCATCCTACTTACAGGAAACTCACCTGCTGGCTGGCTATAGAAGCCAAGGCAGGTGGGGGAGGGGCCCGGGGTTTTGCCCCAGTATGAAGGGCCTAGAGGGTGGGGTGTCCTATCAGGTGACTGGTCACTCACCTCTTGGTCTTCTCTGTGTAGTAGCAGGCTATGTTTCAGAGTTCCACTGAGGTTGTGGGAGTTGGGGGAAGTAGGCAAGTTTGGAGGTGGGGTGGGATTTGTAGCTTATAGGATCTGATGGATGGATGGGAGTATTGGAGCAGTCTACCTGCAGGAAACCCTTTTTTCTTAGTGTTTTGCCAATGATATGCTGGGTGGGAGGGGTGTGTTCCTTTTTTGGTCTTAATTAGTTGGTGTTCTTTGTGATTCTTATATCTGTATGGGTATGTGTTTTCTTAGCTGGAAGAAGATTTATCCTATGACCTTGTTAACATTTGATCTGTGCCATTAACCTCAGATTCTTCTCCCATTTCCATTCCTATAATTTGAAGATTTTCTCTTTTGGTGATGCCTCACATTTCCTGTATGTATGAATTCTGTGCTTAACATTTTATTTTCTTTTTTCTTTTTTCTTTTTTGCTTATTTTGACTAGATCTTCAATTTTATCTTGGTCCTGAACTATCTTCTGCTTGATTTATTCTACTTGTTAACTGTCTGTTAAGTTTTTTAATTGGGATATTGAGATTTTCAATTCCAACTATATTTTGACTTCAATGTTTCTACCTCTTTATTGAATTCAGTTTTCAAATCCAGAATTATCTTTGTTATTCATTCATGTGTGTATTAGTATTTTCTTAGACATCACTCAAGTGTTTATTGTTATCCTGTTGGAGTTCAAAGAATCATTTGCTTGTCTTCTTTAAATTGCTTGAATTCTTGGATAAAGTTTATAATCATTCTTTTAAATTCTGTGTCTGGGGTTTATCTAGGTAGTTCTCAGTAGAGAACACTTCTTTAGGACTAGTGGGTTTTATGGGAGACATGCTGTTTTGGCCATTTGTATTGTTTTTGTTTCTGTGATTTGACCTGGGCATATGAATTTCTTTCTTTGGTCCTATGTCTGATGTGTTAATCTGGCCTTCCTTAGATTGTGCGAGTGTGGGAAATATACAATCCATTCTCGGCCAGGTAAAGTTCCTAGATAAGCTGTTTAGTTGGACTAGGAAAAGATGGCACCCAAGCTGCTGGTCTAGAGGTAGTCCAGACAGAGGGAGCTCATGAAGAAAGAGGGTTCACCATTACAAGTTTGGAAATAGGCTTGTAGGTTTTTAGATGGCAGAGGGCTGTGGGAAGGGGAGTAAAGGAAGAGGCAACTCACCCTTTAAAAGTGGCTCATGCACCCCAATGTTTCTTTATTAATTTTTTGTCCAGTTGATCTGTCTGATGGCAAGAAAATGGTATTGAAATAATCCACTATTAATTATGTTAGGACTTATCTATGAGTTTAAATTTAGTAGTTTGTCATCCCACCAGCAATGAGTGAGGATTTCCTTTTCCTACATCCTCAGCAGCACTTGTAGGTTGTTCTTAGTCATTCTGACGAGGACAAGATGAAATCTCAGAGTTGTTTTAATTTTAATTTGTATTTTCCCAATTGCTAAAGATGATGAACACTTTTTGAAAATTTCTTAACCATTTTTTTTGAGAATTCTTTGTTCTGATCCCCAACTCATTTTTAATTGGGTTGTTTGCTTTCTTGATTATTTTTTGAGTTATTTATATGTTCTAGATATTAATTCTCTGTTAGATATCTTGTTAGCTAGCAAAAATTTTCTCTCAGGTCTCTTCTCTTTTTCTCAGTCGAGGTGTTTGTAGTGCTTAAGAGAGATATTGCAATAATGATTTCCTCTGTGAGGCTGGTATTCTTGGCACCAGGCTCCTCTCTCTCCAGTCTGTCGAGAGAGAGAGAGAGAGAGAGAGAGAGAGAGAGAGAGAGATCGAGAGGAGGAGTAGATGAATAAGAGATAGCGGAAAGAGATAGACGAGATGAGGAGATAGAGAGACGATGACGGAGTAGGAAGGAGCTCTCTGCCGCCCAGGTCTCTCCGCTCTAGATTCATCTACTCGCTCTCTCTTCTGCTCTCTCGCTCTCGCCTCCACTCTGTCTCTTGGATAAAGAACACAAAGGTATTAGTAGCAAAGGGCAGAGCTAGTTTGCATTGTTTTGTTTGTTTGTTTGTTTGTTTGTTTGTTTTTTGAGGCAGGGTTTCTCTGTAGCCCTGGTTGTCCTCTGTAGACCAGACAGCCTTCAAACTCAGAAATTCACCTGCCTCTGACTCTCGAGTGCTGGGATTGCAGGCATGCGCCACCAGCGCCTGATTTATAACTTGTTTTGTTGACCTAGGGTGTTACACAGATGCAGAACAGCTATAGACGGGAATGCGAGCTGGGTGGAGCGATCAGATAATGCTGTTTCTGGCCTAGAGGTTGCTTCAAGGCCGTTGCTGGTTAGCAGTTTTGTCTTTCCTAGTTCTGCTCTGAGTTATAGTCCATGTTGATTTTTATATCAGTCCTGGTCTCTTATGAACGCTAAGTTCACTCCTGTGTGGAGTCCTCTCCTGGAGACACGTGGCTGTGCTCTGTGAGACAGGCATAGCTAAGTCGCCCAGCTGTGGTGGTTATGGCGCCTCAGGGCCAGCAGCAGAGGTGGCTGCAAGGTGCCCAAAGCACTATTTACATTTTATGCTTAGTTTTCAGTTACACTGTTTCCTGTTGGGCAGTGATGGTGGTTCCGCCAGCAGTGTGGCAGCTAGAAGTGAAAGTCTCTATGGGTGCAGCTTTGGTAGTTTTCCTGGGAGAGTTGTGTTGGTTTGGTTTGTTGTCAGCTGCTGGAGTCTTCCGGATCTTGCAGCAGCAAGAGTCATTGTGTTGGTTGTGGACACCTTAACAAGCCCTCATAGGGTAGGGGAAGTTCCTGGGTTTGATGGTAGCAGATTTGTATAGCGCTGATCAAGTGACTCCGAGGGACTGGCGAGGCAGCCTGATTGATGTTATTCCTGTTCCCTTTTAGCCCCAGCTGTAGTCAGCCCCTCATTGTGACCTGGCTTCTAGGCCATTATCTTACCTCGAAACTCCTCCTTGAACTGGAGCCACAGAGAGGCTCTGAGTTCCAGGGAGACAACACAGTTGGTGTATTTGTTTGTAGGTTATCAGCCACTGAAAGGTCCCTGTGTGATAAGGAGGACTTTACCTATAGGATGGGTCCTGGAATTGAACAGATCTTTGCAGGAAGCAAGGCAAAGCAGGAAAGAAGTCTTGGGTAGAAGGGCAGATTGTGTTAAGCAAGGAGAGAAGAGGTTGGGAGACTAAACTTTACATAACTTCTATATCACTGTTGTGGAGGACGACTGGTCACATGATCCAAGCCTTTGGGCATCCGCGAGGTCCATTAAACAGGACTGGGCAGGAGCAGACAAGCAGTGTTTAGAAATCCAAACAAAGTCGCTTTAATGGCTCTTTCCTTCCTCCCAAAGGTGACTCTGTACAAAGTGATTTTAACCCCCGCCAGGGATGGAGAGGCGCTTTGAGTGTTGAAATGGACCCCGGAGCCAAGGGGATGCAGCTTTCCGCAGCCATCCTGCCGTGTGGTTTTTACACAGTCCCTTTGGCCTGTTCAGGGAGTTTGCACAATTTGAACGATTTCTGGAAAACGTGCTGCAGAGTGCAGCCAAGCTAGTTGTGCCTGGCAGTCAACGGACTCCATAACTCTATGCCTCAGGGTACCCACGTTCACATGGTGCCATGTGTACCATCACCTCTCTGCCTGGCAGCCCAGTCCTGCTTGGCTCAGCAGCAGCCGAGGGAGTCTGAGGCAGAGGGCAGGAACCTTGCCCCATAGCGAGGGGAAGGCTGGCAGGTGGGGTTTGTGTCGCCTGGCTGTCCAAGGCAGCAGCTGCTTTCTTGCCCAATGTTCTGCACATGCATACACAGGTGTCTCCCTTCCCTGGTATGAGCTGGTAGCAACTCTGTCTGCCAGCCGTTTCCCAGGAGGCAGTGGAGCTGTCCTCAGACATCAGGAAACTCACGGGTTCAGTGATGCCAGGCTGTTGGAGTTATTGGGGGTATACAGTGCTTTAAAGAAAGATGAATTTTCCAGATCATGAAAGGTTATCTTTTTCACTATAAAAACCTTGAAATGCTCCTGCTGTGTGTGTGTATGTGTGTGTGTGTGTGTGTGCATGAGTGTGTGTGCGTGTATGCATGAGTGTGTGTGTGTGTATGCATGAGTGTGTGTGTGTATGCTTGTTTGCATCCGGGCGTGCGTGTCTGTGTGTCTGTGTTTTAATTTTGATTATTTGAAGTTGTGCTGGGGTTAGAATTCAGGGACCTGTTAATTATAAGCAAGTGCAACCCAGACAACTGTTTTTGATGAAAACTTTTAATGTATGAATGGAGCGCTCCTACCCTTTCCTGAGCAGATGTCATATGGCTGCTGATGGCTCAAAGGCCTTCCTTGTGACCCCAATAACTGGGCTGTTTTGAACAATGCACTCTGAGAGCTTATGGAACCGATGTCTTCATAGGGCATGATTCCCAGTGACCGTGCCAGAAATACACACGAACAAATAAAGCCCTAGATAACAGAAGTAGATGGTTTTGAAAGCGTGTTCTTGTTCCCACTACAATGCATGCTAATTGTGGAAGACTGGTGTGCACGAATGCAAAGGGAGAAAATGAGACTGCTGAATTGAGGTGCCAAGTGGCTTTGCTGTGAGCTGTCACTCTCGGTCTCTGGCGGCTGTCAATGGGCACAACGGTTAATAATATCTCTTCATTTCTGCTTTCTGCTTCCCATCTGGTCTTCATGGTATTGTGTCTGTATTTTGTGACTCTAGTTTTTACTTCTAAAACAGTGTTGTTGATTTCAAGAAGATAAGACAGAATTTACTGTTATTGTGAATTTAGAATTTATGTTCTTATAGAAGAAAAAGCACCTGCAAGATTTTTCCCTACACTCTTCAGCTTGGCATCCCTGGGTCGGGGGGCTGTAGGAAGTGGGATGGTCAAACCTGCCTGTCTAGAAACGGCCTTGCCTCAGGACCATATTTCAGTAGCTGTACATTTGGAGCTGCCAAAAATTTCAGAACATTGTTCAATATTATGGGATGGCAAACTTTTAGAACTGAAACCCAACCTGTCACTAATATCAAACCACACACGCATCTTGTTTCCACATCCATGTTTATGTGTGCACTTCCCACACTGGAAATGGTTTCACCCTTGAAAACCACGTTGGAGCTGGGCAGTGGTGGCACACGCCTTTAATCCCAGCACTTGGGAGGCAGAGGCAGGCAGATCTCTGTGAGTTCAAGGCCAGCCTGGTCTACAGAGCAAGTTCTAGGACTAGCTCCATAGCTATTAAGAAACTGTCTCAAAATACTAAGAAAAAAAGAAAGGAAGGAAGGAAGGAAGGAAGGAAGAAAGAAAGAAAGAAAGAAAGAAAGAAAGAAAGAAAGAAAGAAAGAAAGAAAGCAAGCAAGCAAGCAAGCAAGCCACTTTGGAGTGATTTCTCGTGTATCTATAATTTAAGCTTAAATGCGTAAATTAAGTTATGCTTAAATGCATGTTCTGTCCCATTACTACAGAGTGATTGTCACTGTGAGATGTTGGGTATCAAACTGTCTTAGACATGTCACCACAGGTGCCTCACACTGGAAGTCTGGTAGGAACTCCTGAGCCATATCAGAGCCCCAGACACGCTGTCCTTCTGCAGGGTCCTCAAGGTAGGAATTGTTGAAGCCACAAGGAAAGAAAGGAAGACAAAAGTAATTTTGTCCCTCTGATGAAACCATATTGTAAAGAAGCTTATGAAATCTCAAATCAAGAAATAGGGCTGCCTAGCCTGCCACATCCCCTAGTTATTAGACCCAGGGCTTCGGTTCCTTTACTGTTGGTGATGATATACTTCCTAGGGTACTGGGCATTGATGTGGATGAGTGGGGGAGGGGAGAGCGGGACACTGTTAGTATTGGTATTGCTGTGGGCACTAAGAAGTAAGCCCTGTGCTAAGGGCCAGCCTCCAAGAAAGGCAATAGAAGTGACTAGCCCCATCACTGCACGCTGCTGGAAAGTGCTTACATTCTCCCAGGCTCCATAACTCCTGTCTTCCATTTATAGACCCAACCTCAATGGGATCAATGGACTCTGCTCCCATCAAATATCTATCCACCAAGACAAAGATGAACTCAAGGCTTTCCCGACAATGCTTTAAAGTGTCTTGGTGGTCAGTGGAGAACAAATGTTTGAATCCGGTCACCTTGGTTTTAGTTGGAATGATGTATTTGTTTAGGCTTTGCCTCCTTCCAGGATAGAGACTTAAGACAGGTAGTTGTATTTCTGTTCATAGTAGCCATAGCCCCTTGTGTTCTTATTCTCTCTCCACTCCCGAACTGCGGGTGCTGGGGACCTTACAGGAGCCACCAGCAGCCTTTGTGCCCCTTAAAGTGTCTTCTAGCAGCTTGATGAAGCAGTTTCATGTAGAGCAGAGAGATGCCCATATCTGCCCAACACCGAAGCCTCTTCATGCATGCCGCTGCATCCCCGAAGGGTTACTCTTGTGACCATGAGTACCCTGCGAACCAAGAAGTTTAGGACACAAGTTTGTTCAGGCCTGGCCTCTACCTGGTAGCATCAGGCTCCAGAGGTAATGACTGGACAGCCTGCAAGGGAGCTTCATGTCCACTGCCTGGCCTGGGATGTCTTTCTTCTGCAGCGTGTCTCCTTTCCTACTTGGGGCAGCTATGACGCACCCCCACCAAGTCATATTCCCTACCAGCTCAGTCCTCTCCTTGTTATTCTCATTTCCAAGGGTTTAATCATCATACATTAGAGTGCCATTTTGGTTCCAGTGGGTACCAGGTTCCCTCTAGCTGAGTAGGCTCACATATTGTAAGGAACTGCCAACCATCCTTTGTCTTGGCAAGGATGCATGCTACTCCCGCTCTGCTGAGTGATTGACTTGTCCTCTCTTCCATTCAGTAAACATTTGTCCCACACCCCTTCCCATGCATCCAGATGTCCTAGATTTATTACCTCCTTGACGTGGTTCTTCAGAAAGTCCTACTCCACGTCTGGCGATGGTCCTTTCTTTTTGCAGCAGCTCTTTGGTGTGCTTTCTCATGGCAGGAGACAAGCACACTATGGCTTTCCCTTGATGGGAAACAGAATCTTTTTTGTCCTCCTGACCTGAGCATTCGCTGAAGACCCTGCAGCCACCATCTTAGGGAGTGAGTTTTAGCTAACGAATCCGGCTGAGACCGGAACAGCGTAGGAATCCTTCCTCACTCCCGCGGAGTCCTCCAGGAGGGTTCTCTGGCAGTTCTGGCAGCGTGGCACTCCGAACTGGTGGAAGGGATCCACAGCCTCCATGCTACGGTCCAACCTGGCTTTGGGTGTTTTCTGTGGTGGACTCACCTCCCCCTCAGCATAGGGGCATCAGGTGGTGGCAATAAGCTTGGGCACAGCAATGCTGGACTCGTGCCTGGGCTGCAGACCTTGGGGTCCCAGATAGGCAGTAGTACAAACTTCCTGGATACATGGCAGGAGAAGGCGGTACTACCTTGCCAACCCTCTGTCCCCAGCCCCCCACCCACTCATCTCTCTTCAGCAATAGGGCTTTGAGGTTTGTTAAATTTCTTTTAACATGAAAGCTTTGCCCACTCCGGTTCTCTCCTTGTCGCCCCGCATCCGTTCACTCTCTTTGACCTTCTGCCAAACCCTCTTCACGTTCAGCCTCCCTCCCTCTTCCTTCCTCGCCTGGTTCAGGCTGTGTGCGTCCTCTGTTCAGCCCCTAAGGTTACATAAACAGTACTTTGAATTTCACGTCTTTCTTTTGCTCCAGAGCTTTGTTTTCAGGTTCATTAGGGACTTCCTCCCGGTGTAATTACCACCGATTCCCTTTGACTTCTTCCCACCTTCCCCCTGTTTGTTAAAAAAAAAAAAAAAAAGCCATAGATCTTCTGATATTTCTTTCTCTTGAAAAGCTGTTACCTGCCTGTCTGCCCATCAATCTTGTTGATTCTGTTTCAAGGCGGTTTCCGGAGGCAGCTTCTGCCTACAAGAGAGCTCTGTTTCTGCCCCACCTTCCCTTCCGTTAGCAGGGAGGTGGAACAGGACAGAAGAGGACTGGAGGGAAGATTGATCTCTTGAACTTGCCCTTGGTCCTTTCCCGAGCCCTGTCTGTGCACTGGCTGCTCTGGTGGCTCCATGTCCTGTAAAGCTTCGTTGTAGTGAAATCAGCAGAATGTGTGTGAGGCTTCCCCGGCCGCCGACTTTTATATCTCTTTTGTTTCTCTGTCCTACTCTATTAACAAAGCTACCCTCTGCTGCATGGTGTTCCTCCAACCCAGACCAGAGGTCTTGGCAAACGGAATCTGCCTTTTGGCTCTCACACTTGGGCCACCTCTCACCTCTGCCTCAGGCAGGTGGCGTCGATGAAAGTCTGACTGTAATCCACCTAGCATTTGATTAATGCTAACACTGATTGGAGCTCACGGGTCAAAATGGAAAATTAATTTCTCTAAAGTTGCGAGTGCAATCGCTAATGAGCAATCACCCGACTGACTCCCTGACAGGGCTTGCTAAGTCTTTGGGCTTAAAGGAGACTCTACACGCGTTAGAGGAGTAATTGCACTTCAGGAGATGGGGAGCTAATTTCACCGGGATGCACAAGGAGTTTTCCTATTTTAACCCATGCAGTGGAAGGTGCAATGTGGCACCCCCCCACCCCCCGCCACCCCGATCTCCTGGAAGCATAGCCTTGTGACATCAGCCCCAGGAAACACATTTCCTTCAGTCGTGAAGTCTCAGAGTTTCTGCAGTAGACGTGACCTCACATGCTTAGTAAATCACCAAACAGATGCTTTCTGGAAAGGCAACAACGTCCCTAAAATAGAACATCATCCCCTAGCCTGCGTGGGACCACTTCATTTTCACTTTGAATTTAGCTGGGATTTCAGTTATTCTGAGACTCTTTTTTTTTTTTTTTTTTTGCCATGTAGCAGCGCTGTGATGAGACACCAGGAAGCTGCCTCCTGATGGAGTAGACTGTGAGACAGATGTAGGGGGCTGCATCCCACTACATTTAGCTGGGAACCAGGGACCCCACAGCTGCCACAGTTGGCTAGGACCCCCTGAATGGACAAGAATAAAAGAACAGAGCACCTATCTAACAAACACAGAATCAATGTCAACACCAAGAGGCACCTCACACATCATGATTTCAGGTGGATGGACCCAGCACAAATATACAAATATGAACAACCAAGACATTATGCCTCCTTCAGAAGCCAGAAGCCCTATTGCAATAGCACTGAGAGCAGAGGGGCCAGCTCAGACTACAATATCCAGCAAAACTATCAATTGCAATTGACAAAGAAACACATTTCATGACAAAAGCAAATGTATGCAACTCTTGTTCAATGATCCATTTCTACAGGATGCACTAGAAGGGAAACATTAGCCACACCCAAGAAGATACAAGGAATAAATAATACCCAGTTAAAGGTGGGGGTAACCTACACCATAACAACAAAATAGTGGAAGTAATAAACACTGTTCATTAATAGCTCTCAATACTAATGATCTCAATTCCCCCATAAGAAGACATAGACTACCAAGCCAAATTAGAAAACAGGATTCATATTTATTCTGCATCCAAGAAACATAGCTCACCACTAAGGACAGACATGAAGGGTCTGCTGAGCCCATGTGAATTATGATGTCATTTAATGCCAGCATTTCTCTGTTCAGAAGGCTGAAAAGAAAATATTCCAATACAATGGAATCAAGAAGCAGGCAGGTCCAGCTATTTTGATGTCTGACAAAATAGACTTCAAAACTAATTAGAAGAGATAGGGAAAAATATTACAGTCTCATTAAAGGAAAAACATCCAATTACTATCATTAACAGTTATACACAAGGGCACCCCAGGTCCTAAAAGAAACACTATTGCAGCTAAAATTACATATTGACCCTAATACAGGGGAAGTGGGTAACTTCGGCACCCTACTCCTGCAACAGACAATTCATCCAGACAAAAACTAGCCAGAGAAATGCTGGCGTTAAATAACATCCTAACTCAAATGGGCTTAACAGAGACGTCTACAGATTACTTCACCCAAACATTAAAGAATATACTTTCATCTCATCAGACTATGGGGCTTTCTCCAAAACGACCACATATTAGGACACAAAGCAAGTCTCAAAAGATATAAGAAGATGGACAAACACCTTTCATCCTGCATCATACCTGACCGCCACAGATTAAAGCTGGATATCAACAAGAACAGAAATGGCAGAACAAACTTGCAAAAGCTGAACAACTCACAAATGAATGAAAAATGGGTCAAGATACTGGGTCAATTTACTTTTTTATTTCTGTGATAAGAAACTGTGACCCAAGACAGCTTAAAGAAAAAAAGGTGGGGCCGGGCGGTGGTGGCGCACGCCTTTAATCCCAGCACTCGGGAGGCAGAGGCAGGCGGATCTCTGAGTTCGAGGCCAGCCTGGTCTACAAGAGCTAGCTCCAGGACAGGCTCTAGAAACTACAGGGAAACCCTGTCTCGAAAAACCAAAAAAAAAAAAAAAAAAAAGAAAAAAAGAAAAAAAGTTGGTCAGTGGCTTACATTTTCTGAGAGTTAGAGTCCATGCCTATCCTGGTGGGGACCATGGCAGCAGGCAGGCAGGCAGGCAGGCAGGCAGGCAGGCAGGCAGGCAGGTATAGCACTGTTGCAGTAGCTGAGAGCTTATATCGTAACCCACAAGCACAAGACACAGAGGGATAATGGGGAATAGGGTGGGGCTTTTGAAACCTCAAAGCCCCCCCCACCCCACATGGCACATCTCCTTCAACAAGGTCACACCTCATAATCTTTCCCAAATAGTTCCACCAATTGGGGGCCAAATATTCAAACAGATGAGCCTATAGGTAATATTCTCATTCAAACTACCACATGACAGAAATAAAAAAGGAAATTTTTCTCAGAATTGAAGGCAAATGAAAATACAACATATCCAAAGTTTTGGGTCTTAGTGAAGGCAATTTGAAAAGACAAGTACATAGCACTAAGTGCCTAAAACACAAAACAAAACAAAAACAGAGAAATCCTATATTAATAACTTAAGGCCTCACTTGAAAACTCTAGAGAAACAAGAAGAAAATGATATCCCAAAAGAGCAGATGGGAAGAAATAATCAAACTTAGGGCTGAGATCAATGAAACAGAAGCAAAATACAATGAATCAATTAAATGGAAGGTTGGTTCCTCGAGAAAATAAAAAATAAATAGTGATAAACCCTTAGCCAAATCAACTAAAAGTCGAAAAAAGAAAATCCAAAGTAATAAAATTAGAAATGTAAAGAGACACATTACAGTAGATACTGAGGAAAGTCAGAATCATAAGGACACATCTTAAGAATCTATGTTCTACCAAACTGGAAAACCTAAGAAAAGTGGATCGATTTCTTGATATACGTGACCTAATAAAGTTAAACAAAGATGAAAGAAACAATATAAACAGAACCATAAGCCCAGTGAGATGGAGAGGTAAATAAAATTCTCCTAGCCAAGAAGAGCCTAGGGACAGATGGATTCAGTGCACACTTCTACCAGACCTTCATAGAAGGAACTTACACCAACACTCCTCAAATTATTGCAGAAAATAAAACCTGAAGGAACATTTCCGAATTCTTTTTATGAAACCACCATTACCCTGATGTCACAACCACAGGAAGACACAACAACAACAACACATCACAGGCCAATGCCGTTGATGAACATAGATGTGAAGACTGTCAATGAAATACTTGCAAACCAAAGTGAAGAGCAAGTCAAAAAGATTATCCAGTTGTCGTCATCCCAGAGATGCAAGGCTGGTTCTAGGTAAATATAACTACTTCATGAACATTCTGAAAAACAGCAACCACAGGATCATCTCATTAGTTGTAGAAAAGGCCTTTTCCAATACCTCTTCACGATAAAAGTACTGGAGAGACTAGGGATACAATGGACAAACTTCAATATAATACTGTTTATAGAAAACCTACAACTGATATTAACATAAATGGAGAGAAACTCAAAGCATTCCCACTGAAATCAGGAACAAGACAAGAATACCCACTTTCTATATACCTATCAGTATAGTACTTGAAGTCTTACAATAAGACAACTGAAGGAGATCAAGGGGATACAGACAGGAAAAAAAGAAGTCAAAGTATCTTTATTTGTATATGATGCAATTTTATATATAAATGATCCATAAGATTCCACCAGGAAACCAAAAAAAAAAAAAAATAAAAAAGATTCCACAAGGAAACATACACATCTGATAAAAACTTTCAACAAATTAGCAGGAATCAAAATCAATACACAAACACCAGCAGCTTCCTATATACAAATGACAAAAAGATCCAGGCAGAAATCAGGGAAACAGGATAGCCTCAAAAAAGTTGTGTAATAAAAATTTGAAGACACCAAAGAAAGAAATTAAAGAAAACATCTGAAAATGAAAAGTCCTTCCATAATCATGGATCAATAGGATTAATATTGCAAAACTGGTTTTCCTACCAAGAGTAATCTACAGATTCTACACAATACCCACCAAAATTCCAACACAACTCTTCACAGAAATTGAGTAAAACAACCTTCAGCTTCATATGGAAATATAAAAACCCAGGACGGTTAAAATAATCCCGAATAATAAAGACCTGCTAGAGGCGTCACCACCCCCAGTTTCAAGTTGTACTATAGAGCTGTAATGTTTAAAAACACCATGGTGTTAGCATGAGACAAGACACGGACGTCAATGGAATTGAACTGAAGATACAGACATAATTCTATATACCTATAGATATGTTTTTTTTTATAAAGAAGCTACAAATATAGACTGGAGAAAGGACAGCATACACAATGGTGCTTGTCAAACTGGGTGACTGCATATAGAGAAATGAAATCAGATCCATAATTATCACTCTATAAAAATCATCTCCAAATGAACTCGACATAAGGCCTGATACCCTGAATCATATAAAAGAAAGTGGGATAAAGGTTTGAACTCATTGGCCCAGGAAAAGACTTTCTGAGCAGACCACTGTTAAAAAAAGGCACTAAGAGAAATAACTGACAAATGGGACCTCATGAAGTGGAAAAGCTTCTGTGTGGCAAAGGAAACCATCATTCAGGGAAAGCAGCAGCCTGCAGAATGGGAAAAGATCTTTACCAACTCCACATCAAATAGAAGGTTAGTACCTATAATATATAAAGAACCAAAAACCCCTGACCATCAAGAAAAATTAAAATAGACACAGAACTAAACGGACGGTCCTCGAGGGATGGAACAGAGATGATTGAGAAACACTTAAAGAAATGTGCAACATCCTCAGCCATCAAGGAAATGCAAATTAGAACTACTTTGAGATTTCGTTTCACGCCACAGCCAGAATGCCGAAGATCAATAACACAAGTGACAGCTCACGCTGGCAAGGATGCGAGGAACAGGGAACACTTATTCATTGCTGGTATGAGTCCAAACTAGTGCCGCTCCTATGGAAATCAGTGCGAGGTTCCTCAAATAGCCAAAAATAGATCTACCCCAAGATCTAGCTACACAACTCTTGGGCATATATCAAAAGGACTCTGTATCTTACTACAGAGATGCTTGCTCATCCGTGTTCGTTGCTGCTTTATTCAGAATAGCCAGGAATTAGAAACAGCCCAGAAGTCCACCCGCTGATGACGGGGATAGTGAGACTGTAGCACATTTACACGACGGGCTATTATTCAGCTGCTACGAAAAGTGAAATAATAATACTTGTAGGTAAATGGATGGAGCTAGAAACAATCATCCCGAGTGAGGTAATCCAGACCCCAAAGACACGTATTGCATACTTTGTCTTGTGTGTGGATGTTACCTTTTAGGATTTAGATTTGTGTGTCTCAGTTAGAATATCACAGAAGTTAAGTAGCTAGTAAGGGACTCTCCTCCCAGGAGGGAGGGGAGGATCTCCAAGGAAGGGGAAATAGAATACGGTGGGAAGAAGTGATAAAGGCAAAGTGATACAGGTGGTGACCAGGATGGGAGGGCCGAGTAAAGGAGGGACTATGGGGAAGGACAATGGCAGAATTGTCCCAAGTCTTTGGGCCACAAATAAGTATTGCTGAGAAAAGGAATTAAAAACCACTCCCCCCACCCCCACTTCACCCAGTGTCTGGTAGAAGTCTGTCAATGCTGAACCTGATGGCCTGACTTTGACCCTCAGGACCTCACATATGTGGTCACGACAGCCACTGCAAAGGCAAATCAGGAGCATGGCTCTGCGGGAGGCCTGCAAAGGGACTGTCTAACCGGAAGGAGGCGTGGTCTCTGAATTTACGCATAACCCAGGTTTGCTTGCAATTCATAAGCCATTTGCATGTAAAATTTGATTTCCGAATTACTTTATGAAGTTTATTTACCCAAGAGATTGGACATTTCTTGATATTCTAATTACATTTTTCATTTGTTTGGTCAATGTCAATAATAAAAAAAAACAACCCAGATAATCCAAGTGTAAACTTTGCTGCAGATCCCCTCTGAGCTACAGTAAACGTCCTGTGTTTGCCTAGGAGCTACTTAGTAGAGCTGATCTTCCAGCATGGAAGTGTTTTTAAGCTTAGTAAAGAAAATATGACCTGCGGTTAGAGGACCTTCACATAATTTTAAAAAGCAGAATTCTTTTATACCAAATAAATAAGAGAAGGAAATCTATGATGTTTCCCCTCTCATTATTGCTTAATTAGGATTGAAATCTTGAAAAATAAAGACAAATCTTAGTGCTGATAAAATTGCCACCCCCTGATTATTGCAAGCATTAAAGTGCTGGGATCTAAATCAATGAAGGTTTGTTGTGCGGTACTGTTCAAGTCCCAGGCTTGTGTTTGGGGACAGCTGACCTTTCCTGTTCAGGGTTCTGAATTTCGGAGGAAAAAAATGCATCTGTACTGAACACATCGGCACATATTTTCCTGTAATTGTTTCCTGAACTATAGAGTGTAACAATTACAGACTAAGCTTTTCAGTAGTGCTCAGTAGTAACCTAGGGATGAATTAAGGTATTCTGAAGGATGCGGGTAGGCACTGGTGCAAATGCAGTACCGGTTTCATACAGCCTCGGGGACATCCTGGAACCATCCTCTAGAATGACCGAGGGGCAACTGTGTACTTTGAAAAAAGCAAAGCTTATCAAACAGTTTGCTTTCATAGTCAACATGACTGTTTTCTTACAAGTATTAAATAATAAATTTTACAAATATTGAGAGTAAATATTAGATAAATAAACACACATTTCTCAGTGTTTCTCTTCACTCTTTGCCTTCCGGGCTAAGCCAGGAGAAGAACTGCCCTACGGGGTAAAAATGAAGGGATGGCTCAGGAGTGAGACTGACGCTGTGGACTCCGTCCTGGGCCAGACTCCTCTGCTGACTAACTTAGTGGGAGGCTGGAGGGCTGTGCCAGGAACTCAGGAAGTCTGCTGCTGGTTTTCTGGGCTTATCTCCCACTCAGGTGCCACATTACAGCATCCGAAGAGACCCAGTTATCAGCACAGGGATCCTGTCTTAGGGTTTCTATTGTTGCGAGGACAAAACATCATGACCAAAGAACAATTTGGGGAGGAAAGGGTTTATGTGGCTTACACTTCACCATTGCTGTTCATCACTGAAGGAAGTCAGGACAGGAACTCATACAGGGCAGGAACCTGGAGACGGGCACTGGTGCAGAGGCCATGGATGAGTACTGCTTACCGGCTTGCTCCCCATGGCTTGCTTAGCCGGCTCCCTTCCTTCCTTCCTTCCTTCCTTCCTTCCTTCCTTCCTTCCTTCCTTCCTTCCTTCCTTTCTTTTTTTCTTTCTTTCTTCCCTTCCTTCCTTCTTTCTGTTCTTTCCTTCTCTCTCTCTCTTTGTATTATTTTTTTTATTTATTTTGCATACCAACCATAGTATCCTCTTCCTCCTCTCCTCCCATTCCCACCCTGCATGTCCCTTCTACATGACCCCCCCATCCACTCCTCTTCCATCTCTATTCAGAAAGGGGCAGGCCTCTCGTGGGAGTCAACAAAACATGGCACATCAAGTTGAGGCAGGGCCAAGCTCCTCCCCCTGCAACAAGGTTGGGCAAGGCTCAAGTGCGAGGAACAGGCCTGATAACACTGCATGGGATCAAACTAGGCCCTGTGCATGACTGTAACAGTTGTGCAGCTTTCTCAGACTGCTTTCTTATAGAACCAAGGACCACTAGCCCAGGGATGACACCATCGACCACCAGCTCTGCCCTCCCCATCAATCGCTAATTAAGAAAATGCCCTAGAGCTGGCCCCTATGGAGGCATTTCCACAATTAAGGTTCCCTCCTTTCAGGTAACTCTAGTTTGTGTGTCAAGTTGACACAGGATTAGCCAGCATAGACCCTTTACCCAAATCATGCACCGTCTCTTCAGTGGGCACTCTTACGTGTGCTGAAATCTGAGTTGGCCTTTGTTCTGTGTGCTGAGCTCATGGATGGGTTCTTTGCGCTTTTTCTTTAGGTAGTATTTAATCAGGTGAAAGTAGTTTTGAAGAGCAGTATGGCTTTCTAGTCTTTTAAACAGAGCCAGCTGTATGGTATGCCGCTAATAGAAACAGGGGCTCCAGCTTGCAGTCAGCGAGCGGCACCACCCTAGGAGTGAGCTGCCCTCCCAACGGAACCTCCTGTCTTGCATACTCTACTCTGAGTTCAGGGCCTTTGCCGCTGCACTGGGACCCGCAGTTACGAGGCCTGATTGATGCACAGGACCAACTCTTAACAGATTTTTCCTTATGCCCCAGGTGGAGGCCTTTAGGGGACCCTGGAATCTGCAGATTCAGGGGAATCCAAAAAGCTGTCCACGAGCAGTGAAGTCTATCGAACAGCCATCGCTTGGTTGCAAACAAACAGCTCCAAGGCCTGGAAGAACCAAACAAAGTCAGTGCAGTGAGCTGGTCCTCCTGCCGGTCTTGGAGGTTGTCTATCTAGTGAATTTGGAGCTGGCCAACAATGTACACCTCTCCTGCCAGTATGGCTAAGAACACATCATCATCTCAGTCAGCAGTTAATATTCACTGAGGGGCAACAGAGTTGGAAAATTTGCATAGAGAAAAAGCAATTTGATGAAGAAACGTGGAAATTCTTCATAATCCAGTTTTTCTAAATGCAATAACTACAGCTGAATATATCTGCTTCCCCCCACCCCCCCAGGCAAGATTTATTTATTTACTTTCTAGGCTTTAATCATATCTCGAGTATTAAATATTAGATTGATTCTCTTCCCAAAGACATAACTTAGAATGTCAAGGGGCCATTAAATCTAATCATCCTTGGCAATTATTTGGCACTGTCCCGGAGAATTATTCGCAGCAGCTGAAAAGCACATGGAGTCCAAAGTCTTTATTTACATTGCCCCCTGACACAGTGGGTGCCCCAGGCCAGCTGCAGCCAAATGGCCCCTCCCCAGAGCACAGTACTAAAGCATCCTGGCCTCAGACTCCACCGTAACTGAATTGCAAGGAATTCACAGGAAGCCTCCAAACTTATTCTCCAGTATCTGATTTTGAGACCATTTATATCCCCATTTCCATTTCGTTTTAATTATTGTCAAAGCACAATCAATCGTTTTTGGAATGTGAGTCTCTGTGGGGGGGGGGGGTTGCTGCCCTGCATGCTGTGGACACCCTTGCAACTCCCGGCCACCTGTTACAACCAGTCTACACCCCCTTCCTTCTGACTGGGCTGGGGACTGAATAAAGAAATTGACATTTTTCAGAACAGGACCAAGTGGTCCATCTCATGATTATGTATTTCTGTATCTAGACCACGGGAACCCAAGACAAGTTAATAAACTTGAAAAGTGGGTTTTCTGCTTCTTTGCTCATAATTCTCATCAGGAGATTGAGATGACTTCCTTGCTTCCTTCCTTCCTTTCTTCCTTCCCTCCGTCCGTCCTTCCTTTCTTTCTTTTGAATCATTTACCATCTTTCCTATAAAAGAATCAGGTTTACAGTATGAAATATACTTCGGTGAATCAGTTAGAGAAGGAAAGTGTCATTAATTGGACATGGTGCATACTGTACTCTCAGTATTTGGGAGGTAGAAGCAGGAGGATCAAGAGTTCAAGGCTAGTCTCAGTTACAGAGTGAGTTCAAGCACAGCCTGGGCTGTGTAAAACTGTATCTCAAAAAAAAATCAAAGTAGGGGGTGAGGAGAAAGGGATGGAGAGAACTTGTTTCAGGCTCTCTACTTGAAGTGTATTTTTTCCAGATAAAAAGAAAAAAATAATAGAAATCAACTAGATAAGACAACAATATCTTTTTGCTTTCCTTATATTTGTTTAACACATTTGTGATTTCTTTCTTTCTTTCTTTCTTTCTTTCCTTCTTTCTTTCTTTCTTCCTATCTGTTTTCTGTCTGTCTTTCTTCCTCTTCCTCCTCCTCTTCCTCCTCCTCCTCTTCCTCCTCCTCCTCCTCCTCCTCTTCCTCTTCCTCTTCCTCTTCCCCTTCCCCTTCTCCTTCTCCTTCTCCTTCTCCTTCTCCTTCTTCTTCTTCTTCTCCTTCTGTGACTGAATTTTACTGATGAGATCTGTTTATAAGGTGGATTATTTCTGAACAGCTAGAGAAGACATCGACAAAGTGCAGGGAACGATGCTTTGCTTTAGGAGTTGCTTCCACTAGACCACCCCAACCAGTGGTCAGGCTGGAAATGGCTGGGCCTCTTTCTTCTCGGGACCTTCAGTGTTTCAGCCTGTTTGTTGCTAGGCCTAGGATCCTAGTGTTACCTGATGGATGAGACTCACCTCTGTCCTGAGTCACTTTCTAACGGACTGTGAGCCTCTGGATCTTTTAAAAAGATCCGAGGTGCTTATCAAATAACCAGAGCTTAATACACGGTGGAATACATGCACATAACTGATTGAAATGGAGGCGTGCTCAATTCTTGGTTGTTTTGCATATTGTATGGGGAGGCGGGGCACCAGCGTCCTGGTCCCAGTCACTCTTCATTTGGATAAAAGCGAACACATATGACAGGTACACCGTATGGAAGGGGAACATCACGGTGTCTTTTCTGTCTAGCCATTGCCTCTATGACCGCCTCAGCCTGGGGAAAGTCTGTGATGGGCTGCAGCTCTGGGCACCCCTCTGCCTGGTTCGTTCTGACCGCTCAGATCTAGGCTCTGCCCAGCCTTCCTGCAGAGCAGGTGTTGTGGTTTTTCTTGCCCTGTCCCTTCTAGGACACAGCTGACAAACAGACAGAGCAGGTCGTGCACAGCCCAAATCCTCCCATGGCTACCTGCAAAGACAGGAAGACCACATCGTTAGGGACCCTCAGCTCTGGTCAGTTCTTGTCTCAGAATCATCCAGTGGCATCCGCCATACCCAGCCTGACTGCCAGTCAAGGAGCTATAAGGATCCCCTTCCTCCCCCTGGCTCCTCTCTCCTCCCCATCTGCATACAGCATTTCTAATCAGGCTTTGTTCTTTCCCAAAGTGGAGCAGGGCTACACCCTCGGACTCTGTCATGCTTCGCCCTGCTTGGTTGCCCCTCTTCTCGGGCCGTTCCCTGGCTCTGTTAGGGGTCTGCTCAGAGGAGACACTTCCTCAGACTCTCTTCTTCAAGCATATCCTCCTCCAAGCCCTGAATCCCAACTTCTCTCCTCACTGATCCCAATGAATTGAGGTCCCCTCTCAATAAGGGATAGTCTGGGCATTTGTTTAGTTGCTATCTCACAAGGCCCACACACAAAGATTTTTGTCTTATGATTCTGCTGACAGTAAAGGAGTGTGTTTTGTTAATTATACTTGGGGCTGGAGAGATGGCTCAGCTTTTTAGAAATCACTGGCTGCCCTTCCAGAGTACCTACATTTGGTTCGCAGGACTTACATGAAGTTTACAACTCCAGTTCCTGGGGTAACTGGTGCCCTCTTCTGGCCTCTGTGTGCACTGCACACATGTGATGCACAAACACACATGTAGGCAAAACTTCCATGTGCATTTTTAAAAAGGATTAAAAAATAAAAATAAAATCCCAGTTCCATCATGCATTCAAAGTCCACCTCACATAGGCATCATAAGTTCTCCTTCTTGCTCTATCTCCTCTTCACAGTAAGTCTCTTTTGTATGTGCTAAAAGCTCCTCCAACCACCTGTGGAACCAAGGAAGAGAAACCTCGAGGACTCAAGGAGGAAACTCATTATGATGCTACCATGGAGAGTTGTGGAAGACGGTTATCCAAGTGACTTTAGACTAACCCAGTCCTTTCATCTTCTTCCTTATCATTCTCAAGACTAAATAGAACATGTCAGAAAAAGCAACATCCAGAGCAAGGGAGGGACAGCCCAAGCTCTGTTACAGGACCGGAGAAATACAATTTTTTTTCAACACACATTGTTTTGTAGGGGTGTCAACTCCAGAGTGGACTACTGAGCACTGTCCTCAGCTGTGGTAGCATGAGTGGGGGTATCTTCAGAAGATGCTCCACTCCCACAAGGCAGCTTTGTGAACCATGTGGCCGGGCTTTTGTTTGTCCCAGGCTCCTGTCTCCCTTACTAACTCTGTGTCAGCATTAATCTGCTTTGTGTAGCTTGTCACTGGAGAGTGTGTCCTGCCTTGGTAGCTCAGACTGGTAACCAGGTGCTGTTTTAGAAGGTATGTAAGGACATCCCAGAAGACTCCTTTGACCAGCTGACAGTCTGGGGAGTGTGTCCTTCTACCTCCGACCCCTGCTCTGGTCACCTTCTAGAATATCACCCATCTGCACTGTGCCCAGTCATAGGTCCCAGTCGTCTGGTCAGTGTAGTTCAGAGGCAACCCAAGCTCCAGGCCTAGTTCCAGAAGAAAGGCAGGCAGTTTGAAATTGCTAGAAGACCTAGGCACAGCACCTGATAGCTGGGCTAAAGTCGCGGCCACTCCCCACACAGCTCTTTAAGGTATGTTTGTGGGAAAGAGTCCCAGCATCTCCAGCCTGTGTGGCCTCATTTGAGCCTTGTTTCCAATGACCAAACCTGTGTGCTAACCCCAAACCAGCTTCTCCCCCCTCAGAGTCTGGGGCATTTAGTACTTCAAAGGAGACCCTCTCTATTTCTAGCTTCTGTGACTAACTAAGACAGTTTGTCCAAGTTAGGTTTCAAAAACGGGGCAATTCCAGATCTCTCCTTCCCTGGGAAGGGAAGCCTTGGCCTGTATACATTTTCTAAGTCACACAGTAAAGCACACAAATTCCAAGAATCAGGGGAGACAAGTTCAGACAGATCATATACCCATGTGTGACCTCCTCTGTTCTCCTCCACCATGCTGGCACACAGCTGGAGTCTGTAGACACCCGCTGGATGAAACAGGTGACCATGTCCTTGGTGGTGTCCTCCTGAGTGCAGAGGAAGACATTGGCCGTAACATGGCTAAAAATTCAGTACGGCACCTGAAGTTGTGGGAGGAAGACTCAGAGGGAGAAAGACAATTGCGCTGCTTCTGTTTTTCCATCGGCTGGGTTCAATCGACTCCGTATCTTTTTGTTAACAATCAAACGTTTCCTTCAGTGCCTTTGATTTTACAGTTACATTTTGAAATGATTTTTTTTTTTTATTATTTAGTTTTTCTGAGGTTTGAGGCAAGGCGTCTGCAGATGTCCATTTGTTCCTACGGGTCTCACTTGAGCGAACATCATTATGATAATGATACCTAATTAATCCTCTCCAGTGCTTCCCATAAATCCACGGCTTCATGCTATAAGCTACCACCATTTGTTTTTCACCAAAGGAATCAGCGTGTTGATTAATTTGATCGCTGGTGCCACGTGAATAATGTAAAGAGACCCGAGGTTTCCACCCGTGATGTGAATGACAGCGTGACACCGCGAATTCTTCCTAATGGGTCTCGGTGATGGATGGCGGCGCTCTCCTTGACTCTGACATTTACAGTAGGATAACTGCCACCTCGTAAATATTATGGACTCGCGAGCAGTGAGCGGATCGTAGAGTTGAAGGGCAAAGCCACCTTCTGATTCCTGTGGGGCGCTGGTTCTATGGGGAGTGGGGACCAGACCCTTCTGTGACAATATAACCATCCAGTCAGGTGTGGAAGGAATCGAGCTGACATCACATCTTTTGCTTTTGATGGTCTCCTGTGAGCTGTATTCCCTCAAAGTGGGACATGTCAGATGGTAAGGAAGAGATAGCAGCTGAGGAGCCAGAGTCTGTGTGATGAGGGAAACACTCCCATCTTTCGTTAACTTAGCTCAGGCTGGAAAATGGACATTTGCCTATGCGCTAGCCTTGGGTGGTTACGTCACCCTCCACATGTATTTTCTTTTCTGTCTGAAATAGTCGGGCTACTCCTTGAGATAGTTCAGTCCCATGCCATTCCCTGCCCTGCCCCGTCTCTCAGTGTAAGACAGATAGCCCAGGCTGGCCTTGAACTTGCAATGTAGCCAAGGCTGGCTTTGAACACTGTGGGATAAACAAACAAGGGAACTGCTTGTTGACAGGTCTTCTACCATGTGCTGCAGTTTTCCACCTTATTAAACGAGAGGAGAGAATTGGAACCCATGGAGCTGCCTTTCCTCCTCAGTTTCTATTCTTGCTGTGTCTTTGTGGCCTTTTGAGGCCACATGAATAGACCACATGAAATTTTCTCCACGATAAAGAATTAGCAGGTTTAGTCTAGGTGCTGGAGATGGCCAATCCACTGAATGAATGCAGAGTGTGAGGTGGGTGTGGCCCAGAATGACCTATATTAGCCACCCTGGGCCTCAGTTTCTCCAAGCCCCTCTAGTGATTTTTTTCCCTTGGACCCCTTATTGACCTCAGATTTTTGGCAATAGCTCTAAGATTAAAACTGCAATTATAAATGTTACCAACAGGAACAGAAATTACTCAATGCTTCATACCCCGGTATGAAGAATGAGATCTCACAAAGGATGGAAACTTGGGGCACACTGCACAGCCTGCAGGTAGCTCAAAAGGCCGGAGGGTCCTGTCCCAGGTGGCTCTTTGTCTGCATCTCCTCCAGGCTGCCCCGCTGGCCTCTGATTTTTCCAGGCAGATCAACTTGTCTGTGTATCTCTTAGCAGGCCCCACTGCCGATATATGTTTGGAGGTGGGCTTAGACAGTGAATCTGATCAGTTCAAGGAACTTTCTGAAGCCATTGAGTTGTTTACTTCCTGTCTTAGGAGTTTCCCTGTGGGCTAGACCTGTTTCACCTCCCTTTCGAACATCATGTTGTTTTATTTCCCATTTAGCATCCTGTCTTAAAATATCCTGTCCTTTCATCTCCTTTTAATATCCTGAAGGTTTTCTCTGGAAGGAAGGAAATCGCCACACAGAACACACACACACACACACCCCTTTCTGGTTTCAGGGCAGCCATTCTCTGCTGCTTTGGCATCGACAGTGATTGATTACACAATCAAGCCCTCACAGACATCGGGAAGCCTGCTTACTCCCATCAGCCTCCCGAGGCTCTGTTGTTTCTTGCTGTCTTTGAGGATCCCCCAAGCTTAGCAGCCCTCCTCAGCTGTAGCCTTGGAACCTAAACTAAGGGGATGGAGGATGACACAGAATATTCCTGGTTGCTCTCACATGCTCTGTGGTTTTATTGCTTTTGTGGCTGACAGTTTCCTTGGAGCTCCGGGGATCGGCTGAAGTCCTTCTACTTATTGTAAGGCAGTGACAGCAGAGAACCATCACTGGTGATCTTAGAGTCGGTGAAGCCATAGCTCCATGGCCAAGATGAGGACATCTCTAGATCTAGGGAGGTGGTAGCCTGGGGTAGGTATACAGTCCAGCTTGGAACTATGCACTGCAAGTTGATATTTTTGTGAGTGTGTGTATTTACAAACACATTCACACACACACACACACACACACACACTCACAATATAGGCTGCATTCCCTCTGAAGCAACGTTTCTAGGAAATTTTTGATCCCTTTGTAGATATATGTACAAGAAAAGTCAAGTGGTTTGCCAAACAGGCCAGTTTCTTTATTGCTCTATCTACACCACTGCTTGATTTTACTACCCAAGGATCTTGCTCTCTTCTATTGGGTTTGCTTGTTTGGTGATCTTCTGGCCAATCCAATTGCCTAGCAAGCTCTCAGTCCTGCTGGGCACGAGCACGTTCAGGCTGAGGACACTCGTGTTTTCTGTAGGCTTTGACCAGAAACCCCTGCTTGCGCTCATACAAAGGGTGGAGCTAGCTCTTCAGGGTTCAATGCTAGGCAGTAACTTACAAACATTTCTCAACGTATGGGATTAGATTGCTATGACTTTTCTCCCAAGGTGCTTCCCCAGCTCTGACGGTGAGGGCTCTAGGGCAGGAGGATAGTAATTAAGAGCAGTTCAGGTTTGTGGGACACACAGGCTTACTTCCCTATGGTTGATTCTGACAGAGGTTTTGCCCACCTTGGGCAGGGTCAGACTGCAGCTGGGTACACATTCCTAGCATCGGAGACTGGCTGGCTGCAGGCTGTTGGGTCGGTGTCCACCATCTCTGAGCCTGCTTCTCATTCCTCCAGCACCTGAATGTTCAACTCTGATGTCACTCCTCAGAGCCAGGGTCACCAGGAAGCTGGAATGATCAAGTCCAGGCAGAAACCCTTGTCCGTATGTCCGTACTCCTCCTCTGTGTAAGCCATGCAGAGCCATCTGCTCATTGTTTGATAACGAATGTGTTCTCAGCGCCTGTGCTCACGGTATACACCCTCCCCCCAGCCCCCGCCACTCCTGACTCTGTTTTTCAACGAGACTTTGGGGTTTATGGGAGACAGGGAAAGAATTACTTACATTATCCCTATTGGAGTCGGGGTCAGAGCCTTGGTCCAACCTCCAGCGCTGATAATGGAAGAAACAGGATGCAATTGGTGTATTTAATAAGTAATCAGCCCTGGGTTCTTCAACTTATCCCCACTGCATGGGCCTGTCCCAGTCATTTCTCTGATTGGCCTTGCGCACACACTATAAAGTACCTGATGTCATAAAATAGCTGGTGCAGTTTGTTCATGCATGTACCCCGGGTCTTACCACTCAGATGAAAACCAAAGATTTCCTCGTCCTAGAGGGCCCCTGCCACCTCCACTATTGCATCCACATCCTCCGGACAACCGGAAGTACTTTCCCATTTACAGTGGAGGTGGCCAAAGCTTGGAGAAACAATCGGGATCCTCTCTAACCTCCCACTATCCCAGAGCAAAACCTTCCTTACATCGCCCCCTTTCATGCAACTGAGTAAAAACTCCTCTCCTCCCAGAAGCCCTTGGATCCCGAGGGGTGCGGAGGTGGAGGGTATTGGCAGCCTCTTGCCTTCGTGTGCCTCAGGGCGACCACCTGTGCAGGCATCGCCGCTGCCAACCGCAGACAGCCCACCCACCCACACTGCCTGGGTGCCAGGGCACACACCAGGCAGAGGGAGACTGCAGAGTGGCCTGGAGAGGTGGGACCTGCCACGTCCCACTTGTCCTCACTCCGCTTTGCCGTCTCTCCTCCCTTTGCCCACCTGCTGGAACCTGCTGCTCCCAGCTTATGCCAACCCTTTCTCTGGGGGGCTGGGCTCCCGCGATTCTCCCCTCTGACTTGTGCCTGCAGGTCCGCAGGCTCTGAGGGAGACCTGGAGGTCTTCCAACTGGGCTTGTATGTCCCCAGGGGCTGGGAAGGCTGGTGGGAGCTACCCATCCCAGAGCTTTTGATCTGGCTTCAGATTACAGGTCAAACTTTGACTATTTCCTGGCTTTAGCCCTCAGCCCATGTCCTGTGCCTGGGTTTCCATTTCCCTGCTCAGGGACTCTTAACAAGATGGATCATCCCAGCAGTACCTGCCTTTGCTGTGGCCGCTCCTCCAACCAGCATGAAGTCTCCTTCAGTGGAAGAAACTAGCATATGGATGGTGTGGTGGCAGAGGCCCCCACATCACAGCCAGGCAGTCAGAAACACCTGCTCTATGCTGTCTCCTTGTGTGCAAGGAAGAAAAGTCCTGAGTGATCTTGCCCAATAGCTAGTTACAAAATTGGCTTAAGAACAAAGAGCTTAAACTTTCCTGTGGGTCTTAGCACGCTGTTTAACACACACATACACACACACACACACACACATGCGTGCATGCTCATGTACACAAACAGACATAGATGCAGACACAGACAAACATAGACATAGACACACACACAGACATACACATACATAGACAGACAGACACACAGACAATCATATACACAGACACACATATAGACCTACACACATATACACAGACACATAAATAAACTTATACACAGACATACACACACAAATGTACAGACACACAGACAAACATACACACAGACATACACACACAAATGTACAGACACACAGACAAACATACACACAGACATACACACACACACAAATACACAGATACACATCCAGGCAAACATACACACAGACAACACACACAAACACACACACACACACCAATAGACATAGACCTGCACACACAAATAGACACACACACGCACGCACACACATGCATGTAGACATATACACAAACATACACATATATACCCACACATAGACATACACACATAAAGTCAAATACACGTGCACACCCACAAATAGACATATACATAGAAGACATACACATACAAATACACACGCACACACACACCCATACAAGTGTACTGTAAATTTCTGGATTTCTTCTTTCAATGGATGTTTAGCTTACGACCAACCATGTCTATTGAGTGGCTTGCATTGTGGCTGAGAGGCTGAAAAAGGCAGCTGCAAATAACCTCAGAAAAACCATCTCAGTGGCTCCAGTGCTCCCCATACAGATTCCCCCCATACAGAACTAAACTGTGGCTTTAGAGCATAGACTCAGTGACAATCTGTAGCTAGAATTCTTTTGTGCTTTAAGGCTACAAGATGGCTGTCCCAGATCCAGCCACTGGATCCATGTGGCCGGGCTGGGGTCCAGGTATGCCACACTGAGCTTAGCAGAGAAGAGGTGTGTTTGCTAACGTTGCTCTATTCAATGCCCCGAGAAGCTCTCTATAGTAGGTACTAGTGTTATTCCCATTTTAGACACAAAGAAAGCACAGCTTGTGTGGTTCATCTCACCCCAGTCAGAATGACTAAGATCAACAAAATGGCTGACCGCAAATGCTGCCAAGGCTGTGGGGAAAGAGCAGCCCTCAGTCACTGTTGGTGGGAATGCTAACTGGTGCAGTCATCCTGGAAATAAGCACGGGGAATCTTTAAAACACAAAAATAAATCTAGCATATGACCTAGCTATACCACTCCTGGCATATGCCCAAAGGGCATGCCATCCTGCTCCACAGATGCTGCTTGGCCATGTTCATAGCCACCCTATTCATACTATTCGTAGTCAAGAAATGACCTAAACGCCCTTCAGCAGGTTAATGGATAATTAAACATAAGTAGAATAACACTCACCTATAAAGAAAAATGAAATCGTGAAATTTGCAAGGAAATAGATGGACCTAGAAAAAAAATTATTTTAAGTGAGGTAACTCAGATCCAAGAAGAGAAGCAGCTCATATTCTTTCTCATCTGCAGTTCCTACCTCCAGATCTTCAGATGTGAGTTATACAACGTGGAGTACCGGTAAGAACCAGAAAAGTATAAAGGGTCCATAGGTGGGGGAAAGAGGAGCTTGAGACGGGAATATGCAGGATACAGGTGACATGATGTGGGGAGTAGAAGAGCTGGGAGAGGACTTGCTTTGGTAAAACATGATGAACCAAAGTCGCTTGAGGAGGAGAGGGTTTATTTCATATTACAGCTTACGGTCCATTGTGAAGGGAAGCCAGAACAGAAACTCAAACAGAAACTCAAGGCAGGAACCTGGAGGCAGGAACTGAAGCAGAGGCCATGGAAGGGTGCTACTTACTAGCTTAGTCCTCCTGGCTTCCCCATCCAGGTTTCTTATACAACAGTGGGCTGGACTCCTCCACATCAATCGTTAATAAAAGAAATGCCCCACACTGGGCTAGAGGCCCATTTTATGGAGGCATTTTTTTTAATCAATTCAGGTTTCCTCCTATCAAATGATTCTAGCTTGTGTCAAGATGACAAGAAGTTAACCAGCACAGGACTCAGCTGGGGTTGGAGGGAAGTCAATTCAAAAGAAGGAGGAAGGAAAAAGGGCAGATTATACCAAGGTTGTTTCGTTAAGCCTCAAGGAATCTTATTTTATAGTTACTCAAAACTCTACACAATAAATAAGCATATGTGTATACACACATATATCTCTGTCTGTCTATAGATAAAGAGATGGATAGATAGATAGATAGATAGATAGATAGATAGATAGATAGATAGATAGATAGATAGATCTTAAAGAAAGTTGTGCCACTTGGGCTGACAATGCTCTCTACAAGAACTAAAGACTAACAAAAAACTCCAGTATCAAGTATAAGAAATCTTCTTTAGAGTGGGTGGCCATGGTGGCCCATGACTCCTGCAAAAGGTAACCCTTGGTTGCTTCTAGGAGGTTAGCGAAGACACCACACACTTAGGACATCAGTGGAGCAGGATCTAACCTAAAAGTCTCCTTAGTGCAATCCAGCTTCCATGATACCAGAAAATACTATGCAAACTGCCAAAGGAGGGAAGTAATTAATAGCCTTACTGAGCTATGACACCTATGAACCACAACAATGACCCGTAAGGCAAGATCTTTCTAAAGGTGCATTAGTGGCACTCATGTATTGTTGGTAACCAACTGCTGTCTAATGGGACTTACAGTCCATTCAATAGAAGGAAAGCCATGCCTGCTACTAGAAACCTAGTCAGAATTCATGGAGCTAGTGAGGTCATGGATCTGAGACTAGATGCTAGACTCTGCTAGACCAGCATAATTTCTTACTACATTCTAAATCTTATCCTTAGACCCACCCACAAGTATAGCTATCCCTCCCACATCAAAGAAACTTCTCTTCACAGCAAAAGGAGACCATCAAAGAAAACCACAAGTGGATATAATTCAGAGATCTACAGATCACGGGGAGCTGTGGTGGTTTGAATCAAATGGCTCCTTTATCATAGCCCATAGGGAGTGGCCCAATAGGAGGCGTAGCACCACATCTGCTTGTGCACCTCCATGTTTCCCACCGTGATGATAATGGACAGAATCTCTGAAGCCATAAGGCAGCTCAATTAAATGTTTTCCTTTATCAGAGTGGCCTCGGGTGTAGATCTCCACAGTTGATGGCTTCTGCTGGGGGAGAGGTGCGAAAGGACTCAGTTCTATTCAAGGGGCAAGTCACTGAGAGTTTGACCATGCCCCAGGGAGTACATAGACAACACAAATTGGACCTTTTTAAAATTCTTACTTTTATTTTTACTTTTTTTGTGTGTGTGGGGGGGGGAGGTCACAAGGGTAGTGGGTGGATATGGAAGGCCTGGGAAGCGAATGTGATTGGGGTGCATGATGGGAAAAGTCCCAGAGAATTAATAAAAATGTTATGTTAAAAAAAAGTTGCTGTGGTCGTAGTGTCTCTTCGCAGCAATTGAGCCCTAACTAAGACAGGGGCCAAGCCCTAATCAATACATCTACATCATAGCTTCTGTGTCTGTGGCTCAGGAAACAGTGGGGGGAAAAGAACCAGAATACCGGGAAGACTATTGTGAAATAGTTTCTCCTAGAAATGCTCGCACAAATAAGAATAGACCCTTGGCAATATAAATAGACATACTAATACGGAAAGGGGAACATTTTGTGGTGTTCCATCCCTAGACAAAGAACAATAGGCAACTAATGGGGGAGGAAGTGAGAAGGGAAAAATCACCTTCTTCAGGGGATGCACCTCTCATCAGTTCTTTAATACAAAGTGGTCAGTCCTGAAACCATACACATACAAACAACAAAATGGACCAAGAAGGTTGTATCTGTGTGCGTGTGAGTACACACATGCATGTGCACACATGTAACAATAAAAATAAAGAAGAAGGTGTCAGTTTAAGATGGGGAGTATAGGAGGTGTTGGAAGTTGAGTACCTTGAAGGGGCTGAAGGGAGGAAATAAAAGAAGGGAAAATGATATAATTCTATTTTAATTAAAAATGCATCAAAAAAGAATTGGTAAATGGCAGGACCGAGGTTTGAATTCAGTTCTCTTTTCTTAAAATCTGTTTTTTTATTTTAAAATATTTTTCATACAATATATTGATCATAGTCTTTCCTCTTTCCCAGCTCCTCTCAGATATCCCCTATCACCCAATTTTATGTTTGTTTCTTTAAAAGAACACACACACACACACACACACACACACTCACACCAAGAAAACAAAAAAGCACACAAAATCATAAAGTGCTTTTAATGTTGGCCAGCTACTCCTGAGCGTGAGGCCTACCCTAGTGTGTGGCTATCAGCGTTCCTCTATTGGAGAGAACTCACTGCTCGTCTCCCAGCCGGTACCAGTCAGAAATCGCTGCTCGGGTACGCGTGGGACTTTGTGTCCGCTTCCCCTTCTCCGTGCTGGGATTTTTGCCTTGAATCTGCGTCTGTCTTGTGTATGTAGTCACAGTCCTTGTGAGCTCCTACGTACAGCAACTTTGTTATGTCTGGAAAACACTGTTTTTGGAGTTTTCCACCATCTCTGGCTCGCGCTATCTTTTGAACTCCTCTTCCCCATAGACTCCCCGAGGCTGTGATGAAGATACCCTACTTCGGGTTGCATGCTCCGGGGTCCCTCACTCCCTGCACATTGTACACTTATGGGTCTTTGTGTTAATTACCATCTACTGCGAGAAGCTTCTCTGATGTGGGTTGAGCAAGGCAGCGATCTGTGGGTGTAGTAATGTGCCATTAGGGGTCATTTTATTGCCGCGTTCCTTTAGTAGAATAATAGTAGCAGGTTTTCCCCTAGGGCTCATGACCTTTTCAGTCTTGGGGTCTGAGCCTCACTAATAGTGTCTGGTATGGGTTTCATCTCAGGGAGTGGGCCTTAAATCCAACCAAAAACAAAGCAGCTGATTACTCCCATAAACACTGGGGGCACTCCTGCACCGGTACATCATGCCGACAGGCTGCTATTGTCTTCCCAGGGTTTATCGCTGGGTCTGATTAATGATGGCTTTTCTCTTCTGCTGTCAAGCATAGCACTTTGAACTATAGTCAGTAGGGGTGAAACTTAAATTTTGGCACTAGGTCATTTTCTTTACGTTGTGGAGGGTAACCAATAGGATTGGCAGTAGCCTGCAATGTTGCCGGGGATCTGTGAGAACCCCTTTGGCCAGTGACTCAGTAAAATGTACCCTGGTACTGGAGATTATACTTGGTGGCATATGATGTCTAGTTGAGGCGTTCTGTCCCCCATTATGTGGTAAACCCATTTATCTTCCTTTTATATGTGTGTATATTTAAGGAAGCGCCTATGGTAGTAGATTTCCATATGGCTCTTGCAAAAGGCCTTTAGCGTTAGCTGTCTTTCCCCACAGTTCCTCCTTTACTCCACCTTTCCATCCCTTCCCCATTTAACACTACTACTCTAGTTTCCCCATTATTGTTCATGCCACTGTATTCTATTTCCCATTCCGTAGGTAGAAAATCCTCTCCTCCCTCTGGACCCTTTGCTAGTTACTTAACCTTTGTGGATATTGTAAATGGGACACACACACACACACACACACACACACACACACACACACCCCTAAAGTTTAGAAACTAGCATTCACATAGAGGAGAAAACTTGTTGCATGGATCTTTTGGGTCTGGGTTTCTTCACTCTGTGGATGATTGTTTCTAGCTCCATCCATTTACCTACAACTGTTTCATTTTTCTCAACAGCTGAATAATAGCCCATCGTGTAAATGTGCCACAGTCTCAGTATCCACTATCAGCTGATGGACATCTAGGCTGTTTCTAATCTCTGACTCTTCTGAATAAAGCAGCAGCGAACAGGCATGAGCAGGTATCTCTAGTAGGATGGAGAGTCCTTTTGGTGCATGTCCAAGAGTGGTGTAGCTGGAGCTTGGGGTGGATCTATTTTCAGTTTTTGAAGAACTTCACGGTGATATCCACAGTGACTATACCAGTCTGCCTCCTCGTCAGCAACGACAAGGTTTCCCTTTGTCTCTGTGTCCTCACCAGCGGGTGCTGTCATTTGTTTCAGTGATCTTGGCCACTCTGATGTGGGGTAAGATGAAATCTCAGGGTAGTTTTAATTTGCATTTCTCTAATGACTAGGGATGTTGAACACTTTGAAAGTGTTCCTCAGCCATTTGTATTTCATTTTTTTCAGAACTCTGTTTAGTTCTATATCCGATTCTAATCAGGTTATTTGTTTTCTTCATGTTCAGTGTCTTCTTCTTCTTCTTCTTCTTCTTCTTCTTCTTCTTCTTCTTCTTCTTCTTCTTCTTCTTCTTCTTCTTCTTCTTCTTTTCTTCTTCTCCTCCTCCTTCTCCTCCTCCTCCTCCTCCTCATCTTCCTCCTCCTCCTTCTCCTTTTTCTTCTTCTCTAGACACTAACCCTCCGTGAGATGTGTAATTGATAAAGGCTTCCCCCATCTGGCTGCTACTTTATTTGAATGATGGTGTCCCTTGCTCTAGAGAAACTTGTTAGCTCTATGAGGTCCTATTTATTAATTGCCCGTGATGCCTGCACTATTGGGGTCCTTAAACTCACTTCTCTTTCTGCAAAGTCTTTACCTTAAAATATGAACCGAGACTTCCACAAAGTTCAGGAGTTAAATGTGGCTTAATGCCATCAGACAAAACACTGTGGAAATTCTCTAAAGAATTAAAAGTTTGTTCTATTTCAAAAGTATATTTTAAAACAGATTATTTGAGCCAAACTAAACTAATTTTCTTTTTTCAGCTCTACCTTCTGGGGTGTTAGACTTCCATATGGTTGGATTGTTAGAGGAACATATCTAAGAACCAAGGTGATGGGAACAGAGACAGAAGTGGTGGGCCAGAAGCACTGTGTTGAGCCACTCCTGGGGATATAAAATCATCAATACTTTATGGAAAAATCAGACAAGATTCCTTAGACCACAGAAATCCCAAGTCTAGGAGGAATAGCCTATGAGTTGGATAATATTCCACAAGATGTTGGCATATAGGAGTCTTAGGGCTTACACAATAAAATGGATTCATGTAATACTAACATTTAGAGCTTGTGGTATATGGGTTTAGAGAGGCCCAGCTTATCACTAAACGCTATGCAAAGTATATAATAGAATCAGCAAATGCTGTTGGGCCAGCTTCTTACCCAGTCCAGGCTGGGAGGCATTCTGTTCTTTTGGACTCTGTCACGAGCTCTCTGAGGCTTCTTCCTTGGAGCCTGTGTTCAGCCAGTGGCTTGAGTGCTTACTTAGGCTACCGGCCTCTTGATTAAACATTTGCTTTCTCCCTGTAAACCTCTGGCTATTTCCATAACCGGGGAAGTTGATCAGATTTTCAGGTGTTTCTGGGAGGAGAGGCTCTTGCATCCCTGACCGCAGTTTCTGCTGTGCTAGCAGCATCTTTGTGGCATGTGGGAGTTGGCCTGCCTTCAGGTCACCCAAGCTGTGCAGCTATGCCACATGCAGCCCCAGGTGCTGGGGATTCAGGGACAGTGTGCAAGCTGATGAACTTGGGTTAGAAACCAGAGGTTCTTGGCCTGTAAAGGAGACACCGTGTAGAGACAGGCTTCAGAAAACAAGACAAAAGAAAACCAGCAAAACCAAGATCTAGTATGGAAGTCCTAGAGATGTTCATTTTGGCTTAGGATCAGCAAACCTTGTGCTAAAGGCATGAGTTTGCGGGAATAGCTCAGACCTAGGACCCTGAATTCATTTTGAGCCGCTGCCCAGGATAGTACCACCATTCCTATTCACTCTTACCGGAGCGTCTGTCGCCTGCTCGTGCTGATTCTCATTTATAAAGGTCTGTCCAGTGTCAGCCCTCCTCCAGCCATGCTCACTGCCTCACGGGGCCCTGGTAGGCTCCACTGCTGACCACTCCCCTCACAGCCCTCTCTCCCTCACGCTTGCAAACGCACCTGGTTCCTGCTATCCATTGTATCAATACTAATTCCATTTTCATTGTTCTAACTGTCTTTCCTGACACCTAGCCCCTAGGATTACCTGCCACGTGGCCACTCAGTTTAATGGGAGCAATAATCACAGTGCTATGTGGCAGACACCTTAACTGATGGCAGGAGCAATGGATTTGGAAGGCGATGCCCAGCATTGTCCGAGCCACACACAGTGTCATCGGGAGCCTAATTTGAAATGGGCAGGATGTGTAGTGGAGGGAGAAAGGGTAGCCCTGTAGTCCCAGGGCACTGAGCTGCCTTAGACTACCAGGCTTCTCCGAGGCCAAAAGATGACCACTGTGTTCTGGCAATAGTATCGCTCCCCTTTGACATCCTCTCTGGAGTGTCTGAGATGAGGAATAGAAAGTCCGTGGCTTGTCCTGAGATAAAGTCTTTGAACGGCCCCTCGGGAGAATACAACGTGTTGCACAGAAGCAAATTGAAGAAGACCGCAGGTCAAAAACTGAAGTAAAGCCGGAGGCCATGAGGAGCAAACACAAACATCTGGAGAGGAGAACCAGGAGCTTGCTCAGACGAGGGCACATGACTGGCGGCCTCAGTAGGTCTGTGCTCTGCTTTCCTGGGGGAAGGCGGCCATTTTTGTCATGTTGTTCATAACAACTTCTCGGTCTATTTAGCATAAAGAATCAAACCAGTTATGTGACCTCAAAATTTCATGGGTAACAGCACCTCCAAAATCAGCTGAGTGTCACTTTGGCTCTTCCCAAGCCCCTATGACTATAGGGGAGGCTTGGCAGCCATTCAACAAAGCCAGCCCTACTCTGTGCCTTGGGGTCTTCCTCTGAGGCAGCAAAGCCATTGGGGTCTTCTTTTTGGGTATTGGGAAGGTCATAGACTGTGTCTATCTGCTGGTCGCCAAAACATCAAACCACGTGGGTCTCCTCAAATCTACTTCTCCCCTGGTCTTGCAGCCTTCCTTCAGCAGGTCAGGCTACTTTTTAGAATATTCTCCCTTCCTCTGTGTCACATCCATAAGTAATCCCAGAAGCCACTGTCCTTTCCTTCCCCGTTGCCATCACACCCTGCCACCATCTTTCCTGCCACTGCATCCTGGCTGCTCTGTAGACAGGCTGGTTTGCTGTGACCTTGAGAGCCTTGCTTGTGGTCCTTCTTCCAGAAGCATTTCCCCAGACCTCTGTCTGTTCACATTCTCCTCCTGAAAGCCTGTCTCCACAACCATCTCTTCTGCTTTGGCCTCCTCCTCTATAGCAGTACAGGCTTGGGAATAGCCAAGGTCCCATGGTGGCTTTTGGAGGTACTGCTGTCCATGGCACCCACCCACCCGGGGCCACTCACTTCTCCAATCCACCCTACATCCTCCAGCACACCCGGACAGTCCCCTTTCCTTGTCCATGCCCATCTATTCTGCTCTTTCCTCTGCAAACAACTGATTTCATCATGGAGCTTATAATTGCACGAGGCCAGATCTGGGTAGGCCATGATGAGTTAGCACGCTGGGCACCCAGTGGTAAGAAAGGGGTACTTAGAAGTGTACCTTGTGACCACCCACTGTAGAGCAAAACTGAGTGGACCTTCCTGAGGTGGTAAGCTCCACAAACAAGGCTGTTTCTCCTGTTGTGGTCTCTGATGTGTCTCCAGTACACAGCAGACTTGGTGTCCATGGATGGCCCATGAGCAGAGCCTGGCACACGTTTGACCCCTTGTATACATCTCTTCTTCTTATTTCTTATGGTTGCATGCTTTCCATGACTCAGGTTCTCAGCACATTCTTTGCCATTGTCTTAGTCAGTATTCTATTGCTGCGAAGAGACACCATGACCATGGCAACTCTTGTGAAGGAACACATTGAATTGGGGCTGGCTTCCAGTTCAGAGGTTAGCCCATTATCATGGTGGGAAGCATGCTGGCACACAGGCAGACAGGATGCAGGAGGAGGAGCCTAGAGTCCGATATCTGGATTGGCAAACAGCACGAAGAGAGCAACACTGGGCCTGCCTTGAGCATATGAAACCTCAAAGCCCACCCCCACAGTGACACACTTCCTCCAACAAGACCACACCTCCTAAGAGTGCCACTCCCTATGAGAGGGGCCATTTTTATTCAGACCACCACAGCCATGCTCTGGGCAGTGTGGTAAAGTGGGAAGAGCATTGGGTGCAGAGCCTGAGACCCTCTCTGAGCCCCACGCGGGCTATTATGAGTTTTGTGTCTCTGGGCAAGTTACGTAACTCTCTGAGATTTTGCTTCCTTGTTTGTCAAGTTGTAATGAAGTCGGCTTCTGTTCCTATGTTGCAAGCTGGTGGAATGGATAGGTATGATACTATGTCAAAATGTATTATAGATGGCCCTGTAAGATGGAGTCAATTGATTTTTACCATGGCTGACACTCTTACGCTGGCTATAAGGAGCCTATTATTCAGTGGCCATGGGAGCCTTCCTGTTCTTCCCGTACAGCCTTTGTTTCTTACACAGGCATCTCAAGAAGAGAAAATGAGATGGCAACAGGCAATGTGTTTCACTGAACAGGCTTTGAGCTTAAAATTCTGACACTGTGCTCAGCCCAGTAGTAATAAATTTTTCTGCCGTGAGTGGTGCTTCTCAGACACGCACTAAGGAAAAATAATTAAAGAAAAACCCAATAAAAAAGAGATCATAAAGGAGAAGACGGATCCTAAATCACCAGTGTGACCCACTGCCGTCCTTGGACTGAATTCGATAGCAAGGACCTTGGATTTTAGAATCCTGACAGCAGGATTCTTGCAATATAACCTTATTCCTATGAATGGAATATTAAAAGGCACAGGGCTGTGTATGTAATCATGTGGGCAAACAGGAGACTAGGGAGCACTGGAGGATGGTCTCCTTCTTCATTCACAGAGCAGCCAGGAGCGGAGCACCGGGGGGTACCCTCCACCCTGTTGCCTTTGAGTCATCGCTCCTGACAGTTGGCAAGGAACCTGTGGCTATAATTCTGCAACATCAAAGATGCCTGGCCTGGGCATCCAGCTGAGACAATGAACTCTGTTCCAGAGTGGGGCTCAGAGCCCTTTGGAGATGCGGAGGTACCACCAGCAAAGGAACAGAAATACTATTCACCTAGCAATATATTTACCACAATCTTTTTGTTTCCTTTTTGGGTCTTTCAGAAAGTCACCTGTCTATTCTGAGTCAACAGTTCCTCTGCTTATTCGCTCAGCAATTATTCCCTGAATCCTTCCTTGCTCTGGGCAGTATTTTAGGTCTGAAGAATATGGTGAAGAGTAGCCAGGTGCTTTGCCCATGTACCGTTCACGGTGTCGAGATGCCCATCTGACAGATAAGGGAATCAATAATGTAATTTCAAAATGTGATAAGGCTCCTCCAGGAAAAGGCTGTGGTGGCACGAGGCTTATTCTCATCCCAAAGGAGGGCAGTTGGAAGGGGCAATCAAGAAAGGTGATGGATCTGCATAGGGGAGCAAGCTTGCAGTAGCCTGGCAAAGTTCTGCTTGGGAAGCGAGGAAGAGCCTGAAATGGAAGGGGTTAGGAGAAGGTAGGCAGAGAGAGAGAGGAAGAGAGAGAGAGAGAGAGAGAGAGAGAGAGAGAGAGAGAGAGAGGGAGGGAGGGAGGGAGGGAGGGAGGGAGGGAGGGAAGGAGAGAGGGAGGGAGGGAGGGAAGGAGAGAAGGAGGGAGGGAGGGAGGCAGGCTTAAGAGTGGCAAGTCAGGTCATGCAGAGCACTGAAGGCCTCTAAGGAGTGTTCCTGGCTGCTGGTTAGGAGGAACGGGTAGTTTCTAAGATGTTTAAAGCAGAAGAAATGTAATATTCCCGTTTTCCTTGTGAAAAACCCCTCTGGCTGTGGGAAGGATGGGCCACTGGAGGGGAGAAGGAAGCAGGCACACGTGCGGTTGTCATACTATAAAAATGAGGATTTGGTATTTGAAGCCTGTGCTGGAGGCATGGCTAGTGAGCTAAGAGCCTGGGTTTGTGATGTATTTGGAGGTAGGAAATGAGTATTGCTGATGGAAGTCACTCACGAACTGGAAAGGGAAAATCAAGTCTGTCTCCTGGAGTTCTGCCTGCCGCAGCTGGGTACCAAGTCACGGAGAGCTGGGGGGAGTCTGGCTGGGAGCGCACATACGCAGTGAACAGTTCTGTCTTGGATGCACAAGGTTCGAGCATCTAGCAGACCTCTGGGTGGAGGTATTGGGTTGGCAGTCGGGCAAGAGGTGTGAGTTTGGAGAAGAATTCAGAATAAGAAGTGAAGAGTTGGTGTTTGATCGAGAGCGGTAAACCAGACCCAGATAGACAAACGTGTCTCATTCTCTCTTACATGTGGATGCCTGCTTTGTATCTTGAAGTCTGTGTTTTTTTAGCTTGGAAGCCAGGAAACTGAAAAGGGGCCCTGGCAGATGGGGCAGAACTTCAGCAAAAACTTTAGGATACAGGTTAGACATGAAGCGGGGAAAAGGAAAAATGGAAGTGTTTGTCGGTGGGGGAGGGGATAACAGGATATTGTTAAGGTAGGGACAGGTTAAAGGAGAGCTGATACTAAGGATGTCTGAAAAAGACATGTTATTTTATAAGCATATGTAGACATATTTAAAAAGAGTTTAGTTGGAGTTATTCTATACAAGGGGCTAATGTGTCTCCATGATGCATTAAGATAACAAACAGAAAGTCCAGTCCTGTGTGTGGGATACCCTCCTTTTGATTTGTTGGTCAGAGAGGTCAAAAAGGTCCCCCAAACAATACAGACCATTGTCATTGGTCTTGGCTGCCAATGTGAACTAGTGAACTCAATCTAGTGAACTCAATGGTAAGGCCATACTGCTTCGAACACCACACATGCTGGGCACAACACATGGGCCATCAGGCCGATACTGAGTGGAATCTTCCTTCCTGCTTGGCAGCTTTCATGGTGTTAGAAAGTACTACATTGGTGGAGAAAAAGAAAATCAAACCAGACTTACCCGGTTGTGAACTCTGCAAGCTATAATAATTACTCACCTGGTAAGATGTTATTAATATAATAGTGATATGAATGTTAAGGGGGTGCCCAATAGCCTTCTAATTAGATTTAAGGGCTGCCCCGCAGGGAGATAATTCATGCCTAGTACTATAAATCTGACCACGAAACTGTGGCCAGGAAGGTCACAGGTCCTAAGAGAGAACCCACTACTCTTATCTGACTCAACGATGGCACAGAAAGCTGCCTTCTGCTTACCCTTGAACTCACAGATCAATGCGGCTCTCACACCTCATCATAGATGCTTCCTTTCGCAGTGGATGATAGTGAACAGAGACACATAGCTGGTCAAAGAGCAGAGAATAAGTGACCCTGGAGTAGTCAGTCCTAAGTGGGACATCTATAGCACACACTCTTTCTCCAAAAGTTCAGTGAGCATCATGGGAGAGGAAGCAGAAGGATTGAAACTGCAAAATGGCCTTCTGGACATAGCAGAGGCCACTGTATTCAGGAACATAAGCTGTGGTTGGCCAAACAAGACCTGCACGTGATCAAGCCAGTCAACTCTCCGGCGTGGATGATGTAGGGGATCCTGAGGGCCTAGCCCTAACTGAGAAGCTGTTGGCAATTGATGGCTTTTAGAGGAGGGAGAGCCATTTTCTTCAGGCATGCAGTCCCTGGTAGGTTAGCCATGCTTCAGTAAGTAAGAGGGTGGCCAATAAGGGACAAGTGACATATATGGTCCTAGGACATGCTTGGAGGGGCAGAGTTAGAGGTTCAAGTCTTGGGTCTCTACCTGGAGAAGGGGTGTTGGAGGACAATGGCAGGTCATGTGGTACCGAGACCAGCTATTTTAAGTTTTCAACTAATGCTGACTTAAATTAATTACTTTATCTTTACAAGATAAAGGCCAAGTTTCTCCTTTCCCATGTGGATATCCAATTTTTTTTTCTGACAACATTTCTATATCATGTATTCTTGCTGTCCTTGTCAAAAGCAGTCAGTTCTGTATTTGTGGGCATATTGCTAATCTTTTGGTTATGTTGGTCTGTGTGTCTCCTTTAGTGAGAGCCCCGTGCTATTTCCATCCTATAGCTCTGGAATATAATTAGAAGCCAGGAAATGTAGTGCCTCCAACTTCGCTTTTTTTACCTCAAAATTGCCTTAGCTATGTAGATCTTTTTGTAGTTCCATGTGAATTTTAGGATTCATTTTTCTACTTCTGTGAGAAAAAAGTTGGAATTTGGATAGGGTTATATTGAATCTGTATATTATTAATTCTTCCAACCTATAAACAAGTATTTTTCTGTTTGCTCTGTGGTTTTTGATGTTTTGTGTTTTGTTTTGTTTTTTGATATGTAGATATTTTAGATACAGGATCTTGATATGTGGTCCTGGTTGTCCTGGAACTCCTAAGAGATCCACCTGCCTCCAGGCCATGCTGAGTTAGGGAGCCTTCCTCCGCCACACGCTCACCACAGTGATGGTTACCTCAGCACAGACCCAAAAGCAATGGGTCTAGCCAAATACTGACTGGAATCTGTAACTTTGGGCCAAAAAAAAAATCCTTCCTCTTCCTAAATTGTTTATCTCCAGTATTTTGTCCTAGTGACTGAAAACTCGTCCTTACAATTTCTAGATGCCTAAGACCACGCTGATGCTGATGGTGATACTGCTGTCTGTTGTGTGACAAAAATCTTCCTGGGGAGATGCAACATACATGTCTACTCACCCCAGACAGGGACGCCACCACAGAGACCAAAGGAAAGGCAACACCAAAGTCCAACTTGTTGAACCAATTAGTTTCGTTGAGGTTACTTACAGGAATATGGGTAAGGTTACTTACAGGAGCAGAAATGATTCAAAGGCCAAAGCGTCACTTACTGGCTGGCTTCATGTGTCAACTTGACGTAAGGTAGGGTCATTAGAGCAGAACGAGCCTCAGCTGAGGAAATGCCCCCATGAGACCCAGTTGTAAGGCATTTTCTCAATTAATGATCAATGATGGAGGGCCCTGCCCACGGTGGGTGGTGCCATGTCTGGACTGGTGGTCCTGGGTTTCATAAGAAAGCAGGCTGAGCAAGTCATGATGAGCAAGCCAGTAAGCAGCACCCCTTCATGGCCTCTGCATCAGCTCCTGCCTCCAGGTTCCAGCCCTGCCTCAGTTCCTATTCTGACTTCCCCAATGATAGACTATGATTTGGAAGCGTAAGCCAATAAACGCTTTCTTCTCCAACTTGGATTTTGGTCATAGTGTTTCGTCACAGAAATAGAACCCCTAAGACAGTCACCAAGGCCCACCCCTGTATGGGTGACAGCTCACAAAGCAGGGAACCTGGAGTAGCCTGCACAGTCTGCAGGCTGCTCAGCAGGCTGGAGAAGGTCCTTTCCAAGGGACTCTGATCTAAACATTTTCCAGGCAGCTCAACTGGTTTCTGTTTCTTCCAGGCAGCTGGTCTGGTCTCAGAGTCTTCTTGCAGCTTGGCTTGTCTGAGGTTTTTTTTTTCCCCCCCCCCTCAGGTCAGGTTTCTTTAGTTTGAGAGGGATTCTCATCTTTTATTGTGTATTCTAATAATGAGAGGCCTAATGAATCTGTCCAGTTTCAGGGACTTCCTGAGGCTATTTTAGTTGTTTATCTTCCTGTTTAAGGAGCTTCTTGTAGGATGGGATGTTTCCATCTCAGGGGACACTGCTACACAATACTGTCCTTTCAATTCTTCAAAAGACTATGTTCTCTTGACCTTGTCTCCCAAGTGGACCAGACAGAATGTGCTAGTAAGAGTCAAAATGAGAATGAGGGGGCCTCGGATGTAGTTCAGTGGTACAATACTTGCCTAGCGTGGATGAGGAGGGAAGATAAGAAAGAAAAAAAATCATTACCAGGAATACTGGCACACACTTATAATCCTTGTACTTGGGAGGCTGAGTCAGGAAAATCATGAGTTTGAGGCCAGCATGGACACACAGAGAGACCCTGTCTCAAAAAACAGCCAACCAACCAACCAACCAAACAAACAAACAAACAAAAACAAAAATAAACAAAAAAAGATTAGAATAAGGCTCCAGAGACTGTCTGCAACAACTCAAGAGAGTGTCCCTAGTCTTAATCACTGGGCAGCAGATACACAATCCACTGCTTGTCATCAAGACAGTGGGAGCCAGACTAACTCTCTTCCGGCTTTGCTTTCTACTTCCAGAAGCAAGCACAACCCTGCAAGAGTGGAGGTGCAGGGAGGTTGGCGAGAGGAAGAGGAGTCATGAGGAAGAAGGAAGCTGAGGTTTTGGTGAGTTGCCATCCAGCATTCTGAAAGCATACACAGCACAATGTTCATGCCAGTGAACTTCAGGCACGGGGGAGCAGGTCAGCTGGCCAAGGTCTGCTAGATGATGCAGAGTCCCCTCCCACCTTTGGCTAGCGAAGTAATACTTCTCGAGGAATAAGAGAATCCCATGAAGCTGGGGCAAGAAAATGATCTGGATTTTAATAAGGGAATGAAGGTGGACTCATAGAATTTCCAGATGTTTGTCATAAAACAGTTTTGTCCCTGTCCCCCAAATGGTGGCAACAGTTTCCAAGGCTGAGTTGGTCATCAGGGAGTATCTTAGTTAGGGTTTCATGTTGTGAAGGGACACCATGACCACGGCAACTTTTATAAAGGAAAACGTTTACTTGAGTGTTGACAGAGGTCTCTGTCCTATCCAGTCTCACAGCCATTTAATCCCGAAGAAACACACAGAGGCTTACATTAATTATAAACTGATTGGCCCGTTAGCTCAGGCTTCATATTAATTAACTCTTACATCTTACATTAACCTGTAATTCTTGTCTGTGTTAGCCACATATGGCTTGGTACCTTTTTTCAGTGAGGTGTTCTCATCTTGTGTCCTCTGCATCTGGGTGATGACTGCAGACTCAGCCTTTCCTCTTCTCAGAATTCTTCTATTCTAGTTGCTCCACCTCTCCTTCCTGCCTGGCTCCTGGCCAATCAGCATTTTATTAAACCAATACACGTAACAAATCTTTACAGGGTACAAGACCATTGTCCCACAGCAATTGAGGCTAGCTTTAGTTTCAGAGGTTTAGTCCATTATTATCATGGCAGGAAATATGGTGGCACACAGGAAGGCATGGTGTTGGAGAAGGAGCTGAGAGTTCTACATCTTGATCTGTAGGCAAGGGGAAGTGAACTATCTATCATACTGGGCATAGCTTGAGCATACAGGAGACCTCAAAGCCCGCCCCCACAGTGATACACTTCCTCCAACAAGGCCACACCTCCTAATAGTGCCGCTTTTGGTCAAGCATTCAAACACATGAGTCCATGGGGATGCATTATTCAAACTACCACAGAGAGTAAGTGAGATGGGGCAGATATAAGTGAGATCATTGGAGAACTGGGAATTTAAAGCAGTGAGGTCCAGGTAACCTGGGTGACCATGTTTCTGGTTTAGAGGTAAAGGAAGTGGGTCTGTTCTATTTTAGAATCTGTGCTGCTGTTATACTTCACCATTCCATGGAGTAAGTTAAATACATGAACAGATAATTGGATTTGTAAATCATAACAAAAATACACATAAAATTCACCAGGCCAACACTTTTTGCATGTACACCTCAGTGGGATTAAGTGGGGCACTAGGGTCTTTCCATGGTTGCACAATCATCACTAATACTGTGCCACTAATACTGCGGCACATTTTCGTTTTCCAGAACTAAACCTATATATAGTAAACAAATAATGTCCTGTCCCCCTCCCTGGCTCTTGGAAACCACCATTCTACTTGTCTGTATGATTTTGACTATATAAGGAACATCATATAGGGAAGATATCATGCAGTATTTGTCTCTTATTTCCCTGGCACAGGATCACCTGTGTTGTAACATGTGTCGGAATTTCCTTCACTTTTTAAAGTTGAATACATAGTCTACCCCACTGAAATACCAGTTTCTGTTCATCCACACATTCACTGATGGACGCTTGTGTCCCTTCTACCTGGGCTTCTGTGAGCTGTGCCACTGTGAACGTTGGTATGCAGATACCTACAGCTATCTGTTCGTGTCTGTTTGATGTCATTTGATTTAATTAAAATAGGTGAATTACTAAAAAAAGGTAAATAATGTACAGTTTTGAGTCATTCAAATTGATAAATCAGAAGAATAGGTTCTATAGAAGCTGAAGAATCATTAGAAATGTTCTCTCTTCTGTGATGTCTCCTCGACTTTAGGTGTAGGGACTCTGTTGTAGATGTATCAACTTGGCTTAGGCACACTATGGCCATATTATCCACATTTTGACCAATTGTGGGTTTCTATGGTCCCAACCTTCTGCTGTAAAAAGAGCTTCTTTGATGAGAAGGGAAGACTACTCTCACATGTGGCTAGAAAGGTAACTACTCAGATTGCACTTGGACATTAGTTTTGAACAGCTGCTGTAGTAGGTTTTCCCTGATTCAGGACCTCGCCAGACATATGGGCTTGGCTGGGTTTACAGTGGTAGGCATGACTTGCCTCCAAATGAGTGGGGTCCTAAATCCATTTAGGTTAATTTAGCTGTTAGTTACCCCGAAGATATAAGTGCTGCCCTTGCTCCCTTGGGGTTATCTTGCCATGATGGTCATTGTTGTGGCTCGTAAGTTATATAGTTAGGTAGTGCTTTTCTCCCTTGGCAGCTTACATAGCACCTTCTGTTAGAGAGTCCTCAGGGGAGAGGCTCTCAGGTCAGTTCCAGCTCAAATCCTCCAAGTCCCATGTCCAAAATGTGTGGCATCTTCATCAACAGAGTCCTATCTTCAAGTTCTGGGAGGCCACCAAGGATATTGGCGATATCATATTGTTTTCGAAGTTTTTTAGGCTTTCCATACCAACAACTGTAGGGGAGGTGTCCTATGCCTGGTGCTGGGTTTTTGTTAGATGGTCTATGGTTTTTTTTTTTGAGGGGGGTATTATTACCCAAAGTGTCACAACTTTTCTTTGAAATCATATGTCTTTGTGTATATATATTATATGTATTTTAAGTAAACATAAAATAACATGTTTCCCTGTGATTTTTCAAACATTCGTGTGTTATATATCCCTCCCGCCTCCTTCAATTCTTGTTGCATAGGAACATGTTATTGTCAAAGGAAAAATAAGCCCATTGTTCTTTTCTGCTACTGACAGTTTCTAGAACAATGGGAAGCAGCGACCCTGATATTTGTTAATCATCATGAGCCAAATGCTGTGCAGAGTCTTTTTATAGTCTTTTTTTATATATCTGATCTCACTTAATTCTCCAAATAGCTCTAGGAGGTAAGCTGTCTCATTCCGTTTTATAGATAAGGCCCAGATTGGAAACCTGCCAGAAGGCCCACAGAGGAAATAACAAATCCTGGGTGCCAACTGAACTGGGCTGAGCAGAAGCCAGGCCTAGGCATCTCAGGCTTAGGAGTGAGGTGGCTGTGACTTGGTCGTAGCGCCAGTTTTGCCTCTGCAGGTCTCGCCCGAGGCTTCTATGATGCTTCTACTGATCGCTATTGGTCAGGAGAGCATCTTGAGCTGAAAGCTCCTGTCACTCCGACCATCCAGCAGTTTCTGGGGTGTGATAATGTCATTGCCCAAAAAGCAGGTCTTACTGTGGCTTCGAATGGTGTGACCTCTTATCATCTTTACCTGCCACAGTGAGGTCACCAGGCAAATCTTGTCTTTCTCCCATTAAACTCTTCATAAATGGTGTTGCTGGGCTCCTCCTGCCCAGAGCATGGTGATTTCCAACAGATAAAGGATGAATTAGCATTTGCTTGGTTGAAAGATTTTTATGAAGTCTTTTGAAAGCACCCAAATTTTTAGTGAGCAAGTTGGGGCAAACAACTCCCCACAGCCAAGGCAGTGAAGTGAAGCATTAATTGTCCCTGGGCTAGAAAAAAAGCCTTCTGTTCTTTTAGGAGCCCTTGGAGAGGCTTTGGGGACTCTGGTCAGGAGCATGACATCGGAAAGTGGCATTTGGATATGACATCTGAACAGCGCTCAGGTGTCATCCTCAGGAGATACTGTGAATGGGTCTGGCTGCTTTAGACATAGATATTTTGGTGTACATACCCCATTTTTCTTTATATTCCTTTACAGGAAGTTGCCAGGCAGGAAGGTCTTTAAGGATAGGTTGGACTGCCCTCCTTGCCTCTCATAGGAAATACCGAGAGGTGATCTAAAGATATAGAGAAAGTTGCTGGCAACACTGGCTAGATATGGGCTGTGTATCCTGATTTCATTCTTAGGCACAATGACAGGAGAATTTAGTCAGGTCATTCTGCGTTCAGCACCTAGTACTATCAGTTACTGTATTACCCGAGACAAATTATTGAGCCTCCACGGGCCTTACATAAGTGCAGGTGACCTCAGTTAGAGGAGGGCGCTGGATCCACTGGAACTGACGAGCTACCCTACCTGGGTGGTGAGAACTGACCGTGGGTCTCTGGAAGAGCAGTAAGAACTCTTAATTGCTGTGTCATTTCCCCAGTGACATTTAGTTAGGGGACAACGGGTGGGATCTCTGAGCTGCTGTTGGGAACTCGGAAAGGTGTGGTCAGGAAGTGGCATAGGAACAGACGTGGAGGAAGATAGTCACCCCGGGAACCGGCGTAATAGTTTAAGGATGGATTTGACAGGCTCACCTGGTACCACTTGGACCAGACGGGTGAAAGACACCCGCAGGCCAGCCTGGATTCTCACCGTTCAGACTGGCTGAAGGCATCCACAGGCCTGCTTGGCACCACAAGGTAGGTGTCATTTTGATGAGCAAATATGTGGAGGAGAAATGGGAGGGAGAGAAGCAGACCAGTCTGCGTGCTGTGGAACTGAAGCAAAGGCCGTGAAGGACAGGCTGATCTGGATGGCCTGCTTGCCACTTAGGGCCAGGGTGATGTCTGAGCCAGGCTGCTGCCAGGGGTCATGTCTGGGACCTTGGTCCTACCACAGCCAGGATCTGTGTCGACTTTCATGGCCCGTGTTACCATGGGGGGGGGGGGCAGGCGCATAGGAACCATGCATGATGAAATCCTGAGGGCCATGCTAAGCCAGCCCCACCCTTCTTTGGCCCTGGGTTACCTGGCCCTGCCCCTCACTGAACACTGCAGCCAGAGAGCTGCCCCCTCCCTCCAGAGATGGTCTCACCCATCACCACCTGCCTCTCGACTGAGGGGGACAGCTTTAGCGTTCTGGACGGACAAGCTCAGCTACCACCCAGGCCCTCCATGGGCCTTGGGTTGGCCCACCCTAATATCTACCATCTATGACCTGCTGGAGCACGTGAAGAGACTGGTCTGGTGGAAGAACAGCTAAAGAAGTTCTATGACTCAGGGCAACAGCAGGGTATCTGAAAGGAGTTTCGGTGAGGGTCCAGTAATGATGGCGTTCCAGGAGCCTTGAATCAGACAGGTGACTGACTGGATGCGGCTCATTGGACAAAAGGCTACACCGCATGACACAGCACAGCCCCTAAAGGTACTAGGATGGATGGAGGGGTGTTGGGGAGGAGGGAAAGATGGAGCAGCCAGGTAGTTATGTTTTCATTATTTTGTGGGGGATTTCTTTGGGAGGACTACATGAAGGGACTGGAAGTAGAGTGGGATTGGGATACATGATGTGAAATTCCCAAACAACCAATAAAGAATTATGATGTATATAAGAATGGTTTTGAGACCAGGAAGACAAGGATATAAATTTGGTTCCTCTACATTGTGTAGAGTAGAGTGAGCTAGCTAACTATTAAAATCTCTTTTCATGAGGGTTGGGGAAGTGATTGCAATTGTTCTTGTCCGTGATGCTGGTAGCCATGATATAAGAGCAGCAAGAGTTGTTGAGGATAGTAGAATAATGCACATAAAACAATTAATTACACATTACAATTAGTATACAATAAACATTAGCTGTTATTACCTTCATTATTGTCAGCACATCATTAGTGTAATTGTGTTGCTATCAAAAGCATTGAAGAGGAGACTATTCAGAAGGGTAGGGGCTTACTCCTGTTTCTTATCTAGGTTTAAGGCATCCAACAAAGCCTTAAAGGAGAACAAAGGCATTGTTGGGGAGAAGGTCAATTGTCCTCTGACCAAAAAGCAAATCTGGCCAATGGCGTGCTTCAATTATTCATTTCTCTAAGGGGAGGAGTGGGAGGGGTCTAAGGTCTAAGAGTATGGAGGGAAAAGTCTTCCTCAGGGAACCCAGAGGCGTGGGAAATAAACACCCTCCCTCATACCAAATAGATCAAGGCTCAAGACTTAAAATTCTTTTATGTAGTACACAACAATGCAGCTTGAGAAGAGTGTGAAAACCACCATAAAGAATTGAATTGAAGTAATAGGACGAGGGCAGAGACAAAGGATTGAAAGGATGCATTAAAATTACATCCCGGGAGAGAAAGAATACACGTCAGACATAGGCAACCCAAGAAACTAAAACAGCATAAAAGGTAGAAGATAAAATACCCATGAATAAATAAATTGCTTAGTGTGGGATTCCAGAGATACAGTCTTCAGCAGAATAATAAATACAGTTTAAATGAAAGTACCCTGCATGGGTGGGTAATGCTCCTACTGGAAACCGTGAGTTATTAAACAAAAATTCCAGTCCAGATGTGTTGTGGGGTATTTGCATACTGGGTGAAGAGGTACTGATGTGTTTGGTGTAATAAAATACTGAACTGTCAGTAGCTAGGCCGGGACTTCCTCCCGTCAGAGAGAGGAAGTAGGAGGAGGAATTCAGGGTGCGAGAGAGGCAGCACGCATGGAAGAAGACGGATGTGCAGTGTGTGACAGGAAGTAGATTAATAGAAATGGGTTAGTTAGGAACAAAACTAAGCTAAGGCTGAGCTTTCATAATTAACAAGTCTCTGTGTAGTTATTTGTGAGCTAGCGGCCCAAAGGGAAATCCGACTACACAGATGTGGACTATCTCCATGTGAGCTGTTGGTGAAGGAGGCCTTAGAGTCTCCCCTCCCCAACAAAGAATACAGACAGTTGTCATTGCCCTTGGTTGTGCATGCCCTCCCCCCCCAGGAATGAGCTGTGTCTATTATGATCCATATATATTATATACATGTATGGATTTTTCAAAGAATAAAACAATAGAAAGGGTATATCTAAGTTACAGGAGGTTGTTATCAAGAACAGAAGGAGTGGAAGCTGAATTAGTGGCATCCCCTGGAGGGAAGGGGGTCTCTACATGAGCATAAAGAACTTCTGATCAGGGGTGGGGAGTGGGCCAGGATATGTCAGGACATGAAGGGTCAGGAAGGGCAGGTGAAGAGCAATTGGCTTAGCCAAAGAAGGCAGTGAAGGTGTTCTTGCCTCAGGAGAGTTAGGTGGGGTCAGGGTGAGAAGAGAATCTTAGAAGACTGGGAACAACACTCCAGGTAAAATGGCTGCATTTTCTCAGGAAAGAGCAGGGGACAGGGCATACACAAATCCCTCTGCATAAAAATCCCTGGAGATACATCCCTGGGTTCAGCCTGGTATTTTCTCATAGCATAGCCAGCAAACAAACTTGCACCCAGGCAAGAACAATACTGGTTTTGTTTTTTTTGTTTTTGTTTTTGTTTTTGTTTTTGTTTTTTTTTTTTTTACTTTACTGATGATGCCTGATTACCTGCGGGCAGATTTAAAGAAGGATCCAGTCTAAGCATTGCTTTCCTAGATCTCTTCCAGATTAAATGAGTTGTTTCAATACTCTTGAATAATCAGAACAAATTCTTATAGATCACAATGACAAATTTCTGCATTAATGTTGTGCCCAGAGGTAGCACGCCCTTCTGGGACTTTGGTGCATAGTTTGTGGTTTGAGATTTTTTTTTTAACTCGTAGAAATGGTTGGACTGAGACACACTGTGAAGACATCCAGTGAGAATTACAAGGGCAATCAAATTACCTCTGTGGCCAAGGGACCCTCCACAGAGATGAAGCCAGAGCCCCCCTCAGCAAGCATGGTCATTGTGGAAGCATGTCTGGCTACATGCATGAGCTCCTCTCTGCAGATTCGTTCATCCTCTGTCTGTGGGGCTCCATCAGCCAGCACAGATGTCTGAGAGAAGCTGCGCCTGCCATTTCCCTACTGCGAGTCTCTCAACATGAGAGACAGAAAAGAGCAGCAGATGAGAGAACTGTCAGCTGCCTGTGGGGAGTCTGGGAGGTGACACAGACGGCCCAGAGGAGCCACAGAGAAGTGATGGGTGAGGGCTTTTTAGACATGCGCCCTTTCTTAAAGATGTCTATGGATAATGCCCTTCTAAAGTCCTGTGTCAATCCACAAAGGGCCTGGATGCTAGGAAACGTGTCACTAGGCAAGTTCATTGTCCAGCAGGCATCCAGGTGCACGCACACAGCCCGAAGGTTGAGGCCCTTCTCTCCGCACGGCCGTTGTATCCCATCAGGACTGTCGGTGAATATGTGATCTCTGCGGCTGAGTCGGCAACACAGTGCAGGCTATTCTGCACAAAACTTTCCATTTATAAGTAAAAGTACACTCTAAAACATTGATTAAAGAACGGCGCAGTCAATCCATAAACCAGTCACGTCATCATTTGCTATCACTACGGAGTACGGCGAACGGAACATAATTTGTATGTGCTGCACTTTTGTACAGCTGGCAGTTGGGGTAGGTTTGTTTATGCCAGCATTGCAGCAGACCAAAGAGTAATGTGCTACAACGTTACCATGGCTACAAAGTCACCAGGCAACAGAAAAACTTCAGCTTCATTGGAATCGCGTATGACTACCATCATATCATAAAACATTGTTATATGGTCCATGACTATATTTGTCTCGGTGGCCGTGAAGTGTGAAGGTTTAGGGTTGACGCCTAAAAGTATAACTGGGGGACTGAAGTTCTTACTCACATATATATGTACCCATGTATACACACACACAGGCATATACATATAGACATATATACATACATGTGTATGCACTCAAACATCATCTAGTCATGGAGTTTTCTGAATATTAAGGGTGAAAAGCCACCAGCAAGGGGGAAAAAAAGCAAAAGTCAGAATCAAAACCTATCAAGACAGCAAGAATTAAAAATGATTCCTCTACAATGGGCAGGAATTTTCACAACTAACATTCAACACCAGATGAGGAAATAAGACTTCAGGACTTCTCAAGGAAACGCGCTGTTATGAGCCTTTTGGGGTCTGACTGGCATGACATACTTTTAGCAGTCACATTTTGATCCTGTCTTGGTCAGACCTTGTTTTCTAATTATTTTATTATTTTTGTGATGATTTGTTTTTTGGGGCTTTATAATTTTATTTATGTGGCCTTTTGGTATGAGTGCTATGTCTCCATTATGCCTGCTGGCCAGAAGAGGGCATCAGATCCCACTAAAGATGGTTGTGAGCCACCAATGTGGTTGCTGGTTATAGAACTCAGGTCCTCTGAAGAGCAGCCGGTGCTCTTAACTGCTGAGCCATCTCTCCAGCCCTGGGATTTATTTTTGCTTTATTGGGTTTTTGAGGTTGTTTTATTTACCAAATTGCCTCATGATCCATATACGTAGCTAAGATAAAGACGGACAACCCAGGCAGGAACTGTGTATAGCCTCTGGCTGCTAGAATCCCTTCCTGTGCTCTAGGTCCTGGGGGTGCTAGTCTGTGTTTGGAGGGGGCCTGATTTGTCTTGGCTCCTCTGACAGTTTCAGGATTTTTCTCTGTGCCACAAAGAGTCCCCTTCCACACAAATCTGTCCCCATGGGGCTGCTGTTTTGTGGCAGTGCAGACAGTGTGCTTTGACTTTATGGAGGTCATTTTCACAGGAACCGTGCCCCTTTGGCATGGGAATGGCTTTCTGTCACAGTGGATGAGGATTTTTGGTTCTTGTGATCTGGCTATAGTGGGACTTTTCACCAGAACTCTGAGTGCCACCAAGTGTGTTGCTCTGACTTGAGAAATCAAAACTCTTTTTCTGGGAGGGCCTGGATAGGGCAAAGACTTTATTAAATAAAGCCTATTTAATGTCTTTCCCGTGGAGACTGCAGCACAGGGACCCATTCCTCAGGGGTGTTTCCACTACTGTGTAAATAATAGGGGGCTGGAAGAATCTTCAGGTAGACAGAATGCCCCTGGATCTGTGGTCGCTGGACAGCCCATGTTCATTTTCGGTGTGACACCCGTGTCTGCTCCAAGCAAACCAGAGCTTGGCCCCTCTTGGTGGGGGCCTGCTTTTCCTAAGACAGTGGCTTTTCTGGCTGTTCTGAACCTCAAATCTCTTATGGGCTTAGAAAATATAACTCCATGTCTTGTTTGGCTGTTGCTGAGATGTGGTGGTTAAAATATAGGAAGCTCTGTTCAAGCAGAACCAGGATTCATGTGTGTACATGCCTGTGTGTGTGTTTCAGCAAATCCACCGCCAGCTGATATACAAATGTAGGACAGACAAAAGAGCTATTGAAAAATTGACAAGGAGCCTGCTCAGATGGGAAAGGAGTCTTGGGCAAAGCCAAGCGTGAGTGTGACGTCACCCTGTGGAAATCCGAAGCCAGAGTGTATCTCGTGACTATTACAGATGGCTTGGAACATGCCGTCAACAATACTCTGGCAGGCACTCATCAGGCTGACCGGCTTTATCATGGTTCCTACTAACACTGATGGGCATGTCCTCTGGCTCACCCACTGAGCACGAGATAACAACTGGGTGTGTTGCTGGCGACAGCAGGATCTCCACACACGGTTTTTGGGGAGCACAGTGAAGTATGCACAGAGCAGTGAAACCAAAAAGCAACAAAATGAAGACTGGAGATGGAGAGGGGGTTCACTGGGGGATGAAGAAGGGGAGATGAGAGGTAATGGGGGGATATGGCCAAAATATATTCGATGGGCATACGTGCATGGCATTGTGAAGGAACAAGTAAAATCAGGAAAGAACGAAGCGGAAATAAAAGCTCCTCAGAGTGAAATGAAATATCCCGCTAAAGTTTCCTCAATCACAAAATACTCAGATAACTTAATGAGGAGAAAAAAGAGGACTTGAGTTTTCCCCCCCCCCCCCCACCACTTGACACAGCTATTGGAGTTAGGGATAATAACTGTAATGATCTGGAGCTATTTCCTCAATAGCCCGTCAGAGCCCGTGGGCGAGCCTGTCAGCTGAGAAAAACCATTCAAGAGCTTCTCATTTCAGAAGACGTGTTAAGAACTAACAATGATGCCGAGAACACCAAAGCCTTTCGGTAATTATTTAATGCATTGCTTTGTTCTAATAACAGGAGTTCGGGAGGCAGCCTGACTGGGAAGGTTGAGCAGATTGAAAGCCGGGAAGAATCTCATGAAGCACTTTTTTAAGGGGATGGAGTCTAGGGGTGGGGGCAGGGAGCGGTCTGGTAAAGAGCACCACAGCAAGCTGCATGCCCGTGGAGGGAACGGTTTATAAAGCACCCACTATGTACTCAATGTGCTGGGCTTAGGCCCACAAAGCCCAGCTGTTTGCTCTGGTGCCAGGGGGACAGGTGTGGAGAGTTGGAACGCAGCTGCTTGCGAGGCAAAGGCAGGCCGCTCAGACCTAGCTTTGGTACCACCTTTAACATGGTAGCCATTATAACAGTGCCAGAAAACGTGGTTCCAGGTATCAACATGCTTGCTGTTTGCTAGATACGCCTCTACACATTCTATATGCATCTACTCAGCTCTGTAGGAAGCATACGAGGGAGGCACTGTATGTAGCCACTTCATAGACGAAGGGTCTAGGAATCACCGGTTAGAAACAAAAGCAAACTTGATTTAAGATATGCATTGTGCTTTCGGGCAAGATGGCCAAGGTGGGTCACACTGCGGCTAAGATGGTCTCTAAGGGGTCCGATAGAGCCATCCACCTAGGAGTGCGCAGGAAGACAGCAGAGCAGAGCAGCTGGGTGTTCTTATCTGTGTAGCCTCGGCTCCTCCAAAGGCCTTGGGTGAGAAACGAGTGAATGAAGAAATTGACCCGAAGGGGAAGGACACCTCCCCGAGGTTTGTTGTTTGGTCACAGGAAACGGGGGATCATTGTTCAGAAACTTACTTCATGGCATAGGAATCAACCCCATGCTCCCTCCGCCATGAAACAAGGTGCAGGTGTGTCTGAGGGAGATAGGGACAAAGTGGGAACCGAGACTCTGAATCTCACTTCAAGTGTGACGTTAACTCAGGCTTTTAATGGCTTTTTGAAATGACTTTTATATTTAATTATAGATAACCCTAGGTAAAGCGCAGGCAAGCGATTACTTAAAGGTATGTAGACACAGGAAGTCCATGAATACTAGCAGATTTTTAATGGCCAGTTATTTATTGCACTGCAAGTCAAATTAAATTGTGCTCATCAAATGTAAATGCACTGCTGACTAATAAAATTATGCTTCCTCTTTACACCATGTGTATTCTTATCGTCCCACCATCCTTTACAGGCAAAGTAAGCCTTCATAAATGTGAATGAAAATTACATTTAACTTAAACCAATACATTAGGACTTGGCTGCGCTAATTCCGATGCAATTAGGTAAAGTTAAAAGGACACTGAATTAATTCTCTTTCCATGAGATAGTGGCCTTGGAAATAATTCTTCCATCTCCCCCCTTATGCTCCCCTTGTTATAAAAACAACCTTTGATCTTAAAATCTGCTATTCCAAATATGGGGAATTTGATACAGATTCCCAAACCCTCTCTCCCCTGGGAGTTGTGCCAGGTCTTGTTTAGAACAGACTGAATATAGAAGTCATCTGCCTCTGAGCTGCCTCCGTGCCCCCCACAATACACCTCTTCCCTCAGCTCAAGGAGGTGCCTTTCCTATCTCACTTCTGTTTCTGGGCCCTGCTTCACACCCTGCTAGACATTACAGAGGAGATACCAGAGCCAAACACACACAGGCACGTCCACACGGCAGCCCATGGTGGCTCGTTAATGCCATCCTAGCTGCCCAGTGCCTGGGCGTTCCTCCTCCTGCAGTGTGTGGCTTCCATTTGCCTTCCAGGGCTGCAATGGTAGCTTTTTGAGCAGCTGAAGTTGCTCCAGAGGCTACAGAGTTAGGTGCTGGGAACTACGAGTCTCTGAGCTGTGCCTGCAGACAGATGGACTCTCTTGTCACTTCCAACGCCACCATGTTCCTAACCATGTGATGGCTTGCCCATTACACTTAGAGAACAACACTCTGTCTGGCAGATCTCTCCCAAATCACAAGACACAGCCATATTGTCATCCATTAAAAGTAATGCTTAGGGTGGAAGGAGATATCCTTCCAGCTCCCCCCGCTCCCCACCGTCTTGGGCATGCTTAGAATTTAAACATGTTATTCCTAGACATAGAGAACCTTAACATTGCAGGGTCTTTAAAGATCATCGATCTGACGTCCTGCCCTGTTAGAGTGGTCTGCAATCTGATCCATTGGATTCAACGTTCACGCCTTTGCCTCTGAGGTGCGAAGCTGTGTGTGGAAGCAGCTGTCCGTATCTTCCTGCAGCCAGGTGAGAGCAGGAGGCTAGTGCCCACTAGCAGCCGAGAGCGGCAGCTGTGTGTCTCACAGCCGGCTGTGTGCATGTGTTCAGTTTTCCGGAGGGAAGCCAAGGCGACCACATCAGACAGCAGCAGGACAGAGCTGCAGGTCCTGCTGTGTCACCTACAAGACAACCACCTGCTAGCCACGATCCTGCCATGATAGCAAGGATTCAGAATCAACCTGGTTCACGTGAATTCCAGAAAGCTGGAGGCTGGCTTTTTAGAGCAGCTCTCTACGCAGGTGGCTACTTAGTTACTGCTTGAAGACGTCATGCTGCAATGCCTACTTTTCTTTGAGGCGGCTCATCTTCTGGGTCAGTTGACAGCCCCTGCAAAGATCAGCCAGTATCCTCTGCCGGACATGTGTGCCTATGGTGTCAGTCACTAACCAGAGCAAAGGTCAGACAAGTTAGGTGCATTGAGGCCTGCCCAAAGGACAGGTGTATGGGAAAACTAATGGTGCCTGCTGTGGACTATTCCTTTAACCATGTAAAGGTGTGTTACATTTGTTTATACTGTATTTGTTTTATTATGTAAAGATGTGTTGCTGATTTACCTTGCCTGCCTAAGGCACCTTATTGGTCTAATAAAAAGCTGAATGGCTCATAGCTAGGCTGGAGAAGGAGAAGTAGGGCTGAGTGGCAGAGAGAATAAGTAGGAGAGAAGAGAGAATGAGAGCAAAAAGAAAGAGGGAGAAAGAGAGGGACGTGCTTGGAGCCAGAAGCCAGGCAGCTGCTAGCCGGCCAAACGGAGGAAACATTAAAGTAATATATACAGAATGAAAGCAAGGTAAAAAACCCGGAGGCAAAATGTAGATAAAGAGAAACAGATTAAAGCAAGAGCCAGAGAGGAGTTCCATCCGGATGGAACCTTCATCTGGTGATGGATGAAGCTAGAGACAGAGACCCACATTGGAGCACTGGACTGAGCTCCCAAGGTCCAAATGAGGAGCAGGAGGGAGAACATGAGCAAGAAAGTCAGGACCGCGAGGGGTGTGCCCACGCACTGAGACGGTGGGGCTTATCTACTGGGAGCTCACCAAGGCCAGCTGGACTGGGACTGATATAGCATATGATCAATCCGGACTCTCTGAATGTGGCTGACAAGGAGGGCTGACTGAGAAGCCAAGGACAATGGCACTGGGTTTAGATCCTACTGCATGTACTGGCTTTGTGGGAACCTAGTCTGTTTGGATGCTCACCTTCCTAGTCCTGGATGGAGGGGGGAGTACCTTGGACTTCCCACAGGGCAGGGAACCTTGACTGCTCTTTGGAGTGGAGAGGGAAGGGGAGGGGGCTGGGGACGGGGGAAGGAAATGGGAGGAGGGGAGGAGGTGGAAATTTTTAATTAAAAATAAATTAAAAAGAAAAAAAACAAGAGCCAAGATAAAGCTAAGCATTAATAACTAATAATAATCATGATTAATCCCACATAATCCCACATCATGATTTGGGAGCTGGTTGGTGACCAGAAAGAAAGGTAGCTGCAGGTTCCACTGTTTTTACTTGGGAGGGGGTATATGGAAATAGTTAACTGAAACATTTGACCCTGGCATGTCAGGATACTGTCTTACAAATGTCACTACAGTGCTGTGTATATAAAAGTGCACAGAACAGCCAAGTTAATGCCAGGGCCAGCAGAGGGTTTTCCTCAAAAACAAAAACAAAACAACCCCCAAGAGTCACTGATTAAAACCTAGAGAGCCATGTGGTTAAAGAACTAGATTTATTTCCAGTTTCTTGGAGAAAGGAGATTAGGTAATATTTCCAAAAGATGTACATGAGACCCAGTATCTGAAAGGACATTTTGAGTTGTGACTTTCTATCAGAAAGCAGGCTGTCATTTACGAGGGTGAGAATGACACCCAGCAACACCCGAGCAGAGGTGTCTGGCTCCCTCCCTGCTGTGGGCCCTGTGTCTTGAAAGGCTAGGTGTCTGGCTCCCTCCCTGCTGTGGGCCCTGTGTCTTGAAAGGCTAGTGAGTGACAGTCTTTGATGCTGGGATGCTATGACCACCTTGGCTGCCTTCGCAGATACCTTTCTTGTGAGGACCATCAAATACACAAAAAACTCTGAGCTGGCTTTTGAGAACTATTTCCAGGCCTGTGGTGGTGCACGCCTTTAATCCCAGCACTCAGGAGGCAGAGGCAGGCAGATAGGTCTCTGAGCTTGAGGGCAGCCTGTTCTACAGAGCAAGTTCCAGGACAGCCAGTGCTGTAACAAAGAAACCCTGTCTTAGAAAGCAAAACAACAACAAAAAAGGAAGAAAAAAAATGAAAAAGAAAGAGAAAAAGAAATATCTCCGAGAACTTTCTTAACTGCCCCTTTAAGAAAAACCAGTTCTTTGTGAATCTCAAGCAATGAGCTTTGATCCTGTTCACTTCTCCCCCAACTCTTTCAAGATCCATGGTTCTTTCCTACCTTCTCAAGTTTGTGTTTTCTCCCCCCTCCCTTACCCATTAAGTCCATTTTGTGCTGCCCATATATTCAGAAGTGTGGCCTTCTACTGGAGTGTGCTTGATCTGCTAGTGGCGGTACTTTACAGAAAACCGCTGCTCCCTCTTCCAGCAGCTGCCAGCTGCTAACAGCTCATAGATTAGGGGTGGGATTTCGTGTCTGCCTTTCCTCTTTGTGCTGAGATTTTGTCTAGCTTGTATTGCACTGTGTGTGCTCTCATAATGGCTATGAGTTCATATGTGTAGCCCCCCCCCCCCGTCCCCCAGTTGTGTCTGGAGGATACTGTTTTTTTTTTTTGTGCTGACTCACTGACTTTGATCCTCATAGCCTTTCTCTCTTCTGCAATGATCCCTGAGCCTTGGAAGGAGGTGCTGTGATATACATATTCTCTTTAGGGCTGAGCACGCCACAGTCTTTGACCTGCTGTGGGGCTCTGTGTTGGCCCCATCAACTGCAAATGCGAGTGTCTCTGATGGGCCGTGAAAGATGTGTTAACCCATGGCTATGACCATAGGCCATCAGGTGCAGTTTAATACTGTATCCATTTAGCAAAATGATAATAGGAGGTTCCCCTCTAGGTTGATGTCCTATCTAGCCACAGCATCTTGGCTTGAAATATTTTCATTAATTCTTTGAGAATTTCATACAACATATTTCGGTCATATTCACCTTCCTGCCCCAACTCATTCCATATCCACCCCCTTCCCCCTGGCCTCCTTATCTACCCAACTTTGGGTTTTCTTCCTTTCTCGCTCCGTCCAGTCTAGTTTGGGTCACCCAGCTTCCTCTGGGGATGGCATCTGCCCTGGAATGCGGTTGACCTTCCAGGAAGTATATCATTAAAGAAAACCAGGTCCCTGTCTCCCAGAAGCTATTGAACACCCACAGCTCCTCAGTGAATGGTGGGATTTGGTGTTCTCCCCCTCCCAGACACACATGGAGATGTTGTCTGGCTTGAGCTTGTTGCAGCTGTTGTGCAAGCGGCCACAACTGCTGTGAGTTAATGCGTGCATCTGCCCTGTTGTGTCCTGAAAACCCCGTTTTCTTGATGTTGTCTACCATTGTCCTCCTCCCCTGCTAAGAAGAAACCTGAGTCTCAAGAGGAAGGGGGTGCTACGTGCCTTCCAAATCAGGGCCCTGAGCATTCGGCAGTCTCATGTTTTCTGTGTGTTGATCAGTTGAGAGGGAGATCCTTCTTTTGATGACAGCTCTGAGGAGACTCTGAGGCAGTTTTCCTAGCCCCAGAGTCCACTGAAGCACTTGCAAAAATTGGGAATACCTTTTATGGTTGAAAAAAAAAAAAGATCTATGTATTTAACCACAGCTCAGAATAAAAACACTCTTGGCAAAAATCAGAATTCTAATCTCGCCTCAGGAAGAGGCAAATATCTCATCCATGAAAAGATTCAATTACTCTTTCTCATGAGATTGATTATTCTGCATTAACTTCCCATATCTCTCATACAATATTTCACAATTTCTTTTCTAGATATCACAGCAGTATTGTTAATGATGGACAGTCTCCCTTGAGTGATTTGGAATGTACTTCTGTCAAGATACATATTCATATATTAAATATTATTTCATGTCAATTATGCTGTGGTTGTTCAGGCAGCTTTTTTATATTGTTTTCATTCATTCTGCGTATGACTATAATTTAGATCAAGGATTCTCTTTACTGGGTTGAACGTGTTGTCAGCAGAGTGCTTCAGCTTATGAACTGCCCTGCACACGAACATTTAAGTGTTTTAAAGATCTTGAGCCAACTTAAACGAAAATGGTTATAGCTCCAGAATGAAGGAGAGAATTTATTATAAACCTTTTAGAGATTGCAAAAAGAAAACGCAGGCAATTTCAGGATCATTTTTAGCACTCAGAAAGAATTTGAGAATTTTTTTCACAGTGCTATGGAAAAACTGCTGTTGGTAACAAGGATCAGCCCTAGGAAACGTGTATTGTTTGCAGTGGGATAAATGGAAATCGTTTGTTAAGATATCCATGGTTTAGAAACTTACTGGAATGACCTGTTTCTCAGATTTATTACCATGCTAAAACCTTTCTTAATTTCCCACATACCCACTAAGTCCTGCGTAATCAGATGTCTCTTGGAAACCCCTTGGGGTTTTCTAAAACTTTCCAGTCGCAGAGGCTGGTCCCAAAGTCTAGTAGAGGGAGAAGTGGAGGGTGGGACTATCCCCCCAGGGTCCTTGTGGTGTCCCTGTGGTGTGGCAGTCACCTCACTGCTCATTTGTGGAAGATGGGGAGGAGGCCCAGGGCACGTTTAGCTGGCCTTGGCCCAGCCTGGCAGACAGGCTTCTGTAGGAGAAAGACCTCTTTCGGGCTACTTTCCATCCAGGGGCCTTACCAGGTGGCACTGACGGAGATCACCCTGGCATACTCAGCCATTGGCCTGAAGAGACTGGGAGGGAAAGATTGGCCAGCATCAGCTACCTGCTTCGCAAACCTCATGACAACAGGGGACATTGGACCAATCTGCACTTTTCTTTGGATGGGTGATGGCTGTGTGTTCTGAGTAGCCCTTTCTAGGACAGGTCAGTAAAACAAACAGAGGATCTTGGCCAAGGGCCAAGGAGGCTATGGCAAGGATTCTGCACCTATCTCTCTGCTCACCAAGAGGTAATGGTGACAGAGACTTTTGTAAAGTCACAAAGAAAGGCCTTCTGGTCCTCCCCTGCCTCCTTTCCATCCTTCTGCTGCTTCTTCCTTACACAGAGAAATCCTGTTCATTCATTCCTTGCATCCTGGCCTACATAGGGCAGCACCCAAGATAGGGCAGCACCCCAGCCAGGGCAGCTCTCACAGCTTAAGTGTTCAGTGGACTGGGACTATTATCTCAGTAATAGGGTGCTTGCCAGTAATGCATAGGACCCTATATTCAATTCTGAGTCTCTCTCTCTCTCTCTCTCTCTCTCTCTCTCTCTCTCTCTCTCTCTCTCTCTCTCTCTCACACACACACACACACACACACAGTGTTAAGTGTTGTCCCAGCGGGGATCCATTTATCTCAACACAGACTAACAAGACTGATCATCTTGCATAGTGAAATCTCCATCCCTTGTACTTAATATCTACATTGGAATTACATCTACTTTTGCAAACTTGAGAACTTTCCTCTGTCACCAGAATAACGTTTGTATAGCACTAAGTCACATCTGTAAGCCATTGTGTACTCCGAAGATGGAGTAGTCTAAGCAAGTATGATTGATGAGACCCCCTGCTGCCAGCCAGCCCTTCTCCTCCTGTCCTTAGCTTATCAAATCCAAAGACTCCTCTGCGCCTTTCTGAGAAGTAACCTGACTTCTTTACTCCATCAAGGTTCCATCTATCACCTTTAGTGAAATAACTCCCAGATTTACAACCTCCTCCTGACCTTCCAGAGCTGTGGGTGACTCATATCCCTAACTGCCAGACATATGCACCTCCTTATCCTTCTGACACCTCAAACTTGGTTCTGAAATAAAACTCATCTTATGGTCCTTTAAGCCAGTCCTTCTGGACTTTCTTTTTGGTCTGATAAGTGATCTGGGAGTGATACATTGTGTGTGTTATTGTGTGCATCCAGCAAGTATCTATTGAAAACTTATTGTGTGGACAGCAAGGGGAGAGGTTACAAACCAGAATCCTGAAATAACTCAGGGTTAGGAACGGGAGATGAATCCCCTGGGTCAGATGAGAAGGAGGGGCAAAGTCAGGATGGAAAGAACAGGACTAGCTTTGCAGGGGTTCCCATCTGCAGAAGATACAACTGCCCCAGGATTCCTGTGTCCTGGAGGCAAACTCTACTCAGCACAGTTTCATCCTGACCTCTGCTCTCACTCAGCACCTAAGGAAGGAACGCACTCTTTCAAGAAATGCTGTTTAATTAATGAATAGTGCTTCTATTTCAGCATGGTGATGGCTGTCTCATATCAGGCCCTTCATCCTCTGGCTGACAAAACAGGTATCAACTAGAATTCTCAGTTGCAAATGACAAACGGAAGCTTGGGATGATTTCACAGAAAGGAATTAATTTTAGAAAAACAGGGAAACTCACAGGATCAATAAAGCCAGTAGAGCAAAGGAGGCTACAGCTGAGCTCATGACCACCATCAGTACCGGCCTGGGGATGCCAGTTTACCCCTGCAATCAAGCAGGTCCCAGACTGTGGGTCCTGCCACTGCAGACCAGCTGCCTTGTAATATCTATGGCTCTGCAGGCTGCATCTAACTTCCTCCTGCCACCTGTCAGATCAGGACTGTCTGGGGACACATCTTTTAATTGACTGAGCCTAAGTGAGATCTCCCCTCTTCCACTGGAAGAATAAATTCCTATCTTGCACCAAGGGGAGATTGTAAGAAACAAGGAGTTCAGGTTTGGGGTAGCCACAAGCCACACACCTGCCCCACCCCACTTCCTTTGAGCTTTCTTTTCTTGGAGAGCTGCTCTCTGTTCCTCCTAACTCCGAGGCTTGGGCCTCTAACTCCTTTATCCTTTCGTCATTAATTCCTGGTTCCCAGAATTGGAAATAATCTCTCAAATGAGGTCTGACAAGTCCTAGGTCTGATGGAATTCTTTCGTTCCATATCACAGCCTGTTAACTTACATTCAAGTGTCTGAGGCCTTCAGGGCTTCCCTCGGCTGCCAATGCTATATGGATGACACATGTTGGCTCCTAGTATTCTTGTGGTTGACTGAATTCCCAGATATTTTTATATGAATGGCTGCAAAGCCAGCTCTTCCATCATTTACTTACATATTTGGCTTATTGAATATGTGCAAATTTAGCTGAGTAACCTAAAACTGTATTTGTAATACTTCAGCTATTTAGGCCACACCCTTGAATCCCTTTATGGACTCTCCTGGGAGCATAACCAGAACTTGAAACTGGAGGTCTTTGGGCTAATCTGGCCATGTATTTATTTTGGCTAACTCTGGGAGTAGAAGTTTTTGTCAGCCATTGACCATCAGGAGCTATAAAATAGACTCCCAACCCTCTTCACAGGCAGGAAGATATCACAATACTTGACACCATTTCTTCAGAACAGTGAATGAGCGGTTGCAGCAGAGGAGTGGTTTCCCTTGGGAAGGCAGGGATAGCTCATCTCAGTCCCCGTCATTGCCAGAACCTGGCTGCTGAACTGATTAGCATGTCGTGCCGGCCTTTGCGTGAGTTTGGCTTCACAGTGAGCTACAGCGAGCACTGGCTGTGGTAGGTGATGAAGGGCAGAGTGGAAACACAGGAAGGCCAGGCGCTATGAGGTCCAATAGCTCTGTATTTCCTCATCTTCACTTGGATGATGCATCAGGAGGGGCTCTGAGGGCAGACATGTTCTGGGCTCCCAGAATGGATATCTGTTTTTGCTTTTCCAGATGCTACTGCCGGGGACCCATACTTGCTTTTCTGGGTAACATTGGACAGTGCTGCCAGATTTCATGTCATATCTTGCTTCTGTAGACACTTGACTCAGAGGGGTCACTAGCCCAGGCTAGGTGACAGGATTTTCAAACTTCTCGTCAGCCCACGACAATATCAGGTGCTTGTCTTGTCAGCAGCTGATGCTAACTGCATGCTATACTGCTGGATCTAGTGCAAGCTTTGGCCATATTTTCTAGCATGTGGTACCTGGTGCTGGATGGAGGGAACTACCACATACAAAGGGGGAAGGGCAAGGTTCAGGGGACTCTGCTGGTGCAGCTCTATGGACCTCCAAGATGCCTCTTATTTTGCTCCTTTTAAGGTTTTTCTGAAGTTAGTTTCTCTCTTGTATCCAAAAGTATCCTGGCTTTATCATCATGTAAGAGAACTTTGTTTTCTGTCGGTCTCCCACTGTGCCTGACGGGTGGGCTCACTTGCCCTTTCCTGGGTTCTGATCAACACTCATGAATCAGGTATTCTGGGTCCTCTTACAGATTCTCCTTGGGCATTCTCAAGAAAAGATCTGTTTCTCCTACCTTATTCCCGTCATAAGCTAGACAGTTCTTATACCTTCACCAGTATTGATGTAAACGGTACAGATGTCAGATGAGAAAATTATCTGCTTCCTGAAATTTCCAGATACTGGCAGCAGGATAGGAACTTAGGGTATCTGAAATTAGGGTGCCCAGGACTGCATTAGAATCATTACTGGATGAGACCGTGACATTCTTTCAATCATTCAACAGATATTCACTGAGCACCCGGTGTGGAAGATACTACACTGTAAAAGACACACATAGCTTATAGCAACCACTCTACAAGGATGTGGTCTTTATGTGTTTGGGTTCTGTGGTCACAAAAATTAAATCTAATTTAACGGCTTCATAAGAATGAGGCCCATTTTGTTTACATGTGAAATGAAGTTAAAAAACAATTATTACACAGGGTTGTTTCACAAGGTTGATAATATAGACATTATTCACAATTATTTCACAAGGTTGATAATGAAGACTATCTCGGCATTTAAGCATCGGCACATCTTATTTTATCCCTAAAAACTAGGAAAGTGAACGCTCAGCTTCACAAACAACAGGATAACTCAACCGGTAGGAGGGCCATCTACACCACTTCTGATGTAGATGCCCTGGCATCTCCCCGTGGGCATCATCCAGTCCGCTGGATCTTTGCCTGTGCCAAGCTCGAGAGTGTTGGGAACACAACGGGGACACCAGGGGGCAGCACAAGGCAAGAAATCTTGGACGCCGACCGCAGCCCACCGCCAAACTTCCCTGCTGCTCTGGGTCCTCGTACGTACTTCCGTCGCTCTGACGCTCCCAGAAACCCGGGCATCGGGAAGGAGCGCAAATTCCCCCTCCTCTGAGCCTCACGAGGAAAAGCTGGAGCTGGGTTCGCCAGAGCACACCAGAGCGGGCACTGGAGTCTCTTACCGCGCCGCCAGGGGCGCGGCGCTCGGCCACACTGTGCTGGCGCGTGGGCGGCGGCGTCAGTCTCACATCGGTGATTCTGGAGAGGGCGGCTGGCCTCCAGAAGGAGTGGTCGCGGCCCCGGGGGCCACCCGCCAGCTCAGAGCCTTCCCCTTTTGCCTCAAGGGACATCCCCGCTCCTATACCCACAGCTGTCACTTGTGCATGCTGGCGGGAGAGGGGACTCAAGCACCCTGGAGTCGTCCAGAATGATGCCTGGGTGTTGGATGCGTCCCCAGGCTGCTCTGCAGAGCTGCCGAAGAAAGCAGTCGGGATAATGCTCCCAAACTTTCCTTCGCGGCCGCATTGAGAAGAAACGTCCCCTCCTGAAGCTCGGGGAGAACCCAGAGTCCGGCGTCCATAGGGGACAGGGCCAAGGCTGCGCAGGGGAAGTTCTCCGGAGCCTCGGAGGTGGCCTAAGGGGAGAGCGCCAAGGCAAGAGAGGTGTCCGCTTCTCAGTGACTGTGACCTCTTTCCCCCCTCCACCCCCCGCGCACGTGCTCGCGGCCGGGGAGAAGGTCCAGCCCGGCTGGTTGAGCGAGGCGGTGGCGTTCTGGCAGCCCAGGGGCGCATGGAGGCGCCGAGGGGGGCTGTGCGGCTCGCCTGCAGCGCGGGGGAGCGCGCACGCCGCACCTCTGCCTCCCCGGGGACCCGGCTGGCCTCTCCCCGCGCTTCCTGCCGCTGGGCTCCGGGGTGCGAGCGGCGCGGCGGGACAGGTGTAGCCCGCAGTGGCCAGCCGCGCGTGTAGGAGGGTTGAGCCCGCTCAGCTGCCTGGAGTTGACTCACTGCTCCAGGAACTCCGCAGGCGGGGTCGGCGTGTGTCACTTTGCAACACAGAGGCCATCGCCTCGGGCTGTCTGAGCGTCCACTGGGGACGGAACCCTGCCCGCTCCGGCAGGGTGCAAATGCTCGCTATCCTTGGCGGGCTGGGCTGGGGCTCCTGGACTTAGGCGGCTCACTGGGCCCGCGCCGGCGCCTCCCCCATGCTGCTAGGAGCGTCCTGGCTGTTGGCGTCCAAGGCGGCGGCCACTACTGCTCGGAGCGAGGGCGACGACAGGCAGGGTGAGCAGCAGCAGGAGGCCCAAGCGAGGACTGACGAGGATATGGACGAGTCATCGCTGCTGGACTTGCTGGAATGCTCCGTGTGCCTGGAGCGCCTGGATACCACGGCCAAGGTGTTACCATGCCAGCACACCTTCTGCCGCCGCTGTCTGGAGAGCATCGTGTGCTCGCGCCACGAGCTACGCTGTCCGGAGTGCCGCATCCTAGTGGGCTGCGGTGTGGACGAGCTGCCCGCCAACATCCTGCTGGTGCGCCTGCTGGATGGCATTCGCCAGAGGCCCCGCACGGGCACCAGTCCGGGGAGCAGCCCTCCTGCGCGCCCGGGCCCCGGTACGTTCCCGGCGCTCGCCGGTGTTCCAGGAGGCGCGACCAGCAGTCCCCCACGTTCCCCTGTCTTTCTTCCAGCCGCGGCAGGCAGCTCTACCTCCAGTTTGTGCGACGTGGCGTCTAACAGGAGCGTGCCAGTGGCTAAGGTAAGAATCTACCCCAATGATATGGCGTCACTGTGTGGGAAAGTGTATGCTTGTGCGCACGTGGATGTACGAGTAGTCATATTCGGAGGCTCTTCCGTGGCCTAATGGTTTGTTTTATTCTTTAAAAACTTCTCTGTGCTCCAGGGGCTCTGCGTAGCTTTCAATTCCCACTTAACCAACTCTTGGCTACATCCCAGCACAGCACCTCCTAACCCTTATCCCAAACTTCATGTGGACATCTAAGTTGCTTTCCAAGTGCTTAGAGCACTGTGCTCACACCTGCCCCCATGACCAGTTCTTGTGAACCATCCTCTTACTCTCACTAGATGGATATGCCTTCTGACCTGCCACGCTCCACCACTTCCATTTTGACTAGGCCTGATGTGTCTGTCTGTCTGTCTATCCATCCATCCATCCATCCGTCTATACTGACTCTGTGTGTATCTGTCTATTTATCCATCCATTCTGACTGTATGAATTTGTATATCTCTCTCACACTTTTGTTACCCTTCCAAATCCCCAGAAACAACCATCTTCCCCCACACCTCCGGAGTCTTCCTCCTTGCCCTCAGCTCACCAGTTGGGAACTTACAGCTTATTGGTCCTCTGGTTCTGATCGCTGACAGGGAGCTGTTGGCCTAGTACCTGCTTAACTGTCTGCTTGGGGGGGGGCAGGGCAGAGGGCAGAGTGGGCAGATGCTGGCACAGAATGACTACAGCTGTCTTCAGAAGGAAGAAAGGAGTTTGCCTAGAATCACCAGGAGCGTGTGGTCCTAACCTCAGGGCTTGCGGCATTCTCTTGCCAAGCCCAGGTCCTCTTATGGTCTCTTAGGCAGGGTTGTTTTCCCACATGGACCGTTGTTTGAATTTTTCATTATTAGATTTTGTACACCTGCATTGTGTAGACTTTACTACTTCTGTTTTATTTGGAAGACTTTTTTCCTGGATGACTAAATTTGAGTTTTCTGTGGACAGGGAGAAAGGTAGTCAGGAAAGAGTCCTTCCTTCTTAGGATCATTGCTGAGGGACCAAAATTTAAATTTGACTTTAGTTGTGGCTGAATCCAGCTATACTAACTCCATTAGAGGCTCAGAAGCTTTTCGTTCTTGTCGGTGTTGTTTGTAATCTAATATTATAATTAAAGGATTTTATTTGCAACATTTGTTGGTTGCTTCCTCCTGCTTCAGTAATTATTGTGAGCTTTGGAACTATGACGCCTATGAGATGCTCAGGTGCTTTGATGACTGCCACCAGACCTTGGTCCAGCTCACCTTGAGGAGTGAGGTTGGTCTGACGCTTACCCGGAAGCCTCTGATACAGGAAAGGTACAGCCTCAGACAACTCCTGGGACCTTACTGCTGTTCAGTGCGTTCTTTGGGACTTGTCTCCGAGGCAGAAGCTTGTAGCTTTAGCAATAGTGCTTGAGTATAAGGAACTCGTGTTTGGGTCGTTACGATTTTGAGATGTTGGAGGTTGATGCACCGCGGTTTGGGATGTCTGCACTTCTGGGAATTTGAGAACGTATCTTCTTTGTGTATGTCACCTTGAATGCAGGTTTTCTTTCAGTTGTCTCAAAAGCACCAAGTTCAGGTTTGGGGGGAAAGTTAGAATTAAGTCTAGTGTTATTTGGCCATGTTCAGAGAGGAAAGTAGCAGAGGCAGAGATTGCAGTATTTGGAGCTTTTGTTTGTTGATTTTTCTTTTTTAGTAGTCACTGGGTTTCTTCTTGGTCAGCTGGAAGCCGCGTGTGCTGCCGTCACACTACCACTGTGGGGAAACAGCAGTAGGTCTCGATGAGCAGTCTATGGGACAGTGATGGATGTGAAAGAGAAAGGGACCGAAACTGCATGTTATGTAGGTGTCAGCCACCTATGAACACAGTAGGCAGAGACCAGCTAAAAACTGCCTCCAAACGGGTTCTTGGTACTCCACTGTCCCTAAAATTTACACTGATGCTTTCTAGTGAGGCTAAATTCTGGATGTTGCTGCCTGTTGTTTAGTAAATGGATACTCATTCCACCGTTAAACAAATGCCACATATGACCTAATAGTAACCTTAAATGTCACATTTCCCCTTTCTTGATTAGAAGTCCCTCGGATCTTTTTGGGCTAATGGAGATATGTGAACCTTTAAGGTGTGTACATTATGGACAGGTATCTACTCAGCCTATCTGCATTCTTAACTCAGTTATAGCCAAATCTGGGGACTGCGTCAGGTATAAAATGCACTGAAGTTCTGATTGGTTTCGTGCACAGGTCACAGAATCCTTTGCGTGGAGTCTTGGTTGTCTTCAGCATACTGGGGAGTCCCTTACCCGACAGATTTAAGATGACTGTTTTTAAAAAATCAGTTACTGATGCTGCCCCTAGAAATGTTGTACCAAGTTAGAAGTGCCCATTGCCTAGTTTGGGATTATTGGTTTATCTGCTGCTAAATACTGTTTCCGTGTGGCTTCTTAAAGTGCGGTTGAAGAGTCTGGCTGGAAAGATACTGTAAAACTATTGAAAGCTTTATAATGTGTGCTAACTTTCTCAACCTAACTTGTTTATTGTCTTGAAAGTTTTGCAAGGGAACCCCTTTGATATCCCAAACTATCACCAACTGGGTTGTGTTAGGACAGTCTGAGAGTTCTATGAGGACTGGGGATTTAGCTCAGTGGCACAGTCCATGTCTAACATGCCAGAGACCCTGGTTCCCATCCCTAGCAATCCAACAAACAGAAACAGGAAGGCAGTCAGGCAAATAGGGATTCTGCCAGAAGGGTATTATGGTTTCAGATTGAAACATTTGGAGATTGAGTTTTTAGTATGAAGGATTTAGTAAAGACTTAAGTATATGATAATTCCTACTTTAACAAGTGCTTTTTAGTTTTGAATATTCTTTGCTTTTGTTTGGACATATATGGAACCTATCAACTAGTTATATTGTGCCTATCTATATAACCTGTCTTGGTCTCTCGCCATGAACCTGACCAAACAGAGTGGGAAAAGAGAGGTGTTCATGGCTCTTTAGGAGGCCATTACGATCACTGGCTGGTGTTTGTGCAGAACCCTGTGAGGTTGGAGAGTAAAGATGCTTTCACAGACTTAAACATTGGGGGAAGTTTAACAGTACCTTTGATGACATAAATGTGGGCTCGAGAGGTAATAACATAGGTTGTATATATCGTGTCTTCCCTTCTGCCCCTCCCCTGTGCTGGGGCTGGAACATATGTATGGATACTGTGCCATCAGTTTCCCCGCGGTCCTGAACTGTATATTTTTCTGGCTTGTTGTTTTTTCAGCAGCGAGACAGGGTCTCGTGACATCCAGATTGTTCTTGAATTGCTTACACGTCTAAGCGTCACTGTGAACTCACCCTCCGCGGGCCTTCACCTCCTGGGTGTGCTTAATTCTGAGAGAAACCAGATAGCCCGCACGGTAGCAGGCAGCTAACATGAGAGCCTTGACCAGGGTAGAGGGTGTCTGAGGTATCTGAAATAAAATTCACCTGATCCCTAGTCATCAAAGTTGAAGAGGTTGTATCTTTCCTTTTTAATGCTGCTGAGGGCTGGACACAGTAATTCTACCGACTGGATGGAGAAGTGAGCCTTTTGTGCCCCACGGAGATTGATATCTAGGTATGTCACCTGTGTTAGGCTGAGTCCTTCAACCACAATCCTTTGCCTCTCTGTTTGGCAAATGGTCAGCCATGCTGGAATAGACATGCTTGGATTCTGAAAGGAGCCAGATACCCCATGGGGTATCAGATAGTTGGTGACGTGAGAACCTTGCTGTAGTCCCATCTGCCCGGGACACTTTGAGTGTGAGAAAAGCACTTCAGAGACAGCAACGTTTGGTGCTGTGTTCTTAATAGTGTTTGTTAGTGAACAATCCAAATTACTCTTCACTGAGCACCTATCGTGTGTCATGGATTATACAGAATATTTTATCTATTTTTAAAAAATGTTTTGAGACGGTTTCACTCGGTGGCCCATGCTAGCCATGAACTCTTAATCCTTCTGCCTCAGATTCCAGCGTGCTTGTGTTATTAGGCGTGTGCCACCACGTGTGAGCTCTCTGTTCTTTCCTGCAGCCCTGTGAGGTCGCCAGGAACATAGGTCAGAAAATCAAGAATGTAACGCTTCCTTCTGCTGAATGGCTCGCTGTTAGCAGGATACTGGAAAGATGAACTTTAGCCTGAGTGCCTCGCTGGCTTCGAGGAATCTGGCTTCAGAGGCGTCTTCTTATTCCATGACAAAACTAGCTAACTGAGAGACACGGTCCCAAACAGAAGCAGGAGTGACCTCTTTATTTGGTTCACCCCCAAATTAAACAGATGCTCTTCAGGCTTAAAGCTGCTGTTTCATTGACGTGGGGATTGTAGAGCATTGTGGTGGCAGGAGTGTCCCTTCATCTGTTACGGTTTGAGCATAAATGACAGCAGCCCTGCACAGATCAGGCTGAGCTGCCCATCCGAAAAGCCACACATGCCCACCCTGCTTTGCAGCTGAAGTCTCACCTCTAGCCCGAAACCAGTTTTTGAGAAAGGCGGTGGCTGCAGGTGGCACCTCGGTGCAACCACAGCCAGATACAGAGAGAGGAAGGTTTCTCTCCATCCTCTAAGTACACAGGCAGAGTGTGGTCTGGACACTGTCATAGACTAGACTTCCCTTGCATCCTGGGACTGGTGCTGTCCTAAGGCATTGCTTCTCACTGTCTTCTCTCAGAGCTGAGGCCCAGGACCTCCCTAGGGCTTGTGGTAGTCCTTACTGAAGAAGGGAAGGGGACTCTGGGGCCTGAGGAGGGCCCAGGAGCCAGGAGCTCCAGCACAATAGTTTTAATTCTGGCTTCCTTACTTTCTTGCCACCTGTCTGGGGGCAATTAGGTCACCAACATTACCAACGAGGTGTTTCTCCTGGGGTTCTGCTAGTGGGTCTATAGCGTATAGGAACCTAAGTTAAGGGTGCATGTGGAAAATTATTTGTGTGTGTGCGCACAGGGGTGGGGGTAGGGCAAGGAGGGAGGGAAGAAGAGAGAGAGGGAGGGAGGGAGAGAGACAGACAGAGAGAGAGGAGGAGAGAGAAGAGATAGAGAGATAGAGATAGATAGATAGATAGATAGATAGATAGATAGATAGATAGATAGATAGATAGATCGATCGATCGATCATACTTTGCTTTTAGATTCTAAGTCGTCCTGTGTTAAGGAGATTTGGTCATGGGCCTTCAATGAACATCTAAGCCCCATGGTTACTGGAGCCTGTTTCATGTTTTCCACTGCTCCTGCCCAGTTTTATCTTTCTTATCACAGACCGTGTCCCTGATCTTTTAAGCATCATTAAAGTGAAGAAGAAAACCCCAACGACACTCCCCTCTCCAAAGAAAAAGAAAAAAGCACGACTGCCAGTTGCTTTAAGAAGGACAGCAGGGGAGGATCATTTTGCTTAGTTGTGGATCCAGCTGGCTGTGGCCGCTCCCTGAAAGCAAGCTCTTCTCCTTGATCTGCAGGAAAGAGAAAGCTCTGCAGTTGCCTGGGACTGAGCAGCCCCCATGGTGGGGTCGAGGGGATCTGTCCCATTGTTTTCTTCTGAGGCCCTTTGAGCAGGGTAGAATCAGTTCTCAGTTATATGGTTGTTTCTGATGAGTATTTTAGTTCAGCCTGTATTTAGTTTCTGTCCCTTCCAGCCAGCACAATCTTATTCCAGGCACCTTTTTGAAATAAAATATCAGTGAACACTTAGCTCGGTGAAAGTGTTCTTCATAGGGTCTCTGGAAGAGGCCAAGGTCAATTTTTTATCAGGTTTGCTGTGCTTGGGAGAGCCTCCAATTTACTGAATGAGAAATGCATACTCCATGGGCATTCTATTGGAATTTTAATTAACCTTTAAAAATAGGCTGTCGGGCTGAAGGTGTCTGCAGCAGTGAGTGACTCAGGAGTTCTGTTAGCACATTGCATTGCGGGCCCCTTAGATCACTGAGAGAAGTTCAAATGGAATTCCAAAAACTTAAATAATATTTCAATTCTACTACAGTTTTGTGCTCTCTCTCTCTCTCTCTCTCTCTCTCTCTCTCTCTCTCTCTCTCTCTCTCTTTCTCTCTCTCCTCTCTCCTCCTGCTTTTTTGAAACAGGGTTTCTTTGTGTAGCTCTGACTGTCCTGGAACTCTCTCTGTGGACTAGGCTGGCCTCAAACTCACAGAGATCCGCCTGCCTCTGCCTCTCGAGTGCCGGGGTTAAAACTGTGCACCACCACCGCCCCTGCTCCACTTGCCTTCTCTTTACGCTCATTTTAACTGTCAGTGGCTTATGTCTGCCTAGAGGCGGAACTGTTTGTGGGCACCTTAAACAGGCTACATATAGTTCATGTGATGCATCTGCTTTACATGTGTTTACACTGCTCTGATACACTGGTTATCTGTAAGCATGAAATGCTTCATGGAATGTATGTGTAGTACTCAAATGAATTCGTGAGTTTCATACGAGCCAGGGTCTGCAACTCCAATCAATAGAAGTAGAAAGAGAGAATTTAAGAACATCATCTCCCAAGGGCAGATGCAGTATCCTCAGAGAGTAGGAGACAGGTCCTCAGTAGTGCACAGAAGGAGGGAGGGCCAGCTTCATCAGCGAACCTGTGGTGTACCAAGCATTTGTCTGTGTGGAGGGTGGACAGGAGGTGCCCAGGGTAAAAACATTGATGTTTATTTGTAATTAATTGTATTTGTTTCCATTAAGTTACATAGCTGGGTATGTAGAGGAAAACACGTGCCTATATCTTTCTCTTCCTCCCTCCCTCCCTCCCTCCCTCCCTCCCTCCCTCCCTCCCTCCCTCCCTCCCTTCCTCCCTCCCTCTCTTCCCCCCTTCTCTCTCTCTCTCTCTCTCTCTCTCTCTTTCTTATCTAGCAGGAGTTTTTCTAGTGCTGAGGATTTATCTTAGCGCCTTTGTATGCTATGCAAAGGGTTCTTTTCTTTGGTTTAACCAAAGATGAACCCAGAAGTGCTAGAGAGAAGAAAGGGAAGTGGGGGAGGCTTTGGCATAGATCAGATAATAGTAAGAAGGTATAGCAAATGTCATCAGACACAGAGAGTTATAATCAAGAAGATGCTTTTGTTGCAAAGATGCTGTCTCCTGCAGGTTTGCTTACCAATGATGCTGTTAGATTTGAAAGGTCAAAGCATTCTTCAAACAATTGTTAAACCTCCAAGTAAAGTTCTTGGGAGGCCTTGAGCAGTCACTTGGAAGGACATGGTATCTTCCCAAGGCCTTGTCCATGTAGAGTATTAAGAGTATCTTTGCCCAATGAATTCAGTGAGAAGACACAGATGTTTATTATGTAGAAGTTTATGGAAATGCATAGTGATGAAGTGGTGGTCCTTCAGCTGTGTGTGTAGGAGGAAAACAGAGGCTTAGACGTTTTCAGTGTCAAATAATCCCTGATCTTGCTGTTGCCAGGACTATAAAGCTGTTTTAAAACCTAGCATACTCTTCCTCGTGAGGCAAAGTGACAAGCAGATTTTGAGTCCTGTTCTGGCTGGTCAACTTGACACAAGCTAGAATCATCTGAGAGGAGGGAACCTCAATTAAGAAAATGATTCCATAAGATCAGGCTGTAGGAAAGCCTGTAAATATTTTCTTAATGCGTGATCAATTGGGGGGTGGGGCAGATAATTGTGAATGGTGCCGTATCTGGACCAGTAGCCCTGGGTTCTATAAGAACCTCCAGGTTCCTGCCCTGTTTGAGTTCCTGTCCTGACTTCCTTCAATGATGACTAAATGTGGAAGTGTAAATCAAATAAACCCTTTCTTCTGCTTGCTTTTGGTCATGGTGTCTCATTGCAGCAGTAGAAACCCTAAAACCAGTACCATTCACAAACTCTATTTTTTTAATATTTATTTATTTATTTATTTATTTATTTATGTATTTATGTATTTATTTATTTATTTATTGATTTATTATACAATATTCTGTCTTGTGTGTCTGCCTGCAGGCCAGAAGAGGGCATCAGATTTCATTTCAGATGGTTGTGAGCCACCATGTGGTTGCTGGGAATTGAACTCAGGACCTTTGGAAGAGCAGGCAATGCTCTTAACCGCTGGGCCATCTCTCCAGCCCCCACAAACTCTATTTTTTCTTGCGTTAAATTGCTTCTCCTAGAGAAGGGTCAGGGCAGCCTCTGGGCAGCCTCTGACGCAACGGTGTGAATACCTTGGCAATTTTGTGTTTGGAGCTGTGCAGATGGGAAGAGCTCGGGGCTGAAAGGCAATGCTGTCAGTGCTTAATGTATACACATTTGCATTCATGGGCAGGTAGAGGTGAGTCCCACATCACTGCTTTAAAGAAGCGGAATTGTTTATTGACCAGAGGGAGAGTTGTGAAATACTAAACTGTTTTCACATCACTCATGGCAAGGCCCATAGAGAGCACAGACGAACAGAAGCCTTCCCGCTTCAAGCCCTGGGGAGCTCCTTTGCTGACTATTGACTCTCCAGCACTGTCGTCATTGTAACCTTTGTAAAGGACATATATTTATGCTCATGCATGGTGCATGCGATTGGTGTTTATGTCTGGTATGCAAGCTTGGTTGTTCCCGGCCAGCATACATACATGGTCCAGTGATCACGTTTGGTATGAAGGATTAGTGCTCCTGGCTGATGTGTAAGATTAGTTGCTCATGGTTGAAAATCATGGTTGGTGTATATAGTTAAAACCACATGATAGGTGTTCACGGTTGCTCTGTTGTTCTTTGTTGTATGTGGTTGGTGCTTATGATTGATACACATGGCCAGTGCTTGTGGTTGTATGCATGATCGAAACACATGGTTTCTATGTGTGATTGTTGCATGTGGTTGATGATTCTACTGGCCGCAGTGTGGTTGGTGCTCATGACTGGTGTTCGGGGTTGGTGCTCCTGCTTATTGTGCATGCTCATTATATGTGGTTGATGCTCATAGTTGGGTGTACATGGTTGACGCTTGCAGTTGTTATCTGTGTTTGGTATCCATGGATCGCGTCTGTTGGTCCTCATGGTTAGTATACATAACTGTTATGTGTGGTTGGACTGCTCCCTTCCCTTAGTTCCAGTTTCAGCCACCATCTCTTTACTCCTTTGTCATTTGTGAGCCATGATTTTGCTTGCAATGTCTTTGTATATGCATGTTCCTTTTATTTTTATCCTCCAAACACCAGCAATCTATTTCCCCCCTGAATTTAGACATTGTAGAAAATACCTTCTTGTCCCCATAAGATTAATAGCTAGTCTGCTAAATGTGGTTGGTGTTCGTCATGATGGCTCCTTTGTCTTCCCAAACTAATCCACGAGTCTTTTTTAACAAAATCAGCGCCAGAGTTGGTCCCATGGACCACATAAAGCCTTTGTTGCTGCTGGTAGCCTTGTGGGCTGAGAAGCCCTCCCTTGTGACTGCCCTTCTGGGATTGTTATGTACTGGATCTAAACACCTGTGATAGATGGTAACTGGGTGGGTGTGGGCAATGAGAGGCCAGTGCCATGGCAGGGCATACCTTCTGTGGCCGGGTGCCAAGCAGCTTCGTATGAGAGGAGACGACGTTGCAAACACTTTACTCTGCTGAAGCCCAGGACTTTTTTTTTTTTTTTTTTTTTTTTTTTTACTTTTATCATTCTTCCTTCTGGGCATTTCTGATTCCATTTTAATTTTCACATTTTTTTTTGTAGCGCTCTTTGCTCATTTTCTTCTTCCGTGGGCTGGATGCTTTTCTGGGCGTTAGATGCTCTGTGGCTCTTTGAAGTTAGCAACTTCTGGGTCCCTCCCTGGAGGAAGTACTCACTAGCTGGTAATCCTATGATGTGGGATGTTCTTCAGTGTATGTGTTACTTTTATTGGTTGACGAATAAAGCTGTTTTGGCCAGTAGCTTAACAGAGTAAAGACAAATCCAAACAGAGATATATATATAGAGAGAGTAGGCATAATCAAGGAGATACCATGTAGCTGCTGAAGGAGAAAGACACTCAAACCTTACCAATAAGTCACAGCCTCGTGGTGATACATAGATAATAGAAATGGGTTAATTTAAGATATAAGAGCTAGCTAGAAATATGCCTGAGCCATTGGCCTAACAGTGTTGTAATCAATATAGTTTTTGTGTGATTATTCAGGTCTGGGCAGCCAGGAAACCAAAGCAGAATCGCTGTTTACAATCCTATTTTAACCCTCACATGTTAGCCCTTCTCCCCACTACAGAGAACTGGAGGAGAGCCAAGAGCCTTTTGTGTGACTTTTGAGCCCTGACCAACTTCTCCAGTGACAGGGTAGGCACGGGAACCAAGGACTGCTGCTGGCTCCACTGGCCTTCCTGCTGACAGGTTCTTCATGTTGTTGACTGAGGCTTGAATTAGCCACAGGTTCTCTGTCATGAAGGCTAATGTGGATCTAGGGTGTGGGCCCCAGGAAAGATGGGTGATAACTTGGGGATTACAACGAGAGAAAGCTTAATCATTTCATAAGTCCTGACAGTAGCAAAAGTGGGTGGAAGCAGGGAGAAGAGGGGTTCAAAGCAGCCATTGAGGTCATGTCTAGCACTGCCAGGGGGACTTGATCTCCTGTTAATGCCTGCTGAGTATGCAGGTGGCTCCCTGCTTGACTCCTTAGGTACACTTATCTGTGATTGCCTCTTCTCTATATCCTCTATTGGTGTGTGTACTCTGGCTTTGGTGGCCCTCTAAGATGCCATCGAGCCTTCTGGAGGTTCTAAATCTCAGTTCTGCATAGGCTACCCTGCAGCTGCTTGGAGAGCCATCCACTGCCCTTCCTGTTTGGAACCATGGTGTTCCTGGTCTCTTCTGGGTGGATTTTTCGTAGCTCTGAGAGCTGCTAAACTCTGTGTTCCCATTTCTTTAACACCTTCCTTCTCCTTTCTAACACCTTTCTACTTGTGGTCTTCAATTTATCCTTAAAAATTCACATGTAATCTGGAGAACTATCTTAGTGACAGAGAATTTGCCTAGCATGTGCAAGACCTATTCTAGCACACACCCCCCATAAAAACATTCACATGAATTTTCTCTTTTATCCAGAATGTGCTGGGCAGAATAGAATGTGATTTCAGCATCACACGGGGGGATATTTGACCAGACTCGGGATAAGATATGTCTCCCATGACTTTTCAGCGCTCGGTCCACCCCAGTACCCCATGCACATTCACTGATAAAAGCTGAGCCTACTGGGGCCCTAGAGAGAGAACGGGGCTGCCTGATGGGCTTGAAGACTCAGGGTGAGCTGGGAAGTGTGAGCCAGGTCCTGGTTCTCTGTGGAAAGAATGAGCTCCTTGGAGTCACTGTTGTAATTAAAAAAGGGGCAGGGGTGCAAGAGAAAGATGCCATGCAACAGAGGTCACATGGAGGGGCTTTTATTAGGGGAAAGGGAACATAAAAAGGGGAAACGGGAGGGGGGAGACTGGCCTCTGGGGAGAGGCGCAGTAGAAGAGGAGAGAGAGCAGAGAGGAGAGGGAGGGACAGAGGGGAGAGAGAGAGAGAGAGAGAGAGAGAGAGAGAGAGAGAGAGAGAAGGTGGGTAGTGCCCTATTAAAAGGGAACATAGTGAATGTGCACAGGAGCTGCTCATAGTGGCTGCAGCTGAGGATGTGTCCTGTCAGGACCCCAAGGGCAGGCCAGTCCAGATGCCTGAATACTAACACTCCTCCCTTTTTACTTATTATAAAAAGGTAAGGCGTTAGAAAGGGGTTGCATGTGAGGGAGGGATGAGACTGCTTCCTGCTGACCTGGGGGTGCCGTTCATCTTTGGGGGACCTGGGAAAGCTGGGGTGCTGGCCATGTCCCGAAGTATCTGATTGTTTCACTTCACTGTCTAGGCTCTGTGGAAGCGTCAGGCGTTGGCCTGGACCTGGAAAAATGCTGTTTGAGGTAGATCCAAGTTGGCTCCCTAGGGCTTAGCACACCTGCACCTTTTCCCATCACCACAGCATCACCTGGACACGTTTGATGGTCTTAGCGCCTCCGACTCTATGGCCAACAGCTGGTATTCTTGCAACAGTAGCTGAGGAGGAATGGTCAATGGGTCTCCAAAAGAACATCCTAGTGGGAGCAAAGAAGTTTAAATGATGACACAGTTCCCATGAAAGAGGCAGAGAAGTAAGACCCAAGAGTCTACAATCCTGTTTCCCAGGAATTCAAAGAAGGTCAATTTTGAGACAGGCACGGGCTGCCCAGCGAGTCATCACGTAATGGGCATCACTGCCTAACCCTGCTTTCTGCAGTCACCTGCTGAGGAGATGAGTGGTCTTTATTTTGTTTTTGAATGATAAGGAATAATTTTACCTATTTATAGGACACATATGTTTTGGTATCTTGTGCAATGATGAAATCAAGGTAGTTAGTTTATCAACTTAAAAATTCACTACCTCTGTGTGTGGAGAAGATTAAACCCCTTCTAACTATTTTGAAATTTAAAACAAATCAACTATTGTCCATCTTGCCTCAAATGACAAAATATCTGTCTCTGTCTGTCTGTCTACTATCTATCTATCTATCTATCTATCTATCTATCTATCTATCTATCTATCATCTATCTATATCTATCATCTATCATCTCTGTCTATCTATCTATCATCTATCTTCCTATCTATCTATCTATCTATCTACCTATCTATCTGTATCACATTTTTTCTACCTATAGTCAAGAATAAACATCACAATATGTATGTATGTGTGTGTGTATGTATATATATATATATATATATATATATATATATATATATATCCCCTGCTCAATTTGTATAAGGTTACTTGTATGTATGTTTTCAGGGCTGACCATTTGCTTAAGATAACCAATTAGTGTGTTCTTTCCTAGGGAAGACATTTCTCCTTCTGGGATAGTTTGGATGTAATTGGCCTCCATAATCCCATAATCTCACAGGGAGTGGCGAAATTAGGAGACATGGTTTTGTTGGACTGGGTATGCCCTTGTTGAAGGAAGTGTGTCACTGTGGGGGTGGGCTTTGAGGTTTCATATGCTCAGGATGCCTCCCAGTGAGTCAGTTGACTTCCTGTTGCCTGCAAGGTGTAGGACACTTGGCTATTTCTCCATCACCACGTCTGCCTGCCTACCGTCTTGCTCCCTGCCATGATGGACAAAACCTCTGAGCTATAAGTGAGTCTCCTCAATTAATGTTTTCTTTATAAGAGTTGCTGTGGTCATTGTGTCTCTTTACAGCAATAAAACCCCAAACTAAGACACCACCTTAAAGGATTCATTAGTTGCAGGTAGTTCTTTCTATGGGGTTGAAGCCTTATGCCCGCCCCTACATGGTAGACATATTAGCGTGTCTATTGTTGTCCTTGTTCGGCTCAGGTTTAGGCAGTCTTTTCTGTTTTGTTTTCCTCTTCCATTTCATGCTTCTTCCCCCACTCCTTGCTGTCCCTTCCTCTGCCCTCCCCTGCCTACTCTAGCTGATCTCCTGTTCACCTCCCCTCAGCTTTTGTAGCATGCATTTAGTTTTCACCGTCCTGATATTTTCTTCCCCAGAGCCTACTATCTCTACCTTAGGGCATTTGTGTCTTCTTACAAAGGCTTTCTCTACGAACAGGTTCCTGTCTGTGTCTTACAGATACCCATCTCCTCTCTACAGACCTAGAGTGAGTCTCACTGTCCCTTTAGGGGTGTAGTGGCTAGCACCTTCCTGGAGGTCTTCAGAGGAAGCCGATGGGATGCTCGCTTCTTGGAACAGCAGCCATAGGATGGTGCTGAAGAGTTTGCTGGAAGGAAGTAGGCATAGGGAGATGGTGTGGCTCTGCGTGGTGTTGGAGTTGCTTCAGGGAGCTTTGTGTTCTTTGATGGGTGGTATCAGTTCTGCATTGATGGGCAACCTTTCTCTCATTAGGGCTGAAGGGAGATTAGCTCTTGGCTAATCACTCCAGTTGGCTGCACGTACCAAAGAATATTAGCTCTGTGTCTGCTCCTTGCCATTTGCTATTTGGTTAATAGATGTGATAAGAAGTCAACACTTGAGTGAATTATTTTGTAGCACGAAATGGGATGCTAAACATAGTGCTGTAAATGTTCCAAAAAAGATGCCTTGTCAATTATTCAAGAGGGTCTCATTGCTTGCTATTGATTGCTACTTTTCTCAAAAAAGATTTATTTGTCCACTGTTCATTGAGTGACCTTCCTAGTATACTTCTCTGCTTCTGGGTTTTATGGCGCCTGGTTTAGTAATATGAATTTCTCTTGTAAATATTTGGAAACTAATAAGCGGTCTTTAGGTAAAATGTCCAGCATTGGAGTCTGACCTATTTATTGTTCGTTTCAGCACTAATGCATATCAATATCATGTACCTCTGCACATATGCATATACATTTACAAGTATGCTTATGATTTTAAGAAGCTCTGCTTATCATTAGTGATTGGCTTGGCAGTTCACATGTTTGAGTAAAAGCTTCGGGGAATAGATGAGTTTTGCTTATCTTTGGGTTTGCTTAAGATGACTCAATCCCTTAAAATAGACTGTAGGTAAGATAAGTTGGTCTGAGTGGGTTGCTTTGTGTATGTGTGGGATCTAAGCTAGAGGAAGGGACCCTCTGGCCAAGTCATCTGCTGTGTACTTGTTAGTGTGTATGTATGTCTCTGTGTAATGGGAACACTGTGTTGTCACTGAGGTTGGGGCCCTAGCTTTTCTGCCTGCTTGCTGTAGGACTTGGAGATGCTGGCCCTCCGTAGCATCTGCTCCATCCCACTGTACCACCTGTGCAGAGCATGCCGTAGGTCCAGAGGGACCAGTGTGTAGTACCCATCTTGAGGCTACAGCTCCATTAGTCACCATTGTTAGGCTTGCTGTCAAGAGCCCATTGCAAGCCATTACAATGAGGGTTTTTTGATGGCACTTTCTGCCTTTGGGAGCAGACTGGCAAGACGTGATAGCTCCCCGCTGTGTACAGTCGCACGTGTGGGGCCGCCGCTCCTCCGGAATGAGAGGAGGGTTGAGTAATTGGCTCTGGGGAATATTGTTGCTGACTGGTGCCATTTGGATGAGTAATAGACCCCATTAGATCACAATAAAATACTTGATTCCGTATAATTAAAAATGGCATTAGTCAGGCAGAAGCTCCAGCATTTAAAACTGTGAAGAGGATAATTTCAAAGGCTGCACAGTACGTTCGTGATTGAGGCAGCACATAACCTAGAGGGTCTGCGTCTCCGAGTTACAAGACATGGTCATAGACAGCCTGGCAGGGCAGCTGCTGTTCATTTCGGCTCCGATATTTGTAATGAGCAGCTATGGCAGTTAAAAATGTTTCTGATGAGTTCACAGCTTGCGGAACAGTTCTGATTTGCAATTTTAACAGAAAAAGAAGTCCTATAATTTACTTTTTGATGAGTAGGCAGAACCCAGAAGAACATGGCAGCCTTTATTTCCCTGTTTGTGTTTTCTGCTTCAGCTCCAAATGCTTTCCTTCCTTCTCTCATTTATTCATCGATCCTACCTTATTCAGACACTCGGGTCTAGCACGCTACAGGAGTCGGACAATACTGGAGGACTCTGGGAAAAGGCTGCAGCAAATCTGGACGTCCTCTGCCCTCCTGCAGCCTGGTCTCCTGTAGATCCCTTGGCTCCGAGTTGAGAAGCCTTTGGTTTGGCACACGCTCCATTCTGTTTAATCAAGAGCCGAGTGTCTGGCACACAGCTTCGGTTATTAATACTCCGCTATTAATATTCATATTGACAGTCATTTGCACTTCTAAACTGCTTTCATCTCAAAGATGATCACATATCCTGTGAGCCTTAGATGAACGACTTCTACTGTGGGCATGGAGCCCTGCAGCAACGCAACCTCTTTGAAGGGGGCCCACTTGTTCAACTAACAAGTGTCAGGACAGCCCACATGTTGTAGGTCTTTTAAAGATGTCTTCCTTATCTGTGACCTGCCACTCAAGGTCCCCAGTCGTTTTACAAGTGTTTGTTCAGTCCCACAAGCTAGGAGTGGACCTCTGTGGTTGGATTAGTTTCTTTTCTATTGTTGTGGTGAAACAACCATTACAAAGGCTTAATTGAAGGACCTATTTGGGCTTCTGATAGATGCCAGAGGGTTAGGGTCCACAGAGATGAGATGGCATCACAGCAGGTGGCAGACATAGTGGTTGGAACTGGAAGCTGAGGATTCGTATCATGAGCTGAAAACACCAGGCAAAGAGATCACACTGGGAAGGGCAAGAGGCTATTGAAACCTCAACGCTCACCCCGCCCCAGTGACACACTTCCTCTAGCAAGTCTCTTGAATGTACCCAAGTAGCTGCACCAGCTGGAGACCAAGTATTCAAACATCAGTGCCTCTGGGAGCTGTTCCCATTGCTTGTTCCCACAAGCACTGTGGTGCCAGCCCTACTGCAGAGGACACGGTTTGGCCAGAACTTATGTCCTGCTTGGAATCTGGGGCTCTCTAGACGTTGACTAAAATGTCAATAAGCACACACACAGACATACACAGACGCACACAGACGTGCGCGCGCGCACACACACACACACACACACACACACACCCTAAATGTAATGGGGATATTTCACAGTGAGGTTTTTTTGTGCTCTAATTTGACTTAAATTTAGATTTCAGAATAATAGGGGAGTTCTTTTTGCTGTCATTTCAACTAATTCGAATATATTTATATGTCTATATATTCTATATAACATATTCTTGCTATGGTCAGATACCTGACAAGAAGCAAGTTAACCGAAAAGAAGAAAGCTATTTATTTATTTATTTGTTGGTTTATTTATTTATTTATTTATTTATTTTTGGTTACTATTTGAGGAGATAAAGTTCATCATTGTCGGGAAAGTGTTTTAAGGCAGGAGCATGAACTTATCTTATTTAGACCAAGTCAAGACGTGAGGTCAGAATATAAAACCTTGAAGCTTAGTTTCAGCAGCCTACCCTTCCAGAGAGGCTCTACCCCCTGGGGGTTCCTCACCTTTCCAAAACAGGAGACCAAGCATTCAAACACATTGAGCTTATGGTGGGCCTTCAAACTTCAACATTCTGTCTTTGGCCCCATAAGCTCAGGACTGTCTCATAATGCAAAAATCCACCCATTCCAGCCTCCAGAATATCTCCATAGCACCTAACAGTGTGAGCACTTCAAAATTTCCAAGTATCTTCTGAGACATAAGGCAATCTCCCCCAGGGATGGAGAGGTGGCTCAGCAGTTAAAAGCACCGACTGCTCTTCCAGAGGACTGGGCTTGATTCCCAGCACTCACATGGTGGTTCACAATTGTCTGTCACTTCAGTCCTATGAGATCTGATGGCCTCAGATCTGGCTGATTCCTCAGACTGGCATCTGGGGCACCAGACACACAATGGATGCACAGGAATACATGCAGCAAAAGCATCCATACACACAACAATAAATACATTTAAAAAATAACTACTAACATTCTTACCCCAAAAGGGAGAAATGGGGGCATAACAAGGAAAGATGAGCTCAAAGCAAAACCACTACACAAGGGTAAGCATCACATCCTGTAGCTCTGTTTCCAGTATCTGGAGTTCATGATGGATTCTTCTGGGTGACTCTAGTCAGGCTCCAGGCAACTGGTGAGGTAGTCCCTGTGATTGGGTGAGTAGAGATTCTCCGTATTTACACAGAGCCAAGCAACACTGATTTAAGCTGCAGGAGGCCTAGGAAAGTCAGTATAAAAAAATCATTTATGACTTGCAGAGAAATTGTAAGAGGTTGTAAGAGCTAACCCTGGAATTCTAGCAGATGTCACGGGGAACATAGGTAGGACTTAGCCATATGAAGGAATGACAGAGCGTTCCAGTTGAGGGAATAGCGGGCACAGAGGCCTAGCATCTTGAGGTGCTTGGGGATACTGAAGAACCATTGGAGTTGATCAGAGACCACAAGGAGGGATATCTGGGACCACTGATGTAAGATGTGTGCCTTAGACCTGTCCGTGTCCCCATGGCAAAATGGCTGCACCCTTTACAGAGATGAGAGGCACACCTCATCCAGGAGATCAGCGTTGTCTGGCTGTGTGTGCTGTATTATAGCCTGTTAGATAGCATTAGCAGCGCCTTTTGTGAAAGTGGGGAGTGAGCTGGTGAGATGAGACTGAGCATGTGCAGGTAGCCTTCCTGTATGATAACTGGCACTTGTGGCAAGGAGCCCAGCCTCTAAAGGCCTGACCTACCTTATGCAATGAGTATTGGTTCTTAGTGTGGCGCTCCAAGACACAGTTTCCTCCCAGAATACCCAACCAGCAAATATCCATAATCTACTGTGTTACATTGGGAAGCAACCTTCTAGGACACAAACCTTTTTGGGGACAAAACAAATCCAAAGCTCTGTGTCACTCCAGCCATGCCAGTCAACCCAAAGGCTGTTGGAGTTACTCTGTTTATGAATCTGACACTCGTTAGTTCATTAAAAATAATTCTGTTAGAAAAGGGTTTTTTTTTAACCCCAAACAAGAATTCAACTTATTAATTCATGCAGTCTTTCTAATAACTCTGTGATATAGGCACTCTGGTCTCCATCATTTTGAAGATGGAGGAAGTTAGTTACAACCATGGACAGTGGTCTGGGACCTGAGCCAGTCTGACTCTGGCTTTGGCACTGGCTCCATGTTGCTTATGGGATTGGTGCCTGATCCTCTTTACTCAAAACAGAAAGCTGATTGGCAAGTTGGGCTTGGCATTTAGTTCTGACTGCTCTGCATGCGTGTGTTACCCCCTTACAGCCTGTCCAGGGGAGAAAGAGAAATAGTTCATGCTGCCTTTTACCGCACTGTAAATATAAATGTAAAAAAAATGCAAGTAGGAGAGTTTTGTAGCCACATGTGCACGCATGTGTGTGTACATGTGTGTGCACATACATGTATGTGTGCGTGCATGTGCATCTGTATGTGTTAATAAAGAAACTGCTTACTTCAAGGTATTGACTGAGGAAGGGGCAGGGGAAGTAAGGTTACATTTTTCCATGCCTGAAATACTGATAAAGATTGATTATATTCAAGCATACGATTTCTAATTAATATGGAAACCAAGGGACTACAAGTGTACTTGGGAAAGTGGTCCCTGAGTTTCTGTTTTTTTCTTGTTGAGTTTTTGATTTGCACAGTGTAAGGATCTGTATGGAAAACATGCACAGTGGCCCACAATCCCAGCATGCTTGAACCTTTCTTGTCCAGACACCTTTCTCTGTGCCATCTGGGGCTCCTTCTCCTTGGATTAAACATCAGAACCAGCCCAGATGTTTGTAGACTTCAACATTTGTGGCCATGGAGACAGACTGAATGGGAAATTTTTTTCCTCCTTGGAAATGTCGGTCTACATGTTTCAAAAACATTTACAGAAACCTAATGGTTTAGCAGGTGTTCAAATAAACCATCTCTTGATGGTTTGAATCCTGATAGGATAGGATTAAAGCTGTGTAAATAATTTGAGATATTTTAGTATCCCTATTAGAAAGGGTAAAAAGAAACAAGTAAAATTGGTCTTAAAGGTGTTTATTTAACTTCTGAACCCCAAATCTTACTATGTTTTCATGAAACCACTATAAAATTGTTAATAAGGTCTTCTTCATCCTTTCTTCCTGTTTATTTCTGAAGCCTGTGAAGGGTTTCACACTCGTGGGCCTCCCTACTTGATGTGCCCCCTTCTCAGCACTCAGCAGTGACACTAAGCCAGTACAGAGCGTGGCTCTGACAGATCAGACCGTGTTGCATGCCCTAATACAGTTCTGATGAGAGCATCCTTCTGACGAGCCTGGTAGGCTCTGTGCCTGCATGGTGTACTTTCACGGGGTGTATAGGCAGCAACATGAAGCCTCCCTGATTGCTGAGCTGTCGTCATGATAGAATCTGATAATGACTGCAGGAATTTGGGGTTGAACTTAATATAATAAGAGCCAGGAGGGCTCAGGGAACACATGCTGAGTAATTTGTCTGAAGTCAGAGTGAGCATAGTTTCCATCCCCGGCTTATCCTTTGAATCCGCTGTGGGAAGTCATTGCGCTGACAGATCCCATCAGCAGTCCCTTCCCAGGGGCCTCCATGGGCACCAGGTCTAATTATGCTTTTCTCCTGCCATCTTTATGGCGGGTACAACATTTAGCCCTCAAATTCCTTCCTAGAAGAGACGCTCATTGTCTCAGAAATGAGCAGTTACAAACCCGTCCCCTCCCAGCTGTCCATTTTCTGAGGTGGTAGTTGGTACCCATCATTGTTGGAGATGGATATTTCCTCAGTTTAGGCAGCTGGTTCCACCCTAAAGATGACTTTGGTCTTTCTACATTAGGTGTGGTCTTGTCTTTGTGCTCCTGGAGAATGTGGGGGAGGTCCCCTGCCCTTTCTGAGGACTGTTTGTCATTTTCTTCATATAGTCATCTTCGTTAACTGACATGCAGAGTGAATTTGACCAGATAATTTTGGGCTCACATTAAAAACAGATACGTAATAACCTCATTCTGTGGGACTGGTGTTCTGATGGTAGCATTTCAGAGATCTGAACGAAAGCTAATTTACCGGAAGCGAAGGAGTGTCCGAAAGTTCAGTGCGTGGAAACTGCATTTTTGCCTTTATTATTTCATATAGTGTATACTATCAGGTTTATGTTTAATGTGATAGGGATTGTTATATTCTTTTTTTTTTTTTTTTTTTTTTTTTTTTTTTTTTTTTTTTTTTTTTTTGGTTTTTCGAGACAAGGTTTCTCTGTGGCTTTGGAGCCTGTCCTGGAACTAGCTCTTGTAGACCAGGCTGGTCTCGAACTCAGAGATCCGCCTGCCTCTGCCTCCCGAGTGCTGGGATTAAAGGCGTGCGCCACCACCGCCCGGCTAGGATTGTTATATTCTTTCCATGGAAATATTCAGTAAAGAATGTTCCACTATTTAATCATCGGAAATCCAATGAACAGAGGCCAGCTGGAGTGGATGTGGCTGGGAAGGGGTCCTGGAGTATCTCTATATAAGCCATATATCCCCCCACTTTCCACATATGGGATCTCAGCTTTTTCCCCATGATGCTTCACAGCTCTGTTCTTACAACAAATACCACCCCCTTTTCAAACTTGAGGAGTGGCCCTTAGTGCTGTCACCCCTTTCCTCAGATGGAGACACTGGATGTTCTGCTAAGGTTGACACTCTGAGTTGATATTCCCTGAAAAGTAATGTTGAAGCCATAGCCAGGTGACAGCCTGTAGAGACAAGACTGTGATGATAGGCGGTGTGTGGGGCCTTTCCCCTCCCAGGGTGGGATGAAGGGGCTGCAGCAAACGATAGCTGGGAGGAGGGGGTGGAGAGGGAGGGAGGGGGTGTGAACCTCTGTGCTGGCGCTGAACCTGCTGGAGGGCCGAGACCAAAGGAATGCATTCGTTTCAGATCAAAGAAACTAAATTCTTCTCCCATATTGCAGAGAAAAAGCTAAAACCGTTTTCCCTCATAGTAACTTTTGAAACAGAAATCATAATTAGTTGATGTTTAGGAAAGGGAATTGTGCAGATGTTGCCCCAAATTTAGACGGAATGGTGGCATTAGAAAGGAAATAATGAAAGTATAAAAGGATGTAAAATTTACTCCAGTTTGTCAGGAAAATATTAAAGTTCAGAGTCAGATGGAGTAAGGAAGAAGACTGTGACTTAGCCACGCCCGAGATGCACCAGCAGTTTAGCTGTTCCTGCGAATCTTAACTGTGAGCTCGCCGCAGTGGCCCTAAAGCTGCTCAGATGACTTTGTCTCTGAGATACTAGGAATGGACCTTGGCTTGACAGGGCTGTCCTGTTCTGCTGTGTACTTTGTCCTGAGCTAAACTCACTTGGTCTGTGTGAAGTTCCTACATCTCGAAAGGCGCCCCCCCCCCTTCATCTGCTTCCTTAGCGTCCGTCCACCTGTTCCTCATTGTTCTGGGACACTAGCAAGTGGCACCCACTTACATCACTTGCAAGGCATAACATGCAGGTTCAGAATTATAAAGAAGCTGGCGGTGTGGCTGTCTAGCGATCAGCCACACACACACACACACACACACACACACACACACGCACACACACAGGCACATTAGCCCGCAGTGACTAATTAGTGGATGTAAGACACTAGCCCTGAGCCTTTTAAGGCGATCAATCAATGTGAGGACCTTTAGGACATACAGCTCAGCGCTAGAGCATTTTGATTGCAAAGTGACATTTAGATCTCCTGGGTTTAAATCCTTCAGAGCATTTGTCTCGTCTTGGTTAGGGCTCAGAACATCGTCTCTGGGGTTTTGTAATGCATGGGATCCACTTAATGCCCTTTCTTCTTACTCGTGACCAGATGGGACCCTTGTGGAGGAGTGGCAGAAACTGGAGAAGGGGCCACCTGTGCCCCTAGCTATAGGATCCCTATAGGATGATGCAGGGAGTTATTGGGGATGGGGTAACTGGGAAAGCTGCAGAGCAAGAGTCTCCTCCAGCAAGGGCACCCCCTTCGGTATTGAGAGACAAGCTGGTTGGGAGAGGAGGGGTCTGGAAGGATGTCTCCCATGTTGTTGGTTTCCATTCTTCATCTGTGGGGAAGCCAGGGCTTTGCAGTAGCATTGGCCATGCCTCATGGTTTGAAGCACAGTTGGAGAAAGACTTGGGTCTTGGGTACTTGTGAGCACAATGCACATATTCACTTGGAACTCGTGTGTGGATTTCATGTGCTCCTTGGCCTTTGTCTGTGAAATCACAGGCAAAACAGTGAGATGATTCTTGTGGTCCCCACGTCTGAGTCAGACGTAAGTTTTCATTGTTTATGTGATAGGAAGTTGTGGGGTAAAAATGAGGTCTGTGTAGGTTTCTCTATCTTCCCTACCTGCTGCGTGTCCTTAAAGCATGTACATCCTTCTGAGCTTTCTTTACTTCCTGGGAATGTGATGGCCCCGAGGAACAGAGGGCTGAATACTCTGTATCGCCTGCCAATCTCCAGGTGATGTCAGGAGAAGACGAGTAGACATGTTGTATTTCAGACATCACCGGATGTCTGGGTGTGTAGAAGGTGCCTGTAATACTCTTCTCTGTGGGTGTGTTCTCAGAAGCCAGAAGGACTGATTTTGTGGTTGCTGATTCGTGGATTGTATTGTCTGGCAAAGATAAGCAAGAGGCAAAGCATCTGCTGGCTTTCTTCTGTAGATCCTTAGGCTTTAATGTGACCCTGGGAAGACACGAGCCTCATTGAGGAAGAAATGAGACTAAGGAACACCTTGGTGGGCTGTTGAAGTTCCATTGAGCTCGTGTGTGTGTGTGTGTGTGTGTGTGTGTGAGAGAGAGAGAGAGAGAGGGGGGGGGGGGGAGAGAAAGAGAGAGATGAAGGGAGGGAGGGGAAGAGAGGGGAGAGAAAGAGAGAGAGAGGGGGGAAGAGAGAGGGAAGGAGAGAGAGAAAGAGATGAAGGGAGAGAGGGAGGGAGGGAGAGAGATGAAGGGAGGGAGGGAAGGAGAGAGAGAAAGAGAGACATGAAGGGAGGGAGAGAGGGAGGGAGGGAGGGAGGGAGAGAGAGAGAGAGAAAGAAAGAGAGAGAGAGAGGGAGGGAGGGAGAGAGAGATATACAGGGCAGCAGGACTGCAAGAACTTAGAACAAGTGGCTCCTGGCCTTTAGTCGTGATCCCTTTGGCAAACCTCTATTCCCCCCAAAATATTTTCACTACAGTTCCTAACAGTAGCAAAATTACAGCGATGAAGCAGCAATGAAAATAATTTTGTGGCTGGGCTCATCACAGCTGTATTAAAGGGTCCCAGCGTTAGGAAGGTTGAGAACCACTGACTTAAAGGTGAGCACTCACAAACCTGGTGTCTCTTCCTGGCCCCAGTCCTTCAATAGGGAAAACTGAGTCCATCCGTTTGCATCTTGATACCTTGATACCGGAGTCAGAGACTGCAGACAACTACCAGAAGAAGCCTCCTCTTCCTTAAAATGATGAAGAGCCCCTTAGAGATTGCTTTTTTTTCCAAGGGAGTGAAGGGAAGGGTTTATTTGGCTCACAATTCTCGATTATAGTCCATTATTGCTGAGGAATGAAGGAAGCAGGAACCCGAGGCAGCTGGTCACATTGTTTCCAGTCAAGAACAAGAATGAATGAATGAATGAATGAATGAATGTTTGCCAGTGCTCAGCTCACCCCCTCCATTTCATTTATTCCAGGGCTCAGCTCCAGGAAGTGGCACCACCCATAGGCCACTGCCACCCCCTATGCCAGTTAATGTTAGACAATCCCTACAAACATGACCACAGACCATCCTGATTTAGACAGTCCCTCATTGAGACTCTCTCCAGGTGGCTCCAGATTGTATCAAGCTGATGAAATTAATCACAACAGGTCCAGAATTTTGTGTTGTGGGGGACAACCCTACGGCAGCACATGAATACAAAGGCTGTCTGTGGGTGTTGTCACACGTTGCATGCACTTGAGTTTATGGGCTAGAGCCTTACCACATCCCATGTCTCTTACTCTGAGGAAGTCTTGGAGGCTGCTTTTTAGAAGGGCAGAAACGGTCTTTCTGGCCCAGGGACCAATTTAATATGGAGGGGAATCCAGAGCATTTATAGTCATATGCTGGGCTTGAGTCCAGGCTCTCCAAATAATGAGATGAGCCCAGATCCCAGGGGCCTCTGCTCGTCCTTCATCACCGGACATGAATTACAGGACGCATCAGAGAGGGCCAGGCGTCTGAGAGGGGGGATACTCTTGGTGAGGTGACTGTGGTACAGTGATGTGTTTTTTTCTTTTCTACTGAAGCAGATGATTATGATTTCGAAAGAAAGGAAATTGTAAGCAAACACTCGAGAGTATCAGAAGATGGGAGCTCAGTAGATTCACCAAGAACGAAGGTTTAAGCTTAGACATTCCAAGACACTGTGGAGAGTAACCCACAGCCCAGAGCTCTGTTCAGCTCTGAGTAAAGACTAAACTCAGTAATTACTCTGCTTCCACCCGGCAATGTGGTTTGCATGATCTTTTTGGTAGATTACCAACTATTTGTGGCTAGACCAAGTATGAATGAAAGAATGCGCTTAGCATCCGATAGGCGGAAGAAGAGCTTCCTCCGGTGCCAGGATATTGACCTGTGTTCACTTCTGCAATGTTCCCCTCCCACTCTGCAGTGAGATCCTATGTCTTGGTGAACTCCTTTGGGTGTGGGTTATGATGGGGCTTCTCTCTCCTGGTGTTGACATCATCTCTCATGTCCTTCTCTTTATTTATGTTTTGTTTTGACTTTAGCCAAGTTGGATTGTTTCCTAATTTGTAGCTAGGGCTCATTTCCCCATTCAGATCTTTTTTCAGACTCTGCTGGGCTGACAAAGGTTTAAACTCTGGTTCCCTGGGAACCAGGCAGTCAAATATAAAGTGGACCAGGCAGTGTAGTGGCAGAAACGTCTGACCTCTCTGTAATTCGAAATTAGTTTCTTGAAAACAGTTTTTCCCAGGGAAAAGCTCATCAACCGGTTTATCCAATACAAAGTGGTCAGCCCTGAAAACATAATTATACAAGTAACATTATACAGACTGAGAAACTTGTAGTTACATATTTAAAAACACGTGCACATGTGCGCGTGCGCACACACACACACACACACACACACACACACACACACAAAACAACAACAACAAACCGACCGCCACCACCTCTTTGGTTAAGGAGTGAGTCAGGTGACTCAGATGCTGTGCTCTTTTCTAGATCGGCAGTTACTGTTTGTTAAACTCTACTAGACAAACCTTAGCTGGGCAGCAGCACTGTTTAGGCTCTGGGATAAAACTCGCACAGACAGTCATTTGGGTTCTCAGGAATGTGACATTCAGTTGCTAGCCAGACTTTCCACAGGGACGAGGATGGTGTGCTTTTACCCTCGAAAGGCCCTCTGGGATCACCTTTCTCAGTGCGTAGAGGACAGATGAGGTTTTTCTTCCAGCAGCCACTTCTGCCTGTGCATTCCTGGAACCCTGGCTCTGGGGAAGACATTCCTCTGAGGAAGGACCTTGTGGAACAGAATTTATAAGATCCATTATGACTTATCTCTACCTGAATTATAAATCATCAGAGTTTAGCTTTCTGGATGAGGCTGGGGGATTATATGTGTTTTCTGGTTAAATGTGTTTATTTCCTTGCTATGCATTTGTTTAATCTGTTAAAAATTCAGAACTTTTGTCATCTTTATGTGAATTGATGATGAAAATTCAGTTATGTGCACATTTAGGGAAGGTAAGTGAAGGTTTTGCACTAAAACCAGTTTGCTCTGTTTCATGCATTTCCTTTCTGATGATCTGCTGAGGACCCTGGCCACTTGGGCTCATATTCTGAAAGGACTCATGGGAGACAATGCAAATACACTAAAACCAGGACCGTTCCATTGTCATGTCTTAGATTTGTGCAGAGCCACGCCTGAGATGTGTCCCGTGGGGAGTTGATCTAGGCGCTTTATGTATATAGTTTGTACCTCAGAGGGTGTGAACCTTTCATGTCTTCCAGAGGCATAGCCTGTTCTCATGGCACAACCGTACAGTGCCATGGCTCTGTTCTGATGGTCCTCAGGAAAGGCGATCAGTTCATGCTTGTCCCCACTGTAACCAAAAAACAAACCCCTCAGGTAACAAAGATATCATTCTTGATCTATACAGATTCATTTTTGACTGTATTGTGCATTTTTATAATGTGTGTGAATGTCCAGTGAGCCAGGCCCCCACTTCTTCCTTGGCCATTCTTGTATGATTTCCAATGGTTTGCCTATTTCCCAATAAAAGGCAGTGTGGAACGTTGCGGTCTTCATTACCATCACCTTCGTGCTTGAAGAAAGAGAAACTCGGTATGTACCACACATCACAGTTTGAGAAGCTTCTCTGTCAGAACCATCTGGAATGTGCTGGTGAGTGGAATGTGCTTGCTCTCAGTCAAGATTCAGGGGCACCCGACAGCCTCTTCTCTTGAACACAGTCTTTGAGGTGTTACATGGCCAGGCATCTCTTTGGAGGGTCTGCACTTGAACACACGTTCCAGTGAACAAAGTTGAGCCTTTGGGTCTCAACTGAGCTGAGAATCAGGACACACCCCCATGTCCTGTACTTAGATCATGACTCTTGCAAGCCCAGGGTTGGAGATCCCTTCCCTCATCTCTGCTCCTTTCTCCCATTCATCTCCCCTCTTAGCTATGCTATTCCCTCAGTGTTGACAATCAGCTGTAGCCCTGGCAGGACTTCCCTTGGTTTTCTTGGTGTGGTGAGGCAGGTGAGGCATAGCTAGCTGCTCATAGAAAGGAGTGGCTTGGAGGCTGGATTCTGCCCTGACAAAAACCACATCCCCCTATGGATTAGAAAAGTGGCCTTCCCAGCTTCCGTCCAGCACGAGAGCTCAGCTGGTATGTATTGTGGAAGATTAGTGCATTTGTGGAGGACAGTATTTCTGTTCCAAAGTGAATCTGCAGGTTCAAAGCGACTGCCTGTTTGTGAGTGTGATTGTTGCTGTGTGACTGGTAACTGTGCCACGCTGTTTGTGACATTGTGTTTATATTTACATGGATCTCGACAGGAGTTCAACATGTTGAGTGGATTATCTTGGGTGGCAGGTGGCAGGATTTAATGAGAACTTTATGTTTTAAGTCGCTCTCTCTCTCTCTCTCTTACAACCCAGATTTAATAAATTTGTAGTTTTCTAGAATTTTAGCATCTTTTCCATCTTTTTCATGGAAATTTAATATGCATCGAGTCACAGTTCTTTGAATTCTAGAATCAGAGTGTTGAGAAGAGTTTTGAAGGCGCTTTTTTGTCATGCCAAGGAAATATGACAGCTTGTACTGGGCTCTCTCTTAATTCATTATCCACCCAGGCTACCTCTGACACGTGCCTGAGAAATCTGGTTCAGATAAAGGGGTTATCAATGCGACTGAGGTAAACATTCCAGCGCTTCATTTCCTGCAGTCAGAGTTGTGGCACAGCTGTGTTTAAGAGCAGGGCTGGCAAATGCACCCTGGGCGCATGTCCTGCAGGGTGCCCTTTGGCTGTGCCAGCAGAGGGGTGCCTCAGAGCAGAGACCCCAGTGAGAGGCCTGATGTTAATCTGCAGCACGTGTGCTGACCTCCTTAGAACACCGCACGGGAGACCTGCCAAAAGGACCCTAAACAGGAAGCCCCCTCATTCGAGGCCCCTAGGTATGTCTTTGCTGTGGTCTCAGGCTGGCCCTGACCGAGGTTGTAGGACAGACTGGAACGTGACTGCCGTCCTTGGAAGGAAATACTCAGACTTGGAATGCTCTCATGAGGAATGTGGAATCTGGAGTGGTCTGCCTCTTAGACTTTTTAAAACTGATGTCTGTGGGCCTTAACAGTGAGACCAGAGCCCAAAGCAACACGTTCTGGTCATAATTTGGACCAAGTGTCAGAGGCTGGTGAGGCAGTGACGCCTGATGGTTAGCTCCAGCAGTGTCCTCACAACCTTTCAAGCTTCCTTTAGGATAACTAGGCTGCGCTACTGAACCTCACATCCCAGCCAGATGATCCTGGGTACCTTGGGGTCTGTGAAAGTTGCCCTGTATGTCATTTCACTGTTTCAGAGTAAGGTGCACATCTTCCAGCTTAGATAGCTAAGGAGAAAGACTGTGTTGCTGTGTTTTGGCAAAAAGGAAAGAATAAACATCTGAGGACATTTATGGCATGCTGGTCACTGCTGTGGGATAATGCTCTTGTAATAAAATGCTGATTGGCCAGTAGCCAGGCAGGAAGTATAGGTGGGCCAACCAGACTAGGAGAATTCTGGGAAGAGGAAAGGCAGAGAGTCAGTCACCAGCCAGATGCAGAGGAAGCAAGATGAGAATGCCTTGCTGAGACAAGGTACCAAGCCGGGTGGCTAAACATAGATAAGAATTATGGGTTAGGCTGGAGAGATGGCTCAGAGGTTAAGAGCACGGACTGCTCTTCCAGAGGTCCTGAGTTCAATTCCCAGCAACCACATGGTGGCTCACAACCATCTGTAATGAGATCTGGTGCCTTCTTCTGGCCTGCAGGCATGGAGACTGAACACTGTGTACATAATAAATAAATAAATCTTTAAAAAAAAGAATTATGGGTTAAGTTGCAAGAGCTAGTTAATAATAAGCCTGAGCTAATAGGCCAAACAGTTTATAATTAATGTAAGCCTCTGTGTGTTTCTTTGGGACTGAATGGTTGCAGGACCAGGTGGCACAGAAACTTCTGTCTACATTTTCCCTTTCACAATGCTTCTTGGCAGTAGCATGGTAGTCCTCCCCTGTAAGCAGGCATGTGAGTAGGGACAGAGTGGGCTTGTGCTTGGGCAGTTAGCCTTTGGCCACATTCATTCAGCTGACAAGAGGTCAGTCAAGGCAACACACAGTCCCCACATCACAGATGCTGCTGTCTAATACAAACTGGACTCCATGGCAGTGGGGAAGAGGAGATGAGAAGAGAGGAGGGGAGGGAAGAGGAAAGGAGAGGGAAGGCAGGGGGGAAGGGAGGGGGAATAAAGAAGAGTGGGGAGAAAAGATGAGAGAGGCACACAATAATAAAGGTGGGGGTGGAGGGTTTTGAGGTGATCTGGGAGGAGTTGTGGGAGGGGATAAATATGATCAAAATACACTGTATGAAATTCTCCACTGTATGATGTAGCATCTGTTCCCATGGAGAGGGCAGAAGCTTTGCTGTCTCAGAAGGAATGGGATGATGGATGGTTATGAGAGTCTCTTCATTTGGAAGATAATCCTCTCTCCTAAATGGGCTTCATGAATGGAGGTGGGAGATTTTATTACATCCATCCATCCATCCATCCATCCATCCATTATCTACTATTTATTTATTAATTATTTATGCCTGCTTGTGTGTGTGTGTGTGTGTGTGTGTGTGTGTGAGTGTGAGTATGTCTGAGTACAGCCGCCAGGAGTTCATTCTTTCCTTCCACCGTTTGGATCCCAGGGATGGAATTTAGGCCCTCGGGGTTAGGTGGCAAGTTCCTTTCCTGGCTGAGCCCTTTTGCTGGCCTGAGGTGAGGGATTTTAATGATGTCTTTGGATGGAGAGTTGGGAGTTCCTCCCTGCTGTGTAGAATTACTCCCTGGAGACTCACTGGCACAGCCTGTGAAGGTAGGGCTGGGTGAATACATCTGGAGACTGGTAGGGGTGCATGCAGTGTTTCTCCTTGGATCTTCATCCTGACATTTTGGGGTTGGCCCGTACTCATAGAGCTCTTGAAGGTGTCCCTTTTCCTGTTCTAAAATAGCAACCATACTCCTAGCACAGAGAAAAGGAAGTGGGTACAAAGTCCTATTCCTAGCTGAGGAGCGATTGGCACTTGACTGCTATGGAGCGAGATCAGTTTTCTTCAAAGATGTTACAAGCTGGTGTCTTAGGGTTACTGTGATGAAACACCATGACCAAAAGGAATTGAAGGGAGTAAAGGGTTTATTTAGCTTACACATCCTAAGTCACAATCAACTGAGAGAAGTCAAAGGAAGAGCTCACACAAGGCAGGAACCTGGAGGCAGGAACTGATGTAGAGGCCATGGAGGAGTGCTGCTTACTGGCTTGCTCCTCATGGCTTGCTCAGCCTCCTTTTTCTCCTTTTAAAGAACAGAGGGCCACGAGACCAGGGGTGTCCCCACCCACAATGGGCTGGGACCTCCCCCATTAATCAAGAATTAAGAAAATGCCTTGCATGCTTGGCTGCCTACAATCTGATCTTGAGGAGACATTTTCTCAATTGAAGTTCCCTCTTGTAGTGTGGAGCTGCGGGCAGGCCTGCTTTTCGCCCTGCCCTGCTCCTGGCTGCTGGCTAGCTTATGTCCCGAAATAACAACGCACAAATTGTATTCTTTTAAACACTGCCTGGCCTATTACTCACATCTTGACTAACCCATATCTAATAATCTGTGTAGCACCACAAAGTGGTGTCTTACCGGGGAAGGATTCTAGTGTACGTCCATCTTGGGCTGGAGCTTCATCGCATCTGGTTGCAGAAGCAGGGCAATTGTCTGAGTCATCTACCTCACTTCCTTCTTCCTGTTCCGTCTACTCCACCCACCTATTTTCTAACCTATTAGGCCAAGCAGTTTTCTTTATTAATTAACCAATGAAATCAACAGATTGATAGAAGACCCACCTCCATCACCCTCTTCTCAGATGACATTAGCTTGTGTCAAGTTACCATAAAACCAGTCAAGACACCTGGTAACACACTACAGGACAGGTCTTGCCTACATCCAGGATTGTTGGACTAACACAAGCTGAACTCTATGGGGTGGGGATGAGATAGGGTGGGATGGGAGATTGATATACAGACTAGATAGATTAATTGGTAGGTAGGTAGGTAGGTAGGTAGGTAGGTAGGTAGGTAGATAGATAGATAGATAGATAGAACAGGCACATGAAAAATTAGGTAGGTAGGTGGGGGGAGGATATGGAAGAAGTTGGGGTGGGGGATGAATATGATCAAAATACATTACATTTTAATTAATAAAAACATTATTTAAAAATGCATATATTTGGAGAAGGATTTATACTTCTTTCCAAAATAATGCTATCCAGTTGTCTTCAGGCTTTTGTGAAGAGTCTTTGAGAGGCCTAGTTGTCATGTTTAAAGTAAGTTGGGCCTCTGTATCTATGGGTTCCACTCCCATGGATTCAGCCAACCTCAGAAAGAAAATAGAAAATCTGTCTTAGAAGACTCTCCCTGTCCTACCCATGGACAGCTTTCTCCCCCTCTGCTGTCACTCTCTAAAAAAGTACAATGAAAAAACCATTTAGCATTTCTAGTGTTAGGTATTTCGAAATACCTAACTAGAGATGGATTAAATATTCTAGAATATACATGCAGATTTTTTTTTGCAAGTGTTACACCATTTTATATAAGGGACTTGAGGACTTTGGTTTTTAGGGGTAATTTGGGGCTATGGAATGATGACGGTTCTATTTTAGATGTCGGCCAGAAATGCACTGTCTGTTGGCAGTTCTTATCAGTTAATACCACTGAAGCCTGTGACTGTGTGTTTTATAGTCACTGTGAGTCTGTGTCCACAGTGAGGTCAGTTTCTGCTGTGTGCTCGGCACTCTCTCTTGCCTCCCTCGTCACTTGCAATTGGCTCTTCTCTCTTTAGCCTGCTAATCTTCATTTTTGTCTCACCTCGTTGCTCGGAAACAAAGGTTAGTTTCCTGAACTGCAAACACCAGCAGAGTAGGGTACACCTGAAATGGAAGACAGATTCCTCAGTATGTCTTCTTGTTCATGCACTCAACAGGAATTTACCAAGAGAGCCAAGGGTGAAGACACAGCTTCTCTGTGATAGGCCTGGTCCTGCTCAGTTACGTGAATCACCACCAGACGTCTTGATTATTGTTTTGACTTAAAAGTGAAGTCTGAGTAGAAACCTTCACTTTAAGGATCTTTTTCACATAATCAGTGAATGGTTTGGGTTGACTCACCTAAGGCAGAAGATGGAGGTGAGTGAATTTGTACGGTATATGGTCTAGGAGTCTGCATAGAGACATAAGCTGAAGTAGAGACAACACATTTTCTGTGACCATCTTTAAGCTGTTGGACCAACATAAGTTTACCATCCCTTATATGAAAATACAAAATCAGAAATACTCCAAAGACCCAAACCCTCTTGAGGACCGAAATGGTACTGCAAGTGGAACGTTCTATCCTGTGACAGGTGGCACCCAAATTACTCATCACAGCCATGATTCAGATACATTTAGGATGTGTGTGTGGGAGATGCAACTTTCGATCTCTCCTCAAGTTCTGTCATTGTGTATGGGTGAACACCCCCAAGTCTAAACCCATTGAAACACACTTTCCACCTGAAGCATTTTCCATAAAGAATTCTCAGCCTGCTGATCTAGCATTTTTTTTTTTTTAAAAAAATCATTTTAGTTTTGCATCTTAATTATGCACTGGATAAGCATTCATTTTTTTTCTCCCTTAGATGTCTTTGAACATTTTATTGGCATACTTCATTTATCTGGATCATGTGCATTGAAGCAAATCAGAAACATCAGGAAAAAAAATCCATGTGTTACAGATGATAATCTGCCTTAGACTTCATGAGAAATCCCCTCTCTACTTGGACTGTGTTTTCTTTTGTCTTTGGTTTCACAAGGAAAACCCACTGACATCCATCAAGCATACCCATAGTTTCTGGGTACCTACTCTTTTGGGGAGCATAGTGTTACATATTCAGAATTCAAAGGTCAATAATCAGTATATAACTAGTGGAAGGAAGCAGAATTGCACAAAATTATTTTATGGTATTTAAGTACTAGCGTGAATTGTTTGGTGCAGCAGGTTTTAAGATTTAAGGTTTAAGATTTGTGGCTTACTAGAGGCTTCCAGGATAAACTTAGAAGCCCATGAATCCTGGCTGTGGCAGGTTGATGTTCAGCTGGAGCTCTATGAGCCCCACAGGGTTTGAGAAGATTTTCTAGAGGAAGAACAAGGACCCCAGGGTGTCTAGGGCTGAAGCGAGAAGGGAGGTATGTAGGCCACGTAGAAGTGCTGATTGTTTTGTAAAGGAATCTAGAAACTCTCTGAATAACTTGTCACACGTTAAACTCCTCTTCAAATGTAAAGACTGCCAAAACCTATTAGATGAGATAATTTATTTTACTTAAGATCACTGACTCTCTGATGATCTGTAGGTTAAAGTCTAGGAAGTGTATTTATTTTAATTATTTCCTTCCCTTAGGGTGGGGTATCATTACTGAATTGGAAGTTCCTAGTAACAGGCATCTCATTTGCTTGGTCTTCACACTTCCCTAGGCATTTAACATAGAACAAAAACCCAGGCTATAAAGACATCACATTAGGCATGAGTACTCCATGATCTCTCACTGCTTGTGCATTGTTCACTCGTGGGTCTCTGTGCTAATTACTATGTACTGCAAGAAACATCTCTGATGATAGAGGAACGATGCCCTGCTCTATAGGTATAGCAATGTGTTATTAGAAGTCTTTTTATTGCTTATGTTTATTTAGCAGAATAATAGTAGTAGGTTTTCCCCAGGCTCATGATCTATCTAGCCTCTGGTTCTTGGCCTCATCACAGTGTGTCATTTACTGGTTCCATCTCATGGAGTGGCCTTAAAGCCAATCAAAAAGTGGTTGGTGACTTCTACAACATTTGCGCTCCTATTGTACCCATATATATTGCCAGCAGGTCTTTGTTGTAGGTGGCGAGGACTGTAGTAGCTAGGTGATACTAATGATTCGCTTCCACCTCTGCTAGTTTGCAAAGTACCTTCCAGCACCACGGATGCTAGTACGGATGGGTGAAGCTTCTAATTGGCACCAGGTTGATTTCTCCGTGTTTGATGACATAAGTGAGCATTGTCTTCAGCAATGAGGCCTTACCGTCAGGTTGTGGAGGGTTACCAATAGCCTTGGAAATGACCTATGGTATTTGGAGGAGTCTATGGGATCCCTTTGGTCCATACTTCATTTCCGGTACTGGGGCATTTACTTGGTAGTATAAATAAGATATCTAGTTGGGACATTCTCTCCCCTATTATACAGCGGCTCCATTTAAATTCATTTATGTATATATGCATTTTAGGAAGCGTCTGTAGTAGTATGTTTCCATGACCGTTCAAAAGGCCTTTAGTGTTAGTTGTCCCTCCCCCACCCCTCCTTTTACTGCTCTGCCGTCATCCTCCCCATTTATTTATTTATTTATTTATTTATTTATTTATTTTTTGCTGTGTATAATCCATCTTTTTTTTTTCCTCATGGTTTATTTTTTCTTATATTTAAAAATTTCCATCTCCTTCCCTCCTCCTCCCCCTCCTTCCCCTCCTCCTCCCCCTTCCCTCCCCTCCCCTCCACCCATACCTCCCTTCCCTCCCTCTCAAGGCCAAGGAGCCATCAGGGTTCCCCACTCTATGCTAAGACCAAGGTCCTCCCAACTCCCCCCAGGTCCAGGAAGGTGATCGACCAAGCTGAGAAGGCTCCCACAGAGCCCGTCCATGCAGAAGAATCAGAGCCCAGCGCCATTGTCCTTTGCTTCTCAGTCAGCCCCCGCTGTTGGCCACATTCAGAGAGACGGGTTTGGTCGCATGATCCATCAGTCCCATTCCAATTGGAGTTGGTGATCTCCCTTTAGTTCTGTCCCACCGTCTCCATGAGTGAACGCACCCCTCACGTTCCTGACTTTCTCCCTCATGTTCTCGCTCCTTCTGCTCCTCATCAGGACCTTGGGAGCTCAGTCCAGTGCTCCAATGTGGGGCTCAGTCACCTTCCCCATCTGTCGCCAGCTGGAGGTTCCCTCACAGTCCTGACTTTCTTTCTCATGTTCTCTCTCCTTCTGCTCCTCATCAGGACATCCTCCCCATTTAACCCACCCAGCCTAGCTTCCCCTTTATCTCCCCATAATACTGTACTAAACTTCCCCTTCACTGAAAGTACTTTTCCTCCCTACTGGTCCCTCACCCAACCTTTTCTTTTGTTATTTGGATTGCAACACACATATTTGAAGTTGAAAAGCTAACATCTACTTATAAGGGAAAACATGAAAATTGTGTAATTGTTTCTAGCTGCATCCGTCCACCTACAGATTTCATAGTTTCATTTTTTTTTTGCAGGTGAATTCTATTTCACTTGTGTAAGCGTACCACATTTTCATCATCCACTCACCAGTCCATTTCTGAGTGGAGCATCAGGGAGCATAAGCAGGTATCTATGTAGAAAGATAAAGAGTCCTTTGGGTGTATGGCCAAGAGCGTTGGACCTGGGTCTAGGTAGACCGGCTTTCAGCCTTTTGTGGAACTTGCGCACAGATTTTCCTAGTGGTGGTACAAGTTTGCACTCCCACCCTCAACGAGTAAGTGTTCCCCTTTCCTCCCATCCTCGTGTGCTGTCATTTGTTCTGCTGATTTGGGGCCATTCTGACTGGAGAAAGATGGAAAATATGAAACACTGCTGTGATTTCAAAGGTGAAGTCCTTTGATATCTCTGTGACATGTTGCAACGTCAACTTCTCTAATTCCTCAGGCATGAAGCTGTCACATTTTTTATCTTCCTTGTTTAAATTTTTAGAACTCTTTGTGAATCTTCCCAGTTTCAGTTTGTAGGGCTCTGATGAGCAACGCTGCCTCTACTAGGTACAGCATAATCTGAGTGTGATGGGGGAAGATTGCTGTCTCCAATGTGATTTTTGTTCTTTGGGGTGAGCCTTCAGTGGCTTCCCGAAGTATAGGTTCTCTAGGGAATATTGTATTGGGGTATTTTACATTTTTTAATATTCGGCCCTGTTGTCATCGTTCCCATTAATTATTCATGTCATTGTTTTGTCTCAAGAATTTAGATTCAGACTTATTTTTCAGAATCAAAAGAATCCACCATAGCACAAAGAAGAGCGGTAGGGTATTGTGTGGATCTGCTGTTCTTCCCCTTCCAGATTCGCCTGGTTAAATTCCACGTGTTCTTCATTTAGATCTAATTAACATTTTTAATCCATGTGCAGGGTAGTTCTGGAAACCACATACTAGAGCTCATAGGTGTCCCTGGCAGCACAAAATGTTTAAGGAGTAAAATAATTGTGTTATAGTGGGATGAATATGCATATAGTCACTGAATTAATAAATGAATTAAATGATGACTTTGTAGGAATTTGAGAAATTGACTATGGATTGTCTTCTCAATGTAAGACACTGGTGTGTGTGTGTGTGTGTGTGTGTGTGTGTGTTTTGTTTGAAGGTTTTAAGGAATTTTTTTCTTTTAGAGTTTAACATTGCATATATGTATAAATTTAACCTGAAATGAGAGTGTGTACGTAAACTGGGAATCAGCTCCTGTGTTTGGGCCCCAGAGGAGTCTGGGAAACTCAGCTAAATGAAGCCAGTAGGATGCGTGGTACATGCAGTGTGTCTGATCAGTGAAATGACGTATTTGCAGCTGTGCAGAAACTAACACAGTCAGAATTATTAATCAGGCTCTAACCCCTAGTCTGACAGGCACGCTTTCGTATTGCATTCCAGAGGGGATGTTCCAGGAGTCAGAGTTTGATGTCAGGAAAGCAGTCTGTCTCTCCCCAGGGTGACTTACAGACTACGCCTGCATTAGTTGAAGAAGCAGAATCCCAGGGGCTTGGAGCAGTAGTGGGTGCGGGGAACCCCGCGAACTCTTAACTTCCAGCCCAGACTTCTCTTGCCTTGAGTCGTGTATTTCCTGCTCTTGAGATGCCTCTCATGGGGGAATTAGAGGGGCCAAAATTGGTTGCAGGAAGCTGAGACTCATGTTCCTCAGATGACAGGAGTTTGTCTCAAGTTTCCTGTGGAGACAGCCAGGCACGCTAACCACTGACCACAAGGCCCAACCACCAGGAGAGCCTCACTCTGTTACCCATTGGATTCCATGCACCTCCCTGCATCTCTCACTGCCTGGGTGCTGAAGCACCTGCCCTCCGCCTTTGGGTCATTCCACCTTCCCTCCTTTGCCACCTTCTTCTTTTTGCTTCCTGCAAGTAGTCTTGTCTGATGTTGCATCTGCTTTGGGTCTTATCTCTCAATTTCCTGTCCCCAAAGGAGCAACTGGACTAGCCCATGGATCCATGTCTCGGCTGGGCACTCAGGCCATCTGCCAGCTGGGACCAGATGACACTCCCAGTCAATCAGCCACTTGGGCTCCACCGACTCCCCAGATTTAGTGGGGTGTCCCATGTGCAGTGGTGGCATGTCGGTATTCTTTCATATTCACGAGCCCAGAGGCAGGTTTCTCAGAGTGAGACCCTTCAAGTCCTCTTGACTCCCATTTTAGCATTTTTCCCCTAACAAAGGCTGGTGGAGTGTGTGTGTGTGTGTGTGTGTGTGTGTGTGTGTGTGTATGTGTGTGCACACACGTGTGTGCATGCACACGTGCACATGGCTGGCCCGCAGAGGAAGTGAGAAGGAAGCAGTGGAGCCATGCCTGCTCATCTGTTTTCAATGTTATGTCTCCACGTCAGATTCTTTTTTCAAATAAATTTGTTATTCTAGAAAACTTCAGGTTAGTTGAAAAAAAAAAAAAGACCCACAATGCAGACAGTTCTTGGATGGCTATCACCCAGTGTCCCCTGGTGTTACCTCACTGTTGCTATAGTACATTTGTCAAAAAATAACAAATTAACATAGTCTCATCATGAACAGCTACATTGTAGACTCTGTTTGGGTTCACCGCCCTTCCCATTCTCACTGCAAAACTACAGGTCTGACCTCAGTGGGAGCAAGAGGTAGTTTTCTTCCAGATGGGCATGGCTCAGCAGCGCACATTCAGGTTGCCTCAAGCATCGGGAGCTGATGCGGTAACAGTTTCATGAAACTTTTATAGTTACAGAGCAAAGAAAGTCATAAACCCAGGCCCTTTAAAATAGATTGGTGGGAGTATTAGGTAGGTTACAGAACTGAGGAGAAATCTTGCCTATAGGTCTCAGATGGTGTCCTTTGGGTTGGCGGAAGTTAGAGATCAGTTCTCGCATCCCAAAAAGATTTACCTGGAAGTAGCAAGAATGGATGGCTAGGTTGTTTATGTTAAGAGGGGTAAAGAGAGCGCAGTATAACTTGGCTCTAAACTTGCAACATTGTAGCCCTTTCTAGGTGCAGGAGCCTCTAGTCAGTCAGCTGACATTTTAGGATCTTTGCCAGGAATATAGTGTTTCTCTAGGAAATTCCCTTCGCACCCTTTCGATTGTTCCTTTTTTCCGGCTTCTGACTCAGCCAGGGTACCACATTGCACTAAGCACTGTAAGATTTAGCATGAAGAAATGACTCTAGCCAGGCATGGGTGGTGCCTGTTAATCCCAGCACTGCAGAGGCAGGGGGATCTCTGTGGGTCTGAGGTCAGCCAGGGTAGGTAGTAAGCCCTTGTCTTAAAAAAAAAAAATCAAGGGTGGAAGGGTGGGAGTCCAACTGTGTAACAAAGCCCTGAAAGTCCCTTTGTCCTCCAGGCTACACTATATAACTACTTTCAGACGTCTTTTGGTAAAAGCTTGCTGTTTGACCTTTCCCTCTGGCCCAAGGCCCTTCAGTAGATCCCCATTGCTGAACGACTCCTTCCTCAAAGCGAGTGCCACCCTGCCTCTCTGAGTCCCCACTCTTCCCTGCTCCTTCAGCCAGGCTATGGGTCTGTGTTTGCTGCATCTCTGGGGACATGTTCTTCCCGCTGCTCTCCAAAGCCATTTCTCCACAGCCCACACCCGTCTTCATGGGGGGGGGGGGGACCAAGTTGGCACTGTTGGCATACTCTTGGGCTTCTGTTGACGTCTTACTGTCTGTCGTCACAGCTGCCAGAGCGGGTGTTGACTGAAATCGCTTTAAGGCTGTCCAGTCTTTGCTGAGAGAAGGAGGAACCTGCTTTGTATTTCAGAGACATTCTCTGTATGATAAACATGTATACTGAAAGTTGAATTTGAACAAAGGAAAGCCAGGACATACGGTTTTGAGTTGTTGCCTTTACGTGAGGTCCCAGTTCGGCACTTGGCATTTCAAAACAAGCAAACCCAACTGGGTAAGCAGGGGGTCTGCTGAGCTGTGAAGTCAGCCAGCAAACGTCCCTATAGCAACATAGTCTCAGGGTTGAATTTTTGTTCTTGAGTGTTTTCAGGCCTTGGACTACATAAGATGTTAGGTAAGAAATGCTTGTTGCATGAGCCAAAGAGTAAAGGAATGGACGTGTGCATACCACAGATGGTACACTGGATGATGACGGCATTGCTTCCGGGTTCAGTTGGTGCTTGCATCCTTGGTACCACCGACTGAATCTGTGTAAGCATAAGGCATTTAACTTTAAATAACTTCTCATTTTCTTAAATGAATAATTTTTTAAAAAGTACCAGGCCAGCTTGGATGTTTTTAGGAATACGTGGAACACCCACATATCCACTCTTAACACTTAAGCTACTTTTCACGATGTGTATTAAAGTCACGTAAAGTCATACTAATTAAAATTTTTTTAACTCTCATATTTTATAAACGATTTTAATTCAGAAATCCCTTATGAGTTTTTAACTCAAAGGAATAACGTTTCTGTCACCGCGGAGGCCTTGGCTCAGAGCACATCACTTCACACACTTGGTAGACATTTTCTCCAAAGCCGTAGGACTGATTCACTCAACAGCAAAACAGTTTCGCTTTCTCAAAGTGGTTTTTAAAGGTCATTTACCTCACCCGGTGCAGGCATTTACTCCTGGAGAGGATGCACTTGTGTTTGGAGGCTGTGCCATTTCGTGTGTGAGCTGGGACCAGGGCATTTGTGTGTTATGCCAGCTCTTTCCAGTTCAATTTTAACCCTGTTGTCTTTATCAACTAATCGTAGCGATTAACTATTTCCTATCCTGCCTGTCCACTTATCTGCTTCTTCAAATACATGTTTCAGCCCTGAAAACAATATTCAAACTGATACTATCTTGAACCTTTCTTGCAGGGGACCATTTGATCTGTATAGCAGTATGACCAGGGTAGGAATTATTCAGAGCTTCACAGATAGTGAAGGTCGGGTACATTACTTGTCCGAGGGCCCATACAGGTGGCCATGTGGTACCAGAGGTCACTCTGAGACATCAATGGAAGGACTGTGGGCTCTGGAGTCTCATATGCATGAGTCTCAACATATAGCATCTCTGAGTGAGCACCTCAAACCTTCAAGCCTCAGTTTCCCCTCTCTATAGAATGGGCACACACACAGTACTTCATGAGGTAAATGACACATTCATTGAGCTTTGGTGCAGGCATGTATGCCAGGTCCTCTCCAAAGATGTGGCATGTCTGAGTTGTGCAGTAGTGTTACGTTCCATGGGTATACCCCCAAGTGCTTTACGTTGTTGTCTGGCCTTCTTTGAGTGGTGCCTCACTGTGCTGGGGTTTCGATTTCTACTTTCTCCCATGGAGTTCTGGAGGCTTCTTGGAGCGTCAAGCCATTGTTAAGCTGTCCCTATGCCCTCAACTTCAAATCAGCAAGTGTTGAGCTCCATTCGGAAAAACAGACGTTTGTTACGCAAAGGCATGGACTTTCCCAGAGGGATGAAACAGAGAGACAGGTTTGGGGGGTTATGGCTATGCATTGGTAATAGCCAGTGCCTTGCGGGAGGCCTAGCCTGGCTATCCTAGTCAGGAGCTGTGTTCAGACGCTTCAGGGTGGCCTTGGGATGGGGCGCCCTCCTTCCCACTTGTCTGATCACTCCCACTGTGTCATGTGGCACTCGGTGTGTGTTCTCAGTCACGGACCACGAGCAGGCCCCTTAGAGGCTGGCTGTCTCTTAGCCTCCTGGCAGCAGCTTCCGTCTGGGGTTGGCATTTCTGCTCTACAGAGCTTTCGCTTGCAGAGTTCAGTGCTGCCTTCAAGAAGAGTTTGCCAAGGCCAGCAAGGCAGTGGGTGAATGGTTGCCCAGGGTTCGCCAAGGCCAGCGAGGCAGCCGGTGAATGGTTGCCCAGAAAAGCAGACTTGAGGTGGATTGCTAGTGAGGCTTGCCCCCAGGTGGCAATGGCCTCATAAAGGGACAGACAGTATTTTATTTTTATCTGCAATTTTAGAAAGCACTGTAGGGCCTATTTTGGCTCACCAGCCTGACTGAAACTTGGAAACCACACATCTGGCTGTTAGAGTTCCCTTTGCTGGGACTGAACTTTGCCCTAGTGATGACACAGTGTGACCGGAGGGTGACACGGGTGGTCAGTTTGAGGTACATCTGCAACATACTTTCCTGGCTGCTGAAACTTCCTTTTATTAGTACTTGGAAGGTAATTACTTTTCAATATATATTGACTGCTCGAAGAATGATCCGATAGGAGATGTTATCAGGCAAATGGCTCTTTCCCTTTCGCTGTGAGTAAAATTGGCTTTGTAAGAAGTTCCGAGCAAGCCGGGCGGTGGTGGCGCACGCCTTTAATCCCAGCACTCGGGAGGCAGAGGCAGGCGGATCTCTGTGAGTTCGAGACCAGCCTGGTCTACAAGAGCTAGTTCCAGGACAGGCTCCAAAGCCACAGAGAAACCCTGTCTCGAAAAACCAAAAAAAAAAAAAAAAAAAAAAGAAGTTCCGAGCAGGTGAATTTATAGTACAGCAACAGGATAAGACTGGATTGTTAGGGCACAGGGAGAGCATGTACAGTGCAGAGACAGGGGCCTGTGCTTGTAGGAAGATTCTAAGTCAAAAAAATACATCATCTTAAGACTGTGATCTAAGAGTACTGTGTAATAAAATCACCATGGGACATCTCATTTCTTGCATAATAGATGATGTTGAGAAGTTCGGATGCCATGGGGTCCTGGGATTTCCCAGCAAACTCTTGGATTTAAGAGGGCCCTGGGCTGTAGTGCTGACAGGATCCAGCCCAAGTCGCTAACCGTTTGCTGTAGCTCAGAAGAAACAGAATCCCTGGCAGAAAAGACATCTTTGGAGCGTGAGTGAGGACTTGAGACAATCACAGTTCCTCTGGGACTGGACTGAGCCTGGGGACTGGCTCGGTACACTGCTGGCTCATGACGGTTCCATGCTGGACGGGAGGGGGACCCACTCTTTGCTGCCAAGAAAAGGCTTTCTTGTGCCCCTCTGAAGGGTGTGCTCACCCCTAGCATGGATGTAGCCCATTGCTCTGCTGTCAATCACTCACCTGCTGGCTCCTGCTCCGGGTTGGCACGAGCTCTTGGCTGTCATAGGCACGTCTCCTACCATTTCCCAGGCAGTTTTTACCCCCTCGATCACTGGAATGGTCTGATTAGACCAGGTGGCTCTTGCGTTTTTCCATTCCTGGAATAATTTTGACCTTGGAAGACAGCAAGTGTGGTCGCCTCATCCTTGAGATGCCCTGTGAAGGTGTTGGTGTTTAATATGTCACGACTGAGACTTCCATCCCTTCTTGAAGAAATGATGATAACCAGCATGCTTGTACTTTTCTTCAGCATGCCTCTTAGTGTTTGCAAGGTTGAATTCAGAGACTCTGGCAGTGGCCCCAGGAGTGGGTACCGCCATCATCACTATCCTGGATCTGAGGACACAGTGGGGATGAGGAACTTGCGTGAGGTCACACAACATGAAGAGGCAGAGCCCTCTGAAGCTAGGGAGCAAGGCGTTAGAGCTTATGTCTTTTACCATCATGCTAGGCTAATCTGTGCAAATTCATTTCTGTAAAGTCAGAGCATGCAGGGCCAGCTACCCAGTCCTTAACTTAAAAACTCGTTTGTGAGCTTCAGTATGGCTGAAGCAAATAAATTCCCTTCTCCCCTGAAGGAATCGGAAGGCAGTTTGTATTAGGGTCTGGAGTTGAGGAAGGTCCTACCCCCCTTTCTCCTCATGAGGGTAACTGGAGATAAATGTGTTTCTTGGGGTGCACGTGGAGACGGGGCATGCTGGGGAAGAGAGATGCCGTAGAATGGCACCTGCCAACCAGCCTTCTGATGGAGCCCCTGCCTCAGCTGGCTGAGGTCACTTGCAGCAGCCACACCTTTTCTGGCCTTGGAAGCTGTGTGGCTTCCTAAAATAGAACCCTGTCTCCGTGCTCTGAGCTTGGTGGGTGCTGGCCGGACCTGCCGGAGGTCCCTGGATCTTACCCACTGTCTTGGCCCAGTATTTGCTGGCTCTTGGCCCCAGTTCTACACTGTTGACCACTGTAAAAAACAAAAGTCACCCCCAAGGATCCCATGTCCTACTTGTTTCTTTCACTGGGTTTTTTTATTTTTTAAATAAAGTTGACATTCTTATAATTGCCTAATTTCATAACCTTTGTCCGACTTGACTTAAGTCTCTTTTGCTTAATCTGAATTAGTAAAGTTTTCGGTGCCATATAAGGGATGGCTGTAGACTCTCAGGGGACCCTGCTGGAGGAGGTTCCTTCTCGAGGTACGAAGTCAGGGTTTGCTCTCCACTGTGTCTCACCGCTGAGAATGGAAGCTGCACATAACTCTTCAGGGCCAGCCACCCCATGCAGGTGGTGAGGCATCCCCTTGAGGCACAAGTTCTATGCAGAGTTCACAGGCAGCTGATGAACATGGAACATAGTGATTTAGGATAGCCAGAGTGAGCAACTGCCAGCTCTGGGCCCGGTGGCTCCCCTGAGCATCCCCTCTCCCCCGAGCAGCCCTCCCTGAACCCAGTGTGCATCTGCACTCATCTTGCCGGGAGACACAGATGCAGGGAACCTATTGCTCTAGAGCCCAGTTTTCTTGTGCAACCTCTGTGGTTTCATTATACCAGGCCCTGCTTCGTACACAGGGCATGGACAGAGTGCACACGTTTGCCCTGCAGGGCTGTGAGTGTCTGGGTTTGATTCATCATTCAAATGAGAGATCAAGACCAGAGATGCGGCACACAGTCCTTATGACAATGCCTGCTGGGACAAGCAGGCAAGCAGGGGGTCCTTTCTCTCCATCCAGCAGTGTTTGTTTGGTTCTGGGAGCACAGTTGGTACCCCCCCGCCCCTCCCCCTCCGCTGGACTGCCCTCCTAGCACTGAAATACAAGAAATGCAAAGTGCTGTGTTTGCTCTCAGCTCTGCAAAGGCCTCCCTTGTCAGCAGGCCCTCTGAGAGGCCATGGCTAAAGCAAACTATTACCTCTGGGTTATTTCTGGGCAGCCACAGAGAGAGTAAAAAGGGCTCCCTGTCTCTGTATCGTCTTTCGAAGTGCAGGTGACAGGGGAGAGTGTTTGCTCTTCTGGAGTGTTAGAGAGCAGCTGGCATTTTGTCTACCACCTCTTTCTTTGTTTAACAAAGAAACTGAAAATATTTTTAAAGTGTTCCTTTTCGATCTGAGAACTGGCACTTTGCTCTGAGGGGAGGAAGCGGCACGGCTACCTACACCAGGGCTTCCGACTTCCGGGCAGGACTCTTGCATACTGCTCCTATGGGAGCTGTGCTTCTTTCTCTACCTGAGCATTTTGGAGGACTCGGGAGGCTGCTGTGTCTTCATCTGCTTGCCCTGAGATGCTTCTGAAGCAGGCAGGCCCCAGACCCTTCTCCTCGCTGACCTCAGTAACAGTTTTCTGTTTCTCCCCGGGTGGAAAGTGCTCTTTCGAGAGCCCTGCGATAAGGTAGTCTCTGGTTTCTTAAGGCGATGGCTTGAAGTTTGCCAAGTGCACGCTAGAATTACTGGTTCTAGGACTTGCAATCACCTGGCTCCTTCTGGTGCTGTCCCAGCCAGAGGGTGGAAAGGAGAGGGTGTGTGCTCAGCTTCTGAATTGTCTGTCTGTGTCACCGTCACATCACCCTTCCTGTAGACCGATGACCGTCTCAGATGGTTATAATTTTTCCCTGAAGAATTTCACTCACCAAAATAAAAGGCTATATGCTATTTGTTTGACTATTCCCATTTTAAAATTTTACCTCCTCCATCAACTGGATATGCCATTAACAATCAAAGTCAGATTTAATGACGAGGAAAACAGCCTTTACATTTGCATGATGATCGGCTGCTGCCTGGAACTGCCCGCAGCTCTGCCTCCCAAATTGATCCCCTCTTCTCAGCACTGTTCCAGGTGTCCAGACCTGCGCTGACAGGCGAGAAGGTGCTAAGTGCACCGTGCCTGCACTTAGCTGCATAGCAGGGCCTCTGTGAAGTAGGTGCAGGGTCTCTGTCTTTGTGCAGAACGATTGCTGGAAGTCCTTTTTGCACACCTGTTCAAAGTGTACACTGGAGGAAGTCAGAAGAATTGAAAGGCAGAGAAAACGGGCAAGTGCATCCTGACCCCGTCTTTGCTTTGAACTTTGCCGTGTGCAGGTGGGAGGAGGCCGTGTATAGGTTCTAATGAGGACTGCCATGGAAATCATCGTTCCCCGAGATAATCAAATTGACATCTTATTTTTATAGGTTGCCCGCTGATGGCTTGTAATCTTCCAGAACATTGTTTCTGTTTCCTCTGGTTTGTGTAACACCCAAATGAACATATTGTTAATGGGGATGAATAAATTGCCAAGCTCCCATTGAATCTAATTATACGCTGGAGACTTGGTGCTCTGAATATTTCTTATTGTTTTATCTTCACAGTCTAAGTACACTTAAAATACCTGGAAATTGTTTAAAAAAAACCTCATGATGGGTCTTGTATAGGTCTTTCCATTTTCTAGTTGAAGAATCTACATCATGGAATCAGCTCATCTAAGTGTTACAGAGATGGACTAATCCCCAGTTAGGGCATCCTATTCAATTCATAAAGCATTTTATTAAATACTTACACAAAGTATTAGGTTCTACTTAATGAGAAAATATTAAGGGCATTATGGTATTTTGATCACTAGAAGCAGACGTAATTTCAGTAATTGCTTCCTGGGGAGCAACCTGAAGAATTGTCTACCCATGTTTTTACTTTACGAATGAGGGAATGGGGAAGTGGGAGTCAGATTTGGTTCATTTGAACACAGAGTCCTTTAAGCCTCCCAAGTGTGTAAACGGAGGTTTCTCTGTCCCTCCCAACCCTGCAGCTGCTTCTAAATAATCACTCAGAGGCTTAATATTAATTACAGAATGTTTGGCCTATAGTTCAGGCTTATTACTAACTGGCTCTTACATTTAAATTAACCCATTTCCATTAATCTGTGTTTTGCCATGTGTCTCATGGCTTTGCCTGTGCTCTAATACGTCTTGTTTCTTGGGCAGCTGGCTTGCTTCTCTCTTGACTCTGTCCTTCTTTCTCCCTGTATTCAGTTTGACTTTCCCAACTAGCTATATTCTGCCTTGCTGTAGGCCAAAGCCACTTTTATTATCAACCAATGAGAGCAGTATATATTCACAGCATGCAGAAGGGTTATCCCACAATACTAGTGGGTGTGCATACCCTTTGACTTGTCAGTCAGGCAGGTTCTAGAATCTCTTCATGACTGTCTGTGCAGACATTTGGAGTCTGCCACTGCTCTTTTGGGCATCATGGGCTCCTGAGAAGCGCTTGAGATTCTTGGTTTATTTCAAGCCAGGACAATAAGATGCCCTTCACAACCCCCTTCCTCTTCTTTTAAGGAGACGATTTCAAAATGCAGTGGATTTATAACATTAGTGCTAATTGACGTGATTAACTTCCAGATTAGTGAGGAAATGGGCTCAACTTTCTTTTTTAATGGAGCTAGGTCACATAAGACCATTTTCATACAAGTGTACAGCATACTTGGAATGTGTCTCCCCATTCATCACTGCCTCTCCTCCTAGTTCCTCTTTATTACTGGGAATTCGATTTTCATCAGCCTGGCGTACACTGGTTATTAGATTAAGTCAAATCATTTATATAGAGAATAGGTAACTTTTGTGACTATGGCAACAAGGTCCTCAGGTTGGATTTCTTGAGACATGCCATGGCATGATATGCAAGATGAGAATGAAGAAGTAACGAATGTGGAAAAATTGCAGATATGCATTGCAGCTGCGGAGCCAGGCTTTATATAGTAACATGTATTAGGGAATTAAATTTAAGGATCGGAGACTTACTTCTATCTATCCCTGGGACCTTCAGGGTTAGGGCATGTGGAGGTCATAGCGGTGACAGGTGAGCTGAGACTCAGACAGACAAGAGGACTTCAGGGGACTTCAGGATGGCTTCGCTTCACCACACAGTTACAAGCACCCTCCTATATTCCACAGTTCCATGTGTTTTCAGTTCATGACATGCTGTTAAGATTCCACATTCTACCGAGGGCTCTGTAGTTCAAGTCAGTGAGACATGCAAATGGGGGGGGGGCATGTGATCAGTGTGCCTGTGGCTTGGCACTATTGCGATACAGATCTCTTTATCGGCTTCACTGTGAAAAAGGACTCACCGGGATTTCAAGGTGAATCAACAGAGGCTGTGGATTAAAATTATGGAGAAAACTTTCTCAGCTTATGTAACCGTTGGATTTGGCATCACGGAGGAAATGCCAGAAGTCTCATATTTTCAAAGAACCGAAGTGGAGCGAATCATTTGCACTTCCTGGCAGTTCAGGCCAGAAACAACACCACCGTAAAATGCTGGATGGTGTTTGGGCCATCTACCCACTCTCACCGAGAAAAATACTTTATCAAGGAGAAATCCAGTTGCCACTTCAATGTAACCGTCCAAAGCGTACAATGTAATGGCTTGGGTATCTTTAGCAGATGTGTGATTATCACCATTAGGGTTTTTAGAAATAAAGTTATTTTTGTCGTCCCATAAAAGAAAGCCTATTCCTTTCCTCCCAGTCTGTCCTCATGCCACCTCTGTGGGTGTCTTAGTCCCTTGTCTATTGCTGTGACAAAACACCATGACCAAGGCAACTTAGAGAAGAAAAGGGTTTGTCTGGGCTGAGCATTCCAGAGGGCATTGTAGTTAGGAGTTCGATGGCTGTGATACCATGGCTACAACCAAAGGAGCTCGGGGAGGAAAGGATTCATTTCGTCTTATGTTTCTAGGTAATAACCCATCACAGAGGGTAATCAGGGCAGATGCTCAAGCAGGGCTGGATACTAGAGAAACCTGGAAGAGGTCTCGCTCCCCTTGGCTTGCTCAGCTTACTTTCTTTTCTTTCTTTTTTTTTTTTTTTTTTTTTTTTTTTTTTTTTTTTTTTTTTTTTTTTTTTTGGTTTTTTGAGACAGGGTTTCTCTGCAGCTTTTTTAGAGCCTGTCCTGGAACTAGCTCTTGTAGACCAGGCTGGCCTCGAACTCACAGAAATCCGCCTGCCTCTGCCTCCCGCGTGCTGGGATTAAAGGCGTGCGCCACCACCGCCTGGCTTCAGCTTACTTTCTTACAACACCCAGGATCACCAGCCTAGGGGGGGCATCGCCCACATTGGTTTTGGCCCTTCTGCATAACCATCAAACAGGAAGTACACCCCGGGTTTTGTCTCCATTGAGGTTTCCTCTTCCCAGATGACTCCAGCTTGTGCTGAGGTGACATAAAAACTAGCCAGCCCAGAGGGATGAGTCCCTCACCGTTAGAGAACGGAAGGGTTGTGGCAGGTCAGCGTGCTGGCTAGACCTGGAAGATGGGAGCTTACATCTTGCTCTGTAACCGGAAACAGAGAGCAAGTTGGGAATGGCAGGCACGTGGCTTTTGGAACTTCAATGTTAGTGGTACACTTCCTCTGGCAAGGCCACAGCTATAGTAAAGATGATGAAGAAGATGATGATGATGAAGATGATGGTGATGATGATGATGATGAAGACGATGATGATGGTGATAAAAACAGCATGGCTCTCCCATAAAAACATACACACTGATGGATGGAATAGAATTGAGGACCCACATATAAGCACACGCTTAGAGCCACCTGATTTTTTTTCTTTAACCAAGACGCCAACAATATCCATTAGAGAAAACCCAGCATCTTCAACAAATAGTGCTGGTCAAGCCGGATAACTACATGCAGAAGAACGGAACTTGAACCTTATCTCTCATGCTGAACAAAAAGTCAATTTCAAATGGATCAAGCACCTACCAGTAATGTCTCATTCACCGACTGTAACAGAAGAGGATGTGGAGACGATGCTTGAGCTCACTGACATAGGAAAGGACTTTCGCAAATGGTACCCAAATTGTGCAGGCATTAGGGCCAACACTGATTAAATGGGACCTCATGAAGAGAAAAGCTTCTGGATGGCAAAGGACATCATCATTCTTGTCAAGAGGCAGCCTAAATGGTAGGAAAAAAAAAATCACTAGCTGTCCATATGTGGTAGTTTGGATATAATTGGTCCCCCATAAACTCATAGGGAGTGGCACGATTAGGAGGTGTGGCTTTATTGGAGTAGGTGTGGCCTTATTTGAGGAAGTGTGTCACTGTGGGGCTTTGAGGTCTCTTATTCTCAGGCTACTTCCAGTGACTCAGGGCATCTCCTGTTGCCTTCTGATCAAGATGTAGCCAGCACCATGTCTGCCTGCATGCCTCCATGCTCCCCTCCATGATGGTACTGGACTGAACCTCTGAAACTGTAAGTGGGCTGCTCCAATTAAATGTTTTCCTTTTAAGAGTTGCCATGGCCACGGCGTCTCTCCACACCAAAATAAACCCCAAGACACCATCTGACAGAAAATGGTTATGGAGAATATACAAATCACTCTGAAATTTAAAGTTCAACAGAACTACCCAGTTAAAAAAATGGGGTGTAGAACTAAACAGAGAGATCGCAAAAGAAGAAACACAAATGGCTGAGAAGCTATTTTTTATGTTCAGCATCGTTAGTCACCAGGGAAATGTAAATTAAAAACTACTTTGAGATCTCACCTTACCACAGACACAATGGCTACAATCCAAACAACGAATGATTAGAAATGCTTCCTTGGATGTAGGCAAAGGGGAACACTTACTCACTGCTGGTGGGAGTGCAAACTGGCATAATCTCCATGGAAAGGAAGTGTGGATGCACCTTCAAAAGCTGGAAATACGTCTACTCCAGGGTCTAGCTGTACCATTCTCGGGCATGTGTCCAAAGGGCTCTGTGTCCTAATATGTAGAAAACGGCTTCACCCTTATGCATTACGGCTCTGTTCATACTAGTTACAGCCGAGATGGCCGTCAGCTGATGCGTGGATAATGAAAACATGGTGCATTTACACAATGGAATGTTTGACAAACTATTCCATTAACAAAATGAAATTATGAAATTTGCAAGTAAATGGATGGAGCTGGGAGCAGTCGTTCTGAGTGAGGTAACCCAGACTCAGAAAGACAAACATCCCCATGTTTCCTTTCATCGGTGGGTGCTACTTGGAGAGATCAAGAATTACTAAGGGACCATAGGGACAGTTTCTAGGGAGTGGAGCTGGAGAGCAGGGGGTTAAAGTGGAGATTAGCTGTCACCAGTGGAACCAGCTAGCAGTCTTCCTCCCTCCCTGCTCCCTCCCTTCTTCCTTCTCTCTTTCCCTCCCTTGAAACTTAGGTTTCAGCTGGCATGCGCTGGCCTTCATTTCTAATTCTGAAGGTCTCTTTTCAGAATGGCCAAAGAGGCATTGAGAATTTATATTACATTGAGAACACAGTTACTACAAACTCACACCCCTACACACACACACACACACACACACACACACACACACACACACACACACACAGGCACTGAAGTTAAAAGAGAAAAACATACCAAGGGAGGAACTGGAGCAGTGGGCAGAGCAGAGCAGGGTGACTCACACATCCTTGCCTGTAAATGCCGAGGACCGAGGGAGAGAAGATGAGGACAAATGTTTTAAAGGAAGTCTTCATGTTTTACTCCCTGACTGGAAAGGCAAATATTTTACAGATGTCTCTGCGGTGGCAATTTTTTTTTAAGAAAACAAAACACAAAAGAAGGGGACACGTTTGTCTTCTATAAAGCAGAGGTGTCCCTTTGGAGCAGGACCCAGGTACAGAGGAGAGGTCTTCTGTCTGTGCAGCAATGTGCAGGCACAGGGAGGTAAGGGCAGAGGGCCTGCTATCTAAAGCTGTGAGCTAAACAATGCCAACCGGAAACAGGGGAGTCCTGGTTCTGTGGCTACCAGCTGCTCCTTGCTCCCTAGGACAAGGTCTAGCCCCACCCCCTCCATCTCCTTGGCCTGACCGCAGAATGGCTGGCGACTTTATTTCAGAAACCCGTGTTTTTTGAGAAACCACTTAATGAAGTTCTGATTTGCCTGTGAAGCTGTCATACTTGGTGGGGTTTCCCTCAGTGGATGTGTTTTGTGTGGGTTTCTGGAAAGAGGCCTTACCCCCCACCGGCAGGCTCTGAAAACGTGCCAGAGAGCGCCACATTTGTGTCTTGCTTTTCTAAGCACTGCGGATTTGAGGTTTTGTTTTAGATATCCGTTTGACTTGGACTTCTGTTTGCTTTTGGATTTTTTTCTTTTTCTTTCTCCTTTCTTTTCTTTTTCTTTTTTTCCTTAGCAATGGCCTCCTAAGATGACCCTTCTACTTTTAAATGCCCAATGCCTATTACCACCTGATTCTGCTGATTCTGCTGTGGGGTAAATCTCGGTGTTCAGTAGACTGCTGGACCATTTTTTTTCACCTTTCAGTGCTGTGTGATCATTTTACTGAGTGCCCAGATAAAAAGAGGGTTGAGGGTATATATAGTTCAATGACAGAGCACTTCTCTATCCTGTCCCATGTCCTAGGGTCCATTCCTAGTACCCAAATACACAAATAATAAATAAGTAAATAAATAACCACTGCAGTTCAGGAGAGAGATGGAAGGAAAACCCCTTCCCCATCTTTTAAAGGAAGAGCTCGAACTTGGATGTTCACCTGGTCAGGTACTGGTCCCAGGAGGCAGTGTTGATTACCAGGGAAGGCCTGGTCTATAGGAGGGGATAAACATTTGATGGATTTGGGCCTGTAATAAGGATGGGGTTTGGATTGGTTAGATTTTTGTCAACTTGACAGAAATACTTGAGGACCAAGACATAGAAACTTCTATCAGACCTACCCATGGGCATGCCTTTGGGGGCATTTTCTTGACTGATATGGAAAGTCCCAGCCCAATAGGGGAGTGCCACCCCTGGGCAGGTGGTCCTATGTGGTATAAAAGAGCAAACTGAACAAGCCAGTTAGCATTGTTCCTTCATGGTCTCTGCTTCAATTCCTGCCTCGAACTCCTGTCCTGGCTTCCTTAATTGATGGGCCATGTTATGGGAGGAAAAGTCAAGCAAACACTTTCCTTCCCAAGATGGTTTTGGTTAATGATTTACAGACCAGAGTGGCTGCTGCAGAGGTCTACTCGCCGTTGGTGGACGCAATCCCTAGGAGGCTGAAGTCATTAGACCCTGTGGGGCTGGCTCCTCTCAGGGTTATTCAGGAGGTGAGCCCAAAGGCCGATAGTTGCAGTCTCTAGGTACCTTCCACAGTGCACTTAGAGGTCCCACTTGATTCCAAGGGCCCCAGGGACTCTAAATGGCATTGGCAGCATGTGTTGTGTGTGGAAACAAATCGAAGATTCAGCAATCCAGTCCCTTGGAGATCAAAGCTCCACGTGGCTATGAGATTTATGGCTCTAAAGAATAGATTTCCTACAGAAGCAAACAGGAACTGCTCTCAACACTAATGGGGCAACCGGCCTTCAGCTGTGGCTCAGGCCAGGCAGGTTTGGAAGAGGGGCATGGTGTGCTGTCTGCAGAATGTCTGTGTGTCCACCGTACACGGATGGACAGCAGTTGTTTCTGTTTTATATGTTGATTAGCTCTTAGACACTCGCTAGTTTGGGAGGCTGGAGGTCTAAGATGAAGGTGCCTACAGACTCCGTTGTCAGCAAGGGCCCTCACTCAGGTTTGCAGATAGCTGCCCTCTTGCCCTGCTTTTAAGATGGTTTTCCTGTGTCCCTTATTATAAGGACACTGATAGTATTCCCAAGAATCTCCCTCATGACCCCATCACCTCCTAAAAGCCCCTATGAATACTGTCACCATGGGGCTGAGGGCTTCAAGAGAGAACTTTGGTGGAGGAAGCTCAACCAAACACGAGTCCGTCGTACCAGCCCTATAGTGTGTGTCTCTAATAGGGGATATTAGCAAGGTTTTGTTACCACAGCAGCTGAGGAGCATGGTGCTTCTGGTTAGCACAGAGAGGCCAGGGATGCTGCCAAACATCCTAGAGTGTACAGCACAGCCCCTACCTCAGCAATAGCACCAGTGATAGAGGTGACCATGGCCTGGCCACCTGGTGAGGTGGAAGAAGGATTGTTAGTTTATTTGTACACATTCTTACAATGACTGTTGGGATAAACTTTTGACAGATGACATGAGGGGAAAAAAAATCAAACTTCAGAGCATCCATTAGCAGAGGCTGTATGGGGATGGCGATGCTCTCTGCCGGTGGAGTCAGATTTGTGGAAAGACATTTGCGGTTAGTGCCTCAGGCATGGCTGTCTTTGCAGCCCCCGACTGCAGAACTTAACACCAACAGATTCCTTTTCTCACATAACCCACGGATTTCCTTTATCTGTCTCATCTTTGTGGCTTTTCCTCTGTCTCTCTCAGGGACACCACATCCCTCCTGGTCTCCTTGGGTGTGGCTCTATCATCTATTTCTGGTATAATTATAATTCTTAGTTGTGTATTTTCTTTCTGTGTCCATTGGGCTATGACTGTTCGTGTTCTTAATATATGTGGGTAGTTGAGGAGTAGTCATGATGGTCATTTGTTCCCCAGGATCTTCATGGAGGTGGTGATTTATTCTTAGAAGCCTGATCTTGCTTCAGAGCGCAGCATACAGAGCCCGAGACCCGACTCTATAGTCCTGTGCTGGGAAAATGGCTATCACACAGTTCCTTGGGTAGGAACTTTCCCTCCCCAGTTCTCAGTTTCTTCTTCTGGAATACCCACATGGCAACATTTACCTCTGAGGCTTCAGACGTCTTGCAAAGATGGAAGGGAGCTCTCAGGGAAGAATAGTCTTCATTGCAGGATTCATGGAATGCGAGACAGCATGGCTCATTAGTGGTTTCCAATCCCAGTAGGCATGTTTGAGCGTAGGTTACACGGAGGGGATGAAGGCAGCATTTTACCATACTGTATAAAGGGGACCGCGTCTTGTCCTGACATGTCTTAGGGACACAGTTGGCTGATATGCTGTGGAAATTAGAAAAATTAGACGGTCCTGGGGCACATCAGCTCCATCCAGCCTGGAGCCCCATGCTGTTGACTTGGCTCGGTTGGGAGGCTATCCGCCCTCCTGCCTGCTCCCTGGCCTTGGCACATGGCGAGGGTGGTGTGTCCACAGGAGGGAATGATGTAGGACCCCAGAGCACCTCTTCACGGAGCAGAAGGATGGTATCTTGAGGAGATTTACCACATAGCTGTTTTTACACAGTTGTGAGTTGCTTCCTTGCATGGACACCACAGACAGTAAAATAAGTATAGAGGTGCTTTCTGGTCATCAGTGCCCCCCTGTGGCGAGAAGGGTGACCACGCTACTCACCCAGTACCTTCTACTTCTGTACCCCCAAATCCTCTCGTGCCTACCCCTAAACAATAGAGTCCTTCCCTCATACCTCCCGTGAAGCTGTCCCTGGCCTTCTTTCCCTGTGTATGCCTAGACTCTGGGAACATTTTTTTTTTTTTTTTTTTTTTTTTTGCTTTTGTGTTGCTTTCCTTCTCTTGACCATGGCTTATTTTTTTCCATGGCCCATAAACTTCTTGAGAGCAGCCTCCCCTGTGCACTGCCACAGCCCTGCCTTCTGGGTGGTATCACAGCAAGTGTTTTATGTACATAAAGAGGCTCTGTGTATATAAACCACAATAGTCCACATCTTTACTTTTGCAATGTCATGCAAAAATAGTCTTTAGTTATTGTCAAGGTCAGTCTTCAAGAAGAAAGAAATCCATCTGGCAACTGTGTCTTCTTGGACCCCGACTCTGACTTTGTCTTATCTGCTTTAACCTTTCATATCATTCTCTGTCTTTCATGGGCGTCAGTGAAGTTAATTTTGCAGATGGCATTGCTCCCTCGGTAAAATAGTCCCACCTCACTAAAGACCAAGGATGCTCCTGTCCAGTATTATCGTTACTTCTAAGTGGAATTTCTTAAGAAGGTTATTAAAATAATTCAATTGATTTCAAATACCAGTCCACTTTGAGTTTCGCTGTATTTTTGTTTGTTTGTTTGTTTGCTGTTTGTTTTTCTGTCTTAGAGAAGTGGTGAAAACCAGATTGATTCCTTGCTGTTAGCCAATGCCCTTCATTTTTCCCAGGGTTTCTCAACATCTGCAAACTATTCAAATGCACATAAAGGTGCAGAAGAAAATCCTTGGCTTATGAGTGCTTAGGAGGGTGCAAAAGCGACGCAGATTTCAAGCGGAATTACTCCAAATTTTGACTTTTGATATTTTCCTGGGCAAGTCCCACAGAGTGTCACCTTCTGTTTTGATGCTGGATAGCACCCATGAGTCAGAGCGTCCAGAAAACCCTGCTTCTGGACTCGGAAATAGCCAGCACACTAGTGTGCACTGGGGACTGTGAACCACGGAGGGTGTGTGAAGGTCCCATGTGTTCGGTGTGCATTTGACCCAGGGTAATTGGTACCCTAGGACCAATTGAGGACCCACGTTAGCTGTGTCGCGTCTCAGCTCCACCTTTTCCAAGCTCTGACCACAAACCTGCTTTCTGTCGAGTCCTCACAGCAGGCAGATGCCACAGTGCGAGTAAGAGTCACCGTTCTACAGGGCTCCTGGATTTTGTTTCTCAAGGCTGTTTCAGTTCTTTGAAAAGACCGGGTCATTTTTTAAGTTAAACTGTCTTACTTTCTGGATTTTTTGGGTCATTGCTTTGGGCTGTCATTAGACTTATTTCTTAGTTTCTTACACTTTCTATAGTATCAGCCGGGGTTAAAGTAAACCCCTGTCCTGTCCCAGTTATGTTGGAAGCCTACCTTTGCGGTAGAAAACGGAAGTGACCACGGATGGTCACGCGGAAAATAAACGCCGAGAGTGGAGAAGGGCAGGTTTCCCAGACAGCAGAGAGCTGCAGTGCAGGCTTTGTTGGGACCAGTTAGGCAGCTGTCACCTTGTGAGTGCTGCGGGGGGGCAGGTATGTGACAGTCTCTCAGCAGGACACCATGCTTGAAGGGCAGGAAGGCAGCACCCTGCCTTGTGGCCTTCCTAAATGCCCATCTAAGATGTCTGTGAGAGTCAGAGATAATAATAAGACTCTGTACCTGTGTGTGTGTGTGTCTGTGCACACATGCATGCTCATGCTTACTTGTGTGCATGTGTGTGTGCATGTGTGCTTGCAGGTGTGTTTGACTTAGGATATACATGTGTGCTTTCGTGTGTGTGTGTGTGTTTATGTGCATATGTGCTTTCTGCTGTGTTTGACTGAGGGTATGTGTGTGTACTTTCATGTGCATGTGTGTGTGTGCATGTGTGCTTGCAGGTGTGTTTGACTTACGGTATGTGTGAATGCTTTTGTGTGTGTGTGTATGTACATGTGTGCTTGCAGGTGTGTTCGACTTAGGGTATGTGTGCATGCTTTTATGTGTGTGTGTGTGTGTGTGTGTGTGTGCATGTGTGCTTGCAGGTGTGTTTGACTTAGGGTATGTGTACGTGTGTGTGTGTGTGTATGTGTGTGTGTGTGTGTGTGTGTGTAAAACTCTTCTGACTCTGGGGTTGAAATTCTCCACTCTCCATTTTTCCATAGAAATGAACTGTAAGGTTATGAATTACTTGTTGATTAAAAGGGGGAGGAGTAGGAATGCATTTGTGCCCCTTTCGTGCCATCCCCGGAGTTATCACAGTTACTCTTCACACGTGTTCTAGGGTTGAAGAGCAGCCTAGAGCCCTGGCGAACAGTAGCGTGCACTCCTGAGATGGCCCTTCCCGCTCTTTTGGGTTTCACTGGGAATTACAAGTATGTGTGTGGGTGGCCCAGATAGCACCTCCTCCCTGGAGATTCTCCTTGGTGTGAAATATTCTGGGCACTTGGCCGAGTATTTTTAACTACGGGATCTGTGGGAAAGGGACACATAGTTGTTTAGCTCTGACACTGGCTGTTCGGTCACCAAATATCAGTTAATAAGTTCATCCCTACGTCCTGTCTGTAGGACCTTGTGTTCTTGTCTGTGTTAGTAAGTCTCTCCGACATGGCTGGCGAATTACACGTGGGCACACATGTACTGGGCTGCAATCTGCATGAGCTGCACCTGCAGGAAGTGAGCGTGGCGGATAAACCCTCGGGCGGCCCTGGAGAACCTGTCCTGGCTCATTTGGAAGCACGGGCTGATGGAAGTAGGCAGGTGTGGAAAGGAAGGCTACGTGCGGTGGTAGACAATGACACACGCAAGGGTGACGGTGTGATGGTGGCAGAAGCCTGGCGTCATGGTTCATGATCATCCTGTCATCCTGGGCAAACAGGGGACCCTGTTGACATTGGTTCATTTTTATGCATGGCAACAACCCCTTATCTCTGGGTGATGTTGGCATGGATAGTCATTAAAATAAGCTATGTCTGATTAAATAATTGATCTCTACTGTATGCCAATCTAAAGAAGTCTTCTATGTTCCTTTTCTTCCAGGGGAAAGGAAGCTGGTTGCCATGGAAATGGCATAGGGAATAGGGACAAGCAGGAAATCTTAGCAGGTTTGCATTTGGAAATATTTGTGACGTAGCTAACTGTGTATGTAATAATGTTATATAGCAGAGCCATCGGCCTTTGGAAGGATGTATGTCAGAGGCTTTGATGGGAAGGCATTTTTATTAGAAGCACAATTTTGGTTATTTTAGTATTTGTGAGTTATATTAAGATATCAAATCTGTGGACCATAAAGATGCAATAGAATCCTATAATTGTTTCCAGAATGCAGTTGGTGTATGACATCACCAGTCACATAGAGAATATAGAAAGTTGTTTTCATCTGGAAAGAAAGCGCATGTGCAGGAAGACGTCTTTCCCGGATTGAGTACTTAATAAGCTAGCATCACCTGCACCCTGACTAGTGACCACTTTGCTCACTGTCAGTGGGACCATTTTTCCGTTTACTGAACTATATCACACACTGTGGGGGAGCAGCTTAACAGAGCGACTCCCATTTCCATCTCTTCCCACTTCCCCTCAGTTGTTTTCAAATTCCTTAAAAAAAAACATGCAGTTAAGAATATTCTCTTTGACACAGTAGAGACAAGTATAACATTTTGGTCCAGTAACATAGCCAGGGTCCGGATTCCACTGAGACTCAGATTTGCTGGTCTCCCTGCCCCTCGCCTTTGGGATGTTCTCCCAGTCCCAGCTTGGAAAAAAGAGAGAGAAAAAAAGAATATTCTCTTCCTCCATTTTAGAATTCTGATGGGATTTCAAAGAAAAGAGAAACTTCCCTGTGAGTCTTATGGAATTTAACAAGTCATTATATTTATTGAATGCTTGTGTTAGCACTGTACTGACCATCAAGGGGGTCATGGACCAGTTCAGGCTCTTCTGAAATGCTGTGTGAGTTTTCTACAGTGCTGAAGTCGTTCCCTGGACAGAGCTGAGGTTTCAGTGCTATATAGTCTGTGTCTCTGTCTGTCTGTCTCCCTCTCTTCCTGTTTCTCCCCTCCCCCTACCAGGCCCCATCTCTCTCTGGCTAGAACCCCATGTGTGCTAAGTAAGTTCTTAACAGATAAGGCATACCCTCAACCTCATGTCCCATCTTGTAGTAAGTAGATGGAGGACGGTTGTGACTCTGTAGATGCTCCTGCCATCTAGAAGAGGATATAGTCCTGTTCCGGAATCTGACACGGGTGTGTTGACCAATAGAACACAGCAGATATGACTTTGCCAACTCCCGGGCTTCGGTCTTCCGAGACTGGCAGCTTTTACTTCCTGCCTCTTGGAGCCCACTCATTGTGTAAGTGTCTGTAGGCAGCTCTGTGGACAGGAGCCCAGGCTTTCAGGTGCCTGTATCAGTGAAGTCTCTTGTGAGTCATGTCTTGGAAGGGGAACTGCCAACTCCATCCGAATCACCCATCTGTTCCCATAGAGAGCAGAGGCAAGCTTCATGCCACACTCAGTGGAAGTTGCATGTTTGTGGCTGGGTCTGTAGCTCAGTGTTAGAAGATCCACAAGACCCTGTGTTGGAGCCTGAGCATATTAAAAATGTTGCATAGTCATAAGCCACCAGGTGACTCCTGTCTGCACTAAGTGTTGAGCCGTTTGTGAGGCAGCAGTAAGTAACTAGTGCTCTGTTTCTCCCGTAACTCTACCCCGCTGCTCTGGAAATATGCAGAGGTTTTTACGGTCCTTGTCAAAGGAACAAAGCCAAGGAATCCACCTGTTGAGCTGATGTGTCAAGGATGAGATGACTCTTTGGAAAAAGGCAGACTTAGGATCCTTCTCTCTGACCTGTTGGAAAAGATCGTTAAAGAGGGTGTGTATGTTGTCTATGGGTTTTTATTGTTGCAAAGAGACACAATGACTCTGGCAACTCTTATAAAGGAAAACATTTAATTGGGGTGGATTGCTTATAGTTCAGAGGGTCAGTCCATTATCATTATGGTGGGACATGGCGGTGTGCAGGCAGACATGGTGCTGGAGAAGGAGCTGAGAGTCCATCATCTTGCAGGCAACAGGAAGTAGACTGAGCATCACACTGAGTGAAGCTTCAGCAAAAGAAACCTCACAGCCCGCCCCCACAGTAACACACTTCCTCTAACAAAGCCACACCCACTTCAGCAAGGCCATACTTCCTAATAGTGCCACTCCCTTTGGGGCCATTTTCTTTCAGACCTCCACAGATGGACGCAAAGGGGCTATGGGAATTAAGCCATGGACTCAGGTGCCTTTTGCAGAAGGATGGTGTGGTCTTCGGAAACTCAGCCTGGGCAGGACATGCCCAGGGTGAACAGCGCTAGCTAGCCATGTCCACTGATTAAGCCCTTCTCTGCTCCTGGCTGCTTTAAGTTGGAGGATGGGCATAAACAATATTCTTAGTATGCTCGTCTAGGGTTCTGTGTTTCCTTGGCAACCTGCACGAAGCTCAAAGCCAGTGCTTTCTGTGGGGGACCTGTCTCCATGCTGTGTTCTATGGGTCTCCTGGGCATCTTAGTTGTGCACTGGAGGCCTGGATTTTAAAGTGCTTTGGCATCATAGACTATGTCCGGGATACATGTAAACTGAGAGGCCATCAATTCAGATGATAACCTCATGCCTGGTCCTGCGCCAGTGACTTTGGTGGCCACAGCCAAGTTTTTATCAGCCTCTGTAGTATATTGGCAAATGTTTAAGTGTTAGATTTCTGGGGAAACAATATCTGCTTGTTAGCATTTGCTTGTTTCTAGGGTATAAGCCCAGGCTATTGACATAAGGTCCCTGGTTGAATTTCGGGTTATTGTGAGCCAGCCTAGACCCGGCCTGTGGGATACTGAGAATGGTGTGGTATATTCTGAGCAGTTTCTCTTACATGCTATCTGAGGGGAGGTTCCAACCCACTGAGACCTCCTTGGTACCAACTGAGCTGGAGGTGAGAGTACAAAGTTCTTTCAACTCTTGTGTTTCTTTGGTAGCATGGAGGGCCGAGCACACATTTCACGATATAATACTATGGGTCCTGTTTTAAAATACTCAGAGAATAAATTTACAACTTTAAGCAGCTTAAAGCCACATTTCGGTGGCGTTACATACATCAGTGCTGTGTGGCCCCCAGAACTCTCCCATTCTCCCAGGCAACTTCCCACTAGACAGTAGCTCCCTGTTCCCCCTTCTCATCTAGCCTTACAAACCACCATTTGAGTTTCTGTTTCTGAATTTGTCTGTTCCGCATTCCTCACCACAGTGGAGCCCTGTGTCATTTGTGCCCTGTGTCTTTTGTCCGTTGCGACTGCCTTCTTTTGCTCCACAAAGGTCTTCAGGTTTGTCCGCAGCTTGCATCATAATTTCTTTCCTTTTAAAGAACAAATGCTTCCCGCTGAATGGATATACCATCCTTCCTCTGTCTGTCCTGCTATTGATTGACATTTATGGCTTTTTCCCACCCGTTGGCCATTGGTAGCAATGCTGCAGTACACATAGGTACACATGGATGTTTTAGCCCCACTTTGACTGCTCCTGACTATGTAGCTAGAAAACATATTCAAGATGTGTAATGTCACTGTGAAGCCCCACGTGACGAAGCGTCGGTCTTGTCTAAGATACCAATTGTGTTTCTGGGTGTTGGACTCTCTAACAAGGGCACGTCCTGTTTTGAAGGTTGTACAGCTGACGGGTTAGCATGATGGGTACTGGCGCTCATGTCGTTGGGGCCATAGGGTGGGCTGGAGTAGCCTGACATCGTCAGACTGGACACTGCGGGACTCAGAGAGCTCAGAGAAAATGGTTTCAGCTAGTAGCCCTGTAGATGGGACCCACATCTGGGCACATAGACATGCATGCTTCTTCCAGAGGGATGTGCAGATGGACGATTGTTTCTTTTGGGTTGCGTGGTTCAGGTGTGGGTGACTCAGAGTCAGTCAAATGCTCCTCCAGCAAACAGTACACACTTGAAAATGCGGGTCACTGTGAAACACTTTCTTTCTTTCTTTCTTTCTTTCTTTCTTTCTTTCTTTCTTTCTTTCTCTCTTAAGTTTAAACGTCTATTTACAATCATAGGTGGAAAACCCTGGGTTGTTGTTTGATAACTGAGAAGAAGAAAAACCTATAAATGGTAGACTGACCGCTGCCTTTCCCCTCCGGGCTTCCCTGCAGGATGTGAGTTTATTGTGCATACACAGTGTGCTCTGCCCCGCAGTGACGGTGGACATCTCTTGATCCATTTGCTTCGCTATGGTCCCCTATAAAACTCTGCCTCTCCAGTGGCTACTACACCCATTTAGGGGTGGCTATGGGGAAAACGTAGAATTAAGTAAGGTCAATGAAAGTCTAGTTCTGTGTGTGGCCTGCAGCTGGTGAAGGCTGATATTTGGCCACAGGAGGAGGAGGAGATGACTGTGGTGGCACGTTAAGTGGGAAGAAATGCTCCACCACCGGCAGCCAGCATTGATTATGCCTGGGGCTTGTTTAACGTCTTCATTAATAAATGCCAGAAGCAACAGTAAACAGCTATTTAATAAAATGAGACTAAATAGGGAGGTTTTAAAGAGCAGGAATGGTAGCCCTCCGAAGACATTAGAAGTAGAAGAGCGGAAAGCCTGGGGGGCTCATGGAAAAGAAAGACAGAAGGGCACAACCGGCAAGGAGAGGGAGCATGGTAGGACCATCAAGGAGAGCGCAGAGCAGGGTGATAGGGAGGGCCTGATGCAGGAACACAAACGATTCTCTTCATTTCTCCAGCAGTCTGGCTACCTCTTCTCAGAACCCTGAACATGAATTCGTAGCATCCGACAGACAGTTTGCTGAGCACCTGCTGCGGTGCAGCTGGACCAGTGTCGCAGCAATCCAGCAGCTGTGGGGGTGTGGAGGGGACATCAGACATGCCGTGGTTGGTGCAGCTTGCCCAGGGCTGGCAGGATCACATCCCTGGGAGAGCTGGGGCTTTTCAGCTTCTGCAGGTTCTTCAGGTGCCAGCCACTGGTGCCTGACATAGAACCTGCTTCCTCCTCTTGGCTTTCATTCTTTCCAAGCCCACGAAGTAAGGCTGCTCAGACAAAACTAAACAGATGTCTTACTCTAGAAGAGGAGAAACTAGCTTAATGAGGGAGGGGCCGTTTCAATTGAACTGCAATATGTATAGTTGTTCTGGCTGCTTTTAGCTAATTCTGACACACACACACACACACACACAAATACTAGAAAAAGACCCACAAAGAATGTTTCAGGTTAATATTTCTTATGAATATGGATGCAAAAATTAATTTAGAATTCTAAGGAGAAAACAAGGCTTCTTGAGTTCTCAAAGGCAACTGTGAACACTGTAGTGTTTGCTGGGCTTAATTGAGTCACCCAGAAGACTGGGCATAACTTGATGTGAGGCTGGAGAAGTGGGGGCAGGAATGAGCCTCTCTGGTGACTGCCGTACCTGCAAAACAGGTGTCTACAGCTCTCCTGCTTGGTTTGAGGTCAGATCGTCTGTAGGTCAGACCCAGCCTGACCTTGAACTCAGGATGCTCCTTCCTCAGCCTCCTTAGTGCCACAGTTGTAGGTTTGAGCCACCATGCTGGTTAGATCCTCTCCTGTTGGTTATTGGATTCTGTGGTCACTGGGTCTCCAGCATGGGAACCTTACATCTGGTGAAGACTTTTAGAATTCTGGCTTGGGTGCTCTTCAGCGAGTGAGCATGACTGCTCCCTCCTGTTTGCCTTCTAGTGGAGCTGAACATGGCCATTCTTGCACACTCTGAGGGGAGGGGCTACTGCTGTGTTCCAACCTCCTAGAAGGTTCTGGAAAGTTCTGGTCTGTGTGAGTCAAAGGGCTTTGACAGAGAGACCTAGGCTGCCTGAGCTACAAAGAGTAGACTTTATACACCTCACGTGGATGCTCACTTTATCATGGTATGGTTATCATAATCATAAAGGCTGGTTTTGTGGCGCTCCATGCCGCATCTCAACTAGACTTTTCTTGTCTAAGTGGAGAAGAGACACTGCCTTCCCTTGTTACTTTTGCAGTCTTGGCTCCAGGCTCTCCTGGTCATAGCTGTGGGTTCTTGGCAAGCCAGCATACCTTCATTCTAGCCTGGTCCTCCTAGCCCCATGAAGCTTAGCTTCACATAATCCCCAGTCATGACTGTTGCACAAATGACCTCCGAGAGCAGAGGGCAGGGAAGGCTGCAGCGTGCTGGGGTGGGTGCTCAGCCTTGGTCTTTGGGTCTGCTTCCTCCGATTGTTATGATCTGCTCACAGGTGTGGTTCGGGAAGGCTGATCTCTGTCCCAACCATACTGGGTTGGGACATACTCTTCTATGGGTCACCCACCTATGACCTATCTAATATTCATTTTTAAAGCTTTTCATGAGGAGGGAAAATATAGTAGAAAAAGAAATGTGGCAATATCGTTTCTATGGAAAGAGGAAACCAGGATAGGTTTGCAATATAGTTTCTGTAGAAGGGGGGAACCAGGATGGGTTTTCTCAGGATAGAGAGATCAAAAGAGGTCACATAGCTCTAGAAGGACCCTGGATGTTGTCAAGCGACCCCTGTGAGGGTCTAAACCTCCACCCTTGGCAGCCCCTGTATGCAGGAAGATCTCAGCCGGGGCTTGCCACATGAGGAGCTCACTCAGAGCAGAACCTTCTGGTCCCCCAGCTAGGAGCATGCGAAAACATTTTCCTCCAGGGCCTCCACCTATCACCACAGTGTAGGCTTCTTGAATTTGCTTTGATGGACAGGATGGTCTAGAAGATGAGGCAAAGCCCACAGCAGGGTGAGCATGGTTCTGACAAAATCATTCAGAGATCTGGGGAAGCTGAATGGATACCGGAAGTTGTTGGACTTTTCTGTTCCACCCTTTAGAATGCCTCATCTGGCCTCCCCAGTTTCCAAAGAGAGCTTCAGCTGGGTCACTCCTTTGGAATGACGCAAAAGGGACATCACATGGAATTTCCGCAGAATTCTTGCCCATTTCTTCTGTCTCACCAATTTACCAGTTTTTTTTTCCTTTGATTTGAAATATGGTCTTCAAACTTAGGTGGAGGAGGGGAACCAGAAACAGTCTTACAGTGAAAAATATTAGGATTAAGGCAAATGAACTTCAGTTCCTGTTTCTGTGTGGGCCCATCGGTGTGGTAGATTATTAAGCCGAGATACTAGGTCAGACGGAAGGGTGTGCATAGCAATGCCCTCCGACCACAAAACCCAGGGAAAGTGTTTTCATCTCCTTGTCAGAATGCATCACTTCCCCTTGTGGTCAAAAAAGCAACCTCAAACTAAACAGCACAGGCTCCTAATGCTAGACATCTTGTCCTCGAGGTGAAAGTGAAAATAGCTCCGTGATAGAACTCGATGATATTTTTATTCTATGCCTCCTTTTTTTTTTTTTTGCTAAAAACAAATTTAGATTATTTATCAAAAAAAAAAAAAAGAAAAGAAAAGCTCCTCCCCCATCAACAATGCACTTAGGAAGATGGAGGCGGAGGAGTGAAGAGCACAGGGACACATGGGACTAGACGGGTTAAACGGAGGTAAGGGGACTTGATTGTGTCACAACCATTTCCTGAAGAGCAAGTTTACAGCCAAAGCAAAGGGGTCCAAGTGACTGCGTTTTTCAAGCTGCAGATGTCTTTCCAGTGTTTGGCAAACACTGCGCCCCTTGCTTCTAATTCTACCAGACGTTCAATCAGCACCAATCAGCACCTTCGTAGTTACCAGGAATGTTTTCGGTGGCAGGTGTTAGACTTTGCAAGCAATTCCCCCAAGGGCTTTCTGTGTCTTTGGTGAGCAGGTGTGAGAAGGTGTACTACAGACTCGTCTTTGTTCCTTGGAAGACCTTTGGGGATATGAGCAGCTCCATCTCTACAGGTTCTACATGGAACAGTTTACAGCTTTCACCAGATGTGTGGGAGTTTTCTCATACTTAGCAATTCTCAAGTTCCGGGAAGATGACCCAGGCCGAGGGCTCAGTCTCACGAGATTACCCCCAAGTAAGGTACCATAGCTTCTTTCCAACCTACCTAGAAATCGGAGGTTCCTGCAAGCCCCTTATCTCATTTGATCACTTGCTAAGATGGCTCCTGGAACTCTGAGAAGTACAGATTGATGGAGAAGACTTGTAAAGAGACCTGGCCAGGCTGAAGGGTAAGATGTGGCGGCATCTCTACTCCATAAGCACCTTTCCCATGCTGCTTAGGTGTACCACCTCTAGGCGGATAGAGGTGTCCACCAGCCTTGGAGTGGCCAAATGCCTGTCTTGTAGGGATTTTTGTTACAGAATAATCATGTACACACTATTGATTATCTGCTCACTTTCAATCCCTTTCCTCTTCTTGAAGGATAAGGGGATGTCCTCGTTAGGGTTTCTGTCCTTGTAACAGAACACCATGATGTGATGATGAAGCAACATGGGGAGGAAAGGGTGTGTCTCACTAACCCTTTCGTATCAGGCCATCGTTGAAGGAAATGAGGGCAGGAACATAAGCAGGGTAGGAACCTAGAGTCAGGAACTTAAATACAAGCCATGAAGGAATACTGCTTACTTGGCCTGCTCGGCCTGCTCGGCTTGCTGGCTTACACAGCTCAGGACCACCTGCCCAGGAGAGGCACTGCCCAAGAAAATGCCACCCACGCTTGCCGTCAGGTGAAAATTATGGAAGCATTTTCTCAGTTGAGGTTTCTTCCTCTCAGATGACCCTTGTCAAGTTGACATAAGAACTAGCCAGTCCAGTTTACCAGATGTTAGCTTGACACACAAACACACCTATAATCTTTTCTTTCTTGATTATCCACAAGATCTCAAATTAGTATTTACATCATGATACAGAGCACTCCAACTTTTAAAAGTTTTGAAATCTTTAAAAATTAAACAGGTTAAAAGTTCAGTCTTTTTAAAATATCCCAAATCCCCTTCAAAGTCCTAAGTCTCTATTGAATACCTAAAGTCTCCTTTTTTTAAAAAAAATCTGAAATCCCTCTAAAAACCCCCCAAAGTCTCTAAAACTCTAAATATCTTTAAAATTCAAAGTCTCTCTCCATTGTGAGTTCCTGTAAAATAAAAATAAGTTAAATGCTTTATTATTCAAAGAGAGAATAATCAAGGAATAATCAAAGCAAAGTCAAAGCCCAACAGTACGGAGTTGACTGTCAGACTTCTGGGACTCACTTGTGATCTTCTGGGCTCCAAACCACATGGAGTTAGGTGTACACTGTACAGCCATCTACAGCATACACAGCTTGCCTCGCAGGGCCAGGCCAGCTCTTCTCCACAGCTGCTGCTGTCCTTGGTGGTCATACTGTGGCACTGGCAACACTGCAGGTGGGCTGTACCTTCACGAATGGTCTCTTCCAGCCTCTCACGGTGCCAGCTGCTCTCCAGAACGCCTTGCTTCAAAACCAGCACCACTGGGATACTCTTACATATTGCCGCATTTGGCTGTCGGCACAAGGAGCAGCCTTGGCCCCTCTGCCTTTGGACCACAAGCTTCGGTGTGCTCACCCTGAGGAAACACTTCTCAGAAGATTTTATTTCAACGATGCTGGTCTCTTTTGAATAGCAACAGTCTCCCAGCTCCAGCTAATCAGAACCACAGATTCTTAACTCAAAACGATGAATTATCCCAATAGAGGCTTTAAGGAACTCTCAAACTTCCCTCTGAAACTTCACAAGCCAACCCTCTTCCATTTGCATGTCTCTCAAAACTCTTATCTCCTGAGCTCCCTCAGAACAGCCTGCTGAGCTCTGGAGCATGCAACAGCTTTTCTCTCTGAAGTCCAAATGCTACCACAAGCCTCCCCAAAGCGTAGAGTCAGGTCTGTTACAGTAATACCCCACAACGTTCTAGCAATTTCAGTCTAAGGTAGTGTTTTCTACGTGGTGGCAGCTTGAAAGTCATGAGAGATACACTGATAGAAGGGCCGTAGTTTCATCCTCTGGGTTGTGGAGAGTTACTGAAGCCAGTCCTGCAGCAGAGGAATTTCTGCACGGAGGCCACAAGAGAGCCCATTTCATAAAGCTGTGACAGTGGATCCTGAATCACGATGGAGTCCCCAAGATGTTGGAGGGTCCAGAGCTAGGTGACATGTGTTAGGGAGAGCTGAAGACAGGGAAGCAAACATGCCCAAGAGAGAGAAGTGTGTTGCAGATGGCAACACTGGAAGGTGGAAGCATCTCAGTCCTTTGACACAAGCCCCAGAGCTACACGATTTGGAGTTTGCCCATTGGTCAAGCTATTTCCTCGCTAAACCCCAATTTCTTCATTCTGGAATGGTAATGTATACATTGTGCCATTGTGTGATTGAGTGTGAAGCTTGCTTTAGGATTTTATCAGTGGTTACAGTTAGAGAGATTCAGACTTTCAGACAGTATTACCACTGAAAGACTATGGAGACTTTTGAAGTTGGGCCAACTACATTTTGCCTTATGATATGGCCATGAGTCTATGGTGGTCAGGGATTGAAATATGTTGGTTTGAATGTGAATGACCCCCAAAGGCTCATATGTCTGAATATTTGGTCCCTAGTTGGTAGACCTGTTTGGGAAGAATTTGGAGGTACAGCCTTGTTGGAGGAAGTGTGTTACTGGGTGTGGGCTTTGAGGTTTCAAAAGCCCATGCTATTCCCAGTATGTCCTCTGCCGAGTTCTTTCCAATTAAGATGTTACTCAGCTGTTCTAGAAACCACCAGAAACTCACCATCTGGAACCAGAAGCCCAATTAAACACCTGCTTTTGGAAGTTGCCTTGGCTGTAGTGTTGTATCACAGCAATAGAAAAGTGACCGGTACAGCCAGGGATTGAATGCCCTAAGCTTTTAATTATGGCTGACTTTTCTGGTGACTAGTCTTCTCTAGGAGCCCAGCAGGAATCACCTCATTTGAACAAACATATTCCCGACATCTAGAAAAAAATCTCAAGAGGTTGGGAGGTCTGTGTCAGAAAGAAACTAAGACCATTAACCAAATATTTGATTAGAAGACAATGGCCCCAGAGCCCCTGCTGCTTAGGAAATCAAAAGAGTTTAAGAGCTCCGTGCTGTGGACCAGCAATGATTGACAAATACATAGCTTTAAGCCATAAACTTCTTCCTTTTAACCCCTTTAAGTTTAGAATGTTTGGGAATGCCTAACAGAAACTACATGCCTCATCTCCCTACCCTGTGGTTAACACTTTACATTGGTGAGTTGGTTTGATACATTAGTTAAACCCCATTCTCTCTTTAGATATTCTTAGTTCTTTCTTAAGGTCCTGTCATGGTCCCAGGATCCCTTCCAGGACACCAATCACACAAACTCATCATACCTCCCAGGGCTCCTGTGGGCTGTGAGAGTTCTTCAGGCTGACTCTGGAGTGAGTAGGACAGGCAGATGAGGGGAATAGGAGCCTGATGAAGCAGGTTGGAGTGTGGGTCCTGGGTGGTTAAGACCGTGTTTTAAAAGCTCTCTCCCCAGTGATGTGTTTATATTTCCTAGGAACTAGCAACCCTTCCCATAAGGTCTCAGATGTTAAACTGTCAGACTATCAAAAATACCACATAGTTAATAGTGCTAGGCACTTCATATAACTATGCACACCAGTTGGAGTCCTTCGTGGTGGGATTATTTCACTTAACATAATGTCTTTAATTTAGCATAGTCAACCTGCATGTTCACTGCTTCATGTGTCAAAATGTTCTTCAATTTTAATGCTGTCTGATAGTCATTTGTGTGTGTGTGTGTATGTGTGTGTGTGTGTGTGTGTATGACTGTATATGTCTAGTCTGTGTATACCTATATCTATATAATATGCTGCCTACCCTATAATATATTTATAGTGAAGATCAAAAACATGCCACTTTATTTTTAAATTCTCAGGATGTTCTCTGGTTCATAGTGCTCCCTTTGGAGGCTCCTTCTATCTTAGCTAGGGGATGACCTACGCAGGAGAGGAGGAAAGGTCATGCTTATTTGCGGCAGAATTGTGCTAAATGGATCCAGACAAAAGGGCACTTGGTTCTATGCAATTAATACTGTTGGTCCCTACATGTCAGTATTCAGGAAGGCAGCAGAATTGGATTCTGGGATGCAATTATGGCTTGCTGTCCTTGTCTAGAGGGAGGCATTGAGTGGCCTGGCTCGCCTGAGATGGGTGACCTACATCCCCACCAGGAGCTGGGCTAGAGCCTTTTGTCGCAGGGTCAGACGGGCTGACTGTCAGGCTCAGAACATTATTATTATTTTTTTTTAATTCAGGGCAGTTTCCTGTACTAATTACTGCTCTGTCTTTTACAGCTGAGAGAAATCAGTGGGAGGATGTGGGAGCGGCAAGCTAAAGCGTGATGACATTTTGACAAATGTATTGCAATAAAAAAATGATTCCCCAAGAGAAGGCTAATACACTTATCACCGTGTTCGTGCTAGCAGCCCTAGGTGTGCGCCTGGGCTAGCCAGGCCGGTTTTCTTTCCTTGCCCTGACCTGGTCTCACCCCCACACACAGACAGGGCTTGGGTTCGCTCCCACGTGCCCCAGTGTCTCTGAATAGTTGGGGTCTCTGTGTGCTCACAGATTTCTCCCACGTGCCCCAGTGTCTCTGAAGAGTGGGAGGCCCTATGTGCTCACAGATTTCTTGGATCCCGTCTTGCTACTGTCTTCTGTGATCAGCCTTTTCCCACCATCTACTACTTAAGTGGGCTGCTTCCCTCTGCTCTGATGACATGTTGCCGAGGAGTACGTACTAATTTTAACATTAGCCAAAGTAGTTCTAGTCTGCTTCCAAGCGAACGCTCATTAAACGCAATTGTGGAGAATCTAGCATTGTTGTGTTAGATCATCTATACCTTCTTCCTCTCTTCTTCATTTTTATAATGTAAATTTTATTTTAACTGGGTTAGGTGTGTGCTGTTTAAACAGAAAACAGATTTATTGAGACATAGTTTGCCCATCATATAGCTTTTCCCCTTTGAACATTTGATCTGATAGCGTCCAGTGTGTTCATAATTATGTCTTTGTCATGTAGGTTTTAGATTTATCATACCATGCTGTGTGAACTGGCCACTTGGGATTTATTCATTCCTCAGATGTTGTATGCTTGTGTGGCCTTCACTTTTTGGCTTTAGTGGCTAAAGCCTTAATGAGTAGGTTTCTGTGTGGACTGTTTACATTTCTTATGAGTTTACATGTAGGTTCATATGTAATACTCATTTGACCTTTTGGCAGACAGCTAGACTGTCTCCAAAGTAGCTGCATAATTTTTTACATTCTTCAGCAATAAGTATGTTTTTATTAATTAAATAAAATATTTCATATTTAATTATTTATCATTATTATTTAAAATATTTTATATTTGTAAACACATATTAAAGTTACCCTAATGGGATAATTTTTGAAACTGGGAAATAGCCAGAGCAGTTTCTGAAAATATGGATTATTCAATGTGCTCAAGTTACTTCTTCATCCCTTGCTACAACCTATGTTAACATGGTGCCGGGTTGAGTTGCTGAATCTCTCTGAGCCCTGGTTTGCCTGCCGATAAATAGGAGAAGTTTTGTCTGTCCCACAGGATGCTTGTAAACAGACCCCCAAATTGTGATGTCCAATGAATGCGAGCCTTTGTCATTGTGCATAAATATGTTTTGAGTCTCTACTTCTTTTTGTCTGCTTCCTCCCTCTTTGGGAGATGGGGCAACTAGTTGTGTACTCTAGAGGAAGGGGTTCACTTAGTGGAACACAGGTGAGTCGATTTGAGGTATCCAGGGAGGCAAACCAGAGCTGCAAGGGCTGTCTCTGAATGTCCTTCATGTTGTGTCCAGGGTCACTCAGGCACTTTGGAGCTTTGCTTATCCTCTGGGGGCTCTGTTGACAATACATGATGAAACCCACACACTTTTAGCATATAATTCTGCACATTGTTTTGTTTTTCTCTTTCTTTTCTTCTTCTCTTATATGTTACATCCTGATCACAGTGCCCCCTCCCCCATCTCTCTCCTATCTCCCCTCTCCCCCAGATCCATTCCCCCTCTATCTCCCCTCAGAAAAGAGCAGGCCTCCCAGGGACATCAACCAAATATGGCATAATATGTTGCTATAGACCAGGCATAGACTATCACATCAAGGCCGGATGAGGAAACCCAGTAGGAGGAAAAGGACCCCATAAGTAGACAAAAGAGTCAGTGGTTGCCCCCATTCCTGTTGTTATGAATCCCACAATAACATCAAGCTACTCAGTTATAATACAGATGCAGAGGACCTAGATCAGACCCCTACCGGCTCCGTCATCTCTGCAAGCCCCCATGAGTCCCTGTCAATTGATCCTGTGGGCCTTGTTCTCTTGGTATCTCTGACACCTCTGGTTCCTCCAATCCTTCCCCCTCCTCTATCTCCTCCTCCTCCTCCTCCTCCTCCTCCCCCTCCTTTTCCTCCAGACTCCCTGAGGTCCACCTTATGTTTGACTGTGAGACTCTGCATCCGCTGCTATCGGATGCTGGATGAAGTCTCTCTGGTCTCTTTGATGAGGGTTTTGCTAGGCTCTTGTTCCAGGACACTTGGCAGGCAGAACAGATTGTAAGGAGGAGGTTGCATGACTGGTTTGGTGTCCCAGTCCCTCCACTTGAGGCCTTGCCTGGTTACAGAAGATGGCTGGCTCAGGCTCCGTGTCCCCCAGTTCTGCACATTTTGATAGACAGTTGGCGTGAGGTGGCATTAATGTTATCAAGGTGCGTTAGGACGATTGGTAGGAGGGCTCGCAGCTGGATGTGGGAGTTGTGGTGGCCCTGGGCCTCTAAGGCTGTTTATTTGGATTTTGCTGTTTGGCCATACCATTTGAGGGATGGAGAGGTGAACTGTGCCTATTGCGGTAAAGCATTATGCACAGTCTGTGTATCCCTTTGGATAAGTCTCAGTGGCAGTGTTCTTGCGGCTACTCTGTGTGCCTCCCCTTCAGCCCTCATTGCACTTGCTTTGCCCCTGAATGTCCTTCCTGTGCACTTGCTGGACAAATGGGGCCGAAAGGGTTCATCCAACCTCCTTTTCCCTGAGACGTAAATTGTATAGAAGAGGCTTCCGTGTCCGCTGGCCACTGTAGGAGGCTGTGGATGAGCTCCACTCTGACCTGCCTTAATAGGATTAGCCTATTCAGCTCTAAGCTGCTATGAGATAAACTGATTGCTTCCGGGGGATGCTTTTTGAGTTGCTCAGCACTTTACCCAAAAGAAAGTAAAGTCGAAGTGAAAACTAGCTCCGAGTTACTTTGTTATTTTGGACTCAGTATTTATTACTGACCAAATTCCCTGAGCTGCAGGGCAGGAGGTTTCCGAAGGGGAGGAGGCAGGAGGGAGCGCCCATGTTGTGCGGCATCTGCTTCTTAGAGAATAGGCTGATCTTCCAATGAGTCCCCAGGGCATGAACTGTATCCCACATTGAGGGTGTGAACTGTTACCTCTGCTGCCTTGCTCTGCAGAGTATGCCTGTGCAAGAGATGAGTTGAGTTTACCAGAGAGCAGGTAGACTCTTCCTGGACCAGGGCATGCTAGGAAGGCAATGATACATTTTTGTTAATGTGTTTCTGTGCTCTACTTTGTCTGTTGTGACAGTGGTTGAGACTCTATTTCCCTTGGAAACAGATTCGATTCCATGAAGCAGTCACTTGAAGAAGCATCCAGATGGGAAGATAAGAGTAAACCTCAAGGTCATTGTCACAAAGTGGTTCTGTAAGCCTGCCCCGATTTCATTCTTATTCCTCTGGCCTGGAGGGCTGCTTCCTGCCCCTAGACAGTGCTGGGTCAGTCTTTACAGGTAAGGGGACTTTACATCCCAGGTCAGAACCAAAGCTCCATAGCCCATGGTGAAACCCTGTGATGTCCTAGGCTTGCAGGTCAGTAACAAAGCCAGAGAGTAGCTGGGGGATGGGCAGAAGCCATCTAGATGAATTCCAATTGCGAAGGGTAGCCTGATTAGATTGAGGATCTACCAGAAAATCCTTCCAAAGTAAATACAACCCTGAAGACTTTCATATGAAGTTTTCATTTTAGATTTATAAGATAGATTAAAAAAGAAAGAGTGACTCCGAATACTCGCTTGACAATTTGACAGCTAGCTCAGTGTTGGGCATGCAATTTGAAATGATTTTCATGAAGCCCAACTCGATAGAAAAGTGATGGCACTTTAAAGAGGAGCAGGGTGCCATATGGTTTGTGCACCCATATTGCCCTGTGTTAAAGAATCTTACAAACCTATGTGCAGAACAGAGGCTGGGAGACAAATGAGGTACGTTATTTGTCAAACAAGATACGTTATTTATCAAACTCAGTTCTGGTGCTTTTATCTCCTCTTTAAAACAGTCTATTGTTTTGCTTATTACTGTGTGTTCTCTTTGACACTAATGGAAATAAAGTTTAGTTTTGAAGTCTTTGGGTATCGTTCTTAATGTCCTATCGATGCCTCCCTTTTCTCATGTGGAATGTTGGTCAGAGAGTTCCTGGCACCTCTGTGATTCTTCTGAGCTCCTTTCCGGTTAGCACTGTGCGTAGTTTTCACATCTCCTCTATAAGGGAGCCCTCGTTCATATGCTGGTGTTTGGAGAAAAGGGTGGGAGAAGAGGAGGTTCTGAGTGGGGATCACAGCCTGGTCTGGCATGTCCTAGGAGAGCATGTGTCTGAGATGGCCATTCTAGGTCTCTGAGAGCCAGCAGCTGTGCTCTGGATGGGTCCATGCACATCTGCTTGTCCAAGAACGCAGATCCTAGTGCCACAATGAGGAACCTATCTTTGCTCTGTGGAGCCTATTTTTCCTTGTGGAATGCTTGGCTTCATGAGAAACAGCCGGCAGCATCTTCATCCTAGAAGACGCGGGAGGACATTTGCCCCCGGAGCTGTTTAGGATTACTGTTGCTGCCACTTCAGAGCTCCTTAAACCTAGGAAGCAGTGAGCTTGTGACCCCACTCTGCTACTTCACAGGAGAGAGCCTGGTTGATGAGGCTTTTCTTTCTCTCAGACAGCCAGTCACTGGGTTTCAGTGTCACCCTTGCGCTGACCGAGTGAAGCTTCTGATCAAAGGCTGACGCTCAGGGAGGTGCCAGTGGCCCAGTGTTGTCTAGGGGGAGGCATGGCACTCTGTCCTGTGCACACAGGAACAGGGGGCAACAGGTGAAGAGCCTGTGGACAGAAGGAACCCTTCACTTGACTTTTATACTTCCAGCTATCTCTACCATGGAGAGTAAAGAGCTACAGTATATAGACAAGAGATAGATACGGGTGAATTAGATGAGTTCCCTGGGTGTGTATAGATCTAAACTGGATGTCGCTGTGGCCGTGTACCTAGGAAAATGTAGGAACTACACTTTTCTCGTGCGCTACAGAGTTCACAGTTCTGTGAGCCCAGTGAGGCTGGATCGTAGAAGCTCTTCTTTCTGCAGCGTGCCAGGCCTGGCTTGGTGCTGGGAAAAGAGCTGGGATCAGTAAGTGGAGGAGAGCAGCAGATGCTAACCCACGACAGCTCCACCTCTGTACTGACGCGTTCAGGAGCCTCTGGAAGGGAAGCTTTTATGCACCCCTTATAGCCCAAGGGATAGTTTATTCTTAAGCATTCAATGGGTTGTCTCCTAAGCCATTATTTGTTTCTTCTCACACATAAAAAAGCAGAATAAGGATAGATTTGGTGAGTTAAACTGTGGGCCCTTGCCTCCCCAATCAAGTAAACATTTTTCAGATGAAGTGAACTATACAGTTCTAAGAGGTTTCTTTGAAATCCGATGTGGGGAAAGAGAGTTATAAATGGCACTGTTTGGCAGCACAGGGCTATTTTCAAGGCATGTTTGATCGTCTAGAAGCCCAGGGAAGAAGCAGAGGCAAAGGGTGGGCAATGGTTTTAAGATCGTTCATAGATGAGAAACAGGCTTTTGGGGAAGGGACTGTCCTGCTCAACACTGCATATTAAATAGAGTGCACGGAAGAGCTGGCAGCCTATGTGCAGGCAGTGTCTTCAGGATTTCCATAGCTACCTGTGTTCATCATGGGTTTCCATAGCTACCTGTGTTCATCATGGGTTTCCATAGCTACCTGTGTTCATCATGGGTTTCCATAGCTACCTGTGTTCATCATGGGTTTCCATAGCTACCTGTGTTCATCATGGGTTTCCATAGCTACCTGCTTTCATCACTGGAGGTGTCCACACCGCAGAAGCGGCTGTACCAGTGGCTTCCAGAGTTGCAGATACACTTCCCCTGAGGCCTGGGAAAATGAATGCTGACAGGGAGGAGTCGGGACCAGACTGAGTTGCAGATTTTACTGGTCCAGGTGCCAGCAGTTGCCAGGTGGCTCTGGAATGACTCACTAGTGCCCAGAGGCTACCAGGCCCTGGCTCAGACTTCGTTCTTCATTGATGTCACATTGCATGGTGGAGTGAGCTACCCTGGAGATTTAAGTTTAGTGATGTCATTTTAAGAGAAACCTGGGTCATTTGCCCTGGTTCACTAGGTCTGTTTACTCTTCTGAACGGCCTTGGTGATACTTGGCTTTCCCCATGAGTTTATGGCATTTAACTAACTCCCCGTGTTTGTAAATCAAGCGCTTTTATCAACTGAGCTATCACTGTGGATTTGGTTTTCTTTCTTTTTTTCCCCCCCTTGAGATCTTTTTCTCATTTTCTCCAGAATCTTTTCTTCCCACCTGTACCAAAATACCCTGTACCCAGTACTGCCCTTACAGACGGCAAAAAACCTGTACCCAGTACTGTCCTTACAGATTGGTTTCCTGGCTGGACGACCCCCAGGCAGCCAGTCTTGCATGATGGAATTTCATTTCCCAGTATTTCTTTGTATAGCACCTTTAGAACACCCACGAGAACGCCAAGCTACACAACCATAACATATATGCAGAGGACCTGGCTCAGACCCGGCCAGGCACCCTGATTATCACTTCAGTCTCTGTGAGCCCCTGTGAACCCTGGGTAGTTGATTCTGTGAGCTGTGTTCTTGTGGTGTGTGTCCTTGACCCCTCTGGTTCCAACAATCCTTTCTGCCCCTCTTTGGTATTCCTCAAGCTCCACCTAATGTTCAGCTGTGATTCTCTGCATCTGTTTCCATCAGTTGCTGGATGAAGCCTCTCCGATGGAAATTGTGCTAGGCTCAGTATAGAGGAATATCATTAGGATCATTTCATCATTTCATCGACTTTTCTTCCCCCATCTGCTGTGTTTGGTTCTATCCTAGGTCTATCCTAGGCTATCTTAGGTTCTAGCCTAGGCTTTTAAGCTTCTCAGTTTGCAGGGGGCTGGATGGGGTCGGGGCATGCAGACATGCAAGCTGGTAGAAGAAAAATACAAACATGCTTTATTAGTAATCTGTGACTAACACAGAAACAGCAGCCAATGTGTCAAAGCTGTGGCTCTGTGGACCGTCATCCTCGTTTGCAAAGGGGACCCACTGCCCTGTGTAAGCAGACGAGAGCTTCAGCAAATGCAGGAGAGGTGCACTTTGTACATCCGAGCTGGAAAAGAAAAGCTTACAGAAGATTCCCAGGAAGCACCTTCCAAAAGAAGGTCAGAGGAAGTACAGCAAAGAGGAAGATGATCCCCTGTGACCTCAGTTTACCCTTCTTGTTTGCCAGGCTTCTCAGAAGGTAAACTTACGTGGAGACTGATGGGAGGGTATAGGGTCAGAGAGGAGGAGCTCCAGAAGGAATCGAAAGTGCAGTCTTCACAGAAACCACTTAGCAAGTTGGTGCCACTATGGTTTGGATTTTCAGTGGCTTCCAACAGTCCATGCAGACTTGGTCTTTAGCTTGTGGTGTTCCTGGGCGGCTGTGAGACCCTTAGAGAGCGGGGCTTTGTGAGAAGCAGTTAAATCTCCAGAGGCATGCCTCTGAGAGGAAAAAGGGGACCTCAGCTTCTTTCTCTCCATTGGCTTCCTGGCAGCCATGGAGCCAGTGGCTCCCTCCACCATGTGCTTTTGCAATCATGACCTTAGTATAGTTCCAGATGTGACTGAGCCGCCCAGGTGCGGGAACCTTAGAAACCATGAGCTGAATAAGTATTTCCCCTTTAAACTCATTGTCTGAGGCCTTTTGTGACAGTCGTGGAAAGCTGACTAACAGTCACTATGAGCAAGGTCAAGCTCACAGGAGATTGATTGACACTCAGCCAAAGGGCAAGTGGTCCAGGGGACTCCAGTCAAGGCTACTGTGTTCTGTTGTATCTCCGGAGAGTCACAGAAGAGTAGTCTTTTTTTCCAGCACCACGTGCTTCCCTACCATATTTTAACTCAAGGGTAATATGGGAGAAAAGTTGTTTTGGTGTGACAGGCATTGATGTTACTTGAGGCACAAGTGGTAGGTGTCGCAATCCTTCTAGTACAATCCTTGTACCTTTTCTGTCCCTGGTGGTTCTCTTTGCCGCTCACAATGGTCCCAAGGGTTTTGCTGTAATTCAGTAATTAGTATTCTAGGAAAGGTGCCTGAGTAGAGTTACTTGGAGCTTCTGGAACACTGGAAGCCCCAGGGAAGCATCTGGCGTAGCACTGGTTGGAGAGAACAAAGTGTACCAACTTTAACTTCTGCATCTATTGTTATGTAATGATTAGCTTATTTTTTATGTTTTTAGCCAATAGCTCTTTAATATAACTGAAAATCAGGGATGGTAATACCTCCAGCAGTGTTTATATTGTTCAGGATTGCTTTGCTGTCCTGCGTCTTTTGTGTTTTCATATGAAATTTAAGATATTTTTTTCAAAATCTGTGAAAAATTAATTGGCATTTTTGAGGGGTATTGCATTGAATCTGTAGATTACTTTTGATAGGCAGGCCATTCTTAAACAATCTTAATCCTACTGATTCATAAGAATGGGAGTCTTTCTATCTTCTGGTATCTTCTAGCATTTTAAGGTTTTCATTTCACAAGTCTTTCCCTTCCTTAGTTAGGTTTATTCCAGTATATTTTATTGTTTAAGGCTAGTGTAAATGGTACTGTTACATTGTTTCTTTCTGTGTATCATTGAATGCAAGAACACTACAGAGTTTCATGTGTCAATTTTGTAGTTTGCTACACTGATGAATATCAATTTAGATGTTTATCAGCTGTGAGAGTTTTCTAATCTTTAGGGTCTACGGATCCATATCACTTGCAAAAATGATACTTTGATTTCTTTCTTTCCTGTGTGTATTCTCTTATCTCTGTCACTTGTCTCATTGCTCTAAGATTTTTTTTACACAGCAGAATTGTTTATTAATCAAAACAATGGAAGGATAGACACTAGTCTCTCCTCGAGGATGAATAATGTGGCCATGTGGCATGGGGGCTTGGGGTTTTATAGAGCAGAAGGGAGAACTTTGGGGATGGAAGATTCCATCTGGGGTCGGTTCCCCTGTAGTCTCAGATACCAGTGGTGGGTGGTGGTGGTGGTGGTGGTGGTGGTGGTGGTGGTGGTGGTGGTGGTGGTGGTAGTATATTGATGTATATTGATGTCCTTATGAGAAAGTTCCCGGATCTTGACAACCCACAGGTGTTATCAGTCAAGTCAACTTTCCTGCCCCCAGTCCACCTGAAGCTTTTAGATCACTAATCCTTTATTCCAGACCTGAGGACAGATAAAAAGGTGTATGCTTGCCTGTGTGTGTATGTGCGCACACGTGTGCATGCACGTGTGTGTGTGTATTTGTATGTGTGCATACATATTCTCTTATTGACTGATTCCGTGGGAGGAGGACAGTGGAGGGAGGAATAGCCTCTGTCACAGGATCTAAGGGGGCATGGGTTGGCTTGACTTTCTGTAGCATGAGAAGTGTTTTAACTTGATCAATGCTGGTGGATCGTGGGATTTAAGGTTTTCTGAGAACTGGCGAGACAGAGAGGTTAACTGATGCAAAGAAGCCTTAAGTCCAGTTGTGTTAGTTCTGGTCCTGAAAAAAGCCCAGAGTGGTAAGGAGAAGGATGGTTTGGATGGCCCATAAACCCCCTTTTCAGAGGCCACCCAAAATGCTTATTGCTCTGAGGTGTGGGTCTTGTTTCTGCAGCCCCCTCTGGCTTGTGTGCCTGTGTCCTCCAAAGCTGTTGTATTCTCTAGGAGTCCTCTCCCATGACAATGATGTTGTCTCTGGGCCTCAGGTGCCCTGTCAGTGTTCCCAGGGGCTCAAGTGGGCACTCTGTGGTGCTGTTCTATAGGTCAATGTACCCAGGTAAGGCTTCAGAAACTTCCAGAAAAACACTTCAAGATACTGACTGGTGTGGTTCCCTGTGGTTCCGATGAGTGTGTTTCTGTCTGGATAAACCGCAGTCTGTGGAACTGATGGTCACAGTGGGGACTTAGATGACTGAGCACACATTGTGTGCACAAATGACACTTCCCTCTCCTGAACAAGTATTGGTGACTCATTGGGACCACTAAGTGGCCAATCCATGTGAGGGTTTCTCATTAGGGTCTGTCGTACCAGGACTGTAGCAGGATCCACATGGCTCTGGGAGTAGCCCTTCAGTGAGGAACACAGAGCCTGGGATTCTGTGGACCTCACTTGCTCAGTTTTGCCCTTCGTAGCAATGTTGTGATTAGCTTTCATTTTAATAATCAGTATGAAGGGCCGTGTGATGCTGAATATTAGTAACCTCTCTGCTGACCCAGTATCTTTATTCCCCAAGGATACAAAGCCGGCAAGGTCACCCTGTCCACATGGCCTTGAGTGACCATTTTGAAAATGGTAAATGCAACACACCTAGAAGTTTGCACACATTTTCGGAACCATTGGAACAGCTCCCTGCATTAAAAGTCTGTTTCCCAGGAGACAGGAAGAGGCTGGCTTGTGGTGGCTTTTGGTGAGGTCCCATTTCTTCGCCTTCAGCTGATTTTCATCCTCCTCGATGGGGAGACATGACAAAAAGAAGCACTTCATCCTGCAGATCTGATTCTTTAATTACTTGAATAATTATGTAGGTCATTAAAAATGCTTGGCTTTCAGGAGTTTATAATGTAAGTCTTCTCGTCTCCTAAGATCCTAATTTTCTTTTCTTTTTTATTTATTTATTTATTATGAATACAATATTCTGTCTGTATATCTGCAGGCCACAAGAGGGCGCCAGACCTCATTACAGATGGTTGGGAGCCACCATGTGGTTGCCGGGAATTGAACTCAGGACCTTTGGAAGAGCAGGCAATGTTCTTAACCGCTGAGCCGTCTCTCCAGCCTAGATCCTAATTTTCTAAAGGCAACACTTGTGCTCATTTGCCATGCACATTTAAAAGGCCGATAAATAATCCAAAAAGTTTCTAACTAGATTAATTCGTAGTAGGCCTGAGTATGTGACAGACAACTTTTTACCACATACACATATATCGCAGGTAGATTTATGAAACAATATATAATTGAAATCTTTATACAGCTTCAGTATATTTTCAAAGACCTAGAGGCACACCATGACATAAAATTGTGTACTAGATTTATAGCAGTATAGACACCGGTGCTCTTGGCATATATTTCAAATAAGTTGAAAAGAAAAAAAAATATTAACTGTTTGAGGCTTTGTAATGCCGGGATTGTGACTGAGGGGTGTATGGAGAACTTAATAAAACTGTGGGATATTTTGTTTTCTAAAAATTATATTTGGAGTGAACATAAACGGATTTTTGTCATTACTCCTTAAAGAAAATAGTGTAATGCCTGTCGATGTTGAATTTTTGTTATCTGCATTGTATTTGGTGTTATAATAGCATAGAGATCAAGTATAATGGAGGATGCAAAGGCTACCCCAGATTTTATCAGGAACTTGACACTGAAGGACCGTGATATCCAGGAGTATACACTGCTTGTCTGTCGGGATATGGGGAGATGTCTGTGCTTGTTTAATACCCGTCTTTCTCACTAGACTCTAAACCACGTTGCTGCTGCTGTACATAGCACACATCCCCGAGCTGAACGTAAAAGATAAGCTGGGCACCCAGTTTACAGGAGCCGTGTTGCCCAACCTTTCCCCTGGCCCTGGTCTAATGCAGTCGCTGGGAATGGAGGTGACTGAAGCTGTGGTCACAGTTCTGGAGTAAGCCCAGACATGTTTCTGACATGTCAATGTGAAAGTATTTTAATCTTAGGGATGGAGATTCTGCCGCCATGGGTCCCTGGGAAGAATGGTGGGGTCTTTCAGCAGGTGCTCCCTTCAGGAAACAGGAGAGACAGGGCCAAAGACTAACACACATGAGGCTTAGACATGGATGACTCACAGGACAGGGCTGGCAGCAGGTGTCAGAAGTGGCATCATGAGTTCCTTTGTCCATGCGTGCACAGGACTGACAGCATTAGGGGCATTTGCTTGAGGACTTACTTCAGGGCATCCGTTGCTTTATACCAGTCTTTGGTCCTCACTGTCTCTCTTTTGTTTTCAAAATCTTTCTAAATACATCTTCTGTGAGTGGAGTTATCTTTTTATTCAGTGAGAGGATTGGTACCTCACCCACAGCAACGGGGTGTGGCTCAAGGACTCCCAGATTCCAGTGCCCGGAGGTCATCAGTCCTGGTTCCATCAGACCATAGTTCTCAGTGTTTTTCATAAAGCCATGTGTACAGAGACGGAAGAACCAGTGACCCCTTTTGCTGGAAAAGCCGTGTTGCCTCTCCCCTGGACAACTTGTTTTATGAGAGTAGTCATAAGCTGGTGAGGTCTTGCTGTGGAGGGCTCAGGGTTCTATAGGCAGCGTCCACAGAAGATCCCAAACTATCCCATCTCTCCTGCAAACCCAGCCATCTCAGAAAGTCTCCATCGTGGCTGGAAGTCCCTCATCCTCAGCTGAACATGAAAAGCTGGTCCTTTGAACTAGGCAGCTTCAGGTTGTTCATGTTCTATATAATGAGGGGATAAAAAGCCAACTGTTCTGGTTTTACGTGCTGTGGGATTAAGGGAACGGTGAAAAGTGTGTATAGCTTCTGAGAGCTAGTCATCCAGAAAGCTGTGTTTCCCCACAGTGTGGTGGGAGGGAGCTGGCGTGGCAGACTAATGTGCCCTCCCTTGACCACTCAGGTCAGAAGAGACTACTGCCACCAACCCGTAGAAAGTCCCTCACTTTGAACTGCACATAAGGTTCCTCAATTACATCGTCCAGCTATCCTGCCTCGGTCTTCAGAAACAGCAAACAACCCAGTGCATAGAAACAAACATTGAAAGTATACTTTTCTGTCAAGGAGATACAGACCTACTTTAAGTGGAGGTTTTATCGGAAACTGTCTTCCAGGGGAGCTGCTGTAAGCATGGACAGAGAACAGGGTTCTCCAACTCAAGAGTAAAGACTGCTCTCGGCTCGGTGTGCACCCCAGCTTTGGTAGTCCTCTTGTCTCTCTGGCCAGAGCCATCCCTGTGTGCATGCATATCTGCATGGTTATGTATGCATATCTACATGGTTATGTATGCATATCTGCATGGTTATGTATGCATATCTGCATGGTTATGTGTGTGCATCTTGTTTTTACCTTAGCATTCTGCTGTCCCTGGCTTCTCAGGAGTCTCCCTACCCTTGGGAAGCAGGCATTAGGAACAAACACACACCCGGGGCTGGTGACTGGTAATAGACTCCATCAGTCTGTACCTATGAAAGGATAAATTCATCTTAATAGTACAGATGTCCTTAGGGTCAAGAGCAAGGTGTAGATGTGCATAGGGAATGGAATGAATATCCCAATGCAGTTAGCCAGGACAGCAGTTGCCAGGGGTTTGGTCTCCATTCTGAAGAGTGAATCACTGAAGCGAGAGGACCGCTCAAGCCTAATGACACCAGGACTTTCATGAGGTTCCCTAGCAGCCTGTGAGATCCAAGCTGTTAATCCTTGAATGTGGTAGAGCCTTCTCGGGGTCAACAAGACAGTGCGCTCTTGTCAGAGCGGCATCAGGGTGTGGTTGGCTGAGTTGTGGAGCATGCATGCTGCAGAGAACCTTTAACGAAGCTTTGCACTGGCCTTCATTCACCTAGAGTGATTCGTGCTTAGGGTTTCTATAAGACGAATGAGGAGACCCTCTGTATCCCAATGCTGTAGGCTGATTCTCTCCATGGGTACCTGCCATGTCTTTTGTGTTTGTTTGCTTTTATTATCAATGTGACACAACTTAGAATCACCTGAGAGGAGGGAACCTCAGTTGAAGGTTGCTCAGATGAGGTTGGCCTTTGGCCATGTCTATGAGAGATAATCTTGACTGATGGGTTAATGGGGATGAGCCCAGCCCACTGTGGGTAGCACCATCCCTAAGCAGGTCTGCCTGGTCTGTATTAAGAAAGCTCGCTCAACATCAGCTTGGGAGCGAGCCAGAGAGTGAGCCTGGAAGCAGAGTTTCTCCATGGTCCCTATCTTCAGGTCCTGCCTTGACTTCCTTTGGTGATGAACTGTGACTTGGAAGGGAAAGCCAAACAAACCTATTTTTCTCCAGGGTATTTTGTTATCAAAGCAACAGGAAACAAGATGGAACACCCCCCTTTGCTTGTCTCCACGATGTGGAGGACCATCTGCTTCCAAGAGGAGGGATGGCCGTGGACTCTTTGGATATCATTCACTTGGTTCCATTAAAGGGCTCTTGATGCCCAGCTACTGCCAGAAGATAAATGGTCTGGAACAATCACACGAGGTTCCAGGTGGTTACTCAGAAAAGTCACATCAGAAAATCCATACGACTCTGACTTTCATGACTTGTGTGGTGGGATGAAGGGGTGCCACTGGATCCTGGGAGCACTCCGTCTGAGTAGATCCCCATCTAAATTTGCTGCTGGCTCAGAGGCAGTTACTCCAGTACAGGCCTGACTCGGACACATCCTTGTCTGCCTGACTGCCCTGTGACCACCACCCAGAACTGGGGTTCCTAAAGACCTGGGAGGGTGGCAAGTTTGGGACAGTGAGTCTCCACAGTTCAGGTTTCTTCTGGATGGTGTGACTGAGTGACTGTGGCCTGCCATTGGACTGTTGGTGTTTAGGGTCCCTAATAGAGGCTCTTCTTGGCCTGGGGTCCACTTCTATATCTACCTCCTCTAGGGCCTCCCAGTGACCTCCAGCAACTTCTGGGAACATCAGAGGCCCTAAAGGAACCATCCCACTTTTTCTTGTGGAGCTTGTTTATTCGTAGTTAGTGTCTTAGTTATTTTCTGCCACGGTGATAAGACACCATAACCAAGGCAACTTACAGAAGTAAGCATTTATTTGGGGATCACAGTTTTAGGTTAGAATCCATTATCATCATGGTGGGGAGCATGGCAGCAGACAGACAGGCATGGTGCTGGAGCATTAGCTCAGGGTTTCCATCCTGATCCGCAAGCAGGAAGCAGAGAGAAAGACAGACTAAGGATGCAATGGTAGATAATATACTCTAATTACTTCATCCCTTCAAAGGAAGAATGCTGTTGAGTCTCTTGACAATGCAGAATTGTCAACATCGCTACTCTTGTGCTTTGAGGCCAGGATTAATTAGAATAAGCACTGAAAAAATGCTCTTGTTGATTTCTGACCTTTTTCTCTAGTATTTTTGAAGCACGGTTGGCTCTAGCAATCTAACTCTATGGACAACTATGTCACAGAGGAAGGGGTGGTAAATAACGATTGTAGCTCATTGGTGACACATAGACCTCCCTAGTCTTCAGACAGCTTTTCTCACCTACTCACTGCCTTCAGAATACATAATATGCACTGGTGTGCAGAGTCCAGTAACCGGGGGTGTCATTGTATCCAGATTCTGAAACTTCGGTACATACCTGTGCACCCAGCCCCACCGACCTTAGATAAGAAAGGTCTACACTCCAACAAGGGCACATCATTAGCAACTGGAGACTACCTGGGGAGAGATGAGGGAAGATGAAGATGGTAGTGGTGTGGTGGATATTATCCACTTGACAAGATCTAGAATCACGCGTAAGACAAGTCTCTGGGCACAAAGAGATATTCTTTTTTTGTTGTTGTTTTGAGACAGGGTTTCTCTGTGTAGCCTTGACTGTCCTAGAACTCACTTTGTAGATCAGGCTGGCCTCGAACTCACAGAGATCCTCCTGTCTCTGCCTCCTGAGTGCTGGGATTAAAGGCATGCGCCACCACTGCCCATAAAGGGATATTCCTGGCTGGGGTATTTAAAATTGGAAGTCCCAAATGTGGGAAGTCCCTTCCTCTGGTGGCCCAGATGTGGGAGATCTGAGGAGGAAGCTTTGAATTTTGTGTGCTGCCCACATCCCTCTCCCCATCTTTTGCTGACATTGGAACTCAGACTTCGCAGTTTTCCATTGTGATCTGAAGACTTGTCAGTCTCCAGAAGCCCTCCTGGCAGGCCTTCAGCGACAGACTGCAGCTGTTGAGGCACGCAGCCTCTTACACAGAGCAGACACTGGACTGTCAGCGTCTTTAGTGTGGGAACAGCCATATTTGGATTACCCAGATGATATCAATGAAGCCAATCTAATAAATTCCTTTAAATATACGTTCACTCTGTTGGCTGTGTCCTTCTGAAGAAACCTGACTAATACCATGGGGTAAAGTGGCTTTTGTGCCTGCTCCAGGCCTCCCAGAATGCAGTTCCCTGGGGCGTATTTCAACATTTTAGTCTTACCTCTTGGCAAAGAGATTTGTTCATCATGTCTGCATCAGGGGTAGCCGCATGCTTTGCTTCTGCAGCAGCCGTGTGTGTGGCCATCACCACACAGGACAAGTGGCCCGCTGTGCTGTGTGAGCAGCTTCAGAAGGCTCCAGAGAGCAGCATGGTTTCCTTTTCTCTTGAGGGGAAACAGATAAGAAAGCCACGATGTTCTTGTGGAAGGACCAGTGTGAATATCCACCAGCAGTGGGACTAAGACTTAATATGCACGGGGCCAGCTATAGGTGATGGTCTGCGAGCGGGTCAAATGATTGACAGCAGGGGGTGAAGAATAAAAGAAAAGACAGGAGGCAGAGAATAAAAGAAAAGACAGGAGGCTGCGCAGAGGTTGACGATGACCCTTTGCACCGCCTTTTCTCTTCACAAACCTCAGAATCAGATGGTGATTTCATACTAAATTTCATACGCTTTCATACTAAAACTAACAGTGAACCTGAGGAGAGAGGACCTTGTAATGATGGGAGTGACCCTGTGTGGAGACAGTCTGATTCCTGCCCCAACTCAGGGAAGAGCTTCATCTGTGGGGGAAGTGATTCATCTAAGGGTCCCGGAAGTCCAGGACCCTTTAAAGGCAGGAGTGCCTACTTCTCTCCTTTCCCTTCTCCCCAGGTGGTGAGCTTATACATGTGCATGCGTGTGTGTGTGTGTGTGTGTGTGTGTGTGCGCGTGCGAGAGAGAGAGAGAGAGAGAGAGAGAGAGAGAGAGAGAGAGAGAGAGAGAGAGAGCGCTCACACACTTGTGCATGCTTCTGTGCACTCATGTATCCTGCCTCCTGCCTCTGTGCCGGTCCTGCTGAGTTAGTTTGTTCTGACAGGATAAGTCTCTGCTTTGGCTGATTCTGTAGCCACAGGCCCTCTAATAACCCCTGGAAGGTCTGCTGAGCAGTCATAGGATTGTTTTATTAATAAAAAAACCCTTTATTTCGAAGGAGATTACACCTAAGCCTTTTAGTAAGTTGTGGGGGGTGGGGAGGCAGAGCAGCAAGGAATAGTAAGAGGTGCCTGGTAGGGCAACACCCCCAGCTGAGTCACTGAGAAACTTACACAGCTATAGAAGCTCAGTTTGGGGGTTGGGGGTATGGATGGAAGCTGAAATCACCCACTGGGACTGGGGGAATCCTCAGGAACACAGAAACTCCATTCCCAGTAATGTGTTATGTGTGTTAGCTTTATTTGCCAATAGGATTCATTCCATTCAGTGACTTACTGAGGGGCTCTCTTACTGGATTGCCCTCAGACAGACTACATTTGGGGATGTTCTCATAGTGCCTTCATTTGTTCCTCCTGGCCATGTCCACTCTCATTGCTCCCCCAAAGAAAACAAAGCCTTTACCCCCATGGTAATGCCAGCAGGGCCCTATGCCAATGTGAAGAGCGAGTGACGCACACAGAGGCATTCCCTTCAGTAGGGAATGGTGTGTATTCCATTTCTCCAGTGGGCTTGCTCTCTGGGGACGCTGGCATGACCGAAGTTCCATGTTCTGAGCGATTCTTCCCAGAAGCAGCAGAATATAGAACCAAGTGAGAGAGGGAAGAAGGGTCCCTCAGCAGGATCGCAACATCCCAGAATTCTGAGTGCAGGCTCCCAGGCCCTCCCCCACCCACTACAACTATGATAAGGAGTCCTCAATAGGAAGTTACCCTGGCAGGAAGGGAGTGGAGCTGGCCAAACAAGAGACACCTGTGTCTTGAAATACAGTTTTGATCTTTTACAAGAAACCCAGCGAGAAGAGTGTCCTTTGGGCACACACAATGTTTCCTGAGATACAGAGACTGTCCCTGGGTCTGCTTGGGTCTCCTTAAGCTGGTGGCTTGTGTAGACACTGCCCTCTGGCCAGACCCTCTTAAGGGACTGACAGAAAACTCTGATTCTGTATGGATAGCCTTGGAGCCCATTGCTCAGAAATAGATTGGGAAGTTTCCATTCTTTGGCATTTTGCATGCTGCATTAACAGTATAATGAGAGGGGCTGAACAGTGTGTGTGTGTGTGTGTGTGTGTGTGTGTGTGTGTGTGTGGTGTGTGTGCTGTGTGAGCCTGTAGGAAGTAGTTATCAAGTTACCGCCACATATTCAGAGTGAAAGTCTACTGCTGCAGACAGTCTTCCTCTAAGGATATACGTTTGTATGTCCAAATTGTAGATTTGGCAAACCTGTATCTTTATAAGACTTAGAAATGTAATCATGGTACCTGAATCAGCCTTGATCAGTGTTGAAATGTATTGCCAGTTACCACATCCTAGATTGCTCCAGCTTCTCATAGTAGTGGCTTAGTAACCATCAAGGAGCTGGTGGGCCTCAGTGGGCTTGCTTGCATTCTCATTCCTGATTTATTGGCAGAGAGAGAATGATTGTCACCAGATCAAGGATGATGGCAGCAGGAACAATTGATGACCTTGCTGTCCTGTGAGAACCAGGGAGGTGGCTTCCAATGAAACATTGTTATTTCTAGGAAACACTGGTGTCTCTTCTGACTCCGCTGGTGTGTTATTGTCCAGTGTCTGGGCACTAGCGCCTCTTCCTCTTCCCACTCTTAAGAAGTCAGATCTCCCCTCTGCTGACTTCAAGTACTAGCAAGTATAAGTCCTTGCCCATTTTCAGGTAATAGGCCAAGACTTGAGATAACTCGTGTGCGCCAGCATTTACTAGTTCTAGCAGATTCCTAGTGTCCCACCGCGGAAAAGCAAAATGTCACCAGTACCAATGAACTTTCACTGTGCAGAGAATTCCTGGTGGTGGAGAAAAACACTGAAGTCCTAGGAAAGAGAATGGTGAACACTAGCTAGGGTTTCTACGGCTCTGAGAAAGACACCGTGACCAAAACCAACTTGGGAAGGAAAGGTTGTATTTCATTTCACCCCTTCTACCCCAGGAAGTCAGAGCAGGAACCTAGACACGGAAACTGGCAGAGGCCAGTGAGGGGTGCTGCTTATAGGCTTGCTCATGGCTTGCTCAGTCTACGTTTTTTTTTATAGAATCCAGGACCGCGTGCAAAGGCATGTACCAACTACAGTGGACAGGGCCTTCTGTATTACTCATTAATCAAGATAATGCCCCCAGGAACTTGTTGCCTACAGACCAATCCTAAGGAGGCATCTTCTCAGTTAAGATGCCCTCTTCCCAGGCATGTCTAGGTTTGTGTCACATGGACTGAAACCAACCAACATGGCTGCTAAACCACCAGGTTTGTCCTGAGCTGAGAGAAGCAGATGCCAGAGCCCAGCAGACATTTTTCAGCGTCAATGGCTCCTATGTGGATGCTGAGGAGGCTTGCCCTTCACCTGAGTCCTCTTGTCTCTTTCTCATGGGCTCAACCCGGCTTAGGGTAATTAGAATTAAGGTCAGCTAACCTGGGTATCTATGCCCAGTCAGAGTTATTATCCATGAAGAGCGTGAGTTAGGTTGGAGACGCCAAAGGGAACCTTCCATACTGGAGTCTGCGGTCCCTTGGGTGTGTGCTCTGCAATGTTCCCGCCCACTCTGGCTGTGCTTCAGACAGGGTGACCAACACAGCAGCCTTGAGATCTTCTGTAGTGCGGGGCTAAGTGGGCCTTAGGCTGCCGCAGCAATCCACAAGTTTCCTCTTGATACTCCAGCGTTAGCCTGGGCTCGGGGCCATGTGACTCGCACATGCAAGGTGGAATGGGGATGGGTGCATCACTTCCTCTGTGATGGGCAGCAGATGCCCAGGCAGTGTAGTTGTGTCTGCTCATCACAGGGGCTACAGAGGCCAAGGCTTGGCAACATAGGGAATAGGAAAGTGTCAAGTCATGCCATGGTTTCTGCCACATTCCTAACTAGCTTCGGAAGCTTTGGAGGTACCATGCCTGGGTCTTGCTAGCAGCTCTGCCTTATGCCAGGTGGGGTACTGTACTAACAGTATCTCTAAGACGTATGACAGACAGAAGTCTCTGCCGTGGAGCTTTGCTAAGACCAGCTGTTTAGGGAATCTGGGCTACGGGATTGCAAAGTGAGCTCACTGTGACTGATTTTGTCTAGCTTGTGAATTACAATTTCTTTTTATTTTTATTCCAATATTTGGTCACTACTGAGTCAACACTAGTATGTGCCTGACACTGTGATGGGTATCAGTTAACCTAACTCAGGGACAGTGCTCACCGCAGTCCTCACAGGTTGGCACTGGAACCAAATACCTGAGTTAATCAACCTAAAATGAGGGCAGATGTTTTGGATTTACGGCTTTAGCCTGCAGGCCCTTGGCCCCGTTTCTTTTGGATTAGGGCACCACAGTCTATTGGGGGAGGGGGGAGAGGACATGGTAGAGGCGGCATGTTATCACTGTATCAGAGATGAAGCCAAAAGAGAGGAGGAGGGGCCGGGATCTTCCTACCTCTGTCAAGTTCATGCCTTCAAGGACCCACTTCCTTTACAAGGTCCCATCTCCTAAAGGTTCCATCACCTCCCCGTAGAGCTACAGTCTGGCAACCAAGCCTTCAATTCACTCAATTCTTAGCTACCTCCAGATGTTTTAGAGACAAGCTGTAGCAGCTTCCCACTTCTGGTCTCCTCAAACCAGTAACTGAAGACGGAGCTCGGAAAGGGCAGGTGGGGGCATTCGCTTCCCTGGCATGTTTGTTTAATGAATCAAACAAGGTTTGTTGCCTTGAAAGGAAATATCGGCAAGAAGCCAAGAATGAGTTACTCTAGGAAACCCTCCTCAGTGCCTAGGGAGTGCCTCTCTTGCTTGGCGTGACATTTGTACATGTTTCTAGATTTTGGAGACTTCATTCAGAGACTTTGAACTCCTTCACAAAGAGCCTGGTTGTGTCCAAAGGAAACTTAAAGAACTCAAAGTCATAGCATGATAACATGCAGCTTTGGGAAAGAAGAGATTTTAGAAACTTGATTCAGACCATTTTGCTATTTAAAATCCACTTAAAATTTTACTTTCGGAGCAAACTGTAGAGGGAAGAAGGGCCTTTCAGACACTCTCAAGCTTGCTCACAAATTGATAGTTAAAATTACAGGTTTAGGGGACCTCACCATAACTCCCGGGAAGGCAGCATAGTTCAACAGAGGGGTGGAGCCCTGTGTGGTTCCTAGAATCCTCTGGAGGCATATCATTTAGCTGGTAGAGGGACAGCCCTGTAATTTCAGAAGCGGGACTCGTACATGGCAAATGCACAGCTGGTTTATGCAGCAAGCAATTATAGACTATAGCATGGGCTGTGGCATGGAGTGTAGTGTCAACCTAGAAACCCAAGCGTTGACAAGAACATCCCGAATGTGTTGTGCAGATGAGTACATGTGTTTTCCTATAACTTGATGACGGGAAAAGGCTCAAATTCTCTAAAGCAGGTTTTAAGCTCTAGTCACTACCCAGGTGTACTTTCAATCTTGGGGTCTCTTGCTTATGAACTTCTAGGGGAGTGGTGCCCAACCTTCCTAATGCTGCGACACTTTAACACAGTTCCTCATGTTGTGGGACCCTCAACCATAGAATTATTTTGTCGCTACTGTAATTTTGCTACTGCATGAATTGTACTGTGGATATCTGATATGCAGGATATCTGTCTGATATGTGACCTGCCAGAAGGGGTCATGACCCGCAGGTTGAGAACCTGCTGACTGATGGCTTTCAGATGACGGGGACCCTCAGGTGCGTGGAGTGCCCAAGTGACATTTTGGGGTGAAGTCCTTTCCTACCTGCCCCATGCTCCTGAGAGAGCCCCTGCTACCCACCTCCCAGATATCCTCCTGTCTCTCCGCCAGCTGTCTGGGTTGAACTTCCTCCTCTCTGGTCTGAAACCTGGTATGTATTCTCTGTTCAGAACTCTCAGAGGATTATCTAAACGCATTTCCTATTAATTAGATGTTTATTCTTGTAGGCGAAGCCTCTAGTAACTCGAACCGCAGTGCTCCTTGGAGTCACTGGCTTACCTTCCTGGATAGCAGTGTCTTCTGAGAAGCAAGAGTCTCTGAGGAGTGGCCAGAAAAGGTGCTCATTATGTGTGTGGTAGTGGGCACTGTGCTGAGCTGAGAAAGAGAATTTGGGGTCTCCATGTATGCAATGGACCCTCACAGTAACACTTCTGGCAGGGGTAGCTTCTGTCTTCAGGAAACATGCCATTTGGCTCTTTACCCCTCCTTCCCCCCTCTCTCCTGCCCCGTTTCTCTCTTTTAGGGAGCTGAGAACCAAACCTATGGACTCTTGCACTCTAGATAAGGGGTCTCTTGCTAAGATACACCTCTAGCCCTTCATTTACTCGTAATGATTCAGTCTCTTGGGCATTTCCTTCCCTTTGGAATTCTGCTGTAACTGAGTGTTAAGCACCCATTTTCTCACACAAATGTACTTCTCAGTCATTCTCCTTGGCTGTAGTCTTCATTCACCGGGAGAACAACTTGGGTCAAACAATGTGTAGTCTGGGTAGGCACAAGGTCATGCTGATCCCCGACTGCAGGCTGTGCACAGATCTCAGCACACTTCAGAGTTCTCTGGGTAGAGGCCGCTTACAGAGTGTCACAGCCCAGAATTAATGCACCTCAATAAAAGCCGGGGGCCTTTGTATTTATGGGTTTGGGGACTTGCTTTCTTCCACTGGACAAATCCACACCCACCTTAGGGTACAGTTTCAATATCATAGACAGACGGCTTCCTGGCAGTTTCAGTTCTGAAGGTCACGAAGGGTCTATTTTCCTTCCCCTGTTAACCTTCTTGAATGATTACCTTTAATAAGATTGTTTCTTAATTTTACAACTGAGACAGAGTCTAATATGCAAACAGAAGTTATTTGCTAATTATTTAGTGCTGACATCATACTGGTTCTTGGGGACCATATGGATTATTTCAGATGAATCTTTACATCTCCAAAATCTGAAATTTAAGATGATGCATATTAACTAGTAAGTTCCTGACCTGTTGGAGGTTTGTGCAGACTTGCCTTTATTCCATTCTGGCTGTTAGGCTGTACAAAGCCAGGCCTATTTGAGCACATAGGTGTAAGGGCAGGGGCACAAAGCCTTGGAGGCTGACTTTCTTGGGCTTGTGAGGAAGAATTTGATCCTTGGACACCTCAGGTTCCATTGACAGAGAGAAGCCGTGAACCAGAGATGAGGATGAATCAGGTTCCGAAAGGAACATGAAGATCCATGTCGACAAGTGGTATTTGAGGCCGAAGAAGGGTAGCTTAGAAGATGTAGAGCTTGCAGTCTGCAGGGTATGCTGGGAGCCAAAGACATCCGTGCAGTCTCTCGCATCAAGCATGTGTTCAGTGAATGCAAGCAAGGCGTTGGCTGCTCTGCATGGTCTAGGCACTCCATGATGGGACAAATGTAGGTCCCTTCTGTGCTGGAGCTTATGGTCTCATAATTATGGCAAACATTAAACATATGAAGCTGCTGAAGGAGATGTGTCAGGGGGAGACAGTCACATACAGAAGCATAACTACTCCTCTCATGCAGTGGTGGGCTGTGTGGGTTGTAATTGAGCCCAGTGGTGCTGCTCAAGCCCGGGCTCAGCATCCGTACCATGTGCTTGTAAGCAGTTTGCTTGGTGTCAGATGAGAAGTGTTAAGAGTATTCAGAAGCTTGGACGTTAGAACGGAAGGACTGGGCTTGATAATCACACACTGCATGACTTTCTCTGCAGAAAATGAGATTAATAGCGCCTCTGGCATGATACTCGACGTTCTGCTAGCCTTGAGACGCCAGCAACCGTTAGCGTTTGTGTTATTAGTGTCACCATTATTGCCATTATTGTTGTTTACAATGTCAAGTCAAGGGACGCTGCTTGTGATCACTAAAAATTTAGCATCCCTGAAATCAGACATTGTGCAGATGGGGAAAATGTCAGGTTTGCTGGTGCTAAACAACACTGACAATTTATATATTAAAATCTAGTTCTGTCTGTTTCACTCCTAGGTGTATGCCGAAAAGAATTGAAAACAAGTGTTCGGGCTGGGGCTACAACTCAGTGGTACAGGGCTTTCCTGGTATTGGAGTCTAACCCTAGCACCACAAAAAAAAAAAATCCTGCAGATGGTCAAATAAATGCTTGTATTTGGATAGCTGGAGGATGATGGAGTGACAGCATTCAAAATAAACAGAAGGTAGAAGCGACCCAAGTGTGTGCTGGTGGCTTGGGTTAGTGGAGAAACGGAAGTGTGGCATACACCGGTCTTCTGTCAGCCACAAAAGAAATGAGTCCCAGCAGCCAGCCACAGTATGGTTCCCTTTATTAAAAATTTCAGAATAAGTAAATTTGTGGAAAACAGAAAGCAGATTCGTGGTTTCTAGGAGCTGTGGGGAAGAGAGAAGGGAAAATAATTGCTTAATGAATATCGGGGCGATAAAAGGTCCTGGAAGGAAGTTACATAACATTGTAAATATACGGAGGGCCTGGCTGTGGGCTTTCATGATGTGGGAAGGTGCCGTGCGAGCTATTTGGGGAGATCAGGCATCAGGGGTCTCATCCAGCTGTGAACCCTAGGGACACCAACAGCAGCCCACCAAGAAAGATGTGCCCCCTGGTGCAATAGTGGTGTAGCGTTAGCGCGCAACCAGCCGTTCTCTGATTGGAGTCACTGCCTGCTCCGCAAGTCCTAGGAAGAATTTACTTGGGTATAGCTACATTGCTATAGCATCCAACTGCTTCCCAAACATCAATGTTTATACCCATAGGTAAATACTATTCTCATCTTTAATAGAGAAGCTTCTCTTTAGAGTCAACAGCAGTGAATGCAGGGAACCCTTGGCTGAGCAGAAGAGACAGTGCAGCCCAAAGGAGGACATTTGTACCATACCTTCTAAGGCTCAGGGGATTTCACAGAAGATTGATAGAAAGGATGTAAGAGCCAGAAGGTAGGGAGAGGGTGGTACAGAATTATCTTCTGGGTGTTATAGTGCCATTTCAATCATGAACTCCCAGCTCTGATTGCCCACACTAAGCCAATTTAAGACTGGAACTGTCAATAAATCATCATGGATGGGGGAGGAGCTCATGGGGCTCTACCCCTCCTGCTAAACCGTTGGCTACTAAAGGATTCTGAAGTGAAGCCAAGAGGAAGTCTATCTTCAAATGTGTACTCCCTGGAAAGCCTACCAGGTCCCATTGGACTGTTCCATACCCGTTATCACACAGATGCCCTGGGGTCAACTCAGTGAGTCACAAAATAAAACAAAGTCATGAACGCAGGAAAGGGACCTCTAAGGGAGGGTGCTAGGAAGTATTGGAGGGAGGTAATAGAGGGTGGAGGGTAAGAGTAATCAGAATTTGGTACATGCATATATAAAGAACAAATTTAATTAATAAGAAAATAGGTGGGGAGTGATTGAGGAAGATATCTTCTTTTGATGTCCCACCTCCATGCACAGGTGTGCACACATGCACAGGGGCACACGTAACTACACAAACACATACGGTACACACTTACATGTGTGTTTAAATGAAATACTGTTACAAGAGAAAGTGGGGGTAGTTTATTGTGATACTTTAGTATTAATCATTTTCTTTTAAAGATAAACCATGATATTTAAAGAAAATGATTTCTTTAAACAGAAACAAAGAAAAGAAGTAAGATTCTGCAACTAAATAATTGTATGTCTTAGGGTTTCTATTGCTGTGAAGAGACACCATGGCCACAGCAACTCTTATAAAGGAAAACATTTAATTGAGGGCAGCTTACAGTCTCGGAGTTTTAGACCATTGTCATCATTGGTAGGACATAGTGGTGTGCAGGCAGACATGGTCCTGGAGAAGGAGCTGAGAGCCCGACATTTTGGTTGGCAGGCAGCAGCAGGCGGCTGTGTGTCACACTGAGCATAGCTTGAACAAAGGAGAACACAGAGCCCACCTCCACAGTGACACACTTCCTCCAGCAAGGGCACACCTACTCTAAGAAAGCCACACCTCCTAATAGTGCCACTCCCTTTGCGGGCACTGATTCAAAACACCATATCATATTTCTACTGTTTCTTCTCAGATGCATAAAACTTATTCTAATAAATGGGTGGACTATACACACACACACATATATGTCCCATATTTATCTATAGTATCGTCAGGTTTGTTTTCACGAAGCTTTGCATAACATCATGGATATGGCTACTGCATTCACTGCCAAAGCAGACAGATATCAACCTGGCATTCCTTTTGATTCTGAGGAGAGATCTGGGAATTATTTTTTTTTCCACAATCGAGGTGGTGGGACATGAAATAAGGGAGCTGATAAATGAGATGGACGGATGGCCAACTTTATTCAGAACCTCACACACTTTACATTCTGGGGATTAAGAAAGGTCACCTAGTAAAACTCTAGCGAGTTCAAGCTGCATGCAATCACCAGGACAAGCCACACGTGGCAAAACCACGTTTTTCCATAGAGGCATATAAAGATGGTTTAAGCATTTGATTGGATAACAGCGGCAAGCAGTAATGAGCAACCTGAGGTAAACTCCTCTCCGATCCACCTGGGAGGAGCACAAAAATGCATTCCAAGAACAAGTCCATGTTTTGAAGAAACCGGGGTCACAAGACTCTTGTGCTGTCTCCTTGGAGTGTACTCCCAAGCAGTGAGAACTCTCCACAAACTACTCCGTTTCTAGACCGTGTTTCAATTGGGCTTTTCAGGAGAGGTAAGCTGACTGATTTCACTTTGCGCATGCGGAATTATGGTGGCGTTACGCTCACAGCCGTACCTGGTTCTCAGGGAGGAAAAACTCCATGGGTGTTTTTGGCTGGGGTTAGAAGAGAGCCCCTATCCTCCTCCGTTCTTCTGAGAAGACATTGGAAGGCCTCTCTTGGAAGGGATAGAAAGTTCCCTCATCGATTCAGGTAGTTATTTGTTTATTTTGGGTTTTAGCTTGTTTAAAATGACCAAGAATGCCAGAAATCTTATCCTCAAGTGCGCACCTCAGTTGATAATGCCGTAGTTCTAACCCAAACCACAACATATTCCTTCTTTCCTTCTCCTGCCAGCGCGGTGGGTTTCTAGTTCCACGGACAGTATCAGCCAAGGTTATGAGGGATTTGTTTAGGTGAGTCATTTAAAAAGACCTATTCTTCATTTTCATGGCTCAGTGTCCTCCCCTTCCTCTCCAACATGGCCACATAACTGCTGCCCTGGCTTAGGATAGTTTATGGAGTGTGGCGGCAGCTAGTGTGACCTGAAGTGCTCAGAGGGAGCTGGTAATAGGATCTAGCCCTTTCCCTTCAAGGTCAGTTGGTTTGCTAAGTCTACTGTAAGTAACAGAGAGGCGCATTCATTATAATTGGACATTGTCTGCAGCGGTAGTGTGGATTTATAGACCGTATCCCTGCAGCTGGGCAGAGGGAGAAGGGACACACTCCACGCGATACGGCACTGAGTCCACTTTTCATTCTGGGGAGGGTTTCCTCGCTCATCTGCAGAGAGGACGCCAGCTCCCATTGATTCAGGTGATACCTGTTCTACCCAGGACAGCGTGCTGTGGATTTGGAGGGGGCTGGGCGTGTCCTTCGGCTAAATCAGCAAAGGTTAGAACTGGCAAGTCCCTGTCCCTCTTTCTTTATCTTCAGGGCTGCCTGTCTGACCCTGGATGAGCAGGTATTTAATAGGAAACCAGAGAAGACCCCACTATTCTCCCATATCACTCTGGGGAATCCACGCATGAACGTACCCGGAAGTCTGTGGCATCTTAGGGGGGAAATTCGGCTGTAGAGAAGGATCACGATGAGGAGGACGGAGGATGAGGTTCTGAGGTGTGAGTGGTACTGGTGGCGAAGGCAGCTTCTACAGCAGAGAGCTGTGTGATGGTTGGAATGAGAAAAGACCTTCCCGTTGGCTCATGTGCTTGGACACTTGATCCTTGGCTGGTAGCTCTGTTTGGGAGGTTCTGGAATGTAGAGGCGGTGCAGCCTGGTTGGACGAGACGGGGTTTGAGAGTTTGTAGCCTTGCCCGGCTTCCAGTTCACTGTCACTAGGTCCTTTGTGTGGCTGAGTCTCAGTTTCCTGCCGTGTCCCCTGCTGTCATGCTTCCCCTGTTATTTTGAACTCTCCTCTCTCTCTCTCTCTCTCTCTCTCTCTCTCTCTCTCTGGAATCATGAGCCAAAAATAATATGAGTTTGTTTTTGGATTGACTTATAATTGGTGTGTGTGTGTGTGTGTGTGTGTGTGTGTGTGTGTGTGTGTGTGTGAAGTTGCTTCTGGTCATGCTATGTTAGCATGTTACCAGGGGAGGGCCTATGGTGGCAGCCTGAGAATGAGGCCAGGACTCTGTGCATGGCCTCTAGCCTCAGAGAGCTGAATCCTTAGTGTAGGTGTTACCACACAAGAGCCTTGTCCACTGAGCTATTTATTTTTCACCCGTACAGTGAGAGCAGCAACGGAAGGGATCTGCATTTACTGGGTGCATTTGGAAACTAGATGACATGTTCGCTGTTATGTGTCATAAGTGCTTTAGGCCAAGAGACTAGGCAGACCGGAGCCAGGAACATACTCTCCCATTCACAGATATGCTGTAGGAATTCCTTCCGTCAGTAGCCTTTGGGTTACCCGCCCACTTGGGCGTGGCCTCTTGCACTATTTATGCCAAAGTAAAGCACACATGCAGCCTTTTCGGGATTCGGTTGCTGTTCTCCTTTCCAACAGAGGATCATGATTTGTGAGTCTACCTCTAAATAAATAACTCTCTATTATTCTCAATTCTGAGCTAGTGTGGGATTTCTTTTAAGTGTCCTTCTTCACAGATACTCTTTAAAAAGAATTAAAGCTACACTTATTCTAGCATTCAAGGTATCTCTGCATCTCTACTTTTAAAAATCTAGACTAGTGGTTCTCAACCTTCCTAATGTTATGACCCTTTAATACAGTTCCTCATGTTGTGGTGACCCAAACCACAAAATTATTCCATTTCTTCTGCATAGCTGTAATTTTGCTACTGTTATGAATAGTAATGGAAATATCTGGCATGCAGGATGTCTGATATGCAATTCCTCTGAAAGTGTTGTTTGACCCCTCCCCAAAGGGGTTATGACCCAGAGGTTGAGAACCCCAGACCCAGAGAAACCAATTTTGATATATGTCTTTATCTCTAACCTTGTTTCTGAAAGGATTAATATGCCTTGTAGAAATAATGCAGTTAATAAAGATGGGACTGCCTAATTCACTCGAGAAAAAATAGGATGAGGCAAGAATTCTGGAGATGAACCAGGCATGGCGATGGGGAGAGCGGGAGTGGGGATCATTCTTGCTTGTGAGAGGGGAGGTCAGCAGAGAGCTGGCTATCAGTAGGGTTTCACCGAGGACATTAAATAGCAAGTGTCGTGCTAGGTGCTTGGATAAACATCAAGTCGGCCCCAAACCAACCCTCCCTCAGCTCCATATTGGCCGTCCATCAGGTGCTTAGAACCACAGGACTGGAGTGGAGGGTGGGGGCATAGGGATAATGGGCCAGGCCTTTAGGGCATCTCAATCATGTAGTTAGATTATTGAGGTTCGCAGATGATGATTGATTGGGTCTTGAATTCATTATTTTCCTGATGTCATTTCATATAAAACTCTTTATATGATTCCAAGACTTGGTTATAGAAATCATGTTCATGTCCTCAGTAGCCACATGTGTGATTTCCCAAGCTTTAACATCTTCTATAAAGATTTACTTGTGTTGGGCCATTCGGCAACTGGCTGGTCCCTGAGCAGGCCACAGTGTACCAAGTTATAGGGGTCACTTCAGTGGAAAGTGACCCCTGGAGAGATACTGTTCACACTGCAGTTATTCATTGCCCTGTACCCCCCAAAGCCTGGCACAGAATTAACTGAATTAAGCAGGGAATTATTAACTGAGGTTCCATCTTCTATGCATGCCATGTTCTGCATGGCTTCAGGGATTGAACTGACTGGGGCTTTGATGGACTGAAGAACAATATGAGCACACGCAGACACACAGAAAAGCTGCTGCCTGGTGACTTGGACTCTCTGATAGAGAAACTGAAGCGCTCCAGAAACTTAGCGTGTTTAGGATCAGCAGTTGAACAGGGAGACAGGTCTGTTGCATACAGTTGATTAAAGATGCATGGCTTTTGATGTGCAGCTGAACAAGGAGGCAGGCTTAGCTAATCTTGGTAGGAACAGTCTCTTTAGGGGAGCAGTCTTCAGGCTGTAAACATCCAAGGGGAGAACGCTACAGTGGACATTTTCTGTACATGGTGTTAGCATCTTTCTAACTTGGACCAGAGAAAGGCTTTGCCGTCGGCCTGCGTCACACCTGGCAGTTAAGAGCTTTGACAAGTCCCATGGCTAGCTCATGTCCTAGCACAGACCTCCTCAGGATGTCACTCACTCAGGCGTCCTCAGCTCCCCCGATGTGCAGGGCACTCTCTGCTCAAAGGAACCTCGTGTGCAATGAATGACAGCAACATCGTTGAGCACAAGAAGGTGGAGAGGAAGCTTTCAAAAAACAAGTTTTTGGAAAATTCACTTGATAACCTCACATTCTGAAAATGGTGAAATAGCAGCCAAGTAACTTGGCAAAGACTCAGGAAAATCAGTTACAAGGGCATCTCTTCTGGTTAGAGCCGTTTAAGTAATCCAACAGGAATGTTGTCTTTATGTTCATCTGTGTGAGTGTCCCTCAAGTCTGCTGCAGGTTTCTTGCTTGCTTGCTTGCTTGCTTGCTTCCTTCCTTCCTTCCTTTCTTCCATCTATTCTTCCTTCTATCTTTCCTTCCTTCCTTTCTTCCATCTATCCTTCCTTCTATCTATCTTTCCTTTCTTCCTTCTATCCTTCCTTCCTTCCCTTTTCAGGGACTGATGCTATACTTGCACTGTCCTGGAGTATTCTTGGAGGCATCTTGTAGGTATACGGCTCATGAGTATCAGGTGAGATATGTCAGTTCCCATTATGGATGATGCTCCTGAGGGAGCTGGGGACATTCCTTCTAAGCTCTGCCACCTCGTGGTGTCTTCATAATTAGGATAAGTATAGTACAATGGAGGAAGGCTCATAGTTCACGTGGGATGTTTGCTACCCTGTCAGTCATGAAGTCACCCTGTGTTAGTATGCAACAAACCATGCCAAAAGTGAAGGGCACATAACAAGCTGTATGCACTGGCACCCTCATGTTGTGATTGGATCCAGGTCAGTTGTATTTTTCTCATTTTTGGATCAGCAGCCACCTCGGTTGTTCTCATTCGGAGAGGCAAGGCCTCAAGAAGGCAAGTCCCCTGTGCCCATTCTGAAATCCACTTCAGGCCTTCACCTGCGTTTAATTTGCCAGCATCCCATTGGCCAAAGCTAGTCATTTGACCAAGCCCAAAGTTAAGCGCGGAGGGGTACACTTTATAGAATGAATGTTGGGGATTATTTCCCAATGTATTATATCCATTGGGTATTTTAATGCTGCTTGCTGGAAAGATTAAGAAATGGCCCACCACAGAAAATTAGTAAGTCATACTAGAAATGTAAGATTGTGTGTAAAATTTGAAGCAGGACTGCTTTCAATTTTTCTGCTTATTATAGTCTCCAGATGCCCTGGGTTTTTCTTTCTTCGTAGTTTATTTCATTTAACCCATGTAACAATTCTGTGGAGTTGAGATACTATCCCCACTGAATGACAGAATAAAATAATGCTTGGAGAGATTAAAGTTACTTGCTAGTTAGATGTATTAACATTATATAACACATTATGTTTCCTTCTCTGGAAAAATGTGTATTTTGGAAACATTTCGATTTTTTTAAATTTATAGTATGAAATGGTACATCTCATTCTCTCATGCAGAAAAAGTAGATGTTTTCCAGGGAGAACAGCCTGTCTGTCGGGGTCCCTGTTGATTTACAGCCTTGTGGACTTCTGCACAACATGTGGGTCTGTCTATACTCCACATCTTCTAGTACAGGAGCAAGTGCTATTTCAAGGCTTATTACAGGAAGCAAAGATCCACTCCAGATGCCAGTGCATTCTTTCAGCTATGAGGAGACACCAGATACTCTGTGCTTTCCTTTCTCGTCTTCTCAAGGCTGTGCTTGACGTTGAGATTGTTCCTCCTGGGGATGAAATGTGAATGACAGCAAGTGGTCTTAGGGACTGTGGGAACCATTCATTTTTATGGCAAATGCCATTCGTGCCTATGCCTGTGGTGCTGAGTGGCAGATCAGGAAGCGTGACCTCAAGTGCATGGGTGCACCAGGTGCACCCATGTGTGACCCGTGCTGACCGAGAGCCACTGACAGCATCTGAGGCCTAGAGTTGAGATTCCTTTTCTCTGCTGTAACCAACTACTTTGCACCAGTGTATCTGAAACGTGCCTTGATATATCCCGTTCTTTGTTCTGTGACTATAAAAGTTCATCAGACTGCTTCTACATTGGGATGTGAAATTTGGGGTAAATCCATGTCTCTGAGCCATGGCCACTATGTTGGCTCCAGAATCAACTCTCCGCTGTCCTCTTTGAGCCGAGGCTTGTGCTTTTGTGTTGATTCTGGTTCCTCTGCCTTCTTGATGACGGGGCTTAGGGGACTAATCAAAGACATTCTGTATAGCGCTATCAAATATGTATTCTAAGTGGGACTCCGGCTGCCTCCTTAAGCATCTGCTGCCTATGTGCTGAGCTTCAGGGCTCCCCTGTGGCCAGGCTTGCCACACTTCACTGGATTCCAGCAGCTCTGCCTTTGACCTGGAAAGAGCCCAGGACAGGGACAGCAGTTGAGAGTTAGAACGCCAGGCCCTGGCATTGTGTGGGAAGGGTGTGATGTCCTCAGCACAAGGAAACATGTAATGTGAATCAGAGGGCAGTTCCCCTGCCCTACCTCCCTGCTGGGCCACCTGGGAACATGCGGAAATTGTGAGTGTTAATAGCTGGGTTAAACAAGCTTGTGAATCAATTTCAGCTTTCCCAAAGCAATCATACAAAATGTTTCCTCTTAATTAGATTTAAGGCATGAACTGCTGAGTCTCCTGCGGCTTTTGCTCTACATGTAGTGCCTTTGTTGACATATCTGAAGGCATCTTGACAGTGTACACAGGAGAACGCTGGAACACCTGGTGATGAAAGCTGCTCGGGCGGCGTTGGAGAATATTCTTTTAAGATGTGTTACATTTGCTTATGCTGCGGAACATTTGTTGAATGATGCAAAGATGTGTTGCATTCTTTGCTGTTGGATTTGTCTAACTCGGTGAAGCTGTGTTACTTTGCCTGGCTAAAACACGTGATTGGTCTAACAAAGAGCTGAACGGCCAATAGTGAGGCAGGAGAAAGGGTAGGCGGGGCTGGCAGGGAGAGAATAAATAGAAGGGGGAAAAGAGAAAAGAGAGATCAAGGAATGAGGAGAGGAAGAGAGGAGAACATCAGGGGCCTGTCAGCCAGCTACACAGCGAGCCACAGAGAAAAAAGTAAAGAAAGGGATACAGGGATACAGAAATACAGAAAGATAAAAGCCCAGAGGCAAAAGATAGATGGAATAATTTAAGTTAAAAAAAAAAAGCTGGCTAGAAACAAGCCATGCTAAGGCCGGGCGTTCATAAGGAAGAATACGTCTCTGTGTGAATTTATTTGGGAGCTGGGTAGCAGGCCCTCCAAAAGAATCAAAGAGTAAAGACAACCAGCAGCAGGGTAACATGCCTTTTCCCGTCAGAGCTGGGTCCAGGTTGTGCTCATGTCCTGAGCAGGACCTAACGTGTTATCTCAGAAGCCCTTACAGGGCAGATTCCCTGGTGATCTTGAATAATCCACTCCTCTGCCCACAGTGTGCGGACGTGATGTCTATTCGTTTCTGGGTCTTTTGGTGTGGGTCTTCAGGTCAGTGTGCTGCTGTTTGGCCCTTGCATCTAGGGGTAGAGATGCCCTCTGCACTGAGTGAGTTCCTTGGGTACCATTCCCATCGTGTTGCTAGCTTCTGGCTTTACTTCCCTTTCTCGTCTCTGCTTTAGTATCTAAGGTCCCCAGGTGGCCCATAAGCTAGAACAGGGCACGTAAGTAAGAGACCAGTCACACCCAAACTTCTCTGTGTTCTTAGGAATCGATGAAGCTCTGTTTCTGAGAGGCAGACTTGCGGTCAAGTGTCCTGGCACGGCAGTGAGAAAATAACATGACAGTCACTCCACTGGTCCGAAGCTTGGCACCTCCGGGTTTTCAAGTTTACTTTCTCTGGAGGCTTCATTTGGCCGAGGCTGGGCAGCTTCTGTGTCTCTCTGAGTGATGAAGTTGCCATACTGGAGGACTGATGTTCCTGTGATGAGGGAAGTTGTGGCTCGGGGCTATTTCCCACCTTTCTGGAAGAAATGAGGATGGTGCGCAGCCTCACGGGGTCATCGCGAGCTCTTCTCTGGCAGCTTCCTCTTTTCTTTGTTTTTGATTGATACGTAAAAATTGTACACAGGTCTGAGAAAAACAGGAGCCTAGAGGCTGAGAAAGTCGTAAACTGCTCAGCCCCACCCTTCTCAACCTTGCCGTACCTGTGTGAGGTTTATTCTTCTTTGACACCTAGAGCGACAGGCAAGATCAACAAACCAAAAAGTCGAGGATTTATATAAGGTCTAGGCTGCTTCTGGGCCCGGTCTTTGATGGTGACAGGTCACAGAGCTCAAGGCTGACTCACAGCTTGTCTCTGTGATTGGCATGTGGAAAAACTCCGTTCTCCATAATTCTAATCCTCCCCCCCACCCAAGCCATAAACAGGCAAAGTGTTCTCTTGTGGTTAGTGCAAGCCTGGCTGACAGTCACACCTGCTCTGGGAGATGTCACCTGTCTCTAATGTGTCTCTGAAGAGGAAATACCTGGCTCAGAAATTGCCCTGGGAGCTCCTGGGAGCCATTAGGGCATGCAGGGCTGCGAACATCTGCTTTCCTCCATGGCAACCTGAGAGCTCAGGAGTTGCAGTCAGTGACGTGGGTCTTCCCTGGAAAGGATAGGGGAAGCATCTGACCTGCCAAGTCCACGGCTTTGCCAAACTCTGATAATAGCGCATGTGTGCCTGCCATGCCTGAGCTCAGCAGCCTCCTCACTGGTACCAACTGGCTTTCTCGCCTCATCTGTAACGTGTAGGTGAAGACAGTGGTTGGGTCTCGTGGGGATTTACCCAAAGATTAAGGAAAGAGGTGGAATCACATGGCCCAGAATTTTAGACCCAAAATTTGTATTTTGAAGTTTCCCTAAGGAACTTGTTGGCATTGCAGTCCAATGAATAATTACTCAGTCTCATGCCTGTGGATGTTTAGTGGTCCCCAGATAAGGTACCCCCATGCCTTGTGCCCTGGCGGAGAAACAGTCCCAGTGTCAGCAGGTGATCATGTGCCATTGGGTTCTAAATCACGGCATGAGTGGTCAGATACATTTATCCATGGGACCTAGTGGATACACTTGTTAAAGGTCTACCTGAGGTTCCTTAGGAATTTTTTGAAAACACCTGGGAGGATATCTTAGTTTGCTTTCTATTGAAAGTTTCTATTAAACACCACGGCCGAAACCAGCTTGGCCTTATTTCTGATTACACTTTGCAGTCCACCATGGAGGGCAAATCAGTGTAGGAACTCAGGGCAGGAACCTGAAGGCAAGAGCTGAGGCAGAGGCCATGGAAGAGTGCTGTTTGCTGGCTTGTTCTCCGTGCCTTGCTCCTGCTTTCTTATATACTCAGGGATGACACTACCCATGGTGGTCTGGACCCTCCCACATCCATCATTAATTTAGAAAAATGCCCCACAGCCTTGCCAATATGATGGAAACATTTTCTCAGTTGAAGATTCTCTTTCCCAGATAACTCCACTTGTGTTAACAAAACAAAACAAAACAAAACAAAAAACCTCACCAGGACAGTGGGACACCATCCTTGGTGGCTTCTATTTACCCACAGAGTGTCCTCCACCTTGACCCCGTCTGTTCCCTGAGGCTCAAGAGAAAGAACCATTTTTTTTCTCCACCGAGCCCCTTGGGAATCATAAAACTATTTCTTTGCAGGCCAGGATGCTTGAACTGTCCTAAAGGAGCCATTCCTAGGGTGCTGCCCTCCTTCAGGTCCAGCTCCCTAAGCCCCACCCACAACACTGGCAAGTTTCCTTTGGAACATGCTGGAATGTTCAGTGGACCTGTCTGTTGACAACAACCAAGCTGGAGGGATGGGGAGAGTTCATGTCTGAAGGCTGGAGGCTTCAGCAGTCCCATGCTGTTGGGCGAGTTGCTGCCTGTATTCTGAGTGTCCCCTTGTGAGATCGCCCACTCTGACACGGTGTTGGGCCCCACCGCATCATCTTCCCCGGAAGGTTGGAAGATGAGGCTACCAAGAAAATAGATTCTGAACTTGTTCCCAAGAAAACCCAACTGTTCTGGTGCTCGCCACCACTCAGAATCCAAATCCCTGGGCCATATAAGAAAAGGAAGTTAAAAATCAGGATGACTGTCATTAGAGGTAATTGCTTTTGTGAAACTCCAATTAGAGTTACCGGAGGCCTGGCATTCCAGGGAGGCTGCCCACGGTTCGGATGCATTAGAGCACATGAACTATTCTCATCTAAGTTTCAGCTCGCAAGGGGAGCCTTTGAATGCACATGAACCAGCTCTTAAAATCTGGTGAAGCCACAAAATATGGCAGCTATTAAAGACATTTTCCCCTCCCTGCGCTATTAGGCACCCCAGGCGACCTCTCCAAACAGCTTTTGTCGTGGAGGTCTGGAACCTCCTCCATTCCCTTTGTCTCTCTGTGGCAGAGTGTGGGACTTTCACAAGGCGAGGCACCGCCACTGAAGGAGACGACTGACTTCATTGTAACTCCTTGAAAGCATTTTCCCCCTGGTATAATAGAGGAGACCTGCTAGGACCCTGGGAGATTGCTGATCCCAATCATCGCTTCTGGAACAGGGTCAGAGTGGCTGTCATAATGGAGGACACTTGGGATGAGATGGGAGTGGCTGTAGGAGAACTGAAGTCATTTTCTTATTTAGGGCCTCCTAGAAATCGTATAGGAAAACAGATGGGTGTCCCGTAAAGAAAGCCATCCCCCTGTCTATAGAGCATGAAAGATTGTATCTTGCCGCTAAAGAACAGCTATGAATAAATTGACAAATTTATTTGTGGGCTCATGAAGGACATAAAAAAAAAATCGGTCTGATTGGCAAATGAGAATGGCATCGTGCGGCTCGCGAACATTCATCAACCGGTTTTGGACGAGGTGTTAAATTATAACTGAAGAGCTGGCATACGAAGCCAAACTGGGATTTTCCAAGCTGTCAAATGAAAAGAAAATGAGTAAGTGTCTTTTCCTCCACCCTCCCTCCAGCCCCTGCGACAAAAGCCCGATTCTCTGCTGACACAGCTTGGACAACACACACTGCATGCTGTCGCTCACCAGCTGGGATGATTCTTATTATTTACCTCCAACTGGAACAGAATTTCAGCTTTGGCTTCTCCACAGAGGAGTCTAAAATAACCATTTCAGAGAGTTATTGGAATGGGAAGGGTTTTTTTTTTTGGACCCTCCTGTAGAGAACCTGTTGTTTCTATATGAGTTTGGGTCTCTGATGGTACCTATGACAGTTGGACAATTAGCTAGACACTGGGAGTTGTAGAAATCTGTGTGAGGGTCTCAATGTGATGGCGATGGCCCTGGAGGGCTTGGATGGTTTCCTCACAGTGAACTGCTTGGCTTCCATGTGGAGCGGTGGAAAGTCATGTTGGTTTCCCTCTCTTTTATACATTCTTGCTGTGCACAGGATACTACGGCCACACTTCACATCGCCAAATGCATTATGCACACTCTGTGTGTGTGTGTGTGTGTGTGTGTGTGTGTGTGTGTGGTGTTGTGACCTTTCTGTTTTATCAGCCAGAAACTCGGTGGCAGTGAAATATTAGAAAAAGGGATTTGGAAAGTCAGCTGTCCGTTTCAGGCTTGAGTTTCCCCTCAGGCACAGTGTGGAGCGTGGCTGGACGGCTCATGAGGCCCTTGATTCACTGCTTGTTGGTTGTTGAGCTTTGGGAGCTCTCACCCAGTGCTTCTCATTGGCACACTGTAAACAGAACATGGGGAAGGCCTGGGACTCTGGAGGAAGAAACAGAGTCTCCTCAGCGTTGCCAGAGCTGCCAGCTCACGGATGACACTGAGTATCATGGATGGAGCCAGTCAAAGTCTCCTGCTTCTGGAGAAGCCAGTTCTTGCCTCCCTAGTGACCCATGTCCAGACTCTCGTCATCCCATCTCTTTAGCAATGATGACATACAAAAGGGACAGAGTGGAATCTCCCATTTTCCCACTCCACTGCTCCCCCCTCCAGGGGCCCAATAAATACTTCCCCATTAAACAAGTATGAGAAACAGTGCCTTGGGTATTTCAGGTATTTATGTAATTTAACATACCAAAGATCTCTCTGCCTGCCAAATGTCTTTTATTTCCTCAGTGTAGAGTTTAAATGTGCTTATTTTCCGTGTGTATGTGTGTGTGTGTGTGTGTGTGTGTGTGTGTGTGTGTGTGCTGGGTGCACAGCAAGCACTGTGGAGACCATCAGAATCCCTGTCTTACATGTCATTGCTCTGCATAACCGTGGTCAAGTGCTTCTGTAGTTAGTTCCTGGTGCAACAAAGACATGACGTTGGAGGAGTCTAGAACTGGCCACTGGATGGCTCAGAGGAAAGCTAGTGTAGGACAGCGTTCATGAGTGTGAGATGGGAGGCAGAGAGGACCTGACAGCAAATAATGTCAAGACAAATGCGGGGCAACGGCAGGAAGGCAGCAACAGAAAGCTCTCGGGAGAAAAAGGAACTCAGAAATTTCTTCTCCTTTCCCCCCTCCTCTTTTTCCTCCTCCTCCTCCTCTGCTTGATGGGGATATATGTCATTTTGCTTTTCTGAGTTCTGTATGCAGCTGCCTCTCTTGCTTTTTTGGTGGACAAGGTTCTTCTCCTTACCACAAGTGGGGACCGTGCATTTCACTTTCTGTGATTGCTTGGAGTGCTTGCTGCCTTGCTTTGTGGGAGTCAGGTGGAGGGGTCCCTGTATACATGAGGCTTGGATCTAAGTGACTCTCGGGCGGGAAGCATGCTTGGGAGGAGTGCCCAGAAGATGCCGAGAAAGCCCTGTCTGCTCTGGAAATGATCTGCCACAGTTTCTGGTTACCCTGAGAGCCCACCCAGTTGCTCAGTGCTCTGACAGCTTGCCGAGCCTCCCTTAGGTCCTGGGTTAACGTACCAGCATTACCACCATGAAAACCAAAATATTGAGGACCCTTTCCTTGCTGAGGGGGCCCTTTCAAGATCCCATTTCAGCTTACCATCCGAGAGCTGCCAAAATTTGAGCCATTTTTACACTCCGCGGTCTGAGAATATGTATCTTCAAATGTTTCTCTGACAATTAAAAACATCACTTATGCTCCCCATAGAATATGTATAAGGTACGCATGTATAAAGGGGTATTTTAAGGAGGAAATGAGGCTCATTGTATTCATATTCCTCAGAAAGTCCTTGTTAGTATTTTTGGGTTCAGATAGTATTTTGGGGGTTCTGTACAGGCATCTGTTGGCCAAATCTGGTTGGAATCATGCTAAACATCAAATTTTGCATCTTTCTCTTTCACATCATGCCGTGTGCTCTATTAGGACACTGCCTTTTGTTAAAATGTCTTTAATATTTAACTGCCGTGGAAGGACCATCGTTTACATAACTACACCTCTCAGACATATATGCCTATTTTAGCTTTATTTCCTTTAACTAGTGTTGTCCTATGACTTAAAGTTGCATCTTAGTTTCTATTTGGGGAACTTGCCTCTTCCCTTTGGCCCACTTTCTCTCCGTATTCTCTGCCTGGAAAAGCACCTTGTCAGGCCGATGCGTACAGGGAACGTACACCTGCCTGGTCAGCTTAACATCTACTTGATGTTTGAATGCAGGCTGTCAGCTCAGCATAGAAGGATTCCCAGGCTGTCACAGGCAGAGGAACAAGCTTTTCTGTGACACAGCAGGAGATTTGGAGGCAGGGCCCACAGGGCAGGATCCCATGGGTTTTCTAGAAAGATCCATGTCTTGAGAATCACCTGTGGTCTGTGCTCCTTTAGGGCAAATGGGGAGGCCGAAGAAAGTGCTAGAATCAGAGCCCCTCTCCTAGCTTCTTATGTTGTTGGACACCTACTCTAGTGCAGCACCATTGGGGGATATTTAAGAGGGGATTACATCATCGAGGGAGTGGATTCCTAAAGAGTCCTTAGGATGAGTTGAGCTCCCTTCCCTTGTATGTTCTTCGGGATTGTCTATAGGAATAGAAGCAATAAAATGAACGTGTGTTACAAAAGGGACTGATTAAATGCCTTAAACCATGTCGGGTCCAGCCATGGAGTTCTACATGCAGGAGAGACTGAGCCTCTTGGTTGCTCGTTCCGCAAAGCTGGAGGCATGGTGGGCTTCAGGATGAGGCTAGGCTGTGGTCACTCTCTGCCTGAGGCCCTGTATCTTGACATTGGGTGGTATCACGGGTCTTAGTACGATCTGCTGAGTGGCGGAATGTGGGTGTGAGCCTTGTGTTGGGGGAAAAGCAAAGCCAGTGTGCCGCCTTTCCAAGACTCCTCCCTGAACATGTAGCAGAACACGCCTCAGCCCCTGCTGGAAGAAGATCCTAGCATGGTCCAGACCTAGAGGCCTGTAAGGGTGTAGTGGGAGTCTCTAAGGCGCAAGCGTGAAGCTTCCTTTGTTTCTTGTCCGCTTCACTGGCCCACCAACCTGGTCATCAAGTCCACATCCCCAGCCAGTCGGCTCTTGTCTTCTTAGCTCCTTCACCCACATCAGCATCACGCCATGCCCTGCTCTCATTTCCTGACTCTGAGCAGAATGACCTTGGACAGGCATTCATCAAAATGACATTTGGCCCCTGCTTAACTTGAACCTTTGGTTTGATTTACAAGAAAATGGCCCAGTCCCTGTGCTATGTTGGCTCCCCTGTCACACCTCAACACAAGAACTGGATTCTTCGAGCACTGTAGTGAGAATGTCTCTTGCCTCGGGGCCTTGGCAGAAGGATAACTTCTACCTAGAAGCCCATACTTGGGTTTCTCCATTCTTCATTGTCCTAGCTTGAATGTCACCTTCTGGCCTTCCTGTCCAACTGGTCTCTGGCCATCACAGATCCCTGCTCCTTTATGTATCTTCTTTCCCCATCTTGTAGCTATTTTATTTGTTAATTTGCTTCTTGTCCCTCTCCCACTGTAGTCCAAGGTCCTCAAGGTCAATGCTACATCTATCTGTCTATTTATAGAGTCCAGCCTGATGGGGAGGCCAAGGTCTTTATCAAGGAGCCCCTGAGAAATGATGCAATCTCCTTTGTCTGAGAAGAATACTGCCAAGGGTGGAGGATGGGATATGTTCATCAGGGAACAGCTCAGGAAGACTGGGTCATGGGTGCAGGAGAGGGATGTGAACTTATACACTCCAAGCTCACCTTGGCCTTGGAAACAGCGGGATGGTGTTCTGAAGGCACCCCATTCAGCACCCATAGGACTGGTGCTGAGAGCTTGTCTATCACTTGAAATCACATGGCATTCATTACCCAACATAGTTCTTGTTTTAAATGTACAAGATTTAGTGTGGATCAGCCAGATCTCTGTTGCCTCCTTCATTGATCATATACATTGATTGAGCAACTGCTGTATGCACAATAAGGTAGCCATCTCAGAGCGTGTTTTGGCACAGACAGAGCTTCTGGGTCAGGTGGGAGATGTTCCTTGAGAGTGCCTGTGGGTCTTACACATGTCCAAAGAGAGCAGACAGTCATCAAGGAATTGCCAGAGTTCCTCTGTGCAGACTGGAGTCAGGGATCCCATGGGGGCATTCATATTTCTGTGCAGAATGGAACATGACCTTGTGCCAGGACTGTCATTCTCCCATGTGGCCACACTTGATGAGTGTGTTGTAGTGGTATAGTATTTGTGGATGTGTGTAATATGTTGTATATGGTTATGGGAAATGTCTGTGAGTGTGTGAGTGTGTAGATGTGGGCATGCAGCTAGATACGGTATATGGTGTGTAGCTACGTGTGTGGCCTGGGTGTATGTGCTCAGTGTTATGGTGTGTGTGCATAGGAGTGGCAATATGTGACTTGATATGGAGAAAGGAGGAGAGAGAGAGAAAGGGAAGGAGAGGGAGGGAAAGAGGGAGGGAGGGAGGGAGGAAGCACGTACAGTGTACCCTCTTCCATGTACCTCTATCCCTATATTCCTTTCTCCCAGAGGCTGGGAGTTTCCTTTCTGCTTTTTGATCAAGTGTGTATGTAGAAACACCTTATCTGGGAATAAGCATCACTATAGATAGCACGGGGAACCTTAGGCTGCTCTATGCCCAGAGCAGGTCAGTGGGTGAACCTGCAAGTCCTCCAGCAATGAACTAATCAGCCCTGTGGACCAAAGCACTCCCCCTGCCTTAGGTCAACCAAGGCCTAAGAGCTCCTCCACACAGGACTTCCAGTCAGAGTGTGGACTGGGTGCTGGGTTTTTGGAGAAGAGCGTTATATAAAAGGTCCCTGGTCAAAATGCGCTCATCAGCTGCTGCCGCCTTTCCTCCCGGAGGAGGGTCCCATGGATGTCATCTTCCTTGCCACCACTGAAACAGTCCTACCTCTTTAAGATGCTCGTAAAGTTTGGAACCAAGGAGACATATTTGTTTTCCAGAATGTTCCTCTGAGCCGGGTGGTGGTGGCGCTCACCTTTAATCCCAGCACTCGAGAGGCAGAAGCAGGCGAATCTCTGTGAGTTTGAGGCCAGCCTGGCCTACAAGAGCTAGTTCCAGGACAGGCTCTAAAGCTACAGAGAAACCTTGTCTCGAAAAAACAAAACAGAATGTTCCTCTGACACCCCTGCCCCTGGGAAGGTTCAGTATGGCAGTGTGCTGTGTTCCTCCTGCTCCTCACTCTCCCTCCCTTCTTTCTTGACCAGTTGGTCTCTTAGTTTTTGATTGCATCCTGTGACAAGCTCCAAGAGAGCCCAGGTTAGGAGACAACACGGATGTAGCACCGTGTGTGTTTTCCAGGGTATTGTAGCAACTGCAGAATCTGCGCACTAAACCCTCTTCACGTGACCATAAGCAACAGGAGGGCAGTAGGGAAATACGTGTGCATTTTAGGTTCTCTCTCAAACACCAGCCTGGCCTGGGCTCTCCTTGGAGCTTGTCACAGATGGTATGTGAGGTCTTTAGGTTTTCGCAAGTGTGTTTTGTGGAGCCAAACACAAAAGTCACTTTTTGGTGACTGTCATAATCAGTGAAGGTTATAAGTAGGAAGGGAGGAAGATAGCAGGTATACTGGAGTGTTAGTGGCTCTGATTAGCTGGCATCTGTCCATCTGTCACTCAGGCCTCTGTCTCTGTGAGCCTGGTAGCCTGGCTCCTGCCTATAGGCGGGTACTGTAATACCGAGCATATTTTCTATTGTTTGGTGACACCTTTGGGGATATTAGGGAAGAAAAATTACAGGGTATTTGATAGGCAGGTTGATTATAATCACTCAAATTTCCACAGCTGGAGAAATCACAGGTGAACTAGGCTCAGTTTACTGTGTGTGGTGCGCAGCTTGTGCCCACAGCTGTGACTCAACCCCTTGCTCTCCAGTTGTTTACCTTTCAGTTCGTGTGACTTTAGTAGCAGCACCGAGACCGCATGTGATGACTGTAATAGTGTAATTTGTAAATGTGGAATGTTAATCCTTGGTTCTCACTGAAATAAACAGAAGGTCTCTGTTCCTCTCTGATAGCAGCTCAACACAGAAAACTGTCTATGCCTGTTACACTGTATATTCAGAAACTAAAGAGACACAAGAACCTCTTTGCAGACTGAACCTTCAGCTCCTAAGCCTGTGCGTCAGCCTGGGATGCTACACCTTTGTCTTGTGCCACTTCCAGGGACAGACGTGCTTTTATTTCAGCTTAGATACCTCCTAAAAAGCAGCTGTCACTGATGGCTCAGCTGACGGGGTAAGTGAGCACTGGTCAAAGAGCAAGGCTAGGAAATAGCCCATTAATTGTTAGACCCAAGTGGTGGTGTTTTTTTTTTTTTTTTTTTTTTTTTTTTTTTTTTTTTTTTTTTTTATCGTCCGACTTTACTTTGAAAAGTACACTAATTCCAAGTGATAGAAAAGTCACAAGGACAATCAGATGACAACCATGGAATTATACTAAAGGGATTATTGTTACTTTTAAACTACAACTTAGAAGCTGTTTTCTCCTTTTTTCTATCTGTAGCTCTGTGATCTGGCAGGGGGCTCACACTGGCACATCCTTTGTAGCACCAGTGTTTCTCCCAGTCATATCTGGTAATAGTGAGTTCTGGCTGGGTGAGGTTGGCTGAGAATTGCCGCCTGATTTGGGCTTCATGGTGCCCAGTTCAGCAGTTGATCATAGGCCTGGGACATTCAGGGTCCGTGTGTGTGTGTGTGTGTGTGTGTGTGTGTGTGTGTGTGTGTGTTCTGGTTCCTTTCTGTATCATCAGTTGAAAAATGTCACCTAGTCAGAGTTGATCGTTTGATTATTTCAGAACTCAGAATTTTATATAGTTTGATAAATACCTACATAATTTCACATTGTTTAGTCAAACACACACACACACACACACACACACACAAGAGGCCCATGCCCGTCATCTCAACACTTGGGAAGTTGAAGTCAGAGGTCAGGAAACTCAAAATCACCCTTTGAATTCACATAGTGAATTCAAGGTCAGCCTGAGATCCATGAGATCTTGCCTCAGAAATGAATCCTGCTTTCCTTTAAAGATTTTAATAGAAATTTTATTTTTGTTCTTTTGACAATTTCAGACACAAACACAGTGCATTCTGATAGCTGTAACCCCAAGCCTCTCTCAGTTTCTTCCAACTGTATTACACCTTCAAGTTCCCTTTCTCTCATTCATGGCTTTTTATTATGTTTTGCAACTCACTGCGTTTAATCAGGACTATCTGTGTTGGCTGCTCTTCATTAGCGCATGGTGAGCTCATCAATGCTAAGACAGTGTCTGCCCTCTCCAGAATCTACCAGTACCTCATAGTTCAGCAGGGTGAGCAGGGCCGTGTGGGCCTCTCCCTGATTGATGATTTCTGGCTGATAGCCCAGGCTTGTGCAGGCCATAGCTGGCCACTGCTGCTTCAAGACCATGACTATCTGACTGTGTCATGCCCACCATAAATTAATTATTTGGTTCTGGCTAAAACAAAACAGATGCACAGGTCAACGGAACAGGAAGACCCAGAGACAGTCCCATGCAGCTAAAGCTATCTGATTTGTGACAGAGATGCCAAAATTACACATTGGCTAAAAGACAAACAGTGTCTGGGAGAATGGATTTCTACTTGTAGAAGAATGAAAGTAGACCCTCAGCTCTTATCCTGCACAAAGGTCAACCCCAGAGTTAAAACCTGAAACTGTAAAACTGCTAGAGGAAAAGGTAGGGATTATGCTACATATGTGCACACACACACACACACACACACACACAAACACACACATACATGTGTATGCATAAGACCTTTTAATCAGGTCACTGGTTGCTCAGTAAATAAAACCAACAATTGACAAATGAGACCTCATGAAACTTAAAAAAAAAAAAAAATTCTGTAGAGCAAAGGAAACTGTCAATCAAGAGGCAGTTCAGAGAATGGCAGAAAAATCTGTGTCAGCTATACATCTGACAAAGGATTTATACCTGCAATACATAAGGAAACAGAAATCCCTAAACATTAAGAAAACAAACAACCCAGTCAGAAAACGGGCCATGGATCTAAACAGAGAATCCTTAAAAGGAGAAATTCAAAGGACTAAGGGACACGGTCTAAGATGAACATCACTCTCATTTACTAAGTTGAGGTTCGGTGAGCTATGAACCCATTATGCTACAATACTGACCAGCCCGACAAGCTGTGCCCACTGCTACAATAGTGGCATGACCATTAGGGATGGTAACTGACCATCTTGTGATCGAAGCTAAGGCCTGCCGCACAGTAGGGAAGACATGACTGGCACTTTAAAGCTGGCCCAAATCCGATGGGTCTTGAAGAGCCAGCACACCTGCTCAGATTCTGTGTTCTGAAAAGAAGCACATACCATGGAGAGGTGAGGGGTACGTGGCCAATGGCAGAACCTGACAATCCATGTCATTTCCTGACCAAAGCTGTAGGGACAATGAGGACACTTGCTCAGAAGGACAGATGATGTACGGTGTATGTAGGGGGTGGAGAAAACTAGTAAAAAAAAAAAACTATTTTCTTCTGTTTGCTGAGCCATGAACTGGCTGAATTTCCCTACTCAGGTAGAGAGTCGGGGAGGACTTCAAGGGGAAGAAAAAAAAACATTCTAGTGGTATCGAGATAGCAGAAATCCTTTCCTAATTTCAGATTAAGCAAAACATAAGCATTTGGCAAATGGCAAGATTGTAAAGTAGTATAAGCTGTAGAATCACTTTGGAATCTGAGGCGCAGCTCCAGATGTTTTAGAGCTGTTCCCCCGGGTGTGACTTACTGCAATCCTAGACCAGCTCCAGTGGCTGCTCATGGCCAGTTGGATGCAGCCAGGGATGAGGAGGTTGCAGCATAGCTCTCTTGGTTGAGAGCTGTACTGAGGGGCGTGTCAGCATAGATTTCAGATTCTTAACAATTATCGAGCTGCAACGCTGCTGTTTTTGGAATCTGCGGGATCAAGGACATCAGAGACCTTTAGATTGTGTTGGTTCAGAATCAAGAAGAATATAAAGATTCTGAATGGAATCGTTGATCCCTGGGCCAGAGTTGGGGGTACCATTGGTTTCTAGCACTACAGGTGAGACCGGGGTCCCTAGAGCACTCCATCCATTGGCTCCTGCTCCGGACAGTGCTGGCTGACTGCTGCCCGCTGACCATCAGTTTTCCTCTAGTCTAAAGACTGAGTCTGAAGATTGACCCCCATTAGCTTGTGGTTAATGTGGTTCACTTGAAGACAGGGGTGTTCTTTGAGATGGGAAGGTGAACTGGGAGCAGAGAAAACTAGAATGCCTGCCAGCTGTGAGCAAAGTCAAGTGGATCAGGCAGGCCAATAGGCATTGTTCTAGGACTTCCTTGAGATGACAGCCATATAGGAACGTCTGTCCCGACAGGTCCAAGGCCTCCTCAGCGGGTTTATGATGGGAAGCGAATGGTCCTTTGTTTCCAGGGCAGAGCTAGTCTGGTGTTCGTATCCTTTAGAGATGGTCAGTTTTTGGCACAGTGACCATCTAGGTGTCTATCATTGAAGAGTCTCCATCCCGGATAGGTCAACATGTGGGTTTTTCTCTAGTCTCAAGTTTTCAATCCTTGCCTTATAGATGTTGAACGGGGTCTTCAGGCCAGCTCTACAGGACCAACTGCAAAGCATGGTGCTTTATTTGGGGATGAGAAAGAATTGATCCCTATGGTATCCACATTTATTTCTCCCTCTGAAACAGAAGCAGTTGACTGAGAAGAAACATGTGCCCTTAACTAAGTCTCGGGCTCAGTGGGCCTAGGAACACCAGTACATGTTTTCCTGTGTGCTGGGCCCAGAGCCTGAATTTTCCAGTCATTTGCTTTCTTACTCTTGCTGCTTTTTGGCCCGGTGATGCATCATGGGAAGCTCGGGTTAGTACTTGTCAATGTCTCAGGTGAAATGAGGTATTCACAGCAAGAAAACAACTTGAATTGGCTTCAGAGCAGAAAGCTCAGCTTGCTCCCATTTTCATAATGATCTCGTTTTTAATATTCACTTTAGAATATTATCCATTCTTCTCTCTTCTTGTGACAAAAATGTCTGGCAGGGCCAGTAGGTGTGGGCAGGTGTGGAGAGATGGATGAGTGGCTATGGGAACCCGGAAGGCCAGAAAATGTGAGCAGAGGGTGCGATGCCACTCTAGGGTTCCTAGTCTGAACAACTGTCATCTTAAGGATGTGGGGCAGACTCTCAGGGCCCCCTCTCTAGGCCTGCTCAATGCCCCCCACTGTAGGGAATACACTTCTGTGTAAACTTGGGTTCTGCTGGTCCATAAGCTGGCAGAACAGAGAGGAAAGAAACTGAAGTGCCTGCCTCGGCTTCATGAACAGCTTAGAAGGCTCAAACCAACCTCCCAGTTAAACCTTTAGACCAAAAGCTTTAGGGCTGGGGACCTGGCTAGTTTTGATTACCCTGATACACACTAGAGTCATCTAGGAAGAAGGAAGATTCCATCAAATTGGCCTGTAGTCAAGTCTGTGGGACATTTTAAATTTACTATCATTAATGACTGATATGGGCTGATGTCCCAGTCCCACTGTGTGATGCCACTCCAGGGCAGCTAGTCCTGGGATGTCTAAGAAAACAGGCAAAGCGAACCAGTTAACAGCACTCCTCTATGGCTTCTACCTCAGTGTCTGCCTCCAGGGTCCTGCCTTAAGTTGCTGCTCCACTTCCCTGCACGGTGGACTGTAAGCTCTAAGCTGAAACAAACCCTTCCCTCCTCCGGTTGATTTTGGTCATGGTGTTTATCACAGCAATTGAGAGCAAAGTAGTATAGTAGCCTCATTCACAAGTGAGTTGTTTCTGCATAGCCTGAATGATCATGGCTGCAATTCAATTATTTAACCAGCCTGCCTTCTGTTGCTTCTGTATCCATGGATTAAATCATCCTTCATATGAACAGATTACATCCGTACCAAACGTACAGACTTTTGTTTTATCCGTACCCTCTAAATTAATAAAACGCAGTAACAACTACGCACCAAGGACTTACACTGTATTTAGTATATAGAGAGATGTGCATAGATGGAAAATGGCAAACATTCTTCATAAGAGTCTTGAACATGTATGTGACTTTTATGATGTTCCATGTATGGACTCTTCTGGAGCTAGGCCTCCACAGAGACCCGTGGACAGCTGTGTAGGCTCCCTGGAGGCCTGGGGATCAGCACTGGCATGATCTTTGCACCTCTGCTTCCCTGACAATGTCTGATGATGGAGTTGATACTTCTGAGTGCTGCCTCTCTTCTGCCTGGCAGGCTTCTCTTCATCTTCCAGAACCCCCGACGCTGCCTGCTCTGTGAAGCCGCTGGTAACACCAACTGCTCAGAATAAACTAAGCAGCCGCTCTACTGTTGAGATGTTGCTGCAACAATGGCCTCACTTCCCTGAAAAAACTGCCATGTCTTCTGGCCTTTCTCATGCAGAATGTTCATGAAGACCTAAAAGCACATGACTGTAGCTGCCTAGCTATAATTATCAAAAATGCTCTTAAATTCTTCTCTCATCTCAGTTTTCCTGAGTGTTAGGAGTGTCGGGCTTGAACATGGGTAGACAACCATCCCTGATCCCCTTTGGAGGCCTTTTCTGTAAAGATGTCAGCCCGGAAATGCAAATGGTGGCAAGTAGGGTCGTACGAACAGACTTCCTACAGAAGGAAAGTGAAGCTTACTAGCCATGATGCTTCATGCATGTGGGCTGCAGAGTGGTTCAATGACACATCTGGATCCCAATCCCTGCCCTGTTTTACCTGTTAGAACAATGGTTCTCAACCTCAGGGTCATGACCCCTAGGGGTCAAAGGACCCTTTCCCAGCCATTACGTATGGCTACCAGAAAACACAGATATTTACATTATGACTCATAACACTAGCAAAATTACAGTTATAAAATAGCAACAAAATAATTTTATGGCTGAGGGTCACCACAACATGTATTAAAGGGTCGCAGCATTAGGAAGGTTGAGAACCAATGTTTTAAAAACATAATCCCCTCTTCTGTAACCTCTTCCACTTTATAGGGCTTTCACATGCAGATTAGACTATCTATAAAGCATCTACAGCTACCTCAGAAGAGGCCAAAATGGTTGCTACTGCTAGTAAAGTTAACCAACCTAAGTGATCTCACTGCTGCTAGGTGCTGATAACAATTAGTAACCTTGGAAGGAAGATGGGGACATGGGAGGCTCATGGATGTGTCCCACAAACACGTTCTGTTGTCCTTAATGTTCCTCGAGGTAGGCATTCAATAAAAGAATTCAAACCTCATATCCTTAGATTAGCTTTTAATTAGACTGTTCCCATCAGACGTCATCCCCTGGTGACTTGGCAGAGCGAATGTGACCTGCTGATTGCCTCCTCGCTCCATAACATCACCGTTCCCTGCCAAAGCAAACAGGGGTTTAGGCATTTGAAGCAGGAATTTAGTTGAGCGGGAACATGTGGTTGTTGAATTTTGATCATCCACTTAGGGTATTTTAAAAATTAGATTATGCTTTGTTTCCATTTAACAAAAGAAGATCAGTGTGGTTGGTGTTTCTGCTAAAAACAGAAATTAACACACACTCTTCAGTGAGTAGGCGGATTACAGGGAATGAGAAAAATCAATAAAGGATTAAAATTTTCAAAGCCAGTTTAGAAGGCTCATCTGTGGAAAACATTCTTGTTGCAGAACAGATCTGATCAGCGTATGCAAGTGTATGGCAGGTGTTACCCTGCCCCGTGAGCACGGTGAGGGGAGAACTGTAGAACTTACCCTCTTATCTGCTGGGCTAGATGTGCCAAGAAGGGCTTAGTAACTTGTTTGTGTCAGGCTAACTGAGCGAATGGTGATGGGTAGCCATTGTACCTGTAGACCTGGTACGGTCAGAAATTAAGGCAGTGTGAAAGGGGAATGGAGCCATTTTCTAGCAGATCTGTCCTCTGAGAACAGTGAGACCCCGTAATTCAGTAATCGCCACATTTTTAATCTGAGGATAATTCTGCTTTCAAAGTGAAGTACCATGTCAACCCTGAAACCATTTACACACAAACAACAAAAACAACACACTCAGTGGGTTGTACTGAGACACATGTACGTGCATACACTTATATTCATATGTAACAATAATAGCTAAAGAGGAGAGGGTATCAGTTTGAGAGTGATGGGTTGGAGCAGGGTTGGAGTGGCTGGAGGAGAAAAGGGGGAAGGGCAAAAGTGATGTCATTCTATTTTAATTAAATATTTAAAATATTGCCCTGACCACCTGATAGGCACAGCAAGAAGGATAGAGTTGGGAGAAAGAAACAGGAAAGATGGGAGAGGAAAAGAGAAGGGGATCAATTCATCAATTCGCATGCAATTGGCATGCCTTTTTAGCATTCTGAGATCCCCAAATAGGCATCCCTCTCTCTTAAACCTAAAGCTTTGTGTTGGTTACTGTAAGTCCACCAAATGCCAAGGCAGCCTTGGCTGCGGAAGGAGAAAGCTGGAGTCCAGGACCTGGGCTAAGGGGAGGGGGCACCCCCCTTAGGGCTGATCAACACTCAGCCAATTAAACTGTCAGTCTTGTGGAAGCTTGGGTCTCTAAATAGGTCTATAAGTAATTTTCCAAATGGGGCTTCTGCGCTCTAACAGGGTGCGCTGATTTTAAGAGCTACTACAAGAATGAATTTGCTGAATGAATAAATCTGCAGTAGCAGCCAGTCAAATGTGAAAGGCTGGCCCAGGGCAGAAATAACCTTTGAAAAAAGGGCTCATTCATGGGGCACAAAAGCCACCGCACCATGTAAGTGATTCCTCATTCATCAAGGGCGAGACCATCAGCACATTCTTTGTTTCCGGCAGCTGAGACTTCAAATAAAAACCCTTCTGCAGCCCAGAAATAAGACTTCTGCCAATCGCCTTTCACGAGACTACGGCACCCAGCTGTATTGCCACCAATTAAAGTTCCTTGCGCAAATCTTGTCAAGTTAAGATGAGGCCAGGAGATGGTTTTTGCCCAGCCTGCTAGGGATGTAATAGGAGCAAAGGTGGATGGGCTGGGAAGCAGCGTGAACGGAGTTGACTGCATCACACAGGTGGTGGAGTGTCAGAGGCAGGAGAGGGCTTGCAAGCTCTCTGCTGCTCCTGCTTTGACCAGCTGTGCTTGGGCTCCCCAGCTGGCACTCCTTGGAGTGCCAGACATGAGGATGCACCAAAGTAGAAGGAGGCAGGACCATCTTGAGCTGGAGCGAGGGTAACGGACCGAGTAGAGACCTAGGTGACTCTAGAGACCTAGGCGACTCTGGTTTTGGCCTCCTCAGTTTTTCCGTGGTGGGCATTTCTGTGGGTGAACACTCAGAGATACGTGTATTAATGCTACTGTAGCAGAGCAGGTGCCCCAAGGCGTTCTTCCCTGGTAATTTGTAGTGCATGGTCTCCAGCAAGAGTGGTAGAGATGCTGGGAAGTTGTGCAGAAAACTCAATCCCTCTGGGAAACTTGGTAGAACTGAACATTCTTTTGTACTGTGTCCAGGGACTCCTGGGCACAGATGCGGTATGTGAATTGGCTTACCTTGTATCCTCAGAGCTCCTAACGCCTGTCCTTGGAGAAGATGAAAAGCATGGTATCCCTATGGTGTGGAAAGTCCTTCTGTATATGTATTGCTTTTATTGGTTAATGAATAAAGGAGCTACTTGAACCTATGACAGGGCAGAGTGAGAGAAGAAGTCAAGGAGTCAGGGAGACACCATATTGCTGCCGAAGGAGAAAGATGCTAGCCACCAGACAGAACCTTACCGGTAGGCCACAATCTCGTGGTGATTCACAGATTAATGGAAATGGGTTTATTTAATATGTAAGAGTTAGCTAGAAATATGCATAAGCTATTGCCCAAACAGTGTTGTATTTAATACAGTTTCTGTGTGATTATTCAGGTCTGAGTAGTCGGGGAACTAACAGGCAGTCTCCACATACATCCTTACTCCTGTGAGGGTCTCCAGAGAAGTGGGTATTATTATTATTTTGTCGGTATGTTTTATAGACATTCGTTATTATTGACATTTTACTTTCTAAAATCTTTCAAAGAGGTGAATTTTATCTTTTAAGGGTTTTCTCACTATCATTTGTAAATAGATTTTGTGGGAGTTGTGCTGTCTCTGTTACTAATTCCAGAACATTTGTCATCACCCCTCCAAAAACTTGTCACTCCGTAGAAGTCCCCCCTCTTCTCTCCATCTCCATGATGTCACTTTGGATGTTTGATACACATTTCATAAGGCAGCACGTGTCCTTTTTTCTCAGAATTTTTTTCACCTAGTATTGCATTCCCAAGGGTTATCTCGGCTAGCCTGATGCTATAATGAATATGGAAGCTTGAATGACTTCTGAAGGAAATGTAGCTCCTTGTATTCAGGGCTGAAAATTCAAAGAATATGGCACTGGTTCTAGCTAGAGTCTCCCTGGCTTATCACATCTCAGCAAGAGAACATCCGAGAGGGAGATGGGATGTAAGAAGACAGATTGCAGTTCCGTGAGAAACACCCAGTCCCAGGAGAACTACCATGGTCTCTCCTAGGGTGATGCAGCCCAAATGGAAATTCCCTCCTTGGGCTAGCTAATAAGAGCTTGAGGACTGCTAACTTTCCCTTGAGCCGACCTAGAGTCTGCCGCCCGGCCTGGTGACTGGCTCTATCAGGAGACCAGATGATGGGAACCAATGAGGAGCAGACAACACAGCCTTCCCCATGACAACACCCTTTGGGCCCTGGGAGGAGGGTAGAAAGGTCAACCCCACATCCCAATAAAGGAGTCTGCTTCAGCTTCTCATCTGACTCCTGGGGTCTGGGCTATTGGCTCCATGCCTTCTCACCCCCTCCCCCAAGGGGTGACCAGGAGGGATGATCCCTGCATCAACTATCTACCCTTTTAGCTATACTATCATAGTATGTGGGAAGTCATTATGACTTTCGAAACATTTTGGAATTTTCTCACTTTTTATTAGTTCTTTGAGAATTTTGTACAATGTGTTTGGGTCATATTCACCTCTCCCCCACCCCTCCTAGGTGCACCCTTCCTTCCCTACACACACAACTTTATGTCCTCTTTTTTTTAAATGAAAGTACAGTTTGTGCTGTCTGTATATTTTAAATTTTTTTCTCGTATTTTATATCCCAAACACAGTGTCCCATCCTTTCTCCCCTCCCAGTTCCTCCCACCACCTCCCCTATCCCTCCCCCATCCACTTCCCCTTCATTTCTATCAGAGAATGGCAGACCTCCTATGGATATCAACCAAACATGGCATATCAAGTTGCAATAAGACTAGGCCCCACTCCTTATATTAAGGCTGGACGAGGCAACCCTGTAGGAGGAAAAGGGTCCCAGAAGCAGCCAAAAGAATCAGACAGCCCCTGCTTCCACTGTTAGGAGTCCCACAACCATAAGAGCTACACAGCCATAAAATATATGCAGGGGGCCTAGGTCAGACCCGTACAGGCTTCCTGATTGTTGGTTCAGTCTCTTTGAGCCCCTGTGAGCCTAGGTTAGTTGGTTCTGTGAATTTTCTTTGGTGTCCTTGAGCCCTCTGGTTCCCACAATCCTTCCTCCCCCTCTTCCATAGGATACTCCATGCTTTGTGTAATGATTGATCTGCATGTTTCCACCAGTTGCTGGATGCAGCCTCTATGGTGATGATTAGGCCAGTTGCCTGTATGTCTTGGATGTGTGGCTTCCATTGTAGCACTGTAGCCTACCAGAGGCCCCACTCTTAAAGATAACTAACCCTCCCTTTCCCAACAGCTAGCAATTGCCTGTAGCTCTAGAGGTAAGCCTTGATGTCATTTCCTCTCTCCACGCTGAGGTTTTGTCTGGCTTGAGATTGTTCAAGTTTTGTGTGTGTTGCCTCAAATTCTATGCGTTCATATGCATATCAGCCCTGCTGTGTATGGAAAATGGTTTCCCATAGTCATCTGCCACCTATGGCTCTTTTGTTCTGCCTCTCTCTTCCACAGTGATTTCTGAGCCTTGAGGAAAGGGGTGTACAGAATAGGGAAACAATATCCCCACTAGATACCTCTTATGGAGTCTTTGATGCCTACATATAGTTTCTCATCTACCCTGTCCTCCTATCCACCTCCCCATTTAAACTGTACTGTCCAATTATTCTACCTTTATACCACTGTATTCTCTCTCCCCTTCCCTGGAAGCCTCCCCTCCCCCCATGGGCCCTTACTGGTTTCCTTCTATGAGGATCCCAGATGAAGCTAACATATCTGAAATTCAAAACTAACACCCATAAGCAAGAGAAAATATGACATTTACCTTTCTGGGTCTGGCTTGCCCTACTTCAAATGATTATTTTCAGCTCCATCCATTTACCTATGGATTTCCTAGCTTTGTTTCTTGTTGATGGCTAAATAACATCCCGCTGTGTACATACGCCACATTTCCATTCTCCATTCGTTCTCAGCTGATATGCATCTAGGATGTTTCCATTTCCTGCTTATTGTGAGCAGAGTAGCGGTGGTCACAGATGAGCAGGCGTCTCTGAAGCAGGATGTAGTCCATGAGTGGCGTAACTTGGGTCATGTTGGGGGGGGGGGGTCTCGTTGAAACTTTCTGAGACCCCTCTGCAGTGGCCACATCAGTTACACTCCCACTGGCAGTGAATACGTGTTCCCCTTTTCCCATATCCAAACCAGCATTTGTGGTCTCGTGTGTGCGTGTGTGTGTGTGTGTGTGGTGTGTGTGTGTGTGTGGTGTGTGTGTGTGTGTGCGCGCGCGCGCGTGTGCACTTAAATTGTAGCCTTTTAATCTCAAAGAAGTTTAAATTTCCATTTCTCTAATGGCTAATGATGTTGAAGCTTTTGATGTCTTGGTGTTTTGACATTTTAATGGCAGTGCTATCTCCCCAGCCAAGGATGTTAAAGTTTAAAAAGAAAATATCTCTCAGCCATTTGTATTGTGTCTTTTGCAAACTCTCTATTTACTTTCAGAACCTGCTTTATAATTGAGTTGTTTTCTTGATGTTTAGTTTTTTAATATGATGTTTGCTTCATTTTTTGCTTTTTTATATTTTTGATATTAACCCTCAGTCAGATATATAGCTGGTACAGATTTTTTTGGCATTCTTTGGGCTGCTGCCTCTTCATTCAGTGATTGTATCCTTTGTGGTACAGAAGCTTTTTCGTTTCATGGACTCCTTTGATTCACGGTTAGCCTTAATGCTTGTACTTGGGGTCCTGTTTAGAAGGCTCTTTCCTGTGCCAGTGAGTCAAAGTGTAATCCCTATTTCTTCTCTTTTAGGATTTGAGGTAGCATGTTCCTGATCCAACTGAGTTTTGTACATCCATAGTTAGTTTCTTGGTGGACTTCTTCTGTTTTTTTTTCTTTTGTTTTCTTTTCTCTTTTTTTTCTCCATTCAAGTCGCATTTCTTCTTTTAGCAGTGCTGTTTTTAAAAAGGTCTTAATTAGAGCAGGTACAGGATCTCAATTTCTTCTGTTTGCCTGGTATTCGCCTCTGTCCTAGGTCTTTTGTTTCTCTGCCACAGCCTGGTGCCTTCAGCAGTTTGATTAAAGTGGCCGAAAGGCATTTTCCCTGGCAGTGTGTGCTGGTCCTGGGCCTCTGGGATAGATAGGGCAGCCTGATGTTCCTAGTCAGGTGGCTGGCAAGGCTCTGGCATTCTGGGTCATGTGTAATTGCCTGATAGTCCTTAATGGGTATTGGACTGGGATCTGGGGGTCCCAAATGGAAAAGGATGGGGTTAGGGGAAGTAGCAAGTGGCTGCAGTACTTAGCTGACCTGAACTGAGCAAGTAGGGAGGGATAATGTTGGTGTCCTACCTGGGTCCAAACCATGTGTGCTGTCTACAGAGTCCTTGGTATAATAGGCAGACTTCCAACTCAAGGTATGGAAAGAATCCCATGCAGCCTGTCAACTGGTATTTGCAAAGTGTTGTCAAGCCTTTTCAAAGAAGGGAATGGTGATCCTTTTTTCTAGAATCCCTGGTGTAGGAGTTCCTTCCATTTGTGTGTTGCTTACATTGGTTAATGAATAAAGAAACTGCCTTGGCCTAGTTGATAGGGCGGAACTTAGGTAGGCGGAGAAAACAGAACTGAATGCTGGGAGGAAGAAGGGCAGAGTGAGAGAAGCCATGGATCCTCCACTTGAGATGGACTCCTGTTAGAATCTCCGGTAAGCCACTGCCACGTGGTGATACACAGATTAATGGAGATGGGTTAGACTAATATGTAAAGGTTAGCCAATAAGAAGTTAGAGCTAATGGCCGAGCAGTGTTTTCATTAATACAATTTCTGTGTGGTTATTTCGGGTGTAAGCTATCTGGGTGGCCGGGAAAAACAAGCGGGCCCTCCTTGTAACAAATTTCTGGCTCAGAAACTGTAAGTACCTTCTGGAAGGAAAGTGAAGGTAGAATGACTGTGTGTGTACACTGAGCGATGTGCAGGGTGAGTGCAGAGCTGAGGATGGAGGGGTCTGTCAAGCTGATTCTACTTCCAGGGAGCAGACCTTCCTGCCACGAGTGTATTTGTCCTCCCGAGGACTGGGGCATGCATACTGACACAGTTTCCTCAACAAAGCCATTTAGATGTCACTCACACAGTCTCCTCTTCCCAGGTTTAACAATGAGGACTAATAGAGAAAGTACAGTCTGCCAGCATTGGCAAGGTAGTGTCTGTTCTGGGACAGGGCTTTGCCTGTGTGGCCGTGAGGTTATGTGTCTTGTTTTTCTTGAAGCCAGCGGGAGGATACGATGGCTCTTATCCTAGAAATCAGTGTGGGCTCTTGGTCACGTTTCCTATTTGGTTCTGGGAAACTGGCCATTGGTCTGTAGTTTTCCCTAAAGAGCAGAACAAGGTCTACAATCTCTCCTGCATTCCTCTTTTCACTCAGGATTGGTTCGACTATCTGGGTCTTTTGTGGATAGGTGGTTTTTTTCTTCTCCTGTTTCTTTGAATGAGATGGGGGTTTTTAAATTAGGTCTGTATTAACGTATAAATGGCCTTGGGTAGAGTGGTCATTTTCACAATAATTATTCTACCAACCCCATCAGCATATCTTTTATATTTTCTACTGTCTATCTTTTCTTTCCCCAGTGATTTAAAATTTTCATTGTAGAAGTTGGTTAGGTGTATTCCTACTTTATTTTCCCCAAGGCTATGGTGAATGCGAGTGTGCTCATCAATCTCCTTCTCTGTATATTTCTTGCTGGTGCATTGAAAAGCTATTGATTTTTTTGCATGCTGATTCTGTATCCATCACATTGTTGAAATTGTTGATTGCTTCTAGAAGTTTTCCAATATAATGTTTCAAATTTCTTTTAATATCTTGTCACCTACAAATAGGGATAGTTTGACTCCTGTATTACTCAGAATGGTTTTTTTTTTCAATTCCATCCGTCTACCTGAAAATGTTATGAGTTCATTTTCCTTTACGACTGAACCACGTTTTCCTTATCCGCCCGTCAGCTGATGCCCACCTCAGCCATCTCCATTCCCTGGCAGCAGTGAACATGGATGAGCAAGTACCCCTGTAGTAGGATATAGAATCCTTTGGGCAGATGCCCAAGAGGGCTAGAACTGGGCCGTTTGGTAGATTTATTTCTACCTTTCTGAAGAATTGATTCCCATAATGGCTGCGCCAGTTCACACTCTCACCAGAAGTGACTAATTGTTCCTCTTTCCCCATAATCAGGCCAGAATTTGTCATTTTAAAAAATCTTATCCATTATGGCTGGGGAGAGATGAAATCTCAAGTAGTTTTAATTTTTATTTCCCTGGTGGCTAAGTTTATTGAATATCTATAACAGTATTTCCCAATGATTTATATTTTGTATTCTCAGAATTCAAAGGTAATCTCTATTTTTTGTTAGGTTTCTGTTGCTGTGGAGAGACACCATGCTCACGGCAACTCTTATAAGGAAACCATTTAATTGTGGTGGACTTAACAGCTCAGAAGTTCAGCTCATTATCATGGCAGGGAGCATGGTGGCGTGCAGGCAGACATGGTGCTGGCTACATCTTGATCAGAAGCCAATAGGAAATGGACTGAAACATTGGACCGCATCTTGAGCCTAGGAAGCCATAAAGCCCGCCCCCACAGTGACACACTTCCTCTAACAGGGCCAGTCACTCCAACCAAGCTACATGTCCTAATAGTGCTACTCCCTTTTGGGGCTATTTTCTTTCAAACTACCCCAAGTTCCATTCCCCAATTTTCAACTGGGTTGTTTATTCTTTTTTGGAGTTTAGTTTCTTAAGTATTTTTTGTTTCAGGTATCAAGCATCTCTCATATGTATCACTAGTAAAGACTTTTCCCCCATTCTGTAGGCTTCCTCGTCACTGGAATGATGGAGTAATAAATCTACAGCATACAATAAGTCTTTTTCCAAAAGAACCCACTTGTCACTTGTTCTTAATGCCTGTACTACTGGGGTCCTTTTCAGAAACCCCATTCCTGTGTTTTTTAGTTGAAGCATATTCCCAACTTTCTTCTCTGTCTGCTTTAGGGTCTCAAGTCTTGCACTAAGGTCCTTGATCCATTTCAAGTTGACTTTTATGCAGACTGAGATATAAGGACCAAGTCTCCTTCTTTTGCATGTTACTATCCAGGTCTGACCAGCACCATTTATTGAAGATGCTGTCTTTTCTCCAGTGTGTATTTTTGGAGTATTTGTCAAAAGTGGCTGTAGGATTGCGGGCTGATATGTGGCTCTTCAACAATATGCCATTGATCACTGTGCTGTGTTTAATGGCAGTACTGTGGTGTTTTTATTACTACCGCCTTTAGCTTGAAATCAGGGATGGTGACAGCTCCAGCAGGTTTTTATTGTTCAGAATGTCCTTGGCTATCCTGAGTCCTTGTATTCCATAAGAATTCTGAGGTTCTTGTTTTCTATTTCTGTGAAGAAACGGATTGGAATTTTGATGAGGATTATGTTGAATCTGGAAATTGCTCTTATTTAAGATGTCCACTTTCACAGTACTAATACCGACCATCCAGGAGGGTAGGAAGTCTCTCTGTTTTCTGGTAGCTTCTTCAGATTCTTATCTCAGTGCTGTAAAGTTTTTGTTCTATACATCTCACTATCTAAGTGAGATGCAAGAATATTTTTTGAGGCTGTTGCAAATGAGTTTGCTTCCTTGTTTTCTTTCTCAGTGTGTTTGTTAATGGCATATAGGAAAGGTAATAATTTCTCTGTGTTAATTTTGTACACTGCTCCTTTGTTGAATGTGTTTATCAGCCTCAGGAGATTTCTGATGGAATATTTTATGTATAGCATCATATCATCTGTAAATAGGGATGCTTTGACCTCTTCCTTTCTGAATTGTAACCCCTTTGTCCTTCTCTTATCTTATTACTTTAGCTCATACTAAAGGAACTATGTTGAATCAGAGTGGAAATAATCTTGTTCTTGGTGTAGGAGAATTTTTTTCTGCATTTTCTTAGATTATGGCTGTGGACTTGAGATATGCTCCCTATAGTCCTAGATTCTCCAGAATTTTTTCCTTTTTAGCATGAATGATGTTGAATTTTGACAAAAGCTCTTTTAGCATTTAAGAAGATGGTCATGTGTTTGTTTTTGTTCTCTTGTAGTAGATTCATGGCTTCTTTGATTTTTTAAAAATACTTATTTTATCTTTTTTATTCTTTGTCTGGTGGTTCTTCCAACTCATTTTCATTAGCAGAAATGGTGTGTGTGTGTGTGTGTGTATGTGTGGTGTGTGTGTGTGTGTGTGTGTGTGTTTTGTTTCTGTTTTTATGCTGGGACTTGCACATCTGTAGTTAGTTTGTTGGCTGAGTTTTTCTTTCTTTTGTAATTTTATTTTAAAAATTTAAGTTCCCTTAATTTCTTTCAGTGCACATTTACAATATTCAGAGGAATACTAAGTGCTTGTAGAATTGAGGGGTCCTTTCACTCTGTGAGACTGGCATTTAGGCTGGATGCTCTGCCTTGAGTCTTCCTCTAGGGCCAGATTGTTCTGTGTCAGGTTAGACCTCTTGCCTGGGTCTGAAGCTTTGCTTTCACTGTGAGCTGTGGGACTTTCCACATGCCTGTGGTCCTAACCAGCATCAGATCTGATCCTCCCCCTGTGTCCTTTGGCTTCCCTGAAGCTGCAACACAATGTGAAACTTCCCACACACCAGGAGACCTTACCTGGCCCCCTAGGTCTGCCCTCCTTTCAGCCTTTTTGGGAAACTTCCAATCCTACATGCATAGATGCTGAACTAATTAATTTACAGTCCCGCCAGATGGGTGTAAGAATAAAAGTATAATTAAGACTCTTCCCCGTGCCCTCTCTCCGTGTTCACTAGCCTTTTTTTTCTAAGGTGAAATTGAATCTCAGTATAGCTTTGATTTGGATTCCCCGGAATAACAATGTTGAGCATTTTTTTTCATGTATTTATTGACCATTTATACATACTCATTTGAAAAATATCTTTGTTTTTAAATTCTTTTCCTATTCAGGCTATTAATTTTGTTTCAGATAAATAGCTGGTAAAGACTTTTTTCCCAGGTGGGAAATTGTATATATTGTGTTTATAACCAAATCCAGGGCTACTGAATTTCAAAGTAAAGATTCCAAAAATAATAGACACTTATTCCAATTGGAATCAGTTCATTAATGTACTTAAACACTTTCTGCTTACAATAAAGATTGAAGATCAAATGAAAATGCTTTAAAACACTTAAAATGTTAATTGAATTTGAAAGGTATAATTGTTAATGAAGTAACTAACAATACATAAATAAGCCTGTTTGAGTACTGCCCAGACCAATACCTGATTTCGTAGAGACTTAGGGGGCTGGTTAAAGCCATTGGCAGAGAGTCTGAGACCTGTCAGTGTGCCCAACACTCTCTCTCTCTCTCTCTCTCCCCCCTCCCTCTCTCCACATTTCCCCTTTCCCTCCCTCTCTCTCACTCTCTGTCAAATTTACGAAAAACTGCAACCTTTAATATTCTAGGGAGTTCCAATTATTTAATATTTTAGAAACTATCACTTCAAGAAGGTCAAAGATACTATTGACATTAGCCCACAACAAAGTTCTTCCCTGTCCATGCACTGGCCCCATGATAGACAGGAAGCCTTGTTTTCTGGACTGGATAAAGAGACACTTGATTTTACTTTAAAATCTACATACAAAGTCCAATTAAATTGTGGGAAAGGAATTCCGCATAGGCAAAGCAGAACTAAGCTGGATTGAGTCACCAGCACATAAGATGCAATCTGAAGCAAAGTTGCCACCACAAAGAAACACACTGGCATGTCTGCTGCCACAGGCCAAGGGCTGACTGTGGGCCCTGTCCAGTCTGCCAGCTGCTGCCAAGTGAGCCAGCCAACATGTGAGGTAGGAGTGCCAACCCTGGCACCATTCCACTGTGTTGTTTTGAGAGCCCTTTCTCTGGAGTGATATGGTCTATAGTAACTTATTTTGTGAAGCGCACCTTGAATCTATAAAGTGACTGTGGTGTCCTTTTGTGGCCATGACCATTACTAAGTTGGCAAAGCATTTTATAAATGAACACCTTGAGTTTCAAGGATTCCTAGAAGTTGGTGCTAAGGGTATAGTTCAGCGTGTAAAGTGTGCAAATGTGAGGCCTTAGTTTGAAACTGCAGAACCCTAGTAAAAGTCACGTATGGTGGCGTGTATCTTGGGCCAGTGCTCATACGGTGAGCGGTAGGCAGAAGCCAGAGAATCTCTAGACCTTCCCAAGCCAGTTAGCTTAGCCTATGCAAGGACAAAACAGAGAGACCTAATCTCAAACAAGATGGAAGGTAAGGACTGACCCCTGAAGTTGTCCTCTGACCTTTACAGTGATGTGAACATACTTACATGCATGTGCATGTGTGTGCATGCATGCACGTGCGCGCGCGCGCGCACACACACACACACACACACACACACACACACAAGCTCCTGGAAAACAACATGGACATTAAACATCCAGGGACTTCCCTACTCTAACCCTACCTGTCAATGCCTGGAAGACTAAATCTGTCTCAATTCTTGGCCAAAAGCTTGTCTGAGACCTGTGTACACAGGCCATCATCCTCTATGGGCAGCAAAGTACAGAGTCAGTGTGACGTGCACAAGGTCAGTGTAATAAACTAAAGCATTGGGTATTACGTTTATTTGGAATGAAGCTTTTTGTTTACCGTAGTAACTAGCTCTACATAGGTCCCAAATGTTTACTCCAGGCTTTGATCCTTCCTACAGACCTTCTACAGTAGGTCTCCCTCGTCCACGGTCCCACTTTCTGTGACCTTCAGTTACCCTCAGACAGCCTTGGTCCAAAAAAAAAAATATTAATGGGGAATTCCAGAAATAAATAATTAAAAAGTTGCACGCTGTCCCAAGTGACATGATGAAACCTTACCGTCCTTCTCTGTCTTCCCCGAGACATGGCGTGCCCCTTGACCCAGCATAGCCCCTTTACTGCCCATGTCTGTCATCTGTCACTGCCCCCCAGAGCCTGAGGCTAGAGCCCCACATCTATGCCGTTCCTCTCAAGTTCTCTCTGGGGGGAAGTAATTTAACACAGTAACTGGAAACTCTTCCCTAGTATTTACTTTGCAGGCATTAGTCTCTGTCACCGGTGGGTGTGAACTGAGTCTCACACTTGAAATGCCCATGAGAGAGATGCTAATGGCATCCATTATGCAGATGGACAAATGAGTCTCAGAGCCACGGGGACATAGAAAGGCCAGACCTGAGCCCCAGTCTGTGTCAGTATCAAGCACTTAAGCACAACCCATGGTCACCTGCAAAACCCCTCCAGGGCTAGGGAACATTTGTTAACCCCTTATAGCCTGGTTCTTAGAGAAAAATGTTTTACATAGGTATTTGCAAAAAAAAAAAAAAAAAAAGCAAAACCTTTGCCACCCAATTTGCAAAAGGCTTGAGAGGTTTACCTATGTAGACTAGGCTGACCTCAAGCTTAAGATCCCCCTGCCTCAGTCTCAAAAGTGCTGAAATTACAAATGCACCCTACCCCTCCTGTCTTTCCTTCCCATCTTTATTAGTTTCTGTAGCATCTAGACAACGATGTGGAAAACTGTATTTAAAGATGAAGTGGCGGTTGATTTAAGTTATAAGAAGGTTGTAGAAGGAATTACTATCTAGACCTCAGCCCCTCTTGAGGAAAGACCTATTGGGTATATGCCTTGCTTACTAAGATCATTGATGTATGGCTCCACAGACTCATATCTGTCCAGGAGGGAGGCTATGCCCCAGGAGCTAGCAGTGTGCTGCGGGAAGGGACCAGCTGGCTTGGAGCTTGATTGAGGCGGTGGAGTGTGCTCTCCGAGTTGTAGGTAGTAAGCCTTGGTTTTCAAGAGGGGACCCTAGGAATGCAAAGCTGCCAGACTGAACCTCTTTGCAGCTCTCCACAGTTACCGTGGCCTTGCTCACTTGCTTCTCTGTCCAGATCCAGGAATGGTTCAGGCCCTAGTCACTGAGCCATTGCCATCTCCCAAGAATGTAGGGAGTAAGCAACGCCTCTCCAAACTGGACAATGTAACCAAGAATCAGCTTCCTTCTGGCCTAATGGACACAAGATGCTGCCGTCCTTTTCCTGCCAAATGGAAGCTGTTTTCTCCACTCCTTGAGGCTCCTCTCACTCTGGGGGAAAGCAATGCAGTGGCGGGGAAGACTTGAAATCCTGCTCCCAGTTATGAGCTGTGAGAACTTTATCATTCTGTCAAGGGCTTTCTCGCTGCTAAGAAGGCGATCATAATTCCTGCTTCCCTGAACCTCTGTAAGCGATAGTCAGGCTACCTGGAGTGTGGGCAGGCCAGCTACACATAACAATTACGTTATTTTGAGGAGGTTGCCCATCTGCAGTTCACAAGCATCTCAGCTCAGAGGGCTTGTTTCGAGTATTGTTTGGTGGACTGTGGGAAGTCCTCGTATTTTACTATGCCTGCTTACTGTCTGCAAAAGGCTAGTAATACAAGAACAACCTCAGGGGCCAAGAAGTTGAAAGTAGGAAGAACTTTCCTATGTTCGTGGTCCACACAGGTGCTTGGGGTGATGAAAACAGCTCTTAGAATCAAGGACCACTTGAGTCCCGGAAAGTGCCCTCAAGACCCAAACAGTATGAGAGGAATTCACACCTAAGCGGGCACATTAGACCCCTCCTGGTTTTTCTCTGGTCCCATGCATTTATAGAGCTAATGTGTGCAACCCCCGGGATATGGTCCCTCCTTTCGTCACCTGCGTTTACTTCAGTGAATGGTTATGTCACTGTGGATTGATTGACACACTTCAGAACATCTGCCCCCTCCAGCTCTGGATCCAGCTCTCTGTTGTCTTAGGCTAATGTTCTTGTGGGAAAAGATGGCTCACTCCTTGCCGTATTTACTATCTAGCCCATACAAAGGCAGTTCTAATTAGTGTCCCTTTAAAACCTGGTTCAGAATATGCGTCGGTTCCTATGAATATGCCTGGTACCCAGAGATTCGCGTATTTGTGGAGCTGCCTGCTGAGTTTGACTGGAGAGTGAGAACTCTGTCTGAGTGGGCTCCATTCGTCTCATGAGTGTTGGGCTCTTCTCACAGATGAGAAGAAAGATGTGGATGGACACTGGAGGTCATTAGCTGTCATTTTCACAGGCCCTGTAACACTTGAATGTTTGGGATTCTGGGCTCTTCTCTGGAGTCCTGAAACATGGGACAGCTCTGCCGCATGTGGGCGAGTCTGGATTGGTGGTGAGGGGACACCATGCCCACCACCAGCTTCATTTCTTTGCTCAGACTCGGCTTTTGGGTTGAATGCCTTGCTCCTCATTGAGCAATTGCTGGGTTTCTCACATTCATCCATACCCAGCCACTGTTCCCCGTGAGGTCTTGGCTACTTAGGTCCTGAGCTTCACAACGTAGAGGAAATAATGGGCAGGAGAATTTCTCTGAATTTCTCTCAGCCCAGGTTGTAATCCTGAGGAGTCGGTTTTCTAGTCCACAGATTTTCTAGTCTAAAGAATAGCCATAAGAGATCTTCTACACAATGGATGATACTTACCTAGGAATAACGGAGCTTTGTGATGGGAATGTGTGCTGTGGAAAATTATAGGCATACAGTAAGGGAACTGAGGCCATGAGAAGTTTTCAAAAACAAAATGAGAAACAAGCAAGATGGTATTTACAAAAATTCTTGTCCTTTTAAAAAGTAGTTTTTATTTTTTTTTTTTTTCTGTGTCTGCAAACCATGTGTGGGCCTCGTTGAAGAAGGGCGCTTAAAAGAAATCTCACCCTAGCTCAGAATTGAGTATAATAGAGGGTTATTTATTTAGGGGTAGGCTCACAGATCACAATCCTCTGCTGGCATGGGGAACAGCAACCGAATCTCAAAGCCAGAATAGAGGGCAGATGCTCGCTTTACATCAGCATATTTAGTATAAGAGGCCAAGCCCAAGTGGGCGGGTAACTTAAAGGCTACTGGCGGTAGGAATTCCTATAGCACCTCGTACCTGTGAAGACCAGAAGGGGGAGTCAGGGTCCTTGGAACTAGAGTTACAGACAGTTGTGAGCTGCAATGTGGCTGCTGAAAATCAAACCCAAGTCCTCTGGAAGAGCAGCCAGTGCTCTTAACTAATGAGACCTCGCTCCAGTCCTCTTTGGCTATTTTTCAATCTTTGCTTTTTACACTATTTATTTTATCCAAGTGGCCAAAAAAGAGGGTGATCCTTGTTTTTTTAATAACAATTTTAATTTTTTTGAAATTCTAATTACATCATTTTTCCTCTTCCCTTTCCTCCAACCAACCCTTCCTATGCATCCTCCTTCCTGTCTCTCAAATTCATGCTGTTTTTCTTCAGTTATTGTTACACACACACACACACACACACACACACACACACACACACTCCTAAATATATAAATACAAATGCTCAGTCCATATTCCATATAATGTTACTTATATGTCTATAACAACAGGGCCTTCCTCCTGGTATTAGATAACCTGTTAGTGTTTTCTTCCCTAGGGAAGACAATTTCTCCAGCTTTCACCATTCTCCTGTTATCTGCAGTTCATGTCTAGGGTTCAGGGCCCAGGAGTTACCCTGTCTGTTGGTATCATCCTTGCTCAGGTCTTGTTCAGGCAATTGTATTGTTGAGGTTTCATGTGTGTAACTCCCATGTTATTGCTAGGAGACACAATCTCACCGAAGACTCACTTTTCCTCTGGCTCTTAGAATTTTTCTGCCTCCTCTTCTGTGATGTTCCCTGAGTATTAGGTGTAGGAGTTATGTTGTAGATCTATCAATTGGGGCTGGGTACTATACAATCACTTATCTCTAAATTGTTTTTGGTTATGGTTTCCTATAATGGTCTACATCTGTTGCCAAGAGAAGTTTCTTTTATAAAGGGTAAAAACTATACTTATGTGGTGCTGTGAGATAATGTTCTTGTACACTGTAAAGATTTATCACTCATATTAGTTTAATAAAATGCTGATTGGTAGTAACCAGGCAGGAAGTATAGGCAGGACAGCCAGAGTAGGGGAATTCTGGGAAGAGAAAAGACAGAGAGTCACCCACAAGCAAGATGAAAATGCTGCATTGAGAAAAGGTACCAAGCCACATGGATAAACATAGGCAAGAATTATGGGTTAATTTAAGTTGTAAAAGCTAGTTAGTAATAAGCCTATGCTAATAGGTCAAACAGTTTATAATTAATATAAGCCTCTGTGTGTTTATTTGGAACTGAATAACTGCAGGATTTGGTGGGACAGAAACTTCCATTTATAATATGGGCATAAGGATAAATATTTAGAATGTAGTTAGGAATCATGCTTGTCTGGGAAGTCTCTTGGGCAACCCTGAACGACTCAAAACAGGACTTCTCATGATTGGTGTATGGCTATTTGTTAGTTAATCTCTGTCTCTTGAGGAGAGTATTGTCATCCCGATAGGACTTTTTAAAACTTTTTATTTATGTGCATTGGTGTTTTGCCTGCATGTATATCTGTATGAGGGTATCTGGTGTCCTGGAACTGGAGTTACAGACAGTTGTGAGCTGCCATGTGGGTGCTGGGAATTGATCCCAGGTCCTCTGAAAGAACAGCCAGTGCTCTTAACCACTGATCCATCTTTCCAGCCCATCCCTCAAGATGGGAATTTTTAATTTTAGGTGCATAGAAAATATTGTGGTGGCTTGTGACTTTTTCAGACATCCTTACTATTATTTTGCACTCCTTCCACCTTCTTTATTTATCTTCCTCTGCCTTCCTAATTAATGACCTCAGCTTTTCCATTCCCCCTTAAAATCACTTGGTCCCTCTCTATTACCCCCTCATGTTCTTTGACTTGCCTAGTTCTGTAGCTACTCCAGGTTATATATGTACATGTGAAGAGTTGGATCTTAGAACCACAGATGGGTGAGAACATGTGACATATATTTTTCTGTCACTTAATATGACCTTTTCTAATTCCTGTGAATTTACCTAAAACTTTCATTATGTTTTCCTTTACCACTAAATAGTATTCCCTAGTATATGTGCACCTCATTTTCATTATTTACTCGTCTTCTGAAGGGTATTTAGTTTATTTCCATTCCCTAGCTATTGTGAGCAGAACAGAATCGACATGGTTGAGCAAGTATCTGAGGAGTAGGCAGTTGAGTCTTCTGGGTCTGTGCTGAGCAGTGGTAGAGCTGGAGCACATGGGAGATTCATTTTTAACTTTTTGATAATCGTCCAGACTGATTTACAGAGAGGCTGGACAAGTTGGCATTGCCAACAACAGCGGATGTGGGTTCCCTTTTCTTCAAACCCCCTCCGCCATTTGCTGCCTCTTCTGTTCTTTGCCATTCTGACTTGGATACCATGAAGTCTCAAAGTTCTTTTGATTTGCATTTTTCTACCTGATAGAGAAGATGAACATTTTTAAAAGATATTTCTTGACAGAACTTTCTTTTATTTCTTTAGAGAACTCTCCAGGTACCAATCCCATTTTTTAATGGGTCATTTGATTTTTTTTCCTCTTTGTTTTTTTTTTTAAGTGCCTTATGTATTCTGTATATTAATCCTCTGTCTGATGTACATCTGTCAAAGATTCTCTTCCATTCTGTGGGCTTCCTCTTCACCCAGCTGGCTGTTTCTTAGCTATATAGAACCATTTTTAGATTTATGAGGTTTATCAGTTGTTGGCCTCAATTTCTGGACCAATGGGGTCCTATTCAGAAAGACTTTTCCTGTACCTTGTAAGGCACTGTCTGTTTTCTTCTAGTAGTTTTGGTGTCTCAGGTTTAGGCCTTTGTTCCATTTGGAGTCAGTTTTTGTGCAAGATGATAGATGTAGATCTTCTGCATGTAGACATTCAGTTTTCCCAGACTTTTCATTGAAGATGTATGTCCACATTCAGTTTTTCAAACACTGTTGAAGATGCTATCTTTTCTTCAGTGTACGTTTTTGGCCTTCTTGTCAAAAATTAGATGGCCAAAGTTATGTGTTCCCCCATTTGGGTTTTGTGTTTTCTTCCATTGATCTACATGTCTGTTTCTGGGCCAGTTCTGTATTGATTTTATTACCATGGCTCTGTAATATATTTTGAGGGCTGGGATGGTGATCCTTATATCATTGCTCTTTTTACTTACAACTTTATGACTATCGGGGATCTTTTGTGGTTCCATATGGATTTTACGATAATTTTCTTCTACTGTTGTGAATAATAAGATGGGGATTTTTCTTGGGATAGCACTGAATATCTAAATGGCTTTGGGTGTATTTGTCACTTTCATATTAATAATTCTACTGCTCTATGAACATGGGATGGCTTTCCATTTTCTGGTATCTTTATCTCTTCAGAGATTTTAATGTTTTCATTGTAGAGGTCTCTTCACCTCCTTAGTTTTATTACTGCATACTGTTTTCTTTGAGACTGTCACGAATAGGAGTGTCCATGCTCTCTTTCTCTATTTGTTATTGGTTTATAGAAAGGCTATTGACTTTTGCAAGCTGGTAGTATATCCTGCCACTTTACTCAAATTGTTGATTGTTCCTAAAAGTTTTCTCATAGAATTTTGGGATCTCTTATTCATAATATCATCTGCAAATAGGGTCAGTTTCACTTCTCCTATTTCTATTTTTTATCTTTTTTATTTCCTTCTCTTGCCTTATTGCTCCATCTAGTGCTTCAAGCACAATACTGAAAAGGAATGGGGATAATGGATGGTCCTGACATCATTCCTGATTTCCCTGGGATTGCCTTAAGTTTTTTCTTTATTCACAATGGCGTTGATTGTGTTTCTCATATGTAGTATTTACTATAGTGAAGTAGGTTACCTCTTATCAATGGGCATTTTCTACATTTGCTGAAATAACTGAGGATTTTTTGTTTCCTGATTTGTTTGTGGGTTGGTCAGTTAGTCCATTTATGTGGTTTATTACATTATTAGCTTATATGTCTTGAACCACGCCTGCATTTCAGGAATAATGCCAACTTGGTCATGGTGAATAATCTTCTTGATGTATGTTTGTATTTGGTGTGCAAGTATTTTATTAAGCATTAAAAAAATCTATGTTCATTATGAATATTGGCCCATATTTTTTCTTAATCATATCTTTATGTCATTTGGGTGTTAGTGGCTTCATAGAAAGAGTCTGGGAGTTCTTCTATTCTTTTATTTTCTTTTTAAATAGTTTAAGAAGGATTGGCTGTAGAGCTTCATTCTAAGTCTGGTAGGATTCTCCTTGGGACCTATCTGGGCCTGGACGTTTTTTTTTTATTTGGAAATGTTCTGTTGCTCTTGCACGCTTCTCTTCCTTTTTGGGTCTGCGTAGATTATTGGTTTCATGGTGGTGGTTTGGATGAATCTAGGAAATTCATCCTTTTATTTTAGGTTTTCCAACTGAATAGAGTATAGGTTTTTTTTTAAGTATTCCCTTACAACATCTGGATCTGTAATGTTCCTCTGTTCATTTCTAATTTTGTTAATTTGGATCTTTTCTTTCTTTCCAGTAGGAGGGAAAGAGTTTGTTGGTCTTATTAAACATCTCAAAGAACATGACCAGATCTCCAATTTGCTGGTTCTTTGTGTTGTTTTCCTTCTGTTTATTTCATTAATTTCAGTTCTAATTTTTACTATTGCTTGCCATCTAGTGGATTGGTTCTTGCTTTTTCAGATTGTTGAGATGTGCCATCAAATCACTTCTTTGTGCTCTTGCTGATTATGTCTTTAATGTGGGCATTTTAAGTTATGGCTGCCCCTTGCAGAATGGCTTTTCCTGGGTCTCAGGGTTCTCTGTGGGTTGTGTGTTCTTTTTCTGTAGTTCCAAGAAATTTTTAAAAATGTACTTCTTGATTTCATTTTTATCCATTAATCATTCAATAATCAACTGTTTAATCTCCATGAGTCTGTATACTTTCCAGACCTTTGTTTGCCATCAGTTTTAAGTTGTATTGCATCAGGGTAGGTGGATACACTGAATTATTTCAGGGTCATTGAATTTGCTAAGATTTATTTTGTGACCCAGAGTGTGGTCTGTTTTATAGAGGTTTCCACAAGCTGCTGAGTACAATATGTATTCTCTGGTGTTTGAGTACGATATTTTATAGATATCCTGAAGTCTATTTGATTATGATGCCTTTACTTTTGATGTTTCTCTAAATAGAGATGTTTGTCTTGATGGCCTCTCAGTTGGAGAAAGTGAGGTATTGAAATCACCTCGTCTTAATGAGTGAATGGTCATTTATGTCTTTAATTCTTAATTATATACTCAATTTAATAAGTACATCTTTTATGAAATTTGAAAACACCAAAACCAGAGTTTGGTGCATACATGTTTAGAATAGTAATGTCTTTTTGGTTAACTGTTCCCTCAATTAGATTGAATGTCCTTTATCTCTTGAGTTTAGTTTTAGTTTGAAATCTATTTTGTCTGATATTAGAATAGTGGTGCCTGCTTGACTCCTTGTCCCTTCTGACTGGAGTTTTTTGTGCATCCTTGTGCTCTATGGCAGTACTTACCTTTAAGACTAAGATGGGTTTCTCGTAGACAACAGATCATGTTTCTGTCTTGATTTATTCAGTTATCCAGTGTCTTCTGGTGAACGAAAGGGGGCCCAATAATAGTTAAAGATTTTATTGAAAGTTTTGTGTTGGTTGGGATCATTGTATTGTTGAGTCTGATGTTGTTATTTGTGTTCTAAGTGTTGCTTTGTGTTGGAGTAATTTTAATTATGTTTGTTCTCTTTCCTTAGTCTCTCTCTATTCTTTCCTTTCTTTATTCCAAAATATTGCTGCTTGTATTTTTTAGATCTTAGATATAATATCTTTAGGCTGCTTACATCATGGGAAGTTTTTCTTTCTCCTTGAGCTGTGGGAGACAGTTTTGGTGGGCACATTAATCTGGGCTGGTCACTGTTTTTTTTTTTTTAGGGTTTGGAATGCGTTGCTCCAGGCTCCTCTGGCTTTCAAACTTTCCGTCAAGAAATCAGCTATTAATCCGATGCTTTCCTTTATATGTAACATGTGTGTTTTTGTTTGTTTTTCTCTCTTAGCTTTCATTCCTCTTTCTTTGTTCTGTATACTTAATGTTTTAACTATAATGTGCCATTTGGGAGTTTCTTTTCTGGTCTCCTCTATTTGTGTTCTTTGCACTTCTTGTTTTTGTGTGGCTATGTCCTTCCTTATTTGGGGGGAAGTGGTCTTCTATGATCTTATTGATGTTCTAGCTTATTCTTCTCGCTCATATTTTTATGGTTTAAATTTTGGTGTTTCACCTTTCTTATGTGTTTCCTGTTTTGTTTTTTAAATTTCATATTCTTTGCTTATTTATGCTGGATCCCGTATTTTATCTCCTTTGTCCTGGGCACCACTATCCTATCATCTGCTTGACTCATTCTACCATGTCGGGCTCTCTTTTAGCTTTTCTGTCTAGGTTGTTGGGTTTTTCATTCCCATCATCATTTTCTCTTGAGTCCTCTTCTTTGTGTTTATCTCTTTATTGCATTCCATTTTCAAATCTTTATATTCCATTTTCATCAGCCTTATATTTGTGTTTCCTTTAGCATTGCTCGGGGATTTATTCTCTTTAAGTCTGTTCTCTTTTAATTTATTGGGCAGTTTCTTTGTGTCTTCTTTAAACACCTCAAATTATTTGATGATGTTTATGATGTTCTTTTAAATTCTATTTTGTGGGCTTCATCTAAATAATTCTCATTGGTGAACATTTCTGTAGGACTGTTGGATTTGGGAGGGGAGCTACTGCCTTGATCTTTAATAGTGTTTATATATTTGCAGTGATACCTGGGCATGTGGCATCATGTGGACTTCCTTTGTTATAGACTGAGTAGGTCAGGGCAGAACACAGGTTGTACAGGCCTGATTAGGCCTAAAAATTGGATATATGAAGTCAGGTGGACACAGTGAGCTGGCCTGGTGTGTAGGATGCACATCCTGTTCCTATCCTGAAATTTGGGTAGATCTAGGGCTTGATGTGGGTGTCTGTAGAGGAGGATCATCTAGACACTCTGAGTAGTCTCTGGAGAAGTGTATACAGGATCTGGTTGAGTGAAGACTGTGGATGTGGCCTGGGATGAGCCTGTAAGTTGTGGACAGTCAGGGAGAAACGTTAGAAATTGTGTGCAGTGTGGGCAAGAGTGACCAGAATAGGCTGATGTACTGGACGTGAGGTCTAGGCCAGACCTGGAGTTTGAGGAAGGGTACATGAAAGGGAGGACCAGGCAGACTCACCTTGTTAACTCTGGGGAAGGATTGACCCTTGATTTTAAAAAAAAAAAATCGATAAATCGATAACAAAAGTACCACTGGCCCAAGGTTGAACATATACTCTTTCACTAGTCTGAGTTTCAAGCAGAAGTAAGCGTGTGTGTGTGTGTGTGTGTGTGTGTCTGTCTGTCTGTCTGTCTGTCTGTCTGTCTCTCCCTGCCCCCACCCCCGTGTGTGTAAAGTTGCAGGACTTATGGTCCTGACAGTCTTTGTTTTTGGGGTAACAGGCATGAATACGTAAGATCCCCTTGTTAGTAACCTTTTGGTTTGCTTCATTTATTTATGTACTTACTTATATCTAGGGCTTGGCAAAAGTGATTCCATTTTGATTCTGATAACTTTCACATAGTTATTCAATCAGTTAATGTGTTGATCCTGTGACCTTTACCAGGCCAGGGATGAAGGACAAAAATGGGCCAACTGTCTATAATGATGGCACACATAGCCATTGCTAACAGGTTGATAGAACCCCAAGTAGCAAGCACTGAGTGAAAGACCCTGAATGCAGAGAGTCTAAAGATGGAGGAGTTCTTGATTCACGTACTTCACTCTGGTTTTCTGGGGCTCTTGTGGTGCAGGAGCCATCTATGAGTGCTCATCCACATTGCTTCAGGACATGGTGACCCTGTGGCCCAGGGATGCATGAGAGACCCTGCAGAGTTGGAGGTCTAATGGAATCCCATTTGTCAAAGCAAACTGCTGAATTTGATGCCTTAGAAGCTGGAGAGCGCCGCTATGCATATGTAAGAACTCAGTCTCCGTGGGGTAGGACATTAAGCCCAGAGGAAGATCTGGGTGTCTCATCTGAGTAATGAGCCATGAAATTGACATTATAAGTTTTAATTATTATTAATGCCTTGCAGGGTAGCGGGTGTTAATTATTCTGTAGGCTTCCCAGATATATTTCTTCCCCTTTCCTTTTATTTCTTTTTCTTTAATGCCTTAATGGTGGCTTCCTGGTAGTGTTTGAACTCAATTCTTCCTAAGGGGAACACCCTCCCTGTGAGAGAAGTTGTCTCTGGAAAGGAAGCAAATGGCTGTGGCTGGAACACAGGCAGTGGGAACCTGGGAGTTCAATAGGTTGCTACAGTGAGATTTGCAGGAATCTCATCTCTGCTCCCCCCTCCCTCTCCAGTAATACTCACCTTTCTCTAGGACCAGCCATGAACTAAATACAATGGGCTTTGAAGATCAAAGACTGTAGGAAGTGCCATGAGTCACATTTTTGAGCATCTTTTAACAGGAAGTGCTGGTTTCTGGCTCTTCTGCTCCTGCCTAACTTCCTGTCAACATCATTTCTGACTCTGTGTCTGTGTCCGTCTCTCTCTCTCTCTCTGTCTCTCTCTGTCTCTGTCTCTGTCTCTGTCTCTCTCTCTCTCTCTCTCTCTCTGTGTGTGTGTGTGTGTGTGTGTGTGTGTGTATTACTTCTATAGATTGTGTTCTATTAGATCCTTATGACAGTCAGGGATAACAGGAGTGAGCACTCACCTTCCCTGCCCCTTGCCTTTCCCTACTCCTTTTTCCTTACCTATCAGCTGCAGCAGAGACACAGGCCTGACTCAGGACTACCCTGAGTTCCTTTGAACTAACAGCTCATAGATGGTGACTGTTGTCTCTCAGGTTTCTCTTGGGTCCTGGTTGTTAGAGAGGATATAGCACAGCTCTGTTAATGTGGAAGACAGGAAACTTCCAGGCCAGGAGCCCAGTACCAGTGCTGTGGATCTGGGAGGGGAAAGAGGTGGTGTGGAGCTGTGTCATCAGAGCCATAGGTTTCACAAGTGTGTATCTTCTTTGGGAGTTGTCATGGTGTAGTCAGAGGTTGTTCGTTTGTTCATTCCTGGCCACTCTGACTTTAAATAATCACACAGAAACTATATTATATGTAATACTGTTTGGCCAATAACTTGTATATTTCTGGCTAACTTATATATCTTAAACTAACCCATTTCTATTAATCTGTGTATCGCCACATGGCTCTCTGACTCTGGCAGCGGCTACATGGCTTCTCCCTGACTCCACCTACTCTCTCTATATATCTCTTTCCGTCTGGCTTTACTCTGTTAAGCCATTAGCCAGAAGCAGCTTCTTTTTTAATCAATGGCAATAAAACATCTTCACAGCATACATCACCTCCCACATCAATCATGTTATCGCCCATGGCTAGAAAAGAATTCATTTGCTCCTGTGCCATGGAATTTGGATCCCTTGGCACAGTAAAAGCCACTGGAATTTGCAGGGTAGACTCCGATTTACACCTGTGCAGCCAGCACACAGTATAGTACATTAGGAAAAGAGGAGAGGTAGGTAGGGGGAAGATCCAAGAGTATAGCAGTAGATTAGCAAGCTTTACAGGAAAAGACCATGTTTGGGGAAGGATGGGCACAGTTAGATGGAGTTTGCATGGTAAGGATGAGGACTATAGGAAGTAGGGCTAACGGGACAGAGAGAGCTTGTGGGATGTCTAGAATCTGCATTCCAAACAAGTAGCTAGACTGATATGAAATCTACTGGTCGTCATGGGTGTGGAAGTATGCTTTGGCCTGTTAGAAAAGTACAGGTAGATTTGAGAGTTGGAGACACACAGAGGCAAGTAGAATTTGGCCTGTAACAGTGGTGATGAGTAGCCTGTGGCCCACATGTGTGTGGGACTGTCAGCCATGTAGCGGATCAATAAAAACCGGAGTCCTCTAAGGCTCAGGGTGGATGGATGCCTTTCAGGACCAGGAAGTAGGTAACTTGGGGGCCCCTGGCCTGGGTAGGATTCTGCAGTCCAGTCAAGCTGACTCCTAGGAGTTTCCCTGACACTGTATCCCCACCCTCCCAGCTAAACTGGGATCCAGTGTCATGGTTGCCAATAGCGAAGGTGGGACTTGAAATGGTCCCTGTGTTGGCCTGTATAGAAAAAGCCAAGTCCTTTCTGAGCAGAGGCAGCTAAGGGAGGACTCCATGTTCACTGGAGTGAGATCTTTGAAGGAGACAGCAATGATGTAGGTTTAGCATGGTCTATCTTACTCACGCTGTGGTCAGTGGTCACAGATGCTTCCAAACAGTCACCAAAGCCATGCCTCTGAGATTGCTGCTTCAAGCACACACACACCGTCAAGAGATGTGTCCAGCACAGGGAGTGCACACAATGCCAGTCTATATCAAGGGGCATTCCTTTGGGTACCTAGTGGAGGTGCTTTGTGGGCAGAATGTGTTAGTTTCTTACTGCCAATTGAAACCCATTTTCTGAGTAAAATTCCAAGTGTGACCATATAGTCAATAATGAAAATATTTCTGCCATGGCATTCCCATCATTATTTGACTTTTAATGTGGCAGCAAGCTGAGTTGAAAAGGGAGAAACATCATTATTTTGTAAATTAGCTAGAAGGGTGGAGATGGATTTCCCAATCTATTGACATCCTGAGCTTGGTAAATTCTTGGTTATTGGGGAATGTGCTATGAATTGTGGGGGGGGGGGGTACTTGGCAGCATCCCCAGCTCTGCTCATTAGATGCCTCTAGCACCCCTCCTCAGTGTGACAACCAAAAATCTTGAGACAAATTGTTCTTCATGGAAAAGCCATGGGCCAGGGACCGGCTGGCCATTATATGGCCCTGGGGTTTTTCTGATGGCCCACAGCCAGCTACCTCTTTAGTCTTTCCTAAGCAAAGTATTGGATTGCAAATTGCCTTTCGCCTGTGCTCTCTAAAGTCTGGGCCTGGTACAGTCTATTGTACTTAGACCACAAAGCTATCCAGAATGAGTTCTGTAATGAAAAGTTCTCTGGTGTTACTGTTTAATTGGCTAGTGGGGGTTGTTTGTCAATCTGCCAGCAGGTTTCTCTTAAATGCTGTCATCAGACATCTCCAAGACATAAATGTAAAGTGATTGATTTGCAATGTGCTATTAAACCCCCTACAAAGACTTTTTGATGTACTGCGGCTTTGAGCTTTGTACAGCTATTGATTGATTCGAATACTACAGAACCCTTGGCTCAGGCAGCCCTTGTGAGAAAAATGCCACTTCTAGTGGGGAATTGCTGGACATTGACTCGGGGACAATGACAAGGCTTTCCTCGGGCACAAAATGGATCATTGAACAAGTGTGGACCACCAGGAAAGAAAAGCAAGAGACACTTATATAGCTGGCCAGAACTGACCAGTCAGGGCCAGTTAGGAAAGTATAAGGAGTGGGACAGTAAAACCGGATCAATTTAGGACAGAGAAAATCCTGGCTGACATGAGAGGGGAGGCAAAGATTTTTGTCTGGGCTTTAACTGTGGCTGCTGTCTGAGTCCACAGTAGCAAATGACATTCAGGTAAGTTCACAAACATTGACAGGATGACAGAACACCTCCTGACTGTACAAGACCAGGGTCAGAAATTCTTGGAAGGGTCCTGTCCACTGGACCAGATTGTTGTGTGAAGTGAAAGCTTGCATGGCATGCGGAGTGGGGAGGTGTGTGACTTGGGACTAGGGATGGTGTGGCCTCTGCATTTCTCCACCAGGAATCTCTCATCTGGGCTGGGTGAGTATGTGCCACGGGTCCAGGTACACACAGTGGGTGAGATAGTGGCTGCCCAGCTTGCTCTGAGCCAGTTGTCTCCTTTTGTGCCTATATCCTCCTTATCTTTGACAGATAATAATTCATTACTTCCTTCAGAGCCTTTTCTAAGCAGTGAAGTGATCTCTATAGAAAGTTGGACTGCACTTGGCCCTCGTGTATAGGATTGAGAACTTTGCTATTGTAGGGACTATCTTGCTTATCTGAGGTCAGAGAACTTATGTGTTCCCAGTTCAGACTCTTTGTTCCTTTAGAATGGTTTCTGGCCTCTGAATGTTGTTTACACATAAGACACACAATAACCCATACTTCCAAGGTCAAATTTTTCAGGTATTAGGGAGAGCCATTCCAAGTAACCACCTGTTGTTTTCTATTTCAGAATCTATCCCAGCTTCCCTATGGAAAGGCCCTCTACAGCTATGAGGGGAAAGAACCTGGTGACCTCAAGTTCAACAAAGGGGACATCATCATCCTGCGGCGTAAGGTGGATGAGAACTGGTACCACGGGGAGCTGCAGGGGACTCATGGCTTCCTCCCAGCCAGCTACATTCAGTGTGTCAGGCCCTTGCCACAGGCTCTGCCCCAAGGCAAAGCCCTGTATGATTTTGAGATGAAGGACAGAGACCAAGACAAAGATTGTCTGACCTTCACTAAGGTAAGGTGAGCCCCGTGGTTGGCTCTATCCATGTCTTCTGAACCAAGAGTCGACGATTAGGTTTAGAGCCTGACTTCTCTGCAGGCCATGAGCAAATGACCATCCTCCCTCCCTGTGCCTCAGTTGGGGTGGGTGGAGGGTGTCTGCTTTGTGGAGTTGTTTTGTTATTGATTTTGTTTGTGTGAATGAGAACTCCTAAGAAGAAGCTGTGTCTGCAGAGTGTGGAGAGACTGGACTGTCGCAGGTCCAGAGACAGTTACCTTTTCTTAGGCTGGCATTATCCCCGCCTCCCAACACTCATTCTTTGACTGCTTGGTGTCAGATCTAGCCTCCTGTGACTGACAGATGGAAACCTTTTGGAATCTATTAACTTAGCAGACTACTAGCTTCCACCAGCCCAAAGGCTAAGAATGTCATCAGATAGCATCTTAGGTCTACAGACAAGCTCCCTTCCCCCATCTTGGTGTAACCACCTCCATAATGTACCTGCCATTGGTAGTCTAAACTTGCCTTGATTATGACTTTCTTTGTTCTGTAAAACTATATAACTTGATGAAATGGCTTTTGTAGCACACATTCTAATTGTTCTTAATAAAAACCTGGAGTCAGATATTTAGGGGGTGAAAGCTGAGAGATCAGAGAAGCAGAGTGGTCAGTCACTAGAGAGACCTTTGACCTCTATCGATGCTCAGACCAGAGGACGGGCGATCCTGTCCTCAGACTGCCTCCTCAGACTGTGTCCTCTGACTGACTGCTTCAAACTGCATCTCTGGACTGCTTGCCCAGACTGCAGATATCTCCACCAAACCTCAGACTGCACTGAGCTCTTATCTCCTCCTGCCTTATATTCCTCTCTCCACCCAGTCATACCCTTCCTGTCTCCACCTCCCTAGTGCTGGGATTAAAGGCATAGACTCCCAAGTACTGGAATTAAAGGTGTGAGTCACCACCGCCTGGCCTCTAGTGTCTTAGCTCTACACTCTGATCTTCAGGCAAGATTTATTTGTTAAAACACAAATAAAATATCACTACAGACTTCCATGATAGAACATGTAGTTTCCCAGGGCCTGGTGATTCAAAATGACTCCAGAATAAACCATGTTTTATTCTCTTCAAGGCAAGAGCTGTGTTGTTTGCATTGACATTTGTTTTGTGTTGATTTTCACTGGGGAATGGTATGAGATGACATAGCCCACTAATGCATAGCTCTAGCCAGCACTGGTACTGAATCTTGAGATAGGCGGGCTGTTAGCCTCAATAACAGTAATCATTTTAAGGTTTTAAATATTGAGTATATACAAGGGAGTTGAGTTTTAAGTATTGACCATAGGCAAAGGAGTTGTGTTTTCCCAGGACTCAAGGGATCATTGTAGAACTATTGCTATTGCAGACCCTCAGTTCATCCAATAAGGTTGTCGTATCTGGGCTCAAAACCAATATTACATCCCTCTTGTAGGGCAACAACTGAACCAACTAGGCATGGAGAATCTCTTTTTAAATTTTTATTATTATTATAAATAATAATAACTTTACGAGTATAATTATTATTGCATTCATGTATGTCTGTACACCATGTACCTGCATAATGCCCACCAAAGCCAGAAGAGGGTTTCCATGGATTTGGAGTGAGTTACAGATAGTTGAGCTGCCATGTTGTTGCTGGGAACTGAACCCAGGGCCTTTGGAAGAGCAACCAGTGCTGTTAACCACTGAGCCATCTCTCCAGCCTGGCATGGAGAATCTTTTGAAGCACCTAGCCTGAGGACCTGGTCACTAACCACACAGCATTTACTGTGGAACCAGTAAAACCCTGAGTCAGGTTTGTGGTCTTTCTGGAGTTCCTGTGATTATTCATTGGTGCCAGGTAGCTGACCAGCTCTTGTACTTGCTGCTTGGAGGTTGCCACAGAAGTAGGTGGAGCCTTGTGTCATTTCCTGTGGGGTCCTCTCTCCTAGCTCCTTCCGCTTTCCTTTCCTTCTCTTGCCCTCTCTCTCCAAGGCAGTAAACAAAACTGGAATTCTCAGTATCTGGCTTAAAGAAACGGTGCCTGGAGATTGCCACTCTTCTCCAGGCCCACCCACCCCCCTCTTCATCTGCCGGTACAGAGCTTGGCTGTGGAGCTGCGGTTCTCCTCCAGCTTCACGACTACCTTGCACACCATTTTCTGAGAAAAGTTGATGGTCCCTGTACCAGACTGCTGCTTAGGTCTCGTTCTGTTGTTTGCCTGACAGTGACTAATCTAGTTTCCGTTCTGGGAACCAATGCTTTCTTTCTCCCTTTCATCAGGGCGTTGAGATGCTAATTCCTTTCCTTAGCTCTCTTAGCTCCTGGGGAAGCCAGCCCTGGTCTCCTTCACTGGCTTCCTCTCTTTTCCTTTTCTCAGTCTGAAGCCTCTGGAGCCTTCCCAGGGCACCTGGCAGGCTTCTCAGCTTTGGAGAGCCTACCCTTAGTGACTACACTCCAGTGTGGGTGCTCATGCTCTCCGCTCAGGCACTTGTAGCTTCTTACATCCTTGCTAAGACAACAGGCTCCAAATGACTTTTAGCTTTATTGCTGTCAATAAACAGCAGAATCAATAGAGTCAGAGACTTTCCTTGTGGGCACACGGGGAGCTCCTCAAGACAGCTCACCAAGTAGAGTGTAAAAGCCCAGGGTGTTCCCTGGCAGGCCAGCTTCTCCCTGTATGGTGGCAGACTCCTTAACTTCCGTTTCCATTCCAGATGCCTCTGCCTGTAGCACTCACTGCTGGTAAAGACCAGATTCCATGGACGAGAGCAAGTGGATTGGATATTTGTCTATTTATTCCACACAAAAAGTACGCTGGGCCTGCCCCCATGCTGGGCACTATCCTGTGTTCAGGGACAGAAATCTGGCTCCTCCTGGAACCTGGGCTTGGGAAACAGGCACAGAGTAAGTCTAGAGAAATGAGCATAGCCAAAGACTGCCTCAAGGGAAGCGGCATGGTTTCGCCCTATGAGGAGGAAGACAAGGCATGAAGACTCCAGTGGAGTCAATGATAGAACTAATCTGTGTTTCCATAGAAAGTGTATGTTAGTCCTTGAGGGGCAAATTAGAACTCAGTTGGCCTTGGATTTATTCTGTGACCGGCATGTATAGGATGTGTGGCTGTTGCCCTCACTATGTCCCGGATGTAGGTTTGGTATTTGAGGCTCCTTAGAGGGAGACCTGGACCAGCTGTGACAGGGTCCAGGGCTTGCTGTCACTGAGGGTAGCAACTGTTGCCATGGCATTCCGCTGGAAATATCGTATTGCACCATCTTTGCACAAGGACTTTCTTTGCTTGAATCCTGTGGGTTCCTATAAATGGGAGGCCTTTGGGTCTGACTCCCAAAGCACTGTGACACCTACTATATCACACCCATATCATCAATACCCCTACGCTCTCATCCAAGGAGCCAAGTTCCCCCTTTTGGGGTTTTTTTTTGTTGTTGTTGTTGTTGTTGTTGTTTTTGTATGCTCCTCTCACTTCTCACCCTCTCTGCACCTGGGTCCCAGAGGACATGAGCATCTTCTTGGAGCTCTCTGCTCAGTTCCATGCTTCCTGGCAGGAACTTGGACAATGTCTGCAGTGCCACTGAGATACAGACCCACAGAGTTGGGACTGATAGTTGGACCTAAAGCTGAGCTTCCAGGAACCAGCGAGTTAGTGTTATTCTAAAGCCATTAGTTCTCAGGCCCCTATCGATACACATGGTCTCTCCCATAAGCCCAGCCTTTGGACTAAGGGGACACAAGAGAGGAGCCCCATGAAGCACCAGAGCCTCTGGCAGGTTCAGCATGCCATCTTTCTTGCCTTCAGTCTTTTTATTTGCACATGCCGGGCTTTGGGGAGATGAAGCTACAGGGAACTGATAAAAAAAAAAATACGCTTTCTAAAGCCGTGTTACCAAAGGTCATCATTCTCTTTTTCAAGCAGATTGGTTTTAGAATGACTTGATGCTGTTTTAATACTACCCATTCAAAAGATAATTCTGCAGGTAAAAATGAGGCTGTGATCCAACTGCCTTGTAACTTTTCAAATGCCACTCCAGTGGTGTGCTTTAAAAGGAAGCATTATAGTTTGGGTATCAAATGCCCTCCACAGTCTTGTGTTTGAATCCTTGGCCCCAAGTGGCAATGCTGTCTGGGGAAGATGTCAGCCATTCATCGGGTGAGGCCCAGATGGAGGAAGGAGGTTGTTGGGAAAAGGGCTTTGGACAGGAGGTTGTATCAAAGCCACTTCTGGTTTTTCTCTGCCTCTATGTCTACCTCATCATGTCCCCACAGTCACACTTTCCATTGCTTTCCAAGAGTGAGCCAAAATAGATCCTCCTCAAGTTGCTTCTTGTGGGGTATTTGGTCATCAAGACTTGGTCACAGTAACTAAGATAAAAAGTCAGTACCACCCCTGGTTTGTGTACATCTCTCTGGTCTTGCAATTGCCAGAATGGAACACATCTAAGTGACATCACGGTCTGTGGTGGTAAACCCAGGTGGCATGAGCCAGGGACACTGAGACATAAGCATCATTAAGTTAACTCAAGTGTGAGGTAGCAGGAAGCTGTTGGGATATGGCCACTTATATCTCAGCATCTCAGTAGAGCTCCGGGCATTGTTCAATTCTTGCCAGGAACATGAGTGTGGAGAGGGTGGGAAGTGAGAGGTGCATACAGAACAGGACAGCTTTGTGATGTGGGAGGTCCTTCTGTATATGTGGTGTGGAATGTCCTTTTGCATATGTGTTGCTTTTATTGGTTAATGAATAAAGAAGCTGCTTTTGGCCAATGGCTTAACAGAATATAGCCAGGCTGGAAGAGATATATAGAGAGAGAATAGAGAAGCCATGAAGCCCCACCGGAGACAGATGCCGGATGCCAGGCAGAACTTTACTTTGTAAGCCACAGCCATGTGGCAATACACAGATTAATAGAAATGGGTTAACCAAAGATATAAGAGCTAGTGATTGGCTAAGCAATGATTTAAATAACATAGTTTCTGTGTACTTATTTCAAATCTGGGCAGCCGGGAACAAACAAGCGGCCTCCTACAACAGTATTGCTTTTATTGGTTGATGAATAAAGCTATTTTGATCTGTGGCTTAGCAGGTCAAAGCCAGGTGGGAAATCCGGAGAGAGAGAGAGAGAGAGAGAGAGAGAGAGAGAGAGAGAGAGAGAGAGAGAGAGAGAGAGCATAGTCAAGCAGACGCTGAGGAAACACATGTAGAAAATGAGGTAATGCCATGGCCATGTAGCAATATAGAGAAGACAACCAAAAAACAAAAGATCAGTCTCAGTTTACAAATGGCATCCCAGGTTGGGCGCCATATGGAGCACAATTAATAAAAACCCAAAGACAGAAATTGGGGTTCAACTTGAAGGTCAGAAAAGTAAAACATCCAGCCACTGGCTCTTACCTCTACCTCAGTCCAAAGTGGCGATCCTGCCTCCAGGAATCTCAGAATGAGATTGTGTATGAGAGCTGTCTCCTCCCATTTTATTATCCACTCTAGTTCTGGGATTAAGGGCATGCACCACTGCTGCCTGTTTTCTATGGCAAACTAGTGTGGCTACCGGGATTAAAGGTGTGTGTCATTACTGCCTGGTCTGTAAGGCTGGCCAGTGTGGCTGTTTTACTTTTCTGGTCCTCAGGCAAGCTCTATTTATTAAAATACACATGAAATGCCACTACATCTTTGTTCTTTGGAGGACTGGGATGAGGCACAGAGGGGCTAGTAAATACGGTGGGTGCGGCAGTATTTCAGTAGTCATATTCAGAGGTCTCCCATGGGATTCAAGGAAAGTCCTTGTGCAAAGATGCTGTAGTCAGAGACACCGAGAGGCATGAGCACCAGTCAGCTGAGGTGCGCAGTCGCAGGAGGGGTTACGGCGCTCAAGGCAGAGGTGCGCTTTGGGCATAAGAGAGGGTGCTGAGTTTCATTAGAGTTTTGACAACTTGCTACCATTCTCTTACTCCTATTCAATTATAAAACTCGGAAAATGCTTCTTGAGCTCTCACTGTACAAATTTTTGAGACGTTGGAATCATCTTCACTGCCTCCTGAGGTAGGGATATATGTTTTCAGGGCTTGCATTTTCAGGCACTTTGGCCACATGACCCAAAGCAGGAGGAGCCCAAAGAGAGCTGGGGCCCTCAATCACCCCCTTTTGAGCACCCCACTTGTCTACTTTACTTGGAAAAGTTCTCAAGAACGCTCGAATTGGGGCTCAGCTCTCTTCCTGACCGTCTTCTAGATTCCTCTGTCCCCACCCCTCGCAAAGGGATTTTAAATAAGATACAAGGGCTCCAGAAAAGGGCATGGGCTTCCAATACCCTTGCCTTGCCCAGCCCTTCTTTTGTTCTCAAGGTGGGGTTCAAAGAAACATAAGGGTCAACAACTACATAATCGAAGTGAAAAGCAGGTGGTGGCTCTGGTTTGCCTGCTGGCAAAGTCCCGTTTGAAGCTTTATAGGCAATTCCGATAAATACACAACATGCGCGTCTCCCTCAGACATCCCTGCACACTGGCCTTGGCAGCATGGCTCTCTGCAGGTGCCCACGCGTGTTTACCATGGATGGATGAAGTGACTTTTCAAAGTCATATCACCAGTGCTCCGCTTAGAACCCGTCAGTGACGCTCTGCTCAGGGGCTTCTCATTTCCCCTCTGGTCAGTATCAGAGCCAGCACTGTCTCCAGCGTTCTTTCTATGCCTTCTCAGCCCTCAATCCACTCCCAGCCCTAGCTTACCCTACACCTGGCCATTTCTGTCTCCAGCAGGCCTTACGCTCCCTGGCCTGGCACATCTATCTATTCCCCCAGCTCTGTGCCCTTTCTCAACTGCGACTCCGCCCTCTGCTTGCTCCTTAAATACTTCCTCTTTCGAGCTGCCTCACTCCTGATGGTGCGCCTATGCTCGGGACTCCATCCTTTTACCCTACCTTTCTCCTCCTTAGATGTAGGCGCATATAATATAGTACCGTCCTCTCCCTGAGTCTTGGTCAAGATTGCTTACTTCCTGTTCTAAGCATGCAGGGGGAGAGATGCAGAAGCATAGACGATAGTAAAGCTAGAGTGTTTTGCGCATGCGTGGAGAGAGCAGGTCTGGCTGTCGGCAGTGTTCGCGTCTTCTCACGGGGTCTCTTTAGCCTTTTTCGTTACTTTCCAGATGTATCAGCTGTGAGGTGTGTGGGAGAAGCTAGCTCTGTGCCGGGGCAGGGAAAGGTCTGTCCCTGCCTCTCTCTGAATATCCTGGCCACTGGCAGCGATTGAGTTGGGACAGATGAACTAAGATGTCTGTCAGAGCTGAGGGCTGCAGATCCAGCCTGCTCCATGGGGGTCGGTGGCAGCCAATGACTTCATTAAGAGCCTCTGTGTGAACACAGGAATGACCGGAGGCACAGTTCTGTGTCATTTCTGCAGAAAAAAAAAAAAAGCAAAAAACAAAAAAACCTGGGGAGTTTCTTTCTGGGCTTCTGCCTTTTTAATGTCTCCCTTTCTTGACAGAGTGCTTTGAGGCAATGTCTGCAGCTGACTGACTGTGGCAGGGCAGGGTTCAGTAGGGCTACCTTTGGGGGTGGGGCCATTGTCATCCTTGGAAGCTGAAGGTATCTGGTTTCTCTGGGCTCCGTCATGTTACCGCTTCTTTGGACATCCCAGAACTACAATAGAGAGGAGACTGGGGTTCGTGATCCTTCAGAAATTGCTCCCAGGGGCTCCACGCCTGCTGTTGCCATGTGATTCATTTAGAGACTCCAATATCAAGTGCCTGTGTCCCGTGTTCTCCAGCACTGCCGAGGGGACCCTCCCGTGCCCCTTTCCAAACTGTACCTGTAAAGTCACATCCAAGGACACCCGTGCCCTGGCAGCCTGGGAAGTCGGGCTAGGGATATCCACCTGAAGCTGCTGTTCTTGCCAAAGGCCACTATGCTTGTAGCTTTCTCTCTCCTTAAGTAGAAAAAGTCAAATGAATGCATCAACGTTAGAGGAGGCAGCTAATTACTTAAAATTTTGGTTTAAGGTTCCTTATAGAAGGTGGCACTGATGTCACTTGAATCTGTTACAGATGTATTATCCACTAAGCCTTGGGGAGAAAGGCCACCTATCTCTTAAACCGCCCCTTCATAGCCACAGCTCCAACGTGCAATTGTTTAGGGCCCCCCACCCCAGAGACCATCTGAATTCCAAGAAGAGCCAGGGCTGCATGCCAGTAGACATTTGGTATATTTTCCCAATTTGGAAATATCAGAGAGCAGGGAAAACAGCATATGGATGAAGCCTGCTGCCCTGTAGTAAACAGTGAGTACTTGACATGAAACGTATAGATGGAGTAGAGGTTTGCGCTGGAAAATGGAATGACGTCATGGAAAGAGTTTTCATTCATAAAATCGTTGCCTACTGTATCATGTTCGTTCAGAAACATGTCTACATTATTTGGCCATCGGTGATGTCTGTGGTATTCTTTGGGCTTTGTTTGATCACTTACATCAGGGGCTGATAAACTGAGATGACTAACCAAGCAGGCCTGCCATCTGGTTCTGTAAATCTAAGTTTGCTTGGCACATGGCTGTGTCCAGCCACTCGGGCATTAGCTGCCTTCATGCTTCTGCCACCGAACTGAGAAAATGGTCTGCAAAGCCATTTACTTACCTTCTGGTGCTTTCTAGGCGTGGTTACGGATGACTGCAATCGAGCACAGCTCTAGGAGACAAAGGCACAGGCATTTCTGCATGCTTCCCACGCAGCACTCAGGGACGAATTTCTGAATGGAGGTGCCCAGGAGGAGAGGATGAGTAGCTCTCTTAGGGAAGCAGCTGAAAACCAATGGCCAACCCTTATCATTTGAAGCCTTAATGCTTTAAGAAGGGGTATTTCTCCACGTACTAGGGAGCCTTCAAAATAATACCCCCTCTTTCCTTGTCCTTATAAATGTACCAACTTAAGGGCTTTTGAAACGTGGCAACAAATCTGGGACCTGATATGATCTAACATAAAAACTAGGCCCTGTTTTTTGGTCTTGCGTGGAGTGATGAAGGGGTCCGAGTCTGGTAGCTGTGACATGCTAGGCTGTGTGTCTCCATTGCCAGCAATGAAACATTCCATCCCCATGGTGTGAGTCTGCATTTGGGGCAGATCTAGAAAAAAAAAATTTCTCAACATCCATAGGCAAAGTGAGTGACTTCTTTTATATGCAAGGATGTCTAGCTATGTGTGGTCTCTCAGTTTGGTCCCCATAAAGAAAACAAGTACCAAATGAAGAAATGTATTCTGCATCCTGCTGCTGTCCTGAGGTTTCAGACAGGCATAGGATCTGGAATGCCACTTGAGTGATGAGGGAGTCCCTCTGTGTTGCTCTCATTGGTTAATGAATAAAGAAACTGGCTTGGCCTGATAGGGTAGAACAGAACTTAGGTAGGTGGGGAAAACTAAGTGGCATGCTGGGAGAAAGAAAGCAGAGTCAGAGAGACGCCATGGACCTGCCACCAGAGATAGACGTGCTGAGACTTTGCTGGTAGGCCATGAGCTCGTGGTGATACACAGATGAATAGAAATGGATTAAACTAATATGTAAGAGTTAGCCAATAAGAAGTTAGAACTAATTTGCCAAGCAGTGATTTAATTAATACAGTTTCTGTGTGGTTATTTCGGGGCTAAGCTAGCAGGGCAGCCGGGACCAACAAGCGGGCCTTCTTGCAACACTTGAGTCGGAACAGACAGCTACCACTAAGGTGCTGCCAGAGTATCACTCAGCCTGATGGAAATGTGCAGACCCCACTTGCTCCTTAATGGACATCACTGTAGCAGACTTGACATGTGTGAATCTGGGTCCCTGCTCATTGCATGGTGATTTTGCTGTATGCCCAGTATACTGCATGATGATCATTCTCTCTGTGAGCTAGCCTTCTCTCTTGTCTGCTTGGGGAAGGATACTTTTCTCCACAACACAAGGTCTCTCTCCTCATCTCTATTTAAAGACACTTACGTGTGTTGGCCACACAAAAAGGAAATGGTCTGCACTGCTTAACAGTGGCAGTGGTGGCAAATTCCCTGGCCTAAGAGCAGTGCCTCTCTTTGGAATTGAGTTTGCTTCTCAGTGATTTCATCCCTTGTTGCTCTCCTACTCCCAAGGGGGACCCAGGATAAGCTGGCTCTTCAGTGTACAGCCATGTCCAGGCTGGAGGGCAGAGTCACAGCTCCACGGTGCTCTCATTTCTTAGACTAAGTGCTTCCACATGACTTGGTTCCAAAGGACCATTGTGATCATTGCCTTATTCCATATAGCATGGCCCTTTAAGGGGAAATGGTGAAACAGACAAGGAGACCTTTGCTTCCATTTCATGTAATATCACACCAAAAGCACCCACTAATAAGACTTCTGCAGCCTAGGATGAGGAGATCTTTATTATCACTGCCCAGGAAATGGCATGGTCACCTTCACTCCCCGTCCCCTTTCTTTCCTCTCACATCTGCTAAGGATGGATGAATTGAGTTTTTCACAATTATTCTTCAGATTGTTTTCAGTATTATAGTTATGAGACAGACATCCATTTGTTGTAGAGCGCTGTAGTTTGTCAGTTTCCATTGTCTGGTGGTTCTGAGTTATTCCTTTACAGGTAGACTTAAGAGTAGTTTTAGATTCTTAACAAACGGGAGCAGATACAGAGAGTTCCTGTGTCTCACATGCACCCCCAGCCCTGTGGGGGTACATGTTTACCATGCCTGAGCCTATCTTGGTGGTATTAACCAATGGCCATTGTTTATATGGAAACCCGTTTTTGGTATTGTACAGTCTTGATTTGGGAATGAATGTAACACATGACACTATTCTTCATACTCTTTCCACTGTCTTGAAATCTTTGTGTTCCACTATTTTAATCCCTATCCCTTCCTTTGCAGCCACAGAATTATTGCCTCCATAGTGTGCCTTCTGTTTTATTGTGTAGCTATAATGATACTACATGCTTCCTTTTTACAGTGCTTAGAGATGTGCATTCATGTCTTTCTACAGCTTAACAGCTCCATTGTTTTTAAGTTAAAATACATTCTTGGAGAATTTCATACATGTGTACAAGGAAATAAGTCATATCCACTCTCCATTTTCTCCTCCTGAATTCTTCTTCTGTAACCCCCTTTGAACTTCATGTTCTCTTGTTTCCTTTATACTCCACTACATCCTGCTAGTGCTGCCCACTGTACACACGAATGGAAGGCCATCCACTAGAGTGAGAGCAGCCTACCAGTGGCTACGCCCCAAAGAAGAGGGATGCGTTCCCCCACAGCAGCTATCAATAGCTCCTGAATTGGGGTTGGAGCCTCATGAATTACTCCTTAATCCCTGTTGGGTTTTTGGCTGGCTTAATCTTGTGCAGGTAGCCACAGCTGTTGGGAGCTGGCGAGCGCAATAGCCAGGTCTTGACCAAAAGACAGCATTCCCACTGCTGTCCTCTCCATCCTCCGACTTTGCCATCTGACTGTGTCGTCCTCTGCCGTGTTCCGTGCACCCTGGTGGAGGGGTGAGGGTTGAAGGTTCATATAGGTGTGCTGTGTGATTGTGTCGTAGTTAGGGTTTCTATTGCTGCAATAAAACACCATAACCAAAAAGCAAGTTGGGGAGAAAAGGAAGTCCTTATCAGTGTTCATCGTTGAACGAAGTCAGGACATGAATTCAAACAGGGCAGGAACTGAGAGACAGGAGTTGATGCAGAGGTCATGGAGGGGTGCTGCTTACTGGCTCACTCCCCATGGCTTGTTCAGTCTGTTTTAATGTAGAACCCAGGCTCACCAGCCCAGGGGTGGCACCACCCACTATGGACTGGGTCCTGCCTCATCAATTACTAATTAAGGAAAGGCCTTACAGCTGATCTTATGGAGGCATTTTTTTTTCAATTGAAGTTTCCTCCTTTCAGATGACTCTAGCTTGTGTCAAGTTGGCCTAAGACTAGCCAGCATGGTCTGAGAACCCACAACGATATATTTGCTGAACTTTGACCATTATGAGTCTGTACATTGACTGCTGACCACTGTAAAAAGAATCCGCCCCTGTGTAAACCTTAATGTCCATCACCCCCCACTCTCTTTCCTCATATCTCATGTTCTACTCTCCCTTCCAAACGAATTTGGTTTTTTTTTTTTAAGTTGGGTTGAGAGAACACTAGTATTCCATCTGGCTTTTCCATATATCCTTCAGCCTAAGCCTCTGATTTACGCTATCCTTCTATTCTTCTCCTGCTTAAGCCTCCCCCAGCCCTAGTACTCTGTCTCTCCATTTCTGCTTTTACCTGTGGTCTACTATCCCCACCCCTTAATGCAACACACACACACACACAATATACACACACATGCTTGCACATAGTACACACTCCTACACACAGAGAATAACATCTTAGTTTCCTGGTTGTGTTCTATGTTAAAGAAAACAAAAATTACCTGACTCAGATTCTTTTCTTTTAGTGCCATCTGTTTTATTGCAAATTGCAGGCTACCATTTCTATTTATATCTGAGTAATTTTCCATGTGTCTTATGATCAGTACTTTTCTTACCCATTCAGAAGTTGGTGGACATTTGGGTTAATTCTGCTTCCTAGCTGTTGTAAACAGGCAATGGACGTGACTATGAGAGTGTCTCTGTAGTCGGATATAACGTCCTTCAGATGGATATCCATGGGAGTAGGTTAATTGTTGGTCTAAATGCCTGTGCTACCAGGGTCCTGTTCAGAAAGCCCTTACCTGAACCAGTAAGTTGGAGCATACTCCCTACGTTTTCCTTTACCAGGTTTATGTCTTGAGGTCTTTTGATCCATTTGAAGTTGATTTTTTTTCCTCCAGGTATGAATAAAGATCTAGTTTCATTTTTCTACATGTTTGTCTTAGGTTTCTATTGCTGTAAAGAGACACCATGACCATGACAATTCTTTTATTTTTTTATTTTTTATTGATTTTTATTGAGCTCTACATTTTTCTCTGCTCCCCTCCCTGCCTCTCCACTCCCTCCTTCAACCCTCCCCCAAGGTCCCCGACCATGACAATTCTTACAAAGGAAAATATTTAATTGGGGCTGGCTTACAGTTTCAGAGGTTTAATTCATTATCATTATGGCAAGAAGCATGGCATCATGCAGGCAGACCATGGTGCTGGATCTACAGGCAACAGGAAGTGAATTGTGTGCCACACTGGAAGTAGCTTGAGTACAGGAAACCGCTAAGTCCACCCCCACAGTGATACACTTCTCTTACAAGGCCATACCTACTTCAACAAAGCCATTAATGGTGCTATTCCCTATGGGCATTCAAACGCATGAGTCTCTGGGGGCCATTCCTATTCAAACCACCACAGTGTTGAAATAAGTTTTCTCAGCACCATTTGTTAAACACGCTGTGTTTTCTCCAGTGTATTATTTTGACCTCTTCATCAAAAACCAGATAGCTGTGTTGTGTGAGTTTATATCTGAGTCCTCAGTTCTATTCCATGTATTTATGTGATTACTGTTTGTGGCAGTACCAAATATACACTGTTTATATTACTATGTCTCTGTAGTATAATTTTAAAACAGGTATGGTGATACCTCTTACAATATCCTGTTTGTTCTATGTTGCTTTGGCTATCTATTCATTGTCCTTCATGCCTCTTTATAATTCCTTGTATTTTTTTTCCCTGTCTGTGAAGAGTGGCTTTGAAATTTTGAGTAGGGTTGCATTATTTTTAGATTGCTTTTGGTAGAATGGCACAAAAGCATTTTCACAAGGTTAATTCCTCTGACCCATGATCATAGGTGGTTTTTCTCTCTTACAATGGACTCCTCAGTTCTTTCTTCGGTGTTCAATAGTGCAGGCCTTTCACTTCCTTGTTTGAATTTATTCTGAGAGAGTGTGTGTTGGAGTTTTTTTTTTTTTTTTCAAGACAGCATTTCTCTGTGGTTTTGGAGCCTGTTCTGGAACTTGCTTTGTAGACCAGGCTGGCCTTGAATTTACCTGTCTCTGCCTCCTGAGTGCTGGGATTAAAGCTGTGTGCCACTACCTCCCAGATTAATTATGATTTCTGTTGCTGCAGTGAAACACCATGACAAAAAAAAAACAAGTTTAAAAGGAAAGGGTTTATTCAGCTAATATGTCCACATTGCTGTTCATCACTGAGGGAATTCAGGGCAGTAAAGTATCCTGGAGGCAGGAGCTGATGCAGAGGCCATGGAGTGGTGATGCTTACTGATGCTTGCTCAGTCTACTTTTTTAAATAGAACCCAGGACCACCACCAGTTTAGGAATGGAACCACCCACCATGGGCTGGGCCTTCCTTCATTGATCACTAAGTGAGAAAATGCCTTACAGCTAGATCTAATGGAGGCATTTCCTCAACTGAGGCTCCTTCCTCACTGATGACTAGTTTATGTCAAGTAGACATATAAAACCAGCCAGTGCAGGTGTGTGTGTGTGTGTGTGTATGTGTGTGTCCCCATCTGTCTGTCTGTCCATTTGTTTATGTGTCTGTGTCTATGTTTCTATTGTGAATGTATTGTTTCCTTGATTTTTTTTCTCGCTATGCTTGTTATTTGTATATAGGAAAGCGTGTTAATTAGGTATCCTGCCACTGTGCTGAAAGTGTTTATCAACTCTTCAGATGTTTTTGCTAGCATCTTTAGAGAAGTTTATGTATAGGACTATATCCTCTGCAAAAAGGAATACTTTGATTTCATCTCTCCTTATTTATCCTTTATCTCTCTCTCTCTCTTTGTCTAAGACTTCATACACTTCATTGAATTGGAATGAGAAGAATTGATGCTCTGTCTGGCTCATGAGCTTGGTGGGAATATTTTGAGGTTTTCTCTATTTAGTGTGATGCTCCTAATGTTTGTCATACAGCCTTTATTTTGTTGAGGCATGCTCCCTCCATTCTTAGCCTCTCTGTGACTGGTATCCTGAAGGGATGATGAATTATTTTTCAAAGGCCTTTGCTTTCTCTGTTGAGATAATTGTTGAGTTCTACCTTTTATTCCATTTATGTGATTAATTATATTCATTGATTAGTATATGTTGATCCACTTCTGCATCACTGAAATACAGCCAACTTGGTCATGATGAATGATCTTTTTGATGTGATCTTGAATTCAGGTTTTTTTTTTTTGCAAATTTTTATTGAGAATTTTTTTTGATTTTTTTTATTTTTTTTTGAGAATTTTTTCATTTCTGTTCATCAGGGATATCCATCTGTAATTAACCTCTCTCACATTCTCTCTCTCTCTCTCTCTCTCTCTCTCTCTCTGTCTCTCTCACACACACACACACACACATTCTGCTTTTATTTCTTGCATGCTTTTGCAAAATCAACTATTATTCCTTTTACTATTTAGTTTTTGTTATAAATACCCTAAGCTTTCTGAATTCTTTATCTTTTATTCTCAATAGTTTGAAATTATGTGCTGATGTAGTTTTGTGGCATGTATCTTGCTTTGTTTTGTGTCTGACATTAAACTGAGAAACTCTCACTTATTAATACCTCAAATGTCTTTCTTCTGGTCATCTCACTGTTGGTTTATTAGTCATTCCAAAGTTTATGGATGTGCTCGTTTTCTTTTTCTTCGGTTCACTCTTTATATTTGTGCTTTGGGAGTTTTTATTGGCAATTTAATCAAGCTCAGAGATTCTCATCCACGTCCCTTTAGGAGCCTACCAGAGGTAGTCTTCATTCCTCCCCCTTTAGTTTCCACAGTTAGTATTTCTTCTTGGGTTACTTTGACGGCTCTTTCTGTGTTTATATGGCCCATCTGTTCTCTCGTGCTGTCTGCTTTGTCCATGAGACTCCCAGCATCTTAATAACAAATGCTGTTCATTCCCATCAGTTGCCATCTCTGGATCCTGGTCTGGTGCTTCCTTTTTTTGTTTGATTTTTGTTTTGATTTTCGTTGTCTTTTAATATGCCTTGACATTTTCTCACAATAGATAGCCATATTGGGCTACATAAGAAGAGCGGCTGTAAATAGCCTAAGTGATGTGGTGGCCAAGAGAAGAGGCAGGCTGTGAGATGCATTCTAGAGCTCTCTGACTGGGGCTGAGTCTTCATGAGCCTGATACTCTGGCTGTGATGTTTGTGCACTTCTCAGCCCCTTCTTTCCCGTTAGTTGGGCCAAGATGTCAAGAGGGAAGTAGAAAAAGCTAGAAATAGGTCTATTGTATAATTCAGCTATCCCAGTCTTGGGCATATGCCCAAAGAACTTTATATCCTACTACAGAGATTGTCACTGCTCTATTTACAGTAGCTAGGAAGTAGAAACAGCCTAGATGCCCATTGACTGATGAATGAATAATGAAATTATTCATCTGTTAAGAAAAATGAATTTCAAATTCATAGATTAATGAATGGAGATGGAAATAATCATTTTTGAGGGAGGCAGCCTAGACCCAATAAGACCAATGTCATATGGCTTTTCATCTTCATATATGTATGTTTCCTTTGGAATCCCTATTGAGTTTAGGAAGCCGGTAAGGAGCCATGCGAAGTGGCTTTCAAGGGAAAGTAGATAAATACAATAGCATCAGAGTAAAGAGGGAGTAATAGAACAGGGAGAGTTAAATGGGATGGAAATGGGAGGGTAGGGTAAAGGAGAGAATAAGGGGGAGTAGCAAACAGCACAAACTTTTAAAAACATCATATGGAAATCTACTGAAGAAGCCTCCTAAAATATATCCATACACATATATAAAAGAAGTTAATAGCTATGGGCTAACAACACCCCTACCAGACACTGCAGGCTAACAAATAGAAATCATGGTGCCATAAATGGATTACCTCTTAGAAGCTTTTGGTTTCCGAGGTCCCATAAACCCCCGAATCTTATAGGCTACTGCTAATGTGCTTGGTTACCCCAGAACATGACTGTAAGATTCTATTGCTGAAGCCATAGAACATGGAAAAATCAAGCTGTTACTTGCCTGGCAGCTTTGTCCCTGCTGGATATCCTTCACAGCTCTGGAAGGTGCTATGCACATGGCTAGCAGAGCAAAGTAACCATCCATCCATGAGCCCGACAACCTGAATTTGATGTCTTGTGGTGGAAAGAGAGAGCCAACTCCAGCAAGTTGTCTTCCGACCTCTGTATGCATGCATACAAGCACGCATGCATGTGCACACAGGCGCGCACACACAAGATAGATGATAGATAACAAAACAAAGGAAGAAAATGGTAAAATTGTATTTCTGGAACAATGACTTAGCAATTAAGAGCACTGGCTACCTTCTAGAGGTCTCAGGTTCAATTCCCGCACCCATATGGTAGCTCACAACCATCTATAACTCCAGTTCTGGGGGACGTGTCACCCTTCTTTGGCCTCTGTGGATACCAGGCAAGTACATACACAGACATTTTTGTAGACAAGTCACAAAAATAAAATAATTTTAAAAGAAAAATTAAACTCTGCCTGTGATTTCTAATCAGGTCTAACATTTCCAAATGGGTGCGATGGCAAATTGCTTTTCTTCTCTTGAATTCCCTGGTTCCTGACCCAGCTCTATTTTTGCTTTAAAATCTTTTTATTTTGTTTCCACCGTCATTTTAACGTATAAAGCAGAGATGTGGAGCTTTTCCTCTTACTCCACAAATGCTTCTCTGGTTTTTTTTTTTTTTCTTTTTGTTTTGTGTCTTTTCTTTAACATTAGAGATTTGTTCTTCTGGCACATCTTCATATTTAACGTATTTAATGATACCTTCCCCAGCTCTTATTTAAATATTTGTTCATATTTTCTTTGTAAATATTTTCTTTTTTCTAACATGTCTTTAAATACTATAAAATTAATTTTGTCAACCATGTAAAGTTTTTAATGGTTTGCCAACTTAATCCCATTTTCTGATTATTGCCAGTATATGGAAATTCAATATTTTTTGAGTCTGTTTTAAAATTTCAGGTTTTTTTTTTCAAATTCTTATTCTAATTTCAGATGCTGTTGCTTTTTAGCTAATGATGTGTTTTTCTTTCTGGTGCTTATACCTCTTACTGTTCTTTATTTCTTTGGCTCTGGATTGTAAGAATGCAGTAGATGACAGTGTAGCTATTTTGATTTTTCTCTTTCTATTGAAATTAACATATTTTTACTTATTTTTTGTTTGTTTCTTAAGAGAATATCTCATTTGTAACACAAACTACCCTTTATATACAAGGTAGCCCCAAGATAGCCTTGAACTCCTGAGTCTCCTGCCTCCACCTCTTCATTGCTAGGGTTGCAAACGCGCTCCAGCACACTTAGGTCTCCTCGCCCTTCATTGTTTATTTTGGTTTCACTGAGGCAGCCTCACGCCCATGCGTCAGGGCTCCTCCTTTTCACTCAGCACTTTTTTTCCTAGCCCCTCCCCTCTGCCTCTCCACGCCCCCTTCCTCCAATGGCTCCTCTGTTTCCACAGTGTGTTTTTCACAACCCTCTTGTCCCCTCACCCCCGTTCCGCAAGACTTCACTCTTGTCTTTTGCGGTCCTCTTCTCTCACATTGTCTGCCTGTGTGTCAGTTTAAGACTGGATTTCTGCGTGTAGAAGAACACGCGTCTATGTTTCTTTATCCTTTCATTTGCGGGTGGATGCCTAGGTTATTATGATCGAGCGGCAGTCAATGCGGATGTGCAAGTCCCTCTGACACGTGGACTTACAGTCCTCTGGGCGCGTGCCCAGGGGTAGGTGGCTGCCTGGCATGGTAGTTCTGATTTTGTTTTTGGAGGGACCGTCACGATAATTTTCATAGTGGCTATGACTGATGACTAATGACTCTTTCCCCACATCCTACCCAGCATTTGTTACCATTTGATTCCTTAATGATATCCATCTGACTGGGGTGAGACAGACTCCCAGAGCAGTTTGCATTACATTCTCCATGATGGCTAAGGATAACATTTTGTTGTTATTGTTTCTTTAAATATTTATTGGCCCTTTGTATTTCTTTTTTGTAATCTGACTGTTCCATTCATACATATATTTAATTGATCACATGAGTTGGTGTTTGGGGGTTTAATTTTTCGAATTCCTGTTGGATGTATAGTTGGCCAAAGTTTTCTCCCATCCAGGAGGTTGTCTCTTCACTACAGAATTTTTATTTCGTATAATCCGCTTTATCAGTTCTCATTTCCTGTTCCTTTTCATCAAGTCCTTGCTTATGCCTGCTTCTGGAAGGGCGTTCCGCCATTTTCCTCCAGCAGTTTCAGGGTTAGCGAGTATCGACTTTCATTCCTCTGCATTTATCCAGCCAGTTTTCCCTAGCCCTGCTTGTTTCCCAGATCCCTGTTGGAAGACTGACCCTTAGGACAGAGAGGAGGAGCGGTGACTGGCGAGCTTACAGTTTCCCCATGGTCACATGAGGAGGGTGTGCCAAGGGAGTGAGCAAGTCCTCAGTACAGGGCCCAAGCCTCACTTGCTCATCTGAGTCCTCTGGAGTTGTGCCCAGCTCCCCTCAGACGACTCCCTTAACTTTGATGGTCGCCTGAAAGTGTGCAACCGCCTCACCCCCAAGCACGACAGCCCCTTAGGGCAGCATCTTTTCCGTAGCCTCATGATGCCGACCTGACATGCCCTTCCTCTGACCTGGAGGGATGCTACAAATCCTGTTATGCTGCTTCACTTGCAGTAGGTAGGCTTCCCAAGAAGGCAGGCAGAATAGTGAGTGTCGTTCCATCGAGCTCCATGGACCCCCAGCTCCTAGCACATTACAGTTCCTGGTGGGCCATCTGGTCTTGCAGCAGATACCCAAAGAGAAAGGCTGTTGACGTTTTGATGGGAAAAGTTGGGCAAGATATGCTTGTAGTGGGGGTTCCAAAATATTCCTTGGCTACTAAAAGAAAGATGGACCCAAGAGACTGGGTTGTGGGCAGGTGCAGAGACCCATACTCTCTTGTGTAACGTTGATCTTCCTCTGACATCCTGGGGCAGGCCCTGTGCTAGAAGCTGATGCACAGTCATCTCTCACCCTGAACTCATCACTTTCCCACGTGTGCATCTCCCCATGCCCTCTGCCCCGCCTGCTTAGGGCTCCAGGTGCCTGTGAATGTGTCTTAAACATCTGCTTTCTCACCAGCAGCCTGTGTCCCACCTTATCTCCCTGAGACACCCACCTTCCTCCCCGAGACACCCACCTTCCTCCCCGAGACACCCACCTCCCTCCCCGAGACACCCACCTTCCTTTCTGAGATGCCCACCTCCCTCAATCGTCATCTCTGTCTCTCTGTTTTCACTGCATACACACGCTTGATTGTGTCTGATATGCCAAGGGACGTAAAATAATGCAGAGCATCATATACTTACAATTCTAAGTATAGTTGAACTGAGTTATTCCTTTTTTTTTTTTTGATGGAGCCAAAAACTTAAAACACTTTATACTAGAATTTTATATTGGATGGCTGAATTTATCCTTAGTTGAAGCATTTTTATTTCGTTCAGTTAATATTAAGAGCAATCATTCAAAAACACTTGACTACGTGGTAAATTGTTAGGCTTTTCATTTAGGGAATATTTGCAATAGTGATCCAATGGAGGGGCAGAGGGGCAGCGTGTGGGGAGGGGCGAAGAAGTAAGATTGAAGTGGAAAGAAGGTTTTTGTCTTACATGTGAAAGCCTGAACCTGTGACATGTTCTCCTTAGACTCTCTGTCTCAGTTGTTCCGTTCTAACTGTCCTCTTGTTTCCTTTCCACTCTGCACACATGGGCTCTGCGCACCTCAGGATGAAGTCTTAACTGTGATCCGGAGAGTGGATGATAACTGGGCCGAAGGCATGCTGGGAGACAAGGTCGGGATTTTCCCACTCTTGTACGTGGAGGTAAGCTCACTAACACACCTGTTGTTTGGTTCCCCAGAATGCGGGGCCCTGGCCTGGGGGAGCCCCGTTCTGAGGTGTAGGGAGATTCCTCCCCTCCCCAAGCGTGTAATGCCTGTGGCTTCCTGGAGGCTTCTTCTAAACTGTCCTAGTGTATGAGGATTCTCTGACCACTTTCAGAGGTTCCTCCCAGACTGGATGCTGTCTCCTCACTGCATAGGCATGTCTTAATCATTATGAGAAACGAAATCCCAGGAAGCTATTTCATCTGAGACCTGATGCATGGTACAGCAGCTGCAGGTTTGAGGGCAAGCATCTGGCTAGAATCCTGCCAGCTCACCAAGGAACTCATGTCTGGCCTCACCTTCCTATCTACGTAATTACATACAATCACACTGAGCCCTTGTTGGGCCGTAAATGAAAGATGGCGTATACCACAAGCTGCCAGCTGTGGCTGGCTCTACCTAGGCTTGCCAGACAATCACAATGAGACAAAGATTGCAGATGTGGTCAGAGCCAGCCTGACCTTTGCTCCTGAACAGCCCTACTCTGAGAAGACTGACCCTCCCCGCCATAGCTCCTTCTGCACCGTAGAACCGATTGCCTTGCCACTCTCCCCGTAATCCTCACACGTTAGCTGTCCCAGGCTCACCTCTGTCCACAATACGCTTGCCCAAGACTTTTCCTCATGGCCTTCCCAGCTTCTTTACTGCTGCCCCAGCACCATCCATGACCCCAGGTCTCAGCACCACCACTTTATCTCTTCCTCCTAGCAGCGGTCCTCAGTCCCCTCATGCCCCTTTGGGGAGTTGAAAGACCCTTTTACAGGGGTCACCTAAGACCATCAGAAAACAGATATTTACATTATGATTCATAATAGTAGCAAAATTATAGTTATGAAGTAGCAATGAAAATAATGTTATGGTTGGGGGTCACCACAGAATGAGGAACTGTATTAAAGGGTCATAGCGTTAGGAAGGTTGAGGACCACTGCTGTAAACCTTTTGTTGGCCATCTTCACACTGAGACCAAGGGCACCTTCTCAGTCATCGGATGACAGCTGGGTAACACGCATTTGCTGGGATGTAGAAAGGAGAAGCCTGTGTTCCTCACCACTAAGAGCAGGAATGATGGAGACCCAGGCGGTTGGTACAAGAATTAGGCCTAACATTCAAAAAGGCCTTCCTTCCAGGTCCCTATGCCAGGAAAGAGTAGAATAGTGTCATTATTTTGGTAATTTAACTTCTGCTTCTGTTAACAGAAGTAAAACGAGCAGGCTAAGGGTGCCCCTCCACCCTCAATTAAGAGGGTCAAGGATGGATTGAATGGGCCATAGGATTGCTTTTGAAGGACTCTATCCCTGCCCTGTAGCATGGTCACCCACTTGAAGATCTCCATCCAACACGGTCCCTATTCACAAGGCTCCAAAAGATTGTGGTCATAGCCCTCAGCCCAGCTCTCAGTTAGCTAAGGCAACTTAGGGACATCATAGGCTTCTGACATGGACCCCACTGGGCACATCTCGCATTCTTCACCTCTGCCAGTGACCAACCTTGTCACCTTTATGAGACACAGCAGCTCATGTCTTCCAGAAGCTGGAGGTCTAGAACACCCAGGGTGCATTTTTTTTTCAGTGCTGTACTCTAGGTGGTGAGAGAGGCTGAGGAGGAAGAACCGTTCCAGGCAGTGGTAGCATCCTCATCCCAGAATGGATAGGAGTTTATGGGAGCAGGTCGGATTATGCCAGACCCAAACCCTTGATCTGATGCTGCCACGTTTGGGGCTTAAACAAAACTTGTGTTGTGCATGGGAAACTTCTGGTACTATTTATAGATTCTGAAAAAGAAAATAATGGTAGCAAAACTGAAATCCTGATTGAGCTAAATAGATGTAATCAGTCCCAAAGTAAATGTTACTAATGGCAACTGTCTCCTGTGTGATGGTCCCTAGCATCAGCTCTAGAATGCATTGCCAGGCGTTTGTTGAACCTCATTCAGCTGCCTGAATTGGTTTGGGTTCATCCTCTCCTGCAACACAGTAGCTCATTACTTCATCGACTATAAAGAGGGGAAGTTATTTTGAACCCCTGTCTCTAAACATAGTGTTACCACGGAGAGAAAGCCGAGTTCTGCAGCTGTGATTCCGGGCATGGCCTGTGGTGCTGTGACACTCTGCTGTTTGCTAGCTCCAGCTCCTGCTACTTGTCGTTTCTGTCTTTCGTCTTGCTGATTTCCAGTCCCCTGATTGGGCAGGTGAACGTTCTCAGGGAGGAAGCTCAAGAGAGGTTGTATGTGAGTCAAGTTTCTCTGAAGAGATGGTGACAATCGTGTACAAAAGGATTGAGGAAATTGGCTCATGCGGTTATGGAGGCCGAGGAGTCAGACAACTAACCACCCACAAGCTGGAGCCCTGAGATGCTTGTGGCTCAGTCCAAGTGCAAGGGTCTTAGCAGAGACACAGACGGTGGGTCTCTTGGCCTCAGGCAGAAGGCCTGAGAATTGGGAGAGGGTTGTTCCAGTGAAAACTCAACCGTGAGGAACAACTGCCGATTGTTTTTTTAACAAGTCTTTTCTAGGAAATTCAGTATGTTCTTAGAAACTCATTGTAAGATCACACATTGTCCGAAAACCCTTTATCCTCACCCGCTACCCTCCCTGAGGGCTTCTGACTTCAGCCACAGATAGGCACAGACCTGCCCTTGAGGGCAGGGGATAAGTGAAGCTCCAAAGTCACGGTTTGAACCTCCTCAACCCCCAGGCAGACCCTGCCCACTGATGCTACCCACAGGCCTTGCACCTGGACAACTTTGCACACTGTAAGTTCCTCCAGGAAACTCAAGACTGGAGAGCCGGATGCTAATGCAGGACCTTCCTAACCCTTCCCAGGATAGACACTGGTCCTGGGCACATGACACTTGTACTCAGCCTTAGCTAAAGAGAAGTTTGCATGGACGTAGATAGAACAGTATTGCTAGTGTCTGTTTGATGATCATTTTGGACATTAGAAAAATGGATTAGAAAGATGGGTGTGAACATCCCCATTGACAAGACATGGCATTTGGTTCAATGACAGTATGTTCCCTCAATCTGCAAGCCAGTGTGTAACTCTGCGGTTGCTGAGTGGAAGATTTTGTTCTGGATCTGGAAAAGGGAAAGAAAAAGCCCGTGCAAGTTTTCAAGAGACTAGACAAAGCGGAAGAGTGTGTCGGCTGGGCACAGCTGAGCAGCCTGCCTTGGGAAACTCGCGTGCCTACCACGCATCTAACGCTGCAAGCCTCGCCCATCTCCTCCTGGCTCCGGTCCTCTTACTTCCCAAGGCATTTAGTATCATCTCCGAGACTTTCCTCTGTTACATCTGCAAACAAACTCCATCTGCAATGGAATCCCAGAACAGCCCTGGAGGACACTTATGTCCCCATTGGCCTGGTGAGGCGCACCTGCGTCACCGGAGAGAGCTCTGGCTGTTTCACTTTCTTACCTGGACAGGTCATTCACAGGGACAGAAATAAAAGCAATAACGCTCCAGAAGGTGAAGATGGAGTTCTTTTTACACTTGACTCGAGCCCCTCCGCTGGGTGCTAGGTGGCTGGTGGCCTCTATCTTCCTACAGAGAGACTCTGGCTCAGTTTTCCTCTTTAGGCTATGCTGAGCCACCTGCCTGTCTTAGCGCCTTCCATGACTATAGACAAGAGGCCTTGGCTCAGCTCCCCTCAACCTGGTACACTTGCTTGTGCGTTATTCATTTTGATCTTTCCTATAAAAGGGGTCCAGGCTGGTGACTCACAAACCAGTGAACATCACAGTCTTCAAAGCTTTATAGTCTTAGCCTTAAAAAGCCCAGTGCAGCAAAAGGCATCTGGCTCCCACAAGTACCTAGGTGGTACTTGTCACCTCCCTTCCAAGCCCAGGGGTGTTTTCCCCAGTCCTCATCCTTCTGAACTTTGCATAACAACAAACATACATGCGTGCACACACCTTTCCCTCTTGAAGCCATGTTCCGTAGCCACATGACTTTCAACCCATCCCCCGTAACTCTTAGACATCTACCCCATTCTGGCTCATCTCTTTACTATACAGAGTTCACGGTGTTCTTCCTTGAATGCCATTCCTTGTCCTGTCCAGTCTATACACACTTCCCATCTGCCATCTAACCATAAAACAGCACAGGATAATGTTCTCCTGTTGAGAGGTCATGGGCTGGCCCCTCCCAGGCACCTCAGCGGGGTTAGGTACCCACGCATAGCTGCTGACGAGGAGTCACTTCGTGGCTGGACTATAAACCCTACAATGACTAGGCTGCAACAGGCCCTTTCTACTTTGCTGTCGGCCCATGCTAATTTTCTCCCAGAATTACAGAGTAAGACTACCTCCCCGGGGAACAAGTCTTTTACTTGGAGAAAGGCCCAGAGAGCATCCTCCCCATTTTAAAAAGCAAATTTCACTTTATGTTTAGGGTAAGCAACATCTTATAAGATGCTTATGCAGTTAAGTGGTTACTATGGTAGAATAAGTGAGCCCAGCCATTAGCGCACACAGTCGCTCATTTTCCCATTGGCAAGGACAGCTGCAGTTTTCTCCTGCTACAGAAATCCTTAGTGTGATTCTACAGCTGTTATCAACCACCGTGCCCCCGTTACACCCTAGCTCTTTAACTTGTTCATGCCACTGTCTACTCCTTGTCTTTTGACGCATTCCCTCCTCCACACCTTGGTAGTCATGGTAGTCATCGCTTTATTCTCTATATATCTGACTCCTTTTCAGAGTCCATATCGTAAATAAGATCGTTTACCTCTTTTCATTGTACATCTGACTCATTTAACCGAGTATCTTCTTCTCGCGGTCCATCCATAGCCCCGGAGATTTAAAGACGTTGAGACCACATCCCTGCCGTCTTGGCACTCAGGGGATGACGAGGCCTCAAATACTTAAAGGCTTTGAGATTAAGGCCAGTCTGGGCAGCATAGTGAGATTATGCTAAACAAACAAACAAACTTGAAAAACAAAGGAATTTCTCAGACTCTACCTAGCAGGGCCAGGGGCAGGTCCTGGCTGTCGAGGTGGGAGCCATTTTCCCAGCAGAGGTGTGCTGAGCTGCCGTGCTCTTTGGGCAGGCCTGGCAGAGGTAACAGTTTTCGGACTGTGTAGAGAGCGTGTAGCCATGCAGAAGTCCTCTGGCACCTGCACAGCGACAACGGGGCGTCATCCTGCTGAGGTCAGGGGAGGCTTTAGTTCAGAAGGAAAAGGGTGCCTGATTTTACAGTACCAACCAAGCATTGACTGCAACCTCAGAGTTGCTTCCCTGGTCCCCTGTGGTTGCAGTACTTGACAAGGGATTTTTACCAAGATTTATACCCCCTGCCAGTAGGGAAAAATACCTCATCTGTTACCTTTGGTAATAATTATTGTTTCGCAAAGACTGTGCATGAGTTCATGGTGATCCTGGCACTTTTAAGATTTAACAAAAGTGCTCAAATATGCATGTGCACTTTGGAAGAATTTCTATAGCTCCTCCCTTCAACCAGTTATGGCAGAATGAGAAACAACAGAGTGTAGCTTCATCTTATTCCTGCTGAAATCACTCACATCCCCTCTCTCCTGCTCTTTTTGTCTTTCAAGTCCTTCAAAGTTAGAGTAATGAAGGGCTCGACTTTGAAGCTATTGAAAACTATCTTCCCAAGGGGAAGCCAAAGCCAAGGTTTGGTTAATCACCACATTTTCTAGATGTCTTCTTTTCTGTGGTTTATATTTTTACTAATCATTTGTTAATTACATTCATGCGTACAAAAGATTTTGATCATATCCTCCTTCCATTCATCCTCATAACTCCTCAATGATCTACCACACAACTTCATGTGCTAGCGCGCTCTCTCTCTCTCTCTCCTCTCTCTCTCTCTCTTTCCACCAAGTCCAATTTATATTGACCATATATATTCTGGCTTATGGGTTTTTGGTCATCCACTGGAGTGTGGTCAACTTTCTAGGAGTCACACCCTTAAAGAAATCTAACTTTTCCTTCTGCAGAAGACGGCTGTTACTAACTCCTCAGTTAGGCTGGCAGGGGCGGGATTCCAAAAGAGACTCAGAGTGTTATTTACATTTCTATTTTATGGAATAACTTGAGTACTGCTGAGGTTGATTCCTCTTTTAAGGTCTGCTAGAATTCTGCGCTGAACTCTCTGACCCTGTGCTTTTTTTAGTTGAGAAATCTCTAAATTACTGCTTCTGTAATTTTCTTGTTAGTTGTTACAAGATATGATTAGGTCACCTTGCTTTAAAAGCTTGCTAGTTATGTGCATTTAGATACTGGTTCATTACTTTAAGACTTTCCAATTTTATGGAACATACTTTTTAAATGTTTCTTAATTTTTCTTTGAGATTATAATACAATTACATCATTCCCTTTTCCTCCCTTCAAAACCCCCCATGCATGCACCTGCTCTCTTTCAAATTCATAACTTCTTTTTCTTTCATTTGGGATACGGCACGTATCCCAAAAGGTAGTGGCACTTATGTCCTAGGAGTAACCAAAAGCCACTTAATTGGGCTTGAGGTCTACTCAATATGAGAGAATAGACAATTACCCATTGCTGGTAAGGCCAAAGACCCTAGAGGGGAACCTGCTACTTCCAGTTCCTCAAGTAGTATAACATTTAACTGCATTCCCAATACTATCACACCCAGAGGTGAGTATAGTTCTCACCCCTTATCCAAGAAACTTCTCTGCTGTGAATGGAGACCATTGCACAAATCCACAGCCAGTCTGATGGAGGAGTGTCTATGTGTTACTTTCATTGGTTAATAAAGAAACTGCCTTGGCCCTTTAATAGGACAGAAAATTAGGTAGGCAGAGTAGACAGAACAAAATTCTGGGAGAGAGAAGGCAAACGCTTCAGGCAGTCGCCATGCCTCTCCTCTCTGAGTTGATGCAGGTTAAGATCTCTCCTGGTAAGCGACCACCTCGTGGTGCTATATAGATTACTAAATATGGGTTAAGTCAAGATGTGAGAGTTAGCCAATAAGAGGCTGAAACTAATGGGCCAAGCAGTATTTAAATGAATACAGTTTCCATGTAATTATTTTGGGTAAAGCTAGCCGGGTGGCGGGACACAACCCGCTGTTCAATCTACACTAGTCACATGCAGAAAACAACTGACCACGGGGTACTCCATTCTAACTGGTAATCTACATACAAGCCTTACAGCTAAAGCCCTGGGAACATCACAGAAGAGAGAGCGAACATAGTGGAAGAGCCAGAGAGCCAGGGCACATAAGTACTTCTGTGTGACAGGGAGGCAGCGCTTAGATATCTAGGCAACACGGTTACTTAAACAAGACCTAAAACATGACACCACCAGTTGGCATGCAGAAGTAGATGGGGGAAATCTCACAAGACCCCTCTCCTGGATGAGGAGCTTCAAGCAATTCTCTTCTGAGAGAAAATCAGTCTTCTTCAGGGACAAGCCCCCTGCTGTGTTATCCAATACCAAGGGGTCAGCCCTAATCATATATACATATAAGCAACACTGAAGGGAATCAGCAAGCTGCATTTGTGAATATATATATATTACATTTGTAAATTTATATATACATATGTAAATAATACATTTGCAAATTCATACATATATGTTACAATAACTAAAGAAGTCATGGATTTTGGAGTGGGAGTGACATGGAAGAAAGAAATGGAAAATTATGTAAATATAGAATTTATGTATGAAAAGTATGAAAAAGAAAAAATAACCCTTTAAAAAATTGAGACATGGAAGGAAACAGTTCTCAGAAGTTGGAATACAAATGTCTGGGAAGCGGTTTTTAAGTGTTCAATATCCTTAGAAATGCAAATTAAATAAAGCTACTTTGCAATTTCATCTTCGCCTCATCACAATGGCTAAGATGAAAAAAGAAACCCAAAAAGCAAAAAGGGGGAAAGGGCAACACTCATTTTTGAGGGGATGTAAAGTTGTGTAGCCACTGTGGAAATCGGGGTGGTAGTTTCTCAAGGTTAGAAATAGATCTATGGAATAATCCAGTTATGCCTACGTGCAGGGGGCCCCGTGTCTGACTCTAGAAATAGTTGCTTTCGTGTTCACCCCTGTTCTCCGCACAGTACCCAGGAAATGGAGACACCTGGATGCCCAGCGTCTGATTAATGGATAATGAAAATACAGTGCATTTACATGATGAAATATTATTCAGTTGTTATGAAAAATGAAATTATTGCTGCCAGCATGCACACGTGGCCTGCTCCTTCTCATTCTGGGGACCCCCACCCCGTTCTACAGCCATGGCTCCTGGTCATCTCCTCCCGTTCATTGTATCTGACATATCCAGCCTGGTGGAATTTGCCAGACACCATGTGTCTCTTGGTTTGAATCTAATCACAGAGGCACAGCAAAGGCACTCGGGGATGCTGGCCTGGCGGTCAGAGATGTGTCTAAGCTAACGAGTGGTTCCAGAAATGTTGCGTGGGGAGGGGGCAGGGTGTGCATGCTGACATGGTCAGCTTTTATTTCAGCCTTATAAGAGTCATTTCCTGTTATCAAACTCCGGGCTGAAGTCAAGGACGCAGAAGCAAACAAACAACAACAATACAGAGAACCAAGGAAATGAAGGGTTGGTCCTCTGAGGAAACCAGATGGATTGACAGACCTTTGGCCAAATTAAAAAGCTGAGAGAGGAAATTCAAATTAATAAACTTTGAGAAGAAAAGGAAGATAGTCCAATGTACCCTGAGGAAATTTAGAAAATCGTGGGTACTTTAAAATCTGTATTCTGCAGCATGCCTGTGATCCGATGGGAGGAAACAGGGAGGTGGGGGCTCTGATTAGTGCATAGGGAGGGAGACAAATGCAGAAGGAAAGGAGTAAAGCAGTAGAAAGGGGTCTGAAAAAGTCCTAAGCAATTATACAATAAGTCATCTACCAAAAATGCCTACAACTATGCAAGTCAGTGTATAAGTAAATGTATAGTTTCAATGATACTTTCCTGTCGGGGCTGACAATGCTCCCCCAACGAGCCATAGGCCATCTAAAAAATACAAAACACACAAACCCAGCAGGCGACATAGAGGATAACAAGGCCATCAGTTTGCAAGAGAGTGGGGAGAAGTATATCACGGGGTTTGGAGGAAGGAAGGGGGGAATGATGTAATTATATTATAATCTTAATTTTTTAAAAATTCTGTATTCCACCAAACTGGAACTCCTAAAGGAAATGAATGAATTTCTTGATGTAAACAACTCTGCCAAGGTTAAATCAATATGAAACAAACAATTTAAACAGACCCAAAACCCCTAGTAAAATAGAAGCAGTAATTAAGAATCTCCCAAACAACAAAAAGAGTCCAGGACCAGATGGGTTTTGTGCAGAATTCTACCAGGCCTTCAAAGAACTACCAGCAATAGTAATTTTGCAAATTCTTCTGCAAAATAGGGACAGTTCTTATTTGTTGTCATGAAGTCACTACATCCTGATTCCAAAAATCACACAAAGAACCAACAATAAGAGAAAATTACAGAGCAATATCTCTTGTGAAAACGCATGCAAAATGTCTCAATAAGATATTTGCAGAATGGACTCAAGAAAACATCAAAAAGAGTATCCACCATGATCAAGTTGGCTTCATCCCAGGGATGGTTCAACATATAGAAATCAATAAACTTAATCCACTACATAAAAAACCGAAATATGAAAAAAATGATCATCTCTTTAGATACAAAAAGGGCCTTTGACAAAACCCAAAGTCAATTCATGATTAAAAGTCCTGGAGAGTATAGAGATACAAGGGACATATCCCAACATAATAAAGGCAAGTCAATAGCCACCATCGTGCTGAGTGGAGAGAAACTCAAAGCATTTGCAAATCGGGAACAAGATAAGGATGTTCATTGTCTCCACATCTATTCAACTTAGTACTTGAAATCTAAGCTAGAGCAATAAGACAACTGGAGATCAAGGGATACAGGAGGAAAGGAAGAAGTCAGAGTATCCTTTTGCAGGTGGTATGCCTTTATATGTAAAAGACCCTACTAATTTTGCCAGGGGACTCCTACAACTGAGTAACACTTTCAGTAAAGTAACAGGATACAAAATTAACACATAAGCATCAGTAGCCTTCCTATATACAAAAGACAAATACACTAAGGAAAGAAATCAGGGAAACCATACCTTTCACAATAGCCTCAAAAATACTTTGGGATTACTCCAACTTAGCAAGTGAAAAACTTGTATAATAATAAGAACTTTAAGGCGTTGAAGGTAAAAACTAAACACACCAAAAAAAAAAAATAGAAAGATCTCCCATGTTTGTGACATGGGATTAATATTGTAAAAATGGCCATCCTACAAAAAAGTAATCTACAGAGTCAGCAAGATCTCCACCAACATTCCAACACAATTCTTAACAGAAATTGGAAAAACATTCTTCAATAGGGGAATACAAAGTCAAAATCAAAAACAAACAAACCAACAACAACAACAACAAAAAACCCACGGCAGAGCTAAATCAGTCCTAAAGCGAAAACAAAAGCAAAACGTCTGGAAGGATCACCCTCTTAGATTTCAGGTTGTATTTCAGAGCTATAATAATATATCACATACAAATAAATTATACATGTTGATCAGTGGAATAAATTTGAAGGCCTAGACATAATTCTGCGTACCTGCAGACACCTGATATTTTGACAGAAAAGCCATAGACACACAGTGGAGAAAATGCACCATCTTCTACAAACATTGCGGGTGAAACTGGATGGTTGCATGTAGAGTAGTGTTAATAAGTCCACATTTATTAACTTGTATGAAAATCAACTCCATATGGGTCCAGGACCTCAACCTAAGACCAGATACACTGAACCTGATGAAATACAAAGTGGGGAATAGGCTTGAACTCACTGAATGGGAAAAGACTTTCTGAATGGAAACCAATAGCATAGTCACTATGACCAACAGTTAAAAAATAGGACCCTATGGATCTAAAAAGCTTCTGGACAGCAAAAGACACCATCATTTAAGCAAAGAAGCAGCCTACAGAATAAGAAAAATATACCAATTACACATCTGATAAAAGATTAGTGTGAAGAACATATAAAGAACTGAAACAAATTGAATATCAAGAAAACAATCCCCCCCCCCAAAAAAAGACTCAGAGTTCTCAAAGGTTAGACACAAACAGCTGAGAAACAGTTAAAGAAATAGTCACTATCTTTAGCCATCAGGGAAATTAAGATTAAAAACACTTTGAGATTCTTGTCTTAGCCCAGTCAGAATGGCAAGGCCAATAAAAGAAAAAAACACTATATGCTGGTGTAGTTGAGGGGAAAGGGGAATGTTTACCCATTGTTGGTGTGAATACAAACTGAGACGTCCACTATGGAAATCAGTGTGGGGTTCCTCAGAAAGCTGAGAATTGATCTGATCATTGCAAGATCCAGCTATAAAACTCCTGGAAATATACCCAAAGGAGTCTACATCTTTTTATGGGGGTACATGCTCATCCCAGTTGATTGTTGCTCTGTTCATAATAGCCTGAACTTGGACTCAGTCAATCAGCTGAATGGATAAGGAAAATGTGGCACATTTACACAGTGCAATGTTACTCAGCTGTTAAGAAAAATACAATTATGAAATTTTCAGGAAAATGGATAGAACTAGAAACAGTCTATCCCGAGTAAGGTAACCAAAATCCAGAAAAACAAACTTTGCATGTTTTCTCTTGTGGATATTAGATGTGTGTGGTTTTGACACAAATATCACAAAATTTAAGAAGCTAGTAAGGGACCTAAGGGGAGGAAATCTCCTTCCAAGGAAGGGGAAATAGAGTAAGGATTTATTAAGAGATGAAAGGAAAATTAGAATAAAAGGATTAAATGGGGAGGGGGATGGTCCAGGTCAATAAGGACCCCTAGCTATAAAGCTATTGGCAATTAATAGCTGCCAGGAGAGAAAGAATCAGAGTCTTCTTAAAGCTATGGTCCTTGGATAGGTTGACCATGATTTCAGGTGAAAGCCCACATATCAAAAGTATATGGGCAACCAATCTTGTTACTTGATGTTTTGTTTTGTTTTTTTCAAAATGGATACAAAGTTAGGAGTTGAACCTGGGAGGAATTAGAGAAGATGGGCCAATATGATCAAAATACGTTGTATGATGTCCTCCAAGAACTAATAAAAAATGAGAAGATGAGTTGGTGAGATGGCTTAGCAGTTAAGAGCACTTGCTGCTCTTGCAGAGGACCCAAGTTTGGTTCCCAGCACCCAGGTCAGGTGGCCCACGACTGAATACAGCTTCATCTCCAGGGCAGCTGATGCCCTCTCCTGGCTTCTGTGTGTGTGTGTGTGTGTGTGTGTGTGTGTGTGTGTGTGTGTGTGTTGCATATCGCCCCCCCACACACACACACCTTTTAAAATCTACTTTTTTAAAGGAGAAAAACAAAGAAAATGCAGGAAATTGAGAACCACCCCAAATCTTCAGAGCCATAGCTAGCCAGCAGCTTCAGAAAATTCAGGGCATTTTGAAGCCCTCTAGCAGAGGAAGTGGCTTAAGACAGTCTTATTCACTGCTCATCTCAGCACATACAGCCTAAATAGACAAGGCGGGTACTCCGTCGATATATCGTCCCTTAGTCTCCTTGCCTTCGTGTGACTACCGGGTGAGCATCTGCAGGACACCAGACCAGGTGTGCCTCAAACCACCCACAATTTTCCGAAGATGCTGGCTTCATTTTGTCTGTACCTTACCTTCTCAGAGCTGCACACTGTGCCAAGAAATGCCAAGCCACTGAGAAGTCTAAGGGTCAGAGTAGCAGCCGTAGAAAGCCCTCCTTGCCTCCTGTACCTTTGGGTGACACCGAGAAACCTTTGCAAGGAAACCCACGACAGGCATCCCTACTTTCTTGTACAAACTCATGGTGGAAGCCACACAGGAAAGATGGAACCCTGTAAACACATCGTTCTCTAAGTGAGAAGTCGGGCCAGGGCTCAGAGGCAGAGAGGGGAATGCAGGGTGGCTGACGTTTAAGTAATGACGTTCCTCTCCGTTTTTTCATCTAGCTCAACGACTCTGCCAAGCAACTCATTGAGATGGACAAGCTGTGCCCTGCCGCTGCCGCCACTGCATGCAACCATGACGCCCTCCTGCCCTCTGACCCCAGCACATTAGCCAGCGTGGCCTCAGGTCCCACCCTAAGTAGCTCAGGGGCAGTCAGTGCCTTTCAACGACGTGTGGACAGCAAGAAGAATGCCAAGAAGCGCCACTCCTTCACTGCGCTCAGTGTGACCCACAAGTCCTCCCAGGCGGCCAGCCACAGGCACTCCATGGAAATTAGCGCTCCAGTGCTGATCAGCTCCAGTGACCCACGTGCTGCAGCCAGGATTGGGGAGCTGGCCCATCTGTCCTGCACCGTTCCCTCCCAGGTAACTCCCAGGGCCCAGAGCTCTGTCCATGATTTCCAGGGGTCCTATTCCACCTCCTGGATTCCTGAACTGTCATAAAGGAAGCAACACCAGAATGGCTGTGAGTGACTGGGGCCTCTGTTCGTGGCCACCCGCTTGGCATCAAGAGCCCTGTAAATATATGCATGTTGTCCCCTGGGTTGTGAGGTAATTGCCAGAGGTTCCAGGATACGATGCTGGAGTAGCGTTCAGTCACCTAGGAAACCCCTCACTCACTGATACTCAGCATGCTTGCTCAGGGAGGAGTCTTGGGTGGGACATTCTGAGGAGCACTATGAGCTGAGAACCAGAGTTAGCTGCACGGCTTAGTCCTTTCCTGCTGTTATTGCTATAGTTCCTTCTATTTCTAAATGTCACTTGTATTACATTTCCACTAGTCTGTCTGTATACTTCAGTAGCCAAAGTAAAACGCATAAAGAACACAGAGTAATAATTATCTGCAACTCCGACAAACCTGTCCACCTGGGAAAGTGTCTCCTTCATGAAGGCCAGGAAGGGAGAAGGAGGGTCTCTCCTGTGTCATTAAGTTTCCACTGAGACCGAGGAGAAGGGAATGTGCCTCCTGGAGGTGTGGGCCAGTGTCCTCCCAGTTCAGCATACTCCAGGACAAGGCCCCTGTGCACAGCTAGAGTGGGGGAGGGCCAGCTCCTGCCCACTCAGCACCTCCTTACCCCAAGGTCCATCTGCCAGGCCTGCTTTGTTTTCTCTCCAGGGTCACCTCTGACCTCTGGGCGTGCTTCCAAGGAATGGCACCAGTATATAGGCTAGACTGAGGAAAGAGCCAATAAGTAGCTGGCTTTATTTTCCAAAGTTCCAGTTGACTTGGCTAAATTTATATGGAAAATCATCTTTTAAAATGGGCTGGAGAGATGGCTCAGCAGTAAGATCACTCGCTGCTCTTGCAGAGGACCCAGGTTCAGTTCCCAACACCCACATGGCGGTTCACAGTGATCTATATCTCCAGTTCCAGGGGATCCAGTGCCTTCTTCTGACCTCCATGGGCACCAGATAAACACATGGTGCACATATATACATGCAAGCAAAACAGTAGAACACATAAAACGAAATAAAACATCATTTTTTGAGGCAGAATTTCACCATGTAGCTCTGGCTGACCTGGAACTCACTATGTAGACTAGACTGACTTTGAACTTGTAGAGCTCCATCTGCCTCTGCCTCTCACGTTCAAGACAGAAGCTGCCACGGTTGGCTTCCGATAGAGCTTAACAAATAAAATTAAAACACTGAACTTCAGGAGAATTGTAGTTTTGGTAGATATGCTGCATCTGCTTAAAACTGCAGCTGTACATCGTATATGTTTATATACATTTGCATACCTGTGTACGCATGTCCACAACCCATACGCACACACACAAACACCCCTGCACTTTTCCCAGCATAAACACCGATGTTGGTGTCATCGCAGGCAGAGACCATGGTCTGCAGCGGACACTATGGTATCTGTAGTGTTTGCTGGCCACTGACCGTGGCTTACGTGCTCCTCGGCCCCACCCATTTTGCTCAGGAAACAGTGCTTAGGCCTGGTTCCGGTTTGTTTTCTGAGGCTGTGATCAACGCCTTGACAAAAGCAATGTGGGCAAAGAAAACGTTTGTTTGGCTTCTGCTTCCGGGTCACAGCCCATCATAGAAGGAAATCAGGGCAGAAGCACAAGCAGGAACTGACGGAGGAATTATGAAGGAACTCTGCTTACTGGCTTGTTCACTGGCTCTCTCTCCAGCTCATTCCCTAGTTCAGGCTCAGCCATCTTCCTATATAGCCCAGGCCCACCCACCTAGGGATGGCACTGCCCACAGAGGGCTGGGTCCTCCCACCTCAGTCATTAGTAAGACAATCTCTTATAGACATAGCCACACGCAGTCTGATCAAAGTGATTTTTCCACTGAGAATCCTCCTTCCCATGTGACTCTAGGTTGTATCAGGTTGACAATAAAAAATAAATTGATTGCAAAAACAGCACAGGGCTATTAGCCCCACCCTCCTTCATTAAATAATCTCTTCAGGCTGTTGATAGGTGTTTGGTATTTTTAAGTTTCTATGAGTGGCATAGTAACTGGTAGCAGCCATCTCTGCTCCCCAAACAATTGTGTGCCAACACAGACATCGTGAGTAGAGAGGAAAGGACAACTTGCTGCTTTGGACGCTACAGTCCACACTAGGAAGCTCAGCTTTGACCCACAGCACCTGAGCTTTCCACCCCCCACTGCTTGCAGCCATGCGTATCTGTTCAGACTGTAACTCAGGACACCTTCGACTTGGTCCTTGGGTCATGGGGAGGATGGGGAAGGGAGAGGACAGGGTTATCAAATGGGATCCGCACTGAGTCTCAGGTGTGTATCACCCTCTCCTGCCTCCAGGACAAGGCCATGGGCTGTTAGGTTCAGCTCCTTTAGGATCATGGTTTCTTCCAAAAATGGACATGGTTATTGATACTGATGAAATCTTATCCACCTCTGACCACTGGACTGTAGTCCAAAGGACAGGCCACACCAGCTTTCTGCTCTGGAAACAACCAGCTAGTGAACATCTTGTATATGAAGCAATGCAGTACATAGAATTCAGCTTGCCCTTCCATGAGAGGACAGCGCCTGTCACTCCCAGCTCACCATGAGCTCGGAGTCCATCTGATGGCTGTGGAGAGGGCGCAGCTGTGAGATGGCTAGCCTAGGACTCCAGAGCACAGGTTCAGGCAGAAGCGCAGATGGCCGTCCTGCTCATCTCTGTACCCTGAAGAATTCTTCCCGCCCTCGGTAGGGGTCAGAGGACTGCTGCTCTGTGTGAATAATGGAGTCACGTGTCAGCTTCTGCTGGGGACAGAAGTCTGTCAGCCAAACTGTTGAGGTAGAAAGCTATTTGGGCTAACTCCACTATTAAAAGTCCAGATGCTTTCTTAGTGACTGCCATTTCGACTGGGGTGAGATGGCGTCTTAATTCATCTTTCATTTGCATTTTGCTGATGGCTAGTGTTGTTGCACGTGTCCTTCATATGTTTGTTAGCCGTTTATATAGTACTTCATCTTCTCGGAACTGCCTGTTCATCTCATTTTCCTATTTATTGAGTAGGTTATTTGATTTCTTGGTATTTGGTTATTTTGTTTTTAGTTCTTTGTATATTCTAGCCCAGATATTAATCTTGTCAGATTTGTCATTGGAAAAGATTTCCACAAATGCTGGCAAGGATATGGAGAAAATAGAACTCTTATATATGACTGATGGAAATTTAAATTAGCCACTATGGAAGTCAGCATGGAGTCTCCAATAATAGTAATAATAATAATAATAATAATAATAATAATAATAATTGAAACAAAAACTGTCACATGATCCAGCTATCCCAGAATGCATGAAAGAGATACTTGAACATCCATGTTCATTGCTGCACTATTCACAGATAGAACTGGCTTATATGTCCATCAACAGATAAATGAAGACAGTGTGGGATATGTACATATATATAATGGAATTTTATCCACATGAATGAAATTGCACTCTTTGCAGGGAAATGAAAGCAACTGGAGAGAGTGGTATTAGCAAATTATGTCAGATTCAGATAATATTGCACATTTCATATCATTAGTAGGTTATATATATGTATAATATGTGTGTATATGTTATATATGTGACATAAAAGTACAGGTGGACCCATAGGGATGGAAGGGACTAATGAGAAGGATGGGAAACAAAAGGGAAGACAGGCAGCTACAGGGAGAAACATGGTCAAAGTACATAATATCCTTGCATGAAAATGTCCTTATGAGACCTGGTACTGCACATAATAAATATATACCGATTTAAAAGACTTTCATATGGATAAGACTGGGAAATGGTTAACTGTTTCATGACGTAGACGAAGGGGCATGTTCTGAGTAGTTCATTACTAGGTGACTTTGTCACTGTGTGAACACAACACACTTTCACAGAGCAAGATGGACAGGACAGCCCCGGAGAGGGCTGCTCTGCTCAATCAAGGGATCTACAAATGGACGCGGTAGCCCATGCCTGTAATTCCAGCATGAGGAAAGCTGAAGCAGGAGACTCAGGGAGGCAGCCAGGGTTAGTGAGTTCAGGGCTATTCTGGCCTATACAGCGAGACCCAAAACACTTTTGAAAAGGGCAACCTAGAGAGGTGACTAAGTCAGTAAAACATTTGCCTTGCACTCTTTAGGATCTCAGTTTGGCTCCTCAGAACCCACATAGAAAAGGAGTACAGCAGTTTGAGATTATTACCCCAGCCAGGTGTAGGCAAAGACAGGTGGCCCTCTGGTGGTCACTGGGCAGCTAGCCCAGCCTACTTGGTGAAGTGCCAGGCCAATCAGAGACCCCTCCCCCATCTGAAACAAAATGTGGACTATACCTCAGCACCAATGCTCCAGATTGACCTCTGACCTTCATATGCATTTGCACACACGTGTGTCCCTGCACATGCACAAAGAAACTACTAGAGATGGAGGAGAGGGGCGTGTACAGGAGGTAGGCAGTGAACATGAGATTCGTGCAGCAACTGCAGGGGAACACAACACATGTTTTGTCGTATATTATTTTTTGTAAATAAGGAATGCACTCAAAAGTAGTAATAAAAATTACTTACGTTAAAAGTAAATAGACGGTGAGCGGGATGACCCAGCAGATAAAGACGCTTGCTGCCAAACCTGATAGCCTGAGCTTGCTCTCCAGAACCCACATGGTAGAAGGAAAGAACCAACTCCCATAAGCTGTCCTCTGACCTCCACATGTGAGACATGAATGTGCACGTGTACAAGTAAAAATAATTAAAATGCATAAACCAACCACATAGTCATGTACTGTCACTGACAAGTGTTATGCACCGTGTGTGACTTACATGCCATACTTTCACAACACCTGCACCACAGTAGACACGTCTGCACCAACATCACCCCAAACAAGCCAGAAATGGATCTTACCATCATATTATGGCCATTACAGTATCACTAGGCAATAGGAATTTTTCAACTCCATTATAATATCACGAGACCATAATTATATATATATATATATGTTATATACATATATATAAAATATATACATACATATATGACTCTTAGGAACATAAGGAAACTGGAGCCTATTTCCCACTCAAACCTGGGAGTCCTGGTCAGCTGAGGGCCTGACTCTCAGCCTCCTCCAGGGCTAAATGGCTCATGACCTACTTTAGTAAATCACAGGTTTAGTAGAAAGTCACCACCCCCATTCATTTGTATTATGACTTCACAGAGGTGCCAGGTAGAGCTCATAGGCTCCACAAAGTCTGGAGTATTATTAAGTACTTTCTAGAAAACCTTTGCTGGCCCCTGTGCAGGGTGCTTTTTGGAGTAAAAATATGGCAACAATACAGTGGCCAAAACTTCTCTTCAGGGGTTTATGTCACATCTGCCCATGTTTCACTGAACAAACTGAGTCCCACAGCCCCAACCTACTTGAGGACAGGGATTCAGAGTCCCCATGACACCCTCTCCCACATCCCACACTGACGTGTAAGCCTTTACATTGAACACAGAGGTTAGGAACTGAAGGTACGTCTGTCCACAGCAGGTGACATGAGAACTGTCACTTGTAAACTGTACGGTCATTGTTTTTTCTCTAATGGCCCTCCAGTGCTGCCTGTGTGCTTCTGCTGGTTCTGTGGGACTAAGTGACAGCATTGTGGAGGCCCCTGGCAGGTCCCAGAGATGACCTTACAGGGCCCAGCTCCCATCCAGCCAGGGGCAAGTCCTTCAGTGAATCCCATTCACCGCCCCCACTCCCCATCCTCCCTTCCCCCTACCCCACACTTCTGCACTAGGGAGCCCAGCTGCCAACAGATAAACTCCAGATAAGCAACCCCTGGAGATGGAAGAAATGTCCCTTAATATTGATGTAACTGGGAAGGTGTTTGGAGATCACCAGGGAGAATATCAAAAGAACATTGCTCAAGCATCCTGTGCCTCAGAAGGAAACTGAACTCTGCCTGGAGTCTGAGTCTTATCTCTGCTGCTAGGTTGATGGGTACAAGCTGGAGGAAGCACTGGGTAAGAGCTGACGACATTGACAGTCATGGCTGCCCCGGGCCTGCTGCTGAGGGTGCCTCACAGTCAAGTGCTTATCAGTCCTGCAGCCCCTGGCTCTCCACCCACCTGCAAAGCTCCAACTGCCTGCAAGGCTGAGAACACGGCTTATTTTTAGAATTTTTAGAAAGTTATAAATTTAATTGCATGCCTTATAAGGAATTGTTTTTTAAAAACCTACCAGTTGAACTTCAACAATGAGGACAAACAATCCCACAGTGATGATCTGGTCCAAGAAGAACTTCCTTCTGTAATTCCGGAAGTAGATGGATGTGGGCACTGGATGTGGGACTTGAGCTAGGCCTGGAAGAGGGGTGCCTGGGGAAGGATCAGGTAGACTCATGTGCCTAGACTCTGAGGAAGGATCTGGAAGCATTGCTGATTTGGAAACAGAATGGGCAAGCCACTACATGCACATTGGAGATGGAGTGTTCTAAAAAAAAAATGCCTAATAGAAATGCCTTTGGTTCTACATCTGTCTAAGGCGACTTGGCAAAGTGGCTTTGGTCCAAAGGGGTAAAGTAAACAAGCTAATGGTAGAAGGCTGTGGATGAAGATCATCTATGCCTCTGTGTAATTAAAAAAAAATGCCCAGGACTATGTCTGTTCAGAGTGAAAACCTGTAAAGCCACAGGTAGGTGGTAAATAGATTTTATAGCTTCCTCACAGACCTCTTTCTACCCATAGTGTGCTGTGGGTACTACTTCCCCACAGGCTACCCTCAGCCTCAGCTGATCTTCAGTGGTATCGAAGGCATGCCCTGTAAGCTTCTGCACACCACTGTTGGCCTCACTGATCTGCATTTCCCATCAGCTGCGGGTAGACACTCCCAGCTCATCCTCGCACGATGGGACTCCCCAGAGCAGGCAAAAGGTCAGGCAGAATACCGTAGGCTTGCGTGGGCAATAATGTGTCCCATGTCAACTGATCGTCCCTGTATAGTACAGCTAATGCACCCAGGGTAAACATTGCCGACTACCGGTGAAACCTGGGGCAGAGATACTAGGGTACCATCTGACCCATGGTCACATTGTGGCCCTGACTGAGATCATCAAGTCAGCAGCTTTACATTTCTGCTGCAGCCGTCTCCAAGCAAATCTGGCAAGCTGTGAGAAGGGCATGGCAGTGGGCAGTAGTAGAGGCATTGGCCTCCACCTTCAGTGGTGACCATGGGTGGAAGGTATAGGGTGTGGTGGTTTGGAGGGTAGGTGTACCTCCATGGTCTTAGACCTTTGGTTATTTAGTCCCCAGTTGGGCACTGTTTTGGAAAGAGTTAGGCCATGTGACCTCGCTGGTGGAAGTACTCCACTGGGCATAGGTTTTGAGAGCGTAAGTATTTACGCCATTTCTCATTTGCTCTTTCTGCCTCCTGCTTGTGGTCCAGGATGTGGGCCCTCAGCTTCTGCTTCAGCTGCCATCCCTGCTGGCTGCCATGGTTCTGTGTCATTATTGTGATGAACTCCTATCCCTTTGGAACCATAAGCCCCAGATAAGCCAATCCTTCTATAAGTTGGCCTGGTCATGGTGTTTTATTGCAGCAATATAAAAGTAAAGGACTCTGGGGTAAAAAAAGAAATATCCATGCTTCTTTGGTAAGCCCTCCAATCTAGTTAGACTTCTGGGCATCTAGCTATCTTTCTCTTCTATCCCGTCCCATCCTATCTATCCATTCTGGTTATGTGCAGAACCAAGCAGAAGAACCAGGCTACAGATGCTTTATTCTAAGCTTTTCTCTTGGAAGCCGATTCACCAAGTGTACCACAGTGATGGCAAGTATTGAATAAAACATGTTCATCTCACCGCCCCTTGAGGTGAGAACAATGTTTTCGTGATGCATACTAAAAAAATAAGATGATAAGGTATTTTTTTCTTGGGGTTCTTCATCTGTGGCAGAGTCTCAAAACAGCTTGGAACCCCAGCATTGCTGCTAACCTCATACACATTTTTCTCTTATTATTCCCAGTGCCAAAACAACATGGCTTAGTTGCTGTGCTTGCTTAAGAGACTATTAAATTGCACCGAGGAATCTCTAGTGTTTGTAGCAGTTGGGTAGTTTAGGACTGAGCGATGGCAGTATTACAGCCAGAAGCCAACAATGACTCAGTCCCAAAGGAAGATGGAATTTCACAGTACAGGCCACTGTCACCAGCAGTGGCCCAGATCTTAGTTACTGGGGTGTGCATCCACTCAGCCAGAAAAAGAGAAGTATGAGATCCAGGGCTATGTCTGGTTTCTGGCATTGCTTGGGTAGGCAAGGGGTCCTGTAATGCTGGCAGAACCATGCCAGCATGGGCAGGCCCTCTGGTCCACTTTTATCCTGGCACCATGATAAATCTCATGCAGTGAGAACATCCTCACTGGTCATGGCACTTTTAGATGAACCTGCAGCTACCAGGCTGATGCTAAATGCTCATGAGTTGTGTTTTACAACAGTAGGCCTGAAGCTATAGCTGGTTCTTTGTTCTGTGTCTGTGTGGGCAGTGGCTCCATGACGTAAGCTACTGACATACCCATGTGGTCAGCCAGCTTTCTGGAGTGTGTGTGTGTGTGTGTGTGTGTGTGTGTGTGTGTGTGTGTGTGTGACAGCACACGTGTGGAGGTCAGGGGCAACTTTTCAAGAGCAGTTCTTTTTTTGTTTGTTTGTTTGTTTTGAGACAGGGTTTCCCTGTAGTTTCTAGAGCCTGTCCTGGAACTAGCTCTTGTAGACCAGGCTGGCCTCGAACTCAGAGATCTGCCTGCCTCTGCCTCCCGAGTGCTGGGATTAAAGGTGTGCGCCACCACCGCCTGGCTCTCAAGAGCAGTTCTTGCCTTCTGCCTTATGTTCTGGAGGCAGTGGATCCTGTGACTTCTGCAGCTGCTCTAGGTGGCCCATGAGCACTGGGCAATTCTCCTACCCAGTCGTTCATATCCCCATAGGAGTGCTGGGATTACAGATGTATATTACCATCTCCGGCTTTGTTACATGGGTACCAAGGGATCCATACTCGGGTCATCCGGCTTGTGCAGTAAGTGCTTTTACTCACTGAGCCATCTCTCTGCCCCCACCCCAATTTTCTTTGTTATGACACGAGACTTTTCTTGGGAGGGGGTCAGTAGACATAGATGTCCGGTGAGTCAACCTGGACGTGGCTTTGAAGCTGGAACAGAGATTTCTACCAGGCAAACTTGAAGTCATTATAGACCATTCTGTTAGACCCATTGTCTTAGTTAGGTTTCTATTGCTGTGAAGAGACACCATGACCACAGAAACTCTTATAAGGAAGAGTTGGTTGGGGTAGTTGTTTTACAGTTTCAGAGGTTCAGTCTATTATCATCCTGGTGGGGAGCATGGCAGCATGCAGACAATTGTGGTGCTGGCTACATTTTGATCAGAATGTAACAGGAAGTGGGTTGATAGTCACACTGAAGGAAACTTGAGCAAAAGAGACCTCAAAGCCCACCCCTACAGTGATATACTTCCTCCAACAAGGCCACACCTATGCCAACAAAGCCACACCTCCTAATAGTGCCACTCCCTATGAGCTTATGGAGACCAGTTACATTCAAACTACCACTGTAAGTGTTACAGCTCTAGAGAGAAAGGTATCCTGACCTTTGGAAGTCAGGCTATACCTGTAAATGCTACAGATCTGATCTGCTAGGGGACATTCCCTGCAGAAATGTGGCAGCTCTACTCCACTCTGGCAAAAGAGCCAGTACAGCTCTGCTCTGCTCTGCTAAGAGGGTTTTTCCACAGAGGGATAGCAGCTCTGCTCTGCTCTGCTCCTACAAAGTCATTTTCTGCTCGGCTCTGCTCTGTTCAGGGAGTTACCGGGCAGAAATGTAGTGGCAAAAGAGCCATTACAGCTCTTCTCTGCTAGTTTCACGGCAGAGATATGGCCATTCTGCTCGGCTGTGGCAAAAGTTGTTACTTCTCTGCTCTGCTCCACTCTGGAGAAAGAAGGTATTCACCCAAACCTCATTCAAGGGATGTATGGGAGGGAGGAATCCAGGAGGGTGGCTGCCTCTGCCAGGGTGGAAAAAGGCAGCTCCCAACTGAACAGGTACAGGGCTTATATAGGGTTTCTTAGGGGCAGAATTTTTCTAGGGTGAAGATTTTCAGGATGGGAATTAGTCAGATCTCAATCCCTGAGCTTGGACAAGCTCAGAGATTAGCTGGATTTCATGCTCAGGATTGACTTTTGTTTCTGGTGCTGATTTGGTCAGGACCAGGGTGTGTTTCTTTGACTCTGGTTTCAGGGCCAGGTTGTGTTTCTTCAATGACCCTGTTTAACCTTTTTGCTCTGATTTCAGGACAGTGAATTTGCTCTGCTCTCGGGGGGGTCAGGGTATATTTCTTGGCTGTGGTTTTAGGGTCAGGTGTGTGTTTATTTGGCTGGCCCGTTTACCCTACAGCCACAATTCATAGTCATAGTTTTTGTTTGTTTGTAACTAAAATAACTTGGGAGAATTTCATACTTGAGTACTGTATTTAAATATTCATTTCCCCCTCCCCCTCCAACCCTTTCCTGTTCCCCCAACTACCTCTCAAAATCATGTCCATTTCTTTCTATAATTACTATATTATTTACGTATGTATACAGATATATGTGTAGGAATATTTGAGTATACAACCTCTTACTGAGTCCATTTAGTATTGCTTATGTGCGTATGTTTAGGGATGACCACTTGGGACTGCATAACCTATCAGTGGGGCTCATTCTAGGAGAAAAACGATTCTCCCGCTCCCTGCAGCCATTAATGGCCTATACTCTTCATCTAGGGGTGGAAACCTTGTGAACTTACCCTATCTGTGCTGACATGTTACTGTTTTCAGCAAGTTCTTGTTTAGGCAGCTACGTTGTCGAGATTTTATGGGGACAGCATTCCTATCATGTCTAGAAGACACTTTGATAGCAGCCAGCCTGATCCCTGGGCTTCTTAAAATCTTTCTGCTCCCCTTTATATCCAGTTTTCCCTGAGCCATAAGGCAAAGGGGTTACATTGTATCTATATCAATTGGGGCTAGGAATTCCACAGACACTTATTCCCTATATTTTGACCAGTTGTGGATATCTGAAAAAGTCTATCTTCTGGGAGGGTGAGCGCTACACTTGCCTGTTGACATAGGAATAAGTATATAGAAGACAGTTAGAAACTATATCAAATTCTTTAATGACAGCAGTAGAGTCTCCTCTAGGACCAGTGACCTCATCTGCAATGGGTAGGTGGCTAGGCTTACAGTACCAGGCATGGATTTCCTCCTAGGGTGCAGCCCTAAAGTCCAATTAGACAGCTATTTGGTTAGTTCCCAAGATAAAAGTGCTATGATAGCACCATTGGGGATATCTTGCTGTGCTGGTCATTGTTGTGGTTCATAGGTTTTAGAGCTGGGGAGGACTATTGATGGCTTTTCTTCCCCAGGCAGCTTGCATAGCACCTTCCCAAAACAGGAAAGCTAGCCCTCAGGGAGGAGGGCTCCGAGTACTATATCCAAAGTGTGTGGTTGTCTGAAGCAATAGGATCTTGCCTTCAAGATCTAGGAGGCCACCAAGGGCAGCAGCAATGGCCTTTATTGCTTTGGGAGTCTCTTGGATTCAAATGACCAATGGATTGAATGGAGGTTTGTGTTAGATAGCCTATGGCTCTTGGGGGGGAACATTACCGCCCCATATGACAGAACTCCATTTAAGGAAGCTGTAAAACAGTGTTTCCTCCTGTGTCTTCCCATTAGTGATAATTACTTCTCCTTCATTCTGCTTCACCTTCTGCATTACCACCCTCCCTGATCCCCAGGTAGGTCCCCTGCAGGTCCCCTGCAATCCCCCTCCCCACGTCACAGCACCTGGGTCCTATGGCGCCATATCACCCAGGATCCCTTTCTGCTTTACTGGCTTCAGTGGATCCTTCAGGCTGTATATGCAACCCGGAAGATGTGGAGCTATGATTCCAATGCTGTGAGTGAGCAGACCTGGCCCTGTGAAGATGATGAGACTATCAGAAGTGATTTACAGATTCAGTGCAATTCCAATAAAAATCTCTGACATTCTTCACAAAAATAGAAAACCCGTATCTTGCACCCTGCATAAAAATCAACTCGAAGGGATTGAAGGCCTCAGTGTGGAAACCCTGGAACATGGAAATTGCCAGAAGAAAAAAACGTTGTGCCCTACAAGACAAGGTGCAGCAAAGGATCTCTGAGCCGGATTCTGCTCACTCTGGGATTAAGGCCCCGCACTTGACAAATGGGAACTCAGTAAAGTCAAAAAAAGTTTCTGTACAACAAAAGAAATAGAATTATAGAGGAAGGGCCACAGAGTAGGAGTGAATCTTTGCTGAATCAGAAAAAATAGCCCAGTGAAAACCATGGGCTGTGAATATCAACACAAAGTCTCAAAGGGAAGAATAAAATTGACTGAGAATTTTTTTAAGTACTCAATTTCCTTAGCGCTCAGGAAGGGCAAGTTAAAACTACTTTGAAATTTCATCTTACCCCAGTCAAAACTGGCTCAGATTAAGAAAGCAGCTAACAAACTCTGATGACGATATGGGAGACGGGGACTCTCAATCACTGTCCTAGACGATCAACTGCTGTAGCCACTCTGGAAGTCAGTGGAGAAGTTCTCAGAAAACTGAAGCTAGACCACAGAATGACCCCACCTCTGCCACTCCTCCACAGGGATCCAAAGAAACTTGACAACACACAGAAACCCTGCTCAGCCATGGCCTTTGCCACTCTGTGCACAACAGCCAGGAAATAGACACAATGTAATATCTTTCCCATGATAAAAAATGTAGTCCATACGCAATGGAAATGTCTATCCAGCCATGAAGAAAGATGAACTTGCAGGTTTAATGGATGGAACTGAAAAATATACTGAACGAGTTAACCCAGGTTCAGAAAGACAAATGTCACGTGTTCTCTGTTTATGGATTATACCATCCCCGATTTTCATTCGAGGCAACCAGGGCCCCTCTGCCTTTCTTATTTTTATTATCTCCCTGTTTCTAAAATTAGATGATTAAAAAAAATCTAATCAGAAGCAAGACCTAGTGGCACATTCCTGTAATCCCAGCTACACAGGAGGCTGAGGGCAGGAGGATCTCAAGTTCAAGGCCTGCTTGGGATACAGGGTGAGCTCAAGGCCATCCTGGGCAACTTAGACACTCTCTCAAATAAGTAAGAAGACAGCTGGGCATATACTCGGCATTAGAATGGTTGCTTAGCCTGCACAAGGCCTTGGTTTTCATCAGTATTCCAGTGTGTGTGTGTGTGTGTGTGTGTGTGTGTGTGTGTGTGTGTATTCAACATTTGTATATAAAGAAAGGCAGGGAGACTTCTCGCAGTCAGGTGGAAGCACTGGGAGCTAGAGAACTAGACCATCTCATGTCCTACAGTCATACTCGGGTTTATCTCATCCCTCACAGTACCACTCTGTTACAGACACATTGAAATGATCTAGGGAGAAGAATGGTTCATTGGGGTGTGGAGGTGCATTTGGATAGTACCGTGTTACTAGAGGCTGGGCCGGATGCCTGGAACCCTGTGCACTACCCAGGCCTGTGAGTTTCTTATCAGCTCTGCAAGGCTTCGGTGCCTGCCAATAGGCTTTTTGCGGCATCATAAGAGGCCAGCTGCCTATCGGGAATCCGTGCCGGGCTCAGACATCTCAGCTGATATGCTCTAAACAGATGTGTTTGTGAAGTTTCCAGAAAGCCACATCCCCCATCTTCCTGCCCCAGGAGGTTTGCTCCTCTTTGCGGTTTCCGTGGTGACAGAAATGAAGATGTGTATCCAGAAGTGGATGGGCAGGACCCATCAGATAAAACCACAAAGCCAGCAACCTTCCTTTGCTAGGTTAGTTTTTGTCCCCCGAGGGCAGTGCTCACTCTGGTGTGTTGCTGCCACCTGCGGGAACTCCGCTGCTCCCACTCTGGATGCCATTGCATGGCAGTGCCACGCTGTGAGCCACTGTCCGCCACCGCCGAGCATGAGCCACACTCCGCCAAGCATGAGCCACACTCTGCGGAGCATGAGCTGTAGGTCTTCCAAGTTGGGGAAGGACCGTCTTAGTTTCTTTTCCGGTTGCTGGGATCAAATCTGACAAAGCAACAAATAAGGGATCGTTCTGGTTTAGAGTCCCTCGAGGACACACTTCTCGTGGGGGGGTTGCAGGATATCAGCGTGAAAGGCAAGCGGGGCAGGAAGCAGCAGGAACAGCACACTACGTCTGCGGTCAAGAAGCAGTGTGAATAGAAGTGGTGCCAGACGATGAAGCCTTGGGGCCCTCCACCAGTGACCCATTTCCTCTAGCAAGTATCTACCTCTAAAGGTTCCACAACCTTGCCAAACTGTGCCGCCAGCAGGGGACCCCGTATTCAAAACACGTGAGTCTGTGGGGGACATTTCTCATTCAAGCCACAGCAGATAACCTCCATTGAGTACACCCTGTATTGCAGTTCTAAGCAACGCAGACCTGAGAAATCTCACGTGTTTATTTGTAGCATTTGTTCTAAGAGTTGGAACTGACGGCACAGCTTCCAGGAAAACCACCAACAATTACTCCCTGGAGCTGATGATGGCAATGCCCTCCCCCTCTAAGGACCTCTAAATAGGCCTGAGATTCTGTCAGCCCCAGAGTTCTTGGGTATTCCTCCTAAGCCTCCTAATACATTGCTTTATGAGGCACTGGATGTTTGGGTTCCCTGGAGGATCTGTGGATGTCTGCAAATACGGCGTGTTGTGAGCCCTTCATATTACCCTGTGCATGACAAGCACCAGCATTGGGCATACTCTTGGCTAAGCCTTCCCCTTTGCTCAGGAGATGGAATTCTGCCTTCGCTGTCTCCTGGCCAAACACATTATGCCTTTCTATTTAATTATGCTTGAATGGCTTCAAGACCATTGGAGACAATTCATCCCACTATGGCCTTCATATATGTCTGAACAGAAGGGCCCAAGTAGTGGTTAGGTGATTTGCAGACAACAGTGACCCTCTAAGGTTGAAATTTCCTTGCTCCAGAACCTAACGGGGAGAGCTCAGCATGTAAGGACACTTGGAAGGCACAGCCTCAAGATGGAGCATCACGTACCCACACCCTGCATAAAGGGGCCCGGTGGAGTCTTGAGACTCCAGATGCAGAGGCTCTGGAGCGGGGACATGCTATGCTCCTCCTACTGTCTCTTGGACTGTCACTACAAGTTAATGTTCGACTCCTCAGGAATGCACTTCTCTTTTTCTTTCATTTTTATTAATTCCTTCTCATTTTAATTGTTTGGATAGGAATGTGCTATGCATTTTCCCCCGATCCTCTTTTACCCTCCCCTCTCCTCTTCCACCCTCCCCACTGCCCTCCATGTCCCAATTTACTCGGGAGATCTTGTCTTTTTCTACTTCCCATGTAGATTAGATCCATGTATGTCTCTCTCAGGGTCCTCTTTGTTACCTAGGTTCTCTGGGGTTGTAGCCTGTAGGCTGATTCTCCTTTGCTTTATGTCTATCATCCACTTATGAGTGAGTACATATTATATTTGTCTTTCTGGGTCTGGGTTACCTCACTCGGGATGGCTTTTTCTAGTTCCGTCCATTTGCCTGCAAATTTCAAGGTGTCATTGTTTTTTTACTACTGAGTAATAAATACTCCATTGTGTAAATGTACCGCATTTTCTTTATCCACTCTTCGGTTGAGGGGCATCTAGGTTGTTTCCAGGTTCTGGCTTTTATGAGTAAAGCTGCTATGAACATAGTTGACCAAATGTCCTTGTGGTGTGAGTGAGCATGCTTTGGGTATATGCCCAAGAGTGGTATTGCTGGGTCTTGAGGTAGACTGATTTCTAATTTTCTGAGAAACTGCACGATGGCAATTTTGAGCAAATTTTGCAGTTGGAAAGAAGAGTTCCTGGGAAGAAGTTGTGTCTGCCAAAGCTGACCAATTAAAACTTCAGGATCGGTGGCCAGTTTGGAGTGTTGCAGGTCCAGAGCCTGATTACAGTTTCTTTTGGGCTCTTTTTATCTTAGCTAAAGAGCCTTCCCTTGCCCACCTCAGTGTCAGACCTAACATCGTGGTAAACAGATTAAAAAAAAAAAAAAACCTTGGAACACAACAACCTCAGCAAACCTCTGTTCTCCAGCAAAGGATCCAGTTTATTACCAGGACGCTCAGGGCCAACGGCTGAGCTTTTCCGCTGTGCAGTAACAACCCCTACTCAATGTCTCCACCCAAGAATCTGCAAAGTGTCTGGATTTATGACTTTCCTTTGTTCTGTTACTATCAGAACTTCATGAAAACTGCTTCCACGTGGAACACGGTACTCAGGGAGGCCTAAATCTATGTTCCCAGCTCATGGCCACCTAAATTTGCTTCCAGAATGCTTTGTCTGGATTCCGCTTTCCACACAGCGCACGCTAATGATTAATTCATGTTTTAAAGACAAAGCCAGACCGCTCTGTCCAACACTGTCTTCCCCCATGTTCCAGAGCCCCCATGCTCAGAAAGGGGCTCTTGAAAGATGCCCTGAGACAGGTGTCTTGGGCCACAACCTCCCTCCAGTGGGCCATAGCAATCTGATTAACAGCCAAGGAAGTGAAGCATGACAAGGGGGAAGGTAGACGCTTTGACACCATGGGAATACGTGTGGCTGCCGGTGTCCACTGACCCGCTTTTCTCCTTAGTGTACTTAGACGGTTACCCTCCCTTCTGCTCACTCACGTGTCCTCTTGTCTCTTTGCAGGACTCCTCTTCAGCTGGACCTGTCCCCACAGCCATCCCACGAGCTGCCGCGGTGGCTGGAGAACAGGGCATGTCTCCCAAAGTCCAGCTGCCCCTCAACGTGTGAGCTGCCCCTCATGTCTGTCGGCATTCTCTGCACACTGGCATTTACACGAGTGGTTTCTAGTGGGTTTTTCAGTTAGTTACTAGCTGTGCTGTGGAGTTACACACGTGTGATAATGCTGCTGCCCAAAACAAGAGGGTGAAAACAAAATCCAAAGTGGTCCCTAGGATGGTTAGGAGAATGGGGTGGAAATGAAACACTACTGGACGGGTCTCAGAGGTCACTGAGGAAAGAAAGGGTGTGTGGCGGAGGTCAGTAGGCATCTTTGGAAGTGTAGGCAAACAGCTTGATACTGCCTGCTCAGAAATACCACCCTGAGGAAGGCCAGCTGCTGCGTCCCCAACCCCAAATATAATCACATGAATCACTCCTAGGAAATGAGGTGTTTATCTTGTTGAGGAAATTTTCTCTGGTAAATTACAGCATTTAAGCGATACGTGGAATTCTAAAACTCCCATTTAAATAGCCTTCCCAAGAATTAGATAGCTTCTGTATTTGGCAATGAGCTTAGCCTCTTGAATGGATGTTTTAAGGTGGACTGGATAGATGTGGCAGTCGGACAGACAGAAAGTTACATCAGTCCAGGCAAGCCAGTGGGGCAGTCGGAATCTGTATGGTGCAGAATGTAATGCATTGTGGGAAAGCTTCTACAACCACCTTGACCATCCAATTGGACTCGGGCCTTGCTCATTCTGCCAAGTCCAGGTGTTAGACTCAGGCATGAATAAGAAAGTTCTGAACACCTTCATGCTTACTCAACTTAATAAAGAAATCTGAAATGTATTCACTTTTCTCCTGGCTTCCCAAGGAAACCAAATTAATAAACTATATCCCAGATTAGCCTTCAGGTTAAAATTCACATTTTCAGCAGGACTAGATATCAGGGACAGTTAGCCCTGCCATTTGTAAATTCAACTATCCTTTAATTCAACTACTCACGGATAGAAAATATTCAACAAGAAATTCCAGAAAGTTCCTCAAAGCCAAACTTGGGTTTTCTCCATGCCACCTGTATAAAGTATGTGCAGATTTTGTATTCAGTATCATGCCCACTGAGCGATGAATTAGAGGGTACAGAAGAATGGCATACGTTATAAGCAAGTGTCGGGCTGTTCTTTATATGGGACGTGAGCATCTATGGGGGATCTTGTGGATGCTGACTGGGTCTGACCATGGTCCTGGTCTGCTCCTTTGGTTTCATTACAAGCCAGAGGCCATGAAAAGCAAGTGAGAAGGCTAGAGTAAAGAGCTGGATACCGGGGGTACCACCCCCAGGGAAGAAGGCCCCCTGTCTACAGGAGATGGCTCTGGTGCCGTTCCCGAATGAGAGGCTGGGCACAAACTAGGTTCAGTTTTGTGTCCTCGGCTGAATGCCTATACTCGGCTCTCGTCAACTACCCACATTTCCTTGAAAGTCAGAACATCATGTTCCTGGGTATGGAAGACTCCAGTTCTTACATGTCAGGCGAGCTACCGGAAAAGATATCTGTCTTTAAGACCCAGGAGTTAGGAGTCATCCAGCTACATTCTTGGGGTCTCAGCTGTAGACACTAAACACAAAGGGGCCTTTTTCTCCATAGCCCCCTCTACCACAGAGACAAGGTCACTAGGACCTGTAACATGACCTTTGCCCCTCCCTACCTCACCCCAAGCTATGTTGCCACTATTTAGCTTGAGAGAGACATACTTATCAGATAATACCTGGCAGTAACAAAGACTAGGGTAGGGGTGAGTCAGCAGGTAGCACAGTGATGGTCGTAGGTAGGTGTGAGTCATCAGGTAACATGGTGATGATCTTGGGTAGGGGTGAGTCAGCAGGTAACATAGTGATGGTCTTGGGTAGGGATGAGTCAGCAGGTAGCACAGTGATCATCTTGGGTAGGGATGAGTCAGCAGGTAGCACAGTGATGGTCTTGGGTAGGGGTGAGTGAGCAGGTAACACAGTGATGGTCCTGGGGAGGGGTGAGTGAAGCAATTAATACAGTTATGGTCTTGGGTAGGGGTGAGTCATCAGGTAACATGGTGATGGTCTTGGGTAGAGGTGAGTCAGCAGGTAGCACAGTGATAGTCTTGGGTAGGGGTGAGTCAGCAGGTAACACAATGATGGCCTTGGGTAGGGGTGAGTGAGCAGGTAACACAGTGATGGCCTGAGTAGTAGACAAACGGAGACCTCCTAAGAGGCCAGAGAAAACTTAAGAGTATGCATCCGTGGCTGCCCACTGAGCATCCAAGAATGCTTAGAAATCCCACTCGTGTTGTAGCGATATACATGGTCCAGTTTGAAAACCTGATGGTTAAAATTCTAGCTTTATGTTACTGACTAGAAGGTGAATTTATCAAGCAGGTGTGTAGCCTGCCACCAGTCCATTCTCTCTGGAACACTTACTCCCTTGATTGACGGCGCTTCCTGTAACAGTAACTGTAAGTCATGTTCAGAATCCTCGATGTGAACATGAGATAAAATTTATATTTACAAAAACAACCGCAGCAGCAGTACACCAAGTGTGTTCAGGGTTTTATGGCCTTGGCAGTCCAGACAAGGGTCCAGATGAAGACAGTGTATGGATCAGTGATCAGTGATGGACTAGCTCCATCATACACTGTTGCCTTCACGCTTCCTAGGGAGATAGGAATACGCATCCATGCACTCTAGATAGGGCAACCAACAGACCAAAGGAACAACCTCACCCAGATCTGAATTAGTGAACCAATAGTTTATCGGGTTTATAGGAGCATGAGTGAGGGGTTTACTTATAGAAGAGAGGTGCAGATTGCCCCCAGAGAACTGCACCATCAAAAAGTTTTATTCCAGTAGGAACGATGACCTCCCAAAAGCTGCTTGAGTGGACCTTTCTTTCAGTTAACTTTCTACCTCCTGTATACGCTAGCTCAGTGGTTCTCAACCTGTGAGTCACAACCCCTTTGGGGGTCAAATGACCCTTTCACAGGTCACTATCAGATGTTCTATATTATCAGATATTTACATTAGAGCTCCTAACAGTAGCAAAGTTATGATTATAATGTAGCAACAAAATAATTTTATGGTTGGGGGTCACCACAACATGAGGAACTGTGTTAAAGGGTCACAGCATTAGGAAGGTTGAGAACCACTGTTCTAGCCCCTCCTCAGACCATATCCTCTGGTGCACAATTACATACAGCTAATGGGTACAGGAGGGAGGGAGTGGCTGGACCTTAGGTAAGGGTCTAATGACCTTCTCACCCCTCCTTCTTTAAGGGGCTGTGGTTTACTTAAGGTTTCTATTGTTGTAGAGAGATACCATGACCACAGCAACTCTTACAAAGGAAACAATTCATTGGTGTGGCTCACTTACAGTCTCAGGTTCAGGCCATTGTCATTATGGTGGGGAGCATGGCGGCATTCAGGTGGACATGATGCTGGCTACATCTTGGTCAGAAGGCAACAGGAAGTCAAAGCTTAAGCAAAAGAGACCTCAAAGCCCGCCCCTACACTGACACATTTCCTTCAACCAGTCCACACCTCCCAACAGTGCCACTCTGTATGAGTTTATGGGAGCCAATTCCATTCAAACTACCACAGGCTGTCAACAGGCTCAGTTTTACAAAGCTTTCCTGCAGGGGCCAGCTGCTATGATTGATGGTAGTGACCACGTTATGCCTGGAGGGCATAACACACACTCTCATCCATAACACAACAGACTTTCATCCATAGTCCCTGTGTGTCTTAAAAATCCTGCTGGTGACAGAGCCAGGCCAGTGATTGATGGCAGGTCTCTGCCTTTATAGAAAAGTTCCACATCGGGTTCCTCAGGATCTGGCACACAAGAAGGCTCTCAGTTCGCAGGCACACTGCGTGACAGTGTGCTCCTCTGAAACAGTGACTCACCCCATGCTTTTCTGCTCCTTTTCTGCTGTTCCGTAATTCTGATACTTGTGCTCAAGTGTCATTCATTTGGCCAATCCGCTAGCCATGATGCCAGAGGCCCATGAATGTTCGGGTCCTGGAGGCCATGCCCCAGGTCAGAGCCAAGCCTTCTGAGGGGTCCGAAAAGTGATGGGACCACATTTGAACAGGGTACCCCCAAATGCAAGAGAAGTAGATTCTGGCCTCAGTTTCTCCATGGACATCTTTGAGTCAGATTGTAAAGGAGGCCAAGAGAGCACACAGGGACCAGTGAGTGACTAAGCAGCACTGACTGGGAAGAGAATGGGAGAAAGACACAGAGCCACTGAGGCATCTCATCCAGCAGCCCAGCGGGAGGCAGCTCATCTGAGCAGTGCTGCAGGCCGTGGACTGGAGAGGACAGCACAGCAGAGGCCTCAGATTTGTAAACCCATCTGTGATGTGATTCACCTGGGTGAGGGGTATCTGCCTCCTCCAGAACCAGCTTGCCAGGCCATGCGGACGGACGACAGTCCTAACTCCTAGGAGAGCACCACCTACAAACAAAAGCACTTAGCACAATCACCACTTATCAGGAGAGCCACATACTTCCTGCTGCAGGTGGCCCCCCGGATGTCATCTGGGAGACGTCAAGGAATCAAAAAAAGAATGGGGAGAAGAGAGCTCATCACTTAGGCCAGGAAAAGGAAGCTGGGGGATGGGAGACAGAGGCTGATAGTTTTGGATAGATACTGGGTGTCTGAATCAAGTGGTTGGCACCGGTCACATGACGTGTTTTGCATGACAGTGAGTCACTTGTAAGCTAACACTCCCCATGACCCTAGCACCCTCCATTCTGATGACCAAGGGCTACTAACCCATCCTAAAGAACAATGTGAGCCCGATGTCCTGGGATACTGAGAAAGACTGATGAAGCCATGCCCAGCTCAGGAAAATGAGTCATTTATGACAGACTCATCCAACAGCCAGCTCTGTCCCACAGCGGGGTGCCATTATAACCTACTAATATCCATTCGGTAAGGCTGGGTCAGTCTAGAGCAGTGGTTCTCAGCCTGTGGGTTGCAATCCTTTTGGGGCTCAATGGTACTTTTTACAGAGGTTACCTAAGAATATTGGAAAACACAGATGTTTACATTATGATTCATAACAGTAGCGAAATTACAGTTAGAAGTAGCAACAACAATAACTATGGTTGGCGGTATTAAAGCGAACTGTATTAAAGGGTCGCAGCATTAGGAAGGTTGCGAACCACTACTCTAGGGCAGTGTGAGTCCTCGGGTATTGTTCCCCAGAAGCATCTTAGAGGCCAGTCTCCAGGTCAGCTTTGGCGATAGTACCACACTGGCGCCTTGCCTGTGGCTTTAGTTTCCTAACCAGGCTAAGGTCTGCCCACAGTTAAGGGCACGGCAGCTGGTACAGGAGGCCAGTCACCCCTTCACCTCTCAGTGCCAGAGCCTGCTCAGTCCTTCCAGAAGACATAGTTAGCTTTCCTGTGCAGACTCTTTCACTTAGCGTCCTTGCTGCCACAGTTTGTGTAGAGAGAGCCTGCACAGGTTTTGTTCACCATCTATAGCTCCTAGTCCACCTGACACCCATCCTTTGAGCCCAATAGTTAATCGATGGGTGCACATCTTCACAACCTGTACCTGGGTGGCTCTAACAAGACAAAGCAGAAGCGGGACCTCTCGAAGATGCAGTGGGGACAGACTTTTCACTCAGTGATGGAGAAATGTGAGCCAGCCACCATCTGGAGGAGAAAGAATAGGTAATGAGCAGAAGCACTGGAAGGGTCTGATTCATTCCATGATTAGAGCGGAAGAGAGATCTGCAGACAGCAGCAAAGAGCTCACTGAAGAGACACGGAATGGGTGAGCAGCGCATGTGCCAACCATTGCACATGCACACACAGGGCCACACCTAGTCCTCACGGCTGCCAGTTTGTCCAGTCTGAGCTCTGCCTCGGGACTCCAGGCATGGCAGTTAGCGCTGACGTTCAGCCTCTAACGATTGGCCAGCTTCAGTCAGGAGCGACTTGTCCTTGACTAACTGCTCCTAAGAGGCACCGCTTGTAACTGGCATGAAAGCCACACGTAGGCTATAGGGTAATAGTGTAACGGCCCCTCCTGTAGTTGCGTTTTTCAGTGTGGGCCTTTGTGCATTTGGAGAGGTGATTACCTGCACATGGTGGTAGCCAGCTGATCTGGAGGTGGCAGGAGACCATCTTCAGCACTTGCTGAAGGCCCGTGTCACGCTTCTAAAGCCTTCTGAGTGAGTGTAAAATGACAGCCGGGAGGCTAAGGACCACGCCATCCACAAGTACACCTGTGTATTCCCAGTTCCATGCCAGACTCTGGGCACATTGCATTACAAGAGACATCCACCCACACAGACCAGGCGGGGCAGCTAGATAATGTAGGGGTGAAGGAGCAGTAAAAGGTGACATTGCTATAGCTGTCACTAGGAATCTGAAGTTAGCAGTACAGGGAGTGGGCTTCTTAGACTCTGATTGCTAGAACGGGTCTCTGTATACATGTCACTTGTGTGTATGGGTTCCACGCTTTCCAACTGATTGGTAAAGGAGACCAGAAGCTTGGTGACATGCTACCCAGTCATTGTCCCACTCCGCACAAGTGCATGCCAGATACACACACCCCGAACACAAGGAAGCCCCCGGCATCTGCCTTGGTCACCCCTCCGAGGCACCCAGAGAGGGAAGGGAAGAGACTATTTCTGACAATGAATTATTTTATGGTGAAGTTTTGCACTCAGCACTGATCACCTATAGGTTAAACGTGGAAGACTGAGACTCTTGGTGGGGTCTCATGAAGCAAAGCAAATTTCAGAGAAGGATGGCAAGGCCAAGGGCTGGAGAGGCAACTCAGAGGCTAAGCAGGAACTGCCCTTGTTCCAAGCACCCACGATGAGCGGCTCATAACTGCCAGTAACTCCGACACCCAGGACTCTAGAGACCTCTAGTGTCTGCCAGCATAGTACATGTACACACACACACACACACACACACACACACACACACACACACACGCAATTTAAAGGTAAATCTTTTAAAGATTAAAAGGCAAATCTTGTCAGTGCCCTGCTGCAATCCAAATGGCACTCCCCCATGTGGCGAGCCTTGTAGGCCTGCACTCAGAGCTGACTGACGGTATCCCCGACTCCAGAGCTAGACTACCCTGTGCCATGCTCACCCAGGCTTGAGGCTCTCATGGTGTCCGGCCCCACCCTTGGGCCATGTTAAGGTCTAAATCACAGGCCTGTCCTTGACTCCGAACATACAAAATCAGTGATAGAGTCTCGGACTTTTCCGGCCTTTGCTTCCCCAGCTGTGAAACCTCGGGGCCCATGTGGAGCCCAGTACACAGTAGACACTTCTTCCCCTCTTCCCTTGCCCTGTCTCACCAGTGCCCCTGATGAAGTCATATTTCTACAGGGCTGACACCTGATCAATAAGGTCCCAAAGAAAGTCAAAGCTGGTGGCTGTGCTGTGAGAAGTGAAGCAGGCAGGGCTTCGGGTCGGGAAAGGATGCAATCTCCTGCTGGGCGTCAGTCAGCACCTCAGCGCTGTCCGTACCACTGAGCGTGTGATGCGATGCATGCGGTTCCTTGGGCATCCCACTCCTAAGAAGCTATTCGCCCCTGTGTGCAGAGGCTTAACGCAGCATGAAATACAAATCTATATTTCTGAAAACCTAAATCATGCATCTCTTGGCAGCTTCTGTACTGAAGAAAGTGAAGGGGTAGGCATTAGGCTGGGTCTCTGTTGCATGGTGGTGCCTGCCGGCTCAGTGCCAGGACAGCCAATGTGCAGCCATGTTCATCCTTTAGTTCCCCACTTCCCTGCCTTATTATCTCATTAGGAGCCACACCTGTGTGTTAGGGAAACGTGGGATGTGGAAAGAGAAAGAGGCCTTTTCTGGTTTTAAAAGTCTTGAGATGACTTGAAGCTACTGAGAAATAATCCTCATTTTCAGTGTTTTAGAAGAAGGAGGGAGAGAGAGAGAGAGAGAGAGAGAGAGAGAGAGAGAGAGAGAGAGAGAGAGAGAGAGAGAGAGAGAGAGAGAGAGAGGAGAGAGAGAGAGAGAACCACTCCCTTCATGTGCTGGGAAATAATTGCAAAGATAGTGTCCCATTAAATCACATAAGGGACCCTAAAATACAGAGTAAAAGATAATCTCAAAAAGGAAATGGCCTTCCACTATTTGACAGCTGTTCCTCTGTGGCCCTTCAGAGGTTGGTGGCCCATTTATCCTGGCCACTCACACTTTGTAATGCAGTGACTTCCCAGATGTGATAAGAAATGTTGTCTTCCGGGCGGTGGTGGCACACGCCTTTAATCCCAGCACTCGGGAGGCAGAGGCAGGCAGATCTCTGAGTTCGAGGCCAGCCTGGTCTACAAGAGCTAGTTCTAGGACAGGCTGTAGAAACTACAGGGAAACCCTGTCTCAAAAAAAAAACAAACAAACAAAAAAAAAAGAAATGTTGCCTGCATCCCACTCACCACACTCAGATCAAAAGAGTGCTGGACTCCTGTCCCCTTGAATGGCCCCTTACTTATCAGGTGAATGGCCAGAGATAGCTCTATCCTGCTGCAGAAAGCACACTGCGGTCTGATGATGTAAAATTCCCCTCTGCATGCTGTGAATATTGTTGGTTAATAAAGGAACTGATTTGAGCCTATAGCAGAGCTATAGGAGAACAGAGCTAGGTGGGGAAAACTAAACTTAATGCTGGGGAAAAGGAGGCAGAGTCAGAGAGAATCCATGGAGCCCACCTGACACAGATGCCGGAACTTTAGCCGGTAAGCCACAGCCACGTGGCGACACACAGATTAATAGAAATGGGTTAAATTAATATGCAAACCAGGACTCCTGTTTTGCTTTAACAAGTATTTGTTGAGAATGCACCAAATGCCAGGTAGGGAGGAGAAGCAACTGAACCATGGGTTTAAACTCTTTGTCCTGTTGGAACACGGGGTGTGCTGGGTAGGGGATGAATGTTGTAGGTAGACGGTGGGAAAAGCGTCCTGAGGCAGGAGCCTGTGTGGTATTTTCTCTGGACTCCAGGAGCACTGTCCCCCCTGAGCAAGGTTTGCTGTGAGGACAGGACCCCGAACTTGCACTCAGCCCCTCATGAGCTGAGCATGACCTAATGTCAGCCACAGCAGCTGCATCCTGCTAGGGGAGTTCTCCTGCCAAGAGAATGCAGCTGCTTCGATTCCCGCAGACCACATAGGAATTCCGTGAGGAGGGTGGGAGAGAAGCGAGGGGAGGAAGAAAATTGAAACCCCGAGACCTTCATTCAAGCAGTTGCCCCAGTCTGAGAGTCTCCGAGGAGGGAATGAGCCACACAGGAAAGCATTTCCTGATGCTTGAGAAAACCTGCTCAGAGACCTGGCAGCAGTGCCTGGGGGTTTGAGATGCTTTCTCAGACATGTTCGTGTCCAGTGACCTGAGGCCACACGTGCACACACAGCACGGGGCCCCAGGACTCCATGCTTTATGCAGGGGTATTCCGAAGACAGCAGCAGTCAGATATTTGGCCCGGGTGTAGCCCTGGGCTAACCCACAAACACAGTTCTCTGGCAAAGAACAGGTTATGGGGCCACAATTCACTCCTGTACCCACCAAGCTACACAGCACCAGAGATGAACAGAAATGGGGCATCGAGTCTTTCTTAATAGGGAAGCAAAGCCTGGGCCCTGCCCCACTACAGGCAGTAGGTGAGCCCCTCCGTTACCACCCAGGGCATATGTTAACCTGGTGGGTTTAGCTGTCTAGAGACCCACACTACTCCAGGGAGCCATCAGTCACCCTTCTTAGCATTCTGCTGTGGCCCACGTCACAGACTGATCTGATGTCATAAAGGCACTGAAGGGGACAGCTTAGTCAGGATTGGCACTTCACATCTACATCATGGGCTGTCTTACGACGCAGTCCTCCCACATAGCCACCTCTGGTCCTGTTCTGTCTTTCAGCACCTGTTGCTAGGAAACGACCCTCTCCCCTATGGTGCACATACAGGTGCATCTGGGACGTGACGAGTGCCTTCGTTAGGTTTACTAGCATGGTGATAAAACATCGTTGATTTCATTCACAGTTCATCATCAAAAGGAGTAAGGGCTGGAGCCTCGAGGCAGGAGCTGATGCAAAGTCCGCGGAGGAGTGATGCTTACTGGCTTGCTCCCCAGGGCTTGCTCAGCCTGCTTTCCTATAGAACCCAGGACCAGGAGCCCAGTGGTGGTACCACCCACAATGGGATGTCTCCCCTCATCAATCACTAATTAAGAAAATGCCCCCAGACAGATCTTACATAGAGGCATTTTTTTTTTCAGTTGAGGTTCCCTCCTTTCAGATAACTCTAGTTTGTGTGAAGTCGACATAAAACAAGCCAGCACGGTGTCCAAACACAGTCTTCATGTGTCTGACTTGTTAGTGACACTTTCCCTCTGGCCGTTCCCATGGATCACACCCTGATTTTCTTATCTGTCACAGGCATGGGTGGACACGGGAATCTACATGTCCCTGGGGAGGAGGGTCGTCTCCTGATGGCTGCTTGCCTTCAGAAGCCCAGGGTGTTCCCAAACATTGGTGTTCCTGGCTTTCATCCTAGGGGCAGAAGTGTATTAACAGAGGCCACTGAGCCCCACTGAGTAGAAGAACTAGAAGGCCTACAGAAGGTGGGGAGACCTTTGGCCTCCGTGGGACTCTTTATTCTAGGCTCCGCCTCAGGGCCTCCTCCGTCCTGACATGAATTATAGTGAACTGCTGTGTTTCTACTTCCCCTTCCTCTAAAGGTCCTTTGCAGAGTCAGGAAGATGCCATTGGGATCTAGCAGCCCCAGATACCGTACTATAGGACCTTCTAGGAACCTGCAGTCCCAGGACAGATCGATCATGCCCCCGAGCCCGCAGCTTGGGGCACAGTTCTTGAGATGGCTAGTCTGTCCTCTGCTATGGAACTGAGGCGCCCATCCGCTTTCGTGGCTGGATCCGGCAAGCAAGGATCTGATGCAGGTTCCTCTAACGGTCAAGTCCAGCTGTTCCCTAGACTCCAGAAGGAGGGGAGCCTTTCTGCCAGGTTATTCTGTGCTCACTAAGTGCTGCATGGAAGAGATGCACACATCCTCAGTGTGGCACACAAAGGGCTGATGCCTCTTCAGTCTTATCTGCAAATGAGGCTTGTAAGTAAAGGAGACGTGAAATAATTACTAGCAGTGCAAATGTTTCTAGAAAGCGTGGAGAAGCCGCCCTTTCTGAAAGAGAGCCTAGAGAGTTCTTGTCCAGCTCAGGCCGACTAGAGAAACCTGGCAGGAAAACCAGGCCTAGCTAGTTTACTCAACTATCCCTAAGGTTCATCTTGCTCGGAGACCACACTGCAGAAAGCATAGAGAAAAGGGGAAAACGTGGTGAGCTACAGAGACCAGGCCCAGGATACAGGAATCCTGGAAACTGAGCATCACCCTGCCTCTTTGAGCTTCTTCCCCTCTGTGACACAAAGTAAAAAGCCCCTCACTTCACCCACATACCGCCCGGCTATTCAGTGGGTCAGGGTAGTGCTGTGCTCCCGCAGGTACACACCTGCTCTCCTCCTCCACCTCGGGGGCTGTGATAGGATCGAGTGAGGTAAAGGGTAGGTGACCTCTGAATTCTAGTGCCCTGCAGAGATCAGCTACTCTTTAGATGGGGTTCATCGTCCTGTGCCTCCTCTGTCATCTAGCATGCCCCTCAGACATGTCCACTGACCCTTGTCCTTTGTCCACAGGTACCTGGCTCTCTATGCATACAAACCCCAGAAGAATGACGAGCTGGAGTTACGTAAGGGGGAGATGTATCGCGTGCTTGAGAAGTGCCAGGACGGCTGGTTCAAGGGGGCTTCCCTGAAAACCGGGGTCTCCGGGGTGTTCCCCGGGAACTACGTGACACCCGTCTCCAGGTGAGAGCCTGGCAACCTGATCAAGAAGAGAGAGAATAAGGCCTGTATTGCCCTAATGCTGTGGAAACCCTGGAGGCCATACTGTAGGCTGGTCCCTGTTACACCCAGTCCATGGGCAGTGGAGACATTTGAGTTCCTTTGGGGAGGAACTGTCAAGCTTGGTTTGCTAGGCTTTTTCAGTGAACACTGGCTACCCAGGGGATAAGTCTGGGAGCAGGAGCTGGAGTAAGCAACAGCAGCCGAGTTGGGGTGGGGATGGGAACGTCATCAGAGACCAAGATCTTCAAGGTACATGCTTGTAAACCAGGCCAGTGTGTGTGCATCCTTATGCAATGCACACGGGATGTTATCAAGAATGCATGCTCATATATGTGTGTGTATGCAATGAGTACGGGTCATGTCTGTGCTTACAGTAGAGTTATGCTATATGTATAAGCATGAAAGCGTGTGCCCTACATTGGTGTGTTTACCCACATGTGCACATTTGCATGTATGTAGAGTTTGATATGTATATAGTATGCACATGTGAGCATCTAATGTGTCTCTGCATGTATGTGCATGATATAGATATAATACACAAGTGTGTATATGCAGTATAGGCATAGCATATATGATTGCATTTGTACCATGTGAGCATAACATATGTACACATTATGATATATGTACATCACATATACATTTGTAGTATGAGCACAGCGTGCATCTATATATGTAAAACACACACAATCAAATAAAAGAAGTGATAAATGTCTTAAAGTAACAATTGTTAATGATCGATAGCATTATGGGTATTTATTAAATCCCTTCCTTGCGCTATCATAAGTAACAATTGTTAATGATTGATAGCATTATGGGTATTTTTTAAGTCCCTTCCTTGTGCTACCTGGCATTTTTACAAATCACAATTACATTACTTTTGAAATAAGGAAAGCAATTGTTAAAATTCACTGAAGAGGAGTCCCAGAGTTGTCAGAAGTTTCTGTTGTTATGAGGTTCACTGATTGGCTGTTTGAGTGTTACTCACAGCAGCCCCTTTAAACAGCCTGTGTCAACAACAGCAGACATAAAAGTAAACTGTTTTAAGTATCTTTGGAAGATGCTGGAAAAAAATGCCATTCTGACGCCTGCCTATCCAAGTGGCCTCAGAATGTGTCATGAGCCACCTTTTTGGGCTGCCTAGCCATGACAGGTTTGTACAAAATGTTAGACAGGAAGAACAGAGATAAGGAAGAATCACAGAGACACAGGAGGGCCACTCAGCAAATCCTGAATGCTGAATTTCTGAGTTCTGAGTCCTGAGTTTGCCCATGCTTAATTTTCCATACACTTTTATACCCCAATAGAAAAAGGGGGAAAGAAGGCAAAAGACCACATTAACATGATACAAAGGATAACCAGAACAATTACTTGTTTCAATACTTGATACATCAAGCCATTAATTTCTGAGTAAAGCTATTTGATGTCTGGGGCAGTGAACCCACCCTAGACCAAGTATCCTGTGGGCAGTTGCTCCCTAAGTCAAGCCTCCCATTTCAAAAGAAGGAACAGAAGTTATGCTTGAATTCTCTGACCTTTGGTTAGGGTGGAACGGATCTACCTCCATGGGCCATCTTAAGGTTCAAGACATCAAATAACCACACCCTAGGTCAGAATATCTTGTTTATAGCCACACCTGCTGTCAACAACTATGAAAGCATAAAAATAAGCTCAAATTCTCTGACCTTCAGACATGGTGGAATAGGCTCACATTTTTTGGATCTCCACGAGAAAGTACCTAGGAGGACACATATATTGTTGGTGTTGTATTTTAGGCTTTTTAACCGGGCCCACCACTCACCACAATGTAGAAAGGCTGGCGCCTTTGGTCTTATGTAGAGAAGCAGAAGGCTGTCCTTCCCTGCTCTGCCCCAAGACTGACACCATCTCTTATCCTTACCGCACATTAGAAAACTGCCAAAACCACCCAGCAGAAACCTCAGGACAAGACAGAGGGACAGCCTCTGTGTGCAGAACCAAAGTCGCTAAAGTAGTCTGAACCTGGCAGGTACACACTAGAGCTGCTTTATAGCTGTCGCCTACAAAGGACATCGCAGGTGGCTCTTTCTTGTTGTTTGTTCGGGGCGTATTTATTTATTTGCTTGCTTGCTTGTTTTACAAAAGAAAGGAAAATCTGGCCTTGTGTGCTAGGGTACTTGTAAGAACAAGCGTGAGCATGCAGTAAGGAAATATGCCCAGGCTGGAACACACCTGGCCAGACTGCTGCTACCCATAGGAGAATCGCTGCGGTCCTTTGCCTTCAGCCTTGTTAACATGGCTTTGCAAGTACAAGGCCCATACTTTGAAGCTCATCGGTTTGGTTTGTAAAGATCAAGCATGGGGTTACAACAGTGGTTAAAATGGATGATGTAGACTGACAGGGCCACTCATTCACGAGAGGCCAGTTTCAGAATACCTCTAAGGATGGGGAAGGAGCCCAGTGACGGTAACCCCTTAGCGGTGGCCCCCTTTCCGGAAGGCCCTGCTTCTTTCCCTTCGCTGCTACACAGACCCTCCTCTGAGCCCTGCAGGGCTCTTCCCTTTGGAAGTCCCCACCCAGGGCACCGGGAGCTGAGAGTACACCTAGCCCAGGAAACGTCAGTGCTGGGCAGAACCACTCTTCTCTGGAGCATCATGCCTGCACTCTGCTCCCACCATGCCTTCTTCCTGGCACATTTTAATTCCCCTTAACCACAACCCACAGCAGCCCATGAGCCCCAACACCATCCCCAGAGCCAAGGCAAATGCCTGTGTAGAGAGAGTTAAAAACCGTTTCCAAAGCGGCTGCACTCATCTCATGGTGAGTGCATTCATCTGGGAGTTTGGGTAAGAGTATGTATCTGTCTCAGGTATAAGCTGCAAGTTCCCTGATGTTTTCAGGGGGGAATGGTGTTGCTCCTATGCCCATGTTCAGTGGCTGGCAGAAATAAGATGGAGGCGTGTCTAGGAGAAGCCACCATCATGTCCCATCCTGCTCCAAAAGTATTGGGGCTTGTGAGATATGAGAGAGTCCACCATCTTTCACGTAGCTCTTGGTTAGGAAAAACCAAGCACAGCCAAGGCTACCCAGCTGCTCAGCTCAACCTCTGGGCATCCTTTAACTAAAGCATTGGCTTGATATTGTCTTAGGACTTCTGCGGACCACGTGACCTTGCCCTACCTCTCCGAGCCTATATAGGTCAGAAATGGTTTTGCCGTGGCACATGACCTAAATTTACCTGAACCCACTCACCTTTCTTGGTTCTGCTTATTTCCCTAGGATACCTGGAGGAGGGACTGGGTCATCCTGGAATAATGTGCTCGGAGGGTCCCCATTGGCCAAAGGGATGGCAACCATTATGCACCCTGGAGGTGGCAGTCTGAGCAGCCCAGCCACTGCCACCAGGCCTGCTCTGCCTCTCACCACCCTGCAGGACCATATGCAGCACCCAGCCACCTCCCTCCCAACGGGTAGCTGCCTTCGGCACACTGCTCAACCAACAGCCAGCCAAGCCGGGGGGACCACCATCCCAACAGGTATGAACACAAACTCTCAGGGATTCTCCCTGACAGGAATCAAGTAGGGAGGGAGGCTGGGATGCAGAGCATGAGATCTGCTTTTCAGAGGTCTCTCACAAGCCAGCATGTGGGGAGTCGGGGTTGCTTCCCGTAACATGGAATCTCTGATCTCCAGTACGTGTGCCCACCTTCTGAAGCCAGCTCTGGCAGTTGAAGAGGCACAGAGGATTTACAGATACTTGTGCATTGTCTTGTGGCATGCAAGAAGATGCCATGGGTCAACAAGATTGGCAAAGTATCTCCTGATCCCTTTGCTGATGGTGTAACTAGAAGCTGCCTATGGTTGTCTTCACTATTGGGCATGTTAAGGAAGGCAGTATCTTCCAGGAGAGGCTGGATGAGGAGTGCTGGCCAGAGAAGCCCTTTCCTAAAGCCTTTTGAGATTGGCATCATCAACCTACAGGCCGATGAAACAGAAGGGCCAGCTGTTCTGCTCTGGGGTGGTATGAGATGAAAAGAAACTCTGGGTAGATCGTAAAGAGAGAAAGAAAAGAAACGACACCGCTTGGAGCTTAGTACGGAGCTTGTAACAATGGCTGGAATAGCAACATGCTCTCAGGAGGCCACATCATCATGGCCCTGCAGAACCAGTGACATTGCCATTCCCCAGTGACAATAACCGAAAGCAAGAGAGTGTAACCCAATGTTTTTCTACCCTTCTTTCCCCATCATCCAAGAAACCATCTCTTTTCCTCTAAATATAGATGAGGGGAAAACATGAGTTCTTTGAAGCTTAGATACAGCATTTTTAGATAATCTTTATAGACCAAGGTCCACTAGATGGGCTTCAGAAAGCAGCTTCCTATGGGAGACCATGCCACTCTATGCTTATATTTTCTCCAGTCTCTATTGATGGGACTGTGTGGCAAAACCCATGGTCCATTCACCCGCTCACAGGACCTGAGACTCAAAGATATTCTGTCTTTACACTCGTAAGTGGAGGCTTACGTGAGACAAGAAGGGTTGACGAATCCTTGCAGTCTGAACTTGACGTGAGTCATTCTGAGAGCATTGCAGTCATCGTGCTTCCTCACTGGACAGGATGCCATCATTACTCTTGGGTTCTCATCCACTAACTGACAGATTCACAAACTGCCCCTGGGGAATCGACGCCATATTGGCGGGAGGCTGCGGGTTCTGGAGACAAGGCATGCTCACTGTCTAGGATGACTATGTCTGGATACTATTAAGACATACTCAACAGCTCTTAGCTGTTCTGTAGAGGATAAGAATGCCTAACACTTGTGGGAAGAAAAGGAAACAGGAATCATTACTAAAGGTTCAAAGAAGTGTGGACTTGAAGGCTGTGTAGGTACTCTGAGGGACTTTAAACCAGGGTATAACATTTTACCAAAGGCCACCATGACACACAGAAGAGACCTGGTGTGCAGCCTGGGCCTAAAACAGGAGCCAACCAGAGAGGGTAAGCAGCTTCAAGGGGTCTGATCCCACCACACGGGCAGAGGGTAATAAGCAACCCCTGGGGCACAGTAGTTCTGTCTGCAATAGGAACTCCAGGGATGGACTCGGGGATCTGGAGGAACCAAATCCAGAGTTCTGATTCTGATACTGGTTACCTTGGCCATGTGACAGTACCATGCCCAGCTCAGAAGAAGTGGCTTATGGGAAGCCAGGTTCAGACATGTGGCCGTGAGATGCAGTGGCCATGGCAAACCCTGAGTGTTCTGGCTGCCTTGGAGCAACATTCCAATGTGAGAGTGACATCCTATACTAAGGATCTCTCTGCCTCTCTTACCCACTCCCCTCATCTCTCCCTATCTCTTTCTCTGTGTCCCAGACATACGCCACACATGGTAGATGCAGCTTCACAGGCCCAGGCTACTGTCCGTAGGGAAGACGCACTTGACCCTCTGAGGCTACGTGTTCTTTTATTCCCAGATCCAGGTCTGGGAACACACGGTCCTGTACCTGCTTTTCCCTGGGAAAAGAAACGAGGAGCCATGTAGACCCCCGTTGGGAGTGAAAGGAATGCTTGAAACATCCAGCTTTTAAGGGATGACAGAACTCTGGTGCCCCATCAGCAGTGCCTAGTGTCCCTTGTGGGTGCAGGGTGGGCTCTGGTGCCCCATGTCTAACACCATCCGTGAGCATAGGGTGGACTTGGATACCTGCTATCCAACTTCATCAGTGAGTCCAGTGTAAATTTTATGATGGTGTCTGTCTTTGGCTTTCTATTGCTGTGAAGAGACACCATGACCATGGCAGCTCTTATAAAAAACATTTAATTGGGGTGGCTTACATTTTCAGAGAGTTAGTCCATTGTCATCATGGTGGGGCATGGTGGCATGCAGGCAGACATGGTACTGGAGCTAAGAGTCCTACATCTTGATTGGCCGGCAACAGGAAGTGAACTGAGACACTAGACATGACTTGAGCATATATGAGACCTCAAAGCCCACCCCCACAGTGACATACTTCCTCTACCAAGGCCATAACTACTCCCACAAAGCCACACCTCCTCCTAATAGTACCACTCCCTTTGGGGACCATTTTCTTTCAACCAGTTATCAACCACAGTGTCCATGTCTAAAAGAGGCAGAACTGGCACCAAGCAAGGTTTTCTAGGCACAACCCTGTTGGAAAGTCCCTCAGCCCACCTCCAGTGACCCACAGAAACCTCTAGCTATTCACAAGTTCTTCATAAATATCTGTGCTTGCTTATATTAGCCAAAATTCCAGCCTGTGCTTAGCCTGTGGCGACCTGAAGGCACAGCTGTGTACACCACAAGCGCTGTTCAGTCGTCTCACCTTCTCCCAGACACACCCCATCCCCTCCTCTAACCCTCGACTCAGCCACACTTACACTAATGTGAACGACACTAGGCTGCTGTCCCGTGGAACCCTCGAGTTAGAGATACAGCTGTTGGGTCTGGCTAATTATTTTCAGCTGAGTTTCCAGACTGATCAGCAGCCTTCCAAGATGCTGAACTTGAAAATGCTGAACTAGAGGGTGCTACCCATTCTCCTGGTTACAAATATCTCCCCATCAATTCAGCCCAGCCAGCCTGCCATACAAGTGCATCTAAGCTGGGCGGCCCTGTTGGCACAGCAGTCATGGCTTGTCTGCACCAAGTGGCCAGAATAATGGCCTTTCCACACCAAGCCTCACTAGAAGCTTTCCCAATTCAAAAAGAAAATGAAGCCCTGCCAGTCATTACTCCTGCATGCAATGACAAGCGGTATCAAAAGAAATTGGTTTGGCTCAGGGCAGCACAACATTGTGCACAGTCCATCACCATAGCAACCACGATGGTGTGACAAGCATTCTCTTCTATCGGTTTCATTTTACATGGGAGGAGAGTAAGACATAGGATGGCTAAGTGGCTCCCCTGGTGCTCTAACCTAGTGCTTGTCCCTGTGCCATTGTGCTGTTGTCGCGGCCAGGTTGAAGAATGGCTCCTACCGAGGCACATCAGTCCATTAAATGCCACTGGGTTCCCATAGCGTTTCCCACTCGGTTCTGCATTTAGAGAGAGAAAAACACTGTTGACAGCACAAGTAATGGATTGTTCACTGCAGTAATTGCCCATTTCAGCAGCTCCTGTCCTGAGTTGGGAGGCGTTTCAACAATGTTCTCATCCAGAGCCCAAGGCAGGCAGTCTGACAAAGGTTTAATTGCATTGGCCATAGCATTCGATATGACTGCACCTCCCTTACGACACTTACTGTATCTCCCCGTTGCAAGGCAGAGAATCCCTTGCATAGTGCCCATGTCTTTACGTCCTCATGTTAGCACTTTACGGGGGGGGGGGGGGAGGGGAGAGCCCCATACAGACATCTGCTCATCAAGAGCAAAATTCTGTTTGCAGAAAGCAAGCAAACAAAAATCAGCGCCCAGGAAAGAACCAAGTGTAGACACAGGGCTCCACAGGATTGGAGGAAGACAGAGGAGTCCACACAGACCCTAACACTCTCCCAGTTAGAGGAGGGAGCAGGACACAGGTTCTTCCAGTAGTTGGAAAGCGCTAATGATGGAGGCAGGGGTGAGGTATTAAGGAAACAGAGAGACCATTCATTCATTCAAACCTAGAGGAAAGGATAGAGGGGTGGGGAACGTTCAGACAAAGTTTTCAAGAGGTCATAATCCCTGGACCCTTCAAAGGCAGGTAGGTGCTGTGTAGGCAGACAGGGCAGGAAGTGTGTTCAGCAGGAGGACTAGCCAGGGCAGAGGCAGGTAGGTGCTGTGTAGGCAGACAGGGTGGGAAGCGTGTTCAGCAGGAGGACTAGCCAGGGAGGCAGACAGGGTGGGAAGTACTCAGCAGGAGGACTAGCCAGGGCAGAGGCATAGCAGTGAAAATGAAAACAGTTTCTCTTCAGGGTACTTTCATGCAGTCTGATGTGGGACCGAGGTGTGGGAGGGGCTGTCCAGTGTGGATGGGCAGTTTCTCTGCAGAAATCAACATTAAATCTGAAGGACTGATGGGATTCAACTTGTAACGGTAGATAGAGGGGGCATCTAGACAGAGAGAAGGCGTGTAAAGAGCCCTGGAGCAGGCAGAGGCCTGGGGCATTTGGAAGGTGAGGAAGGTTCATGCGGAAGAACCAAGAAAGGCTGTAGTGGGCAGACAGGCAGACAGACACAGGTCACGAGGGTGCTTTCAGGTGGCCTTAAGGAGTCCAGGTTCTCATCTGAAGGGAAGGACATTAAAGGGTTTTAAGGAGCAGATGCAAGCCGGGCGGTGGTGGCGCACGCCTTTAATCCCAGCACTCGGAAGGCAGAGGCAGGCGGATCTCTGAGTTCGAGGCCAGCGTGGTCTACAAGAGCTAGTTCCAGGACAGGCTCTAGAAACTGCAGGGGAAAAAAAAAAAGGAGCAGATGCAGACTGAAGTAATGAGGATTGGATTTACCCTCTAACCCTAAGCTACTGAACATCAGACAGATATATATGGCAGCAGCTTTCGAGACACTAGACCTTAGACAACTGGGCAACTGGGGACAGTGGACAGAAAGTGACTGTGGCCCAGGAGGGCAGGCAGGTGACGCCGCACAGGGCATGGCAACAGTGAGACCGGAGGACCAGAGAAGAGAGAGCTGCACAAAGAAAGCCCTGTCTGCTGCTGGGAAGTAATGCATGTGCCCTGAACACATCACCCGACACCAAGGAGAGAAGGGGAGAAAGGGTTGGCACGAATAGCACCCAGAATATGTACATATCGGAAAGAGTGCCTGAGTGCCTGCTTTCCCAGTCAGACACATTTGCAAAGCCAATGAGCTTGGCCTCTATGGGAACTGAGCACAGCTCCAGCTTCAATACCAGGAAAAGCAAGGATCAAAAGGCTCAGACAGCTTCCCATTCATTTAAACACACGACAAGACAAAACTCAGGAATATTTATTAGTATACAGAAATACCTCGCTCTTTAAAAACATAGAAATCAACATATTGACTATGCAAAAAAAAAAATCACTAGCTGTATAAACAAGCCAGAGGATACAGCCCCGAACCAGCCAATTGATAATCAACCAGGCATTTAAAAATTGGGAATCTAAAGACATTGAAACAGATAGAGCTACATGCTATACATTCATAAATGATGTTGAAGAGAATAAAATTAAACTCCCAGAATAAAAACAGTGCAGTGGAATAATACAGTGCTAAACGAAAAATATTAATGAATTGAAGGTGTCGCTATAGAAACTACAAAAAGAGGAAGAGATTAAAGAGATTTTTAAATGCTGCAAAGAAAGCAACCAAGTGTAGTGGAAGCCCACAGAGTGGGAGAATCATTGCCAGCGATGTATCTGATAAAGGGTTCATGCCCCATAATATACAAAACACAAAGAGCCAAGAGAACAGATGACCCTGTTAAAAACGGGCTATGGATCTGACCAGAGAATTCGCAAAAGAATAAATAAAACTGGCTAGGCTATATACCTTAGAAGTGTTCAGCAGATGTAGCAATTAGGGAAATGCAAATAAAAACTACTTTGAGAAGCCAGGCGGTGGTGGCGCACGCCTTTAATCCCAGCACTCGGGAGGCAGAGGCAGGCGGATCTCTGTGAGTTCGAGACCAGCCTGGTCTACAAGAGCTAGCTCCAGGACAGGCTCTAAAGCTGCAGAGAAACCCTGTCTCGAAAAACCAAAATATAAAAATTAAAAAAAAAAAAAAAAAACTACTTTGAGATTTCATCTTGTTCCAGTCGGAATAGCCGAGATCAAGGAAACAACCCATAACAAATGCTTGAGAGGATGTGGGAAAGAGAGAGGTGCTTGCTCACCATCCGTGGGATGGAAAACTAGTCAAGGCACTCTGGAAATGGATGTGAAGAGTTCTCAAGAAGCTAAGAGCAAATTCCCCTTATGACCTAGCTATACCACTCTTTGGCATGGGCCCAGAGGACTCAGCAGCCTACTTCACAGCCGCTTGCTCAGCCATCTTCATTGCTGTTCTTGTCACGAGAGCCAGGAAATGGAAAGAACCCAAATGTCCTTCAGCTGATGAATGGATAAAGAAAGTGCAGTACACGCATACGTGTATACACGTATATTCTAGAAAGTGAAATCAGGAGATCCGTAGGTGAATGGATGGTTCTGGAAAATATTCTGTTGGATGAGGTAACCCAGCCCTAGAAAGATAAACACTGCATATTCTCACTCATCTGAGGTCCGTGGTTCAAAATCCTTAGACGTGAGGTGCGTCTATCACCTGGCGGGCCATGGTGAGAGGAGGGACACTATAAAAGGACACAAAAGGACACAGGTGCTATGAAAGGGGAAATGGGAAAACAGCGGTGGAATGCTCCCTGCGAATAAGGAAGGGAAGAGGAATAAATTACAAGAAGAGTGTTTGGGAAAGCTACAGGGAAACAGAATTTTATAAGCTTACTTCAAAATACATATATAATATAAATAAAGATATGCATACACATATATGTGCGTATAGATTTTTCTGTGTGTTACATATAAAATGAAGGTATGCCACTTGAAGTGAAGGTATGAACAAGAGACTAACAAAATTCCCAGGATTGGGCATGAAAAACCTCCCTTGAAGTTGCTGGTCAGAAAACATCTCTGAGAGTTGTCAGTCAGAGAGTTCAAGAAACTCCTCAAACTGCATAAGCAATTGGTGTTGCCCTTGGTTGCCTCACAGAACTTGACGAGAAGACCCTGTTGCTGAAGCCACCACACACATCAGACGCAGGACTCAGAGGATCCGACCTCGAGCTGACCACAAAGCCTCATCCCTGAGGGCTAGCTCTCGTATGTAAACGTGTTGTGTGCACTGTGGAGAGAGAAGGGCAATCCGTGGTCCTTCCTCGCTATAAATCCTATGAACCGTCACAAGCCGATGTCCCCACTGATGCCATAGTGCCACTCGTAGCTCGGGAGTAACCAGCAGCCATCTCATTGGACTTAGTCTTGCTCAGTAGGCGGGAATCCATGCCTGGTACTGTAAACCAGTAGCTAATGAGCTCTTGGGTCTTAGAGGAACCTTTACCGCCACTTTCCTAAGCCAGTGTAATGTCTTACTCAATCAACGTACTTATCTTTACCCCCACATGTAAGTGTAGCTCTCACCCCCCATCAGAGAAGCTTCCATTTGTGGCAGATGGAAACCATTGCAAATATCTGCAACTAATCAAAATATAGAGAGTAAGTGACTTGGGAAGCCTGATCCCAATTATGACATCTGGGACACAACCCCTATACTTAAAGCTCAGAGAACGTTGTTGAAGAGGGAGTGGAAAGATCCTTCTAGCCAGACGACCAGGATATCTGCTGCTGGACAGTGTCTTGCCCATATGACAGGGAGGCTGCAGCTGTGTGAGCTCAGCACTATGGCTGCCTACACAAACAAGCACAGTGACAGCACCGGTTGACAGGGACCCATCCCTGGGGGAAGAGTTGCAGGCAGTGAATGGCTGCTGAGAGGGGAAATCTCCAGGGATAAGGACCCTGACAGGTTAGCTGTAAATAGATTCCTCTCTCTCTCTCTCTTTCCTCTCTCTCTCTCCTCTCTCTCTTCTCTCTCTCCTCTCTCTCTCTCCTCTCTCTCTCCTCTCTCTCTCTCTCTCTCTCTCTCTCTCTCTCTCTCTCTCTCCTCTCTCTCTCTCTCTCTCTCTCTCTCTCTCTCTGTGTGTGTGTGTGTGTGTGTGTGTCTGTGAGTGTGTGAGGGGGGCGGTTTTAAAGAAGCATTGATGGATGTGGGAGGGAGACATGAGTTAGAGGAGGGGTGGGGTGGGGTGGAAATGATGTAAATACAGTACTTATCTGTGAAATTCTCAAAAAAAATAAAATCATAAAAGTTAATTGTTAATTTAAATGACCCAGCATGCGTATAATTTGTACCCTCAAAGGACAAACAGGCAGGATAGAAACATAATTTGAAGGAATAAGGACCAAAGTTGCTCTAAGTTTGATAAAAATTATAAACTCATACCTTAAAGCAATTAGTGGGCTCTAAAAGAGCAGAAACATTTAAAAACTGCAGCAAGGCAAATCATCATCAAATTGCTCAAAATCAGTGATAAATGAAATCTTAAAAGTAGCCAGAGAAATAGTACGGTGGCAGCAGAGAAACAGGAGTGGTGTGGGCATCGTGTAAAGGAGCCAGGTGAGGAGGCCGTGAAGGATGGAAAGAAATGTGTATCAATCGCTGGTTTTATACCCAGAAGAAAGTGAAAAAAGTAAAGTGTCATTCAGACACTGAAACCTACAGAAATGATCAGAAATAGAGCTGTACTATTAGAATTGTTCAAAGTTCGCTTAAAGAAGTTGGAAGAGTAGAACTCCACATTGCAAGTAATGAAAAGCACTAGAAATGGTAATTACATAAATAAAAGTGTAAGGTTTTTTTTCTTATTTAAATATCTAAAATACAATGGAGAGTTTAAACACAATCAAGACAATACTGGCTATAGGATTTAAACTGATATAAAATTAAAATCTCTAATAACGAGAAGACAGAAGCAGGGTGGAAAGGGAAGTGCTGTGTCCTGCTGTCAGCTCTTCTGTTGTGGGGGAAGAGCTGCACAGTGGCCCTCGAGGGCCGTGGGGACAGAAAGATGCAAGCAGCCATTCCCCACAGAAACAGAACGTTACAGTAAAGACGACAAACCATGTGGCAGATGTGCTCAGTTGGTCCCAAAGAAAGAATGCGGAAGGAAATAGAGAATACATAGGTAAAAGAGGATAGCTGTGTTAAGGTGGCAGGCTTAAATTTAGTCATACAGATCATGACATTAGAAGTAAATGGTCTAAATAGACCCATAGAGAGCTGGGATTGCATTCCTGGATTTTATTAAAAGCAAGCAAACAAAGCAATACCAACCTGTGCTATGAACAAGAGACACATCTTCCTATTTTAAAGTCACAGTCGGGATTAAGAGGAGAGGAGTGGAACTACATGTTCCTGCCACTTGCAGCACGGACACTGCATGCCTGCACCTGTGCTGCTGCATCTCATGGGTGATGCAGTGTGTGTCTGCACAGGTGCACATATGTAAATGCCTACTGCGTAGAGATGACAGTCTCACCATAATTGCTTCCCTGCTCCTTATTTTATAGAAGAGAAAGTGAGGTTCTGGGGTGTCAGGTGACTCGCCAGCAGTGAGATTCCGATCCCTCTGTCCATCATGGCTCCGTCGCCCTGTCACCTCTGTGTGAGGGCTAAGGCAAAAGTACAGAGTCACCTCATTCAAACTCCAAGGAACATGCATGACAGGCAGCTTAAATATTCTGCCCTGCTTCACCTTTCAGGATGGCCAGGAGAGGACCAAAGGCATTGATTTGGAAGTTATAAGTCAATTATAGCTTGTGGGACAATATGCAAATATAGATCCTGTCAGTAATGAGGATGGAATGTGCCATGCTAATATTAATAAAAAGAAAATTGATATACTAATGTCAGACAGGAGAATTTATAGCCACGAATCACTAGGGATAATAATGCTGGCATGATGGCAAAGACTGAGCTCATTAAGATGGCATAACAGTTCTAAGTATTAATGCACCAAATTATAAAGCTCCAAGGCTACACAAGCAACCACAGATAAAACTGCTGGCAGAATAGGGAAATCCACAAAAGTAAAATTGCAGTCTCTCTCAAAATTGTATCAACTATTGATAATAGTATATAGATCACCAATACAGCCATAACCACTTAATTTAATTAGCATTTAGGGACTATTCTACCCATCATCATCAAAATGCACATTATTTTCAAGTGCACACATACCACTCCCATGTTAACCCATAGCTGGGCCTTGACCTGTAAAATCTCAGTATGTGTAAAGGGACTCGGTTACACAGATTATATCCCCGGCGACCGTGGAGTTGAATTGGAAGTCAGTATCACAAATAACTGTTTGAAGACACAAAAATATACCTCAAAATAATCAGTGGATCAAGGAAGAAATAAAAAGTAGAACACATTTGGAGATGAATAAATAGGAACACGACATATCAAAATTTATAGGATACAGCCAATGCAATCTTTTTTTTTCTTTTTTCTTTGTTTCCAGCATGGAATATCTGGTAGGAAACAAAGAAGCGTATCAAGTTAATAGGTTGTAGGCTAAATGGAGTGATGGGCGGCAATGGAATGGAAAGAAATTGGTAGAGCAAGACAGGGAAAGGGGAGTGAAATTGACTAAGCTAAAAGGGGGTCCTTTGAAAAGGTCAATAATCAAATTAATAAACCTCCAGTCACCTGAACTAAGTAAAAAGGGGGAAATCTGAAAGTCAACATCTCCGGAAATAACAAAGGTGGCATCATTTTAGAGTCTGCCAGATAATCAGTCCTACAGTAAAGTCTTCGTGTGAATTAGCTCACGCAAAAGATGAAATAGACATACTCATTAGACCTTAAAGACATTTATCATCAGACATAGTCAACAAGAAAGAGCTTAAATAGGCCTGTATCTATAAAAGAAACTGAGACTATAGTTTTAAAATACCCACAAAGGAGGTTCTGGGGAGATGTGACTTTCATTGGTAAATTATATAAAACAAAGGAGAAATTATAACATTTAAATTTAAATATACAATAATGGGGCAGTAATGAAACAACTTTCTAGACTTGCCTAAAAAATTGAACAAAAGGGGGGGATGGGGGAAATACTTTCTGTCCTTTTCCATAAAACCAGCATTACCTTAATTAAAAAAAATTGTAAGACAATAAAATCACAGACCATATTTAATTGGGCAACAAATGAGAAGGGTGGAACTCCAGGCGGGGTTATCCCAGGAGTGCAAGGCTGGGTTAACATGAAACAACTTAAGTACTTCATCTTGGTAATGACCAAAATAATGTGACTATCTCAAAAACAAAGAAGTGTTTCCTGGAACACAATATCTACTCCTTATTTAAGGAACTCTGGAAAACGAGGGATGGCAGGGCGCTTCCGCATGATGATACCCTCTGGGAGAACACACAGATGTTCTCACGCTTGCTGGTGAGAGACCGGAGGCTTTCCCTAGACCAGGAAGACAGCCCATAGCTTCTGTTCAGTCCTGCACTAGAAGTCCCTGCTGGGGCGGAGTGGGAAGATACACAGATGGGGAGGGAGGGAATGAAACTTCCTAGTTGTAGACATATGGATCTTAGACATAGAAAGCCCTAAGGAACACACACACACCTACAACTTAAAAATGAATTCAGCATTGCGAGGTACAAACTCAGTATACAAAAAGAGAAAAAGTTGTATTTCTATATATGGCCCACCCGCCATAGCGGTCATCCCAACTAGTAATGGATCAAAAGATTTAAGGGATGAGAGCATCTGGATTGAACATGCGCAGATTTGGCTCTTTCTTGGTTAAAGCCTCTAAGATGATGCCAGCTGACCTTGGACCCGCCCATTCTCTCTGGCCACCACACTCTGTCCCTCCCCACTCTCAGAACGGACTGTAAAAGAGCAGGCCGTGCTTTCCCTGGGTGGATCATGAGCTATTCTGCTCCACCTTCTTCCTGCAGTGTTTGTTGGTTTGCTGGGGATGTTTTGTTGAGACAGGGTCTCACTGTGTAGCCTTGGTAGGCCTGGAACTCCCTACGTAGACCAGGCTGGTCTCTGGCTCACAGAGCTCAGGCTGCCGTGGCCTCCCAAATGCTGGCATTAAAGGCAGGTGCCATGGGGCCCCGCATTCTGCAGCATCAGTGACCTCCTGACTAGAAGACAGTTGTTCACTGCCTTCCTGTGAACTCCCTGCCGCTTCTCTCCGACCCTAAATTCCGAACACCAATGGCAGACCAGCAGTCCAAAGTTTAACTTGGCAAACAACTTGACTTACTAGACATACTTTAACATAGCATGGGTGAGGGGTTACTTACAGGGACACTAGTGACTCCATAGCAGTCACATCACCACCCCGCTCCCCCCCCCGCCCGAGAATGATGAGTGAAGGACTCAGGAGTTCTGAATACTTACAGCTGGCTTTACAGTCTAAGAATCTCTCCCCCTACCCACTCTGCGCATGTCACCCACTGGCTGGGCCTTATGAGCCTTTTAAGCTTCAGTTCCCTGAGACTTGGAGGTCTTGTTTACTTCTTGAGTAAATAAAATCATACAAAAGCAAGCTTCCTCAGGGAGAGAAGGTTTCAATTCGGAAGAAACTGCTCCACAAAGAAGAGGCACAGAACTAGCTGGAAGACCCAAGGAGGGCATGGGATCCGGAGACAGCAGATGGGGATAAGAAGGGAAACTAGCTCATAAAAGGTAACCAAGAAATGAAGAAATCAGACAGAGAGAGTCATGCAGGGGCCAGGGGAGGGTCTTCCAAAGAAAGGAATAAAATACACCAAAGAAGGGAAAGAAAAAGCAGGAGCAGTGGGGGAGAGAAATGAAATATCAATCCGAAATAGCCAGATAAGAAAGACATCCCGTTTTACATTTGGGAAAAGAAAACTTTTGGGTAGCACAAACTGTGGGGTGTATATATTTCACACTGGCATTCTACAGAGGGATATGCCGAGATAACAGGACAGAGGTGGACAGGTTGAAGAGCAGCATCAGCTAGAGGGTGGACTGGGGTTGCTCATGATGGGGCTTTCGAGGCAGAAGCATCAAAAATACAGTCACAGAGAATATCCCAGGCCTGGATGAGTTCCAGGGTGATTCCAGGAACCGGGGACAGATCAGCGAGCTGAGCGGGGAGGACCAGCGTTAGTAAGACCATGGCATCACCAAAGTGCAAACCATAGACCAAAGACCAGAACGTGTGTTCTCTACCAGCTTCTTCTGCTGGCTTGAGACTTCAAAGACGATGTAGCTGCTTTGGCATTGCTAGCTAACAGGATCACTGGTGAGTCAGAATCTAGGCAGCCTGCTCAGTGAGCCATGCCTGTGTCGTTGGACATTTTTTCCTTCTGATGATTAATTTCTGTGAAGTGATTAGTGATGCTTCAACAGGGAGCTCTCTCTTCTCGAGTAATCACTCATTCATTAAAAACTATATTAAGTATCTTCTACATGCCTGGCGCCATTCCAGAGATGCGGAATGTATTATATTAGCGAACTGAACAGCCCTGGTCTTCAGCTTCCCAAAGCTGAGCTGACAGGGCAGTGGGAGACAAGAACAATTGATATGTGACAAATGAATGAACAGCATAGACTATTAAGTGGTGCTAAGGACCTATAGGAGGAGACAATTCCAAACTTCAGATGGTGGTCACAACACACGTCTTCATTGACTGACTGTGTCTTTCTAGAAGGCAGAGCACAGACTGCATAGGATGCCCCGAGCAGCCCTAAAGACGAGTGTCTGGGGCCTCAGGGCAATGGCTTTGCCTGGCTGTTGTCATTTCTTCTCAAAGACTGAAAGGTTGGAGTAAAGGAAGGTTCGGGCAATAGGCAAAGCATAGGAGCCCACGGTCCTCGTCAAGAGTCACAGGGTGATAAACCACCCCAGTGCCTTCATTGACCTACATAATTAATTACTGGGCCTTTCCCTCAAGGTGTGAGGCGTATTGTCCAAGATGTTCAAATGCTAGGTTCCCAACCCCTCTGAAACCTCAAATAATCACTTTAAAGAAACCAATACCTCAAGCCTTTTCCTGTATTGCCTTGTATATACATGATCATCTATAGCCTTAAGACACCATGGCAGATGTCAGGAAGGACCAGCTTATAGCCAAAGGTCTAGACTAGAGTGTGGTGTGGGAGAAGCCTCCCACCGCAGACACTGTTAAGATTGCCAAGTGTATTTTATACTCGTGGCGTATTTAGAACCTGAGGATATTGTTTGCATTGTATATTTGTCTCATATTTCTGAAGCCAGGATAGTACAAATTTTGTTGGTAAAAATTAAATATCATGTCAGGCGATGGCGGCACACACCTTTCATGCCAGTGCTTGGTAGGCAGAGGCAGGTGGATCTCTGTAAGTTTGAGGCCAGCCTGGTCTACAGAGCTAGTTCCAGGACAGGCTCCAAAGCTACAGAGAAACCCTGTCTTGAAAAACATTTTTAAAAATGATATAAAAATTATGATAAAAACATAATAAGATACTAGATTAATATGGTCTGGCATGTCATAGGCACTTGGTATAAAGACTATCCTGACCCAGAGTAAAGAACGCAACTTCAGGGTTGTTTGGCCTCAGTTTCTCCTCTGGCAATGGTAGGCAAGCCTGGAGCATTCAGAACCCTCAGAGGTCAAAGGTCAGCCTGAGAGGAGAATGCCCTGAAATCACATAGCCAAGTGCACACTAACCTTCCAATTCACCGTCTCTCCAGCTACCCATCCTTCAGCCCAGGCCCTGGATCGACCGACTGCCACCGTGTCGCCCCTGCGCACTCAGACTTCTCCATCCCGCCTGCCCACCACCAGCCTCCGCCCCCGCTCCATGGTGTCCCCGCAGCACAGCCAGCAACCCGCCACGCAGATGTGTTCCCGGCCAGCCATTCCTTTTACATCAGCAGCATCGGCCATTACACCTCCTAACGTCAGTGCTGCCAACCTCGGCGGGGAGGTTGGAGGGACGCCCATCGCTGGCCTCTCCATACCCAGCCCCATCAACACAGGGTACAAGCCAGACGACAAGAAAAGTGAAAAGGTAAGTGGGCCATCCTGGGCCAACCCTGAGCCCGGAGCTGGCTGGTTACTGGGTTCCTCTCACACAGTTACCAGTGGTGCTTTGGATGACTGAGGCTTCAGGATGTTCACTGAAGCCCTTCTATCGTAGACACCAGGCCTCTGGCAGGGCCAAAGGCCAAACCAGGAAGGCATTTCATTAGAGCAGACGCGGGCAAGCCTCAAGGTTCTGCCAGGGCCAACAACCCCGCGACAGTTTTTGCGTGAATCAGAAAGTGGCATCTCCCTCATCCATACGCTGCGGTCCCTCCTATTAGAAGCTCATTGTCATATGCCCATCTTGTTAGAACAAGGTTCTTCCTGCCATGTGCCAGGCTAAGACAGTGAAAGCTAAACAAATCTGTGGTATGAACAGCACCCTGTCCCTTGGATGTGTCATCCGTGCGCAGTTTGCAACCTGTTCAGCCATATGGGAAGGACTTGTTTCTTGGGGAAAAAAAAATAAAGGGAGGATGCCAACCAGCTAGTGTATATGGATGACATTTTCAGCTGTCTTCTTTGATAAAGGATTTGCGTCGATGAGCTGGTCCTGGTGGCCAGCAGCTAGGCGATGAGCAGCCAGGATCAGACTCCACTTTTATACATCAGTGCTCTCCAGCTGAAATTGAAGCCACAAAACTAATGAAGAATCTTCTAGTGGCTATAGATTTAAGTAAAATAAAATTGAAAGGTCGGCTGCCTTATAATTGCATATGATCAAATGTACTATCCAGAGATATTCCGGCGTGATCTAGCCTTGCGGCTGGGCCGGCTGAGGTTGTTTGCACAGTGTCTTTGGCAGTCGTCTTGATTTTCCCATATTCTGTAGCTACTTTAGGACATTTCTGTATGAATTCAAACTCTGGGTTCTAGGGTGTTGGTCACACATGTTTAAGGTGAAAGACAGTCCCCTTCAGCACTTCCCCAACCCTAATTTTCAGGTCCCATTATTCAGACCCCTCCCCCTCTGGAACCGAGGTCTACCCCCACAACAATCCGAACCCTTCTCCGTGGGTGACACTCTCAGCTGCCTCTTTCACCCTGGACTGGGTAGCAAGAGACTGTCCTCTGCTGGTAAAAACCAGAAGAGCATCCCCTCTGTGATGTAAAACAGGGATGCCGTGTTTTAAGTCCATGAGCGTTGGAAAACCAACTCCGTGGTTTATTCTGCTCCCTTCCACCTTGTTGCTCTTGTCCCGAGAATCAGCAGGCGGTATCCTGGGCTGTGTGAGGCTAGGTGGGCGTGAGCTTTTGGCTCAGCGAACTCCAGGAGAAGAGCCGTCATCCTGAACATCTCTGTAACACAGGGGGCAGGAGTCGAGAGTCCTCATGTCAGCTCCGCCCTCTGAGCCCAGGCAAGTCTCCCGTATCTCTCAGCTTCAGGGTTATTGAGGACAATGTGGGGTATGGTGCAAAGACTCTGCAGTTTCTTTCCAGTTCCAACAGTCCATAATTCTATAAAACTGAAACTGTGGTCCATCCATAACACAAAGCTAAATCGTTTCCCAGTCCACATATGAGGGATTTCCCATGCTTTTTGATATGCAAGTGTCATCCAGATGCCGTCTGTAAACCTAAAGTGGCATCACTTTCGGATGTCTCTGTAACACTGGCAGAAGTAGCTGTGCTCCCTTGCCATCTCTTTCACTTTAACATCAGTTAACCAGGCCCACACCTCAGTGTCTAAAGTGGGGGTGTCTTTTATTGCTCATGCAAATACTATAAAGAAAGTGACTTGCTTCTGTCAGTCAAGAATCCCAGAGAAACCGAATCTGTGGAGATGGATGGATAGACTGATTGATGATACTGCTAACTTCTTTATTTTAAGGAATTAGTGCATATAACTACTAGAAAGTTAAAAATCTGTGAGGTAGGTTTGAAATCCATAAGACGGGGCAACAAACAAACAGGAAACTGAGGCAGGATTTGTTGTTCAATTTGAGGCAAAAATTCTTTGACCTTCGAAAACCTAGATTGTTCTTAAGGCCTTCGACTGATTGGGCGAGGGCCACTGTATTTTCAAGATACATATTTGAAGTCATCTTCTAAGGGAGATTAAATCAGTTTTTTAAAAATTACTTGATTTCAGCCTATGACTTGCCTTCACAGCAACACCTGGACTAGCATTTGACCAAACTACTATGTGTCACAGCCTGCCCAAGCTGACACATGGAATTAATCATTCTTCTCTCTCTGCTACCAATTGGACATTGCTCTAAGCCACAGGCAGTCCTCAAACAAATTGGGCTCAGCTTGACATGGTGCAGCTGATATCTTGAGAGCAACCAAAACACACTCACCCTAAAGGAGGAGGCCGTCTTTGGAAGATGCACCCTTAGTAATCTGTACCTTAAACCTTATGATGTAAAAGCCAACATAGTCAAATGCTGACATCTTATATTCTATCATAACAAAGTGGGGGAAGCAGAAATATGGCCACATGGTCCCAGCAGTGCCATACAGTCACCTTCATCCTTCTAGTGCCCATCCTATGTCCCTTTTGCACATAGGAAGTACTTTGGTTGGTTTGTGCATCCTTGCTTGGTTAGCGTAAACCCATACCTTCCTTCCTGAAGGCTCTGCCACTTGTAGTACTGCTTGTTGTCCCCTGCCCCCAACCCAAACCACAGAGCCTGGTATTACCAAGTGGTCTCAGGTGTCTCTCATGTTCCAGACATGCTCTGATCATCCTCTACTGTGTCTCCATGGGATCAAAATTCCTTCTCCAGTGACTCAAAGTCACAGGGAGCCCAAAATGGCTGAAGCATTCTGAACTGGAAGTTTGGTGGAGTGGCCCTTGTTCCTCAGAGGAATTGCAGGACTACTAGACCGCATCATCTCAAGCATAGGAAAGTCAGCTTTGCTAGCGAGTCACTAAGAGTAATGGTGGGCACCATCTCCATTTCCTTGCTGCCATTGTAATCAACCTGCTGGTCCCTGACTGGTTACCCCAGGAAATTCTACCTCATTAGGTGCTCTGTGCTAGCCTCTGCTGCTTGAAGCCTACACTGAATATAGCTAGGTTGACCTTGGTGAATACAATTCCATGGTCTTTAGCTAACGCATACCCACCATCCCCCTTGAACATATTAGTCAAGGATAGATGACTAGAAAAGAAGCTGCCTAGTACCCACACAGACTAGGTTATCCTGTCCACTTCATTACTGATGTTCTTGGCTGAGGTCATCCTTTAGTGATCTTGGAAAACAGATACATACATATATATTTTTTTTTATTCTGAGTGGGCTACTCACACAACTTTTCCAAATTTCCTTCCAATAGCCTAATTACTTCGCTAAGTCATTGAGCATGGGTGCGAATTGCTACTCAGTCACACATCTGACCTTTTACCCTCCAAGGAAAACACATATCCAGGGACACTGCCCACTGAAATGGTTCCCCGCCTACTGCCCTCAGAGATGTCTGCAAGGGAGGATGCAGTACTGAAGCTGTCCGCTGGGTAGCAGTGTCTGCACGCCATGCAGAAACATGTAAACCAGGCCTACAGCTTCCCTTTGTCACGCGATTCTTGGAACACACCCAGTCCAGGGCCTCTGGGGTGGGGATGAGGAGAGGTACCAAGGAACCACAAGTCTCGCCTGCCCCATGTAACCTACTCATGTCTCCTTAGGCCAGTCTTGGCTATACTGCTGTCATTTGAGGTTGGACAGCTAAGCTACATGGTATCTTGGTGGCTTATAAATATGCTGACCCTACTAAGGCCTAGTAGTAAAAAGACAGAATCTAGGGCTTTGTGAATTTTTAAAATGTTCTTATGAGCATTTTGCTCACATGCACACGTGTGCTTGGTGCCCTCTGAGTTCAAACGACAGTGTCAGGTGTCTGCAACTGGTGTAAGAGAGGGCTGTAAACTGCCATGTGGGTGCCAAGCATCAAACCCAGGTCCCCTGCAAGAGCAAACGCTCTTAACTGTTGAACCATCTCGCCAGCTCCCAAGATGCACTTCTTTAGAGAACAGTTATTTGAAAAGGAATGATAGGTCTTGCTCCAGGATCACAAAGGCCAGCTACACCCAAGGCTGCAAATGGCATCCCCTCTTCACTGACCTTCAAGCGCCCTTGACCCACTGCCATGTGTGACCCATGTAGCCAAGCATCTACAGCCTTCTGTTCAAAGCCTTACTCAGAACCAGCAGAGCTGAGCCCAGTTGATAAACAGATTAGAATAATACACCCGGGGAGAGAATGTGATACCTCCAGAATCAGTGGGGGCCTGGTAGGTGGTGTGCGTAAGAGGCCGGATACAGCAAATCATTTACTTTACATGGAAAGTCCTCGGAGGCTCATGAGTGCCTTGTCCTTTCACAGCTTGGGTCCTGGAAGCCCGACTATGGGTGACCAGAGAAAGAAATGACAGGCATGTGGTATGGTCCCCGTAGGCTCATCTATTTGAATGCTTAGTCACCAGGGAGTGGCGCTATTTGGAAGGAGTAGGATGAGGAGGTGTGGTCTTGGAAGAGGTGTGTGTCACTGGTGACTCGGAGGTTTCAAAAGCCCAAGCCAGGCGTGCTGTCAGCTCTTCCTGTCTACGGACCAGGATGTATCTCTGAGCTACTGGCCCAGCGCCGCATGTGCCATCTGCAAGCAAGCTCCTAATCAAATGCTTTCTTTCCTAAGCGTTGCCTCGGCCCTGGGGTCCCTTCACAGCAACAGAGCAGTGACTAAGACACAGGAACACAGAGAGGCAGGGATGGGGAGTTACGGAGAGTTCTCTCGGATGGAGAAGCCACAGCACCGGAAGTTCAGGGTGTTTATTCTACAGTTGAACAGGCAGGCGGGGTTATTACATAAAACTGAGCAAGGAGGCATAGCCATGCTTAGTTTTTTTATATGGTTGCTGGGGATCCAACTCAGTTTCTCAGGTTTGCATAACAGACTAATCCATCTTCTCTACTTTTCATTTAAAAAAAAAGACAGTGTAAAATATCTTCGTGAATATACAGATTTTAGAGCCAGAGAAAAAGGATAAGCATGATTTGAGTATCTGTTCTAGAACCGATACATGAAACAGTATCTCTGCTTTGCTCTGTCCCTTCCTTCACTTCTCCTTCTAATACAGACATCTTGTACAACTCAGGGAAACATGACAAATTAAGGCACAAGGACCTGAAGTACCAGTGTCTTTTTCACGCAAACAAACCTCTCGCGCACTGTGGCTAGAATGGCCAGTCCCTTCACCTTCTTCCAGGATGCAGGCTCACTCATAGGCTACCAACACCACTAGAGGGTATGGATGCAGGTGCAATGGAGGATTTCCCTCAAGCAGGCGATGCTATAGCCCAGAAGTGACACATATCTTACTGGCTCACACATATCCCACAGTCTGTTGATCAAAGCTATGCCCGGCCCCACTGGATCCCAAAGGGACCAGGAAGTAGGTTTCCTGTCCCTGGAAAGCAGAAGGTACACGATTACCTGACAGAACAGCACAAACAGAATTCACGGCAGGGTCTCCTGGTGGAGTTTCATAATCCCCAATGACTGTTATGGGAATTTCCTTCTCAGTTAACAGTGGCGTCTTAGACCCACCAGAAGTGTGTCATGTTCAAGGTATTTTCAGAGGGATGCCAGGGCCTAGGTCTAGGAAGCCAATGTGCTGTTGCTAGGGAAAGAGGTCAACTTCAAGCCTCTTCTGGGACAAGCATTTAGCTCTGCATCTTTTGGCCCTTGTCATGCCTGTTCTCTACCCCAGGAATTCAGGCAGAGGCAGCAGCAGCAGCAACATTCTACAACACACACACACACACACACACACACACACACATACATATAAGGAGGTGGGCAGAGAGAGAAGGGGGAAGGGAGATAGAAAAAGAGAAGGAGAGAGAGTGAGAGAGAGAGAGAAATGAGAGAGAGCTCTTTCTTCTCAGGACACCATTCCAGGATATTTCTGGCAGATAGGAATTGACCAAGATGCAGGGCCTAGAACCAACTTTATCAATCACAGGGCTGGTGTACTCTGAGTTCCGGATGCTTACCATGAGGCTGGGTCCTCTGAGGCTACTTACTCCTTTGTTTTGGGATAGGAACCAGTTTCACAATGTCGCAACCTAAGCATCTTTTCCGAGTGGATCTGCCACTGACGCTTTCCCAGAGGGCCTGGCAGTGAGCAGTCCTGTGTACAATTCGAATGGTCTTCCTTCACCAAAACACAGAGCTTAGGCTGCCTAAAAACAATAGTATTTCCTCCATGAATGACCACTCAGCGGGCTGTCAGTGAGAGTTGGACCAGAATAGTTCGATCGCATCACAGGGATAGCTCTGTGAGCTTTGCTCCGATGAAAGGTAAATCCACACATTCTATGCAGGCCAATGGCACTGATGTTGCAGATACAGAAATGCCTGGCCAGGATGCTGCTGACCAATAAACCAGCTGAAGGCCACACCTTTACAAAGGCCACACCTATATGAAGCCGGAAGCCTGCATTCCCTTCACACTTGAGAAGGCCAGGCCAGCTGCCTTCAGCACCCTATGTGTGATGCTTAGAGTCAGTTTCCAGTATCAGGTCACTTCGGTTAACGCTTCTGTTCTGGGTCTGCACCTAGACACGTAGGGTGCTCAAAGCATGTTCCAGGATGTGCATGGGATACAGTGGGCCCATGAGCAGATATGCATTATCCGGCTGTCTGAGGTTGTTCAGTGTGGACTACTTTGATAGCGGAGGATTATATATGAGAGGTTATAGCGGAGCCCATCTTGGCCAAAGATAAGCATGGGGTTGTTGTGATTAGTCGAGCAAAATGTACAGTTTTGACTATAAAGGTGTGCCCTGTCTCCTCTTGGTGGCAGGGCCACGCCAAACAGGCTGAGGGCATTCTTCATCAAAAGATCTAGAGGTCTTGTCACTACAAGGCAAGGTGTGGCTGTAGGAGGGGGCTCCTTTCCCTGGCAAGAGAGACGGGGTGGGAAGCAGGTACAAGATCTGCAGTGTAAAGACATAGCCTGAGCACACGCTGCCAGGCTCCCTGGCTCACACCCATTCCAGCCACCGTCCTGTGGCTGATACTCACCAAAAGCAGCTCACAGGTAACGTTTGTCATCTTCCAGTTACAGCCTCTCATTGTGGAAAATCAGGGCGGGAACTGATTGCTAACAGTTACCAGGACAACCTGCCCAGGGATAGTGCTACCCAGAGTAGACTGGACCTCTTATATCAACTAGTCATCAAGATAATCTCTTACCAACATGCCCACAGACCGATCTAATAAAGATGGATACTCAAAAGAGATTTTTTTTTTCCCCAGACGATTCAGGTGACAGTTAATACATAAGAGAGCAGCATCCTGTTTTAAAGACTCATGGTCACTAATCATGGTGTGTTCTCCAGTGTGGTTCTCAGACTTCACCCTTTTCCTTGCTGTAACCCAGAAGGGACACTGCCCTCCGTAAGTGTGGCTGCACTTTGCCCATCCGTTCATCATTTATCCATCACGTAGCACCTTCTTGGAGCAAGCCTAGCTCATACTCTAAGCCCAGCGCTGTATAAGCTAGTCTAGACAGGGCTGGCCCTGACCATGGATCCCAGAAGAGGACAGGCAGTTGGCTGAGATATGGTGCGATTCTGTCAGTGCCATGCGCAGAGGAAACCCAGCACAGAGACCTAGTGATGTCTAGAACGGCCAAGGGGGAGGATGGCTAATGAACAGCCCTTAGAGAACTCATCCTGTTGTCCTCTGCATGAAGAGCTTCCTAAACTCCCTCCCGCTCTCCTTTGCTAAGACAGTTCTACAGCCAGAGTTCGTGCCTCTGGTCCTCTGGGAGGCAGGAGCCGTGTGGATGATCCATCTGTTACTTGGACTTGGAAGGATGCCACATTCCCTCTGGTCCGGGCTGGTGACTCACAGCAGAGCAGGCAGCCTCAGAAGCGTGTGGACCTATGAGCATCTGGATTCTGACAGCTTGGCTTCTTTTAATTCCTATCCTTCACTAATCGCTTTAGTGTAATAATAACAACCACATGTGACCCCACAGTGGTGACTTCTTAAAGAGATATTAAGAGCAGTTGCCAGCTAAGGATCGGTCAGACGCGAAATGTCAGAAAAGGGCAATAGTTTGGGGTGCCTGACTAGGGTCCAGGGCCACTCACTCCTTGGTTGACATCGGGGCTGTGCCACATGAGCCCTTTCTCACAGACACCTTGGTGGCCCTGCATTGAGTGTGTACTGTTTTTCCTGGAATCAGACTCCCTTGAGAAGCACACCGAGATAAGGAGAAAATTCACCTCATCCTTCAGAACCAAAAAGCATGCCTGGCAATGCCTGGCATGCCGGGCACCAACAGTAAGTACCAAGGGAAATAACAGCTTCAGTTTGTCACTGCCAGCCTCAGGAATGCTGGCCCACGCACTGAGTCCGTTCTTTCCCCAACACGTACTAAATAAACGCACCTGCTGCTGCTTTCCTGCTCGGAAGCTGTTTCCCTCTGTTTAAAAACACACAGGAGCTTGTCACACCTGACTACATGATAGTGTACATGTGGGCGGTACAAACTGGATTCCGTGGGGTTTATAATAATTAATGAGAGGGTATTAAATTGGGAGGGAGGGGTGATGGGGAAGTGACCTTGGGAGAACCAAAGAATCCAGGGGAGGCAGAAATGGTCAAGATGCATTGTCTTGCATGTGTGCAATTTTCAATTACATTCCAAAAGAATCTTTTTTAAAATTTACTTGTTTTTATTATGTATGTGTGGGTGTTTTGCCTATAGAACGTTTCTGTACCTCCACTGTGAAATCTCCTGAGGGATTGTCACACTGGTTAAACACTGGCGTGTAGGACCAGGGCCTGGCTCACCTTGAATGATGTTGGTAGTGATTGGCTTGGGCAGTTCCTCATTTTGTCAACTCCGCTCTTTTTCTTTAAGAGCCATAATAGACCTATAAGAAAAACTTGAAGGGATTTTATTGACAAATAGATGAAAATTCAATAATGGAAAAAAAAGAAAAGCTTGTGGGGTAAAATTTAGCTTTTCCAAGTGTGTTCATCTTGTTTAAATGAAACTGGGCGCTCACTTAAATGTGCGTCCTGGAGAGCCACTGTGTCACGTGGCACCCAGTACATAGGGAGCTCTGCTAGGAGCTGTTGAGAATATGGCTGCCTAAGTATACAGAGGGGTCTGACCTCCATCTCCAGCAAAAAGAGAAAAAAAAAATCCTCAGTGAGCAGATCTCATGGGAAGTGTTCTTACCAAAATATAAAAGTTTTAGAAATTAATTATTAATGTGGTGAAGGCCAGAAAGGGCCTTGTGAGATTTGGTTTTGTTTTTTCCTTCAACTTAAATTGTCTGAATTATGCAAATCTTCTTTGCCAACAAAAGGCTGGACATTGACACCCCAAAGGTATTCTGGATGCCCTTGGGTGCTGGCACAGTGTCTCACAGGCCAAAGTGAAGACCAAGAGGGTTGACATGTGTGGAAGACTTTGACAATTGTGGCATATTCTGAAGCTGAGACTCTGGGTACTAGGGAGGTACGTGATGCCCCAAAAAGGCAGGGAACTGGATCACGCAGATGTGAAAGTGTTACTAGGTGACCCAAGTAGTGGAACTAGGTGACCCTTACATAAAAACGGCATCAGACCCTTCAGAAAATTCTTAAATCGAGTTTAACACAAAATGCTGGGCCTTCGGGTTAATCTGGGCTTACATCCCAGACTCAGAAGTAAGGGTCTGCTATACTATGTGGGTGCTTGCATTCTCCACAGGCCTCCACTGGGTGCCTGAAAAGATGAGGTTCTGAATGACCCTGCACTTTGGGGGAACTAGAAGTGGTTGCTGAGTGTGTCACCCACCATTGGGAGGAGAAGACCACCAAGGACTCCACCTTAGTGGAAGCTGAGCTGCCCGGCTTAAGGCAGGCAGCTTTAGAGAAAGCAGTTGAAATGTTTGTGGTCTAATGGCCTTGTTAAGGTATTTGCTTACTCCCATTGAGATAGTTCTAATTTCTCTCTCTACCCCTCCCCCTTTCTGTTCTCTTCCCCCTTCCCCTCTTGCTTCTCCTCCCCTCCCCCATATTGTTTGGAATTGGAACCATTGGCTGTCTAAAGTATGTGCCCTTGCAATAAAATCCTTCTACTGCACCAGGCTTAATGGTGCAGGCCTTTAATCCCATGGCTTGGTGCACACAGTAAGTTCCAGGACAGTCAGAGCCTTCTACCTCAATTCCTGGTTATGCCTTAGGTTAAGATCAATCCTCTTAGCTTTTAGCCACACCATCAGTGTAAAATGCTGTCTTGTTGGTCTTGGTGGCCCTGCTGTTCAGTTTGATTGTATTCAATATCTAGAACCCACTGTTTTCAGTAAAACTCCACTGAATTCTTGTCATCTCTCCTTGCAGAATTCCCATCTATTATTTGGATGACTGCATGCCTTCAATTATACATGTTTCCAATATTTCTGTGGAAATACTTCCAGGAAAGTCTGTTAGGAGTACTTCTGTGTTGCCCTCCTGCGTTCGCTTACTGGAAATGCAGGGCGTACGAGAGAGGCTGGGGATGCAGAAAGCTGATGGTAAGACAGTGAAATATGTGAACTCAGGCCAGTCGTTCCTGGAAGCTCACCACGCGGGTCTACACCATGCAGGTCTACTCTGTCCCCAAAAATCTCATTGGAGGTACCATTGAAATCTGTTCCAATCCTTTGCTATTCCATGGCCCCAACCTGTCACCTAACCCCTAACCTGTCACCTCACTGTAGGTTAGACTGTGGAGAGAGTGCAGCTCTGAGGTTCTTCACCACTCTGAAGTGTCTAGACTTCAACCAAGAGGCCTGAAGGGGTGTAGTGGTCAGGACCAGGCCAGGGGTCCTCTATGGGCATAGAGCCCAATGTTGGGTAACCCATTCCTCCTGCTGGCTGGAGTCCCAGCCGCACCAGATCAGAACTCCAGCCCGTGTCGTGACACCCATGTTCCTAAGCAGATGTGTGGCTACTGTGGGCCCAGGGTCTGTCACATGACTGTGTTTCCCCTGTGCTCTACCTCAGAGGCACACTAGCTAAGGGAGCACTTCTGTAAGGACGTGAATGAGCTGGGAGACAGTATTGGGCCATATTTAGAAACTAGGATGTAGCACATTTTCGTAGGTGCGTGCCCTCTTAGCTCTGTAATGTCACAGTTTCCTTCCCTGTTCTGATTATTACAGTTCTTTTTGGTACAATGTTATTTAAACAGCATTTTCATACAACATATCTTGAACATAGTCACTTGACTTCCCCAACTCTTCCCATCCCTTCCCACCAGACACTGAGATTCCTTCTTTACTTTTCCTTGGCACGTGGAGTCCAGTTTCTGTTGTCCAGTTAGTCTTGGGAACAGGGTCTGCTCTAAACTGTGTTCAGCCTCCTAGCAGTTACGTCATTAAAGAAGCCAACTGTCTCTGTCTCTTTCTCTGCAGTTAGGGGTGGGATTTCGTGCCCACCTACCCCCACCCCCACCCTCCACCTACCCCCCACTCCTACCCCGCCCTGGAATTTTATCTGCCTGGAGCTCCTGCTGGCCTTGTGTGTACTGTCACAACAGCTGTGACTTCCTATGTGCCATGGCCTTGTTGTATTTGGTAAACACTGTTTCCTCCATCCTGGCAAGGAACTTGGGCATCCCACCCTTTCTTCCTTGGAGACCCCTGAGCCTCTTGGGAAGAGTGTTATATGGACATCCCATTCAGGGCCGATCCCTTATTCTCTGCAAGCTGACCAGTTGGTGTTCAATGTTTTATTTTTTTAATCAAGTATAAAACATGGAATCTGTTGCATCTGCCCCTTCCTGGGGAGCCTTGCTTCCAGCGTCCCCTGGACTGAACAAGGCTGGCCTCGGTCGCTGCTTTCCACCCCGCAGAGCTCCACAATGCATCTCCTCACTTTTCAAATAAATTAACCATCTTCTTAATATGGGGGGGGGGGGGTGAATCACCTTGAGACTCTATTCCCAAGTCTGCCCTTCTGTGCTTGCCCAGACCCCTGATACCAACATGAGCGCTGATTAGACCCTGGCCTGAGACCCCCCCCCCCCCCGCAAAGGACGTTCACATTCAAGTTTCTGGCAGACCTGTGATCACAGAGGAGGCAGACTCTAGCATGCTAGCTTTTGCTCCAGGTTCCAGAAGCAAGGCTGCTACCTTTGCCTTGGCTCTGAGGAAAGCACCGTGTCCTGGCTCTTCTCCTCTGGCCCAGGGTAGAAGTGATCATTTCCTATCTGGCATAGTAAACACCAAGTGTGAAATGATGACTGGGTACCACCCACGCCACGTTTCCTGCGGAGGATGGAGCCTTATGTCCACGTCATCCTGGTGCCAGGACTCTGTGAAGTAACCGTACTGATGGTGGTGTGCACGCAGGTGAAGTGTGGCCTCTCCCAGGTATGCCATGCTGCACATGTATGGAGTCCACTTGAGTGCCAAGATACCCTCCTGGGTCATGTAAGCTATTACAATCCTTTTACAGTTGGTGGGACTGGGGCTCGGAAGAGTTAGGTTTGTGTTTAAAGGCACCAAGGTAGCCAGTAGCAGAGTCCAACCAAGATGACCCCTGGGCAGGGCCAAAGATGAAATGGCCGTTAAATGTGAACACTGTGTCCTTGCTGAGGACTGGGGAGTACTTTTCTCCTCTGGGTCAGGTCCTAAAGACATGACATGAACGTTATGTAGCCAGGATCAGGGCTGTGATGTCAGTTGCCTCGTGACCACTCACAGTTTCTTCACACTTGCCTGCGAAACGCGAGCCCAGGCAGCCTTCAGAGTTCATTAGAAAGACCAGTATCTCTGAGCCTTTGACTTTCAGAACCTAGCTTAACTTAAAGGTCTGAATGTTTTGTGTGTTAAGACTCCATTGGTCACTTCTACCCCACCCAGAGCAGCTGACTGGTCATGCCAACAGGGCATCCATCAGTGTCACCGAAGGGCCCAAGCTGAGACCCACAGCCTAGTTTTTAGGCTGCTGTTCCCTTTTAAGGACTAGAGAAGGGACTCTACATAGGAAGACTCATGCGAGTAGTATAAGGACAGAGAGATCTTTCTGGGATATGAGTTTCAACCTTTCATCTTAGCCTCTCATCTGCCCCCGGACTCTCTGGCCACTCGCCTGGGACCAGCGATGTCTCACCTCTGGCTGGGGGTGTGTAGAAGGAGACTCATTGAAACTTATTTCCATGGGGTTTTTTTGTGTGTGGCTTCTATATTAAGATCTAGAAGATCTATAAAACCTACAGTTCATGTGAGACATTGGGATAGAGATAATCCTATCATAGAAGGGGGAGAGGACGAGGAGCCAAGCCTGTGTCAGAGCTTCATGTGAAGAGATACGAGTATCCGGGCAGCAGGCCTGAGAAACATGTCCAACCTGGAGCTGGAACCAGGGGATGACCAGAAAGGAAAACGAGCAGCCGTAACATAGGAAACTAGAAAGAAGTGGCACCCTGGTGGAGAGGTGACCCAAATGTCAGTGCCCCGGAGACACCCAGTCATGGGACCAGGAGCCCAACTGAGGGCTGTGCCTGTTGTCTCTCATGTCTCAAGTTCTAGGCACCACCCTGTCACCATGCACCATGTGTGCTGATAGCTGAAAGGCATACTCAGTGCTTCCACCAGTATCCCCCATTTGAACAAGGCCTAGAAAGATCTATTTCTTGTAGCTGTTTCCTGCAGCATTCCCACCCACAGGCCAGGAACTGGGATGTTTCTTCAGGTTTGGAGCTTCTGGGACATCCTCAGTCACTGATTCAGACTGTGCTCTTTCAAAGACTTAGAGAATATTCTTGCCTCTCGAGGTGTCCAAAGGATCAGAGAGAGCTGAATTTTGAGTTCTATTTATTCCATTCTTTTTTCAATGACTGTAAGTGATGAATTTATTTTCAAACAATTCTTTGGTATGCATACAATTTACCATTTATTAAAAGCAAATGCGAATTTGCACACTAATAAAATGAATTTGCTTTTTAAATTTTTATTATTTTGTGTAAGGGTGTTCTGCCTGCATGTGTATCTGTGCACTACCTGTGAGCCTGGTGCCAATGAAGGCCAGAAGGATGCGCTGGGTCCCACCTAGAGGTGGAGTCAGGACAGTTGTGAGCTGCTAAGAGGTGCTGGGAGTTAAACCAGGGTCCTCTAGAAGAACAGCAAGTGTTCTTAACTGCTGACCCATCTCTCTAGCCCCTTTTTTGATTTTTGTTGTTGATATTGATGTTTTTATATAAATTGGTAAACCGCAGCTGAGTGTCTAAAATACCGTAACCAAGCAGCATCAACAGATTTGGGAGTTGTTTTCACTATTTGCTTCCATTTCTGTGCCGACTAAAACAGACCAGCTGCAGCCAAGGGTATGTGGCTCAGTGGTAGAGCGCTCTTCTCATGTGGGGGATTCCAGGTTCATTTCCTGGCTGGGATCATCTGTAATACAAACTTGATTGGATTAAGAAACGCTGGGGGAATCAGCGAAGCACTCCTCTGCCTATCCTGTAATCTCATTTCCAGCCGGTTAAATGATGAGGTCTCTGACCTAATAAAAGGATTAATCCCTCACTAGCTGCCTCGTGTGGTAGCCTCACTGGGAGATGGTGGAAGGCCGGGGAGGTGCAGCTGGAGGAAGTAGGTCACTGGAGAGGCTAAGTCGCTATGTCACCCTGGCCCTTTCTGTGTTTCTCCATTCTCTGCTTCTGTCCACCAAGAAATAAAGGCCAGACACCCCCACTCCCCTACCTCCTCCACCCTCCACGGCTCCTGTGGCCATGACGCTCTGCCCAAGCAATGACACACTCCATGTTTTGAACCAGGGGACCAAAATCAACTTTCTCCATCTGAGTTGTTTCTGCTCGGCATTTCGGTCACAGTTACTTAAAGTAAGACAACAAGAAGCTACTAGTGCACCGCGGTTCCTCCCATCGGGATTGCAATGATAGAAGTGTTAGCAGAGGCACCAGATGCCTACGGAAATGCTCTGGTGTGATCACCTCACACCTGAGACACACCAGCTCCTGCACTGAGAGTGGGCAGGGGTCTAGCGCTATCTGCTGCCTGTCATGGGGTCCCTTGAGTCACAGAGCTTCCTCTCGATAGCACGGAGAAAGCCGGTCCTCTGAGCCGTCTCAGGGTGGGTGGGAGGTGTTTCTGGTGCCATAAGGGTGGAGACCAAGCGGTTAAGCTGCTGTTTCACAGGTGCTGGAAACCTGTTGAGAATGTGGGGTGGTCACTCTGTGACCACCTCAGAGCCCGTGGGCTGCGAACTGCAACAGTGTGGGGTGCCTGTCACTGAATACCAGCTACTGTTAAAGGCCCAGATGCTGAAATCAGGATTCTCGTGATGATCGTGAGACAGAGCCCCTTTAAGCTGATGTTAAGTCATTGAGAGTGTTGCCCTCGGAAGGGGTTAGTGTGGGTTTGGGGGGACCCTGGATAGCTCCCCAAGTTTGAAGAAAAGCCACTTGGCCCCTAAAGTCTTTCGGGATTCCTGTCTCGCCATGCGCTCCTTCAGCTCACACATGCACCCACCGTGGTGATCAATCGTGAGGCCCTGCCCAGGGGCAGAACTGATGGCCCCACCTGCCTCAGTCTCTAAACTGTGAGCGTAGTAAGTCTCTCATCTTCACAAACTACTCAGCCTCTGGTGTTCTGTCATAGGACAAATTGGACAAAGCCAGCCCAATCTTGAGATGTCATACACCGACTTCTATAGGTTGCATGGCATGTCACTAGGGCCATAGTCAAAACTCCGACTCAACAAATCCTGAGGCAAATCCAGATTGTACAACTTTCCAGTTATCACTCTGTGGCTACTGTTCACTGTCTCCGATCCTCCTTGCATCCTGTAGGGTGTCTTAGGTGAGCTACAGTAGACGACTCAATGGGTAAAGAGGGTGCTAAGCAAACATGAGATTTATTTTACGTGTGAGTGTTTTGCCCAAATGTACCATCAGCATGCTATGAAAGTAGACCAGAAGAGGGCTAGAGACTCCCTGGAACTGGGATTGCAGGCAGTAGTGAGCCTCTGTGTGAGTGAGTGGACCACACCTGTGTCCCCTGCAGAAGCAGCCAGCGTCTTTATCTCTGCTGAGCCATCTCTCTAACATAGTTGTTCTTTGAAGGACCCATACCTGCCTGCCTTCTGTCCTTTCCACTCCCTAAGGTGCCCAGAACCCTGCAGCAGGTAGCAAGTCATAGCAAAGACTACACCGGGCAAAGCAAGAAAACACCACAGCGCAGCAAGCAGAGCTTCCATCCGCAACGGAACCTGGAGAAGCTAGTTAGATTGTACCTGCTCGCTGCTGCCTCCCGCTCCCACCATCTCTATGAACCAGGATTTTTCAGCTTCTGTCTCTTGCCGGGGCAATAGTTTTGAATGTATATTTTAATGTTTGAAATTAAACATTAATTAATCCCGATTGCTCACCATCCAACCTTTCTGTCTCTTCTAAAAAGCTTGTTAACTTCTGTCTCTCTGTTCATTATGGAAACTATTTCCCTGCTCTCTCAGAAAAAGCACCGCATATTTATACGGCTAGAAACCTTCTCTGCTCTTTGAGCAACTGTGTTTTCATGCACAACCCGAGCCGTGCTCTTTCTCCATTAAACTTTTAGCAGGGCATAGCTTTTAATTACCCTTTCTCCCAACCCCGTCTCCGACGGGAAAGCTTCCAGACATACCGTAATCATCACAGAGCTCTCAAGTGGAGCCTTGTGCCTTGGAGCCAGCCACAGAGAAGATAAGGACACCATGTCCCCATCTGCCCCTGTGTCTTGTCTGGAGGCTTCTTGGGGCCTCGGCTTTGTTTCTCGCAGTCACCTACCTCCCTTCGCATTCGCATCTGCCCAGGTTTTCTGAGGTGGTTCCCGCTGCTAATCAGGAAGAAGATATCTATTCTCTCTTCTCTAAACCAGACCTTCCTGCCCGCCTCTGCCTAATGGCCCCTCAGATGGAGATGGCATCTGAGAGATACCTAACCCCCTTTCTAAATGAATTCTGCTTCTTTCTGTCTGATGAGCCAGTCAAACGGTTGAGTTTTCTCAGCTGACTCAGGATGACAGTTGGCATGAAGTCAATTGGGGACTCCTCCCCACCACATGGGCAGAGAGCAAGGTTTGGCATCGGCCACCTAGTGGTGACGCTCCTCGTTCTGTGTCCTCAGTCTGGGGTCCCCGTATCATCTTCCCTAAGCCATAAGCCGTCTGTGACCATCTCTGTCACCGTCATCTCCGTTACTGCTCAGCTCCTGGGCAGCACCGCCTTCCTCCCATCCCCACAACTTCACCTCCACTGTAGCATCTTGGTCAGGCTCTGAGGTGCCAGGTGTGCCAACCCCTTCCTTCTCACTACAGGACACCAAGCCCCTTGGCAGGTACCCTTCAAATGCAAGCACCTGGTTTTTAAATCTGTTCTTTCCACACCTTATGACCCTGGACCACACTACGTACTAGGCCACCCCTTTCATTACCTTCGTGGCAGTCGGGCTCTCCGTCCCCTTCCTCCACCAGCTGCCCGTCATAGGGGACCAACTCCTGCTCTGTAAGCCAACAGTAGAAATTCTCTCTGGTCCACACCTATCACCATCGTGTTCACAGGAGCAGGTTGCAAAATCCCCCCTTATGCATTTCCCCTTTAAGTGAAAAAGCACCACATGTTCACGCAGAAAGCCAATCATACAGAACATATAACAAAAGTTGAAATACTGGCCCAGCCTGCTTCCAGCCCTACCCACCCCGGGGTCCCATAGCAGCAGCCTGGGGGCTTGTTTCTGGGCTTCCTGGGTAATATGCAGGTTCTGGAAGGTCACCAAGGTCAAAACACAACCTGAGTACTTTTCACCTGAGACTACTCTGGGGTCTCACAGAAGTGCCTTCGGATGCACCTGACAGAAAGAAAATGAGTGGTTTTGCTTGGTCCTTTGTTAGCGGCACTGATAAGCTATCGGCATCAGCATCGCTGTTATTAGATTATATGGGGGCTGGAGAGACGGCTCAGAGGTTAAGAGCACTGCCTGTTCTTCCAAAGGTCCTGAGTTCAATTCCCAGCAACCACATGGTGGCTCACAACCATCTATAATGAGATCTGCTGCATACATAATAAATAAATAAATCTTTAAAAAAAAAACCATGCCCCTCAGATTAGATGATCATCACCTCCTAGCGGTGGCTTGTGACTCTGCAGATTGAGGCTCTCCTGGGTTATCTGGATCTGGCTCTCTGTCGATGTGGTAGGAAGGAGTCCCTGACTGACTCTGTGCCAACCCCCATCCCGAGTCTCGGATAACTCATCAGTTTGACTGACTCAGCAGACAGAGTGTGAAAGAAGCAAAATGAGTTTAGAGCGGGGGTAAAGGACATTTTCAGACACCTTCTCAGTCGGCAGGCCATCCGGAAGAGTTGTCTGCAGCTTCCTGCCTCTGGCAATGGTCATCGGACCCAGTGTTCAGTATGTACGCAGACAATCCAAGCTAAAACACTGCCAGAAGAAATTCCTATGGTAAATCTGAGGGGTTACGCGGGTTAGTAAAGGAAATCATTTGGAGATGTAGCTAGTAGTAACATTTGCCTAGTGGATGCAAGTGAAGCCCCACCCCAGCAGGACCAAGCAGTGTATGTAAACATACAATACACACATACAGCATGTATATATGAGACCAACATGCTGCCGCTGCACCAAGAGGCTGACGGTGTGTCTGTGTCTGTGTGTGTCTGTGTGTGTGTACACACGCGTGCACGCATGCGTATGTATTTATGTTAGGTATAGTGGTGAAGGCTCATAATTCCAGCTGCTAAGGGGGATGAGGCAAGAGGAGTTCAGGTTCTGGGATAGCCTGAGCTACAAAGCAAAATGCCATCTCAAAAAAATAAAGGAGCCAAATGAATGAATTTTGGTGAAATGCATAGTGTCCCTGAAAAGTTTAGTATTTATTTTTAAACACCAAATCCTATCCCATGTGACAATTTTCTACCATTTGATTGGCCCTTCAGCAGTGAGTCGTTAAGTTCTAAGTGTTTGTCCTCTGGCTGCATTCTTATACAGGGACAACACAAAACAAAGACATTAAGGCTTCTATCTTAGTCATAACCCAAAATAATATTTTACAATTTGTATGTCTTACAATGCAGTACCAATTAACACCAAAAATCTCTTGAAGTGCTTGAGGTGGAATCTGGGGACTCATGCATATTAGCCAAGTGCTTTACCCCGACACACACACACACCACACACTATATCCCTAGCCTCCACCCCAGTCTCTTAATATTGGAGTTCCAGGTGGTGATTTTTATATTTTTAATTTGTTATTTTATTTCATTTGTGCTGTGTTTTGTCCGCATGTATGTGTGTGCCAAGTGTCTCCCGTTCCCATGGAGGCCAGAAAGGGGTGTCAGATCCCCTGGAACCTGAGTTACAGAGAGTCTTCATGCGGATGCTGGGGACTGAACTCAGGCCTGCTGAGCCACCCCTCCAGCACAGATGGTAACTAGATTAAGAGGGTATGTGTGTCCAGGTTTGGGTATATGTGCACACTGAATATATACAAGTGTGAGCAAGTGTACACAGTATTTTTTCAAAAGCTCTCAATTCCTCTCCCTCCCAAGACTCCAGAGTTGGTCCTCAACCTCCATAAACCTGCAACCCTTCGATGCCGCCACTCAGGTCGCGGTGACCTCCCCAACCATAACATTATTTTCCTTGTTACTTTGTAACTGTAATTTTGCTACTATTAGGAATAGTGATTTAATATCTGAAATGCAGGCTGGTCATAGGCAACCCACAGGTTGTGAACCACTGCTCTAGAGGGAGAGATGTTTTCATATTCACAGTGGGAGCTTCTGGCACACCTCCTGCTGAAGGCCCCAGCCTGGCCCAGTCCATTACCCTCCAGCCCTTTGCCCTAGTCCCCTCTGATTGGATCTTGGCCACACAGAGAAGCTGCTGGGATAAGGGACCTAATTCCAGAAGGGTTCAGATGGACTCCAAGAATCCAGAATGATCAGTAGGCAACAAGGGATTCGTCTTTCCAGGCTTGTTAACTCTCTGGTTTATCCACTGTCCAGAAGAAACCCTACAGTCCATCCTTTTGAAACATAAACCCTTAGTCCAGACTGTTCCTGTGAAATCTGTTATCTCCTCTATGTTACTCCCCAAACTGAGTCATGAATCTTTCCCCACCACATATAGCCAAGTGCCTCTTGGTTAATCCTTATCAGTATCGTATGTGATGACTCCCCAGGAAGGGCTTAGAACATCTGTCACCCTATTCCATGCATTGCACAGGCGTGATGGCTGCTATTCTGAGGAATCCCACAGCAAAGGGATTACTAGATGCTGCAGGCATTGGCAGACTCCCACTCCAGAAGGCAAACATTTTGGAGAAATCTCTGTATTCAAGAAATCAGTGTTTGTCCAAGTTAAATTCGGAAAATCGTGAGTCACGTTTCATCCTGAAGAACTGAGACAGGAAAATTACCCATGCACGTGGCCACCCTGTCCCTTTCCAGTATATACCATTAAAGCTGGATGTGGTCACCAAGAATCTCAGTGGTGTAGGGTGAAGTAGCAGGGACTTGTCCTCCGGTTCACTGCACACGACACCAAGGTTCTCACAGCCTGAGTGCTTTGTGAATGGCCCCACGTGTCTTCTCTATTCAGGCATCCTAACAACTCTGATGCTGAGCCCAGTGCATTATGTGCACAAGTATGGAGTGCCTGCTATGTTCCAGGCACTGCGTTAGGCCCTGCGGTGCTGTGTAAAACCAAATGAACTACCCTCCCCTTCCAATGCTTGTATCCCTGAGGGGATGTTGAAAAGGAAACAGGCAAATGATAATCCAGTGGATGAAGACACGTAGGTGGTCGAGGGCGGGGAGGATATACATCAGGGCCTTTGTTGGCTGCTAGATTTCACCTGTCACGCTGGGAGGAGGGTCACACCTTCAGAGTAAGTGATAGACTTAGGTTAGACACCTAGGTGGACCCAGCTTCCCTCCTCACACCACGGACCGATTGCAGCTTTTAGAATGTTGGAGGCTGTGTCCTGATGTGCTGGAGGACACTTAACACATCTGGACCACTCAAACTGTCTCAGACTTGCCCCCCCGTCCTCTCTGGGCAAGACTGCCCCATGAGGAAGCTTTGCTGTCCTTTTGGGGGAGCCTGCCCCCTCCTCAGACCCTGGAGTCCTTCCACTCCTGGCCATGGCTAGCATCCCCTCACCCCTTTGCTCTCACTGCGGTTTCCATGACTGTTCCTGAGAACACCGCCCTCTCCGTCTCTACCCCCAGAGTGGCCTGGGTATGCACAAGTTTGGCAACACTACGCCTTAAGCCCCATACAGCAGGGCAGGTGCTCCAACTCAACATGCATTTAACTAATGACTCTGGTTCCATTTCCCATTTCCCATCCAGCTCCCAGGGCACAAGAAATTTAGGCAAAGTTCTTGAAAGGAGCGAGGCTATGTGGCTGAAGGAGCATTAGGCATGAAGTGCTCCAGGCCCTACACTGGGACTGACATGTGCATGTGCGGGAAGAAGGGAAGAAAAGCCAGCTCAGGGGGTCCTGAGCCATGTAGGGAGGGGGAACAAAGAAGAGTGACAGATTGGAGGTTGCTTTTCTATGATGTTCTCTAAGTAGGGGGATCCTGAGCCCTCCATGCTGATGGGGGGAAGCAACTTAAAAGGAAGAGATAGTTTCTTCTGGAGCCATTATGAGTGACCATGCCCCAGAACACAGACTTAGGTTATCCCAAAGTCCATGTTCCAATGTGGAAGCAGTTTTATAAGTTTTAATCTTACTGAGCAAAGGAAGTCATAAATCAAGGTAAGTTTAAAATACATTAGTGTCTAAGAGAGGTGCTTATAGCAGATGAGAGGAGGTTTTCTATAGGCCTAAGATGCTGTCTGATGACATTCTTAGCCTTTGGGCTGGTGGAAGCCAGTGGTCCACTAAGTTAATAGATTCCAAAAGGTTTGTATCCATTAGTCACGGGATGTTACTTCTGACACAGAGGTGGGCAAGGAATGGCATTCTGGGGGATAAAGCTAGCCTAGGACAAGGCAATTCCTCTGGACCTGCAACATCCCAGCCTCTCCCCAGCCCTGCAGTTCTAGTCAGTCCATCCTGCAGACAGCTTCTTTCCAGTTCTCATACACAGTACTCAGCAGCTCCTCATGATCAGCTGCCTTGAGACTGTGCAGAGCTCAGAAGGATGCTCACAGCCCCACATGTGGGCTCATGGCCCTCTGGCTGCTGAAGGGGAAGATCATGGCCCAGGTAGCCACCCAGACAACAAAGCACCCCCAAAACTGCACATCAGTAGAGCCAGAAGCCTTCAGATAACCACGCTTCAGTTACTGGCCAGATAGACCTGTGACATTACACACCATGAGACTTAAAATCACAATTATACAACACTGTATCCACACATACATTATATATATATATAGAATATATATACCCAGGACCTCTGGAAGAACAGCCGGTGCTCTTAATTGAAAAAGGGGGGAACTCACGCTCACGCTACAAGAGTGGGAGGTCCGAAGTCCATAATGGTCCAGCGAGCACTGAGTAGAGAGCACGCGCACCTGTCTACCCCAGTTTTTCTACCTGGGCTCCAGGCAGCCACACCCTAACCAGATGTGATTGGTTGAGCTTCCCCATCTCATATATATATATATATGTGTGTGTGTGTGTGTGTGTGTGTATGTATATGTATATATATAAAACATTCATGCCACATACACTATATATACATGTTATATACACTATATATACACAGTATATATTTTGTATATTCTATATATGCACACTACATATACACATACTATATATACACACTGCACATATACATACAATATACATACACATTATACATACTATATATACACTAGCATATACACAATATATACACATACATACACACTATATATACACATACATGTTATACACATACTATATATACATATATTATACACACTATATACATAAAATATACACACAAATATACATATACACACTATACATATATATATATATATGCCCACACTGTGCACACACATGCATATACACACACTCATGCATGCACAGATTTACATACTCCACTGCTGTTTGTGTGGAGGAAAGTTTAAATGCCCAAGGGTTCTAAACCGATTGCCCCAAAGACATATACTGTAGCCCATCCTCGGATGAGGACTGTATGTCTGGGTGCCCTGTGAAGAATAATTACCCTCCCAGCTGGGCGAAAAGTCCTGCAATTTTCTATAATTTTTAAAAACTAATACTAGGGAAAAATAATAGTAGGATATGACATGGAGACTGTCCAGAACTCCTCTCAGAAGATCCAGGCCACAGTATGGTCCAGATCCATGAGAAGCCCCACTAGAAACATCTCCCCTACAGACCAAAGCATTCACCCTGACCGGCTTCCTCTGACACAGGACTTACTTATCATGGGGAAGTGCTGTTTTGTGGGATCCCTAGCCAGCAACCCTCCCATGGGAGGGGCCTTGTGAGACATTCCTTCCAGGTTGCAGTGAAGAACACTTGAGTTTTCAGGCTTGTCTTGGCTGTCTTCCTCTGACTAGATTAACAGGACGGTCCTCGCAGAGACACTAACATATCCCATTTAACTGTGTGTGTTTCTGCAGAAGGAGAAAAAGAGTGGGCTGCTGAAGCTGCTAGCTGGGGCATCTACCAAGAAGAAGTCACGCTCCCCACCATCTATATCTCCAACGCACGACCCCCAGTCGGCCCTGGATACCTCACTGCAGGGTGCCGTGGGCCCTGAAGTGTCCCCATTGACCGTCCACGGCAGGGCAGGTTCCTGCCCCATAGAGAGCGAGATGCAGGGAGCCATTGGGTTGGAGCCACTGCACAGAAAAGCCGGCTCTTTGGATCTGAATTTCTCTCTGTCCCCTTCTCGGCAAGCAACTCTGTCCATGGCTTCCATCCACCCTGAACCTAAGCCACTGCCCAGAGAGAGGTAAGGAGGTGAGGGTTTTTTATCTCTGTGTCCTCTCTTTAGGACTAACACCCAAGTTCTGGAACCTCCTTGGGGACTGGGCAAAATGAAGTTTGCCAGGGATCAAGCTTATCAAATGTTCCTCTTTACCCAAGCCCCAGGGCATACTCCTTATCCCCAGCCTGCCTTGTGTCTAAGTTAGGGGTTTTTAGTGCTAAGAAGAGACATTATAACCATCGCAACTCTTATAAGGAAAGCATTTAATTGAGAGGGCTCACTTAGTTTCAGAGATTTAGTCCATTATCACCATGGCAGGGAGTATGGTGGCGTGCATGCAGGCATAGCTCAGAGTCCTGCATTGTGGGCAACAGGAAGCTGACTGAGATACTGGGCGGTATCCTAAGCACAGGAAACGTCAAAGCTCACCCCCACAGAGACACACATCCTCCAACAAGGCCACACCTCCTAATAGTGCTGATCCCTATGAGATTATGGGGGGGGGGGGCAATTATACTCAAACCACCACATTCTACTCCCTGAACCCATCATGTATCAATATCCTAATACAAAATGCATTTAGTACAACTTCAAAAGTTCCCAAAGTCTATAACAGTCTCAGCAATGTTTTAAAGTCCAAACTTCTAAGTCTCTTCTGAGATTCATGTAATCTCTTAACTGTAATCCCCTGTAAAATCAAAATCAAAAGTCAGATCCCATACCTCCAACATATAATGGCACAGAATACACATTACTGTTTCAGTAATGTATAGCTTCCCAGCAGAGAAGAGAGCATAACAAGGAAATACTGGACCAAAGCAAGATTGAAAACCAGCTGGACACACTCCAAACTCTGCATCTTCATGTCAGATGTCAAAACGCCCTTCAGATCTCCAGCTCCATCCAGCGTTGTTGACAGCAGCACACTTCTTTCTCTTGGGCTGGTTCCACTCCCTGCTAGTAGCTCTCCTCCGCAGGCATCCCATGACTCTAGAATCCCCAACATCTTGGATTCTCCAAGGCAATCTGAGATTCAACTTCACAGCTTCCCACAATGGCCTCTCTAATAATAGGCCTCCATTCAGGGACACCCCTGACACATACCTGGTCTAGCAGCTTTATTCTATAATTCCTTTCTTCTATACTTAATTCTAAACCCAGAACCACGTGGCTGAAGCTGCCAAGTTCTCTTGCTTCCTGGAGCCAGAACATGATCTCCTCGTTCAATTACATCTTCACCAGCTTTCTGTCCTTCACGGCCTAAGCTTGGCTGCCCTGAAACTTGCTCTGTAGACCAGGGTGGCCTCAAACTCAGAGATCTGCCAGCCTCTGCCTTCCCAGTGCTGTGATTAGAGATTTGCCCCACGACACTTGGCTCTAAGCTTTTCTTTAGTTCCTCTGCAGTGACCAAAATTCCGATTTCTTGCAGCTTTCTGATGTAAAATATCTGGAATCCTGTTTTTAATCATATAAAAAATGCAATAGCATCCATACTCCTGCTGTCGCACAGCCACAAACTACGGTGCTAGATGCCTTTGAGCTGCATCTGTAGTGCTGTTAGATTCAGGGTCACAGGGACACCAAGCTCTTCAGAGGGACACTGAGCCAGGCACTGACTTCTAATGACCAATTAAGATGTTTAACTGTATTGACATTTGCAGTTATAGTGATGGTGGCTATCATCTGCTCAGAATTCTGTGAAAGGCTGGGACTCAAAACATTCAGTGAGCACGAGTTCCTGCCGCTGACACCAGGAAGGCCAGGCTCTGCAAGTACCTGTATATCAGTACCTGCAGTGTGTGCATCAGCCACTGAATCCCTTTAAGAATCTTATTAATTCGGCATTCCCACTTCCTGATAAAGTAACTGATGTTCTGTAAAAGTCCAAGAAACTTGCTCATGGTTCCACAGCTGGCTAGCAGCTGGATGAGAGGTTCAACTGAGAGGGCTTTCTGACCAGAGTCTAAGCTCATAGGCTATCTGTTTTTACCAGGGTTCTCTAGAGGAACAGAGCAAAGGGGTGAATTCAACAAATGTGAATTTATAAATATATGTGAACCCGAGAGTGAGCTGAGATGCTAAGAGCCTGGTAGTTAGCTGGTCTCTGCGGTTGGCCAAGTGCTTCAGCGGTCAAAGCACTTGGTCCACAAGGTAGGTGCCCCGCTAGACCCAGTCTGGTGCTGGGAACCCAGAAAGTTCCTAGAAAGCCCCCGGAAACACTGGTTCTGCAGTCAGCAAGATAATCAGCAGTAACAGGGCAGATAACTCAGCACTAAGGGCAAAGCCAAACAAGCAAAGGATGCGATGTTCTTGCTTCTTATATACCTTTCTGTAGCAGGGGGTGGTGGTGCACGCCTTCAATCCCAGCACTCGGGAGGCAGAGGCAGGCGGATCTCTGTGAGTTCGAGACCAGCCTGATCTACAAGAGCTGCTTCCAGGACAGGCTCCAAAGCTACAGAGAAACCCTGTCTCAAAATGAATAAATATGAAATAGTGCTGCATTCATGTCACCCCACAGCACTCTGACCCGCCCTCCAGCTCTTACATTCTTCCTGCCACTTCCGCAACATCCCCTGAGCCTGGGAGGCGGAGACATGCAGCTATCTCACCTGTGGTTAAACATTCGGCAGTTACCTACTCTGAGCACTGTGACCACGTGTGAGTCTCTGCAATGACCACTGCCCTTGGGAGAAGCATCTCTTGGACCAAAGCTAACAACAGCATTAACCTCTGGGGAGAAGCAGAATACTATAATTATCCAGAAGGCAATTTTGATTACTGTGTCATGTCAATCTTACAGAGCAGGAACTGTGGCTTCCTCACTAGGGCTACGACTTCTCCAGCCGCTGGCTTCTGGCCAGGTTTACCGTAGAAAATGTGACTTCCCTCTTGTGGAGCAGGCCTCAACTCCGAGCAGGAAATGCCCCGTTGTAGACTTGCCGCTATTGTACCAGTTGGCACTTGTTGCCTGGCCAGTTGGTAGTGTAGCATGCCAGGCCTTTAGCTGAGCAAGGCTGCTGATCACTGTTCTCCCTGTAGTACCCGGCATAGTGCAGTGCCTTGCAATACTGAGTGCTAACCAATAGGGAAGACGCTTCCACATCAGTTCCAGCCTGGTTTTCCTATGTCATACAATTGGAGCATGTGATTATCTTTTCTGGTGGCAGCCAACTGCAGTAACAATTGCCTATATTGTTTTAGATGCCTGGGAGGCTCCCTGACCAACAGCTCCAAGGGAGATTTGGTGGCAAATTAAAGAGCTTTGAGAAAACTTTAAAAAGATAATTTTAAAAAAATGTGCAAAGTAACCTCCCACTGTAAGAACTTACACAAGAGAGAAGAGGGGATAGAGAGCTCAAAGTGGGCAGGTAGGCTCCAGGGCACAAGAGGGATAACCTAGCCCCCCCCCCCCCATCACATGCTGTTCCTTCTGTCCTCCCAGGTACCGTGTGGTGGTCTCTTACCCTCCACAGAGTGAAGCAGAGATTGAACTAAAGGAAGGTGATATCGTCTTCGTACACAAGAAACATGAAGACGGCTGGTACAAGGGGACTCTGCAGCGGAATGGCCGCACGGGCCTCTTCCCAGGCAGCTTTGTGGAGAGCTTCTGAAGGCCACTGCTCATGTCCAGTTCTGCCTTCCAGGAGAGGGTACCCAAGAATGCACTATGTGAGCAGAGGAAGCCTTGTCACCTAGGTCCCAGGGCCTTTCTAAAGCACCTGTCAGGAACAGCCAGACTGGGGTGATGACGCGGTTGTGAAGTCCTAGTTGAAAGCACATATGGATGTCGTCTTGGTTGTGACGGCCATACCCTCACGTGACATATGGATGTCGTCTTGGTTCTGACAGCCATACCCTCATCAAAAGCACACATGAGAGTCCTTCAAGATCATGCCGTGAGTCTCAGTGACCAGTACCACAGAAAAAGCTGCCCACGTAGACAGCGCACCACTATGCCATCCAGCAGCTAAGGCAATCTTAGTTTTCGGTGCACGGCTGGGAGCCTGGGTGGAGAGTGGGGCCGTGTGCTAGGGCTGACAGCAATGGAGAGTAGCTTCCCCAGCTGTCCTGGGTATCATTCCTCTATATACCTCTGACACCTGCCATCAGACTCCACAGACAGGGCATTTGTGGTTGAGGAGCCTCACATAAGGGCTCTGAGTCTCCCAAGGTGTCCAGTGGGGTCCTGTTGGCTACTGCAGATAATAAGGAACACATTTTGGTTTTGCCACCACTGTCTCTGCATTGCTTCCTTCTTATGGCACCTTTTTAACATAAAGTCTTAAACTTTATATATTTCTAATAGGTCAGACGCTGCATATTTTTCATGCATCTGGTGCTGATTTTTGTAAAACTAGAAATCACTTGGGTAAGCTTCAAGGAAAAAAAATTGAGGTAACATCAAAGGAAAGTTTTATATATTTCCCATATGAAGTTGGGAACATATTGAGGAATTCCTATCTGTAAAATCAAAACGTTGCCTGGTGCTTCCATGAGGTGAGGGAGAAAGTCTGCCGAGACGGTCACGTGGAGTCGGAGAGGGTCTTTCCTAGCTCCTGGCAATAGCCTAAACCACATGCTCCGTCTACATAGGAGTGATTATGAATTAAAAAAAAAATGGAAACGTTCTGAGGAATTTATTCTGCCTTTTTGTGTGGCAGAAAACACACACACACACACACACACACACACACTGACCCCTGAAGCTCCCTTTGATTGCTTTAGAGAGAATGGCTAAAAATAGCATTCTTAAAGCGTGTCTTTGCTGCCAAAATGCAGCTTTTACAACAGCTCAAATCACTACCTTGCAAAGGTTTTTGTCTTCGTTTCAAAAATAAGTAACTTCCCGTATCAGGCCAGGCAAAATTCCATCTGCTAGAGACCAAAGGTACCATGATAATAAGAGTCTAGCTCATGACTCCAGGCTTACAGGGCCTGGGGACACAGGGAAAAGGAACAGGATGGTTTCTTTGGCCCTGAGGCCTTCCTGGAACATTCACTGGAGCAACAGCTTGCCTCCCGAGAGGCTGGCCTGAATGACTGCCGAGAGGTGTGAGTGGCACACTTAGAAACACTTTTTTCACCTCAAAAATATCAATTTGTGAATCTCTGTGTACATTTTTTTACAAAATCACCAAGCCCTGTGTATCAGAGGCTATCACTAGTTTCTGTAATAAAATAAGGACCACTTACCCTCAAAGTTCCTATTTGGGGCTATGATTTAACTAGGTGTGACTGCCATATGAAAGCAGTGACGCCTAGGGAAAGTCTCTTCCTCCATGATAATAGACTTATTGGACATAAGAAAACTGTTCTGAGCCAATGAGCTTAGGCATAGGGGTCCCTGTGTGCAGGGTCAGTGACAACCACAAGGTCTCTAGTCACTGCCACTGCTAAACTACTTGCCTATCCGTGCACAGATCTGTGTATGGTTAAATCCATGCTGTCACCAGGGAAGTATAGCAGGCTATTTCCTGAGAAAGACGTGTTTTTAGTGGAGCCAGAACTAACTCTGGTTTCCAGACAATCAAAGTCCCCTTTTCCCTCCTCAACAAGATCGACTTGGAGTCAACAGGTCAACTTTGCCCTGTCTTCCTTTCTGCTTCGTGACGGTGAGGAGGTAGCAGCTTGATAGAACACTGAGGGGAGTGGCAAGGTTTGGACAACACCAGCTGGACCCTCTCCTAACAAAGTCCTGGGTTTACACAGGAACTTCCTTGGGGAGGGAAACAGGGCCCTAGGGCTCGTTCCCAGGAGGGGCTCTTAAAAATACACAATGAGCCCCATGGTCTGAGTATTTTGAATACTCTCAAACCCTTTAACTTTCAAAATCATGTATGCCATAGTCCAGAACAGAAAAGAGGTACCTTTCCTGATGTACCTTTGAGGACACGTCTTGGCTACCAAAATGTGAGGCCAGCAGCCCATCTAGAAACTTCACTTTCTATCCTGGCCAGAGGCACGTACTTCTTACTCATACAATGGCAGTTGGTGTCCAGGTGGTTTTCCTTGAGTAGTTCGCAGCCCTTCAGATGGAGGGTCACCGCGGAGACAGGACAGTCCAGCCCCGAGTGGACTGAAGGAAGGAACGAGAGAGATGAGACAAGATGGTCCATGGTGGGGTGTGAATATAAGGTTGGGCACTCTAAAACCATTCCAGGAGACACAGACGCCCTTGTCCTTTGTACAACACACATACACACAGACGTGCAAGCACATGTCCCCAAACCCACATTGTTTCTATTATACACCAATGTCAGTCTGTAAATTTGGATGAATTGGCAAACTATGATGCCTGTGTTTCTGAGTCTTTAAATAAAAATGACCATGGAGAGGCTGTGTGTCTCAATAGTGGGAACAATGCAGTTGGGGCAGAAGATATGAGCCCGAGAGTGGGCGGGATTCAGGCCCTGGATGGGACAGAGTTGAGAGAGCAGTCTCAGTGTTCTATAATGAAGAGACACCATGACATGATGAGACACCATGACCAGGGCATCTTATAAAAGAAAGCATTAATTGAGGTCTTGCTTACAAGTTTGGCGATTAATCTATGATCATCACGGTGGCGAGCATGGCAGCAGGCAGGCACAGACATGGTAATGGGGCAGACGCTGAAAGCTCACATCTGATCTGCCAGTTTCAGGCAGAGAAACAGAGACTGAACCCGGTGTGGCTTTTTAAACCTCAGAGTCCACTCCCAGTGATACACCTCCTCCAACAGGGCCACACCAACTAAGCCCTCCTAAAAACAGCTCACCAACTGGGAATCAAACATTCAAATATATGAGCCAGGGTGGGGCCATTCTCATTCAAACTGCCATGCAAGAATTGCCTACATGCCCAAGTCAGCCCCAAGGCTCATACTTGTCGCCTTCTGTTCCTTCAGGGGGACATGGGCCCTACGTATATCAGGGGCACTAAGGAACCCAATAAGTGACCAGCAGTGAAGTTGAACATGATCACCCAAGCACATGTTGGATGTCAACTAGTCAGACAATAAGAACAACCATAGCTTCCACTGTGGCAAGGAGTCAGTGATCTCTTTAGTTCCCTTCCAGGAGCGCACAGACTTACTAAAGTCCTCGTCGTCCAGAATTGCCTGGTATAGACGGGGCAGACTTCCAGCTCTGCTCTTCTCTCTGGCCCTCAGATGCATGAGCCATGAAGAGTTGTTTCCTGGAGCACAGGGTGGGAAGAGACAGGGAAACAGCAGAAAGGCGGGTCTGCCCCACACCAGACAGACAGGTAGGCTAGCAGAAGTGTCCGAGACAGGATGTACCCCTAAAACAAAGCTTTCATTGGCTTCTCAGCCAAGATGTGGCCCCACTTTGCATTCTGTTACTGTGAAAAACATCAGGACCAAAACAAACAAGAAAAGGGTTGATTTCATTTTACACTTCTAGATCACAATCAGAGCAAGAACTCGAGGCAGAAACTGATGGAGGAACTAAAGCAGAGACTATGGAGGAGTGCTGCTTACTGGCTTTTTCTCCCTGGCTTGCTTAGATAGCTTTCTATTTTTTTAATTATTTCTTTTCTTATTTGAGATTATAGCATAATTAAATCATTTCCTCTCTAGCCTTTCCTTTGTCCAAACCCTCCCATAGACACTTCCTTGCTTCTCTTCCAAAGTCATGGCTCATTGTTGTTGCATGGACATATGTATATGTGTGTATATATGCATATATATACATATATATATATATATATATATACACATTCCTAAATATATAACTAAAACCTGTATAATGTTATTTGGGTGTATTCCTCAAGGCTGACCATCTGGTAGTGGATAACCAGTTGGTGTGCTCTTCTCTGAAGAAGACTATTTCTCCGTCTCTCAGCATCAGACATGGGACCCAGAGGCCCCCGAGCAAGAACTGTTTTGAAAGCCTTCTTGAGGACTGGCTTTCATAGTACCAGAAGGTGACATGGGAGCATCAGAGGAGGGACATAGTCAATAGTCTCACCCAGCTATGATGCTTATGAGCCACAACAGTGACCAGCATGGCACAACAACTCTAAGGGTTCAGTAGCGGCATTCATACCTTGGTGATTAGCAACAGCTCTCTGATTGCAGCTCAGACCACTCAAAACAAGAGGGAAATCATGCCTGGTACTGGACACACAGCCAGCTACTGGAGACTAGTAAAGTCTTGGTTCTTGGAGGTAAGCCTGTAACTGCCACTTTAGTGAACTAGCATAACCCCTAACTCCATTCTAAATATTTGTCCTAACACCCACAGAGAAGTGGTGTCCTCACCTCTCAAGAAGGAGACATCTCCACACAATGGACAAACCATTTCAACTAGCTTTCCTACACAGTCCACGGATGGGCACCCTCCACAGGGCTCCAGCCCTCTCACATCCATTACCAACTGAGAAAATGCCTCACAGACATGCTCACAAGCCAATCTGATGGAGGCAATTTCCTAACTGAGACGCCTTCGGAAAACTCTAGGTTATGCTAACAGCTGGACTAGAAGAAATACACGCATGCATACAACACATGGCAAAGAGTCCTTTTATCTTGCCATAAAATTATATGTATTTGTATAGGAGGAAGTAACCCAGCATGGGTAGTATGTGGACAGGATAGTGGGGGGGGGGGAACATGCTGTGTCTGCACCTTGGTAAGACCCTCACCTTGGTGGGCTGGATAAGCAGCTAACATAGGAGATTAATAACTGTCGCAGATGCCTACGACCTCAACTACAGTCTGACTGTCCAACTTCAGGTGGACTCGCGTTCTTAAATTCTGGGTGCTGGTCCACAGCCTCTAAGTAAGTATAGCAATACATTAATTATGTGATGACGGATCAACAAAGGAAGGCTGCTGAGATGACAGTGGTCCAGCAGATTATAATGAAGCCAAGGAATTTTTGTCACCTAGGGACAGCAAAGTCTTTCCAATGCCTTAATACAACGTATTCCTCACATGTAGGTGGTAACGCTGATATTTACTACACTGTCAGTTTAATACATATTATAGTATGTGCAGAATGCCACACTTGTTAATACATGACTGTTACCAGCTTGTGTATTTACTATGTTTCTTATTGGAAAGTGTAACCCTACTTACAAGTTTACTAAGACATTACGTAGTATATGCTGATGGCAGTTCATAAATATGCTTACCTTTTATGAGTTCTTCAAGAGGCCAGATTGAGTAATTGACTTCTGCTGTCCAGGTCTGTGGTGCTAACACAACGAAAAACAACCACCTAACAACATAGCCCATCATCTGAGAGTGTGTCTCATCATTAAACAGATGTGGTCATAATAAACTAAGTACTGGTGTGGGAAGCAGAGGCCCAGAAGAAACACAGACTGTGTATGCCAGAGTATCTGGGAAAACAACTGCCTGGCAAGTTACCAGAGCTGTTTGTAAGACAGAAGGGAAAGGTAAACCCCTAGAGACCAATGCCATTTCATACTCAAACTCAAAAAAGCATGGGCACAAACCCTCACACTCACTAAACCAGCTAGCAAAATAGTTTAACACAGTGAGCCTGGTTGGGGCCCTTGAGCCATTCAGTAGAAGAGACATTTCTTCATCAAATGGGCTTCCTCCAGCAGCTGGTAGGAGCAGATGCAGAGACCCACACCAAACATTAGGGGGAGCTCAGGGAAGTCCTTGGGAGGGGGAAGGAAGGATTGTAGGAGTCAGAGGGGTCGAGGATGCCAGAACACAGCCCACAGGCTCACGTAAGCGGGGCTCATGGGGCCTCACAGACACTGGTGCAGCAATCACAGAGTCTGCACTAGATCCTCTGCATACAAGCTGTGGTTGTTTGGCTTGCGGTTTTTGTGGGACTCCTAATAGTGAGGGGGGTGTCTCTGACTCTTTCACTTGTTCATGAGACACTTTACCTCCTACTGGGTTGCCTTGCCCACCCTTGAGATGAGAATTTGTGCCTCGTCATAATGTATCTTGTTACGCTATGTTAGGTTGATATCACTGGGAGGCCTGCTCTTTTCTGAGGGGAGAGAGAGGAACAGTGGCTCCTGGGCAAAATGGGAAGTATTATATGAAAGAAAAATAAAGAAAAAGAGAAAGAGAGTGAGATTTTTTCAATGAATGAAGCTGTCCATTGAAGCTCTAAGTCCCTATAAATTTTGTGAGGGGAAGTCAGCATTCCTGCCTCTGACTGACATCAATATGTGTCTACCCCTCATTTCAACCTCACAACAAAAGGTCACAAGAGGCACAACAGTGTGAAGCAATGAACCATGAGGGCCACTGTCCTCAGCAAGCCACAGAGACATGGAATGAGGTGATTAATGTCATGAATAACTGAGGCGTCATTGAGAGGGTTTGTGAGGAAGGGAGCCAAACTGGCCAGAAGCATCCATATTATGTATACCAAAGGCCTGGGCAGGAAACCCCTTTGAGCTTTTCCAACGAATGGAGGGGAGACTTACCAGATGGTCCCTGTCATGATGGTGGTTGAACCAGTGGCTTACCAATTTTACTATCATGAAAAAGCAATACATTCAGTAGAAATCATACTTCAAGTTTTTAATCCAGGTCTTTTCTGGAGGGAGAAACACACAGTCTCACCCTCTCTTTTGCTGTTAAACAGTCACATAAAGCTGTAGCTCCATCAACCCTGCAATACAAGGGGGACAACCAATGCTGCGGTGTGCTGGGCTGCTTACATTTAATGTATATCGAATGATCAGATTTTCAGCTATGGCTTGACTGGGACGTAATCCTCTCATGAAACAAGAAACCTCCATATTCAACGTTTTTCTTTACCTAAAATTTACATATATTACCTTATTTTAATCCATGTGTCCATGTGTGTCCATGTGTGTCCGTGTTTGTGCCCGTGTGTGTCCGTGTGTCCGTGTGTGTGTGTGTATGTGTGTGTGTCCGTGTGTGTCCGTGTGTGTGAGTGTGTGTGTGTGTGTGTGTGTGTGTGTGCAGGCATGAATGAACAGTGACACACATGTGAGGGCAGAGAAAACCTCAGGTGTCAATCCTTGCTTTCCACCTTGTATGAGACAGGATCTCTTATTATTCACCATGGCATATGCCATGCTGGCAGGCCTGTGAGCTTCCAAGGATTCTCAGCACAGAAGCCCTGGGGTTGCAGGTGTGTGCTGTGTGTTCGCAGTTCTGCGTGGTTCTGGGGGTCCAAACAAGCCCTTACACTTGCAACACGAGAGCCGTTTCATCAGACCCTGAAGCGTGGTTTTTACCATCTCCACTATACACAGGGAAAGTTTCAGGGAAGAGAAAGGGAAACAGTCTGAACCATGAGAGCACGAAAAAGAATAAATTTCATGAGAGAATAAATGAAACGAGAACCAGAAGGGAAATGATCACATCCAGTTCAGCAATCTAGCTAGCATCTATTTCACATGAGACAAGGGGAAAGAACAAACAATCTAGAAACTAGAAAGCAGCAAAAATCAGAGAAATCAGAAGACCCTTCTCAGTACACTACACTTAAATAGCCTTAATTCTAACTGAAGATGCAGATTAATGGATAAAACCTGTATTTGCCCCCAGAACCCAGGTAAAGGTGAAAGGAAAGAACACCAGAGGAAGTTTTCCTCTGACCTCATGCATTTGTACACACACACATACACACACAAACCATGCATACACACACAATAAAACTAGAAAATATATATTAGCTTATTGGATAAAACACAAACCTCAAATATTTGTTGTGTGTAAGAAACACATCTCACTGGTAAAGACACATACAAAGTGAGGGTCAAAGACTACAGGTCAGTAAGCCAAGCAAACGGAAGCTAAAATAAAAGAGGAACGGCTATGCTTTATATATGATAAAGTATACTTCAAACCAAAATTACCCACAGGAGATAAAGAAGGCTACTAATTACCACAGTTAAAAAATCTACTAAAATAATAAAATTATAAGTTCATTATATGCACCAATTGCTGAAGCATTCAATTTCATGAAAAGAACAGCATTGGAAATAAAAACAGAGGCACAAATACCTTAGTAGTGGATGAGTTCAATACTATGTGCTTATCAAGTAGATAGACTATCCAGTCAATAAATCAAAGAATCTTCAGAGTTAAAATTCACCGTACATCAAGTGAATTTGACAGAATATTCCACCAACATCTATGAACTCATGACCTTCCCAGCAACCAATGGAACCTCCTCTCAGAGTTCTCTAAAGTTTAAGCCACAAAGCAAGTCTTTTGTGGAGGAAGAGTTTATTTTACCTTAGAGTTTACAGTAGTTGATGAAGTAAAGACAGGGCAGGAACCTGCGGTAGGAGCTGACGCAGAAGCCATGGAAGAACACTGCTCACTGCCTTGCAACCATGCCATGCTCAGCTTCCTTTCTTACGCAGCCCGGGACCACTTGCCCAGGGGCGGCACCACTACTAGTGAGCTGGTCTTCCCATGGCAATCCTTAATCGAGAAAATACCCTACAGGCAAAGTGATGGAGGTGCTAATCAATTGAGACTCCTCCTCCCAGATAGCTTTGATTTCATTGAGTTGACATAAAATTCACCAGGACAAAAGAGACCTTTTTTTCACTTTTAGCATTAAAGGGCTCCTCTTAGCAAAACATATTCTTATCAGAAGCCAGGCAGTCTACAGGCAGACGTGATGTTTTTAAATGGCAGCAGCAGTTGCTAGTGTAAAACTCGGCAGAGATTAAAAATGCAAACACGTTCACATGTGTACACATACCCTAGAAAGACTACCCGAAGCCTGGAGAAAGTTGTGTGACAGCCGTGTGGCTTTGCATCTTTTCACCAAATGCTGCAGCTGCCACCATGTCACATTCGCCTCGTGTTCCCTCTATTGCGGCCAGTCCTTCTCTCAATCGCTTGAGGTGCTGCCACTCCTAAATACTCGTATCCTCCCCTAAAAATAAGGCCACTCTCCTGAATACTCACACCTGCACTATCCAAAGAAAATACCAGCATCAGGACGCCGTGAAAGTTTGCCAGCTGCCCCCCCATCCCCCACCACACACACACACAAGGTCTCTGGCTCCTTTCCGATCCAGAATCTAACGGCCACAGTATTTAATTGCTATCTCTTCTGTCTCCTTCAGCTTGGAACAGTTCTTGGTCTTTGTTATCTGCCACAGTTTTAAACAGTGAAGGCTTTCATTTTGTAGCATGAGTCCACTCTGTGTTTCCTCATGTTAGGCTCAGGCCATGCTTTCTTGATAGACATTGCAAAAGAAGTATCAACACGAACCTGTCCTGCCATATCTGACATCAGCCTTAATATCTGGTTAAGTTTGTATCAGCCCCTCCATCCACTGTCAGCTCGTTCCCTTTGTAGTTAGTGCAAAGCAAGTCCTGACAAATGCAGCCTAGATGAATAGCAGCTTCTGGCACCTAATCAGACCACAGTGGAATAAAGATAGGAATTATAGAAACTACGCAAATGTATGGGGATTGAAGGGTGCCCTCTGAATGATCAGTGATCATTAAAGAAATCCAGGGACACTATTTAAAATGATCTAGAATCAAATAAATAAAAGCACGACTGTCTTTGTTAGGGTTTCTATTGCTGTGTTGAAACACCGTGACCAAAAGGCAAGGCGGGGAGGAAATGGTTATTTGGAAGAAGTCAGGGCAGGAACTCAAGAGGGGCTGGAACCTGGAGGCAAAATCTGATGCAGAAGCCTGGCGGGAGCTGTGAACCCCCCAGATCCTGAATTTCTGGTAAACAACTTGTAATGCTTGCAGCTGCTCTGAGCACGAGACCCTCAGAAATTCCTGATGGCAGGGGAATGGTTTCTGGTGGGTTTGGCTGGAGCGCGGCTATCAGTTAAGGATCCCTATATAAGCTGTGCCTGGACACAATAAAGGGGCATTCTGTCATCAAGGATGACCCGTGTCTCTGACTGTGTGTTTAAATCTCCAGCCCCTTGCCCGATTCAAGAACTATATGGTAACGCATAGAGCGCAGACAGGCGTGGTGCGCTACAGAAGCCATGGAGAGGAGCTGCTTACTGGCTTGCTTTCCCTGACTTGCTCAGCCTACCTTCTTAGAGAACCCAGGACCAGTAGCCCAGGGATGGCAACTCCCACCATGGTCTGGGCCTCCCCCATTGATCACTAATTAAGAAAATGGATCCCGTGGAGGTATTTCATCACTGAGTCTCCTTCCTCTCTGATGACCCTAGCTTGTGTCAAGCTGAGACACAAAACCAGCCAATACAACTGACCCCTTGTCAACCTGACACACAAGCACATCACTATTAAGCAACAACCCTTCCAAAGACCTCACATTAAAATCATAACTTTGAAAGCCTCACCGTCTTTACAAATTCAAGCACATTAAAATTTCAGTCTCTTTAAAATATCCAATCTCTTTTAAAAGCTCAAGTCTTTCATCTGTGGGCTCCTCTAAAATTCAAAAATTTAAGTGTCTTCTTCAAGAGAGAAGAACAGGGGCATCATCACAATCTGAACTAAGCGAAACCAAACTCCAACAGCATAAATAGCTCAATGTCAATCATCTGGGATTCACTCACAGTTTTCTGGACTCCTCCAAATGATTTGGGTCACTTTTCCGGCTCTGCCCTCTGCAGGACACACAACTTGTCTTCTAGGCTCCAGCTGGCTCCACTCCACACTGCTACCATTGGTGGTGGCCTTGCCATGGTACCGGCATCTCCAAAATGCTGGCGTCCCTTGCTGCGACTGATACACGCTTTCACCAGTAGGTCTCCCACAGGCTCTCTTTATGGTGCCAAGCCTCAACTTCTCTGCATGACCCCTTCAATCCTGGGCTTTCAAATGCCACTGAGGCTGCATCTTCACCAATGGTCTCTCCTGGCCTCTCTCAGTGCCAAGTCTCAGCTGTGCTCCATGACCCCTTCGTGCCTTCAAAACCAGTACCACCTGGGTGGCTCTTACACCTTGCCAAGTCCTGCTGCCAGCATGAAGCACTACTGTGGCTGCCTCTGGAACACAGCTTCTCTGGGCTCTCAGAAAACACACCCCAGATTTCACCTCAGTGCGGCTGGTCTCTGCTTCATTGCCGCTAATCTCTCAGCTCCGGCTGACCAGTGTCAAGTGTCCCAGTAACTTAAAGGCTTCACTTCAGCAGTTCTGGTATCTTGTTCAGCACAGCTGATTCTTCCGCCCCAGCTGACCAGAACCACAGGATCTTAATTCAAAATAACAAATGGCTCTGAAGCTTCATGAGCCAGGCCCCCGTCCTCTGCACCGCTCTCAACAGTCTTGTATTCCAAGCTCTCTCAGAGCATCCCACAGAGCTCTTAACGCCAGCCCAAAGTTCCACAATCCTTCCATAGTCCTCCCCAAACCACCGTCAGGTCTGTCTCAGAGATGTCCCATGATGCTGGTATCAATCTCTGTCTTAGGGTTTCTATGGCTGTGACAAAACACCATGACCAAAAAACAAGTTGAGGAAGACAAGGTTGATTTGGCTTACACTTCCACATCATAGCCCAGCACTGGGGGAATTCAAAAGAGGAACTCACACAGGGCTGGAGCCTGGAGGCAGGAGCTGGTGCAGAGGCCATGGAAAGGTGCTGCTTACTGGCTTGCTTCACTTGGCTTGCTCAGCCTGCTTTCTTACAGAACCCAGGACCAGCAGCCCAGGGAGGGCACCACCCACCAAGAGCTGGGCCCTCCCCCACTGATCACTACCTGAGAAAATGCCTTAGAGCTGGATCTCATGGAGGCGTGTCCTCAGCTGAGGCTCCTTCTTCTCTGATGACCCTGGCTTGTGACAAGTGGACACACAAAACCAGCCAGTCCACACAACTTGACTGCAAAGGCAGTTCTCAGAGGAAAGGTTACGACTATAAGCTAGAAACATTCAAAACTCAGAGATTTCAAATGAATAACTTAATGATGCAGCTCAAAGTCTTAGAAAAATGTAAAGAGGCTAAATGAAAATCAATAGAAAGAAATAAGGATCCCATCAGAGATTAGTGAAATAAAGACTAAAAGAACAGAATAATCAATGAAACAAATAGTTGGCTCTTTCAAAATGAAAAGCTCTTAGCCAAATTTATCACACAACAAAGAGAGCAGCCGTAAATTAATAAAGCTGGAGTTGAAAAGGAGACATTACAACAGATATCAATGAACTACAGAGACACATTGAGAGAAACACTTTGAAACCTATACTGTGAAAATCTGAAAATCCCAGAGGAAACAGAAGAGTTCATGATATCCAGACATACTGACGGCAGCGGTTCCTGGGGACAGGGGGTCTACTTCTGTCCACCCTAGACAGAGGCCAGTGAGGGCCAGGGAAAGATTCTGCCCGTGTCTATCTTAGCCAACCATGGAGTCTTCACTGGGGTTATTTAAAGGTGCATGGAGGGGAAATCAGTTAAGTGAGCACAGGGAACTCATAAGCAGCTGCACCACCGAAGAAGTCTCCCACCAGGCCACTGTCAAACACTCAGATTCTTAAAGAGGATAGGGCGTCCTACGTCCTGAGTGCCCATTCGTCCTGTAAAAGTCTCCCTCCCCATTCCATACAGAAACATCAGTGCTCCCCAGCATGTGAGGGCTGCACACAAGCGCTTGCAGCTTCTGCTTTTAAGATGGAAATGGCATTTCCTGCTCCAAGACGGAATCCCTTCCCTCCCTCCAGTTCCTACATTCTTTCCTCTGCCTTTTTACAATGTGCTCTAAGCCCCCAGATGGAGTGTTATAGATGCCCGATTATTTTCTTTCACTTAGGGGTGATTTCTGGGCTGGCAGTCCACAGCAATAGTCACTGACTTTCGACACTGTGACCGGTGATGTGTGTCACCAGAGAAACCATCGCCCACTGTGAAAGACGCTTTCCCTGATCAAGGCTGATATAGCAGTAATAATTTATGAGAGTAAATGTAAATATTTAGAAAGCATTTTAATGGGCATATCATATGCATTTAGACAAGCAAAAGTGTCACCAGAGACACTAATCTCCCTAGTCACAGGTGGTTTGGGTTTATTTTGCTTATTTGTTTAAATTGTGGTCTTCAGGACTGAACCCAGGTTCTCTCCTGTGCAGTGGGTGCTGAGTACAATTGGAGTATAACTGACTGTACCCATGGGAACCCCGCTACTACTACATCAGTAGGGGCCGTTCACGTTGATAGTGGCGTGGCATGTCCACGGCTTACTAGGATGGCTGGCGACAATTCTTTCCCCATCACCCACAACAGGAGCAATGCCTCTGCTTCTACAGCATCCTACTCCACACAAAAAAGGAAAGACTGCTGGATTAGCCAGGGCTCTAGGAAGAGAACTGACAGGTGAATATATACATAAAGAGATTCGTTAACGTGTCTCACAGGCTGTGGTCCAACAGGAAGGCCGAGAATCCAGTAATAGTTCAGTCCATGAGACTGGATGTCTCAGCAGTCCCGGCCTGGTGCTGGACTCCCAGGGGATCCCTAGAGAGCTGCAGGTCTTCAGTCTACACTGGATCCTGAAGAAGTACGTCCTAACATCAGTGGAGGAAGGACTGCCTCAGCAGCAGGATGATGAGCTCATCAGCAAGAGTGAAGGCAAGCAGGCAAAGAGCGAAAGCTGCCTTCTCCAGTGTTCTTGCGTGTGTGCTGCCACCAGAAGGTGCGGCAAAGATTAAGGGGACTCTTCCGACTTCGAACGATTTGGTGAAGAAAATCCTTCACAGGTACCCTAGTCGTCTGCGTTTTAGTTGATTCCAGATGTAGACAAGCTGACAGCCAAGATTAGCCATCACAGACCTAGGTCACATCGATAACGCCCCACAGACGCTCCACCCTCAAATGCATTAACTTCAATCACATATCACCTAAGCAGAGGTAATGCAATTGCTCCTTCCAAACTCACCTTTGGGTCTGTCACGCCCTGCTTACGTGTGACTTTTCCTGAAGAGTTTATTTCTATTTATTATTAGATAGAAATGACCAGGATAGAACAAAGAAATTATTTCATCTCTCTGGCTTGGTGAACCAATGGGTGTAATTGGAATTACCTAAAGAACCAAATGCATTCTACAAAGCCAGTATTACCTGGATACCAAAGCCAGATAAAGATACAACAAAAAGAGAAAACTCTAATTTCTAAGTACTTGCTCATCAAGTTCACCAACATGCTCATAAATCATATATTACAACCAAGTGGCTTTCATTCTGAGTATTCAAGAATGACTCAATAGGTGCAAATTAATAAATATGCCACATAGGTTGACGCAAAGACAGAAATCACATGACCAGTTTAATATGAACTAAAAAGATCTTTGACAAAAATTCAGCATCCTATTTATAATGATAAAGGCCCTAAAGAAGCTAAGAATAAAAATAAAATACCCTAATAGAAGGGTTTCCATAACAGACCTCTCTCTGGTCAACATAATACCAAGCAGAACAGGACTGAGAAAGCATTTTCTCTAAAATTATAAGTAGCACAGTTGTACCTGCTCCCTCCACTGACTTTCTATAGTGTACTTGAAGAGCAATTAAGGGAAAGGAATAAAAGGAACATAAATAGAAAAGGAAAAATCCGAATCTATCCTTATTTTTTTATATGATTCTATACTATGCTGGTTAATATTAACTGAAATCTCGACACAACCGAGGAGAACTTGGCTGAGAGTGAAATAAGTCTTCCCCAGGAAGGGCACACCTTTTAGATAGCCAATACCATTGCTCAGCTCTGAAGGCACACACATACAAGTGACATCACACAGACTGAGCAGATTGTATTTATATATTTAGCAATACATATGTACCAAGAATTAAATAAAAGGGGACCATGAATTTGAAAGCAGTCAAGGGGGAGCATATTGCTATATGGATTTGAAAGCAGTCAAGGGGGAGCATATTGCTATATGGATTTGAAAGCAGTCAAGGGGGAGCATATTGCTATATGGATTTGAAAGCAGTCAAGGGGGAGCATATTGCTATATGGATTTGGAGATAGGAAAGGGAATGGAAAAGTGATGTCATTAAATTATAATCTAAAAAATCTTGGAAAGTAAAAAGGGAGTGGGAATGAGGACTTACCTGTATCAGGCAGCCTGTGGGCACATCTGTTGGGAAGTGCCTTGTTTGTTAACTGATGTATGAAGGTTCAGCCCACTGTGGAGCGTGCTTTCCACGCCCCACCCTTAATAAGGACCTATTGGCAGCATCTGATAGTTGCTCAGGAAGAGAGGCTGTTTAGATTTGAGAACACTCCCACTAGTGGACTGCCCATGCACCACATGTGTGACCCCACGCTCTCTATTGAACTCACTGGGCTCTCAAGAAAAAAATGGGAGACACGAAGTTGGGAAGGAAATATGTTAAGGGACCTGGAGGGAGCTGGAGGAGGTAAATGCGGTGAATGCAGCCATACTTTACTGTGTGAGTAACTAACCCGGCAGAGGAAGGTATTTTAAAGACGTGTGTGTGTGTCTGTGTGTGTGTGTGTGTGTGTGTGTCTCGATCTGATTATCGGACTATTAAAGCAATAAGTGGACCTAAACAAATGGGATTTCCACAGGAAGCTCCTGCTGGCAGAAGGGGAGGCCCCAGCTAGAGGAGGAACTTGTCTCCTGGAGATGCCCTGCTCCAAGAACTTGTCAGAGCGCCTTACAGGATGAGGTTGAAGTCCAGACTAGGATGGGTCAGTGGTGACAAGGACTGCCCCTCAACTGGGACCGCTCAGGTGTACATATCCTTGGCCCTCTAGTTAAATTTTGATCTCAGCTCAGGACTAGGAAGACAGACATAAGGGGGTTGCTGAATCCTTTTGTCCATCTTCCCAAAGTGCCCACACTGAATAGCTCTCTTTCTCCTGCTTCCCACTTACAATGTGGCTCTTTTTATTGTCTCATTGAAGACAGGTGGCTGAACCTGACATGGGGCACAGGTTGTGCCCCAAAGTTTGGTAAAATATGCTTAAATAAAATTCTCAAGAAAAAAGAAAAATTATTTTTTTAAAAAAGAGACTCTAGCTATCCCAAAGGATATAAATTCTACAAACCATAACAATACCCCACATGGTGAGAAATACCCAAGGGTACAATAGTGGCACTCATAGTTGAGGCTAGCCAACAGCCATCTCATTGGATGTATGACCCACTCAGTAGGAGACAGCGCATGCCAGGTACTGCAAACCCAGTGTATTACCCATGGCTGCAGAGGTCATGGACCCGAGATGGGAAAGGACAGCTGCCACTTTCCTAGGGCACTAGATTATCTACCGGCAACTTAAATAGGGTTCCTTAAACTTACAGATCCCCCCTTACCAAAGAGACTTCTTTCTGTAGCAGACAGAGACCATCACGGGAAGCCACAACAGGTCAAAATGCGGAAAACAACTGACTGTGGGGTGAGCAGCCCCAGGTAATAACACAGTCACTACACCTAGAGGTTATACATCCACAACACAGTCACTACACCTAGAGGCTCGGAGAACTGAAGCAAAGGGAGCCAGAAGATCGCAAGACCCAGGGGACCAGGACATCTGCTGAGAGATGTCTTCTGTCCATCACAGGAGAGCAGCACCCAGGAAATCAGCAACAGAGTTGTCGAAGCAGTCCCTGGAATACAGCAACAGCAATTGCCCCTGGTGCGGCGGTTCTCAACCCAGGGGCTGCATATCAGACAGCCTGCATATCAGAAAGCATGCATATCTGAGACTTACATTATGATTCATAGCAGTACCAAAATTACATTTATAAAGTAGCAGCAAAGTAACCACAATATGAGGAACTGTATTAAGGGTCGAAGCATTAGGGAGGTTGAAACCACTGCTCTAGATGAAGAGTTACTGCAATTAATGTTGCTGAGAGAGAGAGGATCCGTCTTCTCCAGGGACAAACCCCAAATAGGTTATTCAACCCCCAGAGGCCAGCCCTAAACACAAGGCAGCAACACTAAATAAATGCAATAGGTTGTGGTTATAAATGTATGTGTGCCTAAAAATAATTTGAAAATAAGAGACATTGAATTTATGGAGTGGGGAGCATAAAAGGAAATTTTAAAAATAAAAAAAAATAGGCTCTATGGTGGAGTTTATGAACATCTTGGGGTATTGGAGCGCCCTCTGATGGCAGCATAGGGAATAGACTGTATAAAAGGGAAGCCACGGGAAGTGCTTCCCATTCCCCGGACACTGCAACTGGGTCCTTGCTCAAAGTACTAAGAGGACCTGGAGAGCAGTTGAGAGTTCTAAGAGCCTTCATAGCCAGCAAGAGTGTAGCTCTTGGGGGTTAAGATAATGGCCATCCTCAAAAAACAAGAGCCCGGTAAGCTGGGAGAACGCACTGCCTACAGCGCCTCCCCCTGCTGCACCTGTGCTGATTCAAGCACTTTCCCCAGCCTCCGCCCTGCAGGAGGAGCAGGGCTCCCGTGCCAGCCCTTCCACTCTTGGAGCGGTCTCCAGGCTGAGGTGACTGGTCTACCCTAACACCAGCAGCGAGGCAGGTGTCTCAGAGCAGATAAAATCATCTGCATCCAGGCTCCAATTATTCACTGGGCATGGCAAACATACACATCCTACCTGTGGCACATACAGAATGCATGTACACACCCTCACGGACATGTATCCTACCTGTAACACACTTCACATGTATGGTTATACATATGCACATTTACAAACATATCCTTCTCTCTTCTGGTAGTCAAATACTACAACATTCCTTTCCAGACTATGTTTTGTAACATGTTTTTTTGAATCCAAAGCAGAGACTACATACTTAAGGCATCATGGGAGAGAAAAGAGGGAGGGCTCCTGGAGGCTGTGGCCTGTGCCCTCTGTATCCCAGGGAAAGCCTAGGGCAGCAAATGATACGATCAATTCCAGGAGTATTGGTGTCGTTAGCTGTTGCGGAATATTATTTTAAGATGTGTTACATTCGTTCATGCTGTGGAACATTTGTTTAATGATGCAAAGATGTCTTGCATTCTTTTATGTTGCATTTGTTTAACTCTGGGAAACTGTGTTACTTTGCCTATCTAAAACACTTGATTGGTCTAAAAAAGAGCTGAAGGGCAAGGCAGGAGAAAAGACAGGCAGGGCTGTCAGGTGGAGAGAATAAATAGGAGGAGAAACCTGGGGGTAGGAGGATCAGGGAGCAAGAAAAAGCAAAAGAGAGGAGGACATGGGGGCCAGCCACCCAGCTACACAGCAAGCCATGGAGAAAGAAGCAAAGAAAGGTATATAGAAAAGAGAAAGATAAAAGCCCAGAGGCAAAAGGTAGACAGGATAATTTAAGTTAAGAAAAGCTGGCAAGAAACAAGCCAAGCTAAGGCCAGGCATTCTTAAGTAAGAATAAACCTCCATTTGGGAGCTGGGCGGCAGGCCCCCAAAACAGTAGAGTTAAAACAGCTACAACTAGCAGACCAAGCTCTCACCACAGTCACATCTTGGGGTACCCTCCCCCTCATCTTAGTGACCTCAAGTACCCAACACAGTGAACTGAAGTCCCAGAACAGAATGGCAGCCTTAGGGCGTGGGACTAAGATGCCTCAGTACGTGCAGAGGAGCAATTCAGAGGCCCATCTGGAAGCAAGGGCTGTAGGTTTCCTGTCTTCAGTCTTCCAACCTGGCATCAGAGTTCTCTTTACCTGGAGGCGGGGGTAGAGAGAGACTTAAACTGAACCTGTTCTCAAATCCCTAAGCAACAAGCCCAGCTTCTGTCTCCTTCAGTGTTCTCATACTTGGGAGATTTTTTTAAAAATTTAAACCCCAGCCAGATTCTGATCTTACTCAACTCTCCAGGAATTCCTATGTGCTTGGGTAGCTGTTCCTACGATGGTATTATGTTTATGCCTCCCAGCTGTATGTATGGAGTTTCTGCTTTGGACGCAGAAGACCACACTAGGAAACAACGCAAACCAGGGCTATTAGGAAGAGAGTTTGGATATGTGAGTGCCAACTGCTGCAACCTCTTATGGCCCCCCACAAAAAGCCTGCTGCACCCCCAGAAGATAAGAGAAACCTGACATTTGCATCAGACTGTCTAACAAAAACCTGAGCAGCAGGCATGAGAAACATCCTTTTGAGTTGTTGATCAGGAGAGTCCAAGAAAATCCTAACAAATATAGGCCATTGTTGTTGGCCTTGCTTACTTCCCTGAAGATGAAGCAACTCCCTGTTGCTAAGCACAAGCTCGGACACTAGACTTTGAGGGTTTGTGCTGGATCTGAGCCGAAAGCCTCCTCCCTGAGGCCACACTTCATGCTGCCAGGGGTTGCTGTGCCAGCTGCCAAGAAAGGAAGTAATCATTTGTGCTTCCCTTTCGCTTTCTCTGTAAGTTATAACCAAGGTGTGTGGTGCTCCACACAATAAGACTTTATTATCACCTAGTTCTGGTGAGCAGTCACAAGGCATGTCAGTAGCCTATTATTCTGGAGTCCTCTGGGACCTTCCTGACCTGTTATGAGTTCTTATTCATTAGAGGGTACCCAATACCCAGCACTGAGATATTTTGTTTGCTAAACAGTAGCTTCTGGAAGCAGAATTATTCAACCACATAGGCTAGCTCCCTTCTATTTTTTAAAATGGTATTTCTAATTGGTTTATAAAAGTAGTGGATTTCCATGTATTTTTCTTGTTCATGGATCCTTCATTTTGGTTAAGCCTCCCTCCCTGCCCTGTCATCTCTCCTATTCCCCTATCTCATCCTTGTTTGGACCTTTCTGCCCACACCGTTCCCTCTCTATACTGTGTATCACTAATGTACTACTAGTTCCCTTCCCTTAACACATGCTCCCCAGCGGCCCCTTCCCAGTTTCCTATACAACTAAAGAATCAAAGCTAAGATGCACATGAGAAAAACAAGAGACATTTATCTTTCTTGGTTTGGGTGGCCAAAGTCAGTACAGTTTTTCCAGTGCTTGGTCACCAGGGAGTGGAACTGTTTGAAAGGATTAGAAAGATTAGGAAGTGTGGCCTTCTGGGAGGAAGTGTGTCACTAAGGTGAGCTTTGAGTTTCAAAAGCCCACGCCAAGCCAGATCTCTTTCTCTGGTCAGGATGTAACTCTGAGCTACTGCTCCAGCACCTGCCTGCACGCTACCGTGCTTCACACCATGATGATAATGGACCCAACTTCTGAAACTGTAATCAAGCTGCCAATTAAACACTTTGTTTTATGAATTGCTTTGGTCGTGGTGACTCTTCGCAGCAGTAGAACGGGGACTACGATACCTGCAAATTTCATAATTTCATCTTTCTTCACATTTGAATAAACTTCCTTTGTAGCTGTCCTACATTTTCATTATACACTCATCTGTTGATGGATTTTAGGCTGAGTCTATTTCCTGACTACTGTGAACAGAGCAGCATGGATGAGCAAGTATCTCACTAGTAGGATACAGAGTCCGTTGGTTACATGCCAAGGATGATATCCCTGGGGCATATGATAGTTCTATTTCTAGCTTTCACACTGACTTTCATAAATGACCCTATTTCCCCGTAACATGGCCAAATGTTATCATTACAATTTACAGGGTGGGGTGTGGTGAGAAAGGGTCTTTGTAGTCCTGTCTGTCCTGGAACTTACTATGTAGACCAGGCTGACCTCGAATGCACAGGTCTTCCTGCCTTTGCCTCCCAAGAGTTGGGATTAAAGGCATGAACCATCACACCTAGCCTGTACTGTTTTTGTTTTGTTTTCGAGATTGAGTTTCTGTGTAGTAGCCTTAGTTGTCCTAGAACTCACTCTGTATAGAAGGCTGGCCTTGGACTCGGCCTTCACATACTGGAATTAAAGGCATGTGCCACCATCACCCAGTTTACTTATATTTTTTGAGAATAGCCATTCTGAACGGGATGAGTTGGAATTGCAAAGTAGTTTAAATTTGCATTTATCTAATGGCTAAGGATGTTGAACACTTTTTAAAGTGTTTATTAGCATTAATATTTCTCTGGGCACTCTAATCAGTTCCAGATTCCATTTCTGATGGAGTTGTTGTAATGTTTGATGTTTAGGTGTTTTGAGTTTTTTGTATATTCTAGCTATTAATCTTCTGTCCATTCTGTCGGTGGCCTTTTCACTAGAAAGACCATTCCCTTTGCTGCACAGCAGCTTTTTAACTTCATGAAGCCCTACTTGTCAATTGTTCGCTGTGTTCCCTGCTTAGAAAGATCTTACCTATGTCTATCCTGTATCCAACTCCGTTTTCTTCCAGAGAAAAGTTTCAGAGTTGCAGGTTTTATGCTGTGGTCCTTGAGCAATTTTGAGTTGATATGTGTGCAGTTGGAAAGATCGAATTTCCCTCTTCTCCCTACATGTTTCCAGTACCATTTGCTCAACAGGCTGCCTCTTATCCTGTGTGCACTTTTGGCTTCCTTCAGAAATCAAGCAGCTGTTCGAGATGGGTTTTCTGGGTCCTTTATTCCGCCCCACGGATCTGTGTGTCTGTTTCGTGCCGGCACCGTGCTGTTTTATACTATGATTATGTCAGGTGTGGTAATACCTCCGGCACTATTCTCATGGCTCAAAATTGCATTTGCTATGATCCTGTTTCCATACACATATTTGGGCCTTGTCTTCTAAGTCTGTGAAAGGATAGCAATGAATCGCTAAGCTGCAATGTTGATGAGGATAGCAATGAATCGCTAAGCTGCTTGAGGTAGCATGACCACTTTGGCAATCTTAAATTTGCCCCCCCACCACCACGGATCCCGGCTTTCCATCCTCTGGTGTTTTCTCTCTTTGGAGTTTTAAAGAGTTCACTCTACAAGCGTTTCACTTCCTAGTTAGGTTTATTTCAGGGCATTTTATATATTTCAGGCTTTTGTGAATGAGATTATTTCCCTGGCTTCTTTCCCAATGTATTTGTCATGTACATAGGAGGTCTATAGAATTTTGTGTGTGTTGTAGAATATTTAACTATGTAAAGATGTGTTACATTGTTTAGGCTGCAGAATATTACTTTAACTATGTAAATATGTGTTACATTTGTTTCATCTTGCCTGCCTAAGGCACCTGATTGGTCTAGTAAAAAACTGAATGGCCAATAGCTAGGCAGGAGAGGGATAGGAGGGGCTGGAGAGCAGAGAGAATAAGTAGGAGGAGAAATCTAGGCTGGAGAGAAAGAGAGAATGAGGGAGAAAGAGGACATACCCAGTGCCAGAAGCCAGGCAGCCACCAGGCAGACAGACAGAGAAGGCAGTAAAAGTAAGATATACAGAAAGGTAAAAAGCCCTGAGGCAAAACATAGATAAAGGAAAACAGGTTAAATTATAAGAGCTAGTGGAAAAAGCATAAGATAAGGCCAAACATTTGTAACTAACAAGAAGTCTCCATGTCATGATTTGGGAGCTACTTCATGGCCTAAAAGAAAAAGCCTTGTACATGTGTGCTAATTCTGTATCCTGTCATGTTGTTGAAAATGTTTGTCAGCTATATGAGTTTTCTGGTGGAACTTTTAGGGCCTTTAATGTTCAGGATCAAATCAAGAGCAAATAAGGACACTCTGACTCCTTTCCTTTCCTTTGTATTCCCTTATCTCTTTCTTTTGTCTGCTCCAGCTAAGATTTCAAGCACAAATGAACAGTAGTGAGAGAAAAATGGACATGCTAGTCTTGTTCTACTTTAGTGGAAATGTGTTGCAGGAACCTTTCTGGAATAAGTACTCCAACACCAATGAGAGGAGATGTCACTGGTGGGCCATAGCTAGGATGCTCCCGACAGGCTTTGTTGCTTGGGTTTAATTTGTATTCTCATTTTATACCACAAGGTGTGGCAGGCAAGCAAGCAGCTTTTACAGAAGCGTGTGTGGCAGTCAGCAGTTGTTAAGGGCAACGGCCCACTGTTTCTGCTCTTTTTCCAGGTCATTGTGTTCTATGTAGCCAGTGAAGCCATGCTTGGGAAATAGGCAGTACAAGCAGTGCTTTAAGTAAACCACTAAATAAATTAGTATCTAATAATTGTTTTTTAACCTTATTCTAATTCAAATGTTTCAAGTTTTTCTCTGTCTATCATGATGAGGGCTGTGGGGTTTTTGGACGCAGCCTTTACAATGCAGAGATGTCTCCTGGATCCTAGATTCTCCAGGGCTTTATCATGAGTGGATCTCAAAGGCCTTTTCCACACTGAATGATATGATCATGCTGAATCTATCTTTGAGTTTATCACACTTATTGATTTACATACACTGAACCATCTCCGCATCTCTGGGATAGAACCTGCTTGATTGCTGATGAGCTTTTTGACAGTTTTTTTTAAAAAGGTTTTGTTTTTTTAAAAAGTCATACATGAGGACTGTATTAGCATCATTTCCTCCCCTCATCCTTCCCCTACAACTCCTGTGCACTCCCCACCCCCAAGCTCATGAATTCTTTATTATTATTGTTAAGGGACAGTTGACTCCAATACCTTTTTAGTTAAACAATGTTAGATTTTGATCATGTTCCTAGATAGAGGTCAACTTTTTTTTTACTAGTTCCTCTTCAATAATCTTGTAAATTACACATCTTCAATTGTTTCCATTATTCTGAGAATTGACTGACCATATATTTCATGGTATATTAACTGTCTGACCATAAATCCATACATGTACTTCCTGTGATCATAAAAATAATTGCAAAATTCCACTTTTAATCATTTGCTCACTTGGTACAGAGGACTCTTCCTTTAACCTGGGCCGTTTTCATTCTCCTGCTATGGGAAACTGAAAATATGGCTCGGCTATTATTAAATTTTTACTTTGAAACATCTCAGTGTTAATTCCTGTTTTCGACACCATTAACAATTATTAGATATATACATGTGTTTAGGGCTGCTGGGTAACCTATTAGAGAAGGCTTGTCTCTGGAGAACATCTAATCTCCCTCTCTCGGTGACACTGAGTGCCTAAAGCTCTTCACCCAGGGGTGCAGCCTTATTACCCCCCCCACCTACCTTAGCATATTGGCTTTCTGTCTTAGTTACTGCTCTGTTGCTGTGAAGAGACACAATGACAACAACTCTCGTGAAGGTAAACATTTAATTGGAGGATTGCTTACAGTTTAGAGACTTGGTCCATTGTCATCATGGTGGGGAGCATGGCGGCATGCATGGCATAGAAATCATGCCTGGTCCTGGAAGCTTAGCTAACTACTCAGTCCTAGTGAGGTCATGGTTACTGGAGAAGAGTCTACAACCTCTAACTTACTAAAGTAGCACAATCCTAAACAACAACGCATTAACATCTGCCCTTATCCCACAGGTAAGCAAAGTCCTCACCCTCATCAAGGAAACTTCTCTTTGCAACAAATGGAGACTACAGAAAACCACAACAAATCAAAATGCACAGCTGTGGAGTCCCAGTCCCAGTAGATACTATTATAAAACACTCTTGCATCTGAAGCTCTGGGAACACTGTGACAGCCAGGGAAACAGGGAGCTTGCTGGGAGACTGTCTCCTAGAAACATCAGAAGTGACACCCACAATGTCTCACCAATATGACTGCCCAAATGTGAGCTGAACAAGGAGGACACCAATGGACATGCCAAAGTAGATTGGGAAAAGCCCAGGTCCCAACCTTACACAAAGAACTAACTATAGGCAACTGAGGGGAACTGGGAGTAGGAGAGGTGGTTTTCCCCAGGAAGAGCACATCAACTGGTTGTGTACCACCAAGCAGCTCTGAAAACACATATAAGCAACATCATGTGGACTGAACAGATAATATTCATGAATATGTATTATACACATATACATATGCTGATGCAATAACAATTAGTAAAGAGAACTCACAAGCCAGGTGGTGGTGGTGTACCTTTCATCCCAGCACTTGGGAGGCAAAGGCAGGCAGATCTCTGTGAGTTCGAGACCAGCCTGGTCTACAAGAGCTAGCTCCAGGACAGACTCTAAAGCTGCAGAGAAACCCTGTCTTGCAAAACCGACAGAGAGGGGAGGGGGTGATGAATTTGGAGGCAGAAATAGGGAGGGCTGGCCAGGAGGAAAGGGAAGGGAAAATGTAATTATAATTATATTAATCTCAAAACAAAAATAAACAAAAAGAGCCCCCCCCACTCCTAGCTCAGATGCTAATTGAAGGTTGATGGTTTCTGAGGGAGGGAGGGTCAGTTTTCTGTAAGATTGTGGCTCCTGGTAGGCTGTCCATGCTCAAGTGGATGGCCCCACCCTTGTCAGCATATAAGTATATTAGCATCACAAATTAGAATTTATAGGGAGGAGTTAGGGTAACTATGATAAAATACACTGGATGCATTGCATGAAATTCTCAAATTAATTTAAAAATGCAACAAAAATATACTGGAGAAATAGAACTTGTGAATAGAAGTTACAAGGAGAACTGGGGTGGATAAAGGACACTGACCAGGTACCCCAACATAACAGAGAGTCTTTGAGAGGGAAGGAAGAGAGCAAGTCAGATTCATACCATGGCATAACCTGCTTAGCTGACTTTCAGGATATAGGGAAAGAAGGAAAGTCAAGGAATGCAGGAGCCACCTCTGGAGGTTGGAAAGGCAAGATGTTGTAGGAGCCTTCTTTTTCATTCCCGGCTGCCCAGACTCGAAATAACCACATAGAAACTATATTATTTGTAATATTGTTTGGCCAATAGCTTAAGCATATTTTTAGATAGCCCTTATATTCTAAACTAACCCATCTCCATTAATCTGTGTATCATCACATGATTGTGGTTTACTGTCTCCAATGGAGCTAAATGGTGTCTCCCTGACTCCGCCTTCTTTTTCCCAGCATTCAGTTTAGTTTTCCCCGCCTATGTCTGTTCTGCCCTGCTATAGACCCAAAGCAGTTTTATTCATTAACCAATAAAAGCAACACATATATAGGAGGACTTCCCACACCATTTCCCCTTTTCTGTTTAAATAAAAAGGAAGGCTTTAACTTTAACATAGTAAAATTACATATAACAAAGCAGGTATTGAGCAAGAATTATAGTTACTATACTTATATCTACTTTATCTTTTATTATAACTAAGAAACCCTTTTTAGTTTTTTAATTTTATATATTTATTTATTTATTTTTGGTCACAAAAGGGAAGTTACCATGGGGCTGCCAGGGAAGAGCAATTTATTACATGATTTAGAGTGGGGTTTATACAGCTTGATGCAGGTGAGGTCCCAGCATAAAAAAAAATCTTAATTCAAGCATACAAAAGTCTCTGCTATCTTTTTATTGATGTCTCATTGAATTATGACCAGAGGACATAATCTGTGTCACTTAATTCCTTTAAAGATACTGAGGCATGCCTTCCAGCCAAGCATATAAGCATATAATGCAGCTTTTACTCCTCAGCCACCCTGGGGTGGGCTTTTAGTGCCTCTGCCTTTCTGGCACTCACTCCTCTATCTACTGAAAGTTGTTCAGGTCTCCTCACAGAAAGTCACAAATTGAAGGTTTTATATTTTAATTTCCCCCAACCTTACTAATTTCTGTTCTTCCTGATCTCTCATCTATAAAAGGTATGCTAAAAAAAAAAAAAACCTCCCATTACAATCTACAATTCAATGTGTATCTTTCCAAATACCTGATATTGGCACAAGAAAACCTAGAAAAAATTAAATAGAACCACAAAAGACCTTACATAGTCAAGTCATCTTGAGCAGAAACAACAAAGCTGGATTCATCACAAATACCAGACTCCAAACAAACAAAACAAACTAAAATAGACCAACGACACAGAATAGAGAGACCAGAAATAACTCAGGTCAGTACAGACAAATGATTTTTTAAACAAAAGCAGAAAGGATAGCTTCTAGAGAAGAGACTGTCTCTTCAAAAACTGGCTCTGGGGCAGCCAGGCGACACAGGGGGTCTAAGGTGCTTGCCACCACACCTAACAACCAAACAACCTGAGTTAGATCGCTGGGACCAACACGATGGAAGAAGAACCTTCATAAGCTGTCTCTCACCTCCACACAGTTCTTGTAGCACATGCCCGCCACCCCTCACACAGATAAGAAATTTTTTAGATAGTGTTGGGAAAATGGGCATCCAAATGGGGTGGGGGGGGAACTAGGCACTTATCACTCACTATATATATATATATATATATATATATATATATATATATGAGGAGGATTAGAATGGATTAAATTTTACTGTGGGTTCTTCCTTTGTACTCTTGCTTGCTCAGCTAAATCCTCCTTCTCCTTATCTTGGGAAAACAGACACTTACAAAATAGCCGCTTTAACTTTATCAGTTCCGCTTCTGCACAAAACGCTGCTATAGAGAACTCCTGGCGGCCCCTAGGCCACATAGGCAGATTCAAATGGACAAGAATAAAAGTGTTTTTTAACCTATAAAAAGTGTGAGAGGTGAGGGTTGGGCCAGCTACTTGGAGTGGATGGCACCTGACTTATGGGTAATGCGTGCTCATCTTCCTGTTGGTTTGCTTTTTGTACCAATAAAAAAAATCATCTCAAAAATGGAAAATGACTTAACCTGAAACCATTCAAGAAATTATATGGGAATCAATATAGGGCATCTGTCTGGACAAAGACTGTTTGGATAAAAACCAAAAGCACAGTCAGCAAAAGCAAAAAATGAACAAATAGAATGATGCCAAACTAATAAGCTTCAACAGAGCAAATGAAACAGATGTAGGAGAACTAGAGAATAACAGAACATACTGTAAACTGTTGACTCAGAAATGGAATAACTATGGACTAATCAGAGGCCAAAAACACACTACAGTTTAAAAAAATCCAATTATAAAACGGACAAACAAAAATGAACATACATATCTCAACGCACTCCAAGTGGCCAGTAAGTACATAAAGATTGTTTCACAGTCACGGTGCGAGCTCACTCCAGTTAGACTGGTGACCATCATTAAAAATGTTAATAAGGACATAGGTAGTTTACAAAGATAATCAGGAAATACATTAATAATAAATGTTGGTGAAGATGTAGAGAAAGCAACTTTCATACACTATTGTTGAAAATATAAATGAGTATGATCATTATGAAAACAGCTTCTTAAAAATAATAGAAATCAAATGATATTATGATCTGGTAGTTCCACTACTAAGAATACAGCCAGTAGAAATTAAATCAGTACATCAAAGACACATGTGTGGTCCCAGGTTTAATGCAGCATTATTCAGAACACGCTGGATACGGAATTAACCAGGGCACTATCCATGGATGCACAGAAAGGACAATGCAGCACAGATATACACAATGGGATGCTATTCCGTTGTACGAGTGAAATCTTATCACCTGTACTACCAAGGAGGAACAAGGCAGCATTTTAAGTCAAGTACAGAAGACAAATACAGCATGTTCTTTCTCACACAGAAGAGTAAGAAAAGAACAGTAATTAGTAGGGACTGAGGAGGATATGGGGAAGGTGGAGATACAAAGTATAGGTGCAGGGGTGAAACTGGGTAAGATGAACTTTCTAACAGTCTACAACACAGTAAAATAAGTATGGCTGATGAATAAATATAGATAAATGGATATTTACAGGAGGACCTTAAATGTTTTCTATACAAAATGGCTATTTAGTTGATGAGTAAGCCAATTACCTTGATTTGATCACACATATTGTAGGAAAGTAGTGAAACACCACATTCTACCGCATCAAAGTATAAATTATGTGTCAATTAAAAAGAAAAATTTAAACGATTTAAACACATTTTAGGAAATATGCAAATTTGTCAAGAATATTAATTTTATTCAGAATACAGAATATTCAAGTACAAAAGAATGAAAACATATATATGTATAACCATTAGAAAAGATAAAACATTGTCCTAGGACTACAAAGGCACTGATGCAAATGTTTCCTGAAATATGAAGTATCAAGTTTTAATATATTTAAGATTCAGATACTCTAATACAATTTTCAGCTTTCTTATTCCCTGAAAGACAGCATTTAAAAAATATTTATGATAGCTTAAGGAAAAGAATATAATAACCCCGCTTCAAATGTATTTTTGAACTTTTAAATTGATTTTGTTTTATCAAGCAATACACAACAAGGCACACTGATGTATAAAAGGTTACATAGTTTGACATGAAACTTCAGAATACTGATAATTGGGTCACTCTATCAAATATTTTAAAGTTTTCTACTATTGGTACTAGCTTTAACTTTGTAATACACCTCAAAGTATATTCCTCCAGTGTTTTCTGTTTAGTATACAACAAAAATAAGTCCATGCTATAATAAAAATACAATCAGATATTCATAATATGAAGGAGTTCTGTAGTTTTACTGGCTATGACCTTTGCCATTTAGAATACCACGCAGCAAAGTGGTAATTTGGCAATAGGAAAGTAGACCAAGATCCACAGCAAACTAGCAACTTACAGATTCTAACGACAGCAAGGCTGGGAGAACTGCACACTTTGGCTGGCAGAGCAGCCTTCTATGTGAAAATAGTTTTCTATAAATGTGAGTAACTTTAGCGCTTTGCTAGATAACTGAGTTAATGATAAAGCAAAACTAGCATAAACTCAAAGCATACAATAACTTTTGATTGTGACGACCATCTGTGCTCTGGAACTCTCGTACTACATAAAATTGAAGCTGAAAAGAAAAAAATGTTTTGAATGCAACAATTCAAAAAATAACATAAGTAAAAATTATCAAAAGTATTAATTTCACAAAGCTTTTAGAGGAAGAGCAAATAGTCAACACATACAGGATATTTAGTTATGGGACTTTGAAAAAGAAAAAGAAGCTAGCAGGTCCCACTGTGCCTTGAGGGTGAGTCCTAAGATCGTACAGCTCGTGCTTGGGCAGGGCATGGCTGTAGCTCAGCTGGCAAAGAATGGGTAAAGCTCTGCATTAGATTCTTTAGCACTGTGTAAACCCAAAAACCAGACATGGTAGCACACACTGTAACCCCAGCACTTGGCGATAGAGGGATGACGACCACAAGGTCAGCATCGTTCTCATCTATGTAGGGAGTGAAGCCACCCTAGAATATATGATTCCCTGTCTCAGAAAAGAAACAAAAAGCTTGCACTAAAACTCAGCTGTAAGAGTGCTGCCTCTTAAGGGAAGATGCAGGCTCAATCCCTATTAGGATACAAGGGAAGAAAGAGAAAAGAATCTGCCAGTTTGTCTCATTTTGTAGACAACAGCATGACTCTCAAGGAGAATGGAATGATAACTTTATTGGGGGGATATATGTGGGAAAACTGGGGATCCTATTTTCTTACTCTAGATTACAATGAAGGAATAATAAAGTAAAAAGATCTCTTTTTAATTCAAAGCATGGTAAAAACTAGTAATAAACTGTATTTGTAATTTATATCTTAAATCCATTATTTCAATCAAAATACATCCTTTATACATTCTTTCCTTCAACACATAATTACACAAAATATAGGCACTGAGTTCACAGAACCAAGAGTCCTGTTCTGTGAGGAGCACAGGAGAGCACTGCCCTCCTATGACAGGGACCAGTGGAGCAGAAGACCCCGATGGAACACTCCCAACAGAACAGATCATGACGGGTGTCTTGACAGTAAAAACAGTGAGGCAGAAAAAGAATATTTAAAGTAGGAGGAATAAAGCGAGGGACACAGAGTACTGAATGAAATTATAAAAAGGAAAATAAATTCATTTTCAAAAACTGGTAACTTTAACATATCCTAAACCTATAGGCTTGAGATCATCATCCAGTCACTACTCAGGCCACCCCCATGAACTGAGGTCCTCGCTACTTTCCTCTGCATTTTTATGTCTGTCTGATTTCACCAGCTCTGACTTCAAAGCACAGGAGTTCCAGCTGATAGCCTGATTCCCTTATTAAAACAAAAGATACTCACTAAAATCAGTGATCAGTAGAATTAAGTCTTTTAAAATGAGCTTAATAATTAAGATTTTATTAATAAGACATTTAATTCTGTGATTCTCCATCAAAATGCAGTCTCCAGAGAGACACAGAATAAAGACTAACTCACGGTAGCAGCCTTGTACTAGAGCTATGCAGGCTGTGACCAGCACTAGCCATGCCCCGACCCGACTCTCCCCATGAGGTGTTTCACTCTGCTCGCTCCTCAATTCTGGTAAGCACTGAAGACCTGAGTGAGATATGGCAGGTGTAGTCCACCTGCTGAGAGGACAGTGAAGAACAAGGACAGGCCTGTTCTAGTGTTGGCAGCAGGAGGCAGACAGGGAGGAAGAAAACACAGGGAAAGAAGAGCAAACAGGGAGAGGAGCCAAAGGGGAGGGGCAGGGCCACAGGGACAGGGTGGCGGGAACTCTTACTTCTTCTAGGTCTTTGTCCTTCTTAATGCTGCTGCTGCCGCCATAAACGACTGGCTCTGGAATACATCACAAGTAGCTTTCTTCTTGGAGAAAGCAATTGATTCTTCCTCCAACACCCTTCTCTTTTCTTCAAGTTTCATTCTCTCTTCCTGGTGGATTCTTTTAAGGTGCTCAAACTTGGACTGAAGCTGTGAGACAAAAGTACAGTTCCCGTAACTGACACCATGCGGCAGCACACACAGGAGCAGTTTCTAGCCTAGCAGTACAGTAAGTACCCTCCCAGCCCCTGATCCAGCCGTCCACGCTGCCAGGAAAAGCCTTCAGCTGCCACGGGGACTTTAATTTTAAGAGAGTTCCTTTATGTGATTGAGCCAATTTTTATATCCTTGCTTTACATTTTATCCATAATGCCTATTGAACAAAGATCCACAAATTCATGTGCAATAAGAGCAAGGAACACAAATGAACAGGAGCAAATTACCAAGAACAACAAAATTATTCTGTTACCTCACTGATTCGTTTCCCTCCCCTTACAAATGGGAATCAAGGCTGCCTTCTTTCCATCAGACACCCCATTGATACATTCAAAAAATTAGGGTAAGTTTGACCTAGACACTCTTAAATGCTAGGGGGCAGAGAAACCTAGCCTCTGGATGGTATCTTAAATTCAAACAGCATACTATAGCTAAATCCGCTCTGCTGATAAAAAAGGTAAAAGAGAAATTCCCTATGACCAGGCTTTCTTCTCCCTAGGGACAACCTCAACTTCTACAAAAGCTATAAACTGGATCCCACTTCTGCAGACAGTCTGTTTGAACACTCACATACTTGACATCGATTCAAAGTTCCATGGAGAATAAAGAGAAGTGCAACCTGGCCCTGTTCTAACATAGAGGCCATTAGACAATTTTAAGTTTTAAAATGTCAGAGGATGTCTCTTCAAAATCAAGCATGTCCTCTCTGGTAGCTTTTCATTACTTCTAGGTAAAAAGAGCAAGCAATAGGAGCAGGAGAGATCACTGGCTCTGTCTCCTGGCCATACTTACTCCTGCACTCAATGTAGCAGACAACGGTGGCTCATCTGGTCAAGTTTATGTGTGTTAGAAGGAAGACGACCATGCTGGGTCCTGTCTGGCCTACACCACTGAACTCCTCCTTTCTTCTCCAGTAAAAAGTAACCATTTGCTATCTGCCCCAATTCTTGAGGAAAACAAATTTATCTCACATTGTAATTACAAGGTTAAAACAGAAAGATGTTTTGCTCTCTGTGTACTTTCTTTCCTGTTCATACAAGATGGGTCATGATCCAAGGTCACTGGGAGCTCCGCTTTCTTGGCCAGCTCGTTTGAACATTAACATCTGAAACTCTCCAATTCTTGTGGAGCCAAGGGAAGGATGAGTGAAAGAGAACCCAATGGCAACCGTGTCGCCCAGAACTTACAACAGACAAAAACTAGTTTTTATGGATAGGTAACCTTAGATCACATTATTCCATGAATGTAATTTGTTAAAGCTTTTCATTCTGTTCTTTCTTTATGGCATTAACTGACATAAAAAGGAAACAATAAGCCGGACGGTAGTGGTGCACGCCTTTAATCCCAGCACTCGGGAGACAGAGGCAGGTGGATCTCTGTGAGTTCGAGGCCAGTCTGGTCTACAAGAGCTAGTTCCAGGACAGGCTCCAAAGCCACAGAGAAAACAAAAGAAAAAGGATTTAAGTGAAAGGTTTGGGGGGAAAAAGGGTTTCTGAAAGATGAAACTTAAAGATGAAGTATGTATGATTAAAGGTTATAAAAATCCCTGAGGTAAAAAGCAACCCTGATATAAAAGTTCTACTTGAATCAAAGGATACTGACCGGCTTTTGGTAAAATTTATAAAAATTGACTCTCTTCATCAGAGAGGACAAGAAGAACCCAGTGACTAGACTCTAACCCGTCACTACAAAGAGAGAATCACTGGAGGGGGAGACATTCTTTTCTAAGGGAAGCCACACAATTAGCATGACCCTGACCTATTCTTACAGACAGAGATATCATTCAGCATTTTGAGGCAAAACTACAAAAGCCAAGTGCCTCACCTTAAGTTTGGCCACCTACACAGTCATAAACACACAAAAGAAAACATAACCAAAAACAATAAAACAATTTTAACAGTCCCAACCAGGATTCCTCAATATATACAGTTCACCTGCAACTGCCCCTTCTCACCTCCGTGTCTGGGAGCACAAGAATTAAGAGCCCCTTTGAAGGTGTCCCTGAACCTAAATATCAGCTAGTATCAATAAGGCACAGACTGATAAATAACTTATTCATACAAATACAAAGTTATGATCTGTGAGGTCTGAATAAGAAGTGCCTCCCCCATAGGTATATTTAAACATTTGGTTCCCAGCTGGTGGTGCTCTCTGGAGTGAGGGCGTGTCACTGGGTGAGGGCTTTGACAGTTTATAGCCTCACCCCACTTCCAGTTCATTGTTTCGTGCTTGCATTGAGGATGTGATCTCTTAGCTTCCTGCTCTGGCCACCTGCTACCATGCTCCCCTGCCATTATGAAGGCCCACTCTAAAACCATAAACCCAAATAAACTCTTCCTTCTACAATTACCTTGGTCATATCATTTTATCACAGCAACAAAATGTTACTAAAACAACCTCTGAATTATCAAAGTAGACTGTGAACACATGGGCCCTATTATGTAACAAAAAGGAAACATACCTAAATACATATCAAACACGCCAGAAAAACAAAGAGTTCAACATTCTCACTTGAACTCCAAACAAAGGACAACTAACACTGAGATGCTGTAACCCTACTAACTGTCTTCTGACACAGTGTGTACGTCAACGGACTGAAGAGATCCCTACCACTTGACAGCCCTCACTGCTTGATGCAGTGCAAAGGATTTCTAGGCTTTCACCCATTACATATGTCTTTGGTAAATATACAGAGCAGGCCAGGGGCTTCTCCATAAGAGTCCTACGACACCTAGGTCCTGCCTCCCTCGAGAGGCATCTATGTTCTTTAATGTCTTATCTAACCATATGCAGTGATACCCCCTCCCAGGAACGCCTCTTTGAACCTGTAGTATCTTTTTACAGCCCTTCTCTAGCCAACTGGTACTCTAGCACACACACACACACACACACACACACACACACGCATACACACACACACACATTATTGTATGCAATGTAATGTATGATCTAAGAGTAATCGAGAGTGTAATAAAAGGACCTATGATTGTTAGTAGCCAACTATTTAGGGAATCTGGGATTATTGGCATTGTAGTCAATGAAACTTATTTCTATTTATGAACTTGTTATTCAATACATGTTGACACTGTGGAAACACATCATTGTGTCTGTGTTTCTGACAGTTCATTCACAACTGGTTAGAAATATGCCCATCAATAAAGTGTCTGCCCCACCTCTTTAAGTAACCCTGTGAGGAAGCCCAATAAATCCATTGGTTTCCCCAGAGTGAACTCTGGCAAAACTGTGCCACAATCTGTTGCTGGGACCTTGGGACAAGGGGAAGACACTGCTTTGTCTTCCCTAGGGAAGGAATTTTAACAACAAAAACACTTTAAAAGCCATAGTTAAAATGTTTCTGGTTATAGTATTACAAAATTTCTTAATAACCTAGTAGTTACAAGTCTTTGCTAAACTGTTCCTAATGGAAAAATGTTTACTCCAAAGACTAAAAGTTAATTGGATTTCAGGTTGTAATTTCTTTGACATCTCTATTTAAAGACTACTGTATATGCCACAGTTTTCCAAGGATGATTACAAGATGAACCCTCCAGTTTTCCAGACCATCTAAACAATAACTACAAATCACATCGGACCACATTCACCTCTCTTTCAGCTTCTTTCAAAATGGCTTCTTTCTCCTTCACTCGCTGCACAAACATCTGCTTCATTTCTTCTTCCTTCCTCTGACGTTCACCATAGAATTCGTGTCTCTTGGCTTCATAAGTCTCTTGAAGACTAAAAAAGTTATTGTGTTATTCTTATGTTAAAAAGATGATATAACAGTGTTGCAAGACTTTATTTATATGCCTCATTTAGACCTGATTTTACCATACACCATCATTTCTGAGGACCCCCCCCAAACACGCCACCACCTACAGCATCAGATGAAGGGTTTCCAGTACTACAGTTAAAAAAGCAGAGACTAAGACTGATTTATTTTTAAAACGTGTCCTTCACAGGTACTCTCTTTTTATCCCAAACATGCTCCTTTTTCAATCTTTGTTACAAGTCACTTTGCTTATCTCTGAGCACCCCGGCAGGTTAGTTAGCTCTATCTGTGAAGCTGACATCACCGAAATCCAGTCCTCTTTCCTTTTCTGCAGATACCACACAATAACAAATGTGATTCCCGACATCTTCTGCCTTCACCACTGCAGTATTTTCTTAATGACCTCTGGGCTACTAGCTCCTCTTCTCTCTGTGTTCTTCTGGCCCCTCCCTAGAATCTCCATCCAAATCACAAAACTCCTTAGCTTTTCTCCCTGAGTTACAGTTGCACCATCTGTAGAATAAGATCACACCTCATTTAAACAACAGGCAAAAGAACTGAAATCTGTCCTACTTCTTTTCCAGATTAATTCCTCAATAAACAAATCTTAGGTTCTGATCAAAACAACTAACTCACTGTCCTTAAAGCATACCTATAGGCTAAGTTTTTGCCTGTTTCTGTTTGCTTGTTTTTGTTTTGTTTTGTTATTGTTTTTTTCGAGACAGCCCTGGAACTAGCTCTTGTAGACCAGGCTGGCCTCAGACTCACAGAGATCCACCTGTCTCTGCCTCCCAAGTGCTGGGATGAAAGGTGTATACCACCACTGCCCAGCTATTTGTTTGTTTTTTGTTCTGCTGTTGTTTTTCGAGACAGGGTTTCTCCGTGTAACAGCCACGGCTGTCCAAGTTTTCGCCTGTTTCTGATGTCACTGCCCTCTTCCCAAGTGCATTCTGCTCTGCCATTTCCTCAATCTCCGGAAGTCAGGCACAAATACAACTTCCTCTGTGAAGGCTCTCCATTCTCCTCAATGGACTGGTCCTTCCAAAGCACCTCCAGGGCATTTACATCCTGTCTCCCCTCTTTTTTAATGAATCACAAATACTGAAAACAGGTACAGGATCTTTGGTGAGCTTTGTCACCTGTCTATCCAGCAAAGCTATATAGACACTAGTTTCTTCTTAACTATTTCTTTAGAGACAGGCAAGTAGAGACAATTCTAACCAAGCAGAGACTGTCCTGAAATTCTAGGGATGGCTCTCTTTGCTTACTTGTAAAATTCCAAAAGTGCAACAATAAACCTTACAATATATCAAAAATAACAAGCCCTCCTATTTGAGATTTAGCAGAGAATACAAAATCACTTTCCTGTTATGCCAGTCAGAAATTTCTGTTATATTTAAGACACCAAATATACCTGGATTTTAAAATTCATAATATTTTTGAATTAAGAGTTTTATCAATATTCAGTAAGTTGAAGGAAAAACAGTAGATGTTGCATGACAGCTATCAAAGCTGGAAGTTAAGATATGCACAGCAGGTCTTTTAAAGTGCATCATATCTGAAACACTTGTAAGAACATTTCCATTAAGAACAAAATACATCATTGTGTAAAATACCCTAAGGACTGCCTCAAACAACCCAAGAAGACACTTACACAGCACTAGACTTTTTGGTTTTGTTTGTGTCTCACTTTAAAGAAGCTCCTAAATGAATGAGCCATTTTGACAAATTTCAGAAATTTCACTCCATTTTGCAGGAAGAACTGATAAGTCTTTTATAACATATAAATAATAATGTCTTGACTTCTTATTAAGTGATATTTAATAATGCTTCATTTATTTTATCTACACACACACACACACACACACACCACACACACACACAGGAAGAAAATAAATGGAACTGGTGAAGAGAAAGGCCAGAACTTTAATGAATATATGCCACCAGCAAGAGATTCTCCCAAACAGCAGACTCCTCATCTTCACAGCAAAGTTGAAAGAACAAGCACTGGCATTCTGACTTCCAGGAGAGGAGACAACAGCTTAGCAAATCTAGCTACCACAGCTGCAAACCCGACCTGGAAGTGAACCAGTCAGACTTCGTTAGAGCGCACAGCCAACCACACTAGATCTGACGGCCCTCAGCTGAGATCTCAGCAACGGGACAGAGATGTGCTGCTCCTGCACACTCCCACCACACCGCACCATGTCTGACTTTTCTGGGTAGATTATAGGGCCAATTCCAGTTTTTAGAGATCTGTAGCATCATTCTCTCAGGTGCCTAAGAGACTCTCAGTAGATCTGAAGGACACGGTGTGCAGAGTTAATACAATGAGACGAACAGACCACTGTTGACAACCATCAAGAGTCCCTGCTATACGATGTCCCGAAGATGAAATTAGCTTGTTGTCATGAGCATGAAAATTTTACATTATCGTACATCTGACTAACTTGAAGCAAATAGGGAAAAGAAACCAATTTTTTAGTTCTTATGTTGTCAAGTCTACAAGTCTTTCCACAGAGATGTTCATGTTAGTGTACAGTTCATTCAAATAAACACAATGAACTTCTAAGACTATTAAATACACTAAGTTACTAATTTCTTCAGAGTTCCAAAGATAACATTTCAGTATGAACTTAAAAAGTTAAAAAAAACTCTATAGTACTATATAATCTTCCTTTCAAAACTATGGGTCCTAGCTAGATGGGGCACACATCTGCATTCCAAGTGCCTGGGAGACAGAAGGAAGATGGTATGCATGTAAGAGCAGCCTGGGCTATACAGCAAGCTCCAGCTCAGTCTGTACTGCATGGGGAGGCCCTTTCTCCACAAAACTGAGTACAGACAGTACTTGCCTGTGTTTGAGTCATCACAAAACAAGAACTATATAGGTCCTAACACATTCAGTGACAATCATTTGTGAAAACAGACTAGATGTGACCATCTAAAATATTAAACTTGGGTACTCGAATTTTTTGTCAAAGTATCTTTCATATAACTTAAATAATAATAAAATGTTAAAGTCTGATGTGGTGAGGACACCTGAAATCCAGTACTCAGTGGGCAGAGGGTAGGGAGATTTTGTGAGTTCAAGGCTAGCATGGAACTCTTTACAATGAGTTCCAGGCTAGCTAGGCTACATAGTGAGTTTGAATGTCAAAATAAAAAAAAAGGGGGGGGGGGGCTATCGCTGGGTCCTGAGGTAGGCCGATTCCCAGTTTTTCCTGAGAAACCATCATACTATTTCCAAAGTAGCTGGACAAGTCTGCACTCCCACCAGCAATGGAGGAGTGTTCCCCTTCCTCCAGTCCTCTCAAGCATAAGCTTTCATTAGTGTTTTTTGATCTCAGCCATTCTGACAGGTATAAGATGGTATCACAGAGTTTTTTATTTGCATTTCCCTGATGGCTAAGGATGCTAAGCAGTTCCCTTAAGTGCCTTTTGGCCATTTGAGATTCCTCTGTTGAAAATTCTCAGTTTAGATCTGTACCCATTTTTTAATTGGATTATTTTTACATTTTGATATGAAATCAGCATGGTGATTTCTCAGTAAATTGGGAATCAGTCTACCCAAGGCCCAGCAATACCACTCTTGAGCATATATCCAAAGATTCACACTCACACCACAAGGACATATACTCAACTATGTTCATAGCAGCATTACTCATAAAAGCCAAAACCTGGAAACAACCTAGATGCCCCTCAACCAAAGAGTGGATAAAGAAAACGTGGGTACATTTACACAATGGAGTATTACTCAGCGGTAAAAGCAATGACACCTTGAAATTTGCAGGCAAATGGATAGAACAAGGGGAAAAAACACCCTGAGTGAGGTAACCCAGACACAGAAAGACAAGCACAGTATGTATGCATTCATAAATAGATATTAGACATAAAGCAAAGATAACCAGCCTACAGTCCACAACCCCAGAGAAGACAGGAGACAGGAGAACCCGAGACATACACAGATTCCCTCTGGGAAGGATCTCCTTGTAAATTGGAAGTGTGGGGGTAGGGGAAATGTAGGGAAGTGGAGAGGGAAGAAGGTGAGTGGGGAGGAGAACCTGAGGGATCAGGAAGGTCGAGTTGGGTGAAAGACAGAAGGGAAAGCAAGAAAGAGATACCTTGAAAAAGGGAGCCATTATGGGGTTAGCGAAAACCAGGAACTAGGGAGATTCCCAGGAATCCACGAGGATGACCCCAGCTAAGAATCTAAGCAATAGTGGAGAGGGGACCTAAACTTCCCTTCCCCTATAATCAGATTAATGACTATGCTAACTGTCATCATAGAACTTTGATCAAATAACTGATGGAAGCAGATGCAGAGATCCACAGCTAAGCACTGGGTTGACCTCCTGGAGTTAGTCATAGAGAGAAAGGAGTGAGATATGAGCAAAGGGGTTGAGACCATGATGGGGATACCCACAGAAAACAGATGACCTGAGCAAGGTCACTGACTCTGGACTGACAGCTGGGGAACCTGTGTAGGAACAAACTAGGCACTTCTGAATGTAGATAACAGTTTGTGGTGTTACTAGCAGTGGAAAAAGTATTTATCCCTAGTGTGTGAAACTGGCTCTTTGGAGCCCATTTCTTATCCCTGAGGGATACCTTGTTCACCCTAGATACAGGGGGGAGGGCCTACATCCTGCTTCAGTAATGTGACAGACTTGTTGACTCCCCATGGGAAGACTTTCCCTCTCTGAGGAGTGGATGGGGGATAGGGGTGGGGAAAAGAGGGAGGAGTGGAAGGACAGGAGGGAAAGGGAACTGGGATTGGTATGTAAAACAAGATTGTTTAAAAGAAAAAGAAGTGCTTATGTATATATACAAATACATACCAGTTTATTAAAACTATAAGTGTATATTCTATGCTTAAACCCTCATGACAAGAATAGTAGATTGGGATATCAACTATGACTCAGTATAACCATTCAAAGTAAGAGGAAGATGGAAAAACAAACTGAAGATCTGGCAATAAAGAATAAAGGGCACCCTAGAAGGTCCATGTAACATTTCTTTTAATTGTTAGGTTGATATAACACAGATTTTACCAACCAAATTAAGATGAATTAAATAGGAAAGAGTCCTCAAAAAAAATAGAAAGTAACTTCACGAAACTACAAACAATGAAGGTTTTCCATGTATTAGGCTACAATGAACTTCTTACACAAACCTTACCAAGTCTCACAAAATGGAAAGTACTACAAGCTGTAGTTTGCCTCAGGCCTGGCCTAAGAAACAAAATTTGGTTTAGAGAAATTCCTCCACTCCTTAATGGAGCAGCCTGGGAAGGGACAGAAACTGTCCTCACACTGGGGTCTGCTTCTCCCTCTCTTATCCTCTGCTAGGAATCTCCAGGGTTGCCCCCTCCTCCTTCTGGGCTTTGCTCTGGTTTTTCCCATTTATTATAGCTCAAAATACACTACTGCCCCAAAGGCATCTCTCCTAATTTTCCAGTTTAACCTAACACATCCCCCCATCTCATAGTCTGTCTACCTTTCCTTTAGTGCACGTATCACAATTAAAAATCTACTGTACAACTGAGAATTTAATTTTGGCATCCCTTGTCTACAATCTTGTTAACTCCAGACCTCATCCTGAATGCTTAATGAGCTGCTTAGATTTATCGTTTCCAACTTCCTGACCGTGGCCCCCACTAAACTCTCCCTCCCCTCTTGCTTATCTTAGTGACCATCATCTGCCCTGTTTCTTAGGTGGCTGAAGTAATTTTTCATTCATCTTTTCTTGGCATTCCCATATTCAAAGCAATCTTCAATAACTCCTTATAAATATTTATAACAATAAATATGTTACCATTCTTGTCCAAACCTCTATTTTTCTGTGTCTGGTCTCTTAGCTTAGTCTCTCCATGTTCTACTTCTGGCTGCCCACCCCATTATCTCTTGTTCATACAATGCCTTCTTCACACTTCCTGCCCCAGGTACTACAAGGGCAGGGTACTGTCTGACCCATGTGCATACATACCCAGGAGCTAGCATGCTGAGCAGACGGATGGCAGATAAACAATAATTACTGGCTGAAGGAACATTTTAAAATGTAGATTCCTAGGCTTCATCCCTGGAAATTCTGACCCTGCTTTTCTTAGTCATCTACAGGTGACTGATGAGGAATCCACCAGGCAACCACGGATCTCTCTTCTTGGAGATACTTCATAGCTGTCCTGTTTGCTTTCACTTGGGACCTCTGCCTCCTCAGTACACACAGACCTCTGAATTGTCCCTGAAACTTGGAAGAAATGAGAAGCAAAACCTCCTTGGGGAAACACTAGGGAAACCAACTTGAAATAGTTATTCTTCAGTAAAGATATAATATGATCAGAAAATCATCAGCTTATCAGTACTGCCATACAGCATTAATTCAGTGGGAGGGGTTAAACACATACAATTCTTAAGTTTTTACGTTAGAGTAACTAAAACACTAATGAAATTTAAATTTTAACTTCATCTATGATTAAGTCTTCCACAAGGCCAACTGAAATCTAAACAATGATATAAGATATTTTCTTGCTCCTTCCTATTGGTGTCTACTCTGTGACAGGTGTCAGCAGCTAAGGGAATTAATAATGCCAACAGTGGAGTGGAAAAGGAATCCTCACTCTCAGGGAAATCAAAACAGTGCTTATCCTAAAGGCTAACTGTTTCTTTACCCATGCAGAACTATTCTACAGTGTTTTATTCAATCAGATTTGATTAGTACAGGAGGAATTAGGATTCTATATAGGTTTGTTCTTTTTAAATTCAGGGTTATCATAGTAGCCCCATATAAACTTACCAAAGAAATCAAAATACAAAAGAAAATTTACCAAAGAAACATTAAATGGGCTATCACTGAACCAAGATCTCTCCGTCTAAAATTCTTGTAACTATAATAAACAATTTGAACCCAAACTCCCTTCAAGGAAAAGATACTGCATTTTCGCTAAGCTTCAGTTACTCCAAATGTTCCTTCAAAAAAAAGAAACACGTAATGAAGATTTGAGTAATTTAATATGACTTATACAATAATGATTATATTTTCATCTGTTTCTAGGCACAAAAAAGAAAGAAATGAAAAAAAAAAAAACACAAGCAAACAAGTGAGGAGAGTCTGTTTCCCGTATACTGAGGTCACACATCCTAATTACTTATCTACTTTTCCCTTTCCTGTTCAGGGCCTCACACAGACTAGCACTCTTAACATTGAAGAAAAGGCCCCACCCACCCCACCTTTTTGCACTTTTAGTTAGAGACAAGACTTTACTTTTTTGCCCAAGTTGGCCCTGAACGGTTCTACAGTCCAGGTAGACCTTGAACTTGTAAGCTTCGTGACACAGCTACCCAAGTCACTGTATAAAAGGACTGGTTTTTTTTCTTCACTCATTTAGTTAGACAAATTTCAGAAGCAAGGATAATCAGCTGATTAGAGAAGTCAAATGAATCAATTTCATAGTTAGATTTCCAAAACTCCACTCCCATCACTCTGGGTACTTAAGAGAGAATGGCCCTTTCTCACTGCCTCTGTCCTGCCTTCCTCCCAAAGCCTCCTCACCTGAGGGGCTTGTTCTCTGGGCCCACATCTGCAAGCCCATTTCCTCCAGCTTGCAGCGCCTGTACAGCTCGTAGTGCCGCGCATGGGTCTGCTCCCGCAGATCCTCCATATTTGTACAAATGAGCATCTCCGCAGCTTTACAAAGTCCACGAGTGGTTCTCATTTTCCACTAGCCAGAGAAAAACAAGACAGAAAACGCTAGTTTTTTAATTCCTGGCTCATAATTAGTGCTTGTCAAATGAGCAAGGAGATGAAACACAAATGAAATAACAGAGAAATGGCCACTATCATTATATACAGGTAACTAAGGAAGAAACTCTTACATTATATACACTGAACTTACAGGTTATATTAACACATTGAGAGGTCTACTTCAAATATAGTAGGCCAGCAGATAAAAAGGAATTAGCAAAGAAACAGTCCCCCATTGCTGTGTGCTCCAGCTGCCTCACTCACATTTTGCTAGTTTCACCAACTCTACGCTCAGGACATCTTACACAGTGCTTTTAAAAAACAGCAAAGAAAAAACATTATCTCACTCCAAAGCAGTAAATTCTGTTAAGAGCTACAATGATCAAATTCTTTTTCTAAAATATTTACATTTATGAATTTGTATTAAATATTATTCAAAACTAATAAATACACTGGTATGGCATTCTATGTTTACAATTGCCAAAGTACTATAAATAGATATATTACAGTGATAAAGACTTTAAATTTTAAATAAAAAACTTTTTAAATTTATTATTTATTTATTTATTTGAGACAGGCTTCATTGTGTTCACAGATTGACATCAAACTTGAAATTTTCTGGTTTTTAACCTCTCAAGGAGCTAAGTAGGACTAGAGGTTTTACCATACCAAGTTTATTTTGACGTTTTAATTAGTTTAAAATTTTTTCGCGTGTTTTATATTGATTTAAAATTATTATCATCTCGAGACCAGCCTGGTCTACAAGAGCTAGTGCCGGACAGCTCCAAAGCTACAGAGAAACCCTGTCTCGAAAAAAAACCAAAAGAAAAAAAAAATTATTATCATCTGGAAACTGTGGTACATTCTTATAATCCCAGTACTCCAAAGGTAGAGACAAGAGTATCATAATTTCCAAACCTGCTAGGCTACACAGCAAGACCATTTCATAAAATCAAAATCAACACTCCCCCAAATTCAATTAAAATATTAAAAAAATTCTCTGAAGATAGTGACAGTACAAGTAATATTTTCTGCCATTATATTAAGGCATATTATTAACTGCCATTATATTAAGGCTATATGGAGTGGTACAGGCTGCTCAAACGCAGGAAGAACTGAGTTCCAGGCTGGCTGGGCTACAAAGCGGAGGCAGAATCCAAGACTTCAAAACAAGATAAACCAAAAAACAAGTAAAAAGTCGATTGATCGTACTTGCTTACATAATGCCAGATTAAGTGGATTTACCCTTTAAAGCTGGCTTACTAGTTCTTTTTGAAATGCAATAACGTGATGAGAAACATATAAATATTTTCAAGATGGTATACTGTGTCCTGTCTACACAGTAATTCATTTGCACATCATGTTTAGGCATTGCTTTTAGATTTCGGTTCCTATCAAGGACCAGTGATTGAGTTGCACGGAGCATGCCCAGAGCAACACATACAATTTTCTTCATCATTTATCTATTTACCTTGTACAATACCCCAGGATACTGGCGCGCTTTTGACCATCTTATTTCCAACTTGTACCTCATCCATACTTCCTACAACAGCAAACTGGCAAATGTCCTGGGAAGGAACCAACAATCAAGTCTCATTATCTTCACCATAATACCAGTGACTGAAATATCAGTGATGGAAATAGTACAGAACAATTAAACAAGCGATTCTACTTGGGATATGTACTAATTATCCTACAAGTTAACTATGGACACTACAAAGAAAATTATCTAATGCGCATTCACATGCAAAAGCAAAGTGTTATTTGGAATTTTAAAAAGAAAAGGAGAAGCAGAAGGAAATTTGATACATGTGACACTGCCATCAACATTTCCCCCCAAAAAAATGTTTTTAGAAACTATACACATTATATAATATGCAAATAATATCGTATCTACACTTAGTATATCACTGTACTATTAATATAAAATGCCTAGTGGACAAGAGCTATAGAAAGCAGAGGAACAAGAGGTTACTGAGAAGAGAGATGCAATCCAAGCTGGGCTGGGAACATAGGGATTATAGACCTAGGAGTAAGAAGGTCTAGCATAGGGCCTTCCAGTAACATGCACAGCTCAGCCGGGGGCTAAGAGTGTATGAGTCTGTCTAAGGCTGAGGCCTTGAAATATGGGGAAAGATTTATGCACAAAGAAATAAAGTTAATATTTAGCAACTGATTGAAGTTTTTTTAACTGTCTGATAATTACTAATGAGCATGTGAATAAAATTAAATATAAAGGCAGTTTAACAACCCGGGAATCAAGATCACCTCATTTACATGATCAGGATTTTAGAGATTTAGTTTAGGGTTTCTAATTATCATGACTGTAACGGTTAATCTTCACTGTCAATGTGACTATATTTAGAAACCACCTGTGTGTGTCTCAGAAAGGTTTAACCGAGCATGGAGACCCATTCCAAACATGGGCAGCACCACCATGGGCTGGGGATCCATACGTAATACAGGGAGACCAGACTAAGCAGCAGTGTTTGTGTTTGTACTGTGAAACAGCTGCCGTCCACCCCTGCTGCCAGGACCCCTACAACCCGACAGATTGCATCTCAAACTACAAGCCCAAAGAAAGTTAAGTTGCTTTGTCAGAACTTTTGTCACAGAAGAGCATCCAATACAGTAGCATATGATGAACAGAAAAGGAAAGGGAGAAAAAGAATGAACAGCGCAGAATGTTACTGTTAGGCATTTAGTTTAGAGCGCATCCCTTAATCCTCGGTCAGTCTGTATGAAGACTACTAACCACACTTTACATACAAGTGTCCAGATGTTACTGTCACAAAAAGCATCAACCCTCAACTTACAATCCTTCAAAATACAACAAAGCATTTAAGGAAATGAGAACACCAGAACCCAAGAAAAATAATGAGTCATCTTAGGTACATTACATTTCACAAACATTTCATTGTGTATAGGAGACCACTAGAAGGGAGGACGGGGGTCAACAACATCAAGCTTCATGAGTTTTTCTTAAAAACTCAGATTCTAAAGCATCCAAGGGAGGTTCATGGTCCTTTCGTGTTTTTAAAACAGGACAGAAAGGAACCGTTCCGAGGTAATTAAATATGGTTCAATAAAGGTAAACCCAAGTCTTACAATAATTACTTTATTCAGGTGAAAGTAAGAAAAAGGAAAGGCATGCATAAAGCACTCAGTATCTGTTTTTCAACAACAGCAAACATTTATTCTACTGGGCTTTTTGACTGAAGTCTTTTTGGGGAACACAGGGTAAAATAGATCCCATGGGTCCCCTTTGTTTACGGGGTGGCACATTCCAAGAACCCAGCAGTGTCGAAAGTACACCCTGTGCACATCCCCATAGATAGTATGCTTTCTTCTACTCAGATGCCTATGGACATTTATAAATTAGGTACCAAAGAGATTAATAACTTATGGCCAAGTGGGACAATAAACACTTAAAAACACAACAATACATGACTGTGTCTCTTTAAAAATACTATTGTATTAGAACCGCCATTGTTTTGATGACATTAGTTGGTACAATGCCTATGGTAAGATTTTATCATGCTATACAGGTTGGCACACAACTGAAAACTAGCAATTTATTTCTGCGATTTTCCATTTTCACAATAAAAACTAAAGCCTCAGAAAGCGAAGCCTCAGGTAAGCAGGGCTATTGTGGGAACAATGTTATCCAGCACTCAGCTTTCCTTTTACAAACAGAACAAATGTATACTCAGTGGGGAGCTCACATTCATTGCACCATTGATCTTGGCAGTAGTGTCGTCATCTGTTGGGAACTGATATATCTGAACACCATTGATGACCAATTCACTCATGAGCTTCATCTTAAACTTCTGTAATTCACTTTTAGAAATTGTATCTGCCTTGGCAATAATGGTATAATGTTCACCTATTAAGAAAAAAAATCCACAATCTCATCATGGAAGATTTGTTTTTAATCCCGCAGTCATAGCTTTTTTCCATACAAAACCAGTCTCTGACACTAACTTTCTCTGACCAGGAGTTGGCAAAGTATAATCCAGGTTGCTGCCTGCCTTTATAAATCAAGCAAACTGAAACACCACCACATTTATTCACTTATTCTGCCCTTCCTGCTATAACAGCTGAAGGAGTTTGCCATAAGGAGCACAGGAAACTGACACATTTTACTACCTGCCTTTTATAAAAATGTATGTAGATTTCCCTAACCACAATTACGAGTTGCCACTCTAATTTATGTGCATATGTAATATTCTTATACACCCATTCCTATCGATGCTAGGTTATAATCATTTTTAAAAGGGCTCTTATAAATTAAATTTGCATTGTATTTCGGTTTGGAATCTCATTATCTTCTCTCCCCCTCAAGTCTTTTTCAACTCCACACAAGGTAAGTAGAACATAATAAACTATAAGCAAAAAACACCTGCTTAATTCACTCACTTTTATTTCTTTATAATCTGAGCATTACGGTAATTAGTTAATCGATCCCCCAAGAGCACTAAGAGGACAGGTGATGGCTTCTCCTTTTGCCTCTTCTTTCATCCTTTATTTACCTCTGTCGAGGCCTAGTCACCAGACGCCTACCAGCTTCAGAATTTGTCCCCAACACTTGAATGAAACAGAAAAGGGTACCAGTCTTCACATGAATGGCCACTGCTGACGAACTTCTACTGTCACCAGAAACCACTTCCTTGCAAAGTGACAGCTGGTGTGTAGGATGCATGTCTCGGGAGGCCAGGGCTGGACTGCTGAAAAAGCGCTCACAGTCGCTTCTGAAAATTCACTAACAGAGCTTACTAACACGAACTGCTCCTGGCAGAGCTGAGGTGGCTGCTTGGCCAGTGTAAGAACATTCTAAATAAGACTTTTTGGCTATTAATAAAAAGTTAATAGAATGAGTAACACAGTTGCTTCCTTTGTACAAAGGTAACTATTCTGCAAGATATCTCATATATCTCCATAGGAGTCTTATTGTGAGCTCACTATCCTCACGTCAGTGAAAACACGAAAGCCTGGCTAGGTCACTCAGTGCTGCAACAAGCTGGTAAGTGGCCAAGCTATTTATTTACTTAATTTTATAAATGTATTGAGTGTTAAGGGCAGAGCCTCGTACATGCTAGGAAAGTACATATCAGTAAAATGTGACATTATTATTTTTACCTTTCTTAAATAAAATACCAATATTAGGTTGGCTTTGATTTGATTTTTAGAAAAGATCTCACTCACTCTATTGTCAGGCTGGCTTCAAACTCCTGTCTAAATTCTCCTGCATCAGCCTCCCCAAGCAGCTGGGATTGCAGGTATACCACCACATCCTAGCTTCTACTGCAAATCTCACAATAGAAGCTGGGCGGTGGTGGCGCACGCCTTTAATCCCAGCACTCGGGAGGCAGAGGCAGGCGGATCTCTGTGAGTTCAAGGCCAGCCTGGTCTACAAGAGCTAGTTCCAGGACAGGCTCTAAAAAAGCTGCAGAGAAACCCTGTCTCGAAAAACCAAAAAAAAAAAAAAAAGAAAAAAAAATCTCACAATAGAATGTTATATTAAGTTGTTCAGCAGGCCATGGCTACAACCTTCTTATATAAAATACAAAAAAAAAGAGGGTTCTTAATTTTATAAGAAAGTTTACACTTTGAAATTAAAAAAAAAAAAGAATGTGCCAGGTGGTAGTGGTGCACATCTTTAATCCCACCTCTTGGGAGGCAGAGGCGGGCAGATCTCTGTGAGTTCAAGGCCAGCCTGGTCTACAGAGTGAGTTCCAGGGCTACAAAGCTTCACAGAGAAACCCTATCTCGGAAAGACAAAAAAAATTATTTAAAATCATCAAACCTTGAGATTAGGTAGTATGTGCTTATAGACTATAATAAAACAATTCTCTCTCTGTGACATACAATTATATTCCGGAAACTTAGAAGAAAGGTAAAATAACATGTTTACAGGCCTATATATTATATATACTGAATGCTTAATTTAACAGGGGCTATATCCATTATCTCATTTAGTTCTCACAAGGTAATAATAAAAGCTATCTTTTATTGGGAACGTCTTCTTGCTAAGCTCTTTATTTTTACAGATTAATTAATTTTCACATCTATACTTCAAGGCAGGGCTTCTGCTGCTTTGTATATTAGGGAGTGAGGAAACTGAGGCACAGAGCATTAAAGGTGCCTGCCACAGATAAAATAGCTAATAAGGGATACAACCAACATTTAAAATCACCCCCACTAATAGCAAATTCTATGACCTTTATAATACTGTATCATAGTGATCTTTTGTATAACACAGAATTTCACTTTTGATTTTATTCCTTTAAAAGCACAGATTTGTATATGAACAGATTTCCTTTGGATTAGGGAAGAAACTAGTCTTTTTCAACTTTTAAATAAACATAAAAGTCTTCCACGAGTTAATTATGGAACTGTTTTTATAACCTCCTAAATTTATAAATAGTTACTTGCTTCAAAAATTCAGGAACAAATTTTCTTGGTATGTTCCAAACAAAAACATATTTCACCAAGACGAAATATTATGCTTTATAATCTTTGTCAAAGAAGTTATTCCTTTCACTATGTCTAAAATAAAACTATGTCAAAGAAATTCTATATGAAAATTTAGAGAACAATTATTAACAAATACAATCACTAAAAAGAGAACTTGTTTAGTCTTTGTATCTTATTTTCCAGATTGAATTTCCCCAGGAAAAAAAAAATGTTTTAAAGACATACAGAATAGAAGCTACAAAGCATGTGCTTATTATAATAAAAATACTTTAATATTTCAAGTATACTAAAATTCGAGAAGTTGGTTGCTTCCCTAATCCACCTTGCTGTCCAGGCTCTTCATGGTTAAGAGGTCAAGTGTCCTTAGAGAATGGCCTGTTGGAGCAATGAAGTAGAGGCACACGTGGATACGCGAGTCATGGTAGTTAAAAAGAGCGCGCTTGATCTTCAGTTCTTCTTGGAGATAGGCCTCAAATTGATCATCTATGTAATCAATTATTGGTTGGTAGCTGAAAAAAATAAGCATTTAAATATTTAATGCACATACCCATGCTATCTTAGTAAGGAACCTGTACAATTACCAAGTCTGAGGTCTGTATCTTCCAGTAAAATCAGTTAATATCTATACCAACCAACCAGTTAACTACAGTACTAACACATGATATGTATAATATACACACATGAAGGTAATTCTGCCAAAACATTAGGATACTCTAGCTCAGTGGTTCTCAACCTTCCTAATGCTGAAACCCTTTAGTACAGTTCCCTAGTGTTGTGATGACCCTCAACTATAAATTTATTCCATTGCTACTTTATAAGTGTAATTTTCCTACTGTTATGAATCGTAATGTAGATATTTGATATGATGATATCTGATATGAGTGCAAAGCGGTCAGGACCCACAGATTGAGAACCAATGATCTAGTTAGAAATCGTATTAAGTTCATAAAGATTCATTTCTACATCCGTTCACATACTAGGTTCAGTTCTTTTAAGACTTTTACAACTGCCCCCAAGCAGTTAAGAGCTTAACATACAATTAAAATAACACATGGCATGTTGTTTAATTGGTTGAGAAAAGTAAAAGATATCAATTAAAATATGCAAGTCAAGGTGACTGACTTCCTGTTTTCAGTACATCTATAAGGCATTAAAAGCTTAGCCCACAAAAGAGGAAAGGCCAGTATCAGCTGAAAATATCTAACTGGTAATGCTGGCATGGTATTATTTTCAGTGAATTAGAAGCAGGTCAATTACATCTTGAGCTCAATTTCTAGCCCAGATAACTCTCACATTCCCTCTAGCTGTTTCAGTCTATTATTCATCCTTTGAAATACAAATAAAATCAGTGTACTCAAAAAATACTTAATCTCAGCTCATGATGACTTTGTCAACTTTCTACTTCATGTTAATATGATAAAGCATTGTTTATGCAACATTTTTGTATGTGTTCATGTCTTCAAGCCCCACAGCAATGAGATGGGGCTTGCAGATTGTGCAATACTGGCTGACCAGCAGGCCCCAAAGATCCTCAGTCTCCAACTCCCCAGCCCTGAGATTACAAACATGTGTCACTGTGCCCACTTTTTAAAAATTAATATGAGTTCTGGAGATAGACTCAGGTCATCATTCTTCAGGACTTTACTGGCTGAGCTATCTCCCCAACCCTTCTACCTTTCTGCTGTTAACTAACTGCACTGAATAATCCAGGCCCACAAATAAAACAATAGCAAGTCAAGCATTATGAAGATTTACAGAATAAAAGCTACCATAGAAACACCTATCTATCATGAAGATATTTTAATAGTTCAAAAACAGTTTCTTTCCTAATACTCCTTGCTGCCTGAGCTCTGGACACTCCATGGACATCCTTGTAATTGTACAGAAGAGCAGTGAAAGTAACCTTATAAAACGTAGATAGAACTGAATTATTTTATAATTGTCTGGTAATTCTAGTCCTTGGAGACCAGAACCTAAAACACAGAATAGTGTATTCTCCCAATATAGACAGCAAACTATTGGTAAGAAAGCCGGCATCTTCATAATTCTGTTTTCTATAAGAATTAGCCTAATACCTTCAACATTATAAGAACTAAGTTCATCATCAGAATGATTACTAACAACACCAAGAAAGGTTCTTTCGAATACTGGTCTAAATATGACTCAGTAATATTCCCTTTCAAAAAACCTGAATAGTAAAAATCTTTAAGTATGCATTTTACATAAAAATTTCAAAGAAGCATGTTAATTACTTAAAATAGGTCAGTAATGACTTATTACACAGTCTAAATAACCAGAAATATTCATACAGATGACTGTCTTAAGATTTTTCAAAAAAATGAAACCATAGATTACTGTTGGATAAATAAATAAAATTTCTTTCTATAGTAATTTATCCTGTTTCTAATTCCAGTAAATAAAAATACACCATTTCAATAAGAAGACAGTGATTTAACATTAAACTCACATCCTTAAAAAATACCAAATAGCTCAACAGGTGTTAAGAAATCAAGGCCAAAACTGAAGAAAAAAAGGAAAAACTAGAGAGGTTAAGCAGATATAAACTGACATCCCCAGAAAAGGCCACATTCTACAGGCTACATGACTGATTAGCTGAAATGTTAAAGTTCCAGAATCTAATTATTTTTAGACTCCCTAAAGAGCTATTTACCCTGTCTGTCTGTCTGCCCTACCATCCTCAAGACGGTCAAGTCAAGTCAAGGGTATGAAGGCCAAGAATGACATCAGAGCAGCGGAGGCCTCAACTGATTTCACTCATTTACTAAAACCAACTTAACTGATATTCCCACCAAAGCACCTGAAAAGTATTTATTTGTGACTTTTATCTGTTCCTACAAAAACTTCAAACGATTGGCCACATGGGAATATGTTATCTTGGACAAACTGAATCTGTGTTTCAAAACCAAAGTCATCCACCTTTGGCTCCAAAAGAAACTATCTACCATTCACTCAAAGGTGAGAACTGTTTTTGCAACAGTGGTTTTAGGTACTCGATATGGCCAAAACACGATCCATATTTGCTGGAGGAGTCACGCGGATCAGGTGTCACAGCCCCTTGTGCCAACTACCTGGGACTGCCTCCTCCAGTGTGTGTTCTTTCTAGGGCTCAGACTTCGCTCAGTTTGGTCAACTGTCCACTGTTTGTTCTGAGCTGGGTGTTAGGACAACCGTTTTATTTAGATATTTTTCATGCTGTTTCAGAGCATTTGGCTTATTTTTGTTTGTTTTCAGAAACGTTTCAGCTTATCTGGCACAGGCAGAGCCTGTTCTTCCTTGCATTCCTCTACTATTTAATTCAAGGAAGAGGAATATTTGGAGGAAAACAGCCATGTGGTAAGCCAGTTGGCTTTAGGCTTGGTAATTTGTGTTGACCTTGCAAGTATTTGAGGAAAATGAGAAAACTTAAGTAAAAATAAACATTAATATTGTATACTGTTTGGGGATTTTCCTCACACACTAAATTCAAGTCCTAGGCTTAAGGTCACGAATGGGAATCTTGTCTGTAATTGAAAACTTAAAGCATCTAAAGGCGCAAAACAAGATAAAATTGGTGGCCCAAAAATCAGTTACGTTTTAGAAACTATCCACATTAAAGGAGATGAGAAAGGACTAAATGCAGATAATGCAATGAATATGAGTTATGAAAGAGGACACAGCCAGGCGGTGGAGGCCAGCCTGGTCTGCAGAGGCCGAGGTTTCAGGACAGGCTCCAAAGCTACAGAGAAACTCTGTCTCGAAAAAACAAAAACAAAGTCAAAAAATAAATAAAGAGGCTATAAAGCTAATGTTTCTCTTGTTCTGACATGCATTTCTTGTTTGAAGCAGCGATGGGTGAACAAGATAGATCTGATACTAAAGCATACATTGTAAAGTGGGAGCTCCACAGCTGCCGTTCCAAATGCCTACTCACACTACATAGAAGGGTCGCTAGGTAGGACAGACTTTCAGTCTAGTTAATTTTGGTGTGTAATTTTTCATTGATTAGCAACTATTTTAATAATAAAGTTATATTTTAAAGAAAGAATACTGTCACAGTTTGCTTTCTGTTGCTGTGAATTATGCCATGGCCAACAGCAACCTGGGGAAAGGTTTCTCTCATCTTGTACTTCTGTGTCATAGCCCATCATGCAGAGAAGCCAAGGCAGGGACTCAAGGCAGGAACTGAAGCAGAGACCAAAAAGGAATGCTGTTTATTGGGTTTGCTTCCTCTGGCTTGCTCGGTCGGTTTTCTTCTGTAATCCTGACTCACCTAATTAGGAATGGCACTGCCCACAATAGGCAGAGCTTTCCCACATCAATTATTAATCAATAAAATACTCCTACAGGCATGCTCACAGGCCAATCTGATGAGAGCAATTCCTCAGTTGAGGTTCCCCTTCCCAAAAGGTGTATCAATTTGATTAACAAAAAAGTAAACAAAACATGAATTTATAAGAAAAGTTTAGAGACTGCATCAGAACTAAAAATAAATTCTGAGAAACCTAACTATGCCCAACCCATTCTTCTCATATATCCTTATACCATAATTCTTTTCTTCCTTTATCTCCAAGCAAAGTAAAATTCATTATCAAAAGAAAAGATTGTATGGTTTATTTAAGGATTATTTGGCCTCAACCTGCATAACATGTGATTCTTGGTAAAGAAGGGAGGTATGAACTCTATTTCAGCAAACACAATATCTGTGCTACATTCTAGAACGCTGAATGACTGTAGCTTCTGGGACTTTGAAGAGCTCTATTAGCAGGGATGTTATAGTTAGATTAAAATTATCTTGGGGTACCATATACTCCCCTGTATAGTTCCACATCTGTGTGTGACCCAAAATCCTCTATTAGGCAAATCCTTTTAAAATGTATAAAGACATTCCTAGCCACTAGCAAACCAAAAGGAAGAACATTACTGGATGGTTCTGAAGCTTGTGACAGTTTTGCTGACTTGCTGTAACTTACTACCTAATATTTCCCCAATGTATTTGGAAAGTACCCTTTGATTCATGTCTTTCTCTCTTCTGTTGCTGTATAAATACTACTAAACCTCTATCGTGCTAGAACATGGCATCTGTGGTCACCCCAGTCTATCTTCCAGTCACTCAGACCCAGCTCCTTACTTACTTACTACCTTTGCGATAAGGAGTTCCCTGCTTGTCTGTTGTTGTTGTTTTGCACTATCACAGAAAATTAAAATAGGATGCAACAAACTATTGCTAAATCAATTCAAACGCCTGTTCTTATAAATATGTCACTGAGGCACAGCCATGTTCATCTGCTTATGTACCTGTTCTACCTTCATATCAAAATGGCAGAGCAAAGCAGCTCATAAAAAGATACATTCCACAGAGCTTGAAATATTTGCTCTTTACCCTTTATAGAAAAAGATTACAAGTTCTGTACTAAAAGTGTCAATTCTAATTTTAGAATTAAGATCAATTGAGATGATTTATCAATCCAGCGCTTGGGCTTTACTCTGAACTCATGGGGCCGGAAAAAGACATCAAATCCCACACTAGTGGGATTCCAATGAAAGAACCCCTCTCCACATTGAGAATTTATCTAAAAGCCTACACTGTAAGGGTGATGCTGAACCAGAAATAACCTACACTATCCCTTCTTCCAAGGCCCATAGCGTGTTTACTTTACCTGCTTTCTAACTAAAAGGAAAAGCAAAATGGCATATTGTTTGGGAGCTTCAGGCCCTTTCATGTACAAAAGCCTCTTTGCTTCTGGGAACCTCAAGGCATGAATGGGCTCAGTGATCCCTCAAGAACTAGTATCAGAGAAAAGTTAACGCAAGCAAAACCCAATTCTATCCAATGATATCAAAGAGGAAATAACCAAAATGAAAATTTTCAAAAAATTACTAAAATTACACAATATAATCCAATAAATGTATTCAAGAGATCAATTGCCTTCGCTTTAAGCTCATTTAAATACTTAACTTACATACAAATCAGTTTCTATGTTGATGTACTGTAATCATTAATACATTTAAAGTGAGGTGTCCTTTGTACTGCTTGCTGACTTAGTCCTGGAGAGTCCACAAGAAACATTTCCTGACAGGCTGAAAGATCTCCCCCTAACCTGGATTACACAGACAGTTCATACAAAAATGACTCTGGAAAACAACTTGGTAATAATGAAATTACACATATATTTCTAAAGTAAAATGAATGGAAAAGTTTATAGCAATATATTCTTCCCTTTCTTTTATAGTCCAAAATCATTATAGAATACACAATTAACCTCTACAACACTACTAAGAAAAAATGGACAAAAATGACATAAGATAAAACATAAGCTAGAATTTCATTATTAAAAAACTGTGATACAGGTTCATCTAAGACCAACAGTTCTCAAACTGTGGGTTGTGACCCCTTTGGGGGATTTGCATATCAGATATTTACACTACAATTCATAACAATAGCAAAATTAGCTATAAAATAGTAACAATTATTTTGTGGTTGGGGTCACCATAGCATGAAGAACTGTATTAAAGGGTCACAGAATTAGGACGCTTGAGAAGCACTGATCTAGACAGTTCTCACTGGACAACATTTCTGTAGGGCTAATAAGCTTGTGGGGGTTGCATATTATCTTGTTTTATCATATTGCTAGTCTTTTTGCAATGGGACCTGGACATCTGGAGTTAGTTCATTGGTCACGTGTATGAGATAAATTTCTAACCCACGTATGTTGACTAGGGGTTTAGTCCTGTTTTTACTGTCTCTCAAACATGGTTGACTTTAGATGGTGTAGGAAGAACCTATAGGTTCAGTGTAAAGAAGACTTGGCATTGATTTCTTAGTGAAAGGCTGGTGTGATACTAATTCAAATGGTTACTGGGGGCTCACTGGGGTCTTAGTGGTAGTGTGAGGCTGTTTAAGTAAGGCCCCAGGATAGGGAAAGAAGAGATGGGGCCAGTCCTTCAGGAAGGTTCTGGGGCTGATGGGGCAGGGGTTTAGAGCTAATGGATTTATTAACAGAGTTGTGGGTGTGGGGACTTACTGCGGCAGGGTTGGAGAGTAAGGGGGACTCACCAGCAAAGTCCATGATGAGTGTAGCTCATTGCTTGGACCTGAGTTGGAAGAAAGGTAATGTGGCGATGGTGAGGGTAGGGGGAATTCACCAAAATTGCCTGTCATGTGGCTTCTGTCGGGCTCTAAACCTAGGTAGACTGACTGTCTGACTGGATTTAGGGCTGCTTAATTAGAGGGAACTTATGCCTGCTACTGCAAACCTGCCAAGAACCCAAATAGACATATATTACACAACTCAAGATCTGTTAAGAACCAGAGAAACCAGGGAGAACTGAGGCAGATACTGTCTTCTGGATAGGACAGGGATGCTGGACCTATGACTCTCAACAGCTATGGTGTGCCCACACAGGCCACAGCAGTCAACATTTCTAGTGTAACAAAAGGCTCATAAAGCCTCAACTGAACTACAGACATGGAAGGTAAACTAGATTACCTATGCCACGCCATGTCAAATATACGTGTGTGCATTGCATTATAGACATACATTTACATGTATGTATACATCTATATATACACATACGTGTACGAATGTGTGTTATGATATATATGCATATATATAATAGACATAATTTTGATGTGAGACAGGCAAAAGACAAGTTGGAGGTTGGGGAAAGAGGAGTGAATATAGCCAGAGTGCACAGTACCATGTTATGAGAGTCTAAATAAGTTTCCTATAATACTTAATAATGTAACTGGCTGTTTTGTGGGAACTGGACAGGGAAAAAATTAATTCATAAACAATATATAACCACTGTATAGTTTTGCCCTTATATGTCTTATACATCTTTTTTCTCAACAAGGTAAGTCTAAAAATTAGTAAAAATATTCACTGACTATATACTAAATCACATAGTATTTCTATCAAAATATGTTTTAATGCTGTGGGATTTAAATTATTCTAAAGAAATATGACGACTCGATAGAAAAAATATCTTGTCTATAACAACAAAACATTGAACAATTGGTAAAGAATGAAAAGAAAAAACTCCATCTGGGAAGCAAAATCGTGTATTACTCAGCAGAAAATAAAACTGCAGCTTAAGGGAAGAAGACAAAGTTTTCACCCTGAAATAAAGCTTGTCTTATAGAAGAAAGGAAACAGACAAACAGAAAACCCCACATACCTGTCTTCTTTATTGATCTGGTCCCAAACCCCACTGTATTCACAACGGTCAGTTTCAAGCGAACATTACTTTCCTGGAGTTCATACGTCTGAGCTCTAAGTCTAAACTCACGGACAAAAAGTGTGAGGGATTCAAGCTCTTCAAAATTAGTATTGAACAGTGTGTTAATCATGTTGGACTTTCCCAATCCCAGTCTCCCCTGAAAGAAACAGAGCACATGTTCACAAGTGCAGAGAGTCACTGGTGAACAATCCCACATCTAAACTCCAGCAGGGCAGCAGGCTGAAGCTGGTCTAAATCACTAGGGGAACAATGACTACACATGCTACCTTACTACCTGACCTCTGAAGAGAGCACTAAAAATTTTAAAAAGTTGAAGCTAGAAGCAAAACTAGTAGAATTTAAACAACTCATAAAATCCACAGAGCCATTAATCTTAGACAAGATCATCCTGCTTATACAAAGAAGGAAGCGAGCAGAAGAATATGGATTCTGAAAAACTGAGGAGTTACTGGCACTCACCCACACAGAGAATGTTTGAAACAGAAGCCGTGCTGAAATGGATCTATCGACCAGCTGATCAGGTAAACTTTCAAAGCCAACATGGCCACACATAGTCAAGGAACGGGGATGGTCTTTTTTCTGAAGAAAAACCAAACAAGTAACTTTGATTTTATTGTTTTTTATATTTGGTATTTGATTTAATTAATGTACAATATAGGCACACTTGAAAGAAAATATAATTTAACAAAGCGACTGAAGATTTCACGACTTCGACTTCTCACTGAAAAGTGGTTGGGTAAAATTGAGAAAACAGAAACCAGTGCTGAGCCTCCCAAAACACTCATTTCTCATTCCTTTTATGTGACAAAAGTCTAGCACAAATTTTGACATTAAAACATATGACCTCCAATTCCAAGAAAACATACAAGTAAACTATGCATATTCACTGACAAAAATGAAGAATTTATGTCATCAGTTGTGGGAATAAAAGACAGTATTAGATTAACCCCACGCCCATCCAGACCAGGGACCAGCAATGGCCTCCTATACCCAGCCACCTAGTGAGAAATACTGATGAGTTAATTCTGGGAACCCATGTTTCCTGAACTTTGGTTGATGGTTTACTCTGATCCTATTTGTTGAATGCATTTTTTGTCTGCTTTCTTATCATTTGTTTAAGGTATTCACTTTGTTTCCTTTGAAAGCTGGTTTCTCACTCTTCAGTTTGCTTTTGTTTGTGTTTGCTCTCAAACTTCTGAAAATGCCCCCAGGTGCTTTAGTCTTTTCTGAGCAACTTTTTTTCTATTTTAAATAAACTCCAACTTGTCTTCATGCTGACTCATCCTGAAATTCAGGTCAAAGCCAAGGACTTAGTTTTACTTGAGATAAGGTCCTAAAACATCAAGGGAACTCAGACTACTGAGGGTGACTGGAGTTTGCTCCTTCTCTGGTACTACTAACAGTAAGGCAGATAAAAGTGCGGGATAGCATGATGCACAGAAATAAGCCAGGTGAGATCGTCACAATGCCCCCACAAAAGTAGTCTGAACAGACAGGAACCAGTACCCTCACATATCATTCTATCTCCACCAGACCAAGATTTGCAGTAGTTGCCAGCACACTGGTGTGGACCAGCAGCAGTCACCAAGGAGATTGCAAAGTCCCTCCTGGACTGAGTGTTCTGGAACACAGCTGGAGAGAGACTGACTGACCAAGTTGTGGAAGGGCCACAGACTGATATATTATACACAGAGAAGACTGGAGCATCTCTGGCTGTTTAGGCTTGTCAAGGAGTATAGCATGAGAGTACAGCATACTTTGAATCAGAAATTCACCATGAGAGCACAGAACACTAGTCCAAATATAGGAGAGGGCCAGCAACATGGGAACAAGAGAGGTGTGGAGGACCTGGCAAAGGGCTCCACCAATGGATGCAAAATAATCTTAGGGCAAAAACTAATGGACCATAAGAAAAAACTAACCCCCCCCCACACAACACACACACACCAAGAATAAAACCATCTGGAATCAGGCAAGAAGAGAAAAGCCTACAAAAAAAAAACAAAAGCACCATTGTGACTTTCCACACCTCCTCAGTCTTGAACTCAAAAACAGTGAATGCAGAGTACAATAATATTCAACACAGCAGAGAAATGATCTTATAAGCATGTGGATGGTCCTCAAACTGAAGAAACTCCTTCATAAAACTGAGTCCTAGCATAAGAAAAAGATGGAGGGAAAGCACAAGTCTAAAGACAATAGCCCTGATACCATAACCCACATGGTAGGATGACAGAACTGAGGTACAGAACTGAGTCCCAGATCTCTCCTAGAGCGTGTTCTCGCTCTCTCTCTCCTCAATCTCTCTCCTCTCTCTCATCCTCATCTACTACTATCCCTCACACACACACACACACACACACACACACACACACACACATACTCTTAAACAAAACATTCCAGTATCAATGAATAATATCTAATTCCTTTTCATTTCAGAGCCTAGCATGCCTTCACTCTACTCACTTATGAATGGGGCAAAATCAATACCAAAAATAGCCTACATTCCCTAAAGCAATCTACCAGAATTCACTGTAGTTTCCATCAAAAATCCAATGATATTCTTCACAAAATTAGAACAAAAATCATAAAATTCATTTGAAGCATAAAAGACCCCAAATAGTCAAAGTGATTCTAAGTTACAAGTATCACAGAGCTTGTCTAAAAATAGTAAGAGAAACCATACAATACTGAACAAACACAGACAGGCAGACCAACAGAACAGTACAGAGAACCTAGACGTGAGAGAACACAGTTACAGTCACCTAATTTTTTGTTTGTTTGTTTTGTTGTTCAAGACAGGGTTTCTCTCTAGCTTTGGGGTCTTGTCTAGAAACTCGCTCTGTAGACCACACTGGCCTCAAACTCACAGAGGTCCACTATGTCTCCCCAGTGCTGGGATTAACGGCAAACAGTCACCTAATTTTATGTAAGTATCAGAAACACGTTTTCCTTTTAATAAAAGACAGACAGCCTCTTCTACAAATGATACTAGGAAAAATGGATATAGTTCCATGTAGACAAGGAACCCATCTCTCTTGCCCTGCACAAAACCCTACTCAAAATAGCCAAAGCCCTTAAAGAAAAGCCTGAAAACTCTGAAGCTGTGAGAGGGAAATGCCGAGATTACTTCAAGCAATAGGCATAGGCAGTGGCTCTGAGAAAGGATCAAAACAGCATAGAAAAGAACCCAAGAATTGACAGATGGGATTGATATGAAAATTTAAAAACTTGGGCAAAACAAAGGGAAAACAGCTACCAGAGAAGAGACAAGGAACACAAAACTGGGGGTGAGGGGAGATTCTGCCCCTCTACAAAATCAGTCATGGTATCTGTGGATGGCTTGAAAGAGAAATGTCCCCACAGGCTCAGGTCCATACTTGAGTACTTGATTCCTGGCTGGTGGAGCTTTGGGTTGGTTTAGGTGGTGCAGCCTTGGGAGAGGAAGTGTACGTCACTGGAGGGGGGCTCTGGAGAGTACACAGCCACACCTAATCCCTGTTTAGTTCTCTTTTGTGCTTTGCTCTTGAGGATCTGAGCTCTCCGCTTCCTGTTCAGCCATAATGCCTGCCTCCTGGCAGTGATGGACTCTTTTCCTTTGGAACCATAAGCCAAATACACCCTTCTTTCTATAAGTTGTCTTGGCCATGTTTGTTAGATTAGTAAGTATTATAAGTATATTATTAATTATTACTATCTAGAATATATATAATGTAAAAAACATTAAATACGAGTTTTTAACTTATCAAAATGCTATAAAACTGTGTTATGACAAGGAATTAAATTTTTTTTAATCTCCCACCTTGTAAGACTTTAAAGCAAATGTTTTAGCACACACAACCCAAATACAGCAAAACCTTTTTATACTAAGGCTCCTGCTATTGTTGTGGGATTAAAAGTGGCTGACTCGTTCTTTCCCCCGTCATTTTCTGCATGTCCGATTCCTTTACGACTAGCCATCGTGAGAGAACTGAGCTGGACCCTAATGGGGGGGGGGGGTCACCCACAGTTACCACTACCCACATTAGGATAAAAAAGTCAGGTGCTCTTTCTGTTCCCCTGGATTTATTCTGCTGAGGCAGGCAGGGGCACACTCTTGACCAAGGAGTAAACAGAGACACTTTCGATTGGATAGTAGTCCTTTGTGATCCCAAACTTACTTCTAACATAAAAAAAACTGCAAAACTGAAATATAAAAAAATAAAATAAAAAAAATATAAAAAAAAGCTTTTAAATCAATAAACAGGCTCCGGAACTGACAGACGGTTCGCAAAAAGAATATATATATAAACGGGCATAAATAATTTCAGAATTCAAACTAAACTGCTTTCAGATTCTATCTCAACGCAGTCAGAAAGGCTGTCATCAAAAACTAAAAATTCTAGTAAGGACTTGGGGAATGAGGAACCCTCTATTGCTGCTAGGGACACAACAGTATGTAAATTAACATGGAGTTTCCTCCAAAAACACTAAAAAAACACACTATGTGAACCAACTACACCACTCTTGCATTATATAACCCCAAGGACTCTAGTCAACAAACCACCGAGATAATGAATGCCCATGCCTATTCCTTGACCTTTTCCTGTTATAGGCAGGAAAATGAACCAGGCTAGGCATCCATTAATAGATGGACAAATAAAGAAGATGTGTTAAATATACACAGACATATATTGTAACAATGCATTATGATAAAAAATATTTCCTACATTCTAAGACTGGAACTTTTGCTGAGTTAATAATATACCTTGAGGTCATTTAAGCCTTAAAACTGCTTTCCAAATGAGTACTCAGCCTGTTTGTTTAATCTGCTTTTAAGAGAACAGTACATCAATCAGCCTTACTTCCCTTGGATTCCCCGTGTAATCAACTTTTACAACCTAAACTAAGCATAGCTGTAATCTTAAATCATGTGCCCTTCCACACCCCAACCCAGAACAATGCATGTGTATCATTTTATGAAATCAGCAAATATAGAAGATGAAAGCAATCTTCTACAGTGAATAGCCACTATAAATGCTCAACACAACATTCAGATACAGATACTGATTGATGTCATAATACTGTTGGTTAAATGGGTAGGTTGAAGCCAGTCACGTCATCCCTTGTAAGATAGATTTCTGTAAAGTATTCCACTCCTGCCCCATGTGATGCTTGCTGTGAAGCTCAATAAACACAGCACATAAAAGTTGATTCTCTGTTAGAAGGATGGAGGACACTGGGAACATAAAGTGGAGAATTCAAATCTGGCCTCAATGTGGGTTAAATGAATCCAAGGGAAATGCTCTTATTTCTTTACTTAATGTGGAGACGAGGCAATACCGATGACTCATTAACTCAAAGTTACTATGCAATTAATCATGCAAGTAAGTGGGATTTTATTCAGACATAAATATGAAACATTTCCAGGAAAATGATGGAACAGGAAATCAGTAAATAAGCTAAACTCAGAAAAATACCTTATTTTCTCTTGTATGAATCTAAGGGGGTGTGTGTGGTGTGTGTGTGTGTGTGTGTGTGTGTGTGTGTTATTTATACTAGGAAAAGGATGACCATGAGATAGGAGGAAGAAATCTTAATGTAAGGTGCAGAATTGACGGGCAATGGAATACATTGTGACAGGATTACAGGGGGAAAAGAATCAGCAGGAAGGGGCAGTGGTGATGGGAGATTGCAGTAGAACAGGGCAATGAATAGAATGAAGTATATTGCCCGGGCGGTGGTGCACACGCCTTTAATCCCAGCACTCGGGAGGCAGAGGCGGCGGATCTCTGTGAGTTCGAGGCCAGCCTGGTCTACAAGAGCTAGCTCCAGGACAGGCTCTAAAAAAAAGCTGCAGAGAAACCCTGTCTCGAAAAACCAAAAGAAAAAAAAAAGAATGAAGTATATTGACACATATGCATGAAATTATCATAATGAAACCATTACTTTGTACGATGACTCAAAAATTTAAAAGGAAAAATACTGTGACTTTCTTGTATAACAGTATATTTATTCAACATATAAACTAATGCATTAATTTTTTTGCTGAAGCATGCATGGGCAGTTCATATAGGCAGTTCTGTTGAATTTGCCCATATTGGATTTCATGGTCTAAGTTGATGAGGACGATTGACCAGGCCTCTTCCTTAATGCATTAATATACACATACACAAATAATAAATTGTAAGCTCTTGCTTGCAAGGAAAGGCAAGAACACTTTTTATTTAGAAGTCATTATAGGAATACAAAGAAATTAACTAGCTTGTTTTAAGAAATACTCTAATAAGCCAAAGCAGTGCTCAGAATTAGGTACATCCCACTATAGCATGACAGGGGAAACAGAAATGCTATGAATGTTCCTGTACCAGCATAGCTGGGAAGACAGGGATAGTTACACGGAAACAAGCTGTTTTGTCAACCTATTAAAGTGTGTATGCGTGTGTGTGTGTGTGCGTGTGTGTGTGTGTGTGTGTGTACAGAAAATCTATTATATATGCCACACTGTACTAATCCAGTAAATCATTTTCTTATGCAGTCCTTACAAGAAAGCTGAGCTCTGCACATTACTATTCCTGGAGTTCCTAAGGAAGAAACAGGTTCAGAAAGGCTAACAGGTATTAATCTGAATAAGGAGGTTACTGCCACATTTGTAAACCAAATCCAAGTGTACGATTCCTAATAGTTGAGAAAGGGAAAACAACAGCCGGTGCCGCACTCAGTAACACTCTATACGACTTCTGAATACAGCACAAGATATACAATTAAATAACTGCTTTCTTAATATTAAGGAGTTTTGGATTATAGGTCAGATGGCAGAGCACTTGCCTAGCATGAACATGGACCTGAATTCTATTCTTCACATTACAAAAGATACTATCAATTATACAGATGTATAACACAGCTTCCATACCTAATGTATAGGAAATACCTCAAAGAGGAGGTGGAAAGATTGTAGGAGCCAGTGGACCTGGATGCTCACTTTGAGATAGGGTCTTTCTATACAAGGAGGGAAACTTAGATCCGTGAAATCTCAACAATCTGGGTTGTCTAAAAAAAAACCCAGTATAGTGAAAACCATCACTTGACATGCTAGTATGAACAGGAAAAAATCTCACAAGGCCCTATACCTACATGAAGAGCTACAGGCAATTAATTGCCGCTGAGAGTGAATCAGGCTTCTCCAGAGAGGAGCCGCCTGATAGGTTATCTAATCCTAAGCAGTAAACCCTAAACACATACACATAAGAACAACAGTAAATTGGATTCAGCAGGTTGTACTTATATATACATCCATATACAAAAACACATACAGATACATAATTAAAGAAGAGGTCATGAATCTGAGAGAAAGTGGGATAAGAGGACATGGAAGAGTTGGAGGGGGAGAGTCAGGGAAAGAAATGATATAAATACAGTACTGTTATATAAAATTGTCAAAAATAATAATAACAACAACAATAAAGGAGTATTACAAAAGCAGCTCTGATGCTTCCACTCCTGACTTCTTAGCATCGCAGGTCTCTTCCTGTAAGGTTACCAGTCTCTCATTAGTCCCTCTAGAGGAGATGTACAAATCTAAGTATGTGTCTGTGCTGGACCCCTTTGTGTGTCTAACAATAGCAGCCAATTCTTCTACACAACACTGTTTATTGCTGCTGTTTTCTGAGTCTCCTCAAGAGATTGTTTCATGTAACATCTATCTATCTGATTCTATGACATAATGTTCTATTCTGTACTGTAGTGTAATGCTTCTCTTTATTGAGACAGCACCCTTTGCTATTACTAAAATGAACTACACTATAAAGACACCTTTGCCTCTACGTCTTACAAAAGAGGAACCTTCTTGCTATATCTAAGAAATTTTTACTAACTCAACTACCTACTAACTACTTGTCCACAAAATCTAATCACAATTCATTGCTGATTAAAAACCTGAAAACCACTTTCTTGCTAGCATTTTTTTACAAAGGCTTAAGTGGCATTGTTCTAGTACAGTTCAGAGAATGTGATGGGTGGTACTCACAGTGAAACACATGCTCAGATGTGAGCAGGTAATCAGTTTTATCAGGAAGTAACACTGAGCACTGAGTATCCTATTGGTTTATCCATATTGTCTAATCTAACGAAGGGACAAATATTTTCTTTGACACAAAATGAGAGACCATTTCAGATTTGTTCAGCCCGGCACTCAAATATTAATTAGCCCAAATCTGGTACTTTTAATCTCTGGCATACTTGAGCAGCCCGAGACCAATAAATAAATCTTTTATTTATCACCAGTTTACTTTCTCCAGATACAAAGTTCTGCCTCCCTGTTGGAGGGCAAGGCTCCGTTGATATGATTTATAATACTGTCTAACCCCTCCAGGGCCCAAGTCCAGAGCTTATGTGTAAGCTTTGGGTAAGCTCCACCACCCTTTTGTTAGTCTCTCTAGTCCTTGGGAATCTCTTCCCGACTCTGTTAAAAATCTGCCTCTCTAATCCACTCACTCCAGCTCCTAATGAGTTTCTTCTTTATAAAACAGACTACAAATGTTTGAATACACTCCTTCCCCATCATCCTTTGATGATATAATAGGCTAATATCAGAGAAGCCAGATCTCCCTAACTCACAGTACGACAAAGTAATTTCCAGAACATTTAAATTCTGTAGGTATGCATAAAGAAACTGGAGAAAATTCAGATGCATTTTTGTTAATCTTAGCACGTGAAAAGGCAAAACTTGTTTTGGAAACTCAACAGGATATGAAAATATTGGCCATTTACCCAAGGAACAGTGAAGTCATGGATCTTGAATGATCGTAGCGAACCTACAATCAACCACTTTGTCCTAAATCAACATAAACTAACAACATTCTAAATATTTGCCCTTATACACACAGATAAATGGAGTTCTCAACCCCTTTATCAAGGAAACTTCTCTTTGTAACAGATGAAGACTAGGACAGGAAAGCCACAACCAATCAAACCACAGAGTTGTGGAGCCCAGACCCCAACTTATCAATCTTCCACAAAACTCCTATACTTAAGGTTCAGGGATCACGGTGGGAAAGGGGACAGAAAGATTGAGACAGAGGAAGAGGGAGTTTGCTGTAAGATTGTGTCTCCTAGAAATGTAGGACGCTATGGCCCATCAAGTCTCACCAACATGACTGTTTAAACCTAAGATGAACAAGGATAACACCAATAAACATGCTAACATAATAAACATAAAACAAGAACAAGCTCCAGAGGCCTCAACCTTCACAAAGAACTGCAAAACTACAGCAACTGAGGAACACTGAGAGCAGAAGGATATTCCCCAGGAAGAGCACACCAGTTGGTTATCCAATACCAAATGGTCAGCCCCTGAAAACATATACATGAGGAACATTATACAGAGTAGGGTATATATTTTATGTATATTTGTATATGCGGTATATATGTATGTACATGTATATACACATATATATGTATACATTCATGTGAGTATATATATAACTAAATTATATATATAATTAAATACAATTAAAGAAGAAAAGAGAATTTAAAAGAGAGCAATATGGGTAGGTATATAGAAGGGTTTGGAAGGAAAAAAGAAGGGAGAAATGTCACAATTATAATCTCAAAAAATAAATAGCTTTGAAATGATTCTTGCATAGGAGAAACATAAATACACTTTTGTTTTAAAAAGTTCAGTATGGAAGTAGATCAAAACACAGCAAGTATAAACAATCCTTGATCAGCCTTAAATATATATACATCTGGGTAATACTAATTGGATTCCATAGATTTGTGGTGTGTACAATAAAGATCATTAACTTGAGAGGAGGCTGTGGGAGGGATGGCACTAGAGTTGGAACAGGAAAATGGAGGGGTAAACATGATATACAGTATATTCTCAACCAATTTTATTTTTATAAAAGAGAAAAGAAAACAGCCTATAGGATCTGTAACAGAAGATCCCAACTGAAATAATTGATGATCAATAGAAAGAAAACCACAAACAAGAAACAGAGGAATCACAGGACTGAGCCATGAGGAACTCTGGTACTTAAATATGGAAGAATTTAGAAACAACTCCAAGAGTAAGAGACAAGTAAAGAGGAAATCTACAAATGTGTGAGTCTAGGCAGGTGTTTAGAGTGTCATTCCTATTCATTTGCATGCTCAGCTTTCCTGCAGTTACATAGCTTCTGCAGACTGCAGGGCTCACACACCTGACAAAATGTATTATCTGACCCTTTCACAAAAGGTATTGTCATATCTTCATCTGAGAGAAAAAGAGGGTAGGGGAACTGGCAAAGGGCTATAATACTTAGATTTTCTCAAAGTGAACTAGATAGTCACCTAGGAAGAGTGAACCTCAGCTGAAGAACTGCCTTCATCACACTGGCCTGTGGCATGCACATCTGGGAGTCATTTTTTCTTAATTAATGATTGATAAAGAAGGGTCTAGTGTGGTTGTGGGCGTTGCCACTCATGCACCGATGGTCCTGAGCTGTTTAAGAAAGCAGGCTGAGGAAGACAAGGAGAAATAAGGCAGTAAACACACTTGATGCTCTCTGCTTCAGTTCCTAGCTCCAAGTTCTTGTCATACCTGCCTTTGCTTCCTGGAAGGACTGTAAAGTTAAAATGAAATAAATCCTTCTCTCCTCAAGATGCTTTAGGTCAATGTTCCTATCACAGAGCAGAGAAACTACAATAAAAACAAATTTTAGGTCACATAGGAGTTCCTGATGTTGCTAAAGTCTGAATCTGGAATGTCCCCCCCAAAGGCCTAAGTGTTAGAAGCTTGTCCCTTCATTAGTACAATAACCAAAGGAAGGAACAAGAGGTGGAGCTTACTGTAAGGCTAAGATACCCTCAAGTGTGCCCTCCAAAGTTACCTGTTCGACACTGGTCTGTTTCTCTTTTGCTTCCTGGCTCTCGGAAGATGGCGATCTCTTTGGTTCACTATTAAGTCACTATCAATAAGTGCGACTCCACGACATGCCCAATGTACTGAGGTGAACTGGTCATGGACTAAAACCTCCAGAACTGTGAGTCAAAGTGGACTTTTACTTGTCACAAGTAATCCCGTATAATAGAAAGGCGATGGATTTTGTTACTTTCTCCTTGCAGTAATAAAATACCTAGCAAAAGCAACTTAAGGATGGGTTTGTTTAGGCTCACAGTTTCAGCGTAGTCAGTCATGAGGGGAATCATGGTAGCAGGGTGGCTAAGGCAGTATGTGCAGTCATGAAGCAGGAAGAGATGAATGTTGGCCCTTAGTTTGCTTTCTCCTTTATACTCACTATGGGCCCCCAGCTCATGGGATGGTGCCCTACACATTCAGGATGTGTTTCTTGTTCAGTTAGATCTTTCTGCAAAACACCCTCATAAGTGTGGTGATTATAAATCCTATCATGGGATAATGAAAATTAGTTATCATAGGAGACCAAAAAATAATTTAAGGTCAAAAAACATTAAGTGAGACTGTTGATGTGCTTTTCCTCCATCTGGCACAAGATGGATCCTAGAGACAATCTGGTTGGTATTAAGTGTGGAATTCTGCCAGAAAAGGATTTTGAAGCAGAAGGAGCAGATGTGCAAGGGAATGATTCTAAACGGCGGTAATAATGAACTCAAAGGGGACTAAAAGGGAACCAGAAAGCCAAGTAGAAATAATATATTAAAGATTTGAGGGAGCTGGGATAGTTAGGGAGTAAACAAGCAAGGTAGAAGGCCATACAGAGCAAAGTATCTGAAACTGAGATTTTTAGTTTGTGCAATGACAAAATCAAGGCATTATCCATTAGGAAGCGAGGCTAATATAGCATAAAATCTAAAGAATACCTAAGGAAAGGAGGTCAAATACTGTAAAGGCAAAGTCTAAGAGGATAATCTAAACAGATACTAAACCACCCAGAATTTCAATAGGCCTAATGCATAAAAATTGCAGGGAGCTACTCAGGAAGCACTGAGGAAGGCAGGGCTGCAGGGATGCCTACTAGCCAGAGAGGTCGGTATGCAGTCCAACAGCTGAGTGCTACAACAGCAGTTGGGGGTACAGTGGGGAACTCCTCATGCTCGTGCTCAGGAGCCCAGTAAAGGGAGCAAGCTTCGGAACACAGCTCCCCCTACATCCCCTACATCTCCTGTGGGAAATTTTCAAACAACAACAAAACACTTCAGTCAGCAGAGGTGGCAGAAATGGGACACGGACTGGAGTAAGTAGGGGGCCCAGGTATCCAAGGACCCACAGCAACATAGCACAGGTGAGAAATGGGCAGAGTAGGACACCCAGGTATGTGGGATCCACAAAAATACAGTGGCAGAGGTTTCAGAAGAAAGGAGGAGCTGACTCAGGGAAGGACATCAGGCATGTGAGGGCCCACAATACGTATAAGAAGTGGGAAGCAGGCAGGGTGTGACCAGAGTAGGGTACCCAACACCCAGGGTCTCAAACATGTAGAGAAGGGCTGGAAGTGGGAGGCAAGTTAGAGATGTCCTAGAGTAGAGCACCCAGACATGGAAGGTCATAGCATGTGACAGCAGAAGCAGAGCCCAGCTAAGGGTATGTTGACACTGGATAGTAACTGCTATCACTGATAGTTGCTGACTCTCAGGGGAAGGGCGGGGACAGTGACCATAGCTCCGAGGGCCAATCCCACAGCAAAAGAAATAAGGTGGGGAGAGGATAATCTGAACTACAGAAATGGAAGTCAAGAAAAGAGGAAGGTCCCAGCACTCGGGAGGCAGAGGCAGGCGGATCTCTGTGAGTTCGAGACCAGCCTGGTGGTCTACAAGAGCTAGTTCCAGGACAGGCTCCAAAGCTACAGAGAAACCCTGTCTCAAAAAACCAAAAAAAAAAAAAAAGAAAAGAGGAAGGAAGGGAGGAAGGAAGGAAGGAAGGAAGGAAGGAAGGAAGGAAGGAAGATTTTCAAAAACTCAAAGAATGCACCCCAAGAGAAAATAAAAACAATAAAGTAAGGAAGTGAATTCAAGATATGAAAACAGACTCAATAATGAAAAAGTTGATTAAAAAAGCCAAATTGAAATGACTCTGAAGCAGGGCGGTGGTGGCACACGCCATTAATCCCAGCACTCAGGAGGCAGAGGCAGGCGGATCTCTGTGAGTTCGAGGCCAGCCTGATCTTACAAGAGCTAGTTCCAGGACAGGTTCCAAACTACAAAGAAACCCTGTCTCAAAAAACCAAAAAGAAAAAAAGAAATGATGCTGAAAAGAAAAAAAAATGCAGTAAGCCAAATAAAGAGCCCAGTGGCAAACTTCATCAGCCGTGTATAATGCAGAAAATAGAGTATCAGGGCTTGAAGACAACGTAGCTTTGGGCCACCATGAAAAGACCAAATCTATGAATTATGGATATAGAAGAATTCCCTGCCATAGGCAAATAAAGTATTTACAAGAAAATTTCCCATTCTAGAGAAAGTGGTACTCATCCAGATACAAACAAGAGGTCTAACAACCCTAAATAGGAAAGACAAAATTCTCCATGTCTTATTAGAGTTAAAATTCTAAAGGCAAATAGAGAAAGGGTGATTTTTCTTAGTTAACCCCAGCTGTCATCTATTCATCTGAGGGTGTCTCATGTCTGTGAGATCCTGTCTTGATTGGTTAATTGGGAGGCCCAGTCCACTGTGGATCACGCCATCCCCTGGGTAGGTGGTTCTGGGCTGTATAAGAAAACTGGCTGAGCAGGAGCCAGAGAGCCAAGTCTAAATGTGAGCCAGCCAGCAGTGGTCCCACTTGTCTCAGTGATGCACTGTGACTTGAAAGTGTAAGCCACATAAATCTATTCCTCCCCCAAGTTTCTTTTGGTCAGCATGTTTAATTAGTTACAGTAAGCAAGTAAACCAGGCATAATAACAGCTGATGAATTGATACAAAGTTTTAAGTCAAGAAGGCCTTAGATTTGTATTCTGAGTTCTGAAAGACCAAAAACTGTCAATCTAGACTTTACTCAGCAAAACTACCTATCCTAATTTGAAGGAAGAATTAAAATTTTATAGGATTAAAACAAACTAATGGAAAACAGTACCAATACATGCCTTTCACTAATAACTATATATATATGAGTATTCTCATTCTCCGTTAAAAGACATAGACTAGCAACTGTACTTTAGAGAAAAAGATCCATTTTTTTTCTTTCTCTCTCCTGGATTTCTTATACAGCTCAGAACCTCCTGCCAGGGAAGGCACTGCCAATAGTGGGCTGGGTATTTCCCTATGTCAACTATCAAGACAATCCTCACAGACACGGCCACAGACCATCTGATCTGGGCAATCCATCCATGATGACCGCCACAGATGACTCTGTACTACATCAAGTTGACAGCTTAAGCTAAGCAAGACATATGTGAGTAATGGTTCTCATCTCTACATACGGTACTACCTTAGTAACAGTCTCCCTCAGTAAGACATGTGAGTAATGGCTCTCGTCTCTACATACGGTACTACCTTAGTAACAGGCTCCCTCAGTAAGACATCTGCATTTTCAAGTATTCAAGTAATTCTTGCTAAGCAATACACATGCAAAGTATTACTGTGTATAATGTTCATTTGTCTTGAAAAAACAAGTGTAGACAACTCAACATATTTAGGTATCTGTGAATAGATTCTATACTTACTTCACAATGTATGAACTCGATAGATAGATAGACAGACAGACAGACAGACAGACAGACAGACATAAAACTAGAAAATGGATTTCTCACAGTCTCCATAAATATGGCCAACATGGAGAGTAAAATAAACTGGGACTCTTAGTTCTTGTTTTGCTTTTTTTATTGTTGTTTTGTTTTTGTTTTTGTTTTCTTTTTGGTTTTTGGTTTTGGTGTTTTTCTGTGCAACAGTCCTGGCTATCCTGGAACTTGCTTTGAAGACCAGGCTGGCCTTGAAATCACTGAGATCCACCTGCCTCTTCTTTCCAAGTTCTGGAACTAAAGGTGTGCACCACCACTGCCCAGCTTTTTTTGTTTCTTTAGATAATGTCTATCTATCTAATCCAGGCCAATCTTCAAGTCATTATGTAGCCTAGGTTGACTTTAACTTATGATCCTCCTGCCTCATCCTGCACACACACACTCCAGACACCCCATCCCACCCCAAGTGCTTATAGATAGGTATCATGGTAAACTTAATTTATTTAACTTTTAAACATGGTAAACTTTATTATCATTAGCATTATCATTTATATAAAATAATGGTTTTCAATACGACGTTTTCACAATATTCTTTGATACTATTCACAGCCCCCCTTTTAGCCTCCCTTGACCCTCTATTAAATCCCACTGGTTCCTCTCCCCCTCAAACAGAAAAATATGAAGTAGTCTCCAAATCTGCATTCCAGTTTCAGTGTATGTTCTACTGGAGCAAAAACCTGACCTGATGGTAAAGAGGAGACAGTAAAGAAGTCAGAGGAGATGCCTTCAGTTCTCCTACCGTACCTTTGCTAAGCCCCTTAGCCTTACAACCCATGACTGCCTAAAGGACCCTGAAGGGGCTGGGGAACCCGCCACATCTAGACTTCCAAGATTCATTTAACTAAATCAAAACCAACGTAAAGAACAGCTGCTAGGCAGGCAGTGGTAGCATACACCTTTAATCCCAGCACTCAGGAGGCAGAGGCAGGCAGATCTCTGTGAGTTTGAGGCCAGCCTGGTCTACAAGAGCTAGTTCCAGGACAGGCTCCAAAGCTACAGAGAAACCCTGTCTCAAAAAACAAAAAAAACAAAACAAAACCAAAAAAACAGCTGCTAAAATTATGACTGTTGCTCCCTAAAATTATGACTGTTGTATTCTCACAGAATTTTACCCATAAATGCTACCACTATTAACTGCAAGTAATAATTCCGATGTTTTCAGCTTTCTATAAAACTATATGAGCCATAATATAAACCTCTCCCTACAAGAAGCATTACACAGATTTAAAATATGGTAAAACTTCATTTGCATGTAGATATCAAATAATTCACCCACAGCAGACAGTATCATAGCAAATATGGTGATAGACAAGAATGCAGTTAGTGTGTCCAATGTATATGTTTCCAGAATAAGACCTTGTATTAGTGAGCAGACACCTAAGAAGAAATCAAGGTTTCATGTTGCTGAAGACTTAGATGGTACTGGTAAGTCACTACACGGTGACAATACTTTTCATGAGAGGGTGGTTTTACTGGAGGGCCATTAAGGTTTTTGTAGCTAAAAAATATGATGGGTTTTTTTCATGCAAATGGCCATAGTTCAAGTTCACATGGAAATTATAGCATTTAACTATTTTGTATTATTTTTATTTCAGGCTACAGAAGTAAGTTCTACAACTAAATGAAGTATAGAAACACAATAAAAGCCACTAGTTTCAGGTAAGTAGGGAGTTATCTGGAAAATGTTTATTAGTGTAATATTGCTTGAGATTAAGAATCTTACGAAAATGCTACCAATATCAAGGTATTTAATGGCTAAGTAAGAGGATTATTTCCATTAATGCTAAATAAAGGCAAAACTGGAGTTTTTAAGGTAGCAAAACAAAAAATTCTCTACTGCATGCAGCTGTTAGGGAAGTAGACATAGAGAGGCCATGCTACCCATGCAGCATCTGGTAGATTCCAAGAACAGTTATAAAATGATGGGAACAAAGGCAAGATTACAAGAGACTGATATTACGAAAATAGTATGGCTATCCGGATAACTATGATTTAGTATCCAGTATCAAGATAAGTTATGCAAAAGTTATCTGAAACGCACAAAATAGAGGATCGGTCATACGTTCTTTTAATTACAAGGAGAGGGGAAAGCAAAACAGAACCACCACGCAAAGCGGTAAAACCGCCAAGTTTTGGAAAAGCCAGGAAAGCCGACTTCCCGGTTAGCAGCCGGGACGTGTACACAACTGCACAAAACTAGGCGGATGACAAGGCCTGCTCACAAAAACCGTTACAAAGTGACAGCCATCAGTCATGATCCCTGATTTAATTTAGACCACCCCCCTTCTGCCAGGACGAGGAAGCCTGGCGAATCTAACTTCCCCCACATCCATAGTGGCTCGCCAGAGCTCCTCAGCCCTCGCCCTGGGGCAGCAGGGAGCCCACTCTCCACGGCACGCGGGAGTCACAATCCCTCCGGCCCCGAGGCGATCGGGCGGGGCGGGGACTCAGGGGAGTGTTGCCCGGACCGGGGAACACAAGGGCGCGGGCTCACCAGCTACCGCACCTCGTCGAAAGCGGCCATAGCCCTGGTAAGACGTCACGAAACGGTGGTCTCAGGCCGGACCCAAACGCACGTCCCGGGCGGCTGCGGAGAGAGGACCCGCTGGGCGTAACCGGCCGGGCGCGGGGCGGGCCGGGCGACTCGCAGCCGTTAATGGGCGGGGCGGCCGCTGCTGAGCGGCGGCTGGGGCGGAGCCAAAGCCGGCGGGGGTGGGGACTCGCCCGTGACTGCCAGGAGTTTTCCCGCGCTCCGGGCGAGCCTCTCCCGGGCGTGCTCCTCCGGGAAGTTTTAGGCGTAAAAGCCACCGAGCGGGGGAAGAGGGTGACCAGAAATATGGCACTTGGAGAAAACGCTAGGCGCCTCGACGCCCCGCCACAGGCGGAACCAGTGATTGCCGGCCCGCCCGGAGCCCGGAAGTGGGCGTGGCCCGGGGCCGCAGACTGGCGCAGAGATTGCGGCCCAAACGGAAGTGGGCGTGGTGGGGCGTGTCTACTGGGACACAGCCCCAGTAAGGCGGTGTCAGTGCTCGCGGGACGGGCTCTAAAGCTGGCGTCGCGTGCACCCAGTCGCTCTCCCGGTTCTCCAGACGCGCGGCTATGCTGTCGGGCTGAACCGTCCCGGGGCCGAGGAACTGAGCTGCGGGATGGAGCCGAACTCTGAGGCGATCGTGCGCTTTCTCACCGAGCGCGGGGGCCGGGCCCGACACTCAGAATTGGTGCAACACTTCAGGGACGCCCTGGGCGGCCCCCGGGAGCAGCGCACCCGCGCCCGCGAACACTTCAAGGCACTGGTCAACGCGGTGGCCACCGTGCGCACCGATCCCGCTGATGGGACCAAGTACGTGCATCTCAAGAAGAGGTTCTGTGCAGGGGGGTCCCCTCCGCTTGAGGCCTCACTCCCCCGGGATCCACCGCGTATCGAGGTGACTGAAGAGCCTGAAGTCCCGGACTTTCCAGCCGAGCCATGCGAGGGCAGCCAGCTCCAGGAGGGGGCAGATCCACAGTTGCCTCTCGGGCTGGGGGGCGAACTCAGCGACCAGGAGCCTCCGATCCCTGCTCAAAGTGGAGCCCCGTCTAAGGACTTGCCACAGGAGGTCCAGGCCGTGTCCTGGGCGTCAGTCCCCGGGCCTGGCGAGAACCTGAAACTCCCTGCACACGGCGGCGAGGAAGCTGAAGGGGGCAGTTCCCTTAGTGGACCAAATACGCCGAGGTCGGCCCGTCAGAACTTTCGGGACCTGGTGATGGGCGGCAGCTCCCCTCAACTAAAGAGGAGCGTGTGTCCCGGGGACGGTAACTCCGTAGGAGGTCGCAGCAGAGGAGGGGGCGACTCTGATAGCGCATCCTTGGCTTCGTCATCCGCCGAAGAGGAGAGCGGCGGTGGGGGCTCGGTGACGCTGGATCCTCTGGAGCACGCCTGGATGCTCTCAGCTTCGGAGGGCAAGTGGGACAGCCTAGAAGGGCTGCTCACTTGTGAGCCTGGCCTGCTGTCGAAGCGAGACTTCATCACCGGTTTCACCTGTCTCCACTGGGCCGCCAAGCACGGCAGGCAGGAGCTCCTGGCCATGTTGGTCAACTTTGCCAGCAAACACCAGCTGCCAGTGAACATCAATGCCAGGTCGAGCGGAGGCTACACGGCCCTGCATTTGGCAGCCATGCACGGGCATGTCGAGGTGGTGAAGTTACTCGTGGGGGCCTACGACGCAGATGTGGACATCAGGGACTACAGCGGGAGAAAGGCCTCTCAGTACCTGAGTGAGAGCATCGCAGAGGAGATAAAGAACCTGGTAGGCGCCATGGACGAGGATGATGGGGACAGTGCCACCGGCCGCGGGAGTGGGCGCTGGAGACTTTCAAAGGTGCTCCCGTCACACCTCATCACTTACAAACTCTCCCAGGGCGTGGAAGATGGCACCGAACATCACCATCACCACCACCAGGTCGCCGAGTCCGGAAGCAAGGCGAAAGATTCAGGTCGCAAAGCCTTGGGCAGCTCCAGCGGACGGATAAACCACGGCTCAACAAAATCAGATTCCGAACCCAGATCATTCACACCACTCCCTCATTCAAGGACACCGAGCAACCACTGGAGGAGGGCGAAGAGGAGGAAGAGGAAAGGTCCCTTAAGGGCCACTCATCTTCCTTCAAACTGAGACCGAAGTCCAATGTATTTGGGTAAAAAAAACAAAATAATTCCTGCTAGAAATGCTAAGGTTTAGTTTTCTTCCAGGTAGACTAATACTGGCAGTGGATAAGAAAGTGGAACCCGAAAAGACAGGATAAATTAGCATTGTAACTTGCAGACTTGGGGTGGATCTGTAGTAATCCTTCCCGGATAGCATTCTGGGGCAAGAGAACGTCTGAAATGATTCATGATGCATTGATTTGTGCCTCTTCCCCCACCCCACCCCTGTAACCAGGAACGTGTGAGAACTGGAATTGATTGATGACTAAGAGCCCCTTGGCTGTCACCATTACTACACAGTAAGGACTATCAAGTATGTATCAAGTATGAGTGACTCGGAGGACATCAGAAAAGGCAAACTGTGTGTGCGAACCTGGTCATGGTTGTAAGTGAACAAACCTGCAGGCTGCCCTGGCTGTCTGCCGTTCGCACTTGCACCTTAGGGTGCTAGAGAAGGTCCAGGTCAGAGTGAAAATGTGAAATACAAATGAGAACTATGTGAATCGAGATGGGAAACTTGTAAGTAGCAGTTCCCATTTTTTTTTAAACAAGCAATTTCAGTTTTAATCACTGAATTGGAGAAATAAGCAGCATTTGCTTTTGAGTTACTGTAATCTGGTGTGTGCCTATATAGGGTTGTGCCTATATAACACTATTCAGTATACGGTACATTATTAATCGCATTTTTTATTTAAATAGAAGAACACTTAACAGCCTTTGGTACTTTTTTTTTAATGTGTGTCTTGATTATCACTAACTTGTTTTGCTTCTCTGAAATTCTAACTTCTGGGGTTTGTACTCTAGGGATTCTTTTTGATGAAGCTTACAATACTTAGACTGATTTACTTATTACTTAACAAGCCTTTTCTTGTTTAGAAAGTAGCAGAAATCAGCGTAAGTATTAATAGCCTATGCTTCTGTGAAGTAGTCATTAAATCAACTTAATACGGTTCTCATATAAGAGACATTTAATTTTATTAGTACATTCATAATTTCTATGCTTCGTAGCAACATTTTACAAATGTTCAAATTTTTTCACTTGATTTCTTTGTATCTACTCAAAGAGGTATGGTGTAATTACTGAAAGGCTAAATAGTTTGCCCATTTAAAAATGGGCAAGTTTAGTATACTTTATAAAAGGAAAAAGAAATGGAACCATTTCTGTATTTCAATGCTGCTAGCTATTACATTTCCTTATATATAAATGAAAAATGCTATTCCTTAAAATTAAACACTTTTATAACTGTGATCCTTAATTACATTCCATTCATTTGTGTTAGAGTAAACAGCTTTATAATTATTTTAAAATTTAACTCACAAACGTATTAAATCTTGTAACAGGATTAGAAATTTCTGTAGGAGACTGATTTGGCCGTCCTTCTCTCTTAGTCTTTCTGGTCTGATTGCTGAGACCTAAGTTGTTACAGCCTACAGGATAGAAGAAGGAGTGAGCAACCAAGCCCACAGAGTGAAGGAGACTACACGGTTGTTCAGAGCTGCAACATTTTGTTATTAACTAACTTTTCAAAGTCATAGAAATTCCTAATAGGTTTGTCACCTCTCTCTCAAGATAGCAGTTAAAGCTGCTTAAATATGGGTTGAAGGTGCTCACATGAAATGCGTAAGGTGTGGCTAAGGAGACGGATGCTCAGTGGGTATGAGCATGTGTCCAGCAAGCATAAGGCATGTGTTTGGATCTCCAGTACCTATATAAAAGGCTAGGTATAGGGTTGAGGGTGCCTGTAAGCCAGCAGGGGAGGTGAGACAGGTAGATCCTGAGAGCCCAGGGGCCAGCCAGCTTACCTGAAACAGTGACTTCTGGTTCAGGGAGAGAACTTCTCAAGAAAACAAGGAAGGCATAGAGGAAGTCTCCTAACATTCCACTCTGGCCTCAGAATAAGCTCACATGGGTGCTCCCAAACACTCTTGTGCCTACACTACACACACACATAAGTTGTTATCCACTTATGTGCCTTTATCTTTGTTTTAGGATTTAAGAAGTAGATCTATACATTGATAAGCACTTTCTGTATATATGAGTGAAAAGTCAGTGTAAAAAGCAGTCACATGTTCATGTATAAACATTCACTATATCTAGTGCAGAATAAGCTTACAATTCCCATCGTGGACTTTTAATTTCCATTAAGGCAGCTATACAAGTAGATGTTTCAGAACTACGTGAAGGTTCTATTGAACAGTCATTATTAATCCCTCCACGTGTGTTAACTTTCTTTTCACACTCAAAGTTTAAAGCTATAAAGCATTTAAAGTTCCTGGAGTCATTCCTAGGCTGGCCAGAAAGCTCAGCAGATAAAAGTGGTTGTCTTACAAGCTTGAAGACCTGAGTTTGACCCTAGAATCCACAATGGAAGGAGAGAACTCAATCCTGAAAATTGTCCTCCAGCCTCCAGTTGTGTGTCATGGTATATACATTCCCGTACTCACGTAACTGTTATATGCACAAACACAAAATAAATTTAAACTTTAAAAACACCAAACAGAAGGAATTCCTAGCATTCCTTGTCATGAGGTATTTGTACAGTAACATTTTAAGGTACTTAACTTCCTTCCTCTTACTTTTTAATTTCCAAATCAAAAGTAGAAAAAATGATTTGTATAATTTGATAATTATCATGAAGTTGTATCTCCCAATAGTGGCAATATATTAAAATACAGGCGTCTATTAACCAGAGACTGTACTTTAGAAATGAGTTTGTTCTTGTGTCTTTCAGGTACGCTTATAACTATGAATGTCGTTTTGCTTTTATAGTATATAAAATGCAGGTAATGTGGTACTAGTTCACTCACACCTGAGCTATTGTAATGTGATGTTTGTCTTTTGCTTTTTAAGTAGGTCAAAGCTTGTGAGTTTAAGAATCTGTAAGTTTTGTCAAAATAAAATGTTCATAGTAGACATTGAACTGTCTAAGTTTCTGTACTCCTTTAGGTACTTTGCGTGGGCAGTGTTTTATGGTTTGCAAAATACTTTTCAAAGTTTCAATTTTTTAAAAAAAATAGTTTAAAAAAGTTTTCCTACTCACTAAGGATATGGGCTACAGCGTCCCTAATTATAGGTAGAAAATGAAGGTTCAGGACCTCGAGTGTCTTCCTTTCCGAAACTTTGTCTTTCCTATACATGACATTGTCAAGATTTTTTTTTTTTGAAAAGTTGCTGCAGTTTGGCAGTAGAGATGTCTGAGTCTCTGAATGAAGAGCAGGGCCTCCACCCCCACCTCTACCTTCAGTGCAGTGCACGCACCGACTTTGCAGTCCCTCACAGGCACCACAGGCACGCCCAACCACTTGTCTCCCGGGTGGAGCTAGATCCTGTCAAGTTAATCAGTGTCAAAGATCACGAGGTGAATCTCAAAATTAAATACTCTGGTCATTTCCTGAAAACCAGCATTCTTTTAAATTATGCCAGTTGTAGAAAGATGTATGAAAGTGAGATCATGCCGGGCGGTGGTGGCGCACGCCTTTAATGCCAGCACTTGGGAGGCAGAGGCAGGCGTATCTGTGAGTTCGAGGCCAGGCTGGTCTATAAGAGCTAGTTCCAGGACAGGCTCCAAAGCTACAGAGAAACCCTGTCTCCAAAAAAAAAAAAAAAAAAAAAAAAAAAAAAAAAAAAAAAAAGGAAAGAGAAAAGAAACTGAGATCATGTTAACCTAAATAAGCTATACTCAGAAAAATGTTTCATGTTTTCATTCATGCAGAATCTAGATTGTTGTGTATACATTCAGTTATGTGTGTATACACACACACACTCGAAGAAAGTAGAAGGAAAATTATTAGGAGAAATGGGGCTAAGGAAAGAAGAGGGGAACAAGAGAGGGTCAGGGGTGAATATAAGCAAGAGTAGACATTACACATGTAAAAATGTCATATGGCATCTGTTATTTTGTGTGTTCAATAAAAACATGAAAAGGGGTCTGAGAGGTGATGTAGCAGTGCTTGTTGCTCTTCCAGAGGATGCCCTAAGTTCCCAGCACATCTGGCAGCTCACAACTATCTATAACTCCAGCTACCAGGGAATCCGCCACCCCATACTGGTACACACATGTCCACATGCACACACCTATGTTCCCATAAGTTTTTTTTTAAAGGATTAGAAATCCTTTTTAAACACCACCAAACATGATAGGTCAAATCTTTATAAGATACCTAATATTTGGAGGAATATTCACATAAGGACAATTTGGAGGACAATTCCACATGAACTTGTTTCTCAAAGTACAGTGGTAGGATTGTTTATACGTCATCTCCTCTTTCATGTCACCGTGGTACATTTTTCCCTTGATCATCTTTATAAATGCCAATTTCATCTCGAGAAGGGGCTTTTCTATTCTGTTAATGAGTTTCCTACTTTGTCACTTTAATGTATCGTTGAGGGATGTGTGGCTAAGGGCCTCACCCTAGCTAAGCGCCTTTCGTGTTGAGGTGCTGTGGAAGTGGGTCCTTACATGGAAGCCTTTGCGGTTTCATAGCGTGAACCATAATAATCGATAACAGACATGCCAAGTGAGTCAAAGGTATTTTTCATGCAAATACAGCCCTTACATGCCAGCCAGCCACCTCATCCCTACTCACCCAAAAGAGCATCTATTCCAACCCTGCAGGTAAAATCAGCTTTACTAAGATTTTTCAATTTGAGCAATTTAAAAGAACCAGCGACTAAGAAAATTGTGCCTGGTAGGATGACTCAGCTGCATACTCTTGGCACAATATGCTAGCTAGCCTTTTTATTATTCTAAGTACAGTAGACTATGCAAATAGCTACTGATTCTCTGGAATGACCGCTCCCCAAAAAATGGGGTAGGGAAATAAAGTTTATTGTCTCATAGAGAACTTTGTTTGGGGAAGAAGGCATTTTTTATATATATTTTTTTCCACAATATAATCATATAGTTCATATGTATACAAATATATGTGTGTCTTTGACTACATTGCTCCTCACAGAGAAATTTCTAATAGTCATTTTAGACATGGCAATGGGCTACCTCATGACACAGAACACTCACGTCTTTGAAAGTAACAAGCCAGGGCTTGGAGAGATAGCTCAGTAGTTAAGAGCCCTTGCTGCTCTTCCAGGAGACCTAGCTTCAGTTCCCAGCACCCACCTGGGGACTCACAACCACCTGTAACTTTAGTTCCAGGAGATCCAGTGCCCTCTTCTGACCTCGTGGGCACCAGTCACACATACATACATGTAAGCAAACACTCATATACATAAAAATAAGCAAATCTTTTATTTAAAAGAAAAGAAGCCACCACCTGTCTCGAAAAACCAAAAAAAAAAAAAAAAGAAAAGAAAAGAAAAGAAGCCAGAGCCTTGAAATGTAAAAATTAATCACTTTAGTTATTTGTTTGATTTCGTGTGTAACCATCCTGGCTGTCCTGGACCTTACTTTGTAGACCAGGCTGGCAGCAAACTCCCAGAGATCGAGATCCTCTGCACCTGAGTGCTGGAATTAAAGGCATGCACCACTATTGCCTGGCCAAATTTATCCTTTTAAAGCATGCTTTTCTTTACTTTTTTATTTTTTTTTTTTTTTTTGGTCAAGAAACAATAAGCCATCCTGACCAAAGCTTTAACCAAAGGTAGCCTGATGCAGAATGGCACTAACCAGCTCTTCACAAACCGTGAAGACGGAACATATAAGTCCATTTGTTGTTGTTTTTAACCCAACTTTGATGTCATTCTAATCAAAACCTGGAAGTCCTCATCTGAGTGCCTTTCTCAGAGCTTTGAATGCATCTCAATAAAAAGTGTACCCAGCATGCTAAAGGTTTGATCCCCAGTGTATAGAAAACACAACCACTACAACAACAAAAACTTTCTCGGGGTCTCTTAGTCTGCAATTTAGTAAGTAGAACCAAGCATTCTTGACAATGTTCTGGAAATTTCCTGTACTGGTTAGTGTGATCTAGTTTGCCTCTGAGAGGAAAAAAATTTTTCCCCAGTGATGTGCCCAGCCTCCTGAAGTTAACAGTTCACACCAAAGAACTGCACAACTGGGAAACTAAAAACAAAAACACAGAAAGAATGCTCAATATTTTATGTAAAGTTATGATTTTGTAGTAGGTCACATTATTGTTGGCTCTACCTGCCCACATATATGCAACTTCTACACATGTATGTATATTTTTTTCCAATTCTCTCGCTAGAGTTCACATGTATGTATAATACATTTGAAAGTTTTATGGACATTATATGATTACTTGTAAAAGCAAAGCCTTTGTAGCTGAGAATGTAACCACTCATTCTCAGGAATCCAGAGCCACACACCTCTGCCCTGACTCACCCAGCCTGGGAGGCAATATACCACTGCTTTCATCTTTCCTGGGTCAGACACTGAGCAGCCAAGGAGAACTCCACAGCTAAAGCCAGCAGCCTTATTTACAGAAGCTTTTCTTATTTGTCTACATGTTTTAAATGAAGCCTCAGCAACAGTTCTCCCATTGATTAATTCTCTTTAATATTCTCTAAATGACCGATTCGTGGGGGTGTGGTATAAGATTCCTGGAACTGTGAGAGGGGCACAGATTTAAATGGAAAGGTAGTTGCATTGCAAAACTTATTCTTTGTAAAATCCCCTGGTTCTTCTGACCCTATCCATCATGGCTTTGGGGAGAAGGAATGAGTATAGTTAACGTAGTTGTCTTGGCAGGGATGAAGGTATTACAAAGATATTTGTATCCCTCCATTTGGCTGTAAGACTGTTGGAACAACCACCTCAAGAAGTTGAAATTGCCTTAAGAATCGTATGCTAGGTGAAGGAAAAGGATGGAATCTGGTACCAGAGGCAGAGGGGGAGTTTGTCTTTGACTTCATAAGGTGCTGACTTGACAGACCACCTGACCGAAGAATCCAGAACTCTTGACAACAATGCCCAGGACCACACCCATGGAAAGGACTGCTTAGCTGCGCACAGCTCTTGCTGTCTACTTTAACCTCATGTCGGGACCCTGAAGATGGAGTACAGATGGTCACTGGCTTTCTTTATTAGTTCCTCTTCTCAGTGTAGCCATTGAACAAATAATCCTTTCTCGCTCGCTTCTTTGTAGTAGGCCTGTTGAGACTGAGCAGCAAGCTGTTGGGGCTGCCGGAGACCAGACTGTAGCTGTAACCACTCCCGTAACACTTGTTCAGCATGAACCGTGACGCTCAGAGCAAGACCTTTGTAAACCACAACAGCCAGGCCAAAACCAAAGAAACAAAAGGAAGTTTGAGAACTTTGAGCTCTGAATCCACCTTCCTTCCTTGTCATCAGAAGCATCATCTTCCACCTCGGTGAGGTCATTCACCGTTACTGCCGATGGACCTTACCTGAGCAGTTGATTGCCCTGTGAGGAAATACGCAGAATTTGTCATCTTCTCGGCTCACTACTTTCAAACTTTGAATCAGAGCCGTGCAACCAAGGTCTGTTTCTAGAGGAGAAGCTACTACACTGGTTAAATGAATATCCAGAGGAACCTAAAAGGAAATAAAATACTGGAAGTGACTATATCTGTTGCTACGGATACTGATGTCCGAGCTTTGGGTATAACTTGCTTCCTTGAAGAGCTGCGTGTTGCTACAGTGATTGTTTGGGTGACTGAAACCTGAGCCCAGCATTTAGCAAATTCGGCTGTCAAAATGTCCCTGATCTAACCGAAAGGGAGGAACCCGAAAGATTTAATATGAGAAAGGTGGAAGAAATTTATCTTTTGTGTTTCTCCTGCCTGTCACCTGACTGGATCTCCCAGGTGTGCCGCACCTTCACGGCCTGGAACCGAAACTGAGCAAAGGACGTCAGGATTGAACACGCATACACCTCTCTCTAGTTGCTGGAAAAAGAAGCCCTTTATTGAACAGCACCACGGAGGTTTTTATACCTAACACAGTCAGGTGGGCCGACAGGTGAAGACCTCATCGTCCTCAAGGCCAGGGCAATATGTGCTTAGGAAGCAGGCTTGGTAAACAACTTTGACACAGCTTTCAGAAGCTCAAATCAGAAGGGCAAAAAAAAGTCACTATCAGGGGAGAGCAGCTGGAGGCCAAGACTCCAAACTGTTCCAGCACGGGAGGACCTAGAGATACCCTCAACCGAGGCCATGGGAAGAAATAATGTCGGGAGTGGGAAGGTCCAGTAGCCTTGAAAAGCACTGTGCAAAAGACAATGGAACACTGTCCTCAAAGAACACTCTCTGATTCGGCAAGAAATCCTGAGTCATGGAGTTCACCACTCAATGCTCATCGAGCAGACAAGGTGGGTGCTATTACTGTGATAGTCAGAGAATAAAGACCAGGCAGGTATGAACGCAGGGATCACAGTTACCTTTGGAATAAAGCCAATGGCAGCCCGCCCCCCACTAAAGCACAACTTAACCTGTGTCCGCAGGAAAGGGGTAGGCCCAGACACAAAAAGATAATGGCCATGCTGTTACTTTCAGTCCCCCTTCATTACCAGTTCACAGCGGCAACAGCTGCCCCGGTAACAGTGGCGACCGATCTCTTTAGGAAAGTCATCATCGGGCTGCACTGTCAGAAATGCAGTAATTTATAATTCTCTGCCCAAGCCATCTTTTAAGGGGCGTGAGGTTGTGTAGGGGGAAGGTAAACACCGGGATTTGGAGGTCTAATGCAAATTCCAGAAAGTCAGACAGTTCTCATCTACAGATCAAAGCAGATCCAGAGAACTCTCTGTGTGTTGCAGAGACACGGTTGGTCAGGGTGTTCAGGACGAACTTTCCCACCTAATCAGCTGGACTGAGCAGGATAAGTTAGTTTGCAAAGTCACTTTCACCCCTGAAGTCTGCCCCGACTGTGTCCCAGGATGGAGCGACTGTACCACAGATCTCTTTCGTGATACATGACATCCGGTTAAGGCCTAGGACCTTGTCCATAAAGAGGAAAGTTTTGAATCCTGCTCAGAATAGGAGAATGGTTCTGGTGTCTTTAAAAGGAAAGGAAGCCGGGTGGTGGTGGCGCAGGCCTTTAATCCTAGCACTTCGGGAGGCAGAGGCAGGCGGATCTCTGTGAGTTCGAGGCCAGCCTGGTCTACAAGAGCTAGTTCCAGGACAGGCTCCCAAGCTACAAAGAAACTCTGTCTCAAACAAAACAAAAACAAAAGCAAAAACAAATAAAAGGAAAGGAAGGGCCGCTGTGTCTGATGATAAGAGGGCCACAAAAATCTTCCCAGCCACGCCCTACAGGGGACTGCCAGGGCAGGACAGCCTGTGGGCTGTGGGAGCCACCCGAGCAGGAGCTGCAGTGTGGGCAGAAGGGGGGCAGCCCCTTCCACTTCTTTACCCTTGCTGAGACCCCAGGCATCAAGGTAATCTTGCCACCTGGTGCATCCAGGGCCCTACTTCAGAGCAGCCAAGGGGTATGTGGCAGCTTTTCTGTGTGGGAGGTCCCTGAGCCGCACTGCTTGGGTGGGAGACTGGACAGAGAAGCTATGAGTGTCCCTTTCTACTGATTCTCCAAGTCTGCTTTCTCTAACTGAGGTCGTCTTTCTGTTCTCCCAACTCCTTAGTCCTATGCACGTGGTCTGCCTGTGTTCTGCACCACCAAGCCTGGATACCCTTGCTTTATTTCTACTTTCCAGTTATAAAGACAAGATAAGAAGGGAAAGGAATATAACCAGAAGCCACACTTTCTGGGTGTCTTAGATGTCTGTTTTTTTTTTTTCATGGTTTCTGTTTTATATTAATGGTCTCTAGGTTACAAGTACTTACAAGATTAAAAGAGGGCAAAAGAGGAAAAATATGTATCAGGAGTTTGATTAACAAAGGAGCCAAAATCTCCCTTCCTCGTAGGGTCATTATAATACCCTGCAACTTTATGAGGGAGAATGCTTATTAAGCTTTTCAGGGTGCCCACCCCCACCTACAGACACACACAAACTAGTTGACAACTTCGTTCAGCCTTACAGAGAATATTGAATAAGGATAATATTGGAAAACTGTCGTATACTGTTTGAGCGCCCTGCAAAGCTGGCTCTGGAGATGGCATTAGCCACCTACTTCAGACCGGAGCAAGCTTTTCTCAAAGGTTCGTCTAAAGCCCCCAACCCGGGTCAAGCTAGCGCCCTGACTCTGTGCCAGGGAGAAGGAGAATGACAGAACATCCCAGGAAAAGGATCGTGTTCTTGGGAGCAGCCAAGAGATAAACTATTTCCAGTAAAGGTTACTTTAATTTATATCTTTGTGTAAAAATGTCTGTGAGACATATATATATACATGTATATATATATATACATATATATACATGTATATATATATATGTAGCTATATAGATATATGATCATACTGTTAACATATACCACATGTTATATATACCAGTTAATAGTATGCTTATACATGGAAAGGATAAGAGGGGCCCTCTGGCTAAAATCTCTCAATAATAACCCAATATCATAGTCAGCGAAATTCTGTTAGATGCTGTAAACATCAACTTAATAATTATCATAACTAACCCTACATCTTGCATAAGTCACAAAGCCTATCTCATGTTTTCTTGGAAACTTATAAGGCCTGATGGCTTAACAATACGTACACAGGTAATACTAAGTTTTTCTTTTTTGTTTTTTGGGGGGAGGGTTGCTGTTGTTGTTTGTTTATTTTGTTTTGTTTTGAGATAGGGTCTCTCTACGTAGCCCTGCTTGTCCTGGAACTCACTGTGCAGACCAGGCTGGCCTGAAACTCACAGAGATCCCCTTACCTCTATCTCCCAAGTGCTTGGATTAAAGGCGTGTGCTTCCATGCCCAGCACTACTTACTACATTACCCTCTGTATGTAGTTTGGATTCAACCTTCTACTAGGATGAAGTGGCATAGTGGCTTCTAAGCTGAACAGTTGCCATCTTCATGACTCCGCTGTGTCTGCTCAAAACAATCACACTTGAGGTTAAAAGCAGTGGTGGCAAACGTGTTTAATCCCAGCACTCAGAAGGCAGAAACAGGCGGATCTCTGTGAGTTCGAGGCCAGCCCTCCTCTATAGCGTGATCCAAGAGAGCCAGAAGCACACAGAGAAAAAAAAAACTAAAATAAGATAAAAATGAAAACAGAGGCCCTCTTGATATGCTTGCTAGCCCGGTTTGTGCTCTGGCTCACCCTTTTTGAAGATAAATACATTTCCTTGCTGAACATTTCACTTGGTTCTTGTGTTCTCTTGTACGACACGCATGACACTGAGATTATTCCCTTCCTACAGGCACTCAAGCCTGTGGTCATCTTGGAATCCAGAATGACAGGGTTGACCAAACACACACTGACCAGTGACTGAAACTGGCCTCCAGCATCGGAGAGCTAGAGAAGGCCTCTGAACATGAAGACGTTATCTACAGCATCTATGGCCACACCTTGGAGCAAGGCAGTCACCTGTTGGAGTTCAGCGTGGCCTGTCAAGACAGGACTTCTTGGAGTTGTTTTGCAAAACCAGAGCAGAGAGAAGCTTGCTTTGAAGGAGACCACACTTAATTAAGCATGCATCTTGTTTCCTCCCCAGTTCTCCCTCTATTAGACCGAAAACTTTTGTTAGCACCCGGTTAAGGCACAGATCACTGAACCCGTTTATCTGTTCCTCTGCCCAATATGCCACATTAATTAAGGCTCCTTTTCCTACTTCTCACCATGAATCACCTTCAGCTGGTGTTTCAGGATGGGTGGCAGAATGGAGGCATTTTCCTTAAAACTCTAGTAAAACTTATTATGTAGTCTTGTATTTATTTGATTGTTTTTTAAGATTACAGTTAAAAATCACTCATCTGAATGACTGCTTTTTTTTTTTCCAACCTTCCCACCTTTGACCTGAGGTGAATGCTTCACTTGGCAATCTAAAGCTAGAACCCCTTCCAGGATGACCAGATAGCCCTTAAGAGGTGAACGTCGGTCAACTTGGGGACCAGAAGTGTAACCGAGTGGGCAAACATACCCAGTGCATAGGGAGCTCCTCAAGAAGGGAAAGGAAGGCGGCTTGGGTTTGCCAGCATGCTGGAGGCTTTCCTCATATCAGACTTCTACTTTCTCTTTGAGGCAGATTGGGAATGGGATGGAGCTGAAAGTTTCTGAGCTAGGTGAAAGGAATTTGTAAAGACTGAAAGCTCTTGGTCTGCCTTGGCTTCATTCAAACTAGAGGATAGAATTGAAAAAAAATCTTGATTACAGGAACTTGAGAGAAGACATTATATAAATAAGATCCATAAAAGGTCACATAGCCCCTGTTTCTGTCCTTTTAGCCCCAAGTAAGGCCACAGGTGAAGTTGGCACACTTCCAAACTCTTCTGGTTTTTATTTAATAAAGCATCTCTTTTTCTGTAACTATCCTTGTGTCTCTATACAACGTACTGAAAAAGGCAACAAGAACGTAGAAACTCCAGCATCTCCCATCCAGACACAATCAGTGCTCTAACCCTTGGACTTTCCGTCCTTTGGGCTCTCCATTGTGTCTTGATGATTTTTTTTGGTTTTGTGTGTTGTGAATATAACCCATGTTATAGTCACACTAGGCAAGTTCTCTACTCCACTGCCAACCCCGGGCCTTGGAAGCATCCCAATCACTCCTGAGTGTGCTGGGAAGAAATAAAGTGTTTTGTCTCTTTCTTTAGCAGAAAGTTCTCGGAGTGGGCATGTATAGTTCTGGGAGCTAGCGTGCAGGAGACAGCTATTTTAAGAAGCATCAAATATGATTCTTTTCCATGTATTTACAGCAAGGAATTCAAATCTTGTTTTCCCCACCTTTTATTTATTCAAATATTTTCACCCCTCGACACACACCCAGTAAAAACTTTGTTTACACCAAGACCCTATCACTGCATTCCAGAAATTTGGTGGTCTAGAGCAATGACCTCTTCCCCCTCCCTTCTTCATTTCCTGTGACCAGTTCTTTAAAGACTAACTAATCGAAAAAGACTATGAGATCGGACCTCGGCCAATTGGAGGATCGGACCTCGGCCAATTGGGGGAAAGGCACCGTCTGCACTAGCATTAAAACCAAGGACACTTCCTGCCCCTGCTTGGGCGAGCAGGGCAACCTTTGCTTGTGACTACAGCAGCAATTAACTTTAGGTAGAGAAACAAGTCTCAGGCTGAAATGATGCGTTTCGGGCCTTGCTCACTCACTGCTCGGTATCAGCTTCCTGGAGCTACTACTCTGTGTCAATTCAGTAAAGCAACAAAGTCGCTCATTGTTCACTAAATTGATCATGTTTATTATACCACCGCTTCAGGTCTCTGCCTTCAGGCTGTCAGGAAATTCATTAGTGTAGCATTAGCCCCCAGTCTCCCAAGAAGGTGGTCAAGTGAGAGAAAATGGCCATTCTTGCTTGTCAACTTGACTACATCTGAAATGAACTCAAACCCAAGGGGCTGGGTACATCTGTGTGGGATTTTTCATTGATTAAATCATTTGATGTGGGAAGACTCCTTTTAATCCAGATCCTTTGAGGTAGGAAAATACACCTTAAATCCAGCTCTATTGAGGTGAAGACCCACCTTTAATCTGGGCCACATCAGCTGCTGGCAGCCTATATAAAGGACACGGGAGAAGGAAGCCTGCTCTCTGCCTGTTTGCTCTCCTGCTCACTCTTACTGACAGTCCCTTCCTTCACCGACATGAGAGCCTACTTCTTCAGGACACTGAAGACCAGCTGAGACATTCAGCCTCATCGACTGAACAACTACTGGGTACTTGGGCCTTCTGCTTGTAGGCAGCCTTTGCTGGACTAGCTGGACCACAGGCTGTAAGACATTCTAATAAATCCCCTTCCTATATATAAATATAGGCAGACAGATGATATGTATAAATTCATTCTGTAAGTCCTGCTCTCTAGAGAGCCCTGACTAATACAGCACCCTAGAAATAAAAAAACATCACGGAAGAATTTTGCCGAGGAACTGAAGAGTAATCTCACTCCTGGAATTCCCAAGGACATTTAGAATCCTGCTGGCCTGTGAATCCCGGCATTGTCCTTTGAGGCCACCCAGTCTGGGAGCCTAACAAAAGCTCCTCAGAGTTTGCACTCCGGTGCTCATTCCCAGGGCTGGAGGCTCCAGGAACAAACCAACTATGGTGAAGTCCCTACACGTGACACAGTTTCACCAGTCTGGTTTTGTTGACTTGCTCTTCTGTTGGTTTTAAGAGATGGGACTTGGGACTTGCTTGGCAACCATGGCAGCCCTGTGATGGCAGAGACAAGCAGTTACAGCGCAGCAGGGGTGTGAGACGTGGGAAATAAGGATCCTCTCTTGGGGTTCTTAGTCTCACTGATAACAAAATTTAAGACCAGACTCAAGCGGAAGCTTAAGGACAATTTTATTAGTGTTTAAAAGGAAAGCTTCCAGAGCAGGTAAGCTGGAAGCCTCAGCGGCCTCCTAGAGGAGGAAAATGGAGGAGAGAAGGGGGACAAAGGGACATGTCATTTAAGCAGACAAGGAGGTCAGACATGTGATAGATAAGAAGCCAAGTGGCGGGGAGGGGGCTTTAAAAAAAGATCAAGGAAGTCCCAAACACTGGGGAAGTCCAAAGTGTAAGGAAGGCATGCTTAGGAAAGCGAGAGAGAGAAGTGAAGGGGAAGTTAGGCTTTTTCTGAATAAGTCCCCCAAAGTGGTAACGCTCGCAAAGCTGCAGGCCATTCCCTCATAAGTTAGAGGCAGGGAAAGTACAGTATCTAATTATTCCACTTACCTATTTAGCATGGCTTAAGATGAACTCTCTTTCTTCAGGAAGTGTTTCCTTGGTTAGGTAATTGGCTGGACGCCATGGGATTTCAGGTCGCCACTGAAGTCAACCAAAATTTTTCTCTTAATGGGCTATCCTAACAGCTGAAATCATAGATTTAGGCAACAGCTCTAGTCTCGGGAACGCTGAATGAAGGGTGACTGTGGGTGACTGAATTAGGCAATGACAGTGAGGTGGAAGGGGCTGGGGTTTCAACACGGGGATGGGGGATTTCAGCAAGCATTAGGGGAACAGAAAGTTCCTCCATCTGGGTCTAGCAGAGTTTGTCCCAAAATGACTGAGGTAACTTCATCTTGTGCTGACTCCATTTTGTGTTTTCTTAGACCAGGCTCAGCCTTCTATCTCCTTCCCCACAAGTGTCTCCCTTGGCAACACAGATTTCCATGGCCTTGACCATGGTCCAGTTGTATTAACCAAAACAAAAGTAAACTAACAACTAAAAAAAAAAAGAGGTCAAAAGTAATTAACGTTCATCTAAAATAATAACCAGGCTCTACTACGAATGAATATTTCAAGGTTACTTTAACCCTCATCTAACTTTGATGTAAATGATGGTCTTTGTGATTTTAGCCTTTGAAAGTGCTGTACCCCCGAGCCTAGGCAAAAAATGCTGTGCCCCCGAGCCTAGACACCAGGAATATTTTCAGAGGCACAAACCTGCTCTTGGCCTGGCCATCAATAAAAATGACTAAAAGCTTTTTTTTTCATTTTTGGGGGGGAAATGGGGGAGTTGAGACAGGGTTTCTCAGTGTAGCGTTGGCTGTCGTGAAACTAACTCTGTAGACCATTCTGGCCTCAAATTCACAGAGATTCACCTGCCTCTGCCTCAGGAGTGTTGGGATTAAAGGCGTGTGCCACCACCACCAGGCAATTTAAAGCTTTTAATTGGCTTGATCAACATGGTGGCTCATAGCTATCTTGTGTTGATCCTTTCAGTTCAAGGTTTATTCCAACATCCCTGAATCCTGCTGAGTTCTTCTCAAAGCCCTCTACTCAAGTGAAGACTCCACTACTGAAGAGACAGAGAGACGCGCACAATATAGTTAGGGGAGGAAAAATGACAGTAGGAAGCTTAATGTTACAGTCAGGCATGTGCTGGAAAGAGGTTGCAATTGTTAAGATTAATCCTATTAACAAGAGTTCCTCAGGGACTGGAGAGATGGCTTAGCAGTTAAGAGTACCAGCTGCTCTTCCAGAAGACCCAGGTTCAATCCCCAGCACCCACATGGCAGCTCACAACCGGGTATTAGTTCCAGATACCCAACATCCTCACACAGACATACATGCAGGCAAAACACCAATGAACAGAAAATAAAAATAAATAAATTAATAAAAAAAATAAGAGGCCTCTTCTCCCCCTCACAGTACCAGAAGGAACTCTTCAAGGGCCAAGGGAGAAAAGCTCTACCTCGCTGCAGTGCCTATGAACCACAGTAATTATAGAACGGCAAGACACCCTGAACGATTCAATAGTGATCCTATATCCTGGGGATGGAGAAAGACAGAATAATGTGAATACAGTACTCATACATGAAAATCTCCAAAAAAACAAATAAGCTTAGAAAAAAGATGAGCCCTTCTGTTCTGCGCTGGAACATTGGAAAGAGTACCCTCAGGTCAGGAACCTACAGAGCTGATCTTCCAGTGTGTGCAGGGAGAAAAGCCCACAGGGTTGCTGGCTCCTAGAATGTACAGAAATTGCTACAAAGTCGGGTGGTGGTGGTGGCGCAAGCATTTAATCCTAGCTCTTGAGAGGCAGAGGCAAGGGGATCTCAGAGTTCAAGACCATCCTGGTCTCCCAGGACTGTTACACAGAGAAACACCATCTCAAAAAAAGAAGAAGGAGGAGGAAAAGGAGGAGAGAGAGAGAGAGAGAGAGAGAGAGGAAAGAAAGAAAGAAAGAAAGAAAGAAAGAAAGAAAGAAAGAAAGAAAGAAAGAAAGAAAGAAAAGTTTCTTCAAATGTGGTTCAAGGAGGGAAGAGCCCACTCCAAGTTGGCCGCCAAACTTGGAAGTGCCTTCAAGCTGTACTGGTTTTGGAAGCATGAAGTCAAGATTGAGAGCTTCCGGGAGGCTTCCTCTTAATTTTCAGAGAGCTGCTGAGGCCAGGCACCATGTGAAAGGGGAATCCCTGTGAGGTCATGATGGGCCTTTGTTGGAAATTGTGTAAATGAAGCCTGGGATGCCAAAGCTGAGAGATGTCTGCCAAGGACAGCTGCTTGCTAGCAGTAGAACCAGCCAGAGCCGGGGAGGGAGAGGGAAAGAGATTACAGGAAGCAAAGTTGGAGGAAGGGTGGCTCTATCTAAAGTCCCAGACACTATGCGTGGAGCAACAGTTGATGTTTGCCCTACTGGGTTTCTGTCTTTTGGCCCAGTATTTCTTCACTATCTCTCCTTTCCTTCCTTTTGGAAAGTGAATGAATATTCTGTGCTATTGTAAGCTTAAAGTATGATATCTGCCTTTTGGTTTTGCAGAGGGCTACTGCTAAGAGATTGTCTTGAGCCGCAGAGGAAGCTGAACTTTTGAATGGTTTTGAGGGCGTGCGGCAGAGTGGTTTGAATGAGCGCTGTTCACAGGCTCAGGTACTTGAACACTTAGTCCCAGCTGGTGCAGGGCTAGACAATGTTCAGTAGATGTGGCCTTGCTGGAGGAAATAATCACTGGAGGCAACTTTGACAGCTCATCGTCTTGCCCCAATTCGGGTTGGTTTTTTTTGCTTCCTGTGTGTGGACAGAAATGTGACCACCAAGCTTCCTGGTCTGGCTACCTGCTTCCGTGTCCTACAGCCGCTGTAGACCCTCTCTGGAACGCAAACCCAAATAAACTTTCTTCTGTGGAATGTTTTTGGTCATGGTGTGGTAACACAACAGCGAAAAGTACCACACCTCAAACACCGAAGCCAAGCCCTCTTTCTTCTGTTCTCTCCTCCCTTCATTTTAAAACTTGTCTTTCCATTCTGTCTTGGGATATAAATTGATTTTCACTTCTTCCACTCAGTAATTTTTTTTTCTCATAGGCACAAATCAGAATCACACTGTTCTTCTGAGCACTGAAATTCCTAGAGGAAAGCCAGCCCTGCATTAAATATTCCACAAGGCTGGCTGAATCATTTGGAGCCCTTGACTATGGAGAGTTGGAATGATACAGATTTCAGAACCAAAGTATCTTTGGCTATTTTTATCCTCACGAATAGTTACTCATTGCCCGCCTCTGTAATTGATTGACAGTGGGCATAAGTGATTCCGTGTAGCCACCCACCACCTCTGGCTCTTAACAACCTTTCCACCTTTTCTAACTTCATATTAACTACTGCCATGTTGATGAAGGGCATAGTCCCTACCTAAAATGGACCATAGGACTCTTTTTTTTCTATTCTGTTTGTTGGCTGAAGAGACCAGATATTGGCTTCTCTGTAAGAGGAGTTGTTTAGAGAGTCCCTAAATTATACCGAGTTTAGTTTGAAATTTGAATTACATATCTTAAAAGCAAGTCACAGTTTTATAAGATTAAAATACAAGGTTTAGCCAGGCAGTGGTGGTGCACACCTTTAATCCCAGCACTCAGGAGGCAGAAACAGGCAGACGGATATCTGTGAGTTTGAGGCCAGCCGGGTCTACAGACAGGCTCCAAACTACACAGAGAAATCCTGTCTCAAAAAATAAAATAAAATAAAATAAAATACATGGTTTAAGCAAGATCACGGTCCCTCTGGTGTTTCCAAAGATTTCTGGGGAGGGGGTTGGATTGTGGTAGAAGAACAGACTAGAATAAGCTACATCCAAGTTAACATATTTAAAAAGCCAATGGCGTAGAAAGACTGAAAACCCTTCCCTATCTGAGCTTCATAGCAGAGCATTCTCAAGAGAAGTCCAAAGTATATAACCATGAATAGGGTTTAACCTCAAGTCACCAGACTACTTTCACTGTAAGGTGTTTTTTCTCTTCCTTAATAAACTGTATTTCTATTTTAAATCATGTGTCCGTGATCTAATTCTTTGCTGTGGCCCTTAAAAAAGACTAGATGATTCAGCAGGTGGCCTGGGATCCAGATCCATGCCTGTCACAAAGTTCCATTATACAGTCATTCTAGAAGATGTTAAGCGAGGATCTGAACACACCACAGCAGAATAATACCCACTCCAGCTCCCATGAGCCAAGGATTTATTAGGGAGGAAGGATCTGAAGCGCCACATGGTAGTCAAGGCAACCAGCCATGGAACTGTGTAATGCTACTGGCTGCCACTGCGTGGGAGTTGGACTTTGAAGGAAAAGTCTGGGACTTGGCCAGGTGGGAGGGACAGGAGAGACGAGGACGCACAAGTTGGCACCGAGACCTGAACCTACAGGAAGGACAGCTGTAAGGATTGCAAGGGAGACAAGGTGGGCTGGGGAACATGTAAACACTGACTCATAAATCTGTCACATGGAAGATTGGTAAGACCTGTGACGCTGCCCTTGCTCCACCCAGCTGTGCAATGGTGACCTGAGTCATGAACTAAGAGCTGGCATGGTTACTAAGCACAGAACAAATAGTGCTTCCAGAACTTTGACCAAAGTACATTTTTTTTGAGACAGGGTCTTCTATTATATAGCTCTGGCTGTCCAGGAACTCACTACATAGACCAAGTTGGCCTTGAATTGCCAGAGACCCACCTGCCTCTGCCTCCAGAGTGCTGGGATTTAAGATGTGTGCCTGACATGGTGAAGATTTTGTTTTTAAGAACAGTGGGTTGGGGGTGTAGCTCAGTTTATAAAATGCTTGCTTAGCGTACATGAAGCCCGGGATTTAAATCCACATAAACACTGGTGACATCAACGCTACCCAACAGGTATATGCCAACCTCGTTGCCTTTTCCTTCCTTCTTCACGTGCTTTATGTTAGTTACCTAGTCAGCCCCAGCGTGCCCACAAAGTAGCCCTGTCTCTGAGGAGCACAATCACCCCTGGCCCTCCTATGGCTTCCTGACAGTGTTCATCCACAACTTTGAGGTCCAAAGTTTAAAGTCAGGGGCTTTAAGGATGATCCAGTGATTCCGATAACATGAAAAAAAAGTGCTTGTTGTAATTTGAAAACTGATACAAAAGAGAAAGACGCCATTGCGACAGAACTCACGTGAGGGGTTTCTTATTAGAGGAAAGGGGATGTAAAAGGGGGAAGGGGGAAGGGGGGGGGGAGACCGGCCTCTAGAGACAGGAACAGCAGAAGAGAAGAGAGAGGCTTCTAGGTTTTTAGAAAGAGAAAAGAAGAAGAAGAGAGAGGCAGGGGGGGTGGAGAGACAGAGAGACAGGAAGAGAAACAGAAAGAGATAGAAAGAAAAAGAGATGGCGAGGTGTGCAAGGCCCACCTTTTCAAAGGGAACACAGCAAATGTGTACAGGAGGCGCTCTTATGGCTACAGCTGAGGATGTGTCCTGTCAGGACCCCAAGGGCAGACCAGCGCAGACGCCTGAATGCTAACAGTACTGAGGGATGAGACTCCTGGCGAGACAAGGATGTAGGCCAGAGGGAAATAACGTTCCAGTGCTGTTTGTCAGGGCTATCTGCACCCTGCAAGAAAACTACTCTGACTTTGATGCTATGGCACTACCTGGGCAGTGTGTGGTACTGGGTCTTGTCTTTAGAATCCTTGGGGCACTGCAGAACTACCTTAAATCTTGTGGGGTACATCAGGAAAGCTCTTCTCTCTCTCCAGGGCTTGGCAGTCTACTCCAGGACACCTGCTGGGTCAATTTAGTGCTTATTCCATCAGGCGTCTCTGCCCTCTTACTGATCTGAACTCTAGAAGATTCTGGAATGGCTCCTTCCTCTCCAGGCATCAGCAAGCCTTTACCAGCTTCTCCCTCGGTAGTGAGACTTGTGCGGGGACCTGGCTGAGCGCTCTCCTTGTGCTGGGAACATCTGTCGTGTGATCTTCTCCTTTAGCGTGAATCCAAGATTATTTCCTCTTTCTCGGTGTTACACCTGTATCTTTCTTTTCAGGCTAATAATTTACAGAAATCCAGAAGACAGCTAAGGGTCAGGAAGATCAGCTTTTAGAAAACCCAACACAGCAGGCGTGGGCAGCAGGACAGCAAGCTTGTAGATAAGCTGTAGACATTGTTCGGGTTGGACAAGTGGACAATTCATAGGCCTCTGAAAAGAAGCCTGCAGCATATAGTCTAGCATCCACTTCCAACTCTATTTAGGACAAAACACAGCAGAACTGGAATTTGAACCAGGTGCCTTCATCTCGCAGTCAGTGGGCAGGATCAACAGGCACGGAGAAGCGAAACTGTCTTCAGGGAACAATCACTCGAGCTTTAGCTGGCTGTAGCATATGTCCAATATCTGCTTCTCCTTAGCAAGGACAAACACAGGCATGTCTTAGACTTGGCAAAATCACATTTCTGTCTATCTGGGCATGTTTTATTATTTCTTTATTAATATTTCTCATACAATACATTTTGATTATTTCCCCTCCCCCAACTGTTGTCTTCAGCAATATGGCCTTACTATCAGGCTGTAAGGAGCAACCGATAGCCTTGGCAACAGCCTGTTATGTTTAGGAGTTCCTATGGGATGATGTGGTCAGTGACTCAACAATGTACAACCCATTTCTGGCACAGCAGGGTTTTGTTGTTGTTGTCATTGTTGTTTTTTGAGACAGGGTTTCAGGTTTCTCTGTGTCGCTTTGTTGCCTGCCCTGGAATGAGCTCTTGTAGACAAGGCTGGCCTCGAGATCACAGAGATCCTCCTGCCTCTGCCTCCCAAGTGCTGTGATTAAAGGCGTGTGCCCCCACCACCTAGCTTGGCACTGGAGGCTTTACTAGGTGGCATAAGATGTCTTATTGGGGCGTTGTCTCCCTTACTGTTGGTGACTCCATTTAAATTTCTTTCATATACATAAATATATATGTTTGTATATAATAGGAAGCTTCTCCAGTAGCAGGTTTCCATATGGATTTTCAAATTGCCTTTAGTGTTTGTTGCCCCGCCCCATATTCTCTCCTTTACCCCTTCTTTCCATTCCCCACCCCTATTTACTCCTCCTATTCCAGTTTCCTCTTTATCTCTCCATAGCACTATATTCTGTTTCCTCTTCTTTAGGAGAGCCTCTCCTTTCCCATGATCATGGTAGGTAACCTTTATGATGTGCTCTTACGTTTGTTTGCAAGTGTTTTATTGAGAATTTTTGTTCATCAGAGATATTGGTCTATAGTTTTCTTTTTTTGTTGGGTCTTTGTGTTTGTGTGACTTTGGTATCACAGTAATAGTGACTTCATTAAAAAGAATTAGGAGATATTACTTCTGTTCCTATTTTGTGAAATAATTTGAGGACATTGGTATTAAGGTCTTCTTTGAAGGTCTGGTAGAGTTCTGTGTTGAATCCAACTAGCTCTGGCCTTTTTTATTTGGGAAATTTTTGTTTCTTCTATTTCTCCAGGGGTTATGGTCTACTTTAAATAATTATCTTGACCTTGATTTAATCTTGGTAGGTCATATATATCAAGAAATTTATCTATTTTGTTCATGTTCTCTAGTTTGGTGAAATACAGTTTCTGATTTTCCTCAGGGTCTGTTATAATGTCCCCCTTTCCTCTCTAATTTTATTAATTTAGATCTCTTTGTCTTACAGTTAATTTGACAATGGGCTTGTCAATTCTTGTCGATTTTATCAAAAAACTCAGTTTTCATTTTTTGATTCTTTGTATTTTCTGTTTGCTTGTTTACATTTCATTGATTTCATCCCTGAATTTTATTATTTCTTTACATCTACACTTTTTCCTGTTCTAGAGTTTTCAATTGTGTTGTTGAGTGGCTAGCATAAGATTTCTCCAGTTTTTTTATGCAGACACTAAGTTCTATGAACTTGTCTCATAGAATTGGGTCTTAGAGGTCTGGATAGTTTATTTCATTCCATTACAAAGAGATTTTAATTTTGTTCCTGATTTCTATCTTGACCCAAGCTTCATTCATTAGCGAGCTATTTAATTTCCATGAGTTTTTAAGCTTTTGGTTTGTTCTGTTGCTGTTAATATTTAGTTTTAATCCGTGGTGGTCAGATAGGAATCAGGGTGTTATTTTGATTTTCTAATGTCTTTTGAGACTTGCTCTGTGTCCTAATATGTAGTCAGTTTTGGAGAAACTTCCATGAGCTCCTGAGAAGAAAGTGTATTCTTTAGTGTTGGGGTGGAATGTTCTGTAGATGTCATGTAGGTCCATTTGATTTATGACATTAATTCCAGAATTTCTCTGTTTAGCTTCCATTTGAGTGAATTATCTGTTGGTGAGGATGGGATATTGAAGTCACCAACTATCCCTGTGTGCGGGTCAATATGTAATTTTAGCTGTAGTAAATGTTTATTTTATGAACTTTGGTGTCCTTGGTTTTGATGCATACATATTTAGAATTTTAATAAATTCTTGGTGAATTTTTCCTTTAATAAGTGAGTAACATCTTTCCTTACATTTTTCTAATTAGATTGGGTTTGAAGTGTATTTTTCCAGATATTTTGATAGTTATAACTGCTTGCTTCTTGGGTTCATTTGCCTAAAGTATTTTTCCAATTTTTTACCCAGAAGTGATGTCTATCCTTGATGGTGAGGTGTGTTTCTTGCATGCAGCAGAAAGATGATCCTGTTTTCTAATCCTTGTCTTTTTACTGAGGAATTGAGACCACTAATATTGATAGGTATTATTGAGCAGTGTTTACTGATATCTATTGGTCCATTGTGGTGGTATGTTTCCTATTGGCCCCTCTTTTGATTTGCTGTTCTACATTATTTATTCCTCATATCCTTTATGTGGTGTTAACTTCTTCAAACTGAAATCCTCTGAAGCCCTCTGCAGAGCTGGGTTGGTAGACAGAAATTGCTTAAACTTGACTTTCTTTTTGGTTGCTTTTCTTTCAATGTTGATTGTGATTGATAGTTTTGTTGAGTGTAGTAGTTTGGGCTAGTATCTGTGATCTCTAAGACTTTCAGAATCTTAGTTGAAAATTGATGTGCTATTCTAATGGGCCTTCCTTTATAAGTGACTTGGTCTTTTTCCCTTGCAGTTTATACTATCCTTTCTTTGTTCTGTTCATTTAGTGTTTTGATGATCATGTGTCATGAGGAATTTCTTTTCTGGTTCCTTCTATCTGGTGTTCTGTATGCTTTTTTGTATCTTAATAGGCATCTCTTCTTTTAGATTAGGAAATTTTCTTCTATGATTTTCTTAAAGTTATTTTCTGTGCCTTTGACCTGGGTTTCTTCTCTTTCCTCCATACCTATTAATTGTAGATTTGGACTTTTCATAGTGTCCCAGACTTTCTGAATATTTTGTGCCTGAATTATTTTAGATTTAACATTTTCATTGACTGAATTAACTGTTTCTTCTACCTTGTCTTCAATGCCTGAGACTCTTTCTCCTCTATCTTGTAGTCTGTTAGTGAGGCTTACTTCTGAAGTTTCTCTTTTTCCATTTTCAGTTTTATTTCAGGTGGGGTTTTCTATGTTAAATTCTACTTTCATGTCTTGAAATGCTTTCACTATTTCATTCAACTCTGTGTTTTCACAGTCTTTAGTAAGGCATTTATTCATAACCTCTTTAAGGTACTTTACCATATTCTTAACTATTTTGAAATAGAAGACTATTGTCTACTGCTTCAGCTAAATTGCTTTTCTCGGGGCCTATTCCAATAGGGTTGCTGGCTTCTGGAAGAGGCATATTGTCTTGGCTGTTCATGTTTATGTTTTTGTGTTGAGATCTGTAGTTATTATGTGTGAGGTAGTTCTTGCTGTAGATATCTGCTCTTTTCTTTCTCGCGTGGATGGATGTACCATTCTTTGGTTGCTGTTTCCTACTCTGGATCACAGACAAGTGTGATGTCTGTAGTCCCTGGTAGAGCATATTTCTGTGGGTCAGCAGGTGACAAAGGAATTTTGAATGTTGATAGGCCAGGAGGAAAGTCTGAGAGAGGCACAAAGAAAGACCTAGTGAGTCCCTGGGTCAAGAGGTAGAACCTTCAGGGAATGAAGGTAGGTGGGAGGAGGGGCAAGACTTCCTCCATTTTGGTTCAGGAAACTTAATTTTTTACCAAATACTCTTCTTCCCCCCCCCCCCCAATTTTAGCTTCTGTAATTCTAATTCAAATGTGTAATCATGAATTCTATCTGAAGAATAGAGGGCTGTACGGGCAAGTTTATGGTTAGGGGACATGGTTTTTATCTGGTATGAGACATTTACTAAATCGTGGCTGACGCCTGACATCCTGGGACTATGAGTCATCTAATAATGGTTGCCACCAGGTGTCTGGGAAACTGTAAAAGTTAGCAGTGATATAATCTCTTGTATAACTATTCCTGGCAAAGTGCCGCTTTTGTGTGTAATTGTTTTTAATAAATACAGACTTAGGATCAGAGGTCAGTGCCTTCACCTTCATCTTTTGGTTTTTCAAGCAGCCTGTGTAAACCTGTTTGTGCCTAGCTGTGGCGTCTGTGCCAGTACCCACCTGCGTGCAGCCTGTCGGCCTGAATGTCTGCCAGAACGTCTGCCTACCTAGTGGCCTATGTACGGGTAAATAAAGTATGCCTTATCTGCCAGAGACTGCTCACACTCTTCTTAATCTCTTGGCCTCCTATGACCCTCCTCCATTCTGACATCAGAGATTGGACCTCATACCATTTACATGACATGAATTATACTCTTATGAGTTATCCCATTGCTAACTGTCTCTGAGCAATGATAAAGTATTTCCCAAGAGAAAGTGATGACATCCAAAAGCAATACCTCCATATGCTCACTTTCTCTCCTACACCTAAAATTTTATCCAATTTAACCAACATTTCCAATACTCGTCTGATGGCAATCAGTCCAGATTGGGACTATGTAACAGTGGCATAGAGGTAAGGTTGTTGGTTTTGTTCTCTAGAAGCTATTTGTCTACTAAGGGAAAAAGAAAGATAGCAAGGGGGCTTGGTAGTAGCATATTGGTCAGGCGTAGATGATGCACTGGGTTTGATTCCCATCTCCGTGAAACAGGTAACATGGACAATACATCCCCCCTCCCTCCCTCCCTCCTTCTCTTCCTCTTTCCCTTCCTCTCTCCCTCCCTACCTCCCTCTCTCCCTCCCTCCCTCCCTCTCTCCCTTCCTTCCTTCTCCCTCCCCTCTCCTCTCTTCTTCCTCACCCCTTCCCTTTCTTTCTTTCATTTCCTTTTCCTCCTTCTCCTCTTCCTTCTCTTCCCTTCTTCCTTCCCCTCTCCTCTCTTTTGTGCTAAGGATAGAACCTAGGGCCTACATACATTCTGGATGCTAAGTATTTCTGCTCTAGCCCTGACCTAAGTCAGCGCTATTAGCTCTCACCTAGCATGTTCCTGGCACCTGTGGTAAAGAAAGCTTCAGGTGCAGAGAAATCTCAGAGACTCTGAGGGCGAGTCATGAGCTCAACTTCAAACACAGGTCGTGGATGGAGCTCGGCTTGCTCACCACCAGTGGATGATTCCAGTGGCCATGAGAGTCACTCTGAGTGGTGGGGGAAGAGTTTTTGGCAACCCACACTTCCCCAACCCCATTTGTTCCCTGTATTCCTGCAGACTCAGTAACCAGGAAGTCCTGAACCTCACCCTGGTGATTATCTGTCCTTAGAAGAGTTTGGGTTTTATTCTCTTATCTCAGTTGTGGGTTCCTTGCCAATCAGGCAGATGGCAGCTCTGCAGGCTTATCATTGTTCCCCTTTAGACATCAAAGCAACCAGTGTGGCCCCAGTGCAGTGAAAGCAAAGGCTCTAGGTCTCTCCCAGAACTGAAGAACTGGGGTGAAACTTATGTGTAGGAGTGATGGGAAATGTTAGATAATAACGCTGACCTGTTCAAGTCAAAGAATCAGTCACGGCTGTCTGTGAAGTACTGAGAAGGAAATGTCTCTTAAGTAACACTTTTTAAAGAATTGTATGCTAACAGTCCGCACATGGAGACGTGGTGCAGAGGGAGCACTACCCAATGATTAACCAGCGTGGCTGGGCTAGGCTCAGCTGAGTTGCTTCTGAGGGTAGGGTATGGTCAGCTGGTCTTGACTCACACCGGCTCTTTGCAAGGTTCAGGGATCTTCCCTGCTCCTGATCCCAGCAGAGCCGTCTGATGCTCTACTGGAGCTGCTTATCATCTGGGACTGGTCTAGTCTAGAATGGAGTTCAGAAGTTGCTTTGCAAATCCTGCTACCCTCCTGAGATGGGACAGACGCAGCTACCTCCAGTAAGCTCTTGGGTCTTCAGCTCTGGTCCCCTTCTGGTGACTTCTCTTGCTCTCCGACTGGGTCTAAGAACAGAGATGAGGAGAGACAAGCAGCTGCAAGGGGAATCCACCTAGGAAAATGGAGCTCTGTTTGAGGGGCCTGCTCTACACAGCCCTGTTTCTGTGTCCTGGCTTAAGCATCCCAGGAACTGGTGTCTGGTCTTCAGATCTGCTGCCAAAATGCAAATCCACCTTCTGCCTTGTTAAATGTTTATGTTCTGATCAGGCGTGGACGAAATACAGAAGCAGAAATACGACCATACATCATTCTATGATTCCATCTAACCATTGTACAGAGAGAGAAAGCAAATCTGTCAGGACAGTAAAAGGGGGTGGGGAGGTAAGGGTGAGGGCTTGGAGAGGTAGTGGTAGGGGGTGGGGTCACAGCAACGTGGCAGAGAGTACCTTCTTGTCATGATAATATTTTCTAAATTACTTTAGTGATGCACAGCTTCATATGTAGATTTTAAATAACTGAATTGTAGGTCTTTTTTAAAGGAAGAATTTCGTGGCATGGAGATTTTATTTTATTTTCATTTATTTGTTTTTAAAGGTTTATTTTTATGTGCACTGGTGCTTTGCCTGCGTGTATGCCTGTGTGATGATACCAGATCCCCTGGAACTGGAGTTTTAGAGGCCGTGAACTGCTTTATGAGTGCTGGAAATTGAACCCGGATCCTCCGGAAGAGCAGCCAGGGCTCTTAACTACTGAGCCATCTCTCCAGCTGGGATGGGGATTTTAAAACAATAAAAAATAAATATGAGACCAGTCTGTGGTGGCGCATGCCTTTAATGCTGGCACTCGGGAGGCAAAGGCAGGCAGATCTCTGAGTTCAAGGTCATCCTGGTCCAAAGAGCGAATTCTGGGACAGCTAAGCATTCACAGAGAAACCCTGTCACAAAAAGAAAGAATAATAGCAAAACAGAAAATTTTGAGGCCCAAAGACCTCATATCTCTCTCATTATTAGGAAAATTCCTGGATTTTGTTTGTTTATTTTAGGCATATATGGTGGAAAACTTTAAAATACTCAATAGATAATATTATTCTCTTTATAGTGTCATTTCCTCCCCCCCCCCCTTTCGTGAATTAGCAAGCAGGCTTCTAGGAAGCAGCTAATGGACTGCATGAATTAATTTACCATGGAGCTGCATTTGGTGCTTGTCACATTCGGTTACTGCCGCTTAGTCACAAGCCCCCTCAGCTGTGTGGTCTTGCTCTCAGCGGTTGAGATTCAGCAGGTGTTCACATGGAGGGGGCAACTTATATTTTTGTTAAGAAAGACAGAAAAACAACAAAGATTTTTCCCCCCTTGGCCTGTGGAGAGGAGGCAGGTGATGCACGAGCTAAGGAATAAAGCAGAGGCAGAGCTGGGAAGGGGGCTGGGAGCACAGGGTGGGTCAGCGCAGTTGTAGGTCTGCTTTAGGCAGGCAGAGCTACCCTGTCGGGTGATGGCTGGGACCAATGAGAGGGCTCCACAGATAAAGGCACCTGCTGCTAAGCCTAACAGCCTGAGGTCAGTCTTAAGAGTTCAGCTGGGCCGGGCGGAGGTGGCGCACGCCTTTAATCCCAGCACTCGGGAGGCAGAGGCAGGCGGATCTCTGTGAGTTCGAGACCAGCCTGGTCTACAAGAGCTGCAGAGAAACCCTGTCTCGAAAAAAAAAAAAGAGTTCAGCTGGACGAAAGGAAAGAACTGACTCCCACAGGATGTGCGTCGTTGCATGTATGTGTACATATACAACACACGCACTGGTGGGGGTGGGGGGTGAGAAGCAACAAAATAGAAGATGGTGTACCCGGGAAGAAGCTGTGGAGCAGTCAGAAACAGAGTTAGGCAGAACAGGAAGTAAGGACCAGAAGCAAGAGTGGAAAGCTCCTGCAAGGGATTGTTGGGCACGTTTACTGTATGCCTTCCATTTTGTGGTTTTGCTCTGGATCTTGCTGATTGAAAGGGGCTCCTTCTCCAACAAGTAGCTCATTCCTAGAGACAGAAAATATGCAAAGTCACCAACCCGGATTCCTCAGTCCACAGCCCAATACCCCATCAATAAATTCTCAGAGCCCAGCAGTGGTGGTGCACGCCTTTAATCCCAGCACTTGGAAGGCAGAGGCAGGAGGATCTCTTTGAATTCAGGCCCAGCCTGGTCTACAGGGAGAGTTCTAGGACAGCCAGGGCTTCACAGAGAAACCCTCTCTCCAAAAAGAAAGAAAGGAAGGAAGGAAGGAAGGAAGGAAGGAAGGAAGGAAGGAAGGAAGGAGGAAGGGGAAGGTAATGTTGAAGGGAAAGGAAGTACTGTAATTGTAGGACGTCAGGTATTACCTCCTCCTCCTCAAGAAGAAAAAGAAGAAGAAAGAAAGGAGAAAAAGTTCTCTGACTCGGGCCTCTAGCCACATTGCCCAGATCTCCAGGCCAGCCACAAGATAATTAGGACAAACGCATAAGAGCCTACCAAAGTTTCTCCAAAAACAACCAGGCGTTTAGCCTATTTATATCCCATTCTCACGTCCTCCTGCTCCTTCTGGCAGAAAAGCTCCTCATCCCACATAGTCTGTCCCCCTTGTGGCTCCCAGGGCTTCTTGAATGGCCCCATGCCGCTGTGTGTCTTCTATTTCTAGGATCTTTAAACGCAAACTTCCCTCTTTGTCTGTCTTTTAATATAGCCCAATGAAACAACAGCAACAACTGGGGTCCACTTCCTTCTATCATAATTATGTAGGAACTGATTGTTCTTGTACATCTCCAACTCCTCACTGGGACCCATAAAGTAACTAACAGCAGCCGGGCAGTGGTGGCGCACGCCTTTAATCCCAGCACTCGGGAGGCAGAGACAGGCAGATCTCTGTGAGTTCCAGGCCAGCCTGGTCTACAAGAGCTAGTTCCAGGACAGGCTCCAAAGCCACGGAGAAACCCTGTCTCGAAAAACCAAAAAAAAAAAAAAAAAAAAAAAAAAAAAAAAAAAAAAAAAAGTAACTAACAGCAGGATAAAGCCCTGCAATTTGACCCTCGCTTTGTATCAAGCTTTACTCCAAGGCCACCAGCTTATCCATGCATGCAGGCGTGTTAAGCTTGATGATAACCGAGGGTTCATCCCCCTGAAAAGCTAGGGGAGCAGAGATAAGAGTAACAGAAGCAAGCACGGTACTGCTGGTGTTCACAATGTAAAAGAAGCATAGTACTGCCCTCGTTCACAATGTAACAGAAGCATTGTACCGCCAGAGTTCACAATGTCCTCTTCTAGCCAATAAACATGAGTTTATCTTGGAGTCCAAGAAAAGGAAATTCTTTGGGAACAGACGCCCCCCTTCCCAAAGGAGGGCATTTTCTGGGATATGAGGTTATACCTTGAACCAGTAATAATCGTTGTATGGGAATTGTATTGCCCCACAAGCAGTGCACCTGGCAGAGCCAGAATAAGATGAGCAACTCAACCACATCCTAACACTGCTTAATTGTGTACCCCTGTCCTCTGCCGGCTTCTCTTTCTGTTTAGACTGGAAGCTTGGGCTGGCGGTGTAGCTCAGCTGGTGGCGGGCTTGTCTAGTGTGTACAAAGTCCTGCCTTTGACCCCAGGACTTCATTAACCAGGTGTGGTGCTGCACAGCAATGGTTCCAGTGCTCGGTAGGTGAAGGCGGGAGGAGTAGGAGTTCAAGGCCATCCTTGCTTACAGAGTAAATATGAGTTTCAAGTCAGCCTGGGCTGCTGCATGAGACCCTATCTGAAAAGAAAACCTCATGAAACTTCAAGGTCATGCCAGTACCATACCCTCAAATGTCAACACCAGGCAAGCAGGAAACACACTTGCAGAATACCAGCTATGCCTGCGTTGTCTCTCTACCCAATTTCTAATCTGCAGTGGCCTCTGAGCTTTCAGGGAGAAAGCCCAAAACATTATGGAAAGCATGAACAGACTCTAGCCACAATCCTAAAGAAAGAAATAAAAGGAGTGAATAGAAGGAAAAATGTACACTTTGCTGGGTATTCAGAAAAGCAGGCAGGCTTCACAAAGTACCTGGTAATAGCTGTGTAGTAATTAAAGTGTGTGAGTGTGTGTGAGTGTGTGTGTGTGTGTGTGTGTGTGTGTGTGTGTGTATGTGTCTGGGTTGGGGTGGAAATGGTGTATGTTTTGAGGAATGCTAAGTATATTATCATTTCAAAGTGATAATTAGTTATTCCTCCTAGCTCCTTTGCTTGTCTTTCTGAGGGGGGTTGTCCTGGCCAGGTGAATAACAGGTTCACCTAGATTAGCCCCTGCTGGGAAAGACAATAATACGAAATGTTCTAATCTTTGAAGTGGGTCAGAATATCATATCTCCATCCAGGGCCACAATACTCTTTTCTTTTTACCAAACCTTAAGGAATGGCAAAGCTGATGTGTACTGTTCAGTGTTACCATGGAAACAGGAAGTGATGTCTGAAGCCTCAGTGGTCTCCAGGGCTACAGTAACCCAAGTCTACTGGACAAGCTTCACTTAGGAACTTTTTGACTTTCACTAGGCTCCTCTCAAAGGTAAAGCTCTATCTTTAAGATACAAATTTCTAGCCAGGTGGTGGTGGCACACCCCTTTAATCCCAGCACTCAGGGAGGCAGAGGCAAGCAGATCTCTGAGAGCTCAAGGCCAGCCTGCTCTACAGAGTAAGTTCCAGTATAGCCAGAGATATACAGAAAAAAAAAATGTCTCAAAAAGCCAAAAAAATTTTACAATTTTCCATTGTTTTTACTTAGTATACTCAGATTTAATGTAATTGGATTATATAGGGTTTTTAAATTTTTCTTCTTAGGCTATGTTCCTAAGAATTATTGATATTTATGTAAATTTTTTACCATTGTGTTTATGCCTATCATATTATTTTGTTTTGTATATATAAATTTTTATCAATAATAATAAAGAGGTTTTTTTTTCCCCCTTTTGGTCTGTCAAGAGTTTTTCCCTTCAGTCAAAAAAAAAAAAAGACAGAAAAGGGAATTAAATTCTATAAACAGGTGTTGGAGAAATGGCTCAATAGCTAAGAGAACTTGCTGCTCTCAGTTTCCAGCACTTATTTTGGGCAGCTCATAACTGCCTGTAACTCTAGGTCTAGGGTCTCACACCTTCTTATCTCTGTAGCACACACACACACACACACACACACACACACACACACACACAAACCTCTGCAAAATCCTACATCTTCAATCTTACTGTTATACCCACCAGCAAGTGTGGCTTCCACCCCTTATCTAAGAATCTTCTATTCAGAGCAAACGGAGAGCATCACAGAAAACCACAACTGGACACAAGGCAGAGGTCAATGGACCACGGGGAGTCTAGCCCCACAGACTCATCTACATTACAGCTCCCACATCTGTGGCTCAGGGAACATCGCAGAAGAGGGAAGAGGGGCCGAAAGATTGGAAGAGCCAGAATACTAAGAACTTTGGTGTGAAACAGTCTCTTCTAGAGGCTGCACAGACGAGAAGAGCTATAACAGTACCAATAGACGTGTTAAAACAGGGAAGCGGGAAGATTTCACAGGTCCCACCCCTAGATAAAGAGCTATAGACAAGTAACTATTGACTGCTGGGATGGGGAGAATTAGCCTTTCCCAGGGATGAGCTCTCACATTAGTTGTCCAATGCAGAGTGATCAGCCTTGAAACCAAATATACACCACCACCAAGAACAGACTCAGCAGTGTGTGTGTGTGTGTGTGTGTGTGTGTGTGTGTGTGTGCGTGCGTAGAATAAATATAATAAAAGAAAAAGAGGCTATCAATGTGAAAGTAGAGAGGTTAAAGGGAGGGCAACTGGGAGGGACTAAAGTGAAGAAGGGAAGAAGTAATATAAATATATTTCTTTTTCTTTTTTGGGGGGGCGGTTTTTAAGACAGGGTTTCTCTGTGTAATAGCCCTAGCTATTGTGGAACTAGCTCTGAAGACCATGCTGTCCCCAAACTCACAGAAATGTGCCTGTCTCTATTTCTGCCTCCTGAGTGCTGGGATTAAAGACGTTTGCCACCACCACCTGGCCAACGTAATTACATTTCATTTAAAAGCATTTAAAAAAACAGTTCTAGCCAGGTGGTAGTGGATCATGCCTTTAATCCCAGCACTCGGGAGGCAGAGGCAGGCAGATCTCTGGGAGTTTGAGGCCAGCCTGGTCTACAAGAGCTAGTTCTGGGACAGGCTCCAAAGCTACAGAGAAACCCTGCCTCAAAAAAAATAAAATAAAATAAATGTAGTTCTAGTGTATGTCTTTTTGTTCCCAGCACTCAGGGAGGCAGAGGCAGGCAGATTTTCAAGGCCAGACTGATCTACAGAGTGAGTTTCAGGAGAGCTAGGGCTACACAGAGAAACACTGTCTCTAAAAAAAACAAAAACAAAACAATACAAAAGAAATATAGAAAGTTAGAGGTGTAAAAGGACTCAAAGGAGCCGGGCGGTGGTGGCGCACGCCTTTAATCCCAGCACTCGGGAGGCAGAGGCAGGCGGATCTCTGTGAGTTTGAGACCAGCCTAGTCTACAAGAGCTAGTTCCAGGACAGGCTCTAAAAGCTGCAGAGAAACCCTGTCTCAAAGAAAAAAAAAGGACTCAAAGGAGGATAAGGAGCCTGGATGAAGGAATATGCTTCTAGAATAACCAAGTAACTCTGCAACTGTCATCATATTCTCTAGCCAGACTAACTGTCTTTTCCCTATTTGTCTATGGTTACGTTTACTTTATAAAATAAATTGCTTCTCCTGTTGAGTGTGTTAATTGATTCATTGTCCATCAAGTTTACTTGTTCCTTTTGCCTACTTTCTTGTATAATTTTAATTTAACAAGGAGACATTTAGTTCTCATTATAGAGAAGGTGTGTCCCCCAGTGTCTAGGCTACTGTTGATCTGTGGATTTAAAATTTTCTTTTATTTGACCTAGGAGTTGTAAGATGAAATAATATCTCCTCCTCTCCTCCAAATTTATTACTATGTTGTGTGTGTGCATGCACACGAGTGTGTACTTACGTGTGTGGTGGGGTGAACACGTGCATACAGAGGTCAGAGGACAACTTTGTGGAATCAGTTCTCTCTACCTTTATGTGGCTTTGGGGGGATTGAACTCAGATCATTGGGCCTGGGACCTTGTGAGAAGAGAGACTTACCAGGTGGTCAGCCCTTATTTCTGGATTTTAAGTAGATTCATTCTACTTCCTTAGTGCCGTACTAAATTCATATATGAGGTAATAAAGTTGTGTTATAGGGAAAAAAATCAGACAATTATTTCACTTTGGACACCTTCATAGCAAAATCTTTACCTACCCATATAGCAGGCATTATCTGTTGGGGTAAAGACCAAAAGCCCAACCCGAGAAAAGTCAAGACTCTGCTGCTGCTGTGGGCATCACGAGACCCTAGCTTTTTGTTCACAAGCAGAAACGGAAGTATATTCCATTGATACTGTTTTGGAGTGTTGCCTATTTGTTTCCAATGGACACGGCATGTGCATCCCTTATGAGTGCTCCTGTCCCTGATATCTGTACTATGGCCTATTCTGTCCATTAGTGTACAGTGAGTCATGATGCGTTTGTTGCTTCTTATCCTCCATAATCTTGGTTGCTTGCCATACGCTCATCAGTGTTTAGCACCTGCTTTGCATTGGGAATCCCTGGCAACCGTCCCATCTCTAACTCTGATTCCATTTGCATTAATATGGTTAGCAGTCACTTTGAGATGCAAGCTCTTTCCCCAAATTTGCTCTAGGGAGCAGTTTGTAAGGTATGTCAGGTGTAATTTATCTCATCAGTTAGGTCAGAGCCTTCTTCTGAGAAAACCCTCTACCCTCTTCTCCTCGAGCCAGCACTCTTTCCTTACCCCCTACTTACGCCCTAGTAACTGGATCTCTTAACTTTAAACAGAGGAATCTTTTTGTTGTTGTTGTTTTGAGACAGAGTTTCTCAGTAGCTATGGAGCCCATCCTGGAACTCACTCTGTAGACCAGGCTGGCCTCAAATTTACAGAGGTCTGCCTGCCTCTGCCTCCCGAGTGCTGGGATTAAAGGCGTGCGCCACCATCCATCACCTGGTTAAATATAGGAAAATTGACTTTTTTATGATGTACAACAGTGAGTCACTCCAATTCTTAAGTTTAGGGTTGTTTTAAAATGTAATCTAGTTTTGATTTTAAAATAGAATGATGAGGAAATTGCTTTCTTTGAGGGCACAAGAAAAGACCTCTCTCCACCTGGACATAGGTAAGGATGCCCTAGGTTGCTGAGCCCTAGGTACAGAAGAATTTTCAATGTAGAATGGTTGGCATCAAAGGGGTCCAAGATTGGGTCAAGAAATACGGGAAATGGCGGCTGGAGATATCGTTCCCCCTGGGCAGGTATAAGGATTATTTCTTTCAGGAGATAAATAAAAGTTAACAGAGAATAGGACACAGGGGGCCAGTCAGAGCCCCCAAAGTAACTCAGGATCATCCAAATCACTTATCCATCCTGCTCTGGTTCCTTTTCTGTTGCTGTGATGAACACCATGACCAGAAGCAATTTAGGGGGAGGGAACAATCTATTTGGCTTATCCTTCTGGGTCGAAGTCCATCGTTGAGGGCAGTCAGGGTAGGAGCTCAAACAGGAACATGAATCAGAAACCATGGCGGGGGAGGGGGGGGAGACTGCTTCCTCACTTGCTCAGTCCACGAGACTGGAGTTCCTGCCTGGTGCAGGCCTGGAGAATTCCTGGAGAGCTGCTGGTCTTAAACAGTTTATACTGGAGAAGCTGATTCTGCTATCAGCTGTTGCGACTAAAACCACAGCCACCATCTTAAAGAGAACAAAAGATAATCTCTTTCTCAAGCCATTTTGGATGACTATGGCCCAGGAATTAGACTTAGGTTAAGCCAAATTCCATGTTCCAATGTGGAAGCAGTTTCATAAAGTTTTAAATGTTTATAGAACAAAGAAAGTAATAAATCAAGGCAAATTTAAAATGTATTGGTGGGTACGTTCAGGAGACAGATATTGTTGTGCCCAGATTACAATCCCCAGAGAGGCCCAGACTGTAATAAGCAAGTTTTAATTAGCATAATACAAACATGTTCAGAACCCTGGTCTCCAAATGACCCCATTGCAGCGAGGTAGAGAGAGGAGTTAAAAGTTCCGTTGTGGGGTTAGCTTATTTTAAAGGCAAGAATCACAAGCAGCCCTTCTGGGCGGTCAGGAGTGGGGGTTCTGGCACGGGTGCAAGTCTTTGCTTCTTTCCATCCTTCTTTGTTAGAGAGCAAGGCCACTCCGTTCCGGAGTCAAGACATCGTTATCACCAGATGGTCCCCGTCCTGACCCTTTGCTTTGTAATCTCCGGAGTTGGGAGGGGCCACTATCCTTCCTGGGAGCATGAAGCTAGCCTGGACTTTCTAACTTTAAAACATTCTGCTAGGAAATTTCTTCTCGTCCCTTGGAGAATAAGAGGTGAGGGTCCCACAATATAGCAAGTTGGGGAAAGCTTTTCTATAGGCCTAAGATGCTATCTGAAGGCATTCTTAGCATTTGGGTTGGTAGAAGCTAATTACGTGGTAAGTTAATAATTTCAAAAGGTTTTCTGTATATCAGTCTCAGGATGTTAGCTCTGACACAGATGTGGGCAAGCAATGGCTGTTCCTTAAGTCTAGAACTAGCCCGAGATAACGGTAATTAGCCTCTGGACTTGCAACATTCCAATCTCTCCACAGTACCAAAGTTCTAGTCAGTGGAGCAGATGCAGCTTCCTTTTAGGTTTCGGTTACACAGCAGAGGAACGCAGTATGGTGGGACCGATGAAATTGCTAGAAAGAGCAAAGGCAAGAAGACAGAAAGGACAAGTTTATTTCTTCCGTGCCCTTTTCTATGGGCTGTTACCAGAAAACGCTAACCACATGTCAGATAGGTCTTTCCTCCTTAAATAATCTGATCAAGGAAGCCCCTTACAAGAGTGCCTAATGGCTTGTGTTTTAGTTGGCTCCAGGGCTAGTCAGGCCGACAACCAAGATTAGCTATCGTCTATCTAAGATGGCCCCACTGTGTAAGCCTGCTAGAGAGCTGAGCCTTATCACAAGGTACTCTCTGGGTGTGAAGAGTGTTTCTTGACTCCAGCACGTTGGATCCTTGAGTTGAGTCCTGGATCTTAAAGGCAGTGACAGTAGGAAGCCGTGTATGGATATTCCCAGGGTGCTTTTGGAAAGGGACTAAGAGAGGGAGTGATTCTGTAAGTATCAGCTCTCCTGGTTCAAATGAGGGAGTGCCTGGTTCTCAACTTCAGAAAGCTTTTTGGGAGCGATTTGGAACTTCGCTGGTGGTATTACATGTTTAATAAGGGCTGAGGCCTCTGAGTCTAGCAAGAAGTCATTGATAAGCAAAGACCTTCATCTTAACACTTTAAAAGGACTTAAACATACACCATCCGTAGGTTCCCGATCCTTTTTAGGGCAATGAGGAATGTAAGTGTACCCCTTTTTAAATTTGTAATCTCTTCTTTTACATATACAGGTATGCACGCAAGTATCTGACCTATTGACTCCATTTAGCTTTGCTGAATAGACACGTGTCCAGGGATGGCAACTTGGGGTTGGACTGGGAGCTTGTCCCTGGAGGAGACAGACTTATTCCCCCTCTCCTCAGGCATTGAGCATCTGTGGCTCTTCTTCTAGGGGTGACCCATGTGCAATTTCCCCACTTTGCATTGGCCTAGCAACTGGTGTTGCCATTGTACTGGTCTTATTCAGGCAACCATATGGTTGAGAGTTCATGGGTACAGCTTCCCTGTCAGATACAGAAAGACACTGTCTCTCAGCAGACATCCTGGTCGTCTAAAACTTGCAATCTTTCTGGCCCGTCTTCCACAATTTTCCTGAGCTTTAGGTGCAGTGGTGGCATTTCAGATGTTATGAGCGGGGACGTGTGCCCCACAGTCTTAAGATGCAGGTGTAGATCTTATGATGACTAACGCTATGTTTCAAGTTTAAATTACTGTGCTTAAGAGATTTATAAAGCAAAAATGCCTCTACCCTATAAGCCCTACTTGCCCAAGAACAGATCTCTTCCTGGAATGCTGGGGCTGTTATTCATGGGAGATAACAAGCTACCTGTTCCCACTTCTGTAAACAAGCTTGGTTGCCCCATCTGTATAGGATGAGTGCTTGATCAAACATGGGCAGGAGGTAAGTAGGCCTGAAGTATGTCAGGATGTATGCTTGTCCCTGATTGGACGAAGTTGGGAGGTAGGCAGACTTGTACATTTTACCGTTATAAGCCCCTGACTGATGTAATTCAGAGCTTTGGGAATCCTGTGTATGGACCTGGCCAGCATCCAATATCCATCCATGGTCCTGGCCAGTATTTAATAAAGCTTGCTTCAGATATGGCTCAAAACTTGAGGTAGTGGTCTATTCTTGCCCAGTAGGATTAACAGTCTCACCCCATATCAATGAAGTTGTTTTTTTTTTCTGCAACAGATGGAAACTACTTCAGAGATCCCAACTGGTCCTGGTCCACTTTTGATGTCTTTTAATAGGAACCATTGCCATCTCTTGAAGTAAGAAACTGAGAACAGCAGTCTACCTATTCCTTGCCATAGCAGTGAGGGAGTGTCTTTCCTTCCAAAGTCAACCAACTAAACAAAACCCAAAATCAATCAATCAATCAAAACCCTGCCTGTGCACGTAGAACCACAAAGGATTATCTAAAGCCTGCTTTTCATCTCTTAATTCCATCGCTCTGGTTAGGGCAGTTAGTTCCGTGAGGTGGATGTTTGTGTTGAAGAAAGGCTTACTCTCTACAGTGTCATAAGGTGACTATTACATAGCCCACCCCCAAAACTCATGCTGTATGGAGAAACTCCTGCCCGTACACAGAGTCCATTCTGGGTTTCCTAGAGAATCATCTCTTAAGACCTTCTCTTGGTTCATGTCTGAGTTATTATCTGTTCCCATTAGCAGTCTATTTTCTTGATCTCTTTATATAGGAATGTAACAGGATTCCGAGTGGAACATGCTATGAGCTGTAGACCCAGTCTCTGGCAACTTGGCCTGTTATCTTCAAAGATGATCTGAGATAAAGATTCATTTTAGGCCGATCATAGTTTGACTGCCTTGCCTCCCAGTGTGAGTTTTATGGCCTCAGGAATTAAGAGGTCACAGTGGCCTGAGGCAGGTTAACACCCTTTGGTGACTAAATCTAGTTGTTTGCTTAGAAACACCAGAGTTTCTAGACAGGTCCTCTGGGGTGTGTGAATACCCCTAGAGCTAGTCTTTCAGTAAACTGTAAACTGAATTCCTTTCTGGCAGGCAAGGTCAATGCTGGTGTGGTCAATAAAGCCAGCAGCTTAAAGGCCAGCTTGTGTTCTGATTCTTAGCTCAGGGACTTATTTCTGAAACTTTAGGGTTTTTCATTAATTGATATAGAGTCTTAGCAACATCTCCATCATTGGATATCCACCAGCCATGACTATTCAGTGATATCACAAATCCCTTAAGCTACTTGAGAATCCTATGGAAAAAAAAAAAAAAAAACAGGATAGAATAGGGCCTGTTTTCAGCTCCTCGGATTTTTTTTAGACCCATCAGCCTGGACTAAACCTGGATATTTAACAGAAAGTTACAGAACTGGGTTTAAATTTTGAGAATTCTGTTGCACCTGGTGGTGAGGAAGTGAAGAAAAGCCTGGGTTCTACTCTGTGAGCCTTTTGGAGTCATGGTGTTAATGTGACATGCCTGGGAAGAGAAAACTCCAATTGAGGAATTAACTCCATCAGATGGTAAGTCAAGCTATTGTGAAACCATTAAACTGGACCACTCGTTTAACATTAAAAGATTTATTGTTAAATAAGAAACTGCCTGTGGCTGTTTCTCCAGCATAGAAAGAGAAGAGCCCTTTGGGGGAGTCCAAAGCTGCCATGGCTATTGTTAGGAATTTTCCTAAAGCGAGCTCTCTGCCAGCACAAAAACCCCAACCAAGCCAAATCACAACAAGCCAAATTAAAAAATATTCAGGTTTAATAGGATTCCTGCGCTCTTGGGTGGTGGTGGTGGGGGTGCATGGGGAAGCGCAAACCACGACCACTGGAGGAGGGGGTCAAGGTTTGATGGACACAAGGATGGGGCCTCCAAAGATGGAGGCCAGAGACTTACAGCTTCCCCTTAGGAGCAGAGAGAGAAATGAAGGGGAGGAGAGAAGCCTTGCAAGTTTTAACAAGAACAATGCAGCTACAGAAAGGGAGGGGACTGCAAACTGGAACAGCCTGGATGTTCAGCATCAGAAGAACACAGTGACTTTGATATGCACCGCAAGGGCGTGTTGATAGGGATTGAAGGACCCTGGAGGTCAGTGTGGCCTTTGCTGTGTACCACAACTCATGCCAATACAGAACCAGATGCCCCACTCGTCTGAGGTGAGGGGACTCTTCCTGGGAAGCAGAAATTCACTGTGTTTTATCCAGCATTTGCCATGTACAAGATGCCAGGGCACGGATGCTTCAGGATGAAGTTCTTATCCTCAATTTCTCCCCACAGATAAATCAGCTGCCAGTGCCATATGGCCTGTGACGTCGCCACCCTGGCTCATGAGTCCTGGAGTAATTCTGTGAAAGGAGGAACCTTATGTCCAAACCCCTCCTGTCCAAGGTTCAGAGCACAAAAGTTTTCCACTGTCTTTGGAACTTTGTCTGCAAACAGCTTGAAGGAGACCCAGTGGCCACCATTGACATCGATGTCAAAGAGCATGGTGGGGGTTGATCCTCGAGCAGACAGGGGACAGTGGCATCTGCAAAGTCAAGGATTTAAGATTTTTCTACTCCTTTGGTTAGTTTTTTCAAATGTATAGCCTATAAGTACATAGCTATAGGTCTATTATTAGATTGTAACTGTCAAAAACATATGAGTTGAATTAAGATCTTTGGGGTTTTTGTTGTTGTTTGTTTGTTTTTGAGACTGAGTCTCGCTGTGTAGCTCTAGCTGTCCTGGTACTCATTATGTAGACAGGCTGGCCTTGAACTCTCAGGGATCTTCACCCTCTGTCTCCTGAGAGCTATGATTGAAAGCATGTGCCACCCTATGTGACCAAATTGAATTAAGATACTTTTAACTGTTCAAAATAATATATTATCGTGACACTCACTTTCTTTTTTAAACTTTAATCTACCTGAACTGTATATATGTATATATAAGGTTTATTTTAATTTTATGTGTATACATGTTTTGCCTGCATGTATGTCTGTGTACCACATGCATGTCTGGTACCCTTGAAGACCAGAGAGGGTGTCTCTGAATTCCCTGGAACTGGAGTTACAGATGGTTGTGAGCTGCTATGTGGGTGTTTGGAACCTAATCTAGATCCTCTGTAAGAAGAACAAGTACTCTTAGCTATTGGACCATCTCTCCAGCCTTCAAAATTCTTGATAGGTCTTATGAAATTGTTTCATCAGGTTAAATTAAATCCTAAGAATTGTAGATATGGCTCAAAGACCATAAATCTATAATTAATAATAATTAATTGATAAATGAATTTACTTATTTTTATTCTTTCATATATTACAACCTGACTGCTCCCAGGGACATCAACCAACATGATACAAGAAGCTACAGTCAAACCAAGGCTGGACAAGGCAACCTAGTAGGAGGAAAAGAAGACTCAGACACACACACACACACACACACAAAGAACAAAAAAGATTTAATCCTAAACTCATGAAGAGGTTATTAGAATTTGGTTCTGATATAAGTACATAAAGGAATTCTAACATGTGATATATGCATATGCAATTTTGAAGCAGGTATATGACCATCAATAAAGTTGGAAATGACTATTCTGATTTGGAATAAAAATTCAGCATTCATTCAAAATTTAGTTAATAAAAGCCAACTTGTGGTAAATATGCTGAGAATAAAGGCAGAAAGATATAAAAATATGAACTGTCATTACCTATCAACCCCCCAAAGACAGCTCTCATCTAAAAGGGGCTAGGATATACTTTATTCTGAAGACAAACGTGCGTGACCGTGGCCTGAAAACACAGGTTTAGGTTACTGAAAATTCCACGTCCCATTTTCGCAGTGTTACAGAACAAAGAAAGCCATAAATCAAGACACTTTTCAAATAGATTGGCTGCAGTATTAAGCAGGTGGTTTCCAAAAACCAGAGGAATTTCAGCTATGTCTCTCAAATGCTGTCCAATGAAGTTAATTGGTAGAGAGTGTGGTTTGGTTGAATTACTATGTTGCAACGATTTTATCTGTCAGTCACAGGACCTTATGGCTGACAGGCAGGTGGACAAGAAACAGCTCTTTCCTGGAGCTTAACACAGCCAAATGCGTGCTGAAGTTGGGCCACATTCCAGCCTCTTCCCTTTACTCCAGGTCTCATAGTCAACCACTCTTTGGTTTTCTTGTTTGTTTGTTAGGTTTGGGGATTTTTTTTGTTGTTTGTTTGTTTGTTGTTTTGTTTTTTGAGATAGGATTTCTCTGTAGCTTTGGAACCTGTCCAGGAACTCGCTCTTGTAGACCGGGCTGGTCTCAGACTCACAGAGCTCTTCCTGCCTCTGCCTCCCGAGTGCTGGAATTAAAGGCGTGCGCCACCACCGCCAGACTTCAACCACTCTTTGTAGACGTGGGATTCTTCTCAGGTTCACTTTTTCTGCTCTCTCTCTGGAGAAACAGTGGAGAATATTGGTCATGACAATGATGGTGTCCAGAGCTGTTGCATAAGGACCGTGAAAGCACAGTTAGAAACACTATTTATTGTATTGTTCAAGAGGTTCACCCTGAATTCCTCAGGCATTTCAGGTTGGCCCCACATGTTCCACTCGTGCCTGAAAAGGATTTAAAAGACTCAGGCAGTGGTGTTAAATTTAGTCAGAATAACTTCTCTATCTTATTCATGATAGTCGTTGATAGTTCATAGGAAAAATTACCTGTCTTGTTCTAGGAAATATCATGTACTTTTTCATATTCTTCACATTATATAGCCTTAACCAACTATGTGTTTTAATATTCTTTCACTCCTTCACTCTGTCCCTCTTCCCCCTCTGCCCCTTGCTCCTGAAACCAGAAGTTGCCATGCCCTTCAGACTGATCTCAAATTCTTGATATCCCCATCTCTCTTCTGAGTGCTGGGATCTATGTGCACACTGTTAATGCTTCATTTCTTTATTTTTATTGTTTTGTTTTAAAAAGTGATAATGCTCATAGAAAATATTTCAGAGAATATGGACATAAACTTATCAGGAATCTCACGCTTCCCTGTTGAAGGAAGCAGCTGGCTGTGTCCTGCCACCCGGCTAGCTTTACCCAAAATAATTACACGGAAACTGTATTCTTTTAAACACTGCCTGGCCCATAGTTTCAGCCTCTTATTGGCTAATTCTCACATCTTCCTTTAACCCATATTTAGTAATTCGTGTAGCACCACGAGGTGTGGCTTACCAGGAGAGATCTTAACCTGCGTCCATCTCAGAGAGGAGAAGCATGGAGACTCACTATGGCGACTGACTGAAGCGTCTCCCCAACTCTCCCAGAATTCTGTTCTGTCTATTCCGCCTACCTAATTTTCTGTTCTCTTAAAGGGTCAAGACAGTATCTTTATTAATAATGAAAGTAACACATAGACACTCCTCCATCAGCTTCCCCACTGGTATCATTTGTCTGTCTCTATTTTTGTAGGTTTTCTCCATACATATGCAGATTTTATTGTTTTTGATGTGGGAGTCCCCTCTGTGTGCTGTGATTACCATTAATGAATAGAAAAACTGCTTTGGCAGAACTTAGGTAGGCATGGAAAGCTAGGTTGAATGATGGGAGAAGAAGGGTGGGGTCAGTGAGAAGCCATGGAGCCGCCGAGATAAACGCTATGAACTTTAGCCGGTAAGCCACAGCCACACAGCCATACACAGATTAATAGAAATGGGTTAAATTAAGATGTAAGAATTAGTCAATAAGAAGTTAGAGCTAAAGCTGCAGAGAAACCCTGTCTCGAAAAACCAAAAAAAAAAAAAAAAAAAAAAAAAAGAAGAAGTTAGAGCTAATGGGCCAAGCAGTGATTTAAATAATATAGTTTCTGTGTGATTATTTCGGGGCTAAGTGGCTGGGAACCAACAAGCAGCTTCCTCCTTACTACAGTTTTTAAGCTTGCTTTTTTAAAATTTGTGATACATAATGAGCGTCTTTCCATATGTGTAGTTCAACACAGACATGGTTAATATGTGTCTGACACTACAATGAGTGGCTGAGCCATGATGCGCTTGTTCCCTTTGGAGGGATATCTTTATTCTCATTTACTACTAACATGAGCAGTACATCAGTAAAAATGCTTGTCTGTGTACTTTCCAAAGGAGAAGCCCTCACAAGTGTAATAGTTAGGTTCAAAAGTACATAAATTAAATGTTAAGTATAATTACATATGCAATAGACCTTCCATATTATGTGATCTGCATCTGAAAGTTCAGCCAGCTGAATGTAGTTCAAAACATTTGAAGACAAAATTGCATCTATACTGAATATATATATTTTTTCCTTATTTTTTAAATGATGCTGTTAAAAACATTTTATTGGGCATTGTAAGTAATATTTACTGGTAACTCAAATTATATTAAAGTTGGTGCTGTATGGGAATGCATGCAAAGATTATGTGCAAATATTGTACAACTTATATAAGAGTTAAGCACCTGTGGATTTGTGCATTTATAGAAGAAAACTGCATGTATGTACACACACACACACACACACACACGCACACACACGCACACACACACACAGCCTTCCCAAAAACCTTTAACAAAGAGCTTTGAATTTTGAATTTTGACATCTATAAATATTTTTATTAGACTGGTAGTTCAGCTGAATATATCTAGTATGTTTATTATACTCCTGAATTATATTTTCTAACCATATTTTTCAGATATTTTGTTTTAATTGTGGATTTATAAGAACCTTTTTTTGAGACAAGGTTTCTCTCTTGTAGACCAGGCTGGCCTCTAACTCACAGAGATCTGCCTGCCTCTGCCTCCCGAGTGCTGGGATTAAAGGCGTGCGCCGCTGCCGCCACCACCACCCAGCTAAGAACCCTTCTTAATAGTGATAGTGTGGTATCTGAATGAACTGTCCCTCATAGGTCACAGGGATTTGAATATTTGGTCCTCAGTTGCTGGCTGTCGAGGAAGAAATAGGAGGAGTCATTGGGGGTGGGATTTAAGATTTCAAATTGACCTTTTCTACTTCCTGTTTGGATGGAGATGTGAGCTCTCGGTGCCCTGCCTGTCTGCCTTCTGCCACACTCCCTCCTGTGATGGTGATGGCCTCTTCTCCTGCTGGAACTGTCACCCCAAATAGACCCTTCCTTCTCCAAGTTGCTTTTGTATTGGTGTTTTACCAATAGACTCCCTAACTAAAATATATACCAATTCTTGATTACAAATATTTTTCTTCACTTTCAGCTATCACAATGCTTAAATGGCTCGTGGTTACATGTCTAAAAGGTTCAATGATAAAATTCTTTTTTTTTTCTTTATTTTATTTTTATTGTGCCTGGTGTTTGAATATGTGGGCACGCCTGAGTATGTGGACACATGTATGCCACGGCATGCTTGGGAAGGTCAGAGGACAGCTTCAGGTGTTGGTCCTTACCTTCCATCCTGTTTGAGACAGTCTCTTTGTTGTTTGTGCATACCAAGCTGGGTGGCTCATGAGCTTCTAGACAGTCTCCTGGCTCTGCCTCCCTCTTTCCCACAGGAACACTGAGATTATAGATGTCTGCTGTGGCAACTGCTCTTGAGTGGATTCTGGGAATTTGAACTCAGGGCCAGAAGTGCCTTAGCCACCCAGTGTTTTGCTTTTTTTGCTTTGATTTTCTTTTTAACACTTCATCTTAAAACAATTGTAGAGTCATATGCCGCTGTTTAAAATATATATATTCTAAGAGTGTCTCTATAGCTTTGTTCTAGGTTAAACATGAAATGCCTTATAAGGGCTCATGGCCTTTGTTTAGTTTTGTTTCTAAGACAGAGTTTCTTGGTATAGCCCTGGCTGTACTGGAACTTGCTCTGTAGACCAGGTTGGCTTGGAACTCACAGAGATCTGCTTACCTCTGCCTCCCGAGTGCTGGGGGTTAAAGATATATGCCACCACCTCCTGCTGGGCTCATGTATTTGAAGCCCTGGTCCCAAGCTGGTGTGGCTGTCCCAGGGCGGTTAACGGAGGATGAGAGATAGGGTCCCAGTGACAGATGGAAGTTGTTGGTGTGGGACCCTCACCCCTAATTCTCAAAGGAGCGAGAAGAAATTTCCTAGCAGAATGTTTTCCCAGGAAGATAGTGGCCTTCCCCTCTCCCACCCCGGAGATTCTGAGCACAAGGTCACTTAGCCCAGCCAGTCAGCCACCTGTTGATAAAGAAGCAGTATGGGAGACAGCAAAAGACCTTGCACCTGTGCCAAAAGCAGCTTCAAAAAGCCTCTTTGTAGTTACACATTAGAAAGCTTACCCCACAGAAGAGATACAACTCCTGTCGCTAAGAAGAGATACAACTCCTGTCGCTACCTCGCTGTAACTCTGTAACCGGGTTTTGGAGACAGGGATTCCAAACATGTTTGTATTATGCTAATTAAACCTTGCTTATTACGGTCTGGGACTCTCTGGTGGTCTGTCTCTGGGGATCATAATCTGGGCACAACAGTTGGGACCAAGTCTTTGAGGGTCATAGCCCAGCTCTTTCAGTCCTGCTCCTTCTGCTTCCTTCTGCCTTCTTGGTGTGACCAGCTGTTTCCTATTCACACGGCACGGACTAGATCTCTCCTGCTTTCTCGGTGTTGATGGACTGAAGTCCTCTGAAACCATGAGCAAAAATAACTGCTCCCTGATATGCTCTGCGAGTCTTTTGCGATAGCAACAAGGGCAGTGACTAGCACAACCCCCAGGAGAATCTCCTTCAATGTGAGCATCCGGCATAACTATACCGCAGTATCAAATACCGGAAATTGATATTTATACAGTTCATTTACCCTATTTTCTTTTCTCCAGTTCTTCAGGAACCTGGTTGTGTCTCTGTGTGTTTGGTTCCATGTAATGTTACCACACGGACAGATGATATGACACCACTATAGTCAATATATGGAACAATTCAACGTGAACTTCCCCTGTACGCCTCTCTTGAAGACACATGTGCTCTGTCACAGTTTCTTTGAATTTATCCTCATTCTCTTGAATGTCACTAAATTTGGAGAATTTTGACCATGCTTTTCAAGTACCTATTTTCCCTCGCAACCCTTCTGGGAGGCCAGAAGTAGGAATGTGTAGTTCCTTTGTTACTGTCATAGGGTCTGGATAACCCTAAACACACAGCCAGACCCTGGCCATTGCCTAACTCAGTCATGCACGATCCCTGCATCCTGAGAGCTGGACAAAATGGTTGTTAAAGAGAGAACAGACTAGCCAGGAGGTGATGGCCCATGTCTTTAATCCTAGCATTAAAGGAGGCAGACGCAGGTGGATCTCAGTGAGTTGGAGATCAGTCTGGTCTACAGAGTGAGTTCCAGGACAGTCAAGACTGTTACACAGAGAAACTCTGTCTCAAAACAAAACAAAACCAAAAAAAAAAAAAAAAAAGAAGAAGAAGATAAAATGGACTTGTCTGAGCAAACCACACCAGGAAGTAGAGACTGCCTGCAGCCCCTGAAGCTCCATTTAACTTCCCATCCCCCAAATCCACTATATTAAACTCCCAAGTATGCCCATCCCTCTTCGCAGGCACCTCTTTTCCCACTGGAGAGTGTCTGCCTCTCATTGTTTGGAAACAAAGAAACAAACACCAGTCTGCTTTGCTGAGGTCTGACAGTCTCTTTCAGCCTTCTGGCTCTCTCTGCAGCTTCAGAAATCTAACAATTAGACTCTCTTGGGTCTGTTTTCTTTCCATTGCTCAGGTTTGGTAAACTCCACTGATCTGTCTGCAAATCCACCGATTCTATGAAGTTCTCTTCATTATACAATTAAATCCACCTAGTGAGTTTTAAATTTTCACGTATTGTACTGTTTCATAATTTCCCTTGGTATGTTGAGGCCTTTGTTTGTGTTCTCATGTAACTGCTTTCTTAACTGATACTGAAGTGGTTCTACATCTGCTTCATGCAGGCTATTTTTCTCAGGATTGAAACATTCCAAATTGAAACATCACCCTGCAGCTCAAGGAGCAAAGGAGAAGCTTGGGAGCTTCAGGGGGTAAACAAAGGGTCACATGTCTGGAGGAACAGAAACTCAAAAGATTCTGGAGAGCTCCTTCCCAGCAATATCAAGCAGAAGTAAACAACTGTCTGGGGTGGGGGAAAGGTCTACCCGCTGAACCGCAGAGAAAATGTGCTGCCTGCAGGCTGGAGAGAGAGTTCCAGGCTCTCTGCTGTAACTTGTACACCTTCACACACATTGGTGGTTGGGGCCTTCTGGTGGTCCAGCTGCTTTTGTTGTTTGGAGTCATCCCTGCTCCTTGTAAATAACCTCTCATTTATACTCCTGTTAGCAATCCCAGTAAAACCTCATCAGTTCGCCAAGATCAGCAGGTATGTAATTGTTGCTTTGGTCTGGGATGGGTTCCCTTTCTAGATAAGTAGACATGTGTCTTGCATCCCCCTCAGAAGTCTGTCATGCAGCACTGCCTTAACATTCATATGAGATAATCCCAACAACGGATTAATGCTGGCATTAGTACTGCTGATTTTCTTATCTAAATTGTGATTCTTCCCCCTATGTGTTGGTATGATGAACAGTTTTCAAAATTGTACCCTGGGTACAACAATTACACACCTGCTGATCTTGGCGAACCATTGAAGTTTTACTGGGATTGCTAACAGGATACTATTGTTAATCCCAATTCGAAGAGAAAGAAAGACCACTGACCCAAATCGTCATGGCCAAGTTAAGGCAAGCAATTAGTTACAGCAAGCGTCTTTATTTGTGTACATGGGCGCCTCCCCCTAAAGCAGGGTTTAAGAGGTCAGCATTGGAGGTGGGGAAGGCAAGGGTTTTATAGCTCAGGAGTGGGGAGTTCCACGTGGGGCATCTGGCAGGCAAATAGGCAGGGTTATAGAAGCAGAATGTAACAAGTTGGTCATTAAAAAACCTCTTGTGAAACAAAGACATGGTTGCAAGGTGGTCTTAACAAGGTAGTCATAACAACAGGTAGTCATAACAACAGGTAGTCATAGTAAGGTGGTCCTAACAACAGGTAGTCATAGTAACAGGTAGTCATAACAAAGTGGCCATAACCTAAGGGTTGCTGTTTCCTGGGACAGGTAGTGCAGAAGGGTTTGTAGTTAAGATTACAGGTAAGGCATAGCATAATCCTTGAGAAACAGAGGTTTAATCATAAACAGGAATGAGCCTAGCTTGTCTTTGCCATAACATGGTTTTTAAGCCTAAGATGGATGCAGGCTGGTTCATCATAATATTGTGAGACCCTGGATCATACTTAAACTTTTTGCTTTTAACCAACATCTTCCTATTGAGTAATAGAAAACATAAGGACTTGATGCTTCCGATAGGTTCTGCCAAAACTATCTCAGCAAAAAATAGAGCAAACAAGTGTTCCTGAATGGAGTTGGGAGTTGAACTCCATTCTAGATCCTCCTGACATCACTTTAATAGTCAGCCTGAAGTGCTAACAGCTTCCTTCAGGTGAGAGATAGATGGAAGAGCAATAAGCTTCAACCACAGTGAAGCTTCATTTAGCTTTTCAATTTTATTGGCTCTCGAATCAACTAAGAGACATGCCTCAGGGCTGGAGAGATGGTTTTGTTAAGAACACTTGCTGGTCTTTTAAGAACCCAGTTGGGTTCCTGCCATTCATGTCAGCAGCTCAGTTGCCTGTAACTCCAACTCCAGTGTGTGCAACTTTTTTATGACCTCAGTGAACACTTACACACATGTAGCATATGCACACAGACACACACACATGAAGAGAGAGAGCGAGAAATAGAAATCAATAGAGTAAGGGAGGGTGGGCTTTGGGGATTTTTCTTAGGTTATTAGTGGGGGAAGAAGTCCCAGTCAAAATTTGGGTGGCACCTTCCAATGACAGTACAGATACAAGGAGACCTGAGGGGAAAGATTTAGTGTTCTGCATTTCTTGTCTTTGCACCTCATTTGAGTCCCTCTCTCTCATTGCTGCCACTGCCGCTGCACCTACCATCGCTGCTGTCATCAGTCCCCAGCTTTTTTATCTTTCTGATATGGACTGAATGAAGACCAGGGTCTCCAGAAATCCTCCAGTCCTTCAGTGCCAGATTGGAGCTACCAAGGTTTCTGGCATCGTGGGTGAGTACCCACCGATTCTCAACCTCTCTGATGAGAAGATAGCTGCACTCCTCAGATGATTTCATCTCACTCCACCCTTTTAAGGTTTATTTTATTTTTATTTGTGTGTGTATTTATATATTTATGCAAGAGTGTGAGATAGTTCCCATGGAGAACAGAAGATAATATCAGATTCCTTGGAACTAGAGTTACAGGCAGTTGTGAACCACCTGACCATGGGTGCTGGGAACTGAACCTGGGCCTCTGCAAGAGCAGCAAACACTCTTAATCTCTGAGGCATCTCTTCAGCCCCAAACCTCTTAACATATTTATGCATTCTATGGTTCTAATCCTATAGAGAATCCTAACAAATCCTCACTCGTCCTTGCTGACACCACCAGTACTAGACTGCAAATTACAGTACTTCATGGGGCTAGGGCTATGGTGAGAGGCCAGCTTCTCAGACTTGCTAAAACTGCTAGAGACAGTTTTTTTTTTTTTTTTTTTTTTTTTTTTTTTCGAGACAGGGTTTCCCTGTAGTTTCTAGAGCCTGTCCTGGAACTAGCTCTTGTAGACCAGGCTGGCCTCGAATTCAGAGATCCGCCTGCCTCTGCCTCCCGAGTGCTAGGATTAAAAGTGTGCCACCATCGCCCGGCTAGAGACAGTTTTTTCCCCCGTGCCTACCCCTTCCACACACACACTGGATTATATTAGATTTCACCAAAAAAAAAAAAAAAAAAGTTTTCTGTCTTGAGGCCACAACTTTCCTAACTCTTTGGGTGTTTATCCAGCCAAAGGCATCTTTGTGCAGCTGTTTTCCATTCCTCTTTCTTCCTCTCCTTTTACCTTACCCTGCTCTTTTTTATCTGCCTCTCCTTCCTCCTTTCCTTTCTTCTTTCCTATTTCTCCTTCCCCCTCCTTCCTGCTTCTTTGTTCTACCTCTGACCTTTTAAAGCCTCGTGTTAGAGGTTCTAAACAAAGAAAGAAAGAAATGCAGGAATGAATTCCTAGGATTTCCAGCCTCCTCGTCCATCTTTTCTCCGATCAGAGCTCTCGGCCCCCTGTGGTTGTTTGCTGTTATGCCTAATGCCTTCTAGTTATGAGGATCTCAAAGTGTGTGTGTGTGTGTGTGTGTGTGTGTGTGTGTGTGTGTATCCAACTTACTGTTTTTAAAGAATATGAGCTTTCAGCAACAACTGGGACATCTATAGTGTCCCCTTTCCCTCCAGGGCTCAGGAAACACCGCCGAAGAAGAGGCAGAAAGGAAGATTATAAGCCAGAGTCCAGGGAGGACTGGAGCAAAAGAATATCTTCTAGATATGACAAAACCATGGCATTCATTAATCCAATGTGCTTTAATCGTCTGTGCCTGACCTGCACAAGATCAAGACTGTTAACAGCTAGAGTGGATGGGAGGGCACAGTATATGAGCCCCAACCCTTAACTGAACGACTGGCAGTTGATAGCTGCTAGGAGAAGAAGAATCAGTTTTCTTTAGGGGTGTGGTCCCTGGCATATTAGATTTCCTGCAGTGGATGCTCCCGCACCTATATGTACACGGCAGTACATTAGGACTCAAGGGGTTATCCAGAGAAAGGTGATGAGGTTGTACTGGCTAGTCTTATGTCAACTTGACTCACAATCTGGAGTGATCTGGGAGGGAAACTTCATTGAGAAAATGCCTCCTTAAGATCTAGTTGTAAGGCATTTTCTTAATTAGTTATTGATGGGGAAGGGCCCAGCCCATTGTGGATGGTACCATCCCTATGTTGGTGGCTCTGTGTTTTATAATAAAGTAGGCTGAGCAAGCTATGGTGAGCAAGCCAGTAAGCAGCATCCCTCCATGACTTCTGCATCAGCTCCTGCCTCCAGGTTCCTATCCTGTTTGAGTTCCCAACCTGATTTCCTTTGATAATAAGCAGTATTGTGGAAGTGTAAGACAAATAAACCCTGTCCTCCACAAGTTGCTTTTTGGTCATGGTATTTCATTGCGACAATAGAAACTCTAACTAAGACAGAGAAGAATATGGGTGGGGTATCTAGGAGCAGTTGGAGGTAAGGGTGAATGATTAATATGTTTGAAATATGTTGTACGTATATGAAATTCTCAAAGACTAATGAAGCACCATTTAAAAAAAAAAACTCAGAGAGAGAAATTGGAGTTCAACCTGAAGATCTGAAAAGCAAAACAGCCAGCCACTGGTTCTTACCTTGACCTCAGTCTGAAATGGTGATCCTGCCTTCTGGAATCTCAGAATGAGACTGTGTCTGCGAGCTGTCCCCCCCAACACAACCCCATTTTATATTCCTCTCCAGGGCTAGGATTAAAGGCGTGCACTACTGGGATTAAAGACATGCACCACCCGATTTCTATGGCAACTAATGTGGCTACTAGGATTAAAGGTGCGTGTTACCATAGCCTGGTCTGTAAGGCTGACCAGTGGGACTGTTTTACTCTCAGATCTTCAGCCAGCCTTTATTTATTAAAATACAATTGAAATGTCACTACAGGCTAAGAAAAAGAAAACATTAAACAGAAAGAATAAAAGTCCTTTTCCGGTCTATATACTTGTGCTGTAGCTAAGTTTTTATGTCAACTTGACAGACTAGAGTCCTTTTAGAAGAGGGAACCTCAGTTGAGAAAATGTTCCCACCAGATTGGTGGCTGTGGTGCAATTTCTTTGCTGGCGAATGGTATAGGAGGGCCCAGATGGCTGGGCACATTGCTACTCTGGGCTGGTGGTCCTGGGTTGTACAAAAAAAGTAGGAGGAGCAAACCATGGAGAGCAAGCGGTAAGCAGCATTCATGGTGTCTGCATCAGTTTCTGCCTCCAGGTTACACCTTGTTTCTGTCCTAACTTGTCGGGATGATGTACTACAAACTGTAAGATGAAATAAACCCTTTCCTCCCTAAGTTGCTTTTGGTCACTCTGGTGTTTTATCACAGCAATAGAAACCCTAAGACAATACTGAAATATAAAACTCCCAGGCATGTGACACTCAGCCATGCTTCTGCCGGTTTGGGATATACTTTGCAAAAATGAAAATGATTGCCATGGTAGGCCAGTGAGGCTATGAGTAATATTGAATATATTCTATTAAGATGCTGTTTACATCCAACAAGATCCATCTTCATAGCTTAATGAATTTTAGCAGATACTGCAGCAGTGAGACCAAAGCCGTATTAATATATAGAACATTTCACTAACCTAAGCCATGCCTGCCTGTTCTTTCCCAGTCAGTGCTCCTTCTTCACGGTTCTTCAACCCTTAGTCTGCTGTTGACTAAGACTGTAGACTTTACTGAATTATCTATGCTAAGCTGTGATGTTTAATAAGTGTACTGGTAAGAACATTTATATTTTTGTTTGTTTTATCTTTTTTTTTTTTTGCTTATATTTCCAGCTCACTGGTCTTATTGAGATGCAGTCTCGTGGTGAGTAAAGGAACATCTGTATATGTGTAGAATTGTAGAGTATATATTCTCTTTAAACCTAGCTCTTTTCCCAGCTTAATATTGCATTTATATTGTTCCATCCAGTCCTCAGTCATTCTTCATACTGAAGATTCTTGTTACTTTATTTGAATGCATCTCAGTGTGCTTTCCATTCATCACGTGAGGGCCATTTGGTCATTGTTTTGTTTTGTTTTTTGAGACAGGGTTTCTCTGTAGCTTTGCAGCCTGTCCTGGAACTTGCTCTGTAGACCAGGTTGGCCTCGAACTCACAGAGATCCTCCTGCCTCTGCCTCTCGAGTGCTGGGATCAAGGGATGTGCCACCACCGTCCCACAATTTGGGGCTATTCTATTCTGATTAAAGCTGCTGTAAACACTTCTGTAAAGGTATTTGTGGAGTGGTGGGGGCATCTTTTAATTTCTGTTTGGTAAACAACACATGAATGTGAGACTGTTGAAATTGATTTAATAAATATGTGTGTATACATATTGCTTATAATGTATGTGTTGAATCTTGTAGGAATAGTTTCCGAATTGGCTTACCACATTGCATTCTCAGTACGGTCTCTATTTGAAATGCCAGTGATTTTTGTGGGCTTTGTCACAGGCAGTCCAATTATTCAGAAACGCGCTTAAACTGGACTACAGGATTTCTGGCAGTTAGAGAAAAGCCGGCATTCCTCGGGAGCTTGTGAAAGCAATTCTCTCTGCCAAAAGGGCTCATTTCCTTTAACTCTGGGCAAGAGACATATGGGCTTCCCGTGGCACCTATGATATCAAAGCACACGCTAGCCTCTTGGCTGTCTCAGTATCACGAGTACCTCTCAAAGTCATATCAGCCCTCTCACTTCCTCTCTACCCCAAACCCCCTCCGGCTCAGCGGTGCCCCTCCCCCAGCTTCTCACACTCCTTATAACCCAGCGTTCTCACTGTGCTCTTCCTGACTCCTGCTCCCGCTTCCTCTCTCTCATGCTCTCTCTTTCTCTTCACTGTCTTTTTTGTTTGTTTGTTTGTTTGTTTGTTTTTGTTTTGTTTTTCAAGACAGGGTTTCTCTGCAGCTTTTCTAGAGCCTCTCCTGGATCTAGCTCTTGTAGACCAGGCTGGCCGCGAACTCAGAGATCCGCCTGTCTCTGCCTCCCGAGTGCTGGGATTAAAGGCGTGCGCCACCACCGCCCGGCTCTTCACTGTCTTTTATCTATTATCTATCTCTTGCTGTCTCTCGCTCTCTCTGACTCCAAGACTCTCTAACCCTGGCCATGTTCAGTCTACTTCTTTCTCTCTCTGCGCTGGACTCTGGCTGTTCTATCCCTCAGATCTACAATAAAAACCTTAACCATACCCTGGCACAGCCATGATGGCAGCTTCTTTACTGCATCCCTTCAAATACAGGGGTGAAGTGCTATCTTATTGTGCTCATAACCTGTGCCTTTCAAGGAATATGTCTGTTCCATTAAGTTTGTGGATACAAGCTGATGCGTTATTACCATCTGAATTTCTTCAGGATTTGTAGTGGTATTCCCATTTCATTACTTGTATTGATCATTTCTTTTTTGTTGGTTTTTTTTTGTTTTGTTTTTTTTCTCAAGACAGGGTTTCTCTGCATAACAGTCCTTGCTATCCTGGAACTACTTCTTTTGGACCAGGCTGGCCTCAAACTCACAGAGATCCACCTGCCTCTGCCTCCCAAGTGCTGGGATTAAGGGCGTGCACCACCACTGCCTAGATGTATTGAAAATACATTTTTTTTCTTCATTTCGTGATTTCTAGAGGATTTCTACACCATTGACACATTATCAAAAAATTCAATGGGTGTTTTTGGCTATTTACAATATATGTTTAAGCTTATTACAGTTGATCTGCACATTTTATCTTTGGTTATAAGCCTAGCCTTTAACGGCTGGGCCATCTCTCCAGCCCAATCTACACATTTTATATATAAAGCACTTTATGCATAGTATATGAACCTTCTGAGTTTAAACTTTCATTTCTTCCCCCGTGGCCTCTGGCCACTCTAGTTTATTTTGGTTCTACATCTGCTATTCCCACAGCCTGGTGCTATTCTTTTTGCTTTAAACATCCAATTACAATGTAAATATATGCCTATATGGAAATAAAAACTATAGTTCTCTTTATAGTTCTTCTGGTATGTCACTGACATTCTTGTCCAGCAGGAAATCAGTAATCTCATTACTTTCTGTTTCACATTGAAACTATATCTGTGCCTCAAGTGAATCTAGTGCCTTAAAAATATGAATCTACTATTCATCTCACTAATATAGTTGTTCACTCTAGACGTTGTATTTTTCTTATTTTTTATTTTTTAAAGTGTTTTTCTATGTTAGCCTAAAAAGTAGTGGGTTTTATTATGGCATTTTCCTACTTCTGTGTCATTATACTTTGTTCTAATCCATCCATCTCCCACAGGGCATGTCTCATTCCCCACCCACCTCTTGCTGGGTCTCATCTTTTCCCCCAAATCTTCTTCTCTGGCTTTCAAGTCACAAATATTCGATTTCTTCCTCCTTTGCCCATCTCTACACCCCTTTGTTGGGAACAGGTGAAAGCACCTTGTCCTAAATACTGCCATTTTTTACTTCAGACTCCATTTTACCTATTCACATCCCCACGCCATAGGGGAGCTGAGAGCCTTCTAGTAGCTGACCAACTTCCTCCTTAAACCATAGAAATGGTATGATATACATCTTTAGTTCTCTAAAACATGGCTGCTCCTAACATCAAAAAGAATCTGATTGGTTGGACTGGAAAGCTTACATTCTACGTCGATTGACCATGATGAAATGCATAGGGAAAGCCACTGATCTTTGAATCCTGCTTAAATACGTGCTGAGATGAACGTTCAGGGACCCAGGCAGCTCCCAAGCCTGTACTGTCCGGGACTGACCAGCCAGTTTCTGTTTGTGCTGCCCGGTAATAATCTTGCTTTGCATGACCTCTTCTGTCTGCTTGGGTTGTTTCGGAGCCCCAGACCACAGCACATTTAAAACTTTTCTTTTCCTCCAGTCAGTAAACAAATACATCAAAAGATTATTTTTCTATCTGATGAGATGATGATGGGATTTATGTCATTTAGTCTGTTTACGGCATTTATAATTATGACATTTACTGATTTTTAGAAACTGGGAGCCTCCCATAGATTGAATACATATTTGTGGTTATTTTACCTTCTTGATATAGTAATCGTTTTAATAATATGTGGTGGCCTTATTTATCTCCTGACTTTTGCTTGGTGTCTACTGTATTAAATACCTGAATAACTATGACTGCCTGTTTTGTCTTCCAACAAACTTTTCAATCAATAAATTGACTTCCTTGGTTTCTAACGCTCTTGGGTATCTTTGCTAGTGAGATATGTTTCTTGGAGACAACACATAGCTGGGTCTTGTTTTTTTGTTCTTGTTTTTAATGACAGGGTCTCATTATGCAGTTCTAGATGACCTAGAATATCCTGTACACACCAAGGTGTCCTCAAGCTCATAAGAGATCTACATGCCTCTGTCTCCTAGGTGTTAGGGTTAAAGTCTCACATGATCTGGCTCAGCCTGGTCTTGGATTTTAGTCCAGTCAGGTAATCCATGTCCCTGCACTGGTGAGTTCAGCCACTCTGTACTGAAAATTATTGTTGAGAGATGTTTACCGATTCCTGTCATATTGTTGATTGTTTTCTGACTGACCAATTTTTAATCTTTTATTTCTCCCATATTAGTATGAAGGGCTTTCTGATTTACTGTGCTCTACATATGATGTATTTATTCTTAATTCTCCTTTGTTCGTCTTTTACCTCTTATGAAATACATTCTTTCTGTTCAGTTGGAACCTCCAGCTCACCCCTGCACAGTCCAGAAAGCCCCGTTCTTCTCTCTTCAAACCCCACCCTCTGAGAGAATGTCCTAACAAAGGGAAAGGTACCGAAAAGCCCAGGTACACATTCTTGGTGGCTGTTGCAGCTCTTCTCCCTGCCCCCTCCAGTCCCCCAAGTCCTGGTCTAAGTGCTCAGGCTTTGACCAGACTTGGGCACAAACCCAGCTTGTGGTGGACACATCACCACCCCTCACCTATAATCTATAAAACTTTCCTGCCCTGGCTTCAGCGTGTGGCTCCTCTGTCCTCATGAGACCAGCGAACCCACCTGGGAGTTGCTTTGCTCTCGATAAACCTGTTGGTATACTTTTTCAATTTAGCTTGATCTGGCTTGCTGTGTCAGTAGAGAAACTTATTATTTGGGGCAGAAAACCTGTTGCTTGCCTGGTTTAGGCATTCTTTGTTCTATTTGTGTAGTATTTCATTATGCATCTCCTGAATTACTTAGTGGCCATGAACTACCTTTGAATTTGTACTGAAATGTCTTTTTAAATGTCAATATAAAAATATAGCTTTGCTGGATGTAGCAAGCTTTGTTGGCAATACTTAAAGTATGTTGCTTTATGTTCTACCAGTTTTTAGAGTTGAAAATGGGAAAATTGATGTTTGGCTTTGTATATGAGCTGTGCTTTTCCTGACAGCTTTTAAGATTATTTTCTTGGTATTTTTGGTATCTTAACTATGATATGTCATTGAGGGGTTTTTTTGGTGGGGGGTGCTGAGCCTGTATTGGGTCTAAATACTTCTTTTCTTTGGGTATTCATTTCTTTAGAGATTTTTCCCCTACTATAATTTCATTGAATATATTCTGTATGTCTTTAATTTTTTTGTCTCAGTTGCTTCTTATACCCTATTAATTTTAAAGGTTGTCATTTGATCTTCTCTCAGAGTTTTTCGGGTAATGTTATTTTCTTCATTTATTTTTTTCTTTACTTATAGTTGATAAAATATTTCCTCAACTTTGTCTATCTTTGACTTTATTCTCTTTGTTTGAGTCTATTGGTGATGCTTTCCGCTGTGTTTTTTACTTGATTCGTTGATATGGGAGTCCCTGAAAATGCTTACACCACCAGGGAGATGCATAAGGAAAGAAGGACACTCAGCTCAGCACGACTTAGATAGCAGGTGCCATTTCAAACTTCTGGAGTCTGACACCTGGCAGTTTATTTCAGGCATGTTTAAGTACAGTACAATCTTGGAAAAAATTCCTGATAACAATTATCCCATTCCCATGTGCACAGTAAAACCTAAGGCGTGACTACACCAAAACTCTTGCAAAGTACATGTGACTTCTTCAATGACGTGTTCTGTAGCTTCAGGGCCTAGTATCTGGTGTGGTCTCTGAGATAGCATAGAGGCCATCAGGCTATAAAGTACATATGGCATCTCCCCTAAGGATGGGTTCCATTGACTGAGAAACAAAGCTCAAGATAAAGGTCTAGGGAGGGAGAATGTGGGATCAACGGTCTGGGGGTTATATGGCTCTACAGTAACAAAGGTAACCAGGTTCATAGCAACATCCCCTTCAGCCTTCCTGCACGGAAGACAGATGGTCATTCCTTCCATTGGGAAGACAACCCTGCTGAGCATGCTGTGTGTGTCCAGTGCTTGTCTGTGTGTACTCATGCCCTTGACACACTGGGGCTTTCATTTCAAACTCTTTTTCAGAACCTCTATTTCTTTGATGTGTCTTTCTACCATTTTGCAGATGTGTTAACCTATTTTTGTGACTTTTTCCCTTTCCAGGTTTGGGATTCAATTACTCTGCTCTACTGTGACCTCTTTGAGGTCTTTTTTTTCCCCTCTGGAAGCCACCATCTCATGTTTTACCTGGTCGGTCTCTTTGAATTTAGTTGCGGAGTTATAGTTTTTTAGGTGGGTCATGGGATTTTACTTTCTCATATTTCACAGTATTGTTATGATTTGTGAATCTGTTTGGATATCTCTTCTGGTTTTAGTTGGAGATCTTATTGAGAAGCCTACTCTTCTTTTGAGATTTATTTATTTATTTACTTGATGTAGATGACTTCCATAAGCAGTCCTCTGGTTGTTGTGTGTGCACTGTGGCACATGCCCACACAAATAGATAGATAGATGATAGATAGATAGATAGATAGATAGATAGATAGAATGCAAATTTTTTTTAAAAAAATCCAAGGCACCTGTGCTTTTTATAATTGGTTCCCATAAGTTCATAGGGAGTGGCACTATAGGGAGGTGTCGCCTTGTTGGAGGAAGTGTGTCACTGTGAGGGTGGGCTTTGATCTCAGATATGCTCAAGCTAGGCCTACCTAGCAGGCAGTCTCTTTCTACTGCCCAGCAGATAAGATGTAGAAGCCTCAGTTCCTTCTCCAGCACCATGCCTGCCTGCACACCACCATGTGCCATCACGATGTCTCTGAAACTGTAAGCCATCCCCAATGAGATGTTTTCCTTTATAAGAGCTGTCGTGGTCATGCTGCCTCTTCACAGCAATAGAAACCCTAGCTAAGACAGCATCCACAAGAAGACCCAACAGAACCAAACTACCCTTGGTTTACTAATTCATTTAAAAATTCTTTATTTTTAAGTGCTTTTAAGTGAAATGGAATTACATCAATTTCCCCCTTCTGTCTACGGTGCCTCCCACATACCTTCCATCTGTCTCCCCTTGTGCCCTCCACTGCTTTCAAACCGATAGCCTCTTTTCCTTTATTATACTCTGAATTTTTAATTACTGGCTTACAACTACATTTGGCTCAGCTTACTTAGACTGCCAGTTACCAGTCCTGCTGTTATCAAGACTTTATCAACAGACTGGAACATGCCCTCTGACACAACTATATAAACACGATTTGGACACAGCACCGCTTCTCCTCACACACCACATAAAAAAAGACAAACAACAAACCATATGTAAGGAAGAGCCCTGCATTCACATGGGGGAAATTCAGTCTATACTATTCTTTCCTTCTCGTTCTAACCTTAGCTTTTCTTGGGTACCTAACTTTGTGTAACATTGCCAGAGCTCTTATCAGTAAAATATTTGGGTTTAGATTTCTCTGACTTCTGGAAGTCATGGGCTACATTTCATGGCTAGTTCATTTCCTCATAGCTTTCCCTCTTTGGACTATATCTTTCGACTTCTGAGTCACGCATTTTAAAGTACTATAATGTCATAGATACGTTGGGTTTTCCTTAGTGAAAAACTGAAGCGGGGCAGGCTAGGGTTGTACTTACAGGAGATTTTTTTTTCTTAATTTTACATGAGTATATCTCATCAGACTTCTGTTCATGTTCCAAATCCCAACCTCAGAATAGTATGCTAATTATATTATAAAAAGAGCAAAGAATGTTGATCAGACTTGAGGGTAGAGGTGGGAGTAGATTATTCCAAAAGATTTTTCATTCTGAAGAGTAGACATTGGTGGAGGTGCTGCAGTTTTGGTAAAGCATCATTGTCTTGATCTGCAGCCTGTGGCGTTACTTTAGAGGTAAAAGAAAGTTAGGCCGGGCGGTGGTGGCGTCCGCCTTTAATCCCAGCACTCGGGAGGCAGAGGCAGGCGGATCTCTGTGAGTTCAAGGCCAGCCTGGTCTACAAGAGCTAGTTCCAGGCCAGGCTCTAAAAAAGCTGCAGAGAAACCCTGTCTCGAAAAACCAAAAAAAAAAAAAAAAAAAAAAAAAAAAAAAAAAAAAAAAGAAAGTTAGTTATCAGGGACTTGCTCTTTCTTTGGAAGGATATGGGCACGCTGGCCTCTCCTCTTTCCTCATCTTCCCATTCTGGCCACCTTAAAGGAGGCAGTTTCCTCTGCCCCACACTGCCACCATGATGTGTTGGCTTAGATCGGTGAAGCCTGGGCCCTAAGAGCTCCAATATGCAAGTCCATTATCAAGGCTACTGAACTGTGTGTTTAAATAAACAGGAGTCATGAGGTGTGTGTGTAATTAAGCCATGAAGGAAGTTGTCACAGTGATGGGAAGCTGACAAACACAGGAAGTATGGACGATTAACGCGAGCATCAACAAAAATAATGACTTGAGAGCCAAAACAATAGGAAAAATAGTTCTATGCCAAACAAACATTAAGATTCAACTGTTACAGGTTTATTATTATTTTTCTTTCCTTAATGTTTATTCATTTACTCTAATGCATAATTTTTGGTTGAAAGAATAGGATCCAAATATATCTCCGGGTCTGGGTGGGGTCATGAATTTCTGAACTGTCAGGAAGATCTTAAGATGGCTATCTAGCAGGAAGTGCTGGGGCAGAAAGCAAAAACATACTACTGTTTTCTCCATTAAGAACTGGCCACCTGGGTGAGGAAACCCCTTGTGTGAAGGCTGTCTGCTCCAGAAACTTCAGAGAGAGCATATGGCCTGTCGTAACATGCAGGTCATCACAATGACCCTTTCCCGACTATCAGCTCTCATCCCACAAGTGACTGCTTCCCACCATAATGACCTCCCTGACCACTGTCCACTCTCAGCCTGTTTAACATCTCTCTGCAGCCAGCTTTATCTGTCTCCTGCACTGTGCTTTGTGAAGATCAAAGAGAGTGAGATCTCTGGCCCCACACAGAAGTCTCTTCCCCCATTTGAATTCGGAGCACCAGTTAAAGCCTTGGTGTCCCTGGAGTCTTCTGGCTTTTTTTTTTTTTTTTTTTTTTTGGTTTTTCGAGACAGGGTTTCCCTGTAGTTTCTAGAGCCTGTCCTGGAACTAGCTCTTGTAGACCAGGCTGGCCTCGAACTCAGAGATCCGCCTGCCTCTGCCTCCCGAGTGCTGGGATTAAAGGCGAGTCTTCTGTTTTTACACGAGCAGAGCCACCGTGGTAGCTTGGTGAGCTCTATGTCTGTATGACTGAGACCACACCTGACCCTACACCTTTAATCTGCCTTAAGCTTTGTTGTGAACATGGGATTGAGATAGCCGTTACCAGGAAACTTTTTTTTAAAGCTTCATTGTACCTAAATGCCTAAAAAATAAGCTGCCTGAGATCAGACTCCAGAAGTTTGAGCCAGCCTGGCTTACTAAGTCATGCAGAACTGGGTTTCTTTCCTTGCCTCTCTATTCTGTTTCCCTGCCCGCCGTAGCATTCGCAGGGAGCCCCACACTTGAGTGCTGCAATTTAGGCCCTGTTCACACCTGGAATTAATACTTTGTTCACTTATATTGTTAGTGTCAGGAGGGTATGGGCCGGAGCCATAGCTCCAATGCTGCCACCGGTGGCAATTTGTGGAGTTCCCTTCAGAGTTCTATGGTCAAGTGAAGAATTCTTGACTTCGCCATAGAAGGAAATGTGTGGATGAATTCCAAATGGATTGAGCAGAGTCGAAGGTGTTAGGAAGAACAAGTTTAGAATAGATTTAAGCATGAATGTTAAGAGAGAGGCCTTCAGAATAAGAACATGGATGTAGGCTTCTCGTGGGTGTCAGCAGTAGCCATAAACATGGGGAGAAAGGGTGGTTAAGGCATCGTTTTTATTACCCGTGGGAATACTTGTGAGATTCTTGGAAAAAATCCAGGCTTCATGATGGGAAAAGAGAAAGACCCTGCACTTGGACCTTAAGTGTGATTCCTTGCTATTTTACACTCTTATCTGAAAAGTCTTTACTGTGGGAATTATTTTCTCTTCATTGTGATAAAATGCCATAACCAAAAGCGACTTAAGGAAGAGTTTGACTTTAAGTTCCAGTGGATTAGCTGTCTGTAATGGTGGAGAAGGCTTGGTATTAGGCGTAGGGGAAATCACATCTCAACTGCCTATACAAGAAAAAGAGAGCGGACTGCAAGTGGAGCCCCGCTATTAACTCCCAAAGCCTATCCTGAGTGACATGCTTTCATAACGTGCCCCAGTGTCACCTACAGGACACCAAGTGTCCAAAAGCATGAGTCACAGTCAAGCCACATTTATATAACAGGGAAATTCTCTCTATTGAGGCAACCGTCCCACCAAATACTGCCTTTAATTCTTGTCTTTCGGCTGCCAAGTGCCTTCAACTAGATTCTAAGTGTGTCCTTTCACTTCCCGTGTCCCCTGAAATTTTCCTGTCTTTCTATCCTGCTTCAGTGTGGGGAGCCAAAAGAACAAACAAACATATAAATTAGGGCTCAGGTCATCTCAAATACCGCTCACCCTCTCAGATTGAGTCCCACTGGTTCTTGAAGATGGTAGGCACGGCCATGCTTCAGGGTTTCGCATTGTTCTGTTTTACTGCATTGTATGCTGCCTTCTGCTTAGAGTGCCCTTCAACCAGAAACCTACTGTCTCCTTCCTTTTCTCCTTGAAGAACCCTGGCTCCACCCACGTGATGTATATGGGATACCGAGGTCTGGCTTTCAGATGCCCCTCTCACACTGCCACGCATCTGAGGCATCCTAGCCTTTACTGCCTCCTCCTGGGCCAGCTTCCTGGTAGGCAGCACCAGAGAATGAGTTCCTGCAGCACCAACTGCACTGCCCACCAGGCTCTAGGGGCTCAGGACTGAGCAGGAGCAGGGATGGAGGAGAGGGAGGAGAGAGGGGAGGAGAGGAGAGACAGAGGGGAGGGAAACGGGGGAGGGGCGAAAGGGGGAAGGGAAAAGTGTCTCAGAGTCCTGCTCTGCTTGAAAGGTCTCTGGCTCTGTACCCGCGTCAGGCCACAGACATCCCAGTTTAGCGCTCTGATTGGCCATAGAGATCAGGTGACTCAGCCACCCAGCCGGCTCCCTCCCTGTCCAGGGGACCTAGGCGCTTAGTTGGAGGGTGAGTGCTGACCGGCAAGGAGCCTGGCCACCTCCTTGAACTAAATTGGTGAGAAAATTAGGGGTTGTGGTGGCCTTCCTGATGGCCCCAGTGCACTGTGGGCAGGGAGGGACAGTGAGAGGATTAGAGGGTCATTTCTCACCTTGAGAGCATCGGCAGTCACCTCCCGAGCGGGGAGAGAACCCCAGAGAGGGGTGGCCTTTGAAATATTAAGGGCCGAGGGCTTGGGTGGGTGGGGATATCTGTGAAAGGAGCTGAGACTGTATGGTCTCAGGAAGTGGCCTGCTTTGGGATTGGTGTGTAGCTGAGGAGATGGGTCCCCTGTGGTCCCCTTGCCACCGCGTGCTCCAGGCTGCTTGTGGCCCAAATCCACTGGCAGAGCCACATGCTTGCTGCGGGGACTGTGATCAGAGGCCCACTGAAGGGAGAGATGTGTATTGTTGCAAGTGTATCTCAAGGAACTAAATCCATCCTTTCCTTTTTGTCTGTCCATCAGTCCTCTCCTCTCCTCTCCTCTCCTCTCCTCCCCTCCCCTCCCCTCCCCTCCCCTCCTCTCCTCTCCCTTCCTCCCTTCCTTCCTTTCTTGCTTCTTTCTTTCCTACCATTCGTCCTTCCTTAAAAATTTCCCCCTAAAACGATTGTGCAACATGAAGCCCAGATACTTCTTGGGACTCTATTCAATGTAGTGTCAAAGCCTGAAAGGAACTGATTCCGCGATTTGCCCTTCTTGCTTGAAAAAAAATTGATGCATAAGTCTGGTTTGGTCTTTTGAGACAAGCTGGTTTGCAGCTGAGCTAAATATGAATTTCAAATTGGACGAAATGAACCGCCTATACTTTTAAAAATTATTTTATTTTATATGTACGACTTCACCTGCATGCATGTCTGTGTATTGTGTTCATGCAATGCCCTTGAAGGTCAGAAGTGGGCACTGGTCCCCTGGCACTGAAGATACAGATGGCTGTGAACCTCCGACTCAGAAAAAGCAGCCTGTGCTCTCAGCTGCTGAGTCACATCCTGAGCCCTAGGCTCAATTTTATATTCAGACAGAAGTTTGGAATGCCCTCTTCTTTGTTATGCTAGTCTCTGTATTTAAAAATGTTTCTTAGCCAGGTGTGGCGGTGCACACCTTTAATTCCAGCACTTGGGAGGCAGAGGCAGCAGATCTCAGTGAGTTCGAGGCTAGCCTGGTCTACAAAGAGAGTTCCAGGACAGCCAGGGCTGTTACACAGAGAAACCCTCTCTCAAAAAACCAAAAGGAAAAAGAAAAGTTTCTTCCTGCAAAATAGGTATACAGAGTTTTTCTTTTGATTTCTGATCAATGCCCCCTCAGTGAGATTTCTGAGTTTTAGATACCCATCTTTCACGTTACATAGTTAGGAAATTCAGCCAGGGTCTGGATTAAGTCACCCTAGGCAAATCCCAAATTCTCATGTTACAAGCTAGAACACTAAATTAACTAGCCATCACTCTAACTGTCAAAATGCTCCCTCTTCATCATTCCTCGGGGTTCTCTTGTAGGGAGGAGAGCATAGAGAGACAGATACGGTCAAAGAGCCAAATGAAGGATGATCCTGAATCTTTGATGAAGAGAGATGAAAAGCCCCTGACTGCTTCCCAGGGTTCCTTTGGGCGTGTATGTGATGTTTGACATCGGAGCTTAGATTATGAGAAAGCCAGTCGCACCGTGAGAGAGGCACTGATGTCAAATTCTCACTTTGACATTCTTTACCCAGAGTGTATTTAGAATGAAAACTCCCTTTATTACTTCAGGCAAGAATTAATTGAGGGGCCATTTTGGTTGCATTATCATCTCCACCAGGCAGGCAAGACATTCACACACCATCCCTAGGTTAGCCACGCCCACGTCTATGTCGCTGCTTCTAAATTGGAGGTGACAAGTATTTTTGAGATTTGTGAGGCCAATTCGCTGTTGTTACTATGAATGTTTATCCTGGTGCCAAACCTTGAATTTCGGTGGCTTGCTAGGGGTTATGTTTGGTTTTTTACTTTCCTGTCCTATCTGGGATTGCAGTGTAAAATGGAACAAGTCGAAAGGCTGGGCTTTTCTTTCTTTTTCACTTCCTGACACGCGATCAGGTGTGTCTGTCAGGAGAGAAGAACAGCAATTGTTTTCCCACGTGCAACCGCATGCATGCTTTTATGGACGCTAATTGCACTTTGCATAATGGCCCTTTGGATGCTGGCATTTTTTTTCCATTTCACAACGGACACAGCAGGCTGAGGGAGGCCGAATGACTTTGTTTATTTAGTGGCTTGCTCATTTATGACTTCAATACCGTTTCTCTCTGCTCTTTCTAACCATCAGAGTTAAGTAGCTAAAGCCATAACCTTTATTTTTAAAATTCTTTTCCAAGGAGGGCAACCTGGCATCTCTTACCAAAAACAGGACCCGTTTGTGTTCCTCCCTGAGGTTCTCTCATAGCAATGCCCGCGTTTTGCTTTATGTAGATTTCCGAGCTGGGTCTTTAACGTTCTCCGTGCCATGGACCGTGGCAGTCTAGTGAAGGTTTCATGAGAGCACACACATGGAGAACAGACTGTAAAATACTTTTGCCAAAATAGTCAGAAGCTCTAGTTGTGATGTAATGCTTCAAGTGGTATTTTTGGTTGGTGGTTGGTTGACTTGTTTTTATTTTGAGTTTTTCGAAATGGGGTTTCTCTGTGTAACCTTTGGCTGGCCTGGAACTCACTCTGTAGACCAGCCTAGCCTCAAACTCAGCAATCTGCCTGCCTCTACCTCCCAAGTGCTGGAGTTAAAGACGTGCACCACCACACCTGGCGCTTTAAGTGTTTCTTTATGAATGCAGTAAAAAGATTTAGTAGTTAGGTCAGTCTAACTATTGGAGTTGTCAAATGGCGACAAGGATAAATGGCATTTTAAAATACTGAGAGAACTATAAGGCAGCACAGAAATAGCTGCTGTTTCTCTTGGCAACAACGCTCCAAAATGGCTAACAACACTGTAATATCCCTCATATTAATAATTCAAGAATATACTAAATTTCACTTAGGGATTAGGGTAAACAAAGACTTTTCTCCTCACCCAGGTTCACAAACCAAATTCCTTTTAGTTTAAGGACATACTTAGGAGAGGCTGGCACCATGCGAGAAGACGATCTTAGCATGCCCAAGGCCTTGAGTTCCCTTTCTTGCACCAAACATAACAAATGCCTCTGCAGCCCGGCAGTTAAGTCTTTCGTTGTTTTGAGGCAGGAACTCACTCTGTAGCTCAGGCTTCCCTAGAAAACATGACAGTCCTCTTGCCTCAACCTCCTAGGTCTTGAGGTTACAGGCCTGAGCCACCACCTTCAGCCTGCAAATCTTCTTCATTCTGTTGTTCGGTAAATTCTTGAGTAGGGCTGGTGACCACCACAGGTCTGGAATAGAATGAGGGCTCCCGGTAATTAGTACCACTAAGGATGTCACCAGTGCACAAATGTAAGTTACAGTGGTTGGGTGCTTACTATGGACCAGACAGAATGTGAAGCTTTGAACATCCTAGCTTATTCAGTTTTCCCATCAACCATCTAAGAATGAGACCATTATTATCTCCCAACAGCTTGTAGGACTTCATTCTCTCCTTTTGCTATGTGAGTCCTAGGAATCCAGCGCAGGGAGTCAGGCTTTGACAGGCACCTTTATCTGCTGAGTCATCCCAGCATCCCTGGGGCTGAGATGCTAATGTAGACAGTCCATCCCCAGAAGCCTCACTTTTGACCATCACATGACAAAATTAGAGTCTTTAAGGGAGAAGATCTGTGCCTCTCATTATAATTGAATTCAACTTTTAAAACAAAATGAAAACAAACAAAAATGTCCCAGGGTGAAAACTGCAGTGATCTACCTAATAGATGGCAGTGGGTTTCACCCTTCTTATCTGAAACTTGAAACCAGATGTTCAGTCATTTGTGTTACCTTTGTCCAGGGAAGAAAAGCATAAGAACCATGGGCTATTTGCTGTGTATTGTAAGGCTTTCATAATAAATGACTGGGTTGTGTGTTTGTGTGTGTGTGTGTGTGTGTGTGTGTGTGTGTATCTACAGTTAACTAGATATAATAAAGATGGTAGAAAGCCATAGTTAGAACCCCTGGGACAAGAAGGAACTCAACACTAATAATCAGAGGGAAAGTAAACCACCTGAGACAAAATTGGAACTATTTGAATTAAACTTGAATTTTGGGAAACCTATGTCTGGAAACAGCTATTTAGCCCATTTTGTTTTCAAATAATGGCATAAATTGTCTTATATTTACTTTTAAAAGTGAAATATATTTGTTGAGAGTACTATCCACACAGCAATCATAAACATTAATGATAGCATTTCTTTTTATTTTTTTAAGATAAATTTATTATATATACAGTGTTCTGTCCACATGTATGCCTACAAGCCAGAAGACAGCACCAGATCTTATTACAGATGGTTGTGAACCACCATGTGGTTCCTGGGAATTGAACTTAAGACCTCTAGAAGAGCAACCAGTGCTCTTAACCTCTGAGCCATCTCTCCAGCATTTTTAACACTTCATGTGTAGGTAAAAATTAAATAACCCTTCTACTAGCTGGAAAAGGGAAGTGCTGCGGTTTAAACCCAGCTACAGAGTCAGAAGTTAGGGCAACACGTGTATATTCCAGCATTTGAGAGGCAGAGGCAGGAGGATCAGGAATTCATGGCCAGCCTCAGCTACTTAAAACTGTCTAAATGCATCCCTATCCCCAACAAAGCAAAAAGGTAAAAATCAAATGAACCAGTTACAAGGGGTATCAAGGTCCAAATTTTTTTCCTATGCAACATGGATCCAGGCTATTTTCTTGGAAGCCCTAGATTTCAGGAATGCACCAGGGAGAAAGCAAAGTGGCAGTGTGGTGGGGTCTGTAGCTGTGTTGGCTTCAATGGGCATGGGTACTATAGGTTCGTATGATTGAATGCCTAGTCCCCAATTAATGGAACTGTTTGGGCAGGATTAGGAGGTGTGGCCTTGTTGGAGAAGGTGTGGCTTTGTTGGAGGAAGTGTGCCACTGGGGGTGGGCTTGGAGGTTTCAAAAGCTCAGACCAGACCCAGTGTGTCTCTCTAGCATCATGCCTGTCTGTTCTCTGTCATGATGGTCTAACAGACTAACCCTCTAAAACTATTAAAAAACAAAAAACAAACTAAAAAACCCCTTAAAGTCAGTGATGTGCTTTCTTTTATGAGAATTGCCTTGGTAACTGTGTCTTGTCACAGCAATGGAACAGTAACTAAGGTAGCAACCCAACTGGTTTTCAGTGAAAGCTATTCAATTTTTATCTTTTCATACCTCATTTGAAGGGAATGCTTTTACTTGCTAATTTTTCTTCAGCCATCGAACTGCATTTATTGCCTTCTAATGTCTGCTAATGAGAATCACTCAACTGAAACGACACAAATTGTGTGTTCTAGGATATACTTTAAAATTCAAGAGCATTGGAAACAAACCTAAGTTAAAGATGATGATCATTCTGTAATGTGTATATGTATATACATTTGTAATATATTTTAATATATTTTGTGATATATACATTTGTAATATATATGTATATATATGCATATATGTATATATATGTATTACAAGTTTGAGGAGAAAAGGCACCAGGAAATTTAATGTTGGAATCAAGGCTTGTGCAGAAAGAGATTTTTTTTAAAAAATGGCTTGATGTGAAATGGAATAATGGGAGTGTTGCCCCAAGGCTAGACCCCACCCAGCTAAGCTTCCATCTTGTGAAAAGGAAAACCTATGCAGCAAAAGAAAGCTTATGCAAAATGTAACTCAGTCCATCCCAAGCAGGTAGTGGAACTTGGCAGCATCAGCCACACAGTCCCATGCTTTTGGCTTTAGAGTCAGAAAGGAGGCATGAGTAAAGGCGTTCCGGAATCTTCCACACATGCTGTTGAGGCCAGGCATTTGTCAGGGGAGTCCCTGAGTGGAAACCCGGAGAAGCCATTGTGTGAAGCTGTAAAATTGAAGCCTGGGTTGTGTTGAAGACCCCAGGATGTTGGGGGGAGGGGCAAAGCTGTGATATATCTGCCAAGGAGAGTTGCATACAGGGAGTGGAACCAGCCCTGTGTGACAGAAGTGTGTTGCAATCAGCAAAATGGGAAGGATGGGTTCATCTGAACCCTTTGACATTGGACATAGAGCTACATGGGTCAGAGTTTGCCCTATGGCTCTTACTTTGGTTCAGTATCTTCTCACTATTTCCCAATTTCTTTATTTTGGAATGATAATATATATCCTGTGCCATTGTATGTTGGAAGTATGCCATTGCTTTTCAAATTTACAGAGGGTTACAGCTAAGAGATTGACTTGTGTCTCAGAAGAGACTTTGGACTTTTAAACTGTCTTGAGACTGCAAAAGTTTAGGGGCACTTTTAAAGTTGACCTAAACACATTTTGTATTATGATACAGCCACAAATATATAGGACCAGGGGGTGGAATGTGGTGGATTGAATGAGGATGGCCCCATAGGTTCATTTGGTTGAATCCTTAGTCCCCAGTTGGTGGAACTGTTTGGGAAGAATTAGGAGGTGTAGCCTTGTTAGAGGAGTTGTGTCACTGGGGGGTGGGCTTTGAGATATCAGAAGCCCAGCCATTCTATGTTAGCTCTCTCTGCCTTGTGATTGTGTTTTAAGATATAAGCTCCCAGCTACTGCTCTAGCACCATGCCTGCTTTTCTGCTGCCATGTTCCTCGCCATGATGGTCATGGACTCACTCTCTGATGTTATAAGCCCTCAGGCTACTCTTTCTTCTGTGAGTTGCCTTGGTCATGGTGTCTTATCACAGTTAGAGAATAGTAGCTAAGACACAGATCATGCCTGGCTTCCCAGAATATGGGAGGTGAAGGCAAGAGGCTCAGGAGCTCAAAGTCATCCTTGGCTACAAAGTATGTTCAAGCCCAGCCTGGGTGTTTTGTTCAATTTTCAAGGCTCCACAAGCAAGTGTGACTTATTGGATGGACTCTGGGGTAGCTCAGAAGGTGAAAGGAAGAGTTAATACAGAAGACAGGCAGGAACCAGGGCAACCCAGACCTTCTTTCTAAAACACCTTGACTCAGTTTTTGTTTTTATTTTTGTTTTTTTTGTAGTTGTTGTTTGATTGATTGACTTTTTTTGTTTCTTGAGACAGGGTTTCTCTATGTAGCCCTAACTGTCTCAGAACTAGTTCTATAGATCAGGCTGGTCTCAAACTCACAGAGATTCACCTGCCTCTGCCTCCTGAGTACTGGGTTTAAAGGTGTGTGCCACCATTGCCCAGCAACAACTTGACTCCTGATGCTGCTGCGTGCTGGGCAGGCTGAGTCTCTGCATTTAGGTTTCAGATCCCCAAGAGAATCTGAATTGTCTACCTGGGTCAGGTGTCCGTAGTCCTGTCTTCCCTCTCTTTTCCTCCTTCCCTCCCTCCTCCCCTTCTCCCCCCTCTTTCCTCTTTCTTCTCTCTCTCTTCCTCTTTTCCTCTCATCTTCTTTTCTCTCCTCTGCTTCCTTTATCTTCTCTCATCGTTCTCCTTCCCTTCATCCCAAGACAGGGTCTAATGTAGCACAGGCTGGTCTCGAACTCCATTTGTAGCCCAGGATGACCTTGCTAGTTTTTTTTTTTTTTTTAATCTTCTTCAGTTTTTTGAGATAGTGTTTCTCTGGGTAGCCCTGATTGTCCCGGAACTTGGTCTGTAGACCAGGCTGACCTCAAACTCAGCAATCCACCTCTGCCTCCCAAGTGCTGGGATTAAGGGTGTGTACCACCACCCGGCTCTAGGCTGACTTTGAAGTTGTGAGTCTCCTGTCTGTACCTCTCTAGAGCTAAAACCTCAGGCATGTTACTCCATGCCCAGTCTACACCAAACTAGGCAAGCCAGGCATGTTAGGCAAGCACTTTACTGGTAACTCCACGCCCAGCCCAGATCTCGGCTCTCCTGGGTCTTTGATGGGAAGTCGTTTGTGGGCCAAGCAATCTGCCAGCAGGAAATTTTCTGTCAGGAAGAAAAGTCAACAGGAATGCCTTGTCATCCAATGGAGCTGGTAAAACTATCATAGCTATAGCAGAGTTCAAAGCTGTTCTCTACAGCTTCATCCTGGTTGGCAGCTGTGAAAGGGGCCATCTGCCATGCCAGGCACACTGTGTCCCCGAAGAGTTACAACTCTAAGGATTCAGTGATAAGGAGGTGCTCAAGGCAGGGAGGAAGAAGGGCACAATCTTGAAAGCCTGTTTGGCAGGCTGCCTTGTTTGTCAGGAACTCTGAGGGCTCTCCACAAGGGTAAATAAAGGCCATACACCAGGATCCAGCAAGACGGTGTAGGGAGTAAAGGTGCTGGCCAAAAACCTGACAGCCTCGGATCAATCCCTAGGACTCAGGTGATAGAAGAGAACCCTCACCGCCACGTGCTGGAACTGGGACACAGCATGGGTGGAAAAGAAAACAAAAGTGTGCACAGCCTACCATGCTGTGGCCCTGGGACAAAACAAGTGTACAAACGTGCTTGACCAGGCCGCCACACGGCAGGACTAGCTTGAACAAACGGGTGTGCTCAAGCTGCCGTGTGGTGTCCCTGGAACATAGCAGACGGGCATACAAGGGTGCAAGCACCACCATGTGATAGTGATGGGGCACATCACAGGTGTGGAAAGGTGTCCTTGAACTGCCATGCATCGACCCTGGGGTATGGCAGTCCTGTGAACAGGCAGGCCCACATTGCTCTGTGACATTGCTGGGCATGGCGTGGCACTGGTGTGAAGAAGTGAGCCTGTGTTGTCAGGCGAAAGCACTGTGTGAACAGGCAGGCTCCCATCCCCATGCGGCAACACTGGAACCCTGACCCAGTGGAAACAAACACACCCGTGCAACCACATGTTGTCACGGGGACCATGACACATGTGCAAAGAAGCCTGCCCAAACTGCCATATGGCAGTTCTGGGACACGGTAGGCAGGCAAAGGGGCATGACAGGTGTGCACAAGTGTTCACAGGCTGCCACATGGTAGACACTGACACAATATGCATATGAACAGGCACACCTAGGTTGTCACTTAGTGGGGTGGAAATACGACATTTTATAAGCAAGCAAGCATGTGCCCCCACTTGTCTTACCTACAAACACATGAGTCTGCCATTAAATGCCAGAGCTTGTACACAGCTGGTATGAGATCACCTCATGTGTTGGTGTTGAAATATGGTACATGTGTGAGCACGCATGCCCAGACTGCTGCATGGCAATACTGGGACATCGCACATGAGCAAAGAGGCGAGCCCAGGCCACTGTGTGGAGGTGCTAGGACAGGTGCGTCCAGGCAGCCGTGAGGCAGCATGGGGACCTGGTAAGTTTGTAAACAGGCGTACTCAGGTCACACATAGTATTGAGTTACAACAGAGGTGCCAATAGGCTTGACTGCTCTTCCACATCGTGGCACCGGGACACAGCACAGTGGTGAATGACATGCCCACCCCTAGGGGCTGGCACTGGGACGTGTGTAAATAGGCGAACCAGCACCACCATGTGGCGGCCATGGGACACAGCAAATGTGCCACCAGGTGAGCCTAGTGGCACCGGTGGAATGTGGCACATGTGTTAACAGTTGTATCTAGGCCATCGTATGGCAGCCCAGGAACATAGCAGGTAGGCGAATAGATACACTAGTCCTGCCGTGTGGTGACGCTTTGAAGCAGCAGGCACGCAAACAGGTGAATCATCGCGTGGTGGTGTTGGAAAATGGCAGGAGTGCTGAGTGGTCAATTCACACCACCATGTGGCCGCACTCGGGAATGGCATGTGTGTGAACAGGTTAGCCCAAGCTGCCGCATGACCACGCTGGAACACGACAGTCTAAATGCATAGTTGTGCCCAGGCTGCCACGAGGCGGTGTTGGGACATGGAAGGCACATGGGCAATGAGTCCCAGTCTGCTACATAGCAAGACTCAGACACCTCATGCAAGCAAATAAGAAAGACCCGGACAATATGTGATAGTCCTGACACATGATGGGCAAGTGAATAGGCGTGCACAGGCCACTACGCCGCAGGGCTGGGACATTACAGATCTGTACACAGGCGTATCCAGGTGGCATATGGCAGGACTGGGATATGCATGGGTGCAAAGAGACATGTCTATGCCTCCAAACGCAGGCCTGGGACACAGATGGGTGTGAACAGGCATGCTTGTGCCACCATGTAGCATCACGAGGGCACCATAGGTGCACAATAATTGTTCATGTGCCACCACATGGATAGGGCAGGCATACAAAAGGCATCCCTGTGCTGCCATGCGGTGGAGCTGGTATATGAATAGGCCTGTCTGCCACCCTGTGTCAGCACGGGAACATGGCAAGCACATGAACAGGTATGCCCACACCACTAAGTTGAGGTGCTGGGTCACAGCAGGGTCAAGCCCATACTATCACATGATGTGACTGTGCTGGGGCCTGGCAGGTGTGCACACAGGCATTCCTGAGCCACCACATAGCAGCTCTGGGACATGACAAGCATGCAAAAAGGTGTTCACAGAACGTCGTACGGTGGATACCAACACAGCACGCATGTGGACAGGCAAGCCTAGGCTGCCACATGGTGAAGTGCATGAACATCAGGTGTGTATACGGGCATGCCTCCATGTGGTGGCCCTGGACACGCAAACGGAACATGCATGTGCTGCCACGTGGCAGTGTGGGGACACAGCATAGATATGCACATGTCAGTCCGTGCCACCGCATGGAGTGCTGGAACATGGCAGGCAGGCAAACAGGTGTCCACATGGCAGACACAACAAGAAGCATGCTTGTGCTGTCATGTGGTAGCATTTGGAGACAGCAAGGGGATGGACACTATGCCTACCGTTCCAAACGGGAGTACTGGGCGTGGCAGGTGTGCAATCAAGCGCCACATGGAGGTGCTGGGACACAGTAGATGTGCAAGCAGGAGTCTTCACACAGGCATGTGCATGCCGGCACAAAGTGGGTGGCACTGTGCTACAGCAGGCAGGTGACTGTGCATGCCCAGGACACCATGTGGCAATACTTAGGCAGGGCTTGTGTATGAACAGGTGGGCCTGCACCAGCAAGTGTTCCGTGACACAGCGCGGTGACACTGGGATACAACACGTCCACGAACAGGTGTGCCATGCCATTGTATGGCAGGGGAGACAGCAACATGCAAATAGGTGCGCCTGCATGGCCGCGTGGTGACACAAGGACATAGCAGGCATGAATGTGTGTGCCATTGTCACCATCTGGCTATGTTAGGACGTGATAGGTGTGCCCTCACTGCCACATGACGGTGCTGGGACATAAGCACCATTTATTAAGCACAGGCATAAGCAGGTGGAGTGTGCATTCCTACTGTGGTCCTGGGACGTAGTATACATGCAGCCAGGCCTAGAATACCATGTTTTGGCACTGGTACACACCAAGTGCATGAACATGCCTTGTCAAGCTACCCTATATCAGTGTGAGGGCACACAAAGTGTACAAACATATGTGCCATCCCACTACACGACAGCCCTGGGACGTGAGAACAGGCATGACAGTGCCACCACTGGGACATGTCATGGTTGCAAACCGATGTGACTACACCATCATATGGTGACACTAATACAGCAGGTATACAAATGTGTGTGTCCACGATACTACATGGTGACACGGGACATGACAGAGTGTGAACAGGTGTGCCTATGCCACCTTGCGGTGGCATTGGGACATGGCAGGCATTCAAACAGGTATGTCATCACCCCATGGCAGTGTGGGCACATTCAGGTATGTGAATACGTGGACCTGCACTGCCAAGTGGCAGTATCGGGACATGGCAGATGCACCAACAGGCATTCCCATGCCACCATGTAGTATCATTAAGGCATATTAGTGTGCAAGTTGGCATGCCTGTGCCACCAGGGGTCAATGCCAGGACATAGCAGGCCCATAAAACATCATGCCCATGTTACCACGTGGCAGTGCTGGAAAACAGCGGGCACTCAGACAGGAAGATACACACAACAACACGATGGCACCAGGACATAGCAGGTATGACACACTGCCACATAACACATCGCTTGTGTAAACAGGCATGCCTCTGCTACCAGGTTACTGGGACACAATAGGTGTCCATACAATAGGTATGCAAACAGGAATGCCCACACTGGCCCATGGCATGAAGAATTGGAGGGCACTGCAGGTGGACAAACTGGTGTGCTTGTACCATCGTGTGGTGGTGTTGGAACATGGTGAGCCTATGCTACAACATGTCAGCACCAGGACATGTCCCACGTCCAGGCACACAGCCCCAGACTGCCAGGAAACAGCAAGAACAAACAATCACACAGCAGAGATGGAACACGGCAGGCACATGAACAGATCTGCCCGTGCCATCAGACGGTGGTGCTGGAACACAGCATATACCTGGACGAGTATGCCAGTGCTGCCAGCAGCCACTGGGAGATGGTAGGCATGAAGATGCGTGCCTGGGCCTCCACATGGTGGCACGGAACTTGGCAGGTGTGTTAGCCATGCTGGGACATGAAATGGGTACAAGATGTGCTTTGCTGTGACATGAAAGGTAGCATGTGGGGAGGCCATGTAGTGGTGTTGGAACACGGCAGGTGAGAACATGGTTGCTTTGCGCTGCCACATGGCAGCTCCGGGGCATAACAGGCATGCAAAACAGGCACCAGGTGGCAGAGCTAGGATACAGCAGGCATGTGAACGGAGGTGCACAGAGAGGCATGCCCGTGCAGCCATGTGCCAGTACCGGGACATGACAGATACGACCAGGCCTTCCTACAAAACCACACGATGGCACTGGGACACAGCAGGAGGGGGCGGGCATGCCCGCGCTACCAAGTGGGGGCAGCGGACCTAACAGGCATGCGACCTAGCAGCAGGCATGCGAAACAGGCTCCAGGTAGTGGTGCTGGGATACAACAAGGCCCCAGACAGGCACATCTGCACTGCCACATAGTGGTGGACACGGTACATTCGAACACGTGCCAGGGGTGGGATGCGGCAGGTGCGCAGACAAGCATGCCTGCATCACCATATGACAGTGCTGGGACACAGCAGGCAGGCAAGCAGGCATGCTCGTGACACCAGGAGGTAGGACTAGGGGTGAGAACAGGAGTACCCGCATTGCCATGTGGTGGTACCGGATACAAAAGGCATGCAAAAAAAGTGTGCCCATGTCACCACGTGGTGGTGCTGAGACATGTCAGGTATGCAAACAGGTGTGCTAGACTCCATATGGTGGCACATGGAACAGGCATGCCAGGCTGCCATCTGGAAGGGCTGGGACATAACCAACAGGCTGATACGCATGCCCGTGCTGCCATGTGGAGGTGCTATGACATACAGGTGTGCAATAGGTGTGCTCATTCTGCCATGTGACGCTGCTTGAACAAAAAGGGCATGCAGTCAGGAATGCTTATGCCACCGAGTGGCATAAGGGGGACACAGTAGGCACATGAATAAATGCGTCCACACTGCCATGTGGTGGTGCTGGAACAAGGCGGGCATGCAAACAAGCCTGCCTGCACAGCCATGTGGCACCACTTGGGAACAGGCATGCCCATATTGTGGCACAATATGTAACATTACAAGGACACTGTAGAACACTGCAACTGCTACATGGCAGGGCTGGACATGGCCTGCTTGCAGACAGGCATTCCCACGCTGGGACATGGCCGGAGCACAAACAAAAACCGCCATATCACCAGGTGATGGCGCTGGGAGACAGAGGGCATGCAACCCGGCATTCCCGAGCCACCAGGTGGCAGTGCTGAGACTCAGCAGCCCTAGAAACAAGGGTGTCCATTGCACCTACTTGTTACTCAGGGATACAACGAGGACAAAAAACCGTGCCCACGCCACCATGTGGCAGCGATGAAACCCGGTGGGTACATGAACAGGTATGCCCGTGTCACCAGTGGTGCTGGGACACAACATGCACCAGAACAGATGTGGCTTTGCCACACAGCCTGGCATACTGGGACATCACAGGCACTAACAGCTACGCCTGTTCCGCCACATGGTGGCACTGGACACAGAAGGCATGCAAATAAGGCATGCTCTACCATGCTGGAGCACAGCAGGCATGCAAACAGGCATGGCGTGTCAAATTGCAGCATTGCTGGGACAAAGCAGGCATGGAAATCGGTGTGTCCGTGTTGCCACATGGAAGCTTTGGGATATAGCAGGCGTACAAACAGGCAAGCCTGCACTGCAACATTCCCGAGCTAGGAATCATAGACATACCCAGGCCGCCAGATGGCAGTGTTGTCTCTGCCGCAGCAGCTTGATGCCATGTGTCTCACATGTGAACACATGTGGCAACACTACCAAGGCACGATGCTGCAGGAAAGGCAGAGATCACGTGATCAAGCGTGCTAATGCTGCTGTAGCACGGTCATGTGGCACATCTTGGGTATGGTCACATATGCCCACACTACCCAATATGTGTGACCATACATAGCAGTGCTGCAGAGAATGGTGTTGAGACGCTCTCTTTTGTACACAGGTGTGCGCACACCACCAATGTGCAGCACTGCAGCATGGCTCGTGTGTGAGTGTAGATGCAATAGGCTTTAATAGTGTAATAAACTATCACTGAACACACTTTACTTTTGTGGGTCTAGAGAACAAAAGCTGGGCATACTAAGCGCAAGTTCCCCTACTGAGCAATGTCCCAAATCCTGCACACTCCATTGAGGGCCTCAACTGAGCCTCAAGTCATTGCATTTCTAGACTAACCCTTTGGTGGTTAAAGAGAGATAATCGTGTATTTAAAGATGTGCTTATTCATTCATTGAACAGATGCTTACTGAAGACTGTCATGTGCCAATGTGTCATGTGTCATGCTGGGGTTGGAGATCCATTGGTGTATAAACAGCTATAGTGTTTGCATGTGTGTGCGGTGTGTGTGCAAACAGATAAAGCTGAGTGAGCATTCAAGTGTGGGAGAGCACAGCTTATGGATTCAGTCTTTGATCAATTCAGGGAAGGGACATCAGGAAGAAAGGCACAGAAGACTGGGAATGTAGGTTAGCTGGTAGACCGTTCACTTAGCATACAGTTATATACAGCTTTGGGTTCTATCCCTAGCCATACATAAACTAGGCATGGTGGCCCACACCTGGAATCCCAGCACTGTGAAGGAAGAGGCGTGAAGATCAGAAGTTCAAGGTCGTCTATGGCTAATTCCAAGCCAGTTTGGGTTACGTGAGACCCCATCTCAAAGAAAAACAAAAACACTACCAGACACTGGAAATACTAGAAGCTTTAGCAAACCTTAAGCAGACTGCTGGATATTGTTCTATATTATGTAGGACAATAAATAACTCTTAGCAAATAGGGGAAGGAAATTGTTTCCTTGAGAGCCATCGGCAACGAACCCTGCCTATTTGCAGTGTAAACACTGGGAGGCTCCTATGTTTCTCTTCAAAAGCAAACTGCAGGACCAACTTAGGTGGTGAACGCCTGTAATCTCATCTCTCTTGAGGCAGAGCGGGGAGACAGAGAGCTAGGAGGCAGCCTGGACAATGAATCGAGGCCTTGTACTTGGTTGGCCTGTATTCCCACTTAAAGGTAGTATGCAGTGGTTTCTGTCCCAGCATTCTCTCTCCAAACAGGCAGTAATGCTTAACACACAGAGATTACAGAGGCCGGGATGGCAAAGAGCAATTCGCGTATTCCAAGGTCAAAATGTGAATGTGTGATCTTAATTAGCACAGTGCAGACTGTTGCAACCGTCTGAGGAAAGAAGACATTTCTGTTTAAAAGAGGGCAGCTTATGAAGGGCCACTCCTCTAAGTGTCCGGGGTCAGACCAGGCACTGAGCACACTGATTGACAGTCCTCCAACTGAGGAGCCACCTTCCTGTCAGAGACTTTTCGAGTTTCACATCACTGAATAAAAAACTGAGATTTCTGGCATTCTCACCGGGTGAGTTTGAACTCTTGGTAAGTTCATTTGGGTGGAAGAATGTGGGGAGCTGCCAAACTCCACAAACCTTTCAGACAGCCAAGTCAGATTCTGCTTCTAAACAGAATCATTTTTCTCAAACATGACTTGTTTTCACCAAAATGTTCTAAGGTAAGCATTTTCTACGCTCGATAGAATAGCTGTTAGATATTCCTAGAACTTGAATATTTAATATCCATGACTCCTTATTTTCAGAGAATGCTATATTACCCCCAGAACCCTATGCAAGAGGAGGAAGGAGTCTGCTAGGGCAGTCACAGTAATCATACACCAAACTCCATAAACGCCCGCAGTATTACCACCAATAAGTTCATAATACTGACACAAGTCCTAGTATACTGTACGTACTTGAATATATGTTGAATGAAGAATTAAAATAGATTTCCTCATTGTAAGGACTCTTTTTTTTTTTAAAGGTAGTATGCCCCTGGTTTGGGAAACAGGTGCCCCTCCTTTCAGGATCTGTTGCATCTGCAGCTGGGTGTTGTGGTAAACACCTGAGTCCTAGCACACTGGAGCCAGAAACAAGGGAATTGATGGAAGTTCGAGACTAGCCTGGTCTATACAGCAAAACCATAACTCCGGAATTAATGAGTATAATATAGTCTGACCTGGCTAGTTTTATGTCGGCTTGATATAAGCTAGAGTTATCTGAAAGGTGGAAACCTCAATTAAGAAAATGCCTCCTTAATAGCCAGCAATAGGTGTTTTTTGTTCGTTTGTTTTATTAGTGATTAATGAGGGAAGGGACCCCATCCCACTGCGGGTGGGCACCATGTGTAGTCAGACTCTCCCCTGGGCTGCCAGCTCACAAATAAAGGCATGGAGACTTATTTTTAATTATGAAAGTTCAGTCCTAGTTTAGGTTTGTTCCTAACTAGTTCTTATAACTTAAATTAACCCATTTCTATTAATCTAAGTTCTGTCACATACTGCACATCCTCCTTCTTCCATGTCTCCTAGTGTCTCTCATTTCTCCTCCTACTTCCTCTTTCTTCCCAGAAGTCCACCTAAACTTCCTGCCTAGCTACTGGCCAGTCAGCTTTCTATTACACCAATCACAACAATACATCTTCACCCTGTGTAAATATTCCATAATCCCAGGCCTGGGCTGGTGGTCCTGGGTTCTAGAAGAAAGCAGGTTGAGCCAGCCATAGGGAGCAAGCCAGCAAAGAGCACCCCTCCATGGCTTCTGCACCAGCTCCTGCCTCCAGGTTCCTGCCGTTTTTGAGTTTCTGAGCTAAATGATTTTGATAACCAACAAAGACATGAAAGTGTAAGTCAAATACAAATGAACCCTTTCCTGCTCAAGTTGCATTTGGTCATGGTGTTTTATCGCAATAGTAACCAACCCTAAGATACCATCTAATGGCTCTTTCTGTAAGTCCTAGGGGCTGCATATGGTGCTGTGGTCCTACAGTACCAGCTATTCAGGAAGTTCAAAATGGACATACAAGCCTTCATTTGACTATCGACAGTTCACGAAAATGCCTGCTGACTTCCTGTTCCTCTTCTAAAGACTAAGTCATGTGTTCCAATTCCTCTTGGAACTCAGATGATGTGATTATCTTGTGGCTTCAGATGTCTTATATGCTCAAACACGATATTACTAATCATTGCCCTACCCACATTTTAAGGAGAGAAGCAATTCTTTCTTTCCACAACACTTTTTTCTTTATTTTGGTTTTCTGAGACAGGGCTTTAACTATGTAGTACTGCCTGGTCTAAAACTCACTATGCATATAAAGCTGGCATCAAACTTAATAGCAATCGCCTTGCCTCTTCTTCTCAAGTGCTGGAATAACAGGCATTTGCCAACACACTCTGCTTCTTTGACATTTTAAACCAGAAGTAGGATTAACACCTAAATAGAAAGATTGGAAAGTTCACAAACCCTTTAGTAGCTGGAGGGGGAACATACACTACGCAGGCAATACATGGTGCCTATATTCCAGATGCAAAATAAGATTGATAAATACATTTCTTATAATAGGTTTTATAAAGTAAAACCATCTTTGCTTATACAATATGGAGGTTAAGACAAACAGGGGAGGTGGGCTGGAGAGATGGCTCAGCAGTTAAGAGCACTGACTCTTCTTCCAGAGGACCTGGGTTCAGTTTCCAGGACCTACGTAAGCGTCTCTCAACTATCTGTAACTCTAGCTCTAGGGGATCCTATACCCTCTCTAGCCTCTGTGGATGCCAGGCATCCATGTGATTATACATACATAGCAGGCAAAACATTTATACACATGAAATAAAAATAAAGAATAGAAACCTTAAAGACAGAGAAGGAGAAGCCGCAACTATGAACAACCCAAACATTAGTGCCTTAATATAATTTTGTTTTTACTCAATCTGTCTGTCTGGTAGGAAGTGTCTGTCACCTTCCAGGCTTTGCTTATTGTCTACTGCTCAGTGGATTCATTTGTTTTTGTCTGAGTCTGGGTGTTGGAGAACACTATCCTCCAATCATTGCCATCTTCAGAGCAGCTGCAACTACTTCCAAGCAAACCTTAGAACCATCTCTGTTGCCGTTTCCTCAAAGAAGAGGATAGGGAGAGTCATTAGACCCTTACCTGAGACTCCCTGAAGGCAAGGGCAGGAGCATATAAGCAAGTTTACATGCATACAGCTGTACGTAATTCTGCTAACATGGTGTGCGGGGTTGAGTGGTCTCAGAAGTGCTAGAGTGTACAGAGGGTGGAAGGTTAAGTGAGAAGGGCATCCATTAGCCCGGCTATGGGGAAGCTGTCATCCCTACTTGGGTGAGACTCTTCAATGACAAGCTACTTTGAGGTCACTCACGAAAAATTGATTGGCCCCAGCTAATTTCAAAGATAATAAAGAAGAGCAGACTCATCTGGGAGAGAAAAACCCTAGACACATTTGGTGAACAACATTAATGACTCCCTTAGTGAGGTGACCACCAAGGGCAGAAATGTAGTTAATTCAAATTATGCAGTTCCATCCTGTGGTGATTTGAATGAGAATGGCCCCCACAGGCTCCTGGATTTGAATATCTGGTCACCAGGGAGTGGCACTATTTGAAGAGATTGGGAGGTGTGGCCTTCTTGGAAAAGTACTTCACTGGGGTGGATTTTGAGATTTTCAAAAGCCCCAGCCAGGCCCAGTGGCTCCCTCTTCTTACTGCCTGCAGATCCAGAGGTAGAACTCTCCTCTGCTTCTCCGGCGCAATCTTTCTGTGTGCCACCATGCCTCCACCATGATGACAATGGATTAAACCTCTGAAACTGTAATCCAGCCCCAACTAATGCTCTTTTTAAGAGTTGCCATGGTCAGGGTGACAGCAACAGAACAATGATTAAGACACATTCAAAACAAATCACAACTGATTTTTTTTTAAAACTATTGCTAGGAATTGAGCCCAGAGCCTCACGCATGCCCAGCAAATGTTTTACTATTGAACTACATCTCCAACCTCCTTTACAAGTTTATCTTTAATGGCTCCCAAGTAGCTGAGATAAAAGGAATGTACCACCCACCATGCCTGGTTGGGTTAATTTTAAGTAAGACTGGGAGTCGATTAGTCAGAATTTTAGCACTTAGACCAGTTTCTATTGTGGAGTAGAAATCTGTTTCATATCGACAATCTGTTAGAGTATGTTTCAACCCTAGAAAAGCCTTTGGCACTTCAAAAGAATATGGTCGATTAGAGGCTAGTTCTTTAGCGTCTCAACAACTTGGTTCACTTTTCTAACTTTTTTTTTTTTTTTTTTTTTTTTTTTTGGTTTTTCGAGACAGGGTTTCTCTGTGGCTTTGGAGCCTGTCCTGGAACTAGCTCTTGTAGACCAGGCTGGCCTCAAACTCACAGAGATCCACTGCCTTCTGCCTCCCGAGTGCTGGGATTAAAGGCGTGCACCACCACCACCCGGCCACTTTTCTAACTCTTTTATGTTGGTTGTTGATACACTTGGTGTGTTAGTTTGTAGACACATGAAGTCATATACAATTGAACATTAAGGTCAATGCTCCTGTACCATTTATCGTAGGGTCCTTTTTCTCACGAATTCACACAAACTCACATACACTTATTCAGTGTCTGAGTTAATCCCAGCTGTGGCATTCATGTCCAGGAGAGAATAATAGGAAATCCACTTACAACTCCCAGAAACATCTGCAGCCCTTGTTTTAGTCATGGTCACAAAAGTGATGTTAGTATCTTATTGATATTGATTACCACAAAGTTGTCATCTTGATACAAACTTACTCTCTTACAGCTCTGCATGCCAGATCTCTGGCCCAAGTCTCATTAGATAAAAACTTCAAAACCTTAGCAAGACTGAGCTCCTTCTGGGAGCTCTAGGGAAGAATATAGTTCCTTGCCTTTCCAGCTTCTAGAAGCTACCATGCTACTTAGCTTATCACTTCTCTTCCACATTCAAAGACAGGTATATTGATCTTGTACTAGTTCTTGGGGAGCCGAGGCAGGAGGACTGCCATGAGTTTCCGGCCAGCCTGAAAATTGACAAACACAAAACCCCAGACAGAGTTAGGAATAACACATCTATCTGACCCTGCTTTGTTCCTCACAGCTGGGTCTCTGTGGCTACCGAGAAGCCCTTGTATTTAGATTAGCTCCACAGGGTAGTCTAGGCTACCGTTCCCAGCTCAAAGACGGTAATTTAGTCACATTTGCAAAGCTCTTTTGCACACATGCTGGCACACTCTCGGGTTCTAGGGATTAGCAAGTGACCATCTTTTATAGAGTCATTATGGCCACCATAGTAAAATCCATGCCTGCTGAGGACACATGATGTACTGAGCTCACAGGTCCTGCATGGGCATTTTTCTCAGTGTGACAGTACCAGGGTGTCACTGTTCTCCCCCATTGCAGCTGAAGTCTAACATCCCTCATGTCTTGACTGTCACGGGAGAAAGGCTCCGTCGCTCCTGTTTCCAGGGTCCAGCCCTCAGGGCTCAGTGACTCGGCGACTTCCGTCACAAGAAAGCCTCTCCTCTTAAATTTTCCTGTGTCAAAAGTAAATAATACACTACTTGCTGCTTAAAATACTTCAGTGCCTTCTCATTATACTTGTTCAGCAAAAAAAAAAAAAAAAAAAAAAAAAAAAAAAGCGTTTATAAAGCTTTTTATGCCCCTCTAATCTTGCCTAGGACTTCCTTCCTTCTTTGCTGTACTCTAGCTATACGGAAGTTCTTCCAATTCCTCAAGTGTTCTACTGTTTTCTTATGATATGAACCTCAAAGACACTATTTCCCCCTTTTAGGCTGTTCTTAGTCACATATTCAGGCCTGAGCTTAAATGTCACTTCTTGAGCTGGTTTCCTTGTGGCCCTTATCTTTTCTCATAGCCCCCTGATATTTCCTTAGTGCTCACACTAATCAGAATGTGCATAAGTGCCCTGGAGGGGCAGCTCAGTGCTTATGAGAATCCTTGCTCTAGCTGAACAGTCAGAACCCATATCTAGCTGCTCACAACTGTCTGTACTTCCAGCTTTGTGGAAATCCAATCCGCTGGTGTCCTCTGGTACTGAAAGACCTCCAGAGCAGAGAGACTCTCACTCAAGTCTCGGAAGTATCGGGATAACACGACTGTCCCCCTCCTTTCCCCCCCCACCCCCAGGAACTCATGAGAGACCGTCCTTACTGCAATCACACGAGGTTTATTGACAGGACAGGAACCAGGGCACTGGGGCCGAAATTCACGCAGGGGTAGAGTTTGACCCCGAGTAGTTGGGAGAATGGGTATTTAAGGGAAGAAACCATAAAATTCCGAAAATACCAGTGATCACTGAAAAATTCCAAAAATACCAGTGATATTCACAAAGGGGTGATTATCACTGGTATTTTCCTTGTTTCTCGAGAGTATTCTCAAGATTATAATCTAACTTTATCTTCAGCTAGTTCCTGAAACAGAGTCACTGAACCAGCTAATCTAGATTTTTGATTCTTCTCTCCCTGCTTAGATTTTTGGCTCTATTTTTTCTGCTAGAGAGGTCTGGATTTATCCAGGTCTTTCAGTACCTGCTCAAATTCTCCCTCTCCCTCTCTCTTACACACACATGCACACACAATTTAAAGAAGTAAAAGTAAATCCTTTAAAAAAGACAAAAAAACAAAAACAAAAACAAACAAAAAACCCCCCAGGATCTCACTATGTAGCACTGGCTGGCTTGGAACTTGCTATATAGACCAGGTTGGCCTCACACTCAGAGATTCCTGCAACTCTATTTCAAGTACTGGGATTAAAGGCATGTGCTCACACACTGATACTAAATAATAAGAGTATTTTTTAAAATGTGTATATTTTCCCTCATCTTGTATGCTATTGGTTTCCTTAGGAGTCTGAGATCTATCAAGGCTGAATCAAATAGCCAGCAATTAGCATGGGCTACTGCAGCACACAGCGCCTGTCTGCGCTCTATGCGCTACCATACAGTTCCCGAGCTTCGGGCAAGGGGATGGAGGTTGAAACACACAGAGACACACACAGACAGAGAGACAGAGACTCAGACCTCTAGTCACTGGTAAGAAGCCCTTTATTCAATAGCACCACAGAGGCTTATATACCCAACAGTCAGGTGGGCCAACAGGTGAAAACCTTATCCTCTGATCCTCAAGGCCAACGCAACACGTGCTCGTGAAGCAGAGCTGGTAAACAACTTTGACACAGCTTTCAGTAACTCAAATCAGAAGGAAAGTAAAGATCTCTAGCAGGGAAGAGCAGCTGGAGGCCAGGACTCCAAATGGTCGCAACAGGCTACCTTTCATCAGAAGACAAATACTTTACGGATGTCACAGGCGACTGGGGTTGGTGGCATGGGCCACCATGTCTGCCATCCTTTTAGAGTGTTTTGAAGAAGGTGGAGTTCAGGCATTGCCCAATTTTCAAAAGCAGGAGTGGGTAGATAGCCTTGGAAGCGTGATTCCTGGGGTGGAGAGAGAGCTGACAATGGGCTGTGAGCGTAAGACTTCTTCAAAGAACTTTTTAAGGCCGGGCGGTGGTGGCGCACGCCTTTAATCCCAGCACTCGGGAGGCAGAGGCAGGCGGATCTCTGAGTTCGAGGCCAGCCTGGTCTACAAGAGCTAGTTCCAGGACAGGCTCTAAACCCTGTCTGGTGATGGAGGAGTGTCTATGTGTTACTTTCATTATTAATAAAGAAAACTGCCTTGGCCCTTTAAGAACAGAAAATTAGGTAGGTGGAGTAGACAGAACAGAATTGTGGGAACAAGGAAGTAGAGTTAGGGAGACGCTTCAGGCATTCGCCATAGTGAGTCTCCATGCTTCTCCTCTCCGAGATGGACGCAGGTTAAGATCTCTCCTGGTAAGGCACCCCTCGTGGTGCTATATAAATTACTAAATATGGGTTAAAGCAAGATATGAGAATTAGCCAATAAGAGGCTGAAACTATGGGCCAGGCAGTGTTTTAAAAGAATACAGTTTCTGTGTAATTATTTCGGGTGTAAAGCTAGCCGGTGGCCGGGTGGCGGGACACAGCCCCGCCGCTTCACACTACAGATTGGCACCCAACGTGGTGACTAAATCCACTTAAAAACCTTGCCCGCTTGGGATCGGAAAGAAAGTACTCTGAGACCATGCCAATGGCTCACTGCTCCCTTCCTGCACCTGGGCAGATGGCGGAATCAGGCTTAGGCGAGCGGGAGAGCATGGCGGATTCCTGCCGCCATAGAGATGTTTTCAGACTGCGCGGTGCTCTGCGTGTCAGATTTGGCTGTAACTTGGATGAAAAGAGTTTCTGTGCTGCACGCTCAGTCTCAGAATTAAACTGCTGAGTGCGGCTCCAATGTCGACTGCTGTGTGCCTGGAACTGTGTGCGGCCCAGGGGCACCAAATGACTGAGGCAGGAGCGGCTTTGGCTCTGCTCCGCCATGCTGAATTGTGCTGACCTCAGGCAGGAACTATCGTAATTACCATGATAACAGCGCAGTTAAGGTTTAGACTTGGCTATAAACAGGCAGTACCGTATTATTTTAAGAAGTGGTTAACCTTTTAAGAAATGCTCCTGGATAGTAAAAAATTACAGATTCACAATAGAAAAGATTCAGACATAGAAGGCCTTTAAATGGCTCACGTAGGCTTAAAAGAGAGAAAAAGAAAATATAGAGAATAAAGTTAATACCTTAAAAAAAAAGGTTAAAGTCTTTAAAGAGACAGAGTACAGATAGTTATAGATTAAAAGAAGTAAAGTGATAGAGTAAAAATAAGCCACGTAAAAATGGAAAATTCACAGAGAGTCTGGATTATGTATTTTGTTGTGTTTTCTTTGATTTTTTTGACTGTAAAGGAGCTAAGTACAGAGAGACATTTCATTATATGGGCTGCCAGGCTAGACCAGAATGGACATCTTAACGGTATGACTTCAGGATTTGGATCTAAGAACATGATGCTTTGGAAAAGAGTTTCTTCTTTTGTTTTCACAGAGGACGAGACTCTGTGGATTGCTTCTATCCCAATATGGTATGATAGACCACGCCCTCCTGAAAGGTTGCTGTGAACATCTTCAAAAAATTACTTCACTCAACTGCCAACTGAGAGGAACCTAGCACACAGGTTACACCATGAAAGACCTAAATAACAGCGCCCCCATTCAGCAGGAAGCAGTTTGGAGAGAAAAAACTGCGCCCATTTTCCCAAATATTGCTTATAAATGTTTTTTTACATTTAAAGGGGGAGATGATATAGATATGAATAATTTGCATTGGTATAGATTTTAAGGTCAAATTTGTTATATGTATATGTATTTCTGATTTTGATTAAGCTATTGTGATTGTAGTTCATTTTAAAGAATGTAATGTATAATTAGGAAATATAGGTTGTTAATGGATAATCATTGATAATAGTTAAGCTTGTAGTCATGTTATTAGATTTTCTAGATATGTAGAGATATATTTCAGTTAGATAGACATTCTTCATATCTTTCAAAGACTGCAGAATATGGCATTTAATGTTTTTAATAACTTAGGGTTTTTCATGACAATGAGACACATCTGCTCCTGGCAGCACCAGTCTACTTCAAGAGGAAGATGGGCATCGAAGAGGCTACTTATGGAGTTTGTTAGCCATTTGGGCAAGAAACTGCTCTTGGCTGGACTGTTGCATAAACTGGACACAAGGATCCCACAGAAAGAGGACTGCTGAACTTGCCTAAAGGTGAGATGGTCTTTTGGGGTTCCTGATTCATGAAAGAGTCTGCGAGATGTTCTGCAGGACACAGCAGAAAGTGACTGAACTGTCTTTGGAATTTCCCGCTTCATGGAAATGTCTGCTGGACACTATGGGCCTGAAAGCTGAAGATGGATGCCCCAACGGTACAGAGGAACTTTGGGTGACTGTCTAGGCAGCGAGTTGTCTCTGTCATTTCTAGAGTTTTATAAGTTACTTATTTCTTGTTTACTTAGGTAGCATTGTATCCTTCTGGAGTCTTTGATGGAGTTGAAGAATAAATAGATAGTTATAGATTTCCTTAGTTATGATAAAAGATAAAATAGATTTAAATATTGTAACTGTAATACTTGCTTGATAACTGTTTTGTTATATGTAATTTTGCTATGTTAAAGTTGAAGCCTTTCTTTTTTGTTTAAACAGAAAAAGGGGAAGTGATGGAGGAGTGTCTATGTGTTACTTTCATTATTAATAAAGAAAACTGCCTTGGCCCTTTAAGAACAGAAAATTAGGTAGGTGGAGTAGACAGAACAGAATTGTGGGAACAAGGAAGTAGAGTTAGGGAGACGCTTCAGGCATTCGCCATAGTGAGTCTCCATGCTTCTCCTCTCCGAGATGGATGCAGGTTAAGATCTCTCCTGGTAAGGCACCCCTCGTGGTGCTATATAAATTACTAAATATGGGTTAAAGCAAGATATGAGAATTAGCCAATAAGAGGCTGAAACTATGGGCCAGGCAGTGTTTTAAAAGAATACAGTTTCTGTGTAATTATTTTGGGTGTAAAGCTAGCCGGTGGCCGGGTGGCGGGACACAGCCCCGCCGCTTCACACTACAGTCTGGAAAAACAAAAAAAAAAAAGAAAAAGAACTTTTTAAAGAAGTCAGACTTCAGGGGGATTCTTTTCAAGTCTGGACTAGCTTGAGTAGCTATTGTTCTATTCATTTAAAACCACTCCTGCTTATGGCAACCATCATTACAGAAGAGACTCTCTAAGAATATTTGTAAGTTTAAATTTTTTTAAATTTATTTTTTGGTTTTTCGAGACAGGGTTTCTCTGTAGTTTTGGGGCCTGTCCTGGAACTAGCTCTTGTAGACCAGGCTGGCCTCAAACTCACAAAGATCTGCCTGCCTCTTCCTTTCGAGTGCTGGGATTAAAGGTGTGCGCCACCACCTTGGCTATTTGTAACTTTTAAAATCCTGCTCAAGAAGCAGTTGACTGATGAACATCTCCAACTTCTTAAGTTCAAGAGGCATGGAGTTTCTGTGGGTTCAGAGTCAGGCTGGAGAACTCAGGCAGGGGTCCAAGCATTTTACTACCCTCTCTGTTTTCATTCCAGCAGGGCAGGGATAATCAGGCTGAGCAGGCATAGACTTAATAGCAAGTGTATTTTGGATGTATTTTGTTCCTCCAGAGTCATATACTAGAGTTTTAGAAGCCAATATAACAAGGTTAAGAGAGTTTCCAGGGCAGTGGTGACACACACCTTTAGTCCCAAACACTCAGGAGGATCTTAGCGGTCTATAGAATTCCAGGCAGCCAGGGCTATACGAGAAAGAGAGAGAGAGAGAGAGAGAGAGAGAGAGAGAGAGAGAGAGAGAGAGAGAGAGAGAGAGAGAGGAGAGAGAGTTCAACCCCTTCATCCTCCTTTCCACCTCCTCCTTTCCCTCTCCCTATATTTCTCCCTCCCTCCCCCATATCCCATGAGATGCCACCTGTCGTGTTACGATACCACATGAGGCCTTTGCTAGCTATAACCAGTTGATTTTGAGCTTAAGCATTTCAAAACTGTGAGCCCAAATCGGCCTCTTTTAGTTATGAGCTACTCAGCCTCAGGTATTGTCACAGCAGCCATCAGTGCCCTAAGACAATCGTCATCACCACCATCATCAAGCTGAGGAAGAAAAGACCTTTGAGACATACTTCCACTATGTAGCCTAGGCTGGTCTTGAATTCTCACTCTTCTGGCCTTAACCTCCTCAAGGCTAAGATTACAGAAAGTGCTACCACACCTGCAAAATGCAATTTTTAAATTAATTGCCTGGCACAAATTTGTATTGATTTTCTTTATTGTTTTTCCCCTTGATGTTCTCTCTTTTTATCTCTTTTTGAGACAGTGTCTTTCTGTAGAGCCTTGGTTATCCTGCAACTCACTCTGTAGACCAGGCTGACCTTGAACTCACAAGAGATCCACCTGCCTCTCCCTCCCATGTGTTGTGATTAAAGGTTTGGACCACCACCGCCTGGCCTCTTTGTCTCCTAATGTGATAAGTGGCAAAAGGTTTCTATAGAGATAGTTTAGAATTGTGTGCCTTCTGTGCACAATGTTCACGCCTGTTGTCCTTGGAGGCCCAGACAAGGTGGTGGGTCCCCTGGAGTCACAGTTATTGTGAGCCACCATGTGGGAGCCAGGAGTCAAACCCAAGTCCTTTGAAAGAGCAGCCCGTGCTTATAACTAGCCCATTTAGAACTTCTTGATAACTGTTATTCTTTTGGTCCCCGCCCCTTTCCACGCCCACTCCCAGCCACCTCTGGTCTCTTGGAGTCATCCTGAATCTTTTCTCTTCTCTCTCTTCTCACCGTCCCCTTTTGCGTGTGCACATGTGCCTGTCTCTCCCCCTTCTCTGTTTCTCTCTGTTTCTCTCTCTCTCTCTGTTTCTCTCTCTCTCTCTCTCTCTCTCTCCCCTCTCTCCTTTAATAAAGCTTTATGTCTATTTTCTGTGTCTGTGCCGTTAACCTGCCGCCGCCGTTCGCCGCTGCCTGTTCACGTGTGCTCACCTGCTGCCCTGGTCACATGTGTTCCGCGAGTCTCCGCGCAGCTACGCGCAGCTGCCCGGCTACTATCTTTAAGAACAAAAATAACGTCATATAAACTCTAGGATTGCCATTAAACCTGGAGACATCACCAACTCTAATGACTGAAAAAAATTGGGGGCACATCAGATTTCTCCAAATGGACAGCATTCTAGTTTGCCATCTTTTAACATCTAACAGAAGAGGACATCCTTTTAAACTATGCACTGATAAACATTCATATTTAACTTAAAATAGTACCTACCAAGCCCGATTGGTGGTAGCTCCTGTAATCCCAGCCCTAACATCTTAAGGAGACCACATGGAATGAGGACTTGGATTTTTGCACCGTTGGTTACAAGGCAGAGCCTCCCACAGAAAGGAATGAAAAAGCTGCTGGGTCCTCTTTTAGGAAATGATCTGAAAAAAATTAAAAGGAACTTGCCAATTTAAGGACCGAGGCAGGAGGATTATCACAATTTTGAGGCTAGCTACATAGTAACTTTCCATTATCGTAGCCTATAGTGTGAGACCCTGCTCCAAAAAACCCAAATAAAAATAGTCACACACACACACACTCGCGCACGCGAAAAAAGTGCTATAGATCAGCCTCATGCTCCCTTAATTTCAATCTGCTTTTCCTCTGCTAGCTTCCCATTTTTATTACTTTCTTTTTGCAGTGCTGGGGTCTGATCCAATAGCATCACACAAGCTACCAAGCAATCTGCTACCGAGGTGCACATTCCAAGTCACACATTTTTGACTCTAGAACCAAGCATCCATTCACGTACCAATAAGAGGTCTGGTCTTGCACCTTTCTTTCACAATACCGGGAGGGCTGGCACAATGGGTGGGGAGAGTATTCTTGGAAGCTTGGGACAGCTGGCAATATCCTAACCACATAGAAAAGAGGCTCCAGGCTACAAAAATAAATCTTACTAAACTCAAACCAAATGTTACCCTAGTTCAATTTTAGCAAAAAATTTTTAGATGCCTGCCAGCTACTCCAACACCTTTAGTCAAGAGGAAAAGAGGAAGTCACTGAGGATGAAGGAGAACAGTAAAAATATCTTACTTTTTTACAAAGTTTATAAAAGTATATGGCCATATAGACATGTTGCTAAGACCCTTTCTAGGGTCATGGAAGAGGGCACTGCTAAGGCAGCTTCCTGAAAGTGAAGTTTTCCCAGCTGACCTCAGGGTCTGGAGAAACATTCTCTGGCCCTTGACTCATAAAACATATTAAGGATTACAGGAGCTTTCATATGGATCATATCTGTCAGCATTTACTGTAGTGAGAGTGAAAAAGTCATGTAAAATACTTTTATTAATATATCTTAAAACAATTATATTACAAGTTAAAAGAATAGCTTTTCTATAAAACATTTAAAAGTATCAGTGCGGTATTTTTGTTTTGGTTTCTGTAAATTCTTTTACTTCTGGCTTGGTTGGGATATGCTCTACCCTTAAACTATTACAAAGGCGTTATAGTCTCTGGAAAATTCAGCTATGTTGTCATTGTAGTGAAAGAATCAAAACCTTCCTACGAAAATTATTGACCCTGACTAGACTCGCAGAACCACAAATTCAGAAACCATTACTTTCGGGTGCCTGGAGCTCTTTATCTCCACAGTCAAGGCCACCTCCCAGAGAAGTGTCAATCAGTTCCCTACTTTAGCAAACAAGGGGACCTTTACAGACAGTTTTTAATGAATAACAAGTCTTAGGGAAGTTATTCTTTTTTTTTGTTTTTTTGTTTTTCGAGACAGGGTTTCTCTGTGGCTTTGGAGCCTGTCCTGGAACTAGCTCTTGTAGACCAGGCTGGTCTCGAACTCACAGAGATCCGCCTGCCTCTGCCTCCCGGGTGCAGGGATTAAAGGCGTGCGCCACCGCCGCCCGGCTAGGGAAGTTATTCTTTCACCGACAAGAGGTAAATTATCTCCTGCATTGTCCTTTCTTCCACTTCCTAAGGTTTTCTTTAAAACCAGGACTAAGGTCAAACACAACAATTAGTGCCTCTGACAGCGTGTTCAACCGCGTTTTGTTTTTAAAGATTTACTTTTATTAATTTTAACTGTGTTTGCGTGTAGTGTTGTATGGGTAAATACAAGTGCTCTCGAAGGCGCAGAGGTGTTAGATCCCCTGGAGCGGGGGTTACTGGCCTCTGTGAGTGACCCCACATGGATGCTGGGAACCTAACTCTTAGGGGTTATGCCATATCTCAAACTGTTTTACTGTTGTTGATGCTCGTTTGTTTTGTGTGGGTTTGTCGGGGTGTAGGTAACAAAATCTAAGGACTTCTTCCATGGTCCGCAAATGCTCAAAAGCTAACATTTTGGCACACCCTCGCTCCCATTATTTAAGTTTCTAAGTTCTCCCTGAATCCTAGGCATGTGCTAAGTGCTTTTTCATTCAATATCGTGTTTAATTCTGCAGACATCCTAGGAGACAGATAATAAATAATACGATATTCCTTTGCCGATGTAGAGCCTAAGATACAGGCAGGCTAAAGCCCAACCTTATACAAAACTGGGTCGGGATTTAAACCCAGATGAAGTTCAAGTTCAGTCTATTATTCGCTGATTAAGTATACAGGTGGGAGGCAGGGCGAAATCCTCGTGTTTAAACGTGTAAAAAGGCATTTATCAACCCAAAAAGCCGTATGGGCCAAGAGAGCCCCGACAACCTGCCGGGACGCACCGTCTCATTTCCTTCTCCACGACTCCGCGTAGGTTTCTACACTCCTATAAGCCTCTCCTAATTTTCCAGACACGTCCGTTCTGATAACTTCGACACTCGGAGACCGAACGCTGACCCTGAAACGAAGGCGCTAAATTGAACCAGGAACTGGGGGAGGAAACCCCGTGGTAACCACGGTAACAGTGGCGTGGCGGGAGCTCTGCGCAGGCGCACTGCGTCCTCGCGAGGGCTTGCCTGGGCCTGGCACTCCCCGGGCCGGGGCGACTCTGGGTGGGTGGGAGACCGGCGGCGCGCGCCTGCGCAGTGACGAGGGCGCTGGTGTGACCGAGCGCACGTAGCGAGGGCTGCGGCCGTCCCTTTCCCGGCGCGCCGGCGCAGGCCTGGGGCTTATAAAAGGGTTGACGGGCTCCCTCTGTCGCCCAGTCGCACCGCCAGCAGGCTGAGGGTAGCGGGGAGGTAGCCACCCGAGCGCAGGCGACGGGACCCGACAGGACCAACCGGACCCGAGCTGTCGCCGCCCACACGCACGGCCCGCTGTCCAGGTGAGGCTCTCCTCCGACTTTGGGGACCGATGCCGGCCTCCCCGCGAGCAGCCAGGGACCCCCTCGCCCTGGGCGGCGGGGGCTCTGCTGCCCTTTCCCACCGCCGCCCCCGGGTCTCCTCGAGGGTACTCGGCCCCGCACCCCCGAGGCCCAACCTTCCCGCCGCTCGCCCGGCTTCCCTCGCCGCCCCCGTCCTGCCTTTGGCTAGGGCTGCAGCAGCTTCTGCCCCGCCCCAGGACTAGGACCTTCTTGAATGTTCCATCCCGGGCAGCCTGCCTCCCTGTTGACTTGTGTCGCGCGCGGTGCCTGGTCCTCCCTACAAAGCTGGGGCAAGGCGAGGGCGGGCGGGGGTCTGGGTGGCCACAGCGGCAGATGGTTAGCATGTGGCATCGGAGGCGGCTCGCGGCGCTTGCAGCCGGGGCTGAGGCACTCCGCCTTTTTCTTTCTAACTTTTGCAAACTGAAGCTGGGAAGTGGGACCTACTCAAAAGTTAGGACTGAACTTGTCTGTGGCGCGTCGCGGTGCTGCCTCAGCAGTTAATCATAGCCCGGGGACGTGAGCTGCTGGAGCGGAGAAGTTGCTGTCATTCACACAGCTGGGGAAGCTGGCTTCTTCCTTCCTCTTCATCCCTGGGAATCATTTAAGGACGCTTGAATCCGTCTCTATCCCTCTCTCCCTTTCGTCCTTCTCTCCCCCTCCTCTCATTCCGCTCACCCCCGACCCTCCCCTTGTAGGGTCGAAAAGTCAGTCCATTTCAGTCAAACCTTCCATGTTGTGTGAGCATTTTAATTTGAGTTTTGTGATTGCCCCCCAGATGAATGTTTAGTGTGTGTGTGTGTGTGTGTGTGTGTGTGTGTGTAGGGGGAGGAAGGATGGTACGATAAATAGGAGACTGTTTCAAGAATGGGAACTTCATACAAGTGCAGCTTTTAGACGCTAACATCTTCAGCGGGCCGCACAGAATGAGGACTCTTGGATTTTTGCACCGTTGGTTATAGGGCAGAGCCTCCCAGAGAGAGAAACTGGGTCCTCTTTTAGAACCTGGGAGAAAAAAAAATTAAAAGGAACTCGCCAGTTTTTTCAACTTGACTGTTCCTCCGAGAGCTGTGGCTCTTGGACTTTTCCTTGGAATGCGCTCTGCAGGGATGGACTAGCGGCTCCGTGAGCGGGGGAGGGGGGAGACGTGGCAGCAGTGTGCTTTCATGGACTCTGCCTTTTTTTTTTTTTTTAAGGTTGGGGGGGGGGGGGGACGTATTTCCCTTCTCAGGTTTAGATGTAGCTTATGAATGGAGCTAGTCTTTTCCTAAAATAATCACGTTAAAAAAAAGTCACGCCTGCTTAGTCGGAACATTGGAACTTAATTTTAAAATACATAAAAGGATTATTTTGATTATTTCTATGGAGAAGATAGATTTTTTTTTTTAAAGCGGACAGTAGTAAAGAAGCTGAAAGTGGCCACGCTTGAATTTGTCTTGATTTGAAATATGAATAGCGGTGATTTCTTTTTTTCCTCTCAACCTCTGATTTTTCTTTAACTTTGGGTTTTAGCCTGAATGTCATTTCAGAGCCTTAAATATGAATTTGAAGTTTCACCTTTTTTTTCTGAGGAAGCATAATTTTTTTTATTACTTTAAAAGGTCATGCCACTTTGATTTTGGAATATTGTGTCTGATGTTTTTTGCGAAAAATGCCTTTTGGATTTTCAGGCTAAGGAAGGAATTATTTCTCCTTTAGGTGGGTAAAGCTTTTCCATTTTTACACTGAGATGGGTTTTATTTTGAAATACTGGAAGCAGGAACTGTGATATAAAAAGATTGGGCAGTTTGTCGATTGGTAACTCAGCTAGCAAAGTAGGTGAAAAACAGATACAACTCGTAATTATAAAAAATAAATATTGAAGGAAAAAGTTTTAGGTCAGCTGTGTATTACCACTGTTGCAGGTGAGCCTTATAGCTGTGGTAGAGAGTTGCTATTATTTTTCTGTTGCTTCAACGTGAGCTATGTATTGACAAGCAGCACGATTTATGGAGTAGCTAATTTGAAACATTTGCGTTAATGCCAGGTATGTGGTAGGAATTGGGACAGCCATGAAGTTTGTGAACCTTAGTTTCTATTGAAGGAATGCTTTGTTTTTAATAAATGACTAACCTGAGGTGTAATTATTGTTCTTAGACTAATCCGTGAGATCCAGAATGGTTTTCAGACTATTTTGAGGCCATGAAACCCCTTGAAAGCCTGCAGGAAAGTGGGGCCTAAATCAGGAAATACAAATATATGTATTTATATATAATTTTGTAAACCATTTTGTTTTGTTTTTGTTTTTCGAAATAGGGTTTCTCTGTAGCTTTGGAGCCTGTCCTGGAACTAGCTCTTGTAGACCAGGCTTGCCTCGAACTCACAGAGATCCGCCTGTCTCTGCCTCTTGAGTAGTGGGATTAAAGACGTGCGCCACCACTGCCCGGCTAATTTTATATACTATTTCATGCTCCCATTCATTAACTCTATTATAAGAATTCCTAAAAAAAATAAAAGATGTGAAGCTACTATTCAAGAATATCTAGGCTTCTTGAGCCAGACTTTCTTAATTATTTCAGAAAATTGAGTTGAGATGTCAACTTCATTCAAGTATGTAGATGGTTCTAATAAACTTTTTGCTGAAAGTGCTTTTAACAAAATAAGTTTTTAGAATTGTTGAATTGCTGTATTGTAAGTCAGTAAAAGTATGTCATATCTTGTCCTTCCCCCCCCCACTATTGTAACACTCTGAAGGTGAAATAAGTGTAAAGATGAGAGAAATAACTTGAATGGTCTTTGACATTTAATTTTATTGTCTTTATGGTAAGATCTTAAATCTTAAAATTAAACCGTCTGTGGCACTTGTGTATAAACATTCATATGTGAGACAAGCCAGATAAAATGCGTGCTTACATATGTAAAATCAGTTCAAACGTGTGTGTATATTCAGTGAAATGTTTTTATATAAATTGGAGCTCTCCTGTCATTAGTTTTCTTTTAGCCAGATAGATACTATGCCTGAATAAAAACAAAACAAAAAAATTTTTATAAAGTCTCATAGAAGTTTTGAAGCAAATTCCTTTTCTTCATTTGGATGCTCAGAATGTCTGTTAGTATATTTGGCTGAATGTTGGCTAAAAATACAGTACTAAGATTCATGCTTCTTACATAACTATCATCAGAATAAATTCTGCCTTATATTTATTCTGCTTCCTGTTTTTATAAATGTGTCCCTGTTTTGGTGGCTTACAGTTTTCTTAGTAATAGTAAATCAAATTAATATATCATCCTTCTGGTAGTGTACATTTGAGCAGTTATAAATAATATAAAGGGAAGACTTTAATTCTGTGCTTGTTTCATTTGTTTGGATGGTTGTATAACTTTAACTGGTTTTGTTTTCATCTCTGTAATTATTGTTTTAAGAAAGAGTCTCACAATGGTAGCCCTGGTTGACCTGGAACTCCTCAGACTAAAAAGATCTGCCTGTGTCTGCCTCCCAAATGCTGGGATTAAAGGCATATGCCACCATGCCCAGCCTTGTATTAGTCATTTTTCTGTTGTTATGACAAAATGCTCAAGGCTGGATAATACAAAACGAAAGAGTTTTTTTCATGACTTTGGAAGTCTTACAAACATGGCTCTGACTTGTGGTCAGCTCTAGGGATGGCCTCACAGAAGATGGCTTCACGATGGTAAGAGTGTATTTGAAAGTAATCACGGGATAAGAAGGGAAGCCAGATAGATGCAGGGGTGCAGTTCACTTTCCCTAACAGTCTCCTCTTCAGAGAACGGACGCACCCTGAAGCAGCGTCATCCCTTCTAAGAGTGGTGTCTTAGTAATCTAACCACTTCGGTAGTCCCTTCTGAGGATGGTGTCCCCAGGGACTTGACCTCCTTTTAGTCCCCACCTCTTTACAAGTTCTACCACTGGGGCTGGACAGATGGCTCAGTGGTTAAGAGCACTTGCTACTCTTGCAGAAGACCTGAGTTTGATTGCCAACACCCACATGGGGGCTCATAGTTGTCAGTTACTGCAGTTCTAGAGGATCTTACGCACACTCTTCTGACCCTTGAGGACGCCAGGCATGTATGTGTTACACATACATACATGTGGCCAGAATACTTATATAAACATTTTTAAATCTTTTTTTATTTTTACATTTTTAAATCTTAATAACAAAACGAAAACTTTAAAAGTTCTACCATTTGGGTGATGAGATAGCTCAGTAAAGACACTTTTCACCAAGCCTGGAAACCTGAGTTCAAGCCTCAGGACCCACATACTAGGAGAGAGACCTGACTCCCGATAGTTGACCTCTGTACCTCCTACTTGTGTATTGTGGCATGTGTACACCCTTGCACTCCCACTCCCCTTCTACAGCCACACTGGGAGACTAAACTTCCAACACATGAACCTTTGTGGTATAAAGCCATATCCAAACCATAGAAACAATAATTGTACTGGGTACTAGAATAATTTAGAAAGTGTTCCAGAAAATATTTTTTAATTTATTTTTGAGACACTCTTATCATGATGTAGCCCTGGCTGTCCTGGGAATCACTGTGTAGTTTTATATACACATATGTAACTTGTCTCTACTCCTAGTCTTTCCTTCCTCTATTCTGGGGATTGAACCAGAGTTTTGTGCATGCTAAGCAAGTACTTTTTCCACTGAGCCACATTCCCTGTGCTTTCGAACTTCTCTTTTAAGGATATTCTGAGAGGTACTTTTATGATCAGCTCCATTTTACAAATAAAAGATTCAAAAAGGTCTTATTTGGTTAAGACTATAGTAAGTGGCAGCGCTAGGCTGCGGGTTGTCCATTCTCTTGACTCACGTTTCATATTACTCTGTCCTTGATAACCAGCCTGACTGACTGGGGTAATGAAATAATTTCAACATTGAGCTAGAGGTCTTAATTGTCATAGACTCAATCATTGTTATTTAATTTAAAAAAAAAATGGTGTTGGTAAGTATCAGATTTAATGCCCTGTACGTGACAGGCAAGAAGTTTACCTCTGAGGTACATCCCCAGCCTGATGATCATATTTAAATTGTTCATAGCCTGGGAGAAAATCAGTAGTCACAGAAAGTGTCTCATAGAACATGGAAGTTTTTCACCTGCCAACATGATGCTGTTGTTTTCCTTCACATTAAAAATGAGTAAATAAAATTCTGGATGAATCTACATATTTGAAGTCATTCACATCTTTTGCAACTGAGTTCATTTTCTTTTATTCTAATATATGTGATCTTTTAAAAAGATTTATTACGTTTATTGTATGTGTGTGGGTGTTTTGCCTGCACATATATCTTTGTGTGCTGTCCTTGCAGAGGCCAGAAAAGGCGGCGGGGTCAGAACCCTTGGAAGTGGAGTTACAGAGCCACGATAGGAGTGCCAGGAATCAAACCCTGGTCTTATGTAAGAGCAGTATGCTCCGAGCTGCTGAACTATGTGTTCAGTACTAGTGTATGTGATCTTAAATTAGTATGTCTTTCCTCATCTAGGAAACTTAATAAAGGTGTTGGAAAAGAGGGAACTGAAAGCTAGGAAGAGAAGAGGTAGGCTAGTCTAAAGAAAATTTAAGACAGGTAATTCCAGCACTCCAGAGGCAGAGGCCGGAGTATCTCAAGTTTAAGGCCAGTCTCGGCTACATAGTGAAACCCTACTTCAAACAAAACAAAACACCCAAAGGCACTTGTGTAGGGTAGCCTTGAGAGAGAGTAAGTTTGGTGAAGTGTACCTAGGCTTTGAAGCTGGAACCCATTTATTAAGAGGATAGAGGGGATTTGTACTCTCTAGTTACTTGCCCATCTTCTCACAGAATCAGTTATGTCCAGAGATGAAACAGTACAAAACCTTTTATATTGGGAAAATATTTGAGTAATAGGAGGCACATACAGGAATTTGTCCCTCTGGTATGCAGAGTGTGTTAGACATAAACTTCTCTAGATGTTTCCATCATGTAGTCAGTATTTTTATTTTGGAACATCACAGAGAACCAAGAATAAGCAGTTTATAACTAACTATAAGTCATTAAAAAAAGAAGAAACATTGACTAGAGAGCTGAAGAGATGGTTTAGCGGTTGAGTGCACTGGCTGCTCTTCCAGAGGAACCAGGTTTCCTCATAGCTCCACATAAACTCTCAAAGTCATCTGTGGATCCATGGCCCTCTTCTGGCCTCTGAGGGCACTTCATGCAATGTGCATCAATAAAACATTCACACATAGAATAAAAATTCATGGATCTTTTCAAAGAGAAAGCATTATTAAGTGTTGTATGTTACATCAACTAAAAGAATAGTATGTAGTTGTTCATAGGAGCTGCCTTCCAAGATTCCCAGTGGGTATCAGAAACCTCAGATGATGTACTATAATTTTGATAAACACACATACATGCTACAGTAAAGCTTAGTTTGTAAATTAGGCACACTAAGAAATTAATACCAATAACTAAATAGGAAATAGAAATATGGTAGTATATCATAATAAAAGGTGTGTTTATTATCTTTCAAAATAATCTTATTGAATGTTACAACTTTTTACTTACAGGGAAGTACTTTGTCTTCTTTTTGCATATCTGAATTTCCAGCATCACTATGTATGTTAAAAACTTCCAAGAAATTTTACTGCATTCATGGGGGGTGTTTGTGCATGTGTGTCACATTTGTGCATGGTGTGGATGTGTAAGGTCACATAAAGAGGACAACTTTAAAGTTTTTTAAATTTAATTTAATTTTGTTTTTTGTGTGAGTATATTTTAGGGTTTTTATTGCTGTAAAGAGACACCATGACCACAGCAACTTTTATAAATGAAGACATTTACTTAGTTTCAGAGGTTCAGTTCATTATCATCATGGCAGGGAGCATGGCAGTGTGCAGGCAGATGTGTTTCTGGCTACATCTTAGCTTGCAAGCAACAGGAAGTCAACTGAGACACTGGGCCAGTGAGCATAGGAAACCTCAAAGCCCATCCCCAAATAGTCACACTTCTTCCAACAAGACCACACCTCCTATTAGTGCCATTCCCTGTGAGATTATGGGGGCCAGTTACATTCAGACTACCACAAAGTTTTGCCAAATTCTTTCCAGACCCTAGAGGACAAATTTTGGAAGTTGGTTCTTCCCTTGTTCCATGTGGGGTCTTGATGGCAGTTGTCTTTACTTACTGAACCATCTTCCCAGTCCTACAGCTATCTTTTTGAACCCCAGTGGACCATAGGTAACTGAAACCATAGAAAGTGGACCCAAGGAAAGAATATTGATTTTTTTTTTTTTTCTTTCAAGGCAGGATTTCTCCTTTAGCCCTGGCTGTTCTTGAACTCAAGAGATCCACCTGCCTCTGCCAACCCAGTACTGGGATTAGAGGTGGGCGCCACCACTGCCTGGCAATACTGAATTTTTTTGTTTGTTTGTTTGTTTTTTGAGACAGGGTTTCTCTGTAGCTTTGAAGCCTGTCCTGGAACTAGTTCTTGTAGACCAGGCTGGTTTTGAAAGCACAGAGTTCTGCCTGCCTCTGCCTCCCGAGTGCTGGGATTAAAGGCATGCGCCACCACTGCCTGGCTTGAATTTTTTTAATGTATGCCCACAATAATTACAGAAATGGATTCTATAAGCAAATTGTTGGAAGAAGGTGCTTTTATAAAGACTCCAGAGCGAATTATTTTTAATAAATGGAAACCTATAAGGTTTTGATCACTAGGGTTTTTTTTCATGTTAATCTACTTTGTTTTTCTGATTATACATTCATAAGATTCTTCACCTCAGTCCTTGATTTTATTGTCTGAATAATTTCTCAAGCTTTCTAATCATGAATTGTTCTCTGGATTATTTTGCACCCCCTCAAAAGACAAAGTTGCCCCAAATACAGTAATAGCAGTTGTGACACCAACTGCCTGGGGTTTTACGTTATCTCTCTTTAGTTGTTAGTCGCAAGTGGGTGGATCTGGAAAACAACACATTAAGTGAAGTAACCCAGACCCAGAAAGACAAATATCACATGTACCCACTCATAAGTGACTTTTAGACATAAAGCAAAGAAAAACCAGCCTACAATCCACAATCCCAAAGAACCTAGACAACAAAGAGGACCCCAAGAGAGACATACATGGATCTTATCTACATGGAAAGTAGAAAAGACAAGATCATGGGGATCATGAGAGATGGTAGAAGGGAAGCAGGGAGGAAGGAGAGGAACAGAGAAAAATATATAGCTCAATAAAAAGACAGTGAAATAAAACAAAAGAAAAAATCTTAGTCCTCAGATTCTTCTATTTTACAAAGAAAATTCACCTGATTGCATATAGCCCACATGCCGTAGAACTGTATTGAAATGTCGTGAGCAAGAACTAGAGTTTGACTGTTGTTTGTTTTTGTCCCCCTTTTCTTTGCTTGACAGAATCTCTTGATCTGTAGCTTAGGCTGACCACAAATTCACATCTTCCTGCTGAAGCCTCCTGAGTGCTGGGATTACTGGTGTGTCACACTATACCCAGTTCTGGATTTTTTTTTTTTCAGTCTTTGAAAGTGGTTTTGTTTGTTCATTTGCTTTTTGGTTTTGTTGATCTTATTTCTATTTATTGGTATTTTGTCTGCTTGTGTACCAGTGTGCCCACGGTGATTACAAGAGGCATCAGATCTCCTGGAACTGGACGTACAGACATTTGAGAATCCAATAATTGTTTCAGTTAAGGCATATATTGAGATGAACTAGTGTTGGATTTTAGAGACACTGTCTTGAAGGTGTCTTTGATTCTGTATTTTGATAGGTAAGCATTTGTTATGTAATGCTATGTGTTGATTACTGTGCTGAAAGATAATCTCTAGTTTGAAATAGAATGGAAAACAGTTACATGTATTTATATGTCCGTTTGAGAAATATCTAGTAAATATGAATTCCTTTTAAATAGGCTGAAGACTTCTCCTTTAATTTTATGTTAATTGGATTTTCATCTCCAGTTCTTTAAAGTCAAGAACCTACAGTGTTTGTAAACCCTACTTGATTAACTTAGGGCTCCAAACAGGACTTACCATGTTGACCTTTGTTTTTGCTTCTTTGTTCAATCAAATCCCTTCACATGGTTTTTAATTGGGGGGTGAGGGCTGAGACAGAGTTTCACTGTATAGCCCTGGAACCATGTGACTGTCCTGGAACTCTGTAGACCAGGTTGGCCTTGAACTCACAGATATCCCCCTGCCTCTGCCTCCTGTCTGTCATCTGTGTTGAGATGAAAGGTGTGTGTGCGCCACTGCCTGGCACCTCATGTTTTTTAACTTAGAAAAATTTTTTAAAATATTTATTTATTTATTATGTATACAATATTCTGACTGCATGTGTGCCTGAAGGCCAGAAGAGGGCACCAGACCTCATTACAGATGGCTGTGAGCCACCATGTGGTTGCTGGGAATTGAACTCAGGACCTTTGGAAGAGTAGGCAATGCTCTTAACCACTGAGCCATCTCTCCAGCCCCCTGAGAAAATTTTTTAGATATTGTAATATAATCACAACATTTCTCTTTCCTCCCTCCAAATCCTCCCACATATTCCTTCTTTTTCAAATTCATAGTCTCTTCTTTTCATTAATTGTCATTGCTTGTGTGTGTTTTCAGGGCTGACCACTTGGTATTGGATAACCAACTGATGTGCTCTTCCCTGGGGAAGACATTTCTCTTGCTCCCAGCATTTCTTAGTTGCCTATAGCTCTTTATGTAGGGCTTCCCCATATCCTGTCCTTGGTGTTGTCCTTGCTCGGGTCACATTTGGGTAAGTCATATTGATTGAGAGTTGTGGGGATAGCTTCTGACATCACTAGGAGATAGTCTCACAGCAAATTCCCTTATCCTCTGGCTCTTACAATCTTTCTGACCTCTCTTGGGCAATATTCTCTGAGCCTTAGATGCAGGAGTGATTTTTTTTTTTTTTTTTTTTTTGATGTATCAATTGGGACTGGGCTCCACAACTCTGCTTTGATTGGTTGTAGTTTTCTGTAATGGTCTTTGTTGCTAAGAGAACGTTCCTTGATGAGGGGTGAAAACTATACTTACCTGTGGGTATAAAAAGACAGATATTAATAGATTGGTGTTAGGGGTGATGCCTATTTAATGATGAAGTGGTTATAGATTGTCCTTCAGTATCTGTGACATAAATTCCTCCATCCATATTTTTTTAAATCTACACAAGATTTTACTCATTCAGGGCTAGCAAGATGGCACTCAGCAGGATAAGGAACTTGCTACCAACTCCAGTGACCTAAGTTGTATCCCCTGATTCGCATGGTGGAAGAAGAATCAATTTCAGGCTGTCCTTTGACCTTCACACATATGCCATGGGGACATTTGGGTCATTTTCTGTGTTTTGTGAGCTTTTGTGTAAATGTCTTTGTAGAGGCATATACTTCTGCCCCCTTCCCCCCGGTTAGTATCTAGGAGCAGAATAACTAGAACATAAATGATAAGGAAATAGTCCCCTCTCTCCAAATTGTTGGCTTGTCTATTTTTTTTAACAGTATGTTTTAAGAGGTAAGAATTAGCACTATTCTCAGACAACATATCTAAGTAAAAGATCTGAAAGATAATTTTAAAAAACTCTAGAGTGCTTGTGCCTCTAATTCGAGCACCTGGGAGGGAGAGGCAGGAAGATTCAGTTTCAAGGTCATTGTCTGCTATGTAGTGAGCTTGAGGTTGGCCTGGGCTACACGTGATTTTGTTTCAAAAAGCAAAGTCCTCCAAATGAGTGCATTCAGCAAGTTTACAGGATAGAAAGTCAATGTACAATGGTCAGTTGTATTTCTACTTAACTGGTACTGAACAACTGGTAATTAAATGAAAAATTACCATCTTAATAGCACCAGAAACTTGCAACTTCACAGTTCTGAATTGTACATAATTCTGTAGTGAGTAAATGATTCATAATGTATGTTGAAAATTATAAAACTCTGGTTCTACCATCTTCATGGATGGAAAACTGAGTATTATCAGATGCTAATTCTTCTCAAACCAGCCCATATCCCAGAAGTATACTTAACAGCAGCTGATAATCTGCTTCTGAAGTTGATGGGAAAAGGAAAAGCCTTGAAAAGAGCTACCATACTCCAGACAGTATGGCATTAGAAAAAGATATAGTCAGTGAACAAAACAGAGTTCGCACACAAACATGGCCAATTACATTGAAAAAAAAACAAACAACAACAAAAAAAACCCAAGAATTCTGAGACAAAGTCATAGACCAGATTGCCTTGAACTCAAAATTCTCCATCTCAGTTGCTTGAATGTTACCACATTCAGTTCAGTTCATTTTATTTTTGGCCAGCTAAAAAGTAAATCTATACAAAGAAGTCTAAAACAGTTGCTTAATTAAACGGGGGCGGGGGAAGGTAGTCTTTGTATGTAGGGTTTTTTTTTTGTTTGTGTTTTTTGAGACAGGGTCTTATTGTATAGTTCAGGCTGGCAACTTTGGACTCTGTAAATTCAGGTGAGCCTTGAACTCAGGTCTACTGATTCAGTCTTCTGAGTGCAAGGACTATTGGTTCTCTTTGCTTATTTGCTGCTGTTTTGTTGTTTTGAGATAAGGTCTCAACTGTGTAGCTCTGGCTGGCCCAGAACTCACTATGTAGACCAGGTTGGCCCCAAACTCTTGCCTCCTGGTGTGAGATTTCAGGTGCATGCCACCACACCTGGCATCTTTGTTTTATCTGTAAGAGAAATTTTAGAAAACATTACTATTTGTGTACAGCAGGATCCATAAGTAACGTCAAACATTGCATGCATAATTTAATGTTTCTTTCTTTCTACAACCTCTTTCTACTCTCTCTTAAAATATAGTCTGCGTCTCATTTCTAGTGATCTTTGAGTTGAGGTGGCCTCTTTCCCATTTCTTCAAGTCTTTGTTTTTCTTTTCCACGTCCCTCAAAACACCTTGGTAACAAATCCAGCTATAGGTCTTGTCCCACCTTTGGCATTTCTTAAGTGTCTTCTGTGTGCCTGACACCATCCTTATTTGAAATTATTTGGGTTTGTTGTTGTTGTTGTTGTTGTTTTTATAAGCCTAAGACATTTTTAAAATTATTTTACTTCATGTGTCACTGTTTTTCTTGATTGTACATCTGTACGCCATATGTGTAGTGTCTGAAAAAGCCAGAAGAGGGTGTTGGATCCCCTGGGACTTGAGTTACAGAAGGGCAAGTGGTCATATGGATGCTGGGAATCAGGCCCAGGTCCTCTGGAAGAGCAGCCAGTGCTGTCAACTTCTGGATTACCTCTCTGATGGGGGAGCTAACCAATCCCTTGTCTGAGGGGCGTGACCCCTCCGGGGCTCCAAATACCTTTAAAACATTCATGTGCATTTGTTTTCGCTCTCTTTATTACCTGCGCTCCTCGCTGGAACCTTGGCTTTTGTAAGTTCCCTTTTCTTTCCTTTATTAAAGCTGAATATTATATATTAAAGCTAGTCTGGTTAATCATAATTGCCGATCAACCACGCCCCTTCACCTCTCTTCCCCTGAAATACTGCTTTTTTAATTACTTGATGGTGGTTAGCCTCATGTTTTATCACCTTGCTTATTCTCTTTACTAATAAAAGACCACCAAATAAAGTAGACATTATTGATTGAATCTTATTAACTTAGAATGCTCACAGTATTACTTATAATGACATTTTTAGGCTCTCTATCCTGGGAATAGAACCCTAGCTTTTTTTCTACATTAAGAAAAGCATGTTTTGAGACAAGATACATACACACACGCGCGCGCGCGCGCGCGCGCGCACACACACACACACCCTTATGCTGGTTTAGAACTCAATCTTACTGCTTTAGTCTCTTGAATACTTGAATTTTAGGTGTGTGGCACCACATCTGGCAGGCAATGCCTATGTGTTTCTAAGGTGCTTGAAACAATTTTAAAAAAAATCTATTGTTGAGTTTAAAACAGGCATCTAAGCCAGATGTGGTGGATACCCCCTTAATCCCAGCATTCAGGCAGATGCAGGTGGATTTCCGTGAGTTCAAGGCCAGCCTGGTCTATACAGTGAATTCCAGGACAGCCAGGGCTACATAGAAAGACCCTATCTCACCAGGTGATGGTGGCACATGCCTTTAATCCCAGCACGTGGGAGACAGAGGCAGGTGGATCTCTGAGTTTGAGGCCAGCCTGGTCTACAGAGTGAGTTCAGGACAGGTTCCAAACCTACACAGAGAAACCCTGTCTTGAAACAACAACAAGACACAAAAAACCAGAATGACCCTTTCTCTAAAATAAATAAAATAGGATGTCTAAAAGTGAAGAACAATACCATTTTAATAGTAATTCCTACAGTTTTTATTAAAAATCTGATTATAGCATTAAAACAATTGTCCAAGCATGATGAAAATTTATAGAATAAAGTTGAAGACAAATGGCAGTTTGATGCGGGATTAGAAGGAAGATTAGAAATTTAGCTAGTTCTTTTAGTAATTGCTTAGTTGTTTTAGAAAACATGTCCTACTCGAATGGGAAAGCATGCCAAGTCCAGTTACGCAGCACAGTGTAGTAGCCGTCATTATAAACCAGTGTTTGTGTTGGTTGTGAACTGTCACAAGATTACAGGTGAACGCCGAAGCCAGGAGAACAAGCAGTGTGAGAGCTGCTGGAGCCGGTGTGGGAGACGTGGAGAGACTTAAAAGGAGCCTCGTGGAAAATTTTTAATGTCAGGCAAAGTTTAGATTAGAATATCAAGCATTCTTTCATCTCTGTTAAGATTTGGGTGATGGGCCTGGGAAAGAGAAATTTTCTTAAAACGTTGCAACTTTTTTAGGAGAAAAATAAGAGACTGAAAGGATAATAAAGTATCTGCCAGATCCCCTGTTCTAGTAATCCATCAAATAACGTGTGCTTGAAACTCAATGAATGCTTATAGCAGTGTAAATGTCTACAGTGTAGTAGAACTATTTCAAAACCTGTTCCTAGGTTTGATTGACCCGATGTGTGGGGCTGGACTTTGCTTGGAAGAAGCACGACAGAAAAGTTATGTGTTAGTAGATAGCAGTGTATTTTTATCCAGGCCTACCTGAGAAAGTATCTTCCAGTAAGGGTGCTTCTACTCTGTTTCCCACACACGGTTTAAAAATATAACATTCACAGTAAACATATGTATGCTACAGGATTATATGATGAAAATTCACGAATCTACGTCTAACCAGTAGTCACCTCCTTTTCTTTTTTGACTCGTGGCTTTGCTGTGTGGCTTAGACTGGCCTAGAACTCGTTATGTAACCCGGGCTGCTCTCAGATGTTGTCTTCCTGCTTTAGCCTTGTAAGTGTTGTGATTACATGTCTGCACTGCTGCATCAGGTTCATAAATTATTTTCAAGAAATTATTTATAATGCTACAGTACCAAGTTTATCTTGGCAGCTGTGATCTTCTTGGGCCTTCTGTTTTCTTCCCCTTCTGTCCCTTGTATCTTCTCTCCCTCTCCTCTCCTTGCATGTCTTCTCAGGAATCCTGGGACTTAGTTTTTCCTTTTAAGAGATTACCTTCAGTACTCCAGAGGAGGAGTAGGGGAATGTCTGGGAATTCAAGGCCAGCCTGGACTGCATAGTTAGACCCTGTCTCAAAAAACCCAAATCCATAAATATTACAAAATGAAAGCGATTACAATTATGTTGGCTCATTTAAATTCTGTTCCATGCTTGAAGATTTAGAACAGAAGACAATTTTATCTCTCACTTTTTCTTAATGCTGTATTATCTCTTGGGAAGCTTGACTCTATTCTGTAGTGATTTGCTTTTGCAGATTTGAAGGGTAGAAATAAATGGAAGTAGGTCATCATAATAAAGAAAATCATTTTTTTTTTCAAAAAACTGTGATTAATAAAACTATGTCTGTCTATTAACATGCCACTTAGGTTGTTCAGTGAATGTGGGTAAATGAAATATAGTTTTGAAACAGACCCATTCTGTAGAGTGGTCTGTTTTTCTGAAGATAAATTGAAGTATAAAACCCATTTTAAAGAAAGAGGCCTGTTTTTGTGATCTCAATGTTTTCCTGTACCCAGTTGCTCTCAAAATATTGTCATCAGACCAGCAATGTCTGCAGCACCTGGATATGTGTACAGATTAACCTGCCTATCTCAGACCTTTAGACGGTTCTGATATGGCAGTTTGAGGACCATAGCTGTAGAGCAACAATTAGATTGTGTTGTTAGTTGTTTGGAGTAATGATATATAGACCTGACTTTATATTGCAAATGGTAAAATCCAATTTAAAGTAGCCTGGAAAGAAGTTATAAAAGAGGCTCCCTTGGGTGTACCAGGAAGTTAGTGATTGGGGTATCGCACTGATTCAGTACACCAGTTGTAAAGAATAAGAGACCCTGTGGCTAGAAATACTTGATTCTATGATGTTACTTTGCCTTTATAGGTTGGCTACATCCTTCAGAACTAGGAAAAATAGTCATAGGTCTGACCCCAGTTCACGCGTGAGTTAAACAATTCCATGAAGACCTGCTTTCTCCCATTCACAAGCCCGTTCCTTAACCATTATGTTCATGAGAATGAGGGTCAGTGCTCTGGGTTATGTGTCTATTTCTAGGAAAGAGAATGAGCAGGCACGTCACTAGGATACTGTAGTTCACTACTTCATATCTTAGTTCATATCTTAGACTTACGCTCTAAGGCGTCTGGAAAACATATAGATAGGTGACAAGGTGGTTCAGTGTGTAAAGCACTTGCCACACACTCCTAAGGACCTGAGGTGGAGCCCAGGATCCTTGTAAATAAAAGTTGAAAGACAGAACTAATTACACAAAGTTGTCCTCTGACCTCCACATGTGTGCACTCCTACACATGCATCATATATACATACAATAACAAAATATGCAGAGGTGTATGGAAAAGTTACCTAATGTTTTCCTACGTCCTCATTATTTTCTTCTGCATATCTTCTTTCATAGTTACAATATAGCAATGTTATATTGTTAGGTTTTTTCCCCTTTTGTTTTGCTTGAGACACTTTCTCTTTATAAGGACTCCAAACACCCTCTTCTGGCCTCTGAGGACACCATGTGTCCTTGTGGTGCACTTATATACATGCAGGGGGAAACACTCATACACTTAAAAGGAAAAGTTTACTAGAAGAAAAATGCCATTTTAAAGCTGCTTTTTAGTTATTTCTGTAAGCTAATGGTTCTTGATTTATTGTGAGGTTTAGCAACAATGGCAGGGAACAAAGAACCTTTAATAACACTATATTTTATTAATGAAAAAGATCTTATATGATAGATCTAAACTTTATCATGAGTTAAAAATTTATACAGTACTTATGATTAGCCTTCTGTAAATATAATCAAAGCATATGTAATTTTTTTTCTGGAAAAGGCATTTACTCATTAAGAAAATTATGGCAGAAATCTGATTAAATACAGAAAATTCTAGACTCTTCAGGCAGCCTGGTGTTTTGAAAAAGCCTTGTGCTTTGGCAGGAGCCCAAGAGAGGAAGTGCTTGCATCTGCTACATTCTAGAAGCTTTCCCCAGATCACTGTAAGGCAGCCAAGAAAACTATTTCACTACTGTGTGGTTCTGGAAGGATCTGGAAATTTGTAGCAAACTTGAGGGAGGAGATATAGGAGTTTTTCCAGGATGCCATTTTATTGTGGTGATCTATTTTTATTGGGTTTAACATAAGGGTGAAAGTGAAGGTACTTTTCAGCTTTTACTAAATAGGGGGTTTCAGTTAGGCCTCTGAAAAGCCTGTTGGTTTAGACAGATTCACATAGGAAAGATTGGAGAAATGCCAACAAGAATTAGGTTGGCGAGTCAGCCTAGTCAATGGGAACCTGCATCTGAAGCAAGTCGTACTGGAGTGGTGCCGCACTACTGTAAAGCAGCGAGAAAGCCCATGAGGAGGAGGAAGGGTGCTAGGGCAGTTGGTGAAGCCAGGCAGAGCCTTTCAGTGGTTACTTAATACCCTCTTCATCACGAGCAGTCCTCACTAGAAAAGACTGCTCCCAGGGACAGTGGAGAAGGACAGAAGGCAGGGGTGGCAGGAGGCTCTGTGGTTAAAGGACTGTGAGGGCCGGAGTTCAGACCCCCAGAATGCAGGCATTATGCCATGTGGTATGAGAGTTTGCCTGTGATTCCAGCCTTAGATGGCAGAGACCTGATCCCTAGAGCAAGCTGGCTAGAGACTAGCTGTGTGAGTGAGCTCTGGGTTTGGTTGAAAGAACCTGCCTCAATGAATAATGTAGAAGGGTGGTTAGGAGGTTCCAGATGTCAACCTCAGACTGTGCATGCATGCACATGTGCACCACACACAAAGGAATGGAAAAAGAAAAAAAGGGGGTGCACTTTTCTACAAGGTTGAAATGAGGGGAAATCACAGCAGTGTACTAACTAGGCTTGAGAGTTTTTGTTTTTTTAAACATAGAACATAGTAGTAAGAGAAGTTAGCCCGTCTTAAGAACAGAAACAGTGAGTTACGTGACAGCCAGTGCTGGGGAGGGGTGGGAGGAGTGGCTAAAGAGCTTTGGATATTTTTTCTTTTAAGCCATTTCTGACATTTAAAAAATATATTGGTGATGTTTAAAGTATATTTTTTGTTGTGAAAATTCATGTTTTAGATCTAGATCAAAGGGAAAAGTACTTTTCATGCTATATAAAAAAGCTTCAGCTGGGACTGGAGAGAGGTGCCTCAGCTGTTAAGAACACTTCTTTCTTTTCCAGAGGATCTGAGTTCTGTTCCCAGCATCCATATCTGTTGGCTGACAACTGCCTGTAACTTCAGTTCTGGGGTTCTAGGGCATTGGATTCCTCTGGCCTGCAAGGACACCCATACTTGTGTTCATAACTACACAGTGTGTACACATATAATTAAGAATAATAAAAGTAAATCTTAAAAAAACCCCACAGCTCTTAATTGCTCTACTTACAATAGAAACAGAAAAACAAATGGGTTGAAGTTTTTCTCTTGTATGGAGCATCTAACTCTGCTAAGATAATAAATTAGCTGTTATTAAATTGATTTATAAAAATCACTATCAATTCTAGCCTGGAGACTAACTGCTGTGCTGTTTTTATAGGTGTGTGAACCCATAAGGTCTTCCAAAATGATCTGGTGTGTTTTAATGATAGGGATTCTGCTTCCTCAGTCTTCAGCCCATCCAGGCTTCTTTACTTCAATTGGTAAGTCTTTACTATTTATAACTTACTGGGTTTTATGTTTTAAAGTTTACCTGCTTTTGTAGTTTTAAATAGAAAAAAACAAATGCATTATATTCCTGAAGACTGACCTTGGTTTACAAATCCTTTACCTATCTAAACAGGCAGTTTAAAAAAAAATCAGTCTGTCAGCTTTACTTCTTTCCAAGTTTTTAAAACAATGTTTTATTGGGTACACTATAGAGTGCAGTGCCTGGGTAGTAACTAGAGCACTGCCTGACTTGGTTTCCTTTAAATAAATTCTTCCTGATTACAAAAGTGAAATGTTTTATGCTTAGAAACTTAGGAAAAACATGCCAAAGAGTTATTGATAGTTAGGTGTGGCAGCACATGACTTTAATACCAGGACTGGGTGAAGGCAGAGGCAGGTGGATCTCTCTGAGTTTGAAGCCAAGTCTGATCTACATACTGACATCCAGGCCAGCCAAGGCTACATAGTGAGACCCTGTTTCAAAACACAAAACAAAAAAGAAAGCAATAATCTCCCCACACAATTAAGTCAGATACATACCATTTTAATGTACAGATATACAGTTATTCTACACATTACTTTCTTTTTTATTTTTTTTTTTAGAATTTTTGAGATAGGGTTTCTCTGTATAGTCCTGGATGTCCTGGAACTCACTTTGTAGATCAAGCTGGCCTTGAACTCACAGAGATGTATCTGCCTCTGCCTCCCAAGTTCTGGGACTAAAGGTGTGTGTCACAACCCCTGGTCTGCACATTACTTTCTAACCTGCTTTTTCTTCACTTTAATATGCTAATTTTTCCGCATCATAATTTTGAAAAATACTATAAAAAATAGCTTGTGGAAGGTGGGTAGTGGTGGTATACTCCCCAACACTTGGGAGGCAGAGGCAGATGAGTTCAAAGCTAGCGTAATCAACACAGATCGTGTTCCAGAACAGCTCAGAGCTACACAGAGAAACCTTGTGCCAAACAAACAAGTTATGTGGATTAAAGCGGGGTCTCTGTGTGGGGTGGAACTCTAACAGAGCAAGTACACAGACGGTAAGAGCTCCCGTTCGTTCTTGTTCTCAGAGTAGACCGGAAAGTTTGAGCTGTGTCTGTCTATACTGTCCTCTCTATACTTCATGTGTATAATGAAATGTTAAGTGAGATGTGTCCCTTCTTTCTATCGACCATTTTGACCCTTTTAACATTGTAGAACTAAAACAGAAGTGTAGACTTTTCTAACACTTGATTTCAGTATGTAAAATGAGGAGCCCTTTAATCTTAAAAGAAAAAATTTTAAACATTTTTGCAACTTTTTCAAGTGTGGTTTGTGTTTTGTTTTGTTTTTTAATCAAAAATTTGATCTTGACTAGGTTTGAACACAAAAGATGAGGTATAAAAGCAGAGACAGTAAAGAAAAAAACAGTAATTCTTAGTAAGTAGTGTTATTTGTTAATTTAAGTTTGTAAATGAAAACACCATTTCCCAAAATAGTCTAAGTTGACAAAATTTATTAGTTACAAAAGCTAGAACTAGAACTCATGATTAGAATTTTATTTGGATTCATTTAGTTTATCTGGTAAAAAAAGAAAAAGGAGGGAAAATGATCTTTTACAGCATATCTGTTCCATTCCAGTTAAATCCTCCTGTAGCTAAAAGATTTATATTGATGAATATTTAATAACCTTTCTCTTCCTATGTAGGTCAGATGACTGATTTGATCCATACTGAGAAAGATCTGGTGACATCACTAAAGGATTATATTAAAGCAGAAGAGGACAAGTTAGAACAGATAAAAAAGTAAGTGTGTTTCCTTACAATAGCTCCAACTCTACCCGAATGCTTTCTCTTTTGCACCTAACACAAAGCTGAGACACATGAACCCCGACCCAGATTAACCCATTTTCCTGTGCTCATTGCTCTAGACATTTTAACTGGCTTTCATTTCCACTTGCTTCTCTTGGTGGAAAAGAGAAAGATCTTATGCTTTAGAGTCTTCATAATTTTACTTTAAAAAGATTATAGATAGTATCTTTAAATGAAAACCTTATAATTAGTTACTCTTCCCAAGTTCTTTATGTGTGATTTTTCTTTGGTACACTCTTTTTCAGGAAGTTGGGAGGGACTTGCTAGATCGTGCTAGCCTTGAATTCACAGGGATCCACTTGGTCTGCCTCCTGAGTGCTGGGATTAAAAGCATGTGCCAGATTAGGGTGGGTGGGGAAGTGAAGAGTTGGGAGAGGGGAAACTAATCTGAATATATTGTGTGGAAAAAAAAAATCCATTTTCAGGAACAAATAAAGCATGTGCCACCATGCCTGGCTTAGTACACTACCTTTATGTCTTATATCTATAGATGGGCAGAGAAGTTAGACCGACTAACCAGTACAGCAACCAAAGACCCAGAAGGGTTTGTTGGGCATCCTGTAAATGCATTCAAATTAATGAAGCGTCTGAACACTGAATGGAGTGAGTTGGAGAATCTGATCCTCAAGGATATGTCAGATGGTGAGTTTACAGAGACTTCAGAACCCAAAACCAACTCATTCCTAGTATAGCAGAGATTTATGTTATAATTGAATTGTTGCATGTATGTTTGGTTTGACTAGAGATAGTTGAAAATCTGGAACATTTTATTAAAAAAAAATAGTAACTTCTAATATTGTTGACAGAATGTGTGATTTTTGCCTTTTGATTTATAGAAGTAATTGGATTATTTGGAATAGAACTTCATTTCTAAGGGTAAAAACATTAGGAATTGAGTTACAAAGAAGAGTTTTAGCTGTGTTCTACCTAGTATTTTGTGTTTAGGGTTATTTTACTTATCATAGGCAATAAATTAAAAAAAGAACCTAGAGACCTTAATACTCAAAAATCTTTCTACACAAAATAATAAAATTGTAGTTGGGGTGTTGATATTCTGGTTAAAAAACCCCAAACCAGGCCTGAATTTAATGAGGTAAAGGGATTTTGTAGTGCACAGTAGAAGTTCAGTTGTTTGAATACATTACTGATACAAAAAAGAGAAAGAAAAAGATGCAAGCCGAACCATCTGTGTAGATAATATGCTCTCTAGAATGCTACCAGTGTTAGCAAGCAGTAAAGGACACCTTACAGCCTCTTTATCCATGGTAGTTACAGCTCCAAAGTGTGGAAAACTTCCAAACTGAACAGGAAGTTGTAAGTTTTGTGGTTTTCTGACTGAGATGAATTCCTCTGCTGCCCTGCTGAACTGTGAGGCTTCCTTGCAGCATATCCCTGTCCTTAGTCCTTAGCAGCCCTCTGTTCTCAGAGCATTGTTGTGATCTCATGTTTCATAGTGTTAAGTAACCCATGGAGCACACATGAACCACAAGTGCAAGCATAATGATGCTGCAATTTGGATGTGTTAGAGAGAAGCAATAGAGTGTTCTGTAAGTGAAAGCTCTTGACTTAGAAGTGAAGGCAAAAACATAGAAGTTGCTAAGATCCTTGGTATGAATAAGTTTAATGTTCATTAAATTGTGAAGAAGGAAAAGGAAATTCTTTATAGTTCTGCTGTTGCACCTCAGATTACAAAAGCTATATACATGAACTCAGTTAGCTAGAAAAGATACTGGCTGAACTTGCATATGTATGTGAAAGGAAAAACAGTCTTGTTTTTAAAAGTTTTGGCACTATCCATGCTTTCTTTCAATGACTAAAAGTTTTGCAGTGGGTCTCCTGTGGGTAAGGAAGGAACATGACTACCTATAGGACCATGAAAAGTAATGGCAGATGGTTGTGCCTACTTCTTTACCATGAGCTGGCTTTCCCATCATATTCCTCCTGAGACCATTTATTGCATTGAACCTGTAGATTGCTTTGGGTAAGAGTGCCATTTTTACCATGTTGATTCTGCCTACCCAAGAGCATGGGAGATCTTTCCACTTTCTGGTGTCTTTTTCAATTTCTTTCTTCAAAGATTTAAAGTTCTTGTCATACAAGTCTTCTACTTGTTGAGTTAGAGTTACTTTGAGATATTTTATGCTATTTGTGGCGATTGTGAAGGGTGCTGATTCTCTGATTTCTTCCCCAGCCCATTTATCTTCTGTGTACAGGAGGGCTACTGATTGTTTTTAGTTAATCTTGTATCCTGCTACATTGCTGAAAGTGTTTATGAGTTGTAGAAGTTCCTTGGTACAATTTTTGGGATCACTTATGTAAACTATCATATCATCAACAAACAGTGAGAGTTTGACTTCTTTTCTGATTTGTATCCCCTTGATCTCCTTTTGGTGTCTTATTGCTCTAGCTAGGACCTCAAGAACTATATTGAATAGATATGGAGAGAGTGGACAACCTTGTCTTGTTCCTAATTTCAGTGGAATCGCTGGGAGTTTCTCTCCATTTAGTTTGATGTTGGCTGTTGGCTTGCTCTATATTGCCTTTATTATGTTTAGATATGTTCCTTGAATCCCTGCTCTTTCCAAGACCTTTATCATCAAGGAATGTTGTATTTTGTCGAAAGCTTTCTCGGCATGTAATGAAATAATCATGTGGTTTTTATTTTTCAGCTTGTTTATATGGTAGATTATGTTGACAGATTTTATGTTGAACCATCCCTGCATCTGTGGGATGAAGCCGACTTGTTCATGGTGGATGATGGTTCTGATATGTTCTTGGATTTTATTTAGTATTTTTGCATCAGTGTTCATAAGTGAGATTGGTCTGTACATTCCCATTAATTAAAAAAATACCTGATGTTTAGTGATCAGAATACTTATAGTTGACAATAAATTTATGAAACTATTTACAGTGGTGACAGTGTTATTAAAATTTTGAATCACATTTTGATCTTGCTTTTTGTTTTTAAGGAGTGTTTATAATCCATTCTCCTTAGGAGTTGTAGTTATCAAGTAATTCATTTTGTTAGTTTGATTTTAAGATATTTTATATAAATCCTATAGTGCTTGTGTCTGTCAGGGAAAGGGTCCTGAGAATGGAACTCGGGGCTTTGCACCTTTTATACAGGTTCTCTACGATTGATCTACATCACCAGTTTTGTATTTTCTGTCTCTTCTGTGTATTTTTTAGACAGGGTCTCACTATGTAGTTCTAGCTGGACTGCAACTCGCAGACTCTGCCTGCCTCTGCCTTCACTTGCTGGATTAAGGGCGTGGGCCAGCATGCCTGGCTTGTTTGGGCATTTTGAGACAGGCTGGCACTCAACACATGCCATCCTCTTATCTTTGTCGGAGTTCTTGGTTTAAAGGCATGTGTTATATTATTCCTGGCCTCTGGGTTGTTTGTTTTTTTCCTTGTTAAGTTGTGTAACAGTTATTATTAGAGCTTTACTAATAGGAATGTAATTCTGAAGTGGCCTCAGGTTGCTTACTTTTTAATGGGAGAAGGGAATTGAAGTTAATGGTCTGTTCCATCTCAATCAGTGTGGGGTTTTTTTTTTTTTTTTTTTTTTTTTTTGTGAACATGTGGAAATTTCATGGTAAGGTAGAAAAATGGTAAGTTTTTTTATATAATACTCTATTAAAAATCAGTTTGTTTCTATTAAAAGTCAATGAATTTTTATAGCCCAGCCTTCCCCCACCATTTTTTCTATTTCAAGGCTTTATCTCTAACCTGACAATTCAGAGGCAGTACTTCCCTAATGATGAAGATCAGGTTGGGGCAGCTAAAGCTCTGTTTCGTCTGCAAGACACCTACAATCTGGACACAGACACCATCTCAAAGGGCAATCTTCCAGGTAAGATAATTTTTCCCACCCATCAATGTTTGTCACCTAGCTACTCTCTTCAGCCCATAGGAAAATATGAGTAATTTTATGTATTAACATTTGTGACAGGGTCTCCTGCAGATCAGGCTGGTCTCCTGTTTCAACCTCCAGAGTGCTGGGATTACAAGCATATACTGCTATATCTGGCTTTCTAACTCATGAAGAAAGTTATTTGTTGTTGACATTTGCAAGGCTATGAGAGTATGTGGGGGCATGCACGTGCCATGGCACATGTGTAGAGGTCAGAGAACAGTCTGGGAGTTGGTTCTCTCCTTCTTCCGTGGGATTTGGTGATCCACCTGATGGGCCATCTCAGTAGCCCTACTTGCTGCTATCCTTTGAGAACAGAAGAAAAGCTCCCTTCTCTGGGAGTTAATGGCAGGGGATAATGCTTTTAGCTTGATACTGTCAAAGCTTGATACTGTCAAAGCAACAGCCTAAGGAAGGAATTTCAGTATATAGCAAAAGTCATTTTTCTAGTTTTTCTTTTAGAACATCTGCTATTACTTAAATGCTTTGTAGATAAAATTGTAAGATGATTAATCATTTTATGTTCATTAACTGAAAGCTAAAATGTTCTGAATATGGACAGATATTAAAAAGTTCTGTAGTATAAAGCAACCTTCTGTAGTATGTAACTATATTGGTCAAAAAATTTGCGCACAATTTTTGAGTTATATCTTACTTTATGATAATTTGCTTCTGTCACTTTTTCTGTGAGTTTGTGGCTCAGTGTCTTCTTTCACTTTCACCGGAGAAGTGAAATGTGTCTGTAGTTAGACTGAAACTGGTTTTCTCAGTAACCAAACAAAGAGATGGTTGCTGATGAAAATGCTTTTCCTCCCTCACTCCCTCCCTCCCTTCTTCCCTCCCTCCCTCCCTTCTTCCCTCTCTCCCTTCCTTCCGTTTTGAGACAGAGTTTTTCTTTATGTAGCTCTAGCTGTCCTAACACTCACTTTGTAGACTGGGTTGGCCTTGAACTCACAGAGATCCACCTACCTTTCTGCCTCCCAGTTCTGAGATTAAAGGTATGTGCCACCACTGCCTGGCTAAAGATGCTTTTTTTGTACATCTTTATTTCTTCATTTGGGATAAGTTGTGGGATGGTAAAATTTAATATTTTATATTAAGTAAGATTTTCTAATAAACAAATACTTATTGGAGTGATCAGGTTTGCATTCTATTTTCTATTTCTATTAACTGCATTACAACACTTGATAGTATTATAACATTTAAAATTTGGCTTCTGGTTTACAATCCCACATTCAATAGGCATTAATTATGTCATATGTGCAGTTACTAAATATTAATAATCAGGCATCTGTACTGGCCTGCCCTTGGGGTCCTGACAGGATACATCCTCGGCTGCGGCCACTAAGAGCACCTCCTGTACACGTTCACTGCGCTCTTTTTTAAAAGGCGGGTTTTGCCCACCTCCCATCTCTCTCTGCCTCTCCCTTCTCCCCTCTTTCTGCTTCTCTGCCTATCTCTTTCTCTTTCCCTCTGCCTCTCTCTTCTCTCTGCCACTCCTGTCCCCAGAGGCCCTTTTCCTGCCTCCCCTTCCCGCTTCTTCCATTCCCTTCCTCCAATAAAACTTCTCCATGTGAGCTCTGTTGTATTGCATCTTTTTCTTGCATGCTGCATTTTAAATTACAACAGTAAGATCAGTACAAAAATTATATAATGCACAAGACAATACCTTTGTCATTTAAGGCACTTCTGCTCTTAAGATAATAGTACAATGAATGCCAGGAAGGGAGAGCTTCCGGATATAGTAGGAGCACACAGAAGGGATCCTAATTCTGGGCTTCATAGACATGAAAATGACTTCATGGAAGACCTATTTAAATAGTTGTGATCTAATGAAGAAAGTGTTAGCCAGGAGAATGGGGAGGAGGTGGACAGCAGTAGGCAAGGAAAAAGTATTCTAGACAGAAGGAACATATCTGAAGGCCAGAAGGGAGAGAACCTATCATACTCAGATAAGTAACAAACACTTTTTCTTTTTGATTGATTTGATTTTGGCTTTTTGAGACAGGGTTTCTCTGTGTAGATCCCTACAACCCAGAGATCCCTCTGCCTCCGCCTCCGCCTCCGCCTCCGCCTCTGCCTCCGCCTCCGCCACCCGAGTGCTGGGGTTAATGCATCACACGGCTGGCTAACAAGAACTTTGTGTGGTTAACACAGTTCCATGGGGCTTGGTTGGTGAGAGTAGTGAGACACGAGGCTGACGAGGTGAACATGGTGCCTTAGAGGGCTTGTGTCATTTCCCCCACTTTCTCGCCTGTTTGCTCTTGTTTCCTTCATGCCAGCCATGGGATAATCTCATCTTCAGGTGCCGTATTTTTTTTTTTTTCTTTTCAAAAACCCAATCCCCAGACAGTCTTCTGTAATAATTGTGAATAGATAATAACTAAAACATTCATAATCACTTTACCAAAGCAGAATTGCTGAAGATCTTCCACCCTTTATCATTATGCTTATTCATACAGCACTGCCAGAATGGTGTGTCATTTACAGACTGTTACTGTGATGTCTGCGTGTGTTGATGTACATACTCCCCCCATGTGCTTTGCATGGCCCCAAAACATGGCTTGCTGAATCGTGAACTCATTTTAGACATGTACCAGCAGCACAGTAATGAGGGTCAACATTTTATATGACTGTTTGGTTTCTGGAATTATATCACATTAAACTATTAGGATTTTAATATCTGCTGTGGTTAAATGTGTCCCCTGCCAGTTTTAGCTATTGAAACTTTATTACCATGAATCTGAGGCCAGCCTGCATATATAACAAGTACCAGACCATACAGGGATGTATAGCAGGGTTTTCTTTTATCAGTTTGTTGGTTAGTATTAATTGTCAATTTGACCAAAGTACCAGTGCCCTGGGAAGAGATAGGCCTCTGGGCTTGCTTGTGGAGGATTGCCTTTATTATTAAATTGAAATAGGGAGAGCTACCTACTGTAGGTGGGTTCATTCCCTCACTGGGATAATGTATAAATTTAACAGAAATTTTTTTGTTATTTTATTGAAAATAAGTTTTTTCATGTAGTATATTCTGATTAGTTTCCCATCTCCCAGCTCCTCCAGGATCCTTCTTTCTTTTCCCGCCCACCCAAATTCACACCCTTTCTTTCTCTCTCCTGTTAGAATACAACAGGCATCTAAAAAGATAAGAACCAAAATAGGACAAAACAAATTGAAGGGGGGGGCACCAAAAAAAAAAAAACCCACAAGAAGCACATACAAACTCTGAGACACACATTCGCACACATACAGAAACCAGAAAAACAAAGTTGGAAACCATAACATCTAAGCAAAATATCTGTAAGCCCTAGCAAAGCATATGAGGGGAAAACCTCCAAAATACTCTTGCATTCATTTGTATTCACCATCTGCTGCTGGGCATGGGGCCCACCCTTAAGTGTGGTTTGTACCCAGTGAGACTCCATTGGGAAGCATTCCCTGTATTCTCTTCCTTAACGCCATTTCCCTCCCTTTCCCTGTTCGATACTCCCATTCCTGTTGTCTTTGCCCCACCTCACATCCCTGTACATCTATGACTATCCTTCCCACTAGTCCCTTATTCTGAACCTAACCTCTGCGGTTAAACTGATGTAACAGTTAATATCTGCATATAATCTGATACATACCACATTTGTCTTTTCAGGTCTGGGTTTTTTTTCCTAGCTCCATCCATTTGGTTGTGTGGGGTTTTGTTTGTTTGTTTTGTTTTGTTTTTTAAAGCTGAGTAGTGCACTACAAATGCTTTATCCATTCATCTGCTGATGGCCATCTGGTTCCAATTTTTAGCTATTATGAATAGAACAGCAGTGAACATGGTTGGGCAAGTGTCTCTTAATGTAGAGTCCTTTGGGTATATGCCCAAGAGTGGAACTAACACTCAAAAGGAGTAGACGATAAATAATCAAACTCAGGGCTGAATCAGTCAAATAGAAACAACAGCATCAATACAAAGAATCAATGAAACACGGTTAGGTCTTTGAGAAGATCAATAAGATTGGTAAACTCTGAACTAAATTAATTAAAAGAGAGAGAGAAGGTCCAAATCACTAAAATTAGAAACAAAAAGACTGTTTATTAAAAGATAAACTAGTCAGCGGTTTGCTTTTCTTTTGGTGCATCTTTCTGTTCATCTCTTTTTCAGATTGTTCCTTAGGCATAAGATAGATAACAGTTTTGTTGTTGCTTCTGAGACTGATATGATTCCTGCTGTGTTATAGCAAGTTTTATCTTCATGTTTCATTTTGGTAACTTCATCTGCTTCATATATACTTGATAAATAGGTATTAATAACATATATGCTATATGATTTCATCTAAATCTTGGGTTCTTTTTCACTTTTTTTACATCAGTTTTGTGTGTATGCCATATGGGTGCAATGGCATGCATGTGGAAGTCAGAGGACAACTTGTGAGTCAGTTCTCCTTCCGCCAAGTTTCAGGGAGGACGTTAGGTCTTCAGCCTGGAGCTAGTACCTTTACCTGCTGAGCCATCTCCTTGGCCTTAGGCGCTTGAGGCACATCCCTTGTACCAGCTGTGTAATCCTGTCACACCGTATTCTGTTTACAAAATTAGGCTAATTTTTGCTTTGAATTTATTGTATATTTGGGGTTTTTTTTGAGACAGGGTCTCTCTGTGTAGCTCTGACAGTCCTGGACTCGCTATATAGACTCGGCTGGCCTTGAATTCAGAGAATTCACTGCTTGACTTTACCTCCTGAGTGCTGGGATTAAAGATGGTGCTACCCACACCGAGCTGATTATTGCTTTTATTACTACTGGATTATTAAGAAGTTCAAATCAAAGTGAAGTAGCACTTGGAAAGTTAATGTAACCCTAAGTATAGTACAATATGAAGATTGCCAATGCTCTGTGTTTTCTATTCGTAGGAGTGATACACAAGTCTTTCCTAACAGCCGAGGACTGCTTTGAGTTGGGCAAAGTGGCCTATACAGAAGCAGATTATTACCACACGGAACTGTGGATGGAGCAAGCACTAATGCAGCTGGAGGAAGGCGAGATTTCCACCATAGACAAAGTCTCTGTTCTAGACTATTTGAGCTATGCAGTGTACCAGCAGGGAGACCTGGATAAGGCACTTTTGCTCACAAAGAAGCTTCTTGAACTGGGTATGTTATTTGGCCTAATTTAAGATATTTGCACACTTACTTACTTATTACTTGTCTCTAGCCACATAGCCATGTGTCTTTCACCAGAAGTCTAGCACTTACCCCGCCAGACATCCTTTGTCTTCTCACTACTGACCCTCAAAGTAGGCAGTCACTGAGTTTTCACCTCGTGGCATCACAGCAGTTGCTGTGCTCCTCTGCCATTCTCTTTCCTCTGGGAATTTAAAGACTGGAACAGCCAGATGATAGTGGTGCACTCCTTGAATCTCCAGCACATGGGAGATAGAGGCAGGTGAATCTCTACGATTTTAAGGCTAGCCTGGTCTACATCTTGAGTTCCAGGACAGCCAGGACTACACAGTGCGACTTTCTCTCCAAAAAACAAAATAATGAATAAATAAATAGGTCAAATCTAGATGAAGAACTAGTTGAAAATTTACTTACCGTGTGGCCATAGTAATTTCTAACCACTTTCCTTTGAAGAACATTATTCTTTTTTGCATTTCATATTCAAAATGTTAGGAAAATTATAGGAGAATTTTTTAAAGTGATGTATTTTATGTGTATGAGTATTTACCTGCATGTATGTAGGTGTATAACTAAGGCCAGAAGATGATATCACATCCCCTTGAAAGTATGTGGGTGTTGAAAACTGAACCCTGGCCCTTTTCGAGAGCAGCAATACTTTTAACTCCTGACCCATTTCTCCAGCTTCCCAGAATTCCTTGATTCTACCCAATCTGCTATGTTGAAATCTTTGGAAATGGAGTCTCAGAATATATAAAATAATAAATTATGAAGAAAGAATATTTAATTATTTTTTATTTTTTAATTTTTTTTTGGTTTTTCAACATAGGGTTTCTCTGTGTAACAGCCCAGGCTGTCCTGGAACTCGCTTTGTAGACCAGGCTGCCCTTAAATTCACTGAGATCCATCAGCCTCTGCCTCTCAAGTACTTTGATTAAAGATTTGTGCCTGAGTAAGATGATAGATGTTGGGGGCCGGAGAGATGACTCAGAGGTTAAGAGCACTGGCTGCTCTTCCAGAGGTCCTGAGTTCAATTCCCAGCAACCACATGGTGGCTCACAACCATCCCTAATGAAACCTGGTGCCTACTTCTGGCATGCAGGCACACATGCAGGCAGAATGCTGTATACATAATAATAAGTAAATCTTAAAAATGATAGATAGATGTTAGAAAAGCAAGACTGTTCCAAAAGATTGATCTTCTGAAAGTGAGCTTTATGATAATTGGTTTATTTCTTAGTTAGATGAATAAATCAAGATATTAGTTCAAAGAACATTTTTCTTTTGATGTTTTAAATTAAATTATACTGTGTATTCCATGTAGAAAATGTATTAATATAGAGTCAACTTTTTTCCGTCATAGTATATATTTCCTCACTATACGCATTTACTTTTCTCTCTCTCTCTCTTTTTTTTTTTTTTTCAAGACACGGTTTCTCTGTAGCTTTGGAGCCTGTCCTGGAACTAGCTCTTGTAGACCAGGCTGGCCTCGAACTCACAGAGATCCGCCTGCCTCTGCCTCCCAAGTGCTGGGGTTAAAGGCATGCGCCACCACCACCCGGCTTACTTTTCTCTCTTATTATATGTCATAACGTACATTGTGATCTGTTTTAAAAGAACTACAAATAATTTACAAACCGAACACTTTGATTAATGCCACAAGTGATGCCTCTACTTCCTGTTCTTTTTATTTTTATCTCTGTGGTTGCTTGGATTGGTTTTTGCTTACTAGAATGTAGCTATAAATCATCACTAGTGATTTCTGGGGGAGTTAGTGAATTTTGTCATGTTCGAAAATTACATCTCTTCAGTTTTCTTTTTCCTTCACACTTAGAAATTTAGAGCTGACTTCTACTCAGCCCTCAGATGTAAACTGGTCTGCATCTGTCTGTGGTGAATATTAGTTATGAAGTGGTTTGCTTTGTCTTTACCATAGTGATTGCTTTGTAGCCACAAAATGATCTTTCCCATTACTTAAAATACATAGATGAGTAAGAACTTTGTTTTCTTTTTGGTTTTTTTGAGACAAGATTTCTCCTTGTAGCCCTAGCTGTTCTGGAACTCACTCTGTAGACCTAGAGTTCTAGGCTGGCCTAGAACTCAAGATCTTCCTGTCTCTGCCTCCTAAGTGCTAGAATTAAAAGCATGCACCACTGTGCCCAGCTGAGTAAGACTCTAAAGTGTTATTTGACACGAGATTGAGCATTGTTCTGGGGCTGGTCAGTAAAGTTCTCAAAGTAGAAGCTGCCTAAAGGTTCAAAACTGCTTCTGTCCAGGGCAGTTCTATGTCCTGATTGACTAGGGCAGTGCTAGTTACGCTTACTTTGGTACTAATAACTTTCATGAGTGCCTCCTTTCTCAAAAGCATCTTAATTAGGAAGATAAACCTTAGATCCCGTGTTAGTTACAGTTTGTTGATTATTGAACAACTGAAAACGTGACCATGTACACTCTTTATTTCTCTCTAATAGATCCTGAACATCAGAGAGCTAATGGTAACTTAAGATATTTTGAGTATATAATGACTAAAGAAAAAGATACCAATAAATCTGCTTCAGGTGACCAGTCAGATCAGAAAACTACACCAAAGAAAAGAGGGATTGCTGTGGATTACCTGCCAGAGAGACAGAAGTACGAAATGCTGTGCCGTGGGGAGGGTATCAAAATGGTAAAGTGGAAAAAGTTAATTGTGTGTGTGTGAATATGCATGTGTTTGTGCATAGTACTAGAGAGAGTCAGAGTTTATACATATAAGCCTGTGTGATAAAATCAGAACGATTGCACAAAGCAGTGTACCATATTGCCTTACTATGGATGAAAATGCATTAATGTGCATGTGGTACGCATTGTTTCCCAAAATGAAATGTTCTGTGATGCAGATACACATTGTTAGTGAGTTTTTAGAATAAGTATTTCTAAGTGTAAACTCTCGAAAAAATGTTTAAATTCATTGTCTACTAAGAAATTAGAGTTTCTATTTAAACATTGAAGAATGTTGACAGTCTAACCACTAACCACAGATGTGTATATTGCATCATCATGAACAGAATCACGGATTCCTATCAATAAGCTTTTGCTTTTATTGGGAGCTAATGAGCAATTCAAGAATAGAAAGACTTCATTAGATTCCTGTGACCATTTTGTTCATTTCTTTTCTAATAATAATGTGTGTGTGTGTCAGACACCTTTGTATCGCTGATAAAATGCCGGAGATTGACAGCTTTAAAAGGAGGAAAGATCCATTTGGGTTCAGGGGTTCAGAGACTTCAGTCTATAACCATAACACTCACTGCATCCTTTGGGCTCATGGAAAGGCAGGGCATCTTGGGGAGAGAATGTGTGGTGTGGAGCACAGCTGCTTACCCCACAGCAGCTCAGAAGCAGAGAGCAGAAGGACGGATTTCCAGCATCACCTTCTGGGCATACCCCAGTGACTTTCCTAAAGATACCACCTGCCAGCTACACCACAGGCTAGTAACCAAGCTAAGAATTTAGAAACAGTCTAGATTCAAGCTCTAAGAGTATGTATCTTTTAAAGATAAGAACTCAAACTCACTAGAGGTTATTATCATATCTTTATAGATTTCTAGAAGTTGCATAATAATATCAAATGATCAAATAACTAGTTTGCGAATATCCATGGGTCTGAACTTGTTTTGAAAACAGGATCTCCTACCTCACAGACTATTGGCTTGTAACTCTTTATCCTATTCATTATGGAATTTTGACCTTCTGGTTCTTCTGCATCTATGCCCACACCCAGTTAATACATTGCTAGGGAGTCAACTCAAGGCTTTGTGCATACTAGGCAAGCACTCTGTCAACTGAACTACATGCCCAGTCCTTTTAGTAACTTTTAAACCAGCAAAGTGGAATTCTGGCTCCATAGTATGCCGCATGAATGTCAGCTCTGCCCATAGTTAGAGAAGCATCCCTTTTCGAGTTGTTGCATTCATCATTATAAAAGATTTATTTGATAGAAAGCCTTGAATTTGACTCTTGAAGTACATGAAGAAAAACATTATTATTTGTTATCTAACAGTTAAATGTCATCTATGACATAAATGTTTAGGATAATAGCCAGAAGCTTATCATGATGACACATGGGTGTAAGACCATCATTCAGACACCCTAGAGGCTGAGGCAAATGGATTTTGAGTTTGAAATCAGCTTGGACTATAAGGGACCTTGCCTTTAAAACAAAGCCATAGCTTATTTCGTTGCTGCATGTGCACAGATGGTTGAAGGAAACATTTATTTGCTTTGTTGTCTGTCCTGTTACCGTTCTCAATAATACAAATGCCTGGTTTCTTTAACAACTTACTCTCTTTTTCATAGCTACTCATTTTCACTTTTGCTGCGGCTGGAGAGTTCAGTGGTTATGAGTGCTTGCTGCTCTTCCAGGGACTTGAGTATAGCTCCCAGTACCCCATCAGGTGACTCAGAACCACCTGTAACTCCAGGAGAGCTGACCAACATCTTCTGACTTTAATGGGCACTGCACTCACATGCGCATACACACATATATACATGCTAAAAGTGTACACACACACAATAGTACCATAACTGCTGTTTTTACTACAAGCTTTTAACTGCAATAATTAGAAAAAGTTTGTTTAGTCCTTTCATGTTTGTTTTTTTCCCCTTCTTGAAACTGCATCTTTTTTCTGGCTGCCTGCTGGTTATTTTGGAGAAATGCTGGGTATACTTTTTTCCCCTTTTAAATAAGTATTTAAATGTTATTTGATGTTTGTAATATCTATAATTTATTTAATAAGAGAATGGTGGAAATAAGAAACATTACCTTATTTTCTTATTTGTGGCCTCCCTCTTCCCCAGAAAATTATCTTTTTATATTTTTCAGTGCTAGGGATTGAACCCAGTGTCTTTCTTATGCCAGGTAACCACTCTACCACGAAGCTGCACCCCCAAATCCTAAGAATCATTAATAACATTTTAAAGATCATAAATGTTTGGTCTGATGCAAAACATCTACAGGATATTGCTGCTTTGTGTGCTTTTCCAGAAACTTATCTCTCTGTGTGTGTGTGCAACCATAGTTCTTGTTTTTAGCCCATAGAGGAGTCGACAGTGGGTAATATTTTAATATATTTATTTTCTTTATATTTAGACTCCTCGGAGACAAAAAAAGCTGTTCTGCCGCTACCACGATGGAAACCGAAATCCTAAATTTATTCTGGCTCCAGCCAAACAGGAGGATGAGTGGGACAAGCCACGTATTATTCGTTTCCATGATATTATTTCTGATGCAGAAATTGAGGTTGTCAAAGACTTAGCAAAACCAAGGGTAACTTTTTTTCTTCTCAGTTTACTGAATGTTTGTGTTAATCTTTTCTTTGCAAGGTGACAGGAAGGATAACTAAGGTGGCCATAACTTCAGATGGTTTTAAGTGTTATTGCCCCAACATAATGTTGTTAAGTTTATGCTAGCTGTCTCAGTTTGTTATCTACATAAGTAATACTCCCTATTGCTGGGCTTTAAACAGTAAGTAATGGAAACCATAGATTTGTGTTCTTTTATGAAAAACTAGTTTTTTTGCTGTATTACTGGAAGACCTACATATTTTGTAGCCTTCAGTACCACTCAAAGCTAAACCTTTTCATACATAGTCTGTTTTTATAAGTATCTTTCTAATTTTAAAATAGTATTATGGTTTCCTAATTTTAGTTTATATATATTTTAATTTTCTTTTATGTATATGAGTGTTTTGTTTGTATGTGTGTCCGTGTACCATATGCACACAGTGCCTATGGAGGCTAGAGGGTATCAGATCCTCTGGAACATGAGTTACAGATTGTTGTGTTCTGCCATGTGGGTGCAAGGAATCGAACCTCAGTCCTCTGCAAAAGCAACAAAGTGCTCTGAGGAACTGCTGAACCGTCTCCCCAGCCCTTAATCTGTCTTATCAAGAAAAATAGTTGAATGTGTGAGTTATGCCTAATTCTACACCTGTAGTGTTTGGCATAGAAACTTGTTTTTTGTGTGAGACTGTGGAGACCATCCCTTTGTCCTTTCTTTTCCCATCATCTTTTCTTTAAAACAGCACATCTATTAATAATAAAATGCAAGCTTTTGTAGAGATTATTAAATAAATTCTGATTATTATTTTTTTCTGTTGTAATACGTAGGGGTTGATGCATTTCTATAAAGGTCAAGGTAGTCAGTGTTTTTTCGAGCTTTGTCAGCTGTTTGGTCTCTGTCCCAGCTACTCAACTTCGTCATCTGGTGTAAAAGCAGCCAAAGAGCATGTGAATAAATACTGTGGTTACAGTAGCATCTGGTTTTTACTTCTAAAGCTGGTGGCAGCTGGTTTAGCTGGTGGGTTTGCTGGCTGTGTGTATGTGCGCTTAGATAAACCTGAAATTTCCTTTCTAATTTCTTAACGTATTTTTATTGACTCTTTGGGAATTTCACATCACGCACCTTGATCACACTCACTTCCCACCCTTGTGGCCGTACCCCCAAAAAGAAGAAAAACAAACCATACGTTCAATTTATGTTGTCCATATAAACTTGAAATTTTTAAAGTTTTATTATTTTTCTGAACTTTTTTTGGTTTTATCAAAAAAGTTTTAAAAAAGACATTGTAAATACAAAGGTTTAATGTGGGGCATCAGGTGCTGTCTGGGGCCATTCTCACACATCAGCTGCCAAGCAGAATGCCTCTTAAAATGACTCTGTATTTTCTCATTCTCTTTTGAATTCCTAATTCAGCCCTTTTCAGACCCACTTTACCAGTATTTCTTGGTAGGATATTTGTTAGGCATTCACTTTCGAGATAGAAGGTCTCTAGTTGGGATTGTTTTTGATGAATAAATTCAGCGACAACTAGTTAATTTGCTTGTCATATCAGAATTGCCTCCCCATTTTAGAAAGTCTGAAATGCTTGTTGTGGCTGTCATCTTTCCTTTAACACCAGCTGCCCTGCTTTCTCCCCACGCAGAAAGGCTGTTTTACTGTGTATATTACTGAGTCATGTTATCTCTTGAGAAGATGAAGAAATGACCTTAAAACAAATTTTATTAACCTTTGTAAACATGTCTTACTGGAGTTACAATCTGAGGTTTTAGAGTAGATGATTATTATTAATATGTCTTTTGTCTTTTTGGTTTTGTTTTTTTGTTTTGTTTTGTTTTTCCAGACAGGGATTCTCTATATAACCCTGACTGTCCTAGAACTAGCTCTGTAGACCAGGCTGGCCTCAAATTTACAGAGATCCTCTTTCCTCTGCCTCTCAAGTGCTGGGATTAAAGGGATGTGCCACAACCACCCTGCACAAAAGCCATTCTTGAAGCCATAAATTGTACTTTACATTTCAGGAATTTTTCTTCTCATTATCACATTCTCTAAGTATTGAAGAAATTTAATTTCCAGTCTTTTCTGTTTGTGTGGCCTGTATTCATGCAGTGCAAAAGCAATTAAAATAATTTTTAAGAAACACACCAAAAATCTAACTGACTTTTAAGGCTCAACACAAGGTGATTGGAAGGGTATTTAGATATTTTCCTATTCACCCTCTTTTGTTTAAAGAAAAAGAAAACGGAGAGTTCTGACTGGTTAGGGAAATGTGATTCATTTTTTGTCTTGTAATGCAATTATTTTGATGGTTGGCTTCACAGCTGAGGCGAGCCACCATTTCAAACCCAATAACAGGAGACTTGGAGACGGTACATTACAGAATTAGCAAAAGGTAAGAGATTGTATGCTGCATCTTTTTCCTCCTAAGAGTGTCTTGAACATCCTACCGGGATTCTTACTCATTTACAGAAGTAGATCGTTTCCAGTCTCCAGCTCAAGCGGCCGCCTTACACATAGAAGCATAACGCATGGACACATGCTTTGTGTTTCACAGGCTTCCCCTTGACTAGAAGTTCTGTTTTATCTCTGTTCGGCCTCATGTTTCAGGAATTAAGTGCTTTGTATCTTTAAGGTCAGGTATTAAACACTCAGGAAACCGCCTGGTCCTTTCCTTTTCAAGCCCTTTGTTGTGAGAGTGGGAGATGAAGAAGCAGCAGCGCCTTCATGTGGGGTGGAGTGCTGCCGTGCCTCACTCCCTCCTGCACGGCGATTGTCCACTTGGTCTTTCGCCTTTAACCTGTCTTTGTCATTATGGAGCAATCTGTTCTTACTGGAGTTTCTCACTTAAAGTCGCTGCCCGAAAGTTGGCTGCGGAAAGAGCAGTTCTGCTTCTGAGCTCAGTCTTTTAAGCGGCTGTGATCTCTGCTGACCTGGATGATGCAGAGAGACTGGAAAACAGTTTCATCCTGATGAAAGTTTTAAAATGATGAACTAATTTCGAATACTTTGTAAACTATATTTGAAGAACATTGAACTTGTAGACCTGGGGAAGCTCCTGTGAAACCCACTACCGCAGACCATTCCATACAGCTGCGAATGACGTTAGTTAAAAAAGCGAAAGGACAATAAATGCATTTGCAGTCAAATTCCGTCAGCCATTTTCTCCTGACTTGGAAGTGGCTACTTTTCTGCCACCTTTCTGAACGTTTTGCTGATTCGACCCATTACCTGCCATGCAGACCAATCGGAATCCTTCCAATCACCTGTGGCTTGGCAAAACAAAAAGTGAACAAAGCCCAAAGGCCTACTGGAGTGTAAGCCCTTGTCCTTTCTCTTTTTTCTTTTCGTAGCTGAGCCGAGCTACAGTACATGACCCTGAGACGGGGAAATTGACCACAGCACAGTACAGAGTATCTAAGAGGTAAGGGAGCAATGGAGAGAATTGAGGCATATTTGGAGTGTTCTTTTTGGAGAATCTAATTTCGACAAAATATATGATATCGTTTCTAAGATGTAGATGTCAGGGGAAGGTTTTGATGTCTGTGCTTGATTTTCATAATGGACCAATAAGCAGATAGATCCAGGCAGTTTCAGGCATTTTCCAGATCGTTGATAAGTATAAAATGCCCAGTAAGGCTCCGCAGTGCTGATACGGGAAGTGTCTTATGCTGCGAGAACTCCCTAAAGGCTCTCTGCACAGTGCAAGGCCCAAGGCAGACTCTGCCTTAGTTAGTCTGTGGTCACCAGTAGTTGTAAAAGAAATGCCTAGAAGGACAGTGGGGCTCCTACAAGTCAGCTTTCAATTCCTCCCGCTCAGCAGCAGTTAGGAGTAACAGTTAAGGGTCACGGTGCAAATGAAACTGTGTTACTAAGGCCAGTAAGGTTAGAACAGCAGTGACTCACCCACTGATAATGGTGTCTCAGATTGGAAAGTGAAAGCAGAAATGTCATTACTCTGGATGCTGCTGGATTCTAACCCTAAGTAAAGTTCTTCTACAGATGCCAGAGTTACAGAAATAAATGTAAGCTCTGCCCTCTCATTATAAACATTTAAATATATTTGAGAGTAATTGCTTAGATTAACATGTATTAAAAATAGTTGAAATAACTCAGTCTGAAGCTACTACTTTTTAAGTGATTGCTATTATGTGTGTTGTGCCCATGTGTGCACATGCCAGAGTGGACATGTAGAAATCAGAGCTTCTCTGAATCTTTGAGTTGGTTCTCTCTCCAGTTGGTGAAGCATGGTCTTTCTTGCTGTGTCTGCCGTGCTGTTTACTCGGGACTAACTGACCCCTGATCTTCCGGGTAATTGAGTCTTCTTTCTTTACCTCCCATCTTTGCATAGGAGGGCTGGAATTACAGACTTTTTATTACTATTTATTTTTTAGCAGAGATGGAACTCAGGTTTTCATGGCATGATCTGAGCTATTTTGCCTGCCCTAAAGATACTACTTTTAATACAAGCTTTTATGTAACAGGAAATTTATGGTGTTGTCAGTTATATAAATATTTTGTTATAGCTCTGGAATAAGATTTCTCAAATCAACATTTTTTACCTTTAATTTTTTGTTAATTTGTAGCACTGGAAGTTGAACCTAGGCCTCTTGTATGTTCCCAGCCTAAGGTGTAGCTCAGGCTAGCACTGGACTTGTAGTCATCCTGCTTCAACCTCTTCAGCATCTTCCTGTTGTGCTATGTTCCCAGGTGCCACCATGGTTGACAATTGATATTTGGAATCAGGTCATTTTTGTTGTTGTAGGCTATTTGAGCATGGTTCGTCCCATCTCTGGCACTCCGTAAATGTCACAACTGGAGACAGGTGTAGGGACAGCTAGGTTGCTTGTTGTGCCTTGGTAGGTAGGCCGAGTCCCCACTAACCTTCTACTCTGCCTCTTCTGAGACCACTGACTAGAAGAATGGAAGGGGAAATGGCATGAGATTTCCAAGTATTCGAAAAATTGTGTTCAATTTTTAAAATTCATTAGATTATATTTTATGTGTACGTGCGCATGTTTGTGTGCATGTATATGTATGGTCACGTACATGCTGCATGTAGTACACAAAAAGAGATCAGGGAACAATTTTTTAAAAAAAAATTTTATTAAAAATTTCCATCTCCTCCTCTCCTCCCACTTCCCTTCCCTCCCCTCCACCCACACCCCCACTCCCTCCCTCTCCAGGCCAAAGAGCAGTCGGGGTTCCCTATACTATGGGAAGTCCAAGGTCCTCCCAATTTCCCCCTAGGTTCAGGAAGGTGAGCATCCAAACTGACAAGGCTCCCACAGAGCCCGTCCATGCAGTAGAATCAAAAGCCCAGCGCCATTGTCCTTGGCTTCTCAGTTAGCCTCCACCATCAGCCACGTTCAAAGAGTCCGGTTTGATCACATGCTCATCAGTCCCATTCCAACTGTCCTTAGTGATCTCCCATTAGATCTGTCCCACCGTCTCAGTGGGTGAACACACCCCTCGCGGACCTGACTTCCTTGCTCATGTTCTCCCTCCTTCTGCTCCTCATTAGGACCTTGGGAGTTCAGTCCAGTGCTCCAATGTGGGGCTCTGTCTCTATCTCCATCCATCACCAGATGAAGGTTCTATGGTAATATGCAAGATAATCATCAGTGTGGCTATAGGACAAGGCCATTTCAGGCACCCTTTCCTCTGCTGCCCAAGGAACAGCTGGGGACATCTCCTTGGACACCTGGAAACCCCGGGGAACAATTTTTAAGCTGCAATGATGGGGCATGCCCTCAGGAATACATTCATTTCTATGAGTTCGAGGCTATCCTGGTCTGCATGTCAAGTTCCAGGATAATCAGGGCTACACAAAACCAAACCAAACCAAACCAAACCAGGATAGCTTGTAATGCCAACATTCAGGAGGCTGAGACTAGAGAATCTGAGTTTGAGGCCAAGCCTGGTATACATAGAGAGACCCCGGTCTCAAGACAGCACCTTCCCCATAAAGCTGTTACTGTATTTCAGAGACTTGCACATGGATTTGACATTTTTACAGTCATAAAGCTAGTAAGTATCTTAAGTTCTCCTGATTTGGGTGCTTCTAAGAATCGTTTAAAATGAAACTTCAACAGAGGAAATGGGAAATGATGCGGTTCTATTATCATCTTAAAAAACCAAACTTTCATGAAGTGTTTTGGATTACATTTTTGAAAGCTTGTATATATAAAATAGACATGATGAAGGAATCCACAGACAAGTATGTCATTGGACTCTCCCCATTTTCGAATAACTTCTGTTGAAAGTGATCCACAAATATTTGTTTTCTTAAAGCTAACTCCTATTCAATATTTCAGACTTCTGAGCCTCTCTCCAGCCTCGTCTTCACCGTCCTCTTCACTTATTTAGTGCCGTTTTCTTGGAGACTGGGCTTCTCTGTGGAACAGCCCTGGCTGTCCTGGAAATTGCTTTGTAAACCAGGCTGACCTTGAACTCAGAAATTCACCTGCCTCTGCCTCCTGAGAGCTAGAATAAAGGTGTGTGCCACCACTGCCCGGCATTGCTTTTTCTTTTTAAATTTTACTAAGTTTTGGTTTTTTAGGCAAGGTTTTCTTCTATAGCTCAGGGTGGCTTAAAACCCCAAATGCTGTCTCAACTTCCAAACCCTGGGATCAAAGTGTCCACTTCAGCCACAGCTGTCAAATTCACCTTTCTGAAGTGTGTGTTTCAGTTGTTTTAAGTTTTTAGTTGTGTACTTATCATTTAATTCGACATTTTTATATAGTAACATGCACTAAACATTGATTTCTTTTTTCATGTGTCATGTGGAGACCAGAGGTTGATGTCAGGATTCTTTCTCGTTTTATTATTATTTTTTTTAAACTGAAGATCTATTGCTGAACTTGAAATCTACCAGTTTAGCTAGACTACCTAGCAAGCTTGCCTAGGATCCATTATCTATCTCTTGAGGACCTGGACTCTGTCTACTGAGTCATTTCCCCTAGACTTAAACATTTTTCATGTATCCATGAATGGAGCTATTCATTACTCATCCTACTCCCAGTCCATACCACTCCCTAGCAACCAGTAATTACTTTCTTCATTGATTTGCCTATTCTACATATTTCACATAAGTGGAATCATATAACATGAGGCCCTTTGTATCTAGCTTCTTCCACTTAATATGTTTTTAAGATTTTATGTTACAGCATGTATCCTTGCGTTATTACTTTAATGGCACAATAATTCGTGTTTTTAGGTATGCCACATTTGTATTGAGTCGGTTCATAGTGTTGATCAATATTAAGGTTGTTACTTTTTAGCTATTAATAATGTTGCTACGAACATTTCTGTACTTTACGGTTTAACTTTTCTTATCTAAATGGGAGAAGAATTGCTGGTGATCTAACCATATCTGACATTTAAAGGACGCACTCAACTGTCTTCTACAATGTCTGCACCATTTTATCTTCCTGCCAGCAATATGTGTATAAAACTTACTTAAGCAAATAATGCATGAATTTGTTCCCAATAAAACATCATTGTAGAGCAGCTCCAGAACCCCTCAACCTACTCTACTCTAGTTAGTTTCTATATTTTGTGTAGAAGAAATAATTGTTTCCAGCTTAACATGTGTTTTTCTGAATGTTCAGGAATTTTCAGTGTAAACAGGCAGTGTGCTCCTGCAGTTCCAGCTGCTCAGGAGACTGATGAGGCCTAGTCTCAAGAGAGAAAAGGAGAGAGGGCAGAAGGAGGGTTCTTGATAGGGAGCAGCATTAATAGTCTCCCTGTATTAGAAACGCAAGGTGTCTATTCTCCTAACTGCAGAATGTTTCACTATTAAGAAATTGTATTAGTAAAGATATCATCAGACAAGATGATCAAGTGGATGAGCTGAACGTTTATTATCCTGGATGGGTGTGGTAGTGCACACTAGTTATCCTAGTACTTAGGAGACTGAATCAAGGGAATTTGGAGGTAAAGGTCACCCTGAACGACGCAGTGAAGCTAGGGGAAAACTACAGGCTGAGACGGAAGCTTGATGGTAGGGACATTGGTTTAGCATGCGCAATGTCCTGCGTGGATTTGATCTCTAACACTGTATTTAAAAAATTGAATGTTCTTATTGTTGCTTTGAAAATGGCAGGTATTGGGCTTTTATTTAATGAAACAGTAGCCGTAAAACTACAATTTTCTTGTCCTAGTGCTTGGCTGTCTGGCTATGAGGACCCTGTGGTATCTAGAATTAATATGAGAATACAAGATCTCACCGGACTAGATGTTTCCACAGCAGAGGAATTACAGGTAAGCTACCAGTTTCTTAGTTATTTCCACTTCTTCAAGAGGCTCTTCCTGTTAGACTTCCTGGCATTGAACATCAGGCTTGTGTAATACCTGAGGACTGTAAGTGACCCTGTAAGCCATAGCATTCAAAGACCTTAATAACCCACTGCAGAAATTGAAAATGAAAGATATATATTACTATACTTAGTAGTAAGCATACTCTTACCTTTCACATTTTCAAATTACATTTATTTTATCATGGTAAAGGCATGCGAATATATATGCTGTGTGTCCTCAGGGTTGGACTCCAGTTATCAGGCTTGGTGGCGGTGCCTTTACCATCGAGCCATCCCGCTAGTCCTAACTTTTCTTGATAATTTCTAGACCCATTCTGCTTGTTGAGTGGCTGGGGTAAATTTGGCTTTTTAAAAGGTAAAATTGACATATAATTTGTATGTCATACAGTTTACCTTGGTTGAGGTATATTTTACTTGGTTATGACCTCATCACTGTGATTGAGTTTCAGACGTTTCCATCACCCTAGCGAGAAACTGTCCATGCCCTGAGCTGTCCATTCCACTTCCCAAGCCCTTGGCAACCACTAGCTCTTTGTGCTTCTATGAATATACTTATTCCGGATATTTTATACATAGGAATTAATATGTGGCTTTTATGTCAGGTTTCTTTGACTAAGCATTATGCTGCTAAGAAGCATGCATCCCCACTTTTGGAGTCTCTTTTGACCTGTCTGCTCATCCGTTAGTGGATATCTGGGTTACTTCTGCTTTTATGCTGCTGTGAATAATTCTGCATACAAGTTTTTGTAGGACCAAACATGGGAGCTTCCCACGTGTTTTGTGAGTGTGTGTACAAATGAGAATGGACTCATATGGCAGCCCTGCACTTAACCTCTGAAGAGCGTTCAGGCTGTTTTCCAAAGTGGGTGCAGCAGCAACACGGGAAGTGCTGAGCTCTTTGCCTTCTTCACACTTCCCTCTTCCAGGGTTAGTGCAGCACGCATAGTGAGCTTGAGCTGCTGTGTCTGGGGTCATGTGCATCTTCCTGACTGATGATACTGAATGTCGTTCACAGGCTTATTGGTCATTTCTATTCTGTTAATTTGTGTTCTTTATATACTCTGGATACTAGTGCCTTACCAGATAAATGACTTATAGATATTAAATCCTGTTCTGTGACCTGTCTTCACTTTTCAGTGGTGTCCTTTAATACAAGTTTTAATTTATGTGTAGTTCATGTATTTGCATACCCATGAGGAAGTCGGAAGGTGCTGGACATCCTGGTCTATCACTTTCTGCCCTACTCCCTTGAGATAGGGTCACTGAAGCTGGAGCTAAAGTTTACCTTACGTACTTAAGAGGTCAAAATGGAGGTTCTCAGGAATTTTTTGTGTATTAACCTTTTCCCCCTTCTTTTTGATACTAGGGGTTGGGCTCAGGACCTCTGCTATGTAGACTCTGGGCCCTTGAGTGGTAATATTAATAATTCTTATTCATGTTTTGTTTTTTTTCCTTCAGGTAGCAAATTATGGAGTTGGAGGACAATATGAACCCCATTTTGACTTTGCACGGGTATGTGAAACTGTAACTAAATGCACTTAAGTTTAGGTATGCATGTTTAAAGACATCGTCACGATGCTGTTTAAGACAGGGAGACTTTACTGGGGGCGTGGGCAGGGTGCAGCTGTAATGAGGATTTCAGTGAGAGACTAAGCTCCACTCCAGGTTCCAGGGCTGGGCAGTTCCTAGAAGAAACTGCAGTAATCGGGCTGTCTCACTGCGGTAGGGACAGGAGCCGGAAGAGAGGAGATACTGAGGGTGGGAGATGAGCACGACCTGCTCAGAAACCGGGCCCAGCTGGGGAGAGCGCTCAGAGGAACTTGGTTAGGTGTGGTCAGGAAGAATACCTTTGGATTCCGTCCCGTGTAAAAACCCATTGCCTGCTTGGACGTTGACAGCGCTATTATTATGGTAATAGATACCTAGTATGTACAGGCACCTGGAAGTGAGGTGCAGCTGTTTAAAAGAAGGGTGTAATGGTGAGCACTCTGGACTCTGAATCCAGCGATCCGAGTTCAAATCTCCGTGGAACCTCCAATTGCTGTGCACCGCTCCCCCGTGTCTGCATTTGGTACGCTGGCACCCAGTTTGTGAGATCGGGCAAGGGGCAGGAGGTTAAAATACACAAACACATACAGACAGAGAGACAGAGACACGGGTCATCCTGGAGTTCCCCAAGAATGCCCCCTTTATTGTGTTCAGGGGCAGATTATATAGAGATAGCCACGCCCCAGCCAAACCCACCAGAAACCACTCTCCTGCCATCAGGAACTCCTGAAGGTCTCGTGCTCAGAGCAGCTGTAGGCACTCAGATCAGGGGATTACAAGAAATTCAGGATCAGGGGTCTCACTGCTCCAAACATAGCAGCACTGCTGTCAGGACCGGAGGTAGCTCAGCTTGCTAGCCTGAGGTTTGCCATAACCCTCTAGTCAGATTACATCGTCAGGAAGGGAAAGAGTGGCTTGAAAGAGAGGGAGCTGTTCTCTGGGACTTTTACTGACGCATAGACAAGAAGGATTAAAGTTGCTCAGTTTGGTAATGTTCCTCAGTGTGGCAGGAGCAAGCTATACTCCCTGTTAAAAAAAAAAAAACAAAAAAAAAAACAAAACAAAAAACAAAAAAACTGAGTCGATAAGGTGCAGCCCAAGACTGTAGCAAGCAGCAGGCAGACACTGAATGCTGTATACTGTATGTGAGGGCCTTAAGTGATAGGGGCAGCAAAAAGCTGAAAAATAAGCAAAGGGAAATTCTAAATAGAAAAATGTTAACTTTTAGAAAGATGAGAGATAAGGGAATTGAATTGGGCAGTAGGTATGAAACAGCACATTGAGAATGGGAGACAAACTGGGAGCTGAGCCAACGTTAAAGTGTCGTTATCAAATCTTCATTTAATTAGGTCTCACCATAATCACTGACCCTCTTAACACTGCCGTGTGATTCCACAAGCTCTTCTTCACTCTTCAGGGTAGATTGTCCTGGAGCAGCTCCTTTACTGGCTTATCTCAGGTCTCAGTGTGCTTTTTCTCGGAAATCCTGCAAAAATAACACTTTTGTTTCTTCTTAATCCTAATACTAAAACATTTCAGGGCTTTTGGTGATGTCAGGCTCCACATTACAAAACTAAAACATACCATTTTGAGATAATTGTTGATTGCTAGAAAGTAGCAAATGAGTTTATGAGGCCCTTGTGTGTACCTTCCCCACCCTAGGGCTGATGTCTGTATCACACTGCAGCACAGTACCAACCAGGAGCACGCCGTCAGTGTGCTCACAATGCTCAGTACTATTTCACCAGTTCTGCTCATTTCTGAGCTGGCTCTGCACTCTAATACGCGTGACTTGGTGTAATTCCTGTCACGTTCCGGGCATCTCACCATACACCACAAGCCTCTCTGCAGTACTGCTCACTTGCTACACAGCCCCTTCCTTCCCCCGTCCTGAATTTCTGCTAACACCATTATAGAACACTACTGATTCGCTCAGAAAACAGGTCTGGAGTTTGGAGTAATTGTCCCAAAAGTCTCCAGTGTGAGGGTGAGTCAAGTACTTGAGAGGCTAGTTTGGACACAGAATACTGGCCGTATATTTGGGGTGTGTTCTTACTCCCTTATGTTTACTGCTTTATCCACAGAAAGATGAGCCAGATGCTTTCAGAGAGCTCGGGACAGGAAATAGAATCGCTACATGGCTGTTCTATGTAAGTTACAGCTACATTTCATGACTCAGTTGATTTTTTTGGGATGTTATATGAAGTTGATTTGGTATCACTCCTATTGACTATACATAGTGCCTTCAAAGCCAGCCTGGGTCTCAAAATAGAAAAAGGGCTGGGGGTGTGTCTTTATGATTTGTCTAGCATGCAGGAAGACCTGGGTTTGATTTCTGGCAGTTCACAAACCAGGCTTGGGGGTACATGCTTGCAGTCCTAGTACTTGGAAGGCAGAAGGATCAAGGCTATCCTTGAGTATATAGTATAGTGAGTCTGAGACCAGCATTGACTATGAGACCTTGTCTCAAAGTGGAAGGGGTGTTCTTTAAAAATTATTGCCTGGTGGTGGTGATGCCTGCCTTTAATCCCAGCACTCAGGAGGCAGAGGCAGGTGGATCTCTGTGAATTCAAGGCCAGCCTGATCTACAGAGTGAGTACCAGGACAGCCAGGGCTATACAGAGAAACCCTGTCTTGAAAAACAAAACCAGGGGCTGGAGAAATGGCTCAGAGGTTAAGAGCACTTACTGCTCTTCCAGAGGTCCTGAGTTCAATTCCCAGCAACCACATGGTGGCTCACAACCATCCGAAATGAGATCTGGTGCCCTCTTCTGGCCTGCAGGCACACATGGAATGTTGTATACACAACAAATAAATAAATCTTAGAAAAAGAAAAACAAAACCAAACAACAAAATTATTGGTAGTTCCAGTACTTGGAGGTGTTCAGCATTTTAGAATATGGACTGTTTGTGCACACTTTATATAATGTGCAGCTTTACGGCTTTTCACAAACTGAGCACCCAGACTAAGACATAGCACAGAACGAGAGAGAGAGGGAGAGGGGTTAAACTCAGGACCTAAAATATGCTAAGCACTCTGCCTCTGAGCTACATGCCCAACTCCAGAATTAATATTTGTTCCACTTCATCCAACTTTTCTGTTATATATATTTTTCCTTCAGTGGGGGAGAGGAGTCAAACCTATGGTCTGATGCATGTTCTGAATGGTTTTAAATAACTGTCATCATTTCCTCCTATAGCAGAGGTGTTAACTGGAATTAACATCATGATGCCTGTTGATCTCTCATGCACTTGCATTCACTTGTCCAGCACTTGGCTCTTCTGGAAGGCTTAGGCAGATGGGTCTCTGTTGGCCACCCTACTCACAGTTCTCGCAAACCCCAGTCTCCCACAAAGAAACTTTTACATGGACATGATTTACAGCCTGTTTTTAGAAGTCATACAGTGTCCTTTTTCTGTTTTTAAATCACACCTGCCAGGGAAGCACTCACCTCTGAACCACACCCTCAGTTCTGCCCAGCTTCAGGATGAGGGGCGTGGGCTCGCGCCATTTGAAATGAATTCCGAAGTCACCGGCACGTAAAGAGAGCAGGTGGTGACTGAGGCTGTGGCTCAAAGTCCTAGGCTGGATCTTGAGCACTGGGGAAACAAAACATGTGGTTAGGATGTTACTACATTTAGAAAATAAAATTTGCTACTGGTGTAACCCTTATTTTTAAAATACGTGGTTTGCCGGGCGGTGGTGGCGCACAACTTTAATCCCAGCACTTGGAAGGCAGAGACAGGCGGATCTCCGTGAGTTCGAGGCCAGCCTGGTCTACAGAGCTAGTTCCAGGACAGGCTCCAAAGCTACAGAGAAACCCTGTCTCGGAAATGAATGAATGAATGAATGAATGAATGAATGAATGATAAATATGTGGTTTAGCAGGGCATGATGGCACAATGTTTTTAAGACACTTGTTTTAGAGGTGGCGTATACATCCCATAGTTGGGCTATGTTTGGTATTTTCTACCTGTGGTGGTGTTTAAAAATCTTCACTAGGATGGATTTCCTTGGTGCGTGTGCTTTTCAGTTAATTAAGGTTTGTGTTTTTATTCTAGGCTACGTTTATAATAACTATAAATTCTTTAATCTTGTGATTTTTCATATAAATTTTATCTGAAGGTAATTGTTTCCCTTGCAGATGAGTGATGTGTCTGCCGGAGGAGCCACTGTGTTTCCTGAAGTGGGGGCTAGTGTTTGGCCCAAAAAAGTAAGTTCATTTGGTTTGTGGGGCTTGGTTTTGTTGGGTATTTTTCTCCTGAAGTAGAGTTGCACCTGCAGTTTGTGGCCCAGGAAATGAGTTACATTTTCTTTTATTTTTATTTTATTGGTCGTTTTCTGTATGTGTGTGTTAGATCCTGGAGTTACAAACAGTTGTGAGCTGCCATGTGGGTGCTAGGAACTGAACTTGGGTCCCCTGGACCATCTTTCCAGCCCTGAGTTACATTTGCAGACTACACTCATCTCAAAGTAAAGGTTGGGTGAGGAACAAGTGTGATAACTGAGTTCTAATTCCCAAGCTTTGATTTCATATAATTCTCTCCGTGTTGCCTGACTGTTATCACTCTGTAGACCAGGCTGGCCTCAAACTCAAGAGATCTACCTGCCACCACCTTCCGAGTGCTGGGATTAAAGGCCTGCACCACCATGCCCGACTAAAACACTCTATTGTCATCCACCCTTATGGTAACTCCCATATGATCAAGAAAACGCCATAGACTCACGGAATTAGTGAACAATGTGAGCTACCGTAGAAGGAGCAGGAACTAGAAGTGCTGTGCAAATTGAAAACCTAGCATTTTACTTGATGATCTTGAATTGTTCTCCACAGGGCACCGCTGTCTTCTGGTATAATCTGTTTGCCAGTGGAGAAGGCGATTACAGTACACGGCATGCAGCCTGTCCCGTGCTAGTTGGAAACAAATGGGGTAAATAGTTCCTGTATTCTCTGCTTAGAAACTTTATAACCTACCTGCACCTTAAAACAAAACACCTCCTCCCATGATTTGCCATCTGGCTTCATGTTGTATAGGATCCAGCTAAGCCTGTCCCTGATCTGAGTATAAATTTGCATCCCTTAGATGAGCATTTTGGTGAGATTGTTTTTGAGGGTGGCTGCTCTATTTCACTTAGTTTTCCAGAAGCATTAGATTAGTTGACTCCCAAGTTGAAAAGTTAGAATCTTGCCCTCAAAAGGTCACAGTCTGAGAGCTTGAACTGATGGGTAATCAGAATGTGGCAGAGCGTAGACCAATGCCCGAGATGGCTTAAGTTAATTTTTGTTTCCTCAGCACATAACAGTTAAGTGCCAGAAAAGATTTGGGTTAAAGCTCAGGCAGCACCTGGCTTCAGTGCAGACCATGCAGGCATAGGATTGCCTGCACTAACAACTAAAATAGGAAACGAAACAAGTTTAATACATATTAATCCAGTGTGTACATTACAGTATGTCAGTGGCCACATGTCAAATGCTTACAATCTACAACTGTCCATTGGTTAGAACCACTGTAAGGAGGCCTGGTCGGAAGACCTTACAATCCCCTCACTGAAAATGATGCTTGGGAACTGCTGGACCACAGTGAGCACAGGCTGACTGGGAAGGAAACAGCTCTAAAGGCTCTTCTCCATGTGAGTGCTCTAAAGCAGCAGCAAAGGGTTTTGACTCAAAGATACAAGAAAAAATGGCCAACTGATGAATGAAGACTGGGTACCAGGGAGGTAACAGTAACCAGTGTAGGCAACCTAGTTCAAATATTTTGTCCAAGTCAGTGACAATGACTTATTCTGTAATACCAGAAATAGGGTAGAAAATTGGGGAGAAGAAATCCATATATATATATGTATATATATATTATACACACACACACACACACGTACATATACACACACGTACATACATATATATATCCAAGCAAAATTCTTCAAGGATCTCAAAAGAACAGTACTCAACTTCATTTGGAAAACCAAAAAACCCAGATAGCCAAATAATCCTGTACAATAAAAGAACTTCTGGAGGCATCACAGTCCCTGACTTCAAACTCTACTACAGAGCTACAGTACTGAAAACAGCCTGGTATTGGCATAAGAACAGACAGGAGAACCAATGGAACCGAATAGAAGACCTGAATATCAATCCACACATCTTTGAACACTTGCTCTTTGACAAAGAAGCAAAAAAAAAAAAAAAAAAAAAATATCAAATGGAAAAAAAAGCATATTTAATAAATGGTGCTGGCATAACTGGATATCAACATGTAGAAGAATGAAAATAGACCCATATTTATCACCATGCACAAAACTCAAGTCCAAATGGATCAAATACTTCAACATAAAGCCAGCCACACTGAACCTTATAGAAGAGAAAGTGGGAAGTAAACTTGAACACATTGGCACAGGAGACCACTTCCCAAATATAACCCCAGTAGCACAGACACTGAAAGAAACAATAAATGGGACCTCCTGAAACTGAAAAGCTTCTGTAAAGCAAAAAAAATACGGTCAACAAGACAAAACGGCAGCCCACAGAATGGGAAAAGATCTTCACCAACCCCACATCAGACAGAAGTCTGATCTCCAAAATATACAAAGAACTCAAGAAGTTGGACACCAAGGGGGCTGGAGAGATGGCTCAGAGGTTAAGAGCATTGCCTGCTCTTCCAAAGGTCCTGAGTTCAAATCCCAGCAACCACATGGTGGCTCACAACCATCTGTAATGGGGTCTGGTCCCCTATTCTGGCCTGCAGGCAGACACACAGAATATTGTATACATAATAAATATTAAAAAAATTCAATAAAAAAAAAAAAACGGAGTACAGACCTAAACAGAGAACTCTTGAGAGAGGAATCTAAAATGGCTGAAAGACACTTAAGGAAATGTTCAACATCCTTAGTCATCAGAGAAATGCAAATCAAAACAACTCTGAGATTCCATCTTAAACCTGTAAGAATGGCCAAGATCAAAAACACTGATGACAACTTATGCTGGAGAGGATGTGGGGAAAAGGGAACACTTCTGCATTGCTGATGGGAATGCAAGCTGGTACAGCCCCTTTGGATGTCAGTGTGGTGATTTCTCAGAAAATTAGGAAACAAACTTCCTCAAGACCCAGTAATACCACTTTTGGGTATATATCCAAAGGATGCTCAATCGTGCCACAAGGACATGTGCTCAACTAATGTTCATAGCAGGTTTGTTTGTCATAGCCAGAACCTGGAAACAACCTAAATGCCCCTCGACCAAAGAATGGATAAGGAAAATGTGGTACATTTACACAATGGAGTACTACACAGCAGAAAAAAATAACAACAGCTTGAATTTTGAGGGGAAAATAGATGGAGCTAGAAAACATTATTTTGAGTGAGGTAACCCAGACCCAGAAAGACAATTATCACATGTACTCACTCATAGGTAGTTTTTAAACATAGAGCAAAGAAAACCAGCCTACAAACCACAATCCCAGAGAACTTAGACAACAATGAGGACACTAAGAGAGACTTACATAGATCTAATCTACATGGGAAGTAGAAAGTAGAAAAAGACAAGATCTCCTGAGTAAATTGGGAGCATGGGGACCTTGGGGGGGGGGGTTTGAAGGGGGGAGGGGAGCAGAGAAAAATGTAGAGCTCAATATCAATTAAAAAATGTATAAAAAAGAACAGTAATCTATATTAGCTGTAGTGGTGCATGCCTGTCTGATGTACAGAGTGGATTCCAGAATAGTCGGGCTACTCAGAAAAGCCCATCTCAGACCAACACGTTCTGTAACTAAGACAGCCGACTGAGGATGTGACCGATAGCTGATGGGAGGACTGCACTCACTGTCTGGGTTTTGGAGGCGGCACTTGGAGTAGGGAAAGTGTTGTGTTCCGTCCACGGTGTTCCGCTTGCGGCTCCTTTAGCCTCCTCAGGGATACATACATGAAATCTGATTTTTCCTCAGGGATACATACATGAAATCTGATTTTTCCTCAGGGATACATACATGAAATCTGATTTTTCCTCAGGGATACATACATGAAATCTGATTTTTCCAGCATTGTCAAGTTTATCTGGGTTTTAATCTTAAGCTTTTAACCCATGCTGAAACTGTTCTAGTTGAGCTTTCAGATGAGAAGAAAATTCTCATTTTTTTTCTCCTCACAGTATCCAACAAATGGCTGCATGAACGTGGACAGGAATTCCGAAGACCGTGCACCCTGTCAGAACTGGAATGACAGACCGGCTCTCCTCGCTCCTGTTGTCCTCCAATGCGCCCGGCACAATCGCTGATAACTTTCAGACGTTTACAGCTGACTAACACTCCATGGTTGACTCGGTCATGAACCTCGTCCTGTGTTTTGTCTGTGGACAATCACTTATTGTATGGGTTTTTTTGTTTTTTAATTAACACTCAGTCACCACATTATGTAAAATTTTACAGTTCATTATCACAGGGTACAGGACATTTAAAATGATGAATCTTAATTCTGTTGTTTAAAAGAGCTTTTTGGTTAGATTAAAAAAACAAAACATCCAATTGTAGATTTCAGCGCATCTGCGTAGATGGTGGGCCCAGCGGGGCTGTGCATGGGATGCAGGAGCCTGTCCGCCTGCTCTTCCTTCCCAGAGTGTACGCACTGGTAATAAACTAGGACCCTAATCTGGGCCCTAAGGGCTTTGCCTCCATCTATTAGTCCACATTCCTATTTCTTATTATTTAAAGAAACTGTATTTTTACCAAATCTCCCTCCTCAACAGTGGTGAATTTAATTGGTTTGAAAAAGTTCAAAAAGTTCTGCGCAGCAGAACTGCCCTACAACTACAGTGCTCGGACTTAGACTTTTCCTTCAGTGACTGATGGTGTCCTGAGACTTCTGTTCCAAGTGCCAGGATCCTGCCTGTGTTCCTCCTACAGCAGGTGGTGGTGTTGGCATTCTGACTAAATACTGTGCCTTAGGAGACAGGGAGTTCCAGGTCCTTGTAATGACGAGTGAGGGAGTTGATTTTAAAAAAGAAATCTGTTTTATAAAAAGCCAAAATGTTTTTTTCTTTCTGAAACGTGTTATAACAGTGACCTATTTATGATCTTAAATCTTTTTTAAAAAAATGTTTCTGTGTGGTATTTTTCATGTAAAATAACACTACTCACAGGTATGTTACTCCTTTACTACATAGAGCTACAGTTTAGTGTTTGTGGTTAGACTTTTAGTCAATCAGAACATGTTTCTTTGGAGTATAGCTTGCCTGGCCTACTTCAGACTCTTATGAGATACTAACAAAAAGTGTACTTTCTTCAGAGACAGTCATGCTTTGATTATGAGTTGTTAAAATAGTGGTACGTATACATTTTTATTCAAAAGCCTGGTTGTGGTCTTGATGTATATGAGGGAATTCTTTTTTCACCCAGGGCTCTGGTTCTTTCTTTTTAATTCTCTGGGAAAGTAGGGATTACAATGAACTGTTCCATCACAAAGATTTTAGCAAAAAAATAAGTTCATCACTTTAAACTGATTTTAGATGCTTTAAAAACAGGATGGAGCCGGGTGGTGATGGCGCATGTCTTTAATCCCAGCACTCGGGAGGCAGAGTTAGGCAGATCTCTGTGAGTTCGAGGCCAGCCTGATCTTCCCAGTGAGTTCCAGGACAGGCTCCAAAGCTACAGAGAAACCTTGTCTCGAAAACAAAAACAGGATGGGTATGGTGGTCCACATTTTTGGTTCCAGCACTTGGGAGGCAAAAGGCAGGAGGATCTCTAAGTTCAAAAATAGCATGGTCTAAATAGTAAGTTCTGGGTCAGCCAGGGCTCCATGAGAGATCTTACCTCAAAAACAGACAAGCAAAACAACTTTTTCGGCTGGTGGTACAGTTCAAACAGAGTAACACGTGTCAGCCCATGGGTCCCACTCCACTACTACAACCCCACACTGGGTAACATGGAAGCAACAAGTAAAACAGGGATTTCAAGGCCAGAAAATAGGTTTGTCATGAAGTGTTAGCAACCAGATGATAAGTTAGGACGATAACAATATATACATTTAAAAGGAAATCCTGCATCTTCTATAAGAACTTTATAAGCTATGTGTGGCCTGCCCCTGCCTGATGTTCCCCTGAGAACATCTGGAGGTTAGAAAGGTGCCCTTGGCGGGAGTGCAGTGTGCAGTCTCTGGTGACTGGGGACAGTGGCTGCTCCCCAGCTAGAAAACCACAGGGTTCATGAGGAAAGGGGGCGAGTAGTTGAAACCAGGAATGGCCTGTATACACGTGGGGAAACACTCAGCCTCACTGTTCCTTTAAGGAAGTCAGCCGTGTTAACAGGATTCCTGTCAGGAAAATAAAGTATGTCTAGGATGTGTGAAGACTGTTATTATGTAAAAGTTCTTCAGAACCTGCGGAGTTTCTGTTTCTGGGTAGGAAATGAAGGCAAAGAGTTGACGTGTACACCCGGGCTCATGACAGGATCATTTGTAGTCACCGTAAAATGGAAGCAACCTAAGTACAGAAATAGATGAGTGGGGGAAAGGTGGCATATACAGTAGGAAAATATTCAAGCCAAAAAAGGAAATTCAACACACGCTCAACATGGTTGAAGCTTGGCGAAATAAGCCACACAGATGCTCTCGGCCACTCGTGATACTAGAGTAATCGAATGCCGGGGATGTACGTGGTTGCCTGGGTGGTGAGAAGATGCTTGGGACTTAGTATTTATTGGGTGTTTTGCCAGCAATATACACTTAATGCGATCTAAATATACTCTTTGATTTTAGACTTATTTTGTATCCATGAGTGTTTTGCCTCCACGTATGCATGTGTACAACATGTGAACTTGGTGCCCTCGGAGACCAGGCAAAGCCATCGGACCCCCTAGAACCAGTTATGGTTGTTTGGTAACCATCATGTAGGTGCTGGAGTTGAACTCTGGTCCAAAAAATGTTTGGAAACCTGTGAGCCAAGCCGTGTCTCCAGCCCCTAAAAACACTCCTAAAGGTAAACGTGCCAGAGTTGTCGTTCAGTGGTTGAGCGTGCCCACGGTCCTGGGTAAGCAGTATCACATTTTAAATGTTTGACAGCTTAACAGTTATGTTCCAGTTCTAAGCCCTCCAAATTGAAAGCAAGGGCATCTGTACACCCGAGCTTCTGTTTCTAGCAGCAGCATTCGCGGTGGCCAAAGGTGGAAGCAACCCCTTTGAGTATCTATCTGCAACTGAACGATGAGCAAAGGTAAAAACAGGTTTAAAAATTCATCTGGAATCATAGAGCTCAAGAGAATTGACAAACATTGAAAATTAGCAGAGAATCCCAAAGCAAGACTAAGGGATGAGAACAGCTTTTAAAGAAAAAAAAAAAAAAAAAAGTAAGCCAGGCATGGTGCTACACACCTTTAGTTACAACACTCAACGGAGAGACAGATACAGACTTTGAAGCCAGCCCTGTCTACATAGTGAGAGACTGCTTCAAATTCAAGAGTTTGGGGGGAAAAAAACTGCTTAACGCTACAATTTAGAAACAGATACTGCATATCTAAGAACAGACTCAGAATGGCCATGAATACACTTGTAAATTCACCATATCTTAAAGATAACGAAAACTGGTTGAATAAGTGACTTAGAGGAAATTAGATCATAAGGCCTTGGCAGCAATACTTGCGTAGAACAAGAATATTCTTAGCACCGGCAGGGGTGATGGCTCAAGACTGGAGTTTGGAACCCCAGAATCCACATCAATGTCAGGTGGGCATGATAGCCCTCTTGTGAGATGGAGATGGAATCCCCAGAACAATCCAGCAGTCTGAATTGCTGAGTTCCAGGTCCCTGACTTAACAGCCATCTCGGAATACGCTCAGTACCAGTTTCTGGCCTCCACATGCGCACACCTAGGCACCTGCTCTATGACATACATGGAAGTGCATAAACACACAAAAGATCTATCTCCACTCAGCACAGACAAATCTGTCAACACACTGGAAATCTGACATGTTGTCAAATCCTTTTTCTAAGGAGTCTCCCAGAAGACAAGCTGTGACCTCTAGAATAGAGGTGTGGAGTAAATACCAAAAACTGACTATGCCACCAAATCTGTGGGGTATATCAGTATCCACAAAGAATTGTGTCGTTTAGTGTTTGTGATTATTTTATTTTAATGATTTTTTTTATTCTAGATATACAGATAGTTTCTCTGTATAGTCCTGTCCTAGAACTCACTTTATAGACCAGGCTGGCCTTGAACTTGAACATCTTCCTGCCTCTGCCTCCCTAGTGCTGGGATTAAAGGTGTGCACCACCAAAGAATGTTTTCTGTGTGCATTTCAGGCCAGCTTCACACTCATGATGCCCCCTGGCCCTGGGGCTGATTGTGGGCCTGTACCATCATGTTCAGCTACTGCTGGTGAATTAAATCTGTCTGTAGTAGCCTGTTAAAGTACAGAAGACACCCAAAGCCAGCGGAACAGGAAAACCTTAGGAGAACATTGTTAGAGAAAGAAGTCATTTTCCACCCTACAAAACTAGCTAGAACATACAGTGGAATTTTATTGTACAGTATAGATAAGAAAAGTTGTAATCACCAAGAATCTGTATATGAATCCATAGGTTTGAAATGTCCAGACCAAGCAAATCTATACATAGAAAAAACAGGGATTGGGAGGAGTATAGGCCCAATAGCTAAGGGATTACGTTTTCCTCAGCTGGTCGTGGAAACATTTCTAAGTTGTGCAAACCAGGGGTGGGGGAGCTTGGAGGATCAGAAATTCAAGGTTTTCTTTTACATTGTGAGTTCGAGGCTAGCCTGGAACACGAAAGAACCTGTCTCAAAAACCAGTAACTATTGAGTGAAAATGTTCTAAGTTGTGATGACTGCAACCCGGTGGCTAAGCCGCTGAGCGAGAACCAAAGCGTTTAAGGACTATAAAACACACACCCCAGGTTAGTGAGCTGGATGGTATGAAATATGTATCTCAAAGCTGTTTCTAAAAAGCTAGCAAGGCATCAGAAATAAATGAAACGTAAGTTTGGCCAACTATTGAGAAGTTTGAAGAAGCCCAAACCCACACTGATAGAAATGGTGAGTCTGCAGCTGAGCTAACACAAGCAAACTGCCAGCATCAGGCGTGACTGGGGCAAAACTACAGATCCTACAGAGCTTGAAGGGGTTAATGGTGGATTAATAACCTCTTCGGGACTGTTCGGACAGATTGTGCAGGTAACAAATCATCAAAATCTCAAGAAAATTCTGAATAGCCCCATTATTGAGTAAAGAAATTAAGGACTTGATTTTTTTTTTAACCAAAAAGCAATGCAGAGTTCTTGATGACATCTCCAATCCCTGCCATGTTAAGGAATACCCTCCACAAATGGCTTCAGAAAATGCATGATTTCCAACTCTAAGAAACATTGGTCGAGCGGTGGTGGCGCATGACTTGAATCCCAGTACTCGGGGAGGCAGAGGCAGACGGATCTCTGTGAGCTAGAGGCCAGCCTGGTCTATAGAACAAGTTACAGGACAGCCAGGGCTATAGAGAAACCCTGTCTCAGACTCACACACACACACACACACACACACACACACACAAAAGAAAAAATGTCCCTGATCTCCAACCAGACTAAGATTATAAGGAAGAAACGATCCGTATCTCCCAGGAACATAGATACAAAATACTCTTGCATCTAACAAAAAATAAGGGGGAAATTAATGCTTAAGTGAAAAACAAAGCTTACTGAAATGTGCTTAACAGTACACCAACAAGTTCACTTCAACAATTAAATCACAAAGCTGGGGCCAGCGAGACGGCTCTGTGGGTGAAGGAACTTGCTGCTAAGCCTGACCACCAGAGTTCAGTCCCAGGAGTTCAGAGGGTGGGAAAGAACTGACTCCCACAAGTTGTACTGTGACTTCATATGCAGGCTGTGGTGTGCGTGTGCGCACACACATACACAGAAGTAAATGCAATAAAAAATGCAAAGTCATGTCCATCTCAAAAACCTCTAAGACTGGATTAAAGATCCAAATTCTACCTGAGTAATTCATTATATTAGCATGTTAAAGGAGGAGAAAAGAAATATGGTTATTTCAAAAGATGCAGAGGATGCATATAACAAATCTCAGTACTGCTGATGGTTTTTTTTAAGTGTCTGTGATCCTTGGCACAGGTAGAGCTTGCCCCAGGATCAAGGTCAGCCTGTGCTCCTTAGCAAGTTTCAGACTGGACAGAGCCTGCCTCAAATAAAATGCAAATGTCCTGAAATGACTGGTGGCTTTTCAGAAAGCTTGCTCTGCCTTACTTTCCAGTAAAACATTGGATGTTGCTTGCAGTAAGGCCAAGTGTCCACTCTCCTCAGGGTTATTTAGTATTGCGCCAGACAGGAAGAAGAGAGGCTCACACCAGAAAAGCAGCAGCTTTCCCCAGCGGTGGCATGAGCATGCTTGTGAAGCATCCCAGAGAATCTACAGGACTCTCCTGCAGAACTTAGGCCGCAGGCATTACACCAACTCTACATGCAGAAATGAACGACAAACTGAACTTCTAAAGACGATGTGGGAAGGCCTCAAAAGTGTACTTCCAAGTAAAATTTGCAGATTGCAAATGAGAGCTGTGTGCAATATGACTGCTGAGAAATAGAGCAGGGAGCGCAGATAAGAAAGGGCCATTTTGAGGTGAGAAAATGCCCTGTGTCCTGGCGGTAGTACTGAGGAATCTATATCCGTCAGACACATTTTATAGTGTATTCTGAATACGTGCATTTCTATGGAACTACTCAGTAAGGTTTGGGGTGTGTGTGTGCGTGTGTGTGCGTGTGTGTGCATGTCTGGATCACAGGTGTGAATTACCACATCAAGCCAGTAAAACATTCAAAAACATTAGCAAACAGCTAGACAGGTCAAGACTTAAAAATGCCAGAAACAGCCAGGCACGCCTTTAATCCCAGCACTGGAGGCAGAGACAGGTGGATCTCTGTGAGTTTAAGGCCAGCCTGGTTTACGTAGTGAGTTCCAGACCAACTGGTGAGTTACCTAGTGAGACCCTGCCTTAAAAAAAAGAAAGAAAAAAGAAAGAGAGAGAGAGAAGAGAGAGAGAGAGAGAGAGAGAGAGAGAGAGAGAGAGAGAGAGAGAGAGAGAGAAAGAAAGGAAGAAAGAAAGGAAGAAAGAAAGGAAGAAAAAAAGAAAGAAAGAAGTATTGGTTTGGTCCATGACTCTGTAATGATGGTTAAAATATTAAATATTTTAAATATAAATATTTGTTAATAAAATCCCTATCAAACAGATGTTTTTGTTAGGTAAAAAGGTATCTAACATTTTTATCCCGGGAGGAGGGGGGGAACAACTTTAGATCCTCATAGGCTTGTATCAAAGATGACCAAACTAAAGTTTTACAAGCTAAACTCAAGTTGCCCAAGGCTGGCCTTGAATTTGCTTTGTGGTGGAGGAGGTTCTTGAATTCCTGATCCTGTCTTTATCTCCCAAGCATGGGATTACAGTCCTGCACACTGCCCCGTGGGAACGGGGCCTCCCTGATCAAATGTGTGGAACTGGAACCTGCTCTAAGCTCCTGGCAAGGATCACGGGAGGCCATGACGCTCATTTTGAAATATTCTACTTAATTGCCAGGCACTGGGCCGGGGCTCATGTCAGCCCTCCTGGTTTGAATGCTTCTGGAGTTTGGCTTGGTTTTTTTCTGGAACTGGGGGTTAAATCCAGGGCCTCAAACATGTCAAATAGACCCTCAGCCACATCCCAGTCATCACAAATGATTCCGGAGGAGATCACGAGTATCAGACGGGGTGATACAGGAGTGTAATTCCACGGGCTCACTCTGCACTCTCCACTTCTCTTCCCAACAGACCGTAGGAATTGGCCTAGATCTCACCCCATAGACGCCCCTCCAGGCAATGATTTGTACACAGCCTCTGATCTTTTGGAAAGCCTCAAAGAGGTGGCATCTCGATCTTCCAGGTCTCTTATAGCCAGTTTGTGACATTGTCTTAGGATCATAAATACCAAATGGCAGTAGTGGCAGGTTGGACATTTTACTTGCTAGGCAGTGCCCAAACTCAACATGTTCATAGGTTTTACAACCTAATCATGGGTTTTTGTTCTGTTCTATGTTCTGAGGCAGGTTCTTATGCATCCCAGGCTGTCTTTGAACTTGTTATGTTGTGGAGAATGCCCTTCAATTTGTGATCCTCTGGCCACTACGTCCCAAGTGCTGCGATTTCAGATGTTTGCCACTATGCCTGGTTTTGTGCTGCCTGTGTCTAGCGCAGGCCACTCTACCAATTAAGCCACAACCCCAGTCTAAGACCTAATCATTCTAAAAACATTTTCAATTAAACATTCTTTTCTTTTAATTGTGTCTCTGTATTTTTTTTTTTAGGGGTGGGGTGAGATTTGTGAATTTTAGTGCAGTGCCTAAGATGGCCAGAAGAGGGCATCAGATCCTCTGGAGCTGGAGTTACAGGTGATTGTGAGCAGCCCAGTGTGGTACCAAGAACTGAACTCTGGTCCTCTTGAAGAGTAGCAAGTGCTTGCAACCGCTGATTTATCTCCCCAGCTACTTGGCATTTTTCAACTTATTATTATTGTTAATTATTTTTTTCTTAAAATGTTACAAGTTAGCAGTCTTAGCCAAGAAAAGTAATAATAACTAAAGGGAAATTAATTTCTCTTATTTGCATAATCACATGACTGGATATATATAGAAGAAATTGAGCTACATGCCATATAAAAGTAATTGTACTGTCTGGGGAGAGCGCTCCATGGGGCAAATGCTTGCTGCACAAGCTTGAAGACCTGGGTTCAGAACCCTTCACACACATCAGCGAGGGGGACAGCACCCACCTGTGGTCCCTGTGCTAAAGAGGCAAGGACAAGAGCTTGCTGGCCAGATAGTCTTCCCAAATTGGTCCTGTCAGGTTGGGTGACTGACTGACTCAGAAGGTAAAGGGATGTTACAGCAAGACAGCTGACTCTGACCTTCACACACGTGTGCACATATGTGCACATTCTGTGCACCTATACCACACACACATAACTGTAGCTACAAATAATCTCTATTCCACTGGTCCCCTGGACCCTGTTTCTCTCTATTCTCTGGGTCATGCTCACTAGCTCCTGCAGCCACTGAAAAAATAACCATTCTGAGGCTTAATATTAGTTACATACTCTTTGGCCTACTAGTTCAGAATTTTTATTAACTCTTACATCTTAAATTAGCTTCTCTCTCTCTCTCTCTCTCTCTCTCTCTCTCTCTCTCTCTCTCTCTCTCTCTCTCTCTCTCTCTCTGTATTTCAAGACAGTTTCTTCATGTAACAGCCCTGGGTGTCCTGGAACTCACTTTGTAGACCAGGCTGACCTCAACCTCACAGAGATCCCTCTGCCTCTGCCTCTCAAGTGCAGGGATTAAAGGCGTGCGCCACTGCCACCTGTCCTAAATTGTCCCATTTCTACTATTTTATGTTTTACCATGAGGCTCATGATTCTCTTGATTCTTGGACTGCCAAAAGGTGTCTGCATGACTCTGCCTTCTTTCCTCCTCCTCTACCTCTGTTGGAATTTTCCACCTTGCTATATTCTGCCCTGCAGCTTCTTTATTAACCAATAGTAATAAAATATATTCATAGCATACAGAGGGGAATCCCACATCACATAACGACACCTTCAAAGTAGATAATCAAAGTATCAAGATTAAAAAGTGTTAAGAAAGGGGACATAAAATGTTAAGTATAATAAAGGCAATATACAGCAAGCCAACAGCCAACATCAAACTAAATGGAGAGAAACTCCCAGCGATTCCACTGAAATTAGGAACAAGACAAGGTTGTCCACTCTCTCCATATCTATTCAGTATAGTTCTTGAGGTCCTAGCTAGAGCAATAAGACACCAAAGGGAGATCAAGGGGATACAAATCGGAAAAGAAGTTAAACTCTCACTATTTGCTGATATGATAGTTTACATAAGAGATGCCAAAAATTGTACCAAGGAACTTCTACAACTCATAAACACTTTCAGCAATGTAGCAGGATACAAGATTAACTTTAAAAAAAAAAAAAAACGAAAAACCAAAAAAAAAAAAAAAAAAAAAAAAAAACAAAAAAAAAAACAAAAACCAAAAAACAATCAGTAGCTCTCCTGTACACAGATGATAAATGGGCTGGGGAAGAAATCAGAGAAACATCACCCTTCACAATAGCCACAAACACCATAAAATATCTCAGAGTAACTCCAACCAAACAAATGGAAGACTTGTATGACAAGAACTTTAAATCTTTGAAGAAAGAAATGGAAGAAGACACCAGAAAGTGGAAAGATCTCCCATGCTCTTGGGTAGGCAGAATTAACATAGTAAAAATGGCAATCTTAGCAAAAGCAATCTACAGATTCAATGCAATGACCATCAAAATCCTAGCAAAGCCGGGCGGCAGTGGCACACGCCTTTAATCCCAGCACTCGGGAGGCAGAGGCAGGCGGATCTCTGTGAGTTCGAGACCAGCCTGGTCTACAAGAGCTAGCTCCAGGACAGGCTCCAAAGCTACAGAGAAACCCTGTCTCGAAAAACCAAAAAAAAAAAAAATCCTAGCAAAATTCTTGAAAGAATGGTACTCAACTTCATATAGAAAAGCAAAAAACCCAGGATAGCCAAACAATCCTGTACAATAAAAGAACTTCTGGTCACAATCCCTGACTTCAAACTCTACTACAGAGCTACAGTACTGAAAACAGCCTGGTACTGGCATAAGAACAGATAGGAGAACCAATGGAACCAAATAGAAGACCCGAATATCAATCCACACATCTTCGAACACCTGATTTTGGACAAAAAAGTAAAAAAAAAAATGGAAAAAAGAAAGCATATTTAACAAATGGTGCTGGCATAACTGGATATCAACATGTAGAAGAATGAAAGCAGACCCATATCTATCACCATGCACAAAACTCAAGTCCAAATGGATCAAAGACCTCAACATAAAGTCAGCCACACTGAACCTTATAGAAGAGAAAGTGGGAAGTACACTTGAACACATTGGCACAGGAGACTACCTCCTAAATATAACCCCAGCAACGCAGATACTGAGAGAAACAATTAATAAATGGGACCTTCTGAAACTGAGAAACTTCTGTAAAGCAAAGGACACAGTCAACAAGACAAAACAGCAGCCTACAGAATGGGGAAAGATTTTCACCAACCCCACAACAGACAGAGGGCTGGTCTCCAAAATATACAAAGAACTCAAGAAATTGATCATCAAAAGAACAAATAATCCAATAAAAAAATGGGGTACAGACCTAAACAGATATCTCTCAACAGAGGAATTTAAAATGGCTGAAAAACACTTAAGGAAATGTTCAACATCCTTAGTCATCAGAGAAATGCAAATCAAAACAACTCTGAGGTTCCATCTTACACCTGTTAGAATGACCAAGATCAAAAACACTGATGACAATTTATACTGGAGTGGATGTGGGGAAAAGGGAACACTTTTGCATTGATGGTGGGAATACAAGCTGGTACAGCCCCTTTGGATGTCAGTGTGGTGATTTCTCAGAAAATTAGGAAACAAACTTCCTCAAGACCCAGTAATACCACTTTTGGGTATATATCCAAAGGATGCTCAATCGTGCCACAAGGACATGCGCTCAACTAATGTTCATAGCAGGTTTGTTTGTCATAGCCAGAACCTGGAAACAACCCAAATGCCCCTTGACCAAAGAATGGATAAGGAAAATGTGGTAGATTTACACAATGGAGTACTACACAGCAGAAAAAATAACAACAGCTTGAATTTTGCAGGAAAATGGATGGAGCTAGAAAACATCATATCGAGTGAGGTAACCCAGACCCAGAAAGACAATTATCACATGTACTCACTCATAGGTGGTTTTTAAACTTAAAGCAAAGAAAACCAGCCTACAAACCACAATCCCCAGAGAACTTAGACAACAATGAGGACACTAAGAGAGACTTACCCAGATCTAATCTACATGGGAAGTAGAAAGTAGAAAAAGACAAGATCTCCTGAGTAAATTGGGAGCATGGGGACTTTGGGAGAGGGTTGAAGGGGAGGGGCGAGGCAGGGAGGGGAGCAGAGAAAAATATAGAGCTCAATAAAAATCAATTTAAGAAAAAGATGGTGACAGGGAAGAACCAAAAAAAAAATCTCTGAATGGCCCTAAACTCACCCTAGGGTATCTGCTGTCCTCCCCGAGAGCTAAAATTTGAGCATTCCTCCACGAATGTCCTACTCAAGCCTCACAATGCTCCATGCAATAACAAGCACCCAAATCCCCAGCTGTGGGCCAGCTAGATCACTCAGCCGGTGGAGGGGCTTGCCTCCAATCCTGACAACCTAAATTCAATCCCAGGGAACCACATGGTGGGAAGAAAGAACTGCCTCCAACAAGTTTTCCTCTGCCTCCACACATAAACAGATGAATGTTTGAATAAACTATGCACCGATGACTGGGAAATTAAAATGTCTGAAGCAAATGGGGCCAGAAAACCAGTCCCTTGTTTTCCGGTTTCCCAGTTCTGTCATTTATATGGATGTGGGCTGTCCTTCTGTATGTGTGTTGCTTTATTGGTTGATGAATAAAGCTGTTTTGGCCAATGGCTTAGCAGAGTAAAGCCAGGTGGGAAATCCAAATAGAGATATATATAGAGAGAGTAGGCAGAGTCACAGAGAGGCCATGTAGTTTGTGGTTGCCAAAGGAAACAGACACCAGACCCTTACCAGTAAGCGACAGCCTCCCTGATACACAGATCAATAGAAATGGGTTAATTTAACATTAAACAGCTAGCTAGAATCATTGGCCAAACTGTTGTAATTTTAAAAAAACGTTTTAGGTTGTTCAGAACAGAAAGATAATGCCTAGTTTGGCTTTTTTTTTTTTTTTTTTTGGCGCGGGGGGGGGGGGGGGGGGGGGGGGGGGTTGGCCATGCTGGGAGAGGTCCAGGGAGGAAGGGAGGCTGGAAGGCTGGCTGCTTAAGTGCCTGAGAGTCAGAATACAGACAGTCCATGGGAATTGGAAAGTAGTAAAGGAACTTCGGGGGCTCAGTGGGAAGGAAGTTAGCTCAGAGGAGCCGGCTGTAAAAGAAACAACGGAAAGGTGAGGAAATCGATTTCGACTTGAGGGAAGAATGAAGTGTGCTGAGTAGGGAGAGTGCTCTCTGCCTGCCTGCGTGTGAGAATATGTCTGTGTCTTCGAGTGGAGACAGACTGACAGACACACTGATGCTCTGATGGCAGTTCATAGGCTAAGCTGAGCAGAAATGAAGCGGATGGGGGGGGACACCACAGATGGGGGTGGGGTGGGGTGGGGGAACATCACAGACGGGTGGGACCGTAGCTGGAAGGACGCCTATGGTCTGCCTAAGGTCAGCTCTCTGATGGTTAAAATCAGCCCCCTGCAGTGAGGTGGGGTACGCCTGTGGAAACCTGCTGTGTAAGGAGAGCGTTACTGCAGGGGTCGCCTTTAAGCTCATTCACCCTTGCTGGGACCTCTAGATAGCTGACTTTAAAAACAGACATCAAATACTCTTTTCCTCCTACCGTAGTCCGTTGCCTGCTTAGTCCCTTACCAGGGCCAGGAAGAGGCTGTTTTCAGTCGCCTCTCTTAAGCCCTTGGCAAACACGGGCCAGGTCCTAGCTTTTCTTCAGATGCTCCATCCGACGTGTGACTGACAGTCTCTCCAAAGACGCAGACCTCCTGCAGTCCCCACCTGGCCTGCCCAGTCAGTCCCGAATTTCACCCACACCATTTCTAGTGCTCGTTGGCACAAAGCGCTCAGGTTAAAGAAAATAAAGAACCAAGTCCCCCAATCAGGTGAAATGTGTTTCTTCGGTCTTCATCCCCGGGGCCGGAGGGGGGCGGGGATACTGAATCCTGTTGTGCAGGGAGCTGGGGTGACAAGATTGAGAAGGTAACATTCTGCCTTACAGGGGAGGTCTGAGTGAAATAATGAGCACTAGAAATAATGAACACTAGAAGGTGGGATAGGGTGGGGTCTCATTTTCAAATTTCCTACAACAGCAGTTCCTAAGGCAGAGGTAGAGTGGGGTGGGGGTGTACCAGAAGGTTCTTCGTGAGGTACCTAAGAGAGAAAAAAAAGCCAAAAGGGCAAGCTGCTACTGAAGGACCCGGCAGGGAGTCTTTGGATGCACCCTAAAAACACTCCTCAGAGTTCTCGCGCACCCAGGGCAGAGGACCGGGAGATTTGTACCCTATCTGCCTGGTGTCATTATGAGCCTCTGCTCCAGGGTCCAGAGGCTGCCACCTGGTCCCAGGAGTGGACCTTGGCACAGGAGGGTGTGAGGACAGCGCTCTGCAGTGTGAGGACCAGGCCTCAGCTGACCTCAAATCCCTCAGCCTGTCTGGATGCCTCACTGTGTTTCCCACAAACAATGGGGACAACATCTACCTCACCCATCTGGGAGAAAGACACCGGAAGTACAGACAGAACATTTTTAGTACCAGGCCATGTACAGATTCGATGTTCAGTGAGTGATGGCCATTATTATTAAACTACACACACACACACACACACACACACACACACACACACAGAGTTTGACAGAGCCACAAAGAATGGGTCGGAGTTGACCAGACACAGGCAACCTTTCCAGAAAGTGATTCGAGACCATGTGGATAGCTGAGCTTAGAAGTCATGGGTAGAATGCAGGAGGCCTTAGGCGCTGTGGATGGGGTGACACGGAAAGAAGATGGGACAGGAGGGACACAAACTCCGGCAGAGGACACTGTGCTCCTTCCGCGTTCACGGTTTCCTGCTAGGACCCTAGTACGTCCATCTCTCTGTCCGTGTTGACCTAAAGTGGGTCCTCTGGGTTCCCACGGCCATTTTGTCCTCCGTTTTCACAGCCTTCCAGCAGAGCAGGCGCACGGAGCAACAGTAGTGGCTGCGGTCCAGTGTCCCGAGTACAGAGAGATCACGAATACAATGTATGGACATATGTGTGGCCCACTTGGCTCTGGGAAACTATGGTGGGGTTGGGACCTTGAGCCCAGGGTTAAAGATTCATCTTACCCTCCAGAAATCAATTTAACATGAGGCAGGTGGGTCTCGGTGAGTTCCCCAGCCTGGTCTACACAGTGAGTCCCATGGGGGTTAGGATAACACAGTGAGATCCTGTAAGTAAGTAAGTATGTATGTATGTATGTATGTATGTATGTATACATGTAAGTATGTATGTAAGTATGTATGTATGTATGTGTATATGTATGTATATAAATAAGGTAGCTGGCACCTGAGGAAGGACAGCGTGGTCATCCCCTGCCTTCCACACACACGTGCTCATGCACACAAAGACACATGCCTACCGTCTTGTTTGCCATCCTATCACTGAGAGTCAGCATGACTAAGGCCACTCTTACAAAAGGAAACATTTAAGTGGGGACTTGCTCTGGTTTCAGCGGTGGGGAGCATGGTGGCATGCAGGAGAAGTAGCTGAGTGCTTTGTATTCTGAGCCACAGGCAGCGGGCGGAAAGAGAGAAGGACATGACAGACAGACACACAGACAGACACATACACGTAGCCTGGCATGGGCTTCTGAAACCTCAAAACCCACCCCCAGTGACACACTTCCTCCAACAAGGTCAAACCTCGTAAGCCTTCTAATCCTTTCAAACGGTTCAACTCCCTGATGACAAAACATTCAAATATACAAGCCTACGGCGACCATTCTTATTCAGACACACCCATACACCCATGTTCTCACGCACACCTTCTCTCACACTCACACATACGCACATACATTATATCACATATGTGTTCTATGTGCTCTCACCCATCACTCCCTAGCCCAGAAACCAGCTCTCTCTAGCTCACACAGCTGCAGCTGAAGAAGTCGCCACCTCCTGGGTGAGTAGACCGCACAAGAGGCAGCACACCCGGGAAGAAATGCTCGAGAAGCTGCTCTCATGAGTGTGCCCTCTACTGGTCGAGTGCAGAACCTTATGGCTGCAGACAGCATAACGCTGGCTCGGACAAACCAATCCTCATCACCGATCCTCGAACGCATTTGAAAGTTTTCCTTCAAGAGTTCAAGACAAAGCCAGGCTGTGGAGGCGCACGTCTTTAATCCCGGCACTCAGGAGGCTGAGGCAGGCTCATCTCTAGAAGTTTGAGGCCAGCCTGGTCTACGTAGTGAGTTCCAGAGCAGCCAGGGCTACACAGAGAAACCCTGGGGTAAAGGGTGGGGGAGCATGGAGGTGGTATTTCAAAATAATAACCTTTTGGGCTTCTCAGGTAACTACCCATACTCGATGGAAGACAAGAGCACCTTCCATTGGCCTTTCTGAAGCCGCCAACTCAGTTGTGAGCGAGATAGTCATGTCCAAAGCCAGCAGCCAGCACGCTGCATGTGCCCACAGTGACAGGAAAATGTCATTACGGGTAACACTTTTCCTCTTCCTGTTATTTGTAGATCTAGAGTTATATAACCCCACCACCACCACGGCGTCGAAAACTTGTGATCTCAAGTGGAAAGATGGGACAGACATATACTGTTGTCGGTTTTCCTATTTACATCCGAATATGAGGCTTAATGTAAATGCTTAGGTCTAAGGCATTAGGATAAGAGAGTAAGAAAAAGAAGTTGCCAAAATGTTTCTGTGAACAAGGTTTTACCACTCAGCTTTGTCATTCAAATAACACCACTGTTTAATGAGGCTCTTTGAAAGCCTGCTGGACCCGGTTCCCCTCTCTCCCTCCCGCTCCTTCCTCCCACGTGGCCCAGCTCAGCCTGGTCTTGTCCACTGGACTCTGCCAGATGTCCCTGTCTCTGACTATGCTTTCCACACGCCTACAATAAACTTTCTCCTCCACTATTCCTAGGAGTAGTTGTGTCCTTTTCTTTCTTTTATAATTTTTATCATTCAACCATAATTTTTTTCTGGACAATATCATTATTTGGACTTTTTTTAAAAAGTCAGTTGAGAACACACTTAAATCTAGGGGCAAAGATGGTGTACATTTGGGCTGTAGTTGGGAAAGAGTGGAGAATCATAGAACCCCAAGGCATCCGATGGAGGTGCCGAGGAAATGGTAGTATCTCTGGGTCTGTGAATAAAACTTTGAGGCTGCTGAGCTGTGTCCTGTGTAACACCTGTGTATGAGCAAGCAAGGGCCGCTAAGAAAGTTCCACCAGTAAAGGTGCTTGCCTCCAAACCTGAAGACCAGCGTTCCATCCGTGGTCAAAGCAATCAAACCCACTCCTTGCCTTAGACGCATTAGGGGAAAAGCAGTTGCACTAAAAGACAAGGGAGCCACTTGGCTCCGTTTGGGAGTGCAGCGTCTCATTCCAAGAGGAAAGAAAGCCTCAGATGCTAAGAACCAAGCAAGACGCCAGGCCTGAGAGAACCTCCCTGGCATTCCATGCCAGCGTTGTCGTCCACCTGCTTGATAAATCTGGTACGGAGTCCCTCGAGTGACTCAGCTTCCAGGAAACCTTTAGGTTTGGTCATTCCCTGATTACGTCCCTCTTACAGGGAACCAACTACCCTTAGCGCCAAACTTCAATACAAATCCTCAGTCCCTCTTCCAGGGTCTACTGAGAAAGCAGGGAGGGAACATAGTAGCGGAGGGGTTTTCAAAGTTAGATGAAAAGACCCAGATAGAGGGCAAGTTTTAACAGGGCAGTGTGGGCGTGTCTCTGTGTCGTGTGTATGTGATTGACAGCTGCCTGCAGACTCTGCACCCAAGGGGCAGGCTGAGGGTGGGGGAAGGGGCAATCGGGAGTTCAAAATCAGTCTGGGCTACATATGAGCCTATCTCTAAATAAGTAATCAAGCAACCCAAACCTTCCAGCAGTCTCTCGAGCCCTGTGAAAGGGTTGTGGGCCATTCAGTCTGTAGATTTGGGTGTCTGAGTCGTGGGGAATAAAATGAGCCACTAAGCACTGAGCCCTGGGCACTTTTGACATTTTTCAAGTCTTATATAACAAAATGCCAATGTTTTCCAGGTTTCCAGTTTTAATGTTCACTTTCCGTTGTAAAATCTGAAGTTGTAAACGTAGTTATTTTCCTACATAATTCTGTTTGTAAATTTACAACTGGAGGTTAGAGCAAATGACAAGCGTTTGGATGGCAGCTCTGCTATGTGAGATGTGGAGATGGGCTCATAAATCAAACTCAAGCAGCTGGGTTTTTCTGCTTATGGAACACTGGTCATAAACACACATAAATCCTATGCTAAAGAAAAATAAGCTGATTTCTCGGTGCCAGCAGGCAGAGAATGCTTGTACTGTGTAGAGCTCACTGTCCATTTCTAACCAGGCTATCCTGAATGCAAGAACTTTTGTCCCCTATCTGTTGTGTGTGCCCTGTAAGTTAATTAAGATGGACCACTAACTTTGTGGTTTTCTTCTTGCTTTTTGTTTGTTTGTTTGTTTGCTTTTATTTTTGTTTTTGAGACAGGGTTTCTGTGTGTATCCCTGACAGTCCTGGAACTGACCCTATAGACCCAGGCTGTCCTTGAACTCACAGAGACCTCCTGCCTCTGCCTCTGCCTCTGCCTCTGCTTCTGGGATTAAAGGCCTGTGCCTCTACCACCCAGCTATCCTCATGTTCTTAAAGCTGTTACCTTTGAATTTTAAGTTTTATAAGTGAAGTCGGATGGCAGTGGGGCATGTCTCCAAGCACTGGTGATGGGACCAGATCCGTGGACACAGGAGGAGTTCCCAGTGCCAAGCAGTTGGCATCAGGGTTGTGCAGGGTTCGTGGAACAGCCCAGCAGGGCTCAGCCTAGATAAGATTATCCCATGTCTCAGCAAAAGGCTTCAGCAGAGGACAGGAGCAGTGTGTTTCACGTGTGGAAAGGAGAAAGATTCTATAGCAGAGAATTCTATGGCTGGCAAAAGTAGCCTTCAAAACTGAGGGAAAAGACGCTTTCGTAGAAAAATAAAAGCTGAAGGAGCACATTCCATCTTGACCTGACCCATGGGGAACTTTGCAGGCACTCCATAAGCTGAATTCTAGAGAGTCACTCAGAGGGATGGGAAGGAAGGACACATAGAAAATATTCTAATTTTGATTTGTATTTTTTTTTAAAAAAAAACTTGAAGACAAATGCCTGAAAATCATTATAAATCTGTTTCTAGGCATAAACCAGATAAAGATGCAATTTGTGACATTGTTAAACGGAGACAGAGCTGGGTTATAACTTCAGTACCTTTGCGTGTGTGTGTGTGTGTGTGTGTGTGTGTGTGTGTGTGTGTGTACCCCTGTATGTCTATGTGTACCTGAGCATATGTGCCTGCAGGATCCAGAAGAAGGTATCCGATTCCCTGAAACTGGAGTTACAGAGGGTTGGGAGCCCAGTGTGGGTACCGGGATCTAACGTTGGTCCTCTGCAAGAGCAGTAAGCACTCTAGGCTGCTGAGCCACCTCTCCAGTGTGGCATGAGCATATTGTATGTAACCTCCTGGTAACCGCAAATAAAATACTTAAAAGCTAGACACGAGTCTCACAAATAAGCTACTTACAGTGTGGACATCAGTGGCTCTCCACCTTCCTAAAGCAGCGACCTTTTAATACAGCTCCTCATGTTGTGGTGACCCCCAACCATAGAATTATTTCATTGCTACTCCATAACCATAATGTTGCTACTGTTCTGAATCATAACATAAATATTTGATATACAGGGTGTATGATATGCGGCCCGCAGAGGCTGAGGACGGCTGGTAGGCACGATGACAAGGGAATGAAAATGTGTCACTACAGAAATGTCAACTAAGCACAAAGAAGGAAGTGACAGGGGACAAAGACGAAGGGCAAAAGCAGTGACACGTGCAACAATAGTGAAACAGCCCAAGAAAATCCCCATCAGTCAGTGTGAGTTACGGTCTCCAATCGAAAAGCGAAGAATGGCAGAATACTTGCTGTCTTTTATCCAGCTGGAGAGCCGACTTGGGGGTTAAGAGCACTTGCTGCTCCTGCAGAGGACCCAAGTTTGGTCCCCAGCGTCCACCCTGGATGAGGGCTCACAGCTGCCTGCAACTCCAGCTCCAGGAGATCCAGTGTTTCCTTCCGGTCTCCACAGACACCAGGACATACCCACACACATACACAGAATTAAAACTAAAAAGTACTGGGCGTCGTGTCACACGCCTGTGGCGCCAGCCCTCAGGAGGCAGAGGCATCTCTGTGAGCTTGAGGGTAGGCTGGTTTATATAGCAAGTGTCAGGTCTGCCGCCGCTACATAGTGAGAGCCTGCCTCAAAAGGGAGAGGGAGTAATTACGTCTAAAGACAAAAATGGTTTGAAAAGATTGAGAAAAATATTCAGCACAGAGATGAAGAGAACAATGTCCCCTGTCTGTGACAGTGGCTTTCTGTTTTGCCTCACGCAAGGGTAGTGAAAAGGTGAGACTCTATTACAGGTGATAAACACCATTGTATCTGATAAGGCAGCCATTTCAAGAAGATGAAATAAATATAAACACAATCACCTAACATCCCAGCACGGAAAAAATAAATATTGACAGACTCGAAGAGGCAAATAGTCCTATAATCATAGCTTCAAAATTCAATACTCCTCCTTCAATAAAGGCCAGAACAAACAGATGGAAGAGCATTAAGGAAATGAGATATGCATACATTAAAAAAATGCAGACCTCCCCTCCCCCACAGAACCACCTGGAGTCTGCTGGAGCCACAGAGAGCTGAGAAGATTGCCTTTCAAATCACACAGCTGTGCAGCCATTCACTCGGCAAGTATTGTTTTGTTATCCTTTCCTATTACATAACATCAACTCTTATGTGTACGTCTCATGATGGCTTTGTGTCTGTTTGTATATTAAGACAGTTGTTTACTACAAGGCGTGTTTTATTCTCCAGGCCACACATCTCGTCTCCTTTTGTTTAACCATACCCTTCCATAGCCTTACCCATTTCTGTCAGCTGCAGATCTTAACAGTATCCCAAACATTCTTTCTCTGCTGCTTTACTTTTGCGTCAACTTTTTCTTTTCAAAGTCAATCTAATACTTCCTGTTATCCCTGCCCAGCATTCTCTACTCTCATTCCGAATTATATTAACTGAAATCTGCATAGACATCATATGATCCCTTGGGTGTTTATCCAACAGTTATTGAAGTTAAAGAGGCCGCTGTTGTTCATTGGCTAGTGGGATATTTGTGTAGTGGCAATGCCACACAGCTGTGGATGCTCTCCCAGTTAATAGCCTCCCTCAGAAAATAAACTTTATCCCAGGTACCAAGCCCCTGGACTGAGTTTTCTGAACTATACACTCAGCTCTATCACATGCAAGTCTTACACAAACTTTGCAAATATTTAAACTAAAAGAATACATTTGCAAAATAGCACCAACCATGTCAACCCCAATGCAGTAACACCGAGAGCACTAAAACCAGGACAATACCTCTAAAAATCACTATTTCCACAGTCATGGAATCTAGTGAGAGTTAAATGAAATCCCAAAGAACTCAAAATAATGATTTCAAGTATGTTAAAAACATTAAGAGGGCTGGAAAGATGGTTCAGTGGTTAAGAGCTCTGGCTGCTTTTCCAGAGGTCCTGAGTTCAATTCCTAGCAATCACATGGTGGCCCATAACTATCTGTAATGAGATCTGGTGCCTTCTTCTGGCCTGCAGGCATCATGCAGGCAGAACACTGTATACATAATAAATAAATAAATCTTTGAAAGAAAAGAAATGTCAAGAAGAAAAAGAAGGAGGAGGAGGAGAAGGGGGGGAGGGGGAGGTGTATGATAGAGAAGAAGAAGAAGACTAAGAAGACTACGAGATACGACGCCGAAGCAGCTCCTCCTCCGTCTCCTTATGTCATCTCTCCTCCTGTCTTTTTTTGTTGCTTTTCTTTCTTCTTCTTCCCCTCCTCCTCTCCCCTCTCCTTCTCTTCCTTCCTCGCCTTCTCCTTCTCCTCTCCTCCTCCTCCTCCTCCTCCTCCTCCTCCTCCTCCTCCTCCTCCTCTCCTCCGCCGCCTCCTCCAATCTCCGCCATAAGACTTTCTGATTGTACCTAACAGCTGAGAGAAATAAGAAAGCCAGTGCAAGGTAAGAAAGCAGAGTCCGGGGACCAGTGAGACGGCTTGGCAGGTAATTGTGCCTTGTGCCCAGCCTGACTGCTTGAGTGGGACCCCTGGAACCCACAAGGTGGAAGGGGGCATGTGCGTGCACCCTCCCCCAAACAACTAAATGTTAAAAGAAACTAAAGACAGAGGAACTGTCTTTATTCAATAACTGTTGAAGAAAAACCCACCTGAAATGCTGGAAATGAAACAAAACACAGGTGAGATAAAACAAAAGAAAACTCAGTGGAATGTGTCGGCAATGGAACGATAGAAGATGAGGACAGACTGTCTGAGCTTGGAGGCAAAGCAGAAGAAATATAGCCATCAAACGAGGACAAGGATAAAATCAGGTATCAGTAGGGATTTCAACCTATGGATAAGAGGCATAGAAGAAGAATTGCATTCTAAAAGCAGAGTAAACATTTTCAAAAGAATCATAAGAGACAGTATCTCGGTGATAAAAACAGAGTTAAAAACAGGAGGTATTTAGGATCCCAAATGCCCTAAGACCAAGAAAGAATCCCCTCTTATCATATCATATTATAAATATAATATGATATCTTATCATATTATAAATATAATATGATATCTTATCATATTATAAATATAAACAAAAGCAACAACAACAAAAGTGGCAAAAGAGAAACACCAAGTCACATATAAAGGAAGGCCCAGTAGGATAACAGTAGATCATTAACTGAAACTTTAAAAGCTAGAAAGTCCCAGAGATGACAACTGCCAAATCAGACTTCTATACCCAGCAAAATTAACTGTTATCACGAAAGGGAAAAGAAAACTTTCCCATGATAAAAAATAGACTAACAAGCTGGGCATAGTGGTGGTGGCACACACCTTTAATCCCAGCACTCTGGAGGAAGAGGCAAGTGGATCTCTGTGAGTGTGAGGCCAGCCTGGACTACAGAGTGAGTTCCAAGACAGGTGGGTCTACACAGAGAAATTCCACCCCCCAAAAAAAGAAAGAAAGAAAAAGAGAGAGAATTCTGAACATATATGCCCCAAACACTGTACCAAATTTCATAAATACCATTAAATATAAAGTCACAGATCAGTCCTGAACAGTATCAGTGGGTGATTTCAGTACCCCATTCTCAACAAGAGACAGGCCACCCAGAAAAAAAAATCAACAAAGAAACATTCAAATTAAATTACATCATAAATCAAATGGAGTTAATAGTCATCCAATAGAACATTCCATCCAAATACTAAAGGGTTCACAGTATTCTCTGCAATCCATGGAAATTGCTTCAAAAATAGGTCACGTACTAGGATAAAAGCAAATCTCTACAAACATAGGAAAATTGAATTCTCTCTGACCATGGTAGACTAAAGGTAGATAAAACAAGAACGACAGCAAACACAAGCTCATGGAGATGGAATGGCACACTACCGAATGGCGAATACTGAAGAAAATGAAGAAATATTGAAGAAATAAAGGAGATTTAAAACCTACCAAGGACAGGATGAAAATGAAAATGCAACATACTAAATCCAATGTGACACAAAGAAGGAAGTCATAAGAGAATTATTTATATCAATGAGTGCCTACATAAAAAAAATCAGAGAGATCTCAAATTGGTATCTTAATGATGTACCTTAAGACCTTGGAAAAACAGGAACACACTAACCCCATACCAGTAGCATGAGGGAAATAATTATGATATAGGCCAAAATCAATGTAATAGAAACAAAAATAAAGATCCAAAGAATCAATGAACCAAGATTTGGTTCTTTGAAATAAGAGATACAACCCCTTAGACAACTTAAGCAGAAGGAAAAATGAGAAAACCCAACTCACCCCCTCTGAGGCTCAGAACATTACAGAAGAGGGTGCAGAAAGAATCTAATAGGTAGGAAGGTGTGCCATGAAAGGCTGTTTTATGCCCATGACACTCACGAACTGACCTCACAGCAGCTAAGAGTCGCTCCCAGAGCTGCCTGTGTAGGGTGTGCACGGGACTCCATTGTAAACGTTCGGTCTGAAATGGGGAATGGGGTGATGGAGCCCAGCCACACCCAGGAGAACTGCCCTCAGTCAAGGAAGGGGGACTGGGAGAGAGGAAGTCATTGCCCCAATGATACAGCCACTGGAGAGTGAGCCATGCTTCAGTGGATAATTCCACACCCATGCCCATGAGGGCGCCTGGTTACCATGGATCTCAAAGCAAAGCCAGAAAGACAAGAAAGGAGGATGATCACTTGGTGGAAGGATGGAAGGGTGGTGTAAGGAGGAGGGGGATAAGTGTGACCCTAATGTACTCCATAAAATAGAAAACTGTCAAAGAACACATTTTTAGAAAGTTGTGGAGGAATGTGGACCCTCTAATCTCACTGGGTCAGTAGAGCCACAGATAAAGGCCTGGCTAACAGATCTAATGGCTAAATAAATAACACATCCAGAAAATTCAACTTCAGACATACACATCAAAGAACTGGGAGGTCAAGAATCTACTCTAGCGCTCACAGGGGCTTCATCCACTGTAAGGAGGCACTGGCAGACACCATATAGACAGGCTAAAAACCACCTCGCTAAGAGAAAGAAGCCAACACCCGAGACCACATTACAGGATTCTGTTTCTCTGAAGCACCAAGACTATTCACGTTCATTAAAAAGACAGAGGTAGAGGGGAGAGGAAAATGCAGGTGGAGAATTTCAGTTTAGGATAAAAAAGCTTTGGAAATGGTCCTGGTGCCTGTCACATGACAATACATTAATATCCTTAACACCATTCATGTACTGTACCCTCAAAAATACTTCAAATAATATGTACTCCCCTCAAAATTTAGGTTAAAAAAGTCTGCTGGGTGGTGGTGATGCACACTTTTTTTTTTTTTTCGAGACAGGGTTTCTCTGCAGCTTTTTTTTTTAGAGCCTGTCCTGGAACTAGCTTTTGTAGACCAGGCTGGCCTCGAACTCACAGAGATCCGCCTGCCTCTGCCTCCCGAGTGCTGGGATTAAAGGCGTGCGCCACCACCGCCCGGCAGTGATGCACACTTTTAATCCCAGCTCTTGAGAGGCAGAGGCAGGCGGATCTCTGTGAATTCGAGGCCAGCCTGGTCTACAAGAACTAGATCCAGGATAGCTAGGGCTGTTACACAGAGAAACCTTGTCTCAAAGCACCAAAAACAAAACAAAACAACCACAAGGGAAATATTCTATCAAAAGTGCCACTAACGATAGCATAAGCACACAAAAAAATCCTACTTGAAACTAAAAAATTTATACTGTATTACTTTTGTCTATTTAGAGAAGTTGGAATTTCAGTTATATTGGAACTGAGCCAGCGGTAAGTCTAAGCTTTGTTGATGTAAATGAATTTTCAGTACAGTTCTCATGACCAGCATAACATACATTATTAAAACATTATGTTTTATATACATGTTCTCTTTTTTTAAGGGAAAAAACCAGGGTTTAGCAGTTAATAGCCCATATTGCTTTCTACAGAGGCCGGAGTTCAGAACCTGACACCTATATCACGTGACTCACAGCCTCCAGCTCCAGGACGTCTTCTGGGCGCCACAGGCTCCTGCGCTCACGTGTACACGCCCACACCCACACCACCACCACACGAACACACACAACTAGAAATAAAATTATAAAATCTTTTCCAAACCCTTTGCATATCTTGAATGACTCTTTTTCTGGTTTGGGTAGCTAGAGAGGGAACTCAGGGCAGTGCGCGCGCACATGCGCGCACACACACGCATTTCATGCGGCCCGTCACTGAGTCTGCCCAGATTTCCTTACTTTGGGGGGAATACAAAGAGTTCCACGGTTTTGTCTGATGATCTCATCAGTTATGTCACTGGCCCTAGCCCAGCCTTGGCTAGTCTCCAGCCCAACGTGATGACGTCATTTAACCTCTGCGTGATTTCTTATGACTCAAATGGAAACCATATCAACCTTGCCTAGAATAGGCGTGACTATCTAGAGGGCTGGAGGAAGGGAGGGGACAGAGACAGAGAGACACAGAGAAACAGGAAGTCAGAGAGAGACAGGAAAGGAGAGGCCGGCGGGGAGAGGGGTCGAGACAGACAAGAGACTGATTGGTTTGGAATGTGTACTGCTTTGAACACTGGGTGGCATTATTACCATTTTCTCTTTAAGTTCACACAAAAATCGTGCACACTAGAAACACATTTTAACTACTACCCTTCCTGGACGTTAAGTCTTTAGCTGAACATATTTCTTACCTAAAATGAGGATGTTCTTAGATTTAATATTTTCTACTGGGCTTTCATGACATCTGAGAAAGCAGCCGAATGATTCCATGGTACACAACGGTGTCATTTTCCAGACTAGTGACTTTATAGGTATTTTTTTCACGTAACCAAGAGCAAATTACCCTGAAAGTGATGCCCAAACCCTGAGCTGCCGTGAGCAGTCTCAACGCTTGGAATCTCAAACAGGCTCTCTGATAGTAGCCTGGACTTTTATCTACCTCAAAGGAAAAACCCACCACCACCACCAGAGCGGGTTGTCCCCTAACAGTCCTGGGGCCTCCTGTAGGCCTCGGGATCTTAGGACACGGCACTGCAGATTCGGAACCAGACTCATCCCTGAGAGGATATCCGGACCTTTACCAGACGGAAGGATCTCAGAGACAAGGAGGGACCCAGGCAGAAACTGGGCTCAAATCTGAACTCTCACCGAGGCACACTTAAAGAGTTTAGGCTCTGGCAACCTGTCCGTCGGTGAAGGTGACCCCAAGTCAGGCCGCCCGAGCCTTGCACACACCCTCCTGGGCCTCCTCGGACAGGTGGAGAGGAGGAAGTGGCTCAGGGGTGTGGCTGTTATCTTTGGACAAGCTCTGCAGTCGAGAAGCTTAAGGAGCCCAGCTGTACAGCAGAATCGCCGGGCTCCCTTCCCCCATTCCCAGAGTGCAGCCATCCCCTCCAGCCCTTCGGGGTCCACTGGAAGTCCCCTCTTAGGCCATCCTCATACAAGCCCTCCCACGGTCTCACCTTTGTCCCCTCTAATCGCTCAGATCTGCTCCCGGCCTCCATGGCTGTGTTTAAAGTCCACCTCTGGGGAACACAGACTGACTGTTCCGATAAGGCCAGGCACGGGGCTGTGTGTGTTTCCCCAGGCTTCCTGGGACCCTGGCTGGGGTCGGGGGGGGACGAGAGTAGCGTCCTACTTGTGTGCAGGATGAAGCTGCCCTGCGGCTTCTTCCTCCTGTGGTTTGGCCTGGTGGGCAGCCTAGCTGAGAGCGACCCCAGCCTCAAGGGAGAGGAGTCTTTTTCGGACTGGGGCCTGCGGCACCTGCGGGGCAGCTTCGAGTCGGTCAACAGCTATGTTGATTCCTTCATGGAGCTGCTGGGAGGGAAGAATGGAGTCTGTCAGTACCGGTGCCGATATGGTGAGTACCCGGGTGCCTTCTCTGGGGTTCTCTGGGGTGGGGGTGGGGGGAGGGTGCTTGGTCATGGGCAGCTTAACAGGTCACGTCTGTCCTATACCAGGTAGGCCAGGTTACCAGACTGAGCAAATCACGTGTAGTAACGTCAGAAATCCAAGCAGACAACAAATTCCTACGCTGAGCCTGGGATGCCATTTGGGACCTATATCTCCTGATCAATTACGCTTTAACTGAAACTCAAGCGCCACTCAGCTGCCTGGGAGTCTTCGCGCAGGCCTTTATGGGTTTGCTGGGAGCCTGGGGCTTAAGGGGAGGTAGTGAGTAGAGTGGAAGCGAGGGCATGGCGAGAGAGACCTCACGGGCTCTGAGATGCTCTCGGGAAGGAAATGGAACCGGAACCTGATGTTAGGAGATTCTGCCTGGAGATTCTGAATCCCAAAAGCTCCACGTAACTCTCCCGGCCCACCCGCAGACCTCTGACTGGCAGGGTTTTGCCTAGGCTCTCCCAAGGGAGGGGTCCCTGAGGGGTCCCTGCCCTGCTCCAGTCAGTAGCCTCAGGGCACCGCCGCTGCCCACCAGGGTCCCAAGCGCCGTCCCAGAACCAGACACAGGCCGATCTGGGAACTGGAGTGGACACCCAGGCCTACCTTTCCTCAGTTGCACAGAAGGCCAGTTTCCCCTTCACCCTCTCGGAAGAGGCCGGAGCAGAGCCCCTGCCCAGGCTTGGCAGCTCGCACAGTGGGTGAAAAACCTGTGCTTGATGTGGTGCTGGGAATTTTACTTCAGGCCTTGTTTGCCAAGCGCGTGGTTCACCACTGAGCCGCACCTGGGCCTGAAAACGCCCTTTAAAGCACACAGCACAGACCTCCTCCCATGGTTTAGTTTATGCAAATGCCCGAAATAGGCTCCCAGGTTGAAAATGCCAAGACTGCTTAGCCTGGGACAACACGAGCTTTCCAGAGACACTCAGAACAGCTGGGACATACACGACCTACACCTCTCTGGGGGGAGGGAAATGGCTTCCTTATGTACTAAAAGTGGCCAACCGGGAGATAATGGTTAAGCCATTGTTCCCAGTAGGCTTAACATCCCTGGGCACAGGCAAAAGAGCCTGCAGCTCACAGTGAAGAATGTCATAGGATCAAGGCCTGGGTCCCTAAACCTCATACTTACCCAGGGTTAGCTGTGTGAAGGCAGAAGCCAGTCACTGCAGTAAGCCAGCCTAGTTTCCCCTGATGAGGCAGCAAAGGGTTAATGCCTGCCATCTGAATCAACACAGATGTTGGTCAATACTTCCCAAGGATTGGCAAACACCTACCAGTAGGCCTTCTTGTAAAACTGTGAGCCCAACCCTGCTCTCCCTCGTCCAGCAAAATCGGCATCAAAAGACTTCAGCAAATTTTGCTTAGCCTCTGACTGGGAAAGGCCAGCCAACCCCCCATCCAATGGAAGCTCCTGGGGAGACTGCGACAGGACAGACTCAAGTTCCAGGCTAGCCTGGCTACATAGAGAGACACCTGAGATTCCCTCTCAACCCACCTCCCCCACAAAGGATGCTTAAACGTCGATCTTTTTAGAATTTTTAAATCGACAAAAGCAATAGTGGATATCTGTGGAGAAAACCCCGTGCTTTGATTCACTGTGGCAAGCAAGGTTCCACAGCTGATTGCCGTAGCCACTGCCTCCTCCCAACCTTCCTTGTGGTGAGAAGGTTAAAAGGCTATTCAAAGTGTTGAGATCGTGTCTCTGCTCACAGCCGTGACAAGACACTTGCTAGAAATAATTAAGGGGGGAGGGTGATGTTGGCTCAAGGTTTCAGAGATCTCTGCTTATTAGGGGGACCGTAAGGCTGGGGAACGAACGGTGGCAGGAGGGAGCTTGAAGTGGAGGCTGGTTCACCTGGTAATATTGGGAAACAGATAGCCAGGCTGGGTGTATCAGAGGCCTGGTCCTGGACAGTTACTTCTGACACACACTGGCCCTCTCTCTGAGGGCTCCTCAACTTCCCCACACAGTATTATCAGCCAGAAAACTGACTCAAAACATGAACCCATGGGGGTAATGCGTGTGCGTGTGAATGGACTCGTATGTTTGCATGGAGGCCAGAGGAGGACCTCTGTGTCTCCAGTCATCGTGTGTGACCTTGTTCCCGGAGACAGGGTCTCTCGCTGACTGTGGAGCTGGGTTGGCAGTCAGGAAGCTCCAGCCGTCCTGTCTCTGTATTCTCACAGCCTTGGGGTTAGAGGTGCACGAGCAGCCATGCCCAGCTTTCCGCACAGATGCTACCAATTTGACCTCAGATCCTGGCTCTGCACACCAAGCATCAGGTGTACCTTCTTACCCACCGAGGCATCTTCCCAGTCCCCTCAGAACATTTTCAGTCCAATCCATAATCACCCTTTGCTGTGATCATCAGTACAGAGATTACTAAAACTTAGTCCTTCATCAAGAACCAGCCTTTGATGACGATCTCCTTTTTCTCAACCCCCCCCCCTCCTCTCAGCCTTTCTACTCCCGGTTTCTAAGAAACTGACTTTTCTTTCTTAGGTTCCACATTAGAGATCATAGAGTCTGAGTTTTTCTGATTTATTCCACCCAGCGAAATGATTTCCAGTTCCAGAAAGACGGGATTCCCTCTTGAAGGTAGAGTAGCTCTCCACTGCCGTAGACACACCTTCTTTATCTACTCCCATGTTGACGTGTATTTTGGTGGTTTCTGTGTCTTGTTCATTATGCTGCAATGAGCAAGAGAGCATAGACATCTGTCCAGCATGCGCTCACATCTGTCCAACATGCGCTCTTTTTCTTTTTTTTAATTTTATGTCTATGGGTGTTTTGCTTGCATGTCTGTGTACTACATGTGTGTCTGGTGCCTGTGGAGACCAGAAGGGGGCACCGGAGTCCCTGGAACTGGAGGTACCACCAACTGAGTGCTGGGACTTGAGCCCAGGTTCCCTGCAAGAGCAGTCAGTGCTATTACCCACTGAGCTGTCTCTCCAGTCCCCTGTTTGCTTGTTTTGTTTTGAGAACCAGCTTTTGGCTATTTTAAAGTTGGGTTGAGTTTCTGCTATGGCTCCCTTCTGTATTTTGGATGCAAGCTATCCCTTTGTTATAACGCTGCAGTTTGTGAATCCATTGTCCCTGTCCCTCCATTGTCTCTGCTCTGCCATCACTCCTGTTGATGTTCAAAAGCTTTTCATTATAGCCAATCTCTACCTTTTTAAATAATTTGAGACAGTGTCTTACGTAACCCAGGCTAGCTTCAGACTTTCTCTGCAGCCAAGGTTGACCTTGAACTTCTGATCCTCTTGCCTCCACCTCCTCCTCCAATGTTCCTACTGAGATTATAAACATATGCCAACAAGCCAGGTTTAGACTGGCCTGGGGCTCAAATCCAAGGACTCATGTTGGCGAACATTCTACCAACTGAACCCCCTTCCTAGTGCTGTCGTCTTTAATTTTCTGGAGATGTTTTTAATCTGTCTAAAATTTCATAGAAAAACTCCATACACTTGTGAGTTTACCTATTTTCCTAGAAAAAGACTTTCTTACAGCCTTCACAGGATTCTCAGAAACCTGTGAAAAGGGAAACACCCACAGATGTAGGAACCAGCAGATTGTCTCGGCGCTAGGGTGATGGGTCTCCCAGTTTACTGAAGGTTCCAGGATTTGGGGCTGTTGGTATTTAAACAGAGACAGGGCTAGGTAGACCAAGACAAGGGAAGCAGGAAGCAACTTAGTCCATTTTAGTCTCTGTGTTGATGGAATGGACACTGTTTTGCTGTCTCCAATCAGTGTGCTGCTCGTGTGGGCATCCCTGGAGGTGTCTGTGCATAGTGCTGTCCCTGGCACCTCAGAGAAAGCCTCACCCTCCACGGGAGATGCTCAGACCCCTGGTCTGTGATATACCTTCCTCCCAATCTTTTTATTGACAAAAGAATGAGATAGAAGAAACGTTGGCTAAGAGCTCAGGACACGTGGCTGAAAGCAGCGTTGCTGGGTGTTGAGGCTTACTCTGCCCTGAACCTCCCTCCTGATGCCTCTCAAGTGTTTTATGATGTTAACTTTGTTTAGAATGTCTGACGTTTTATGAGACCAAATTTGTCAATCGCTTTATGGCCTCCGATTTTTACATCTTGATTAGAAAAGCACCCTCAGTTCAAGATTGTAGCAATATTCTGTGATTTCTTTTCCCGAGAAAACAGCCACAGCTAATGCATAATAAATGAGCGTGGCTGTGCCCCGATAAAACTTCTTTATGGGCACTAAAATTTGAATTTCATATCATTTTCACATGTCATAAAATATTATTCTTGTTTTGACTCCTGCCTCTAATCATTAAAATAGATGAAGCCCATTTCTAGTTGGCAGGTTATGAAAGACTGGCAGTGTGCGGAGCCTCTGTTTGCCAATAAGCTAAGAGTTTCAATTTTCACACCAGGAAAAAACATCTACGTGTCAACATAGCTATTGCTGATGCCTAGGCTCAGAGCATCCAACCAGAAGGGACAGCTCGAGGCTAGGGTGTGTTATCACCTAGATCCAACTGCCTAGATCCAACTGCCACATCTGTCAAAACCTGAGACTCCACACTTCTCTTGGAAGCTGCTTCCTGCAATTCATGCTCAGCCCTGTATCACCGGCACCGCAGGCAAGATGGCCATTCCGTTATCTTCCAAAATGATGCCATGCTTCTCTTCTGTGCTTTCTTAAGTGCAAAAGGACCATGGGTGACTTGGGAAACCTCTCCAGCACTCATTAAAAAGATGCCTTTGGGGGATGGAGAGTTGGTTCAGTTGTTAAGAGCATTTGGTGTTCTTCCAGGGGACCGGGGTTCAATTCCCAGTACCCACAGATTGGCTCACAATTTGTAACTGGTCTCTAAGAACACCAGGCATACATACATAGACATACATATATGCAGGCAAAACATCCCCACATACAAAATAATAAGAAACAATTTAAAAGAAAATTTAAAAAACGCATTGTCTGTGAATTCAGGTGTTAGTTCCTTTAAGTTTCCCTAATGTCTAAGAAGGTAACTTGTAAAAGAACAATCTGAAGAAAAGATAAAAGGCCCCAATCTTAGGAGCAACCACATTGAATTATACTGTGCGGTTCGATTGTTCACCTACGTGTGACTCAATTATTGATATCAGACTCTGTCCCCCATTGTGATAGACCCACCCCCCCACACCACCCTTTCTCAACCCCCCACATACTCACATATACACATGCCCCCCCTCATACCACATTCTCTCTCATACACACACGCCCTCTCTCACAGACACACAACCTTCTCTCTCTCTCTCTCTCTCTCTCTCTCTCTCACACACACACACACACACATACACACACACACACACTCACACACACACACACACGGCAGGATGATAAAGGAAATCTTCAGTTCTGAGAAGATCATGGGCAGATAACGGTGGACAAAGGCAGACACCGGGAATCCTGGCCTTGGGCTTGAGAGCAGAAGGAAACTTGGGACCGAGCTCAGGGTGTCTAGTGTTTGGAGGAGAGGTGACCTGCACTTGTGAGAACCGGGATGCTGGCCTGAACAGTTGCAAAAGGACTTGGGTTTCTTTCATTTCCACAAAAGTTGTGTCTGCTGTATAAATACTTTCTGAGAGCCTGGGGTTTGGTCTCGTGGTGTATTAGGGTTTCCGAGCTGGGGAGGCAGTGCCATCCTTTAGTGCTGGTGGTACCAGCATGAACACCTGGTTAAGAAGACCCATGTTCAGATCCCAGGACCTGTGTAAAAGCATGGGGGGCAGAGGCATGTACCTTGGCCTGTTTCCTCTCATCTCACACTGCAGGGCAGAAACAGGCAAATCCAGGCACCCCCCCCCCCACACACACACATGCGTCATACACACAAACATGTATACATCACACTACACATACCATACACTGTAGACCACACACACATACACACCACACTATACACCACACATACTACACTACACATACATACCACTCACACTCCACACACATCACCATACACCACACCCACATGCCACATGTGCATACCCACACATGGGCACACCCACACCACATGCTCCACTCACAGCACCTCACACACACAATACACAATACACATTCCATACACACACATGTACGCACCACCACATGCACACACATACACGCCCAAACTCACCCACATGCACAGAGATTACAAAGTCTCAATCTGATATTACAAGGAAGAAGCAAGATGCTTCCATCTACCTAGTGATGAAGGTGAAGATTGTCTACCCAAAACACTTCCGACCCTTGCACACTTCATACACAGGAAATGAACCATACACAGTAAATGATCACACTTCATACATGGGAAACGATCACACTTCATACACAGGAAATGATCACACTTTATACACAGGAAATGAGCATACTTCATACACAGGAAATAATCACACTTCATACATGGGAAATGAGCACACTTCATACATAGGAAATAATCACACTTCATACACGGGAAATGAGCACACTTCATACACAGGAAATGAGCACACTTCATACACAGGAAAGGAACATACTTCATACACGGGAAAAAAGCACACTTCACTCAGTATTTAACTGAGCATCTCATCTCTGCCATAAACACCCCGGAGAAGTCATTCAAATCCGGGAAGATTTGTCTTGGCTCATGGTCTCAGAGGGCTCTGCAGTTCCAAGTGGCAAGGAAGGCATGGCAGAGCTCATGGACACAGGAGCATGTGGCAGAGGCTCCTCCTGTCCTGTCACAGCAGGAAGCAGTTGGGTCAATGTCATGTGATGACTGCCTCCCAGCCCCATAATCTAATTGAACCAGCTTCTTTGATACATTTGCAAGACCATAAAATGATTCTTATAATTCTTAAGCCCCATAGACAAGGCAAAGCATCCAGAACACCAGTTGTTTGCTTTGGTCTGTGGTCAGTGATGCTCTGCCTGCACCTACGGAGACTCCCTAAGCTTCCTTCAGTGCAAAGTTAATCTCTTTGATGACAGCTGATTCTGATTCTGTCAGTGTGTGTGACCAGGCAGTATGCTGCTCTGTATTATGGGGAGGTAGTTCTGGAGTGATGTGGGATTCCCCTCTGTATGCTGTGAATATGTTTTATTACCATGGATTAATAAAGAAGTTGCTTTGGGCCAACGGCTTAGCAGAGCAAAGGCAGTTGGGAAATCTGAACAGAGATTATTTAGAGAGAGTAGGCGGAGTCAGAGAGAAAGATGCGAGCCACCAGCCAGAACCTTGCAATAAACTTCGAGCCTCATAGTAAAATATAAAATAATAGATATGGGTTAATTTAAGATGCAAGAGCTACTTAGAAATATGCTAAAGCTATTGTCCAAACAGTATTGCAATTAATATAGTTTCGGTGCAATTATTTTGGGTCTGGGTGGCCGGGAAACAAACAAGCAGCCTCTGTCCACCCTGGAGGAACACTGTCTGGAGGAGATCATTCAGTTTGTAAAATTATGGTAAAGTGATTCTTTCGGTGACTTCCTCCTCACTACCGATTTAATGTGATTATCTTATGGGGACTGTGACATCTAAAGGAACAATGGAATGTGCTTTTAGGACATTTTTATTTGATGAATGAATGTCAAATGACTAACTTCTACTCTTCTCCTTTCTTCCTTCTAGGAAAGGCGCCGATGCCCAGACCAGGCTACAAACCCCAGGAGCCCAATGGCTGCGGTTCCTATTTCCTGGGTATCAAGGTACCAGGAAGTGTATGTACCACTAATCTTCCCTTCTTGAGTGATGTGGTTTTGAAGAAGAGCAACCCAGGAGCTATAATCACTGGTGGAAGTGATCATTTGTGGAGTCTACTCGAGCAGTGTGATTTGTTATTTTAAACTAGACTGGGGGAAGGGAGAGAATTTTCAAGGCAGACACTTGAGTTCTTTTTCTCAAAGACTGCTGTCCTTCAGCTAAGCTTCTGGTATTTGCAAACTTCAAATTCACTTCTATAAGCATTGGCTATGATTTATGGCATCAAGACACAATTTAAAGGTGACTGGATGCTGTTGACTTATTGAAACCAGTAATTCATTCCAGTGATGGACTAGCATGGCTGGTACTGGCCAGAAAGAACTGATCATTATACTGCCTGACTTCTGCAAGCAGTCTTCCCGTTGAACAAACGTGTCAAAGCAACAAGGTTTGGGGTTTGACACACCCACTGTTGGCTGAGATTTGTTAGTACATTGCTGTCCCTTTCTTAAACTGCCAGTTTCTCCTAGAAGCAAGCAATGACTTGATCTCCTCAAAGGTGTCTTAAAAGGGTCTGGGTTTTTTTTTGTTTTGTTTTGTTTTTGTTTTTCGAGACAGGGTTTCTCTGTGGCTTTGGAGCCTGTCCTGGAACTAGCTCTTGTAGACCAGGCTGGTCTGGAACTCACAGAGATCCACCTGCCTCTGCCTCCCGAGTGCTGGGATTAAAGGCGTGCGCCACCACCGCCCGGCAAGGGTCTGGGTTTTGTAGTGTGCTTGCCCCGCACACGTGAAGCCCCAGGTAGTGCCACATAAACTAGGTGAAGTGGCACATGCTTGTAATTCCAGCTCTCCAGAGGTTGAAACAGGAGGATCAGAACTCCAAGGTCATCTTTGACTACACAGTGAATTTGGGGCCAGCCTGGGCTACATGAGACATTGTCTCAAAAATCAGGGGCTGGGTTGGGTGATAGCTGAGTCAACAAAGTACTTGCCTTGCAACCAAGAGAACCTGAGTTTGGTCCCCAGAATCCACATTAAAAACCTGGTCATGGCAGCACTTACTTGTAACGCCAGCACTGTGGGGTGAAGACAACTAGGTGCCCAGGGCTCTCTAGTCAGCAAACTAATCTATTTGGAAAGTTCCAGGCCAAAGATGGACCCTGACATAAAACAAACAAAAAACAAGTGAGTTGGCACCTGGGAAATAATAGTTGTCCTCTGTCATCCTTCAGAAGTTCACATGGGTGCACACACGCTCACACACAAGTGTACCTGAACATGCATGAACACATTCTCCCTCTCACATACACACATACAGAGACAGAGACAGAGACAGACAGACAGATAGACAGACAGAGAATATCATAGATGCTTTTGACATGCTCTTTCAAAGAGAGATTTCATATAAAATGTAGTTACAGGTATATCAACTTTGACATTGAATTGTGTCCCTGTGTGTATGCGTGTGTGTGGGATCTATGTATATTAAGATACTTGTGCACAATTGTGTATGTGTGGAAGCCAGAGATTGACACACAATGTCTTCTTTAATTGCTCTCCAACTTATTTTTTCTTAATTTGTGTGTGAGTATGTGTGTATGTGTGTAGGCCCATGCAAGTGTATACCTGCACTTGTGCATGCTGGTGTACATACATGTTGCATGTGTGTGTGTAGGATAGAGGTCAGTCAGTGCTGGGTGTTTTCCTCATTTACTGTGCATCTTTTATTTATTTTCTGAGTAGGAACACGCATGCCACATGCATGCATGTGGAGGTCAGAGGACAACTTGCCAGAGTTGTCTCCTTCCCCTCTGTGGGTCCTGGGGATTGAACTCAAGTCTACAGGCTTGGTGCCGGCTGCTCTTACCGACTAAGCCAGCTTGCCTTCCCTCTACCTTATTTTTATTTGTTTGTTTTGAGGTGGGGTCTCTCATTGAACACGGAGCTCATCACTTGGCTAGGCCAGCTAACCAAGCAACTTCAGGGATCTAGCTGTCTCTGCCTTCCCCAGCACTGGGGTTAGGGCATGCTGCCAGGCTTCAGCTTTTGTGTGTGTGCTGGGGATCAGGGCTCAGCCCACTCGCTAATGCGGCAGGCACATACTAACTGAGCCATGAGTCTCTCACTGAATCTAGACCTTACCAATTTAGCTAGACTACCTGGCCCACAACTCTTCTGTTTCCACCTTCCCTGGATGGGTTACATGCAGCCAACTCTTACGTGGGCACTGAGAGATGAACTCTCGGGTTTTCATGTTTGCTTGGTGAGTACCTTACAGACAGCCATCTCAGGCCCTGAATGGTCTCTTTTTTCTAATATCTTTAAAAATGTTTTATATATCAAATAATATATATTTAATTTTATGTGTATGGATGTTTTTACCTGCATGTCAGTGCACGGCATGCCTGCAGTGCCTATGGAGGCCAGAAGAGGGCGTGAGATCCTCTGGGCTGGGTTCTCTGGAAGTGCAGTTAGTACTCCTAACCTCTGAGCCACCTTCCCAGCCCCCTGAATTGTCTCTTAATAGAGCTAAGCCTCAATTTTTAGCTGGTTCAAGAGTTTCACTGGGCAGTTGTCTAAGCAGCTCCATGAGCCTTCTTCTACCTGAGCTGCTGGCTCACCTATTGGCATTTCCACACTGACTGCAGGGAGGTCCTCCATCCTCTGGGCCTTTTTCATGCGTCTGTCAGATATCCATACTCACACACTGATTTTGCTAGAAGAAACCTGATCGCTATTGACTGAAGGTGTTTTCTTAAGTATACGAAGTTAAAATATTTTGGAGGAAGGTGTCTCTATGTACAGAGTTCTTGACTCTTACACAGCCTGGGGCAAGCTTGTTCACAATCAGCAGGAAGGGTGTGAACACAAGCGAGAATATCCTCTCAACTGAGTATGTAAGAGCAATGGCACATCTTCAGGTGTGAGTTTAGTCATTCTAGAAGGGACGCACGGGGACTGAGCATGGAGTTCAGTGGTAGAACCCTTGCCTAGCGTGTACAAGACCTCAAGTTCAGTCCCCAGTGCTGCCAAAATCAATCAATCAATCAATCAATCAATCAATCAACCAACCGACCAACCAGTCACCGTAGTACAGTAGTGGTGCACACTTTTAGTTCCAGCACTCAGGGTTCAGAGGCAGGTGGGTCTCTGTGAGTTCAAGGCCAGCCAGAGCTACATAGTGAGACCGTCTCAAAAAACAGACAAATATAAATGCATTTCCACTTTTTAGAAGTAGTTCAGGAACCTCCCATTTGATCAAGTGGAGAGGAGGTCATTGCACTTCTCTAATGGGCAGTTGCCTTTTCATAGTGTGGCCACAGGCATTGGACGCCTATCCAGACTTACTGCACGCGGTCTGTGTCTGTCTAAAGAGCTGGGCTGTCTTTAACGTGATTTTGTTCTTGTTTCGCTTTGCTTGGGGGCATTTTAATCGGTGGAAGTCCTATTTCTGTGTCAAGTGACCTTGGATGATGACACTCCTCATCCACACCCTGAAAGCACATTCACACCATTTCCCAAACACAGCCCAGCTTCCAAAGCCAGGTGTGGAGGCAGGTGGATTCAGTCAAGGCTATAATGAGTTTGAGGCCAGCCTGAGCTACGTATGAACCTGTCTAGAAAAACTAACAAACAAGAAGCCAAGCCCAGATTATCAGGAAACTGCCAGTGTCCAAGATGCCCTGCCTGGTGCTAATCTCACCTGCTCTGTGATCTCAAGTCCCACTGAGTGCTTTCCTGCATCACTGAGTGCTCTCCTGCACCACTGAGTGCTCTCCTGCACCACTGAGTGCTCTCCTGCATCACTAAATGCTTTCCTTCACCACTGAGTGTTCTCGTGAATCACCGGGTACAGTCATACACCACTGAATGCACTAATGCATCACTGAACGCACTCATGCATCACTAAATGTGCTCATGCACCACTGAATTCACTCATGCATCACTAACTGCACTTATCCATCACTGAGTGCACCCATGCACCACTGAATGCAGTCATACATCACTGAATGCTCTCGTGCATCACTGAATGCACTCATGCATTACCAAGTATGCAGATACCCATGTTTTTGCTTTTAAAAATTATCTCTTCCTTGCTCAGCATTGTGTGCTAACTCTAATTTTGAAGGCAAAGCTATTTACCAGTTTGGCAAATAAGTTTTTTTTTATATGGTACTGAGACTCAAAATTGATGCCTCAGGTACTGCCGGAGAACTAAACTCTAAGGCCTGAAAAGCTTCTTCCACGCATACATGCTGATATGCGTAGGTATGTATGTACATTTCCTGCTACAACCTTTTACACACTAAAAAACTGACTTGGTAGCCTGGTCATTCTTTCCCTGCTCTGAGTCTACTTTCATCTCCTCCTCCCCCTTGTTTTTATTTATTTATTTATTTATTTATTCATTTATATTTATTATATATACAATATTCTGTCTGTGTGTATGCCTGCAGGCCAGAAGAGGGCACCAGACCCCATTACAGATAGTTGTGAGCCACCATGTGGTTGCTGGGAATTGAACTCAGAACCTTTGGAAGAGCAGGAGATGCTCTTAACCTCTGAGCCATCTCTCCAGTCCCTCCTCCCCCTTGTTTTAAGACAGGGTCTTATGTAGTCCAGGCTGGCCTCAAGCTTGAAGTGTAGCCAAGGATGACCTTAAAGTTCTGATCCCCCTGCCTTCTGCTCATGAATGCTGGGATACGAGTTGCCAGCCCTGGTTTATGCAGTCCTAGGGATAAAACTTAAGGCGTGATGCACGCCAGGCAAGCACTCTCCCAGATGAGCCACATTCCAAGCCCATGTTCCCTCATTTCTCCTAATGCTCTAAGTCTTTCTCCCACTGTCCATGCGGTCGCTGTGTCCCAGCTCTAAGTGATGCTCTCCCATCTTATGCCACAATCTCCATAGCTGTTTATAAGATGCTTGGTGCAAGTAATGCACTGACGTCATTCCTCTTGTGGTTGAGAACTCAGTATCCTGCACCCTGTTTTTCTTCCCAGCTCAGATACAACCTTAAGACAGTGTTGGAGAGGGCAGGTCCCTAAAAAGGCCAGCCATGTTCCATTTACTTGAGGCTGAACTTTTTTAGGGTAGTCATGGAATATTTTTTTCTTCAGCAGACTCTCAGACCAAAATGTAAAGCATTCAGCAAATGTGAATCTCCTGGGGCTCTGCCATCTCGATTGCCCCTCTGGTTTCTGTTTTCATCGCCATATCTGGGTGTGGATTTGAAAATAACTAATCTCACAAAAGGAAAGATGAGAATTGGCTGGAGTCACGTATGAAGCCAATACCAACATTAAAATCCAGCATCCTATGACTCGGAGCTAATTTTTCTGAGCCCTTGGTGTTTCTGAATGGATCTAGTTTGTGGCACACACTCGAGAAGTGGCTAGCGCATAGTGAGGCGGACGAGGTTGCCTCAGGTCGTTGGTCTAAACGTGGCACTCCCCTGCTTCACTTTTCCAGATGGACTTGGGCATTCCAGCCATGACCAAGTGCTGCAACCAGCTGGATGTCTGCTATGACACCTGCGGTGCCAACAAGTACCGCTGTGATGCAAAATTCCGATGGTGTCTCCACTCCATCTGCTCTGACCTCAAGCGGAGCCTCGGCTTTGTCTCCAACGTGGAAGGTAGGTCTCTTAAGGACACTTTCTGGTGACTTTTTCAGGGAGTTTTGCTCCTGTCTTCACACAGGGAGCCAGGGCCCCCTTTACTGGGTGAGGTGGTCGGAGCGTGCAGCAAGAGAGACTCGGTGCCCTTTGAGGGAAGTTCCTGCTGTCTATGCACCGTTGGCATCCTTCCTGCTGGGAGAGGCCACAGCGGTGCTTCTGCAGAATAAAAACCTTTCCTTTAAGACTGGTGGAAGAGCTTCCATGTGTTTGCTAAATGACTTTCCATTTGGTAGTCCCTCTCTGTAGGACCACATGGTTTGGCTGAAGCTCCCCCCCATTCAAAGTTTGCTCTTAGTCTGGGTAGGAACTTTAAAATTCCTCTTCTGTGTGTGCACAGTTTTCTGGGTGCTTCCAGATAACTGTGTTTAAACACTGCCTAATTACTGAGCTTTTAGCTCCTACTCTGTAATTCTTTTTTTCGTAATTTGCCATCCAAACATTTTCAATCTCTCTACTTCCAAAGCCAGAACACAATAGCCTGGTATTAATGCTCAAAGCTTCCAGATGGGAAAGGTTGAAAGCCAGAGATACTGACTGTGGGAACAATCTTGGAGGTGGTCCGTGGAATATGGGAATATGGGTAGTGAGTTGGGCCTGGGAAAGGGAGGCTTCTCTCTCCTGTGTCCATACAGGGTAGGAAAGAACTGTTGCTGATGTAGGCTCAGGTCAGGGAACTGCTGCAGGCCAACATCCTATTGACTTTCCCTTCCTAAGGGTCTTACTGCTCGCCCACTGGCCAGGGAGCTGTATGTCCTGTGTTTATGTCCCAGCCAAGTGGGGGCCATCCACTGGGAGCAACTACCTTGTAAGATCACCTAACTCTAATCACTTCTGCCCACAGTTGAAGCCACTTGATATTTTCTTCCCTATGGATTAACTAAAAGTTCAGCTTGTCTGGCTCTCTTAGGTCAGCCCTAGCTACCCCCCTTAGCATCATCGCCGATGCCCAGACCTCCCTTTGGACCCCTGCACTGAAATCTACCTGGGTTGAAGGCCCAGTCTTTCCACCCTTGACTTCCTTCTGCATGAAACAGTCTGAGCATTTGTTGGTGATGTGAAGACAGTGAGGTAATTTACATACGAGTTAACTCATTTAAATACCAGATGAATAGAGTCACAAATCAACCCCTATTCATCATCTCTCAAAGAAATCTCATAACCATTTCCCTTGAGCTCCCCCTGCTCAGCCGAAGGCAACCAGGAATCTAATTTCTGCCTCTATTGACTTTCCAATTTTTATATAATGGAATCAAAATACATGGGTTTCTGTGAACAATTTCTTTCACTTATCTGTGCTGTAGGACAGTGGTTCTCAATCCTCCTGATGCTGCGACCCTTTCATACAGTTCCTCGCGTTGTGGTGACCCCAGCCATAAAATTATTTTCATTGTTACTTCACAACTGTAATTTTGCTACTGTTATGAACCATAATGCAAACATCTGTGTCTTGGACAAAAACACTGAAGGTTTATTTGACTCCCAAAGGGGTCAAGACCCACAGGTTGAGAACCACTGCTGTAGACCACAGCTGAAGGTCTTTCCCCTTTATTGCCAAGTAATAGTTCATTGTATGCCTTCCCACACCGTCCTTATCTGTCCATCAGTTGATATTTGGGTTGGTTTTGGAATTAATACTGCTACCATGAACATAGACATGCGAAAAGCTACAGGAACCATGTTCTGATTCTTTTGCGTATATGTATGTATGCGCAAACATACATACGAGGGATTGATGGAATATAGGGTTAATAGAGGTTGAACTGTTGGATAACCTGGAGAATTGTCTTCTTAAACAGCTGCACCCCTTCATAATCCCCCTAAGCCCCAGTTTCTTCACGCCTTTGTAGAAGGAGCAGTGGGCTGCATTCCTGCCCAGCTCCCGCACGCCTGGCTTTACACCCGAAATAACAACACACAAATTGTATTCTTTTAGTCACTGCCTGGCCCATTAGTTTCAGCCTCTTATTGGCTAATTCTCATATCTTGCTTTAACCCATATTTAGTAATCTGTGTAGCACCACGAGGTGGTGTCTTACCGGGATCTTAGCCTGCGTCCATCTCTGAGAGGAGAGCTATGGCGTCTGCCTGAGGCATCTGCCTGACTCTGCTTTCTTTCTCCCACAATTCTGTTCTGTCTACTCGGCCTACCTCATTTTCTGTCCTAAATTAAAGGGCCAAGACAGTTTCTTCATTAACCAATGAAAGTAGCACATAGACAGATGACCCTCCTCCATCACACCTTTGTCAACATTCATTATCGTTTTGTTGCAGGCCCCTGAGCATCTCCCTGGCCACTGATGACGCTGAACAGAGCGCTGATGTGCTGTGTCTCTCCAGGCCCATTGCCCCCTTCGTATTTGCTTTCGACACTGGGTGGGGGGAGCCCCTTGTTCCTAGTCCTTTGTCAGATCTATGGTTTACAAGCATTCACCGTCCTCCTCCCCTGCCCCACTTTGAGATGGGGTCTCCATGTAGCCCAGCATGATGTCAAACTTGTAGATCCTCCTGCCTCAGCCTTCTCGGTCTGGAGTTAGAGGTGACGACCACCACCACAGCACCTTCTACTTAGTTATTTTTTTGAGGCCCAGAAAACTTAAATTTTGAGTAAGTTCGAGTTATTAATTCTCATCAATTGGTGTTTTTGCTGTCGTAGGTGGTAATAAGACTTTACCTACACAAGGTCAAAAATACCTAGTGATCTTTTCTTCTAAGCGTTTTATTGTCTTAGCTCTTGGTTTAGGTCTGTGATCCATTCTGATGATTATTCGTGGACAGTGTGAAAGTGGGGTTCACCTTCATTGTGTGGGTTCCCAGGTGATTTAGCACTGGTGTTGGGAATACCACTTTTCCCCACATTAACCGGTAAAGTGCAGACAGTGGTCTCTTGACCTTTGACCCTATTCTATTCCCGCCTGTGCCAACACGCTGCGTGCCTAGCTCTGTAGTGACGCGGTGACTCTGAAGCTGAGATGTGTTCTTGACCCTTGCTCTTTGTCCAGGTCTCTCTGGACACTCTAGATTTCTGTCATTTCTATGGAATTTTAGGATCTGCTTGTTAATTTCTGCAAGAATGACAGCTGTGGTTCTCAGAGCTTTGGTTGTATCTGTGGATAATTCCAGTATTATCACTTTTATAAAATTATACTGTTTAGTACAAAAATATGAATATGAACGTCTTTCTGTTTGCTTCTCTCCCCACTCATTTCTTTCCATGGTGTTACCATTTCCATAGCATAGGTCTTGCACTTTTTTGCTAATTTTTTCTTCCTTCGTGATTTTACAGCTTTCTTAATTTTCTTTTTAAAAATTTAATTTGTTTTATTTAGTTTATTTTTGTTTTATGTGCATTGGTGTTTTGCTTACATGTGTGTCTGTGTGAGGGTGTCAGATCTTGGAGTTACAGACAATTGTGAGCTGCCATGTGGGTGCTGGGAACTGAACCCGGCTCCTCTGGAAGAGTAGCCAGTGCTCTTAACCACTGAGCCATCTTTCCAACTCTACCCAAGCCTTTTTATGTGGGCTCCAAGGAACAAACCTAGACCACGTCAGTCAAGGGCTTTTACCCATTGTGCCCTTTCTCCTGCCTTTTTAATGTTTGACAGGTGATTTATGGTGCTGTACAGAAAGACCATTGACTGGCTTCTGCCTGTTGCTTTATTCTATGATCTGGCAGAATTGCTTAGCTCTGGTAGGTTTTCAGAGCATCTCTGAGTCTTCACATAAGACGCCACCGCCGTCAGCACATCCTTTCCCGCTGTAACTTGGTTGCCTTTCTGGCTAGAACTTGAAATACCCCATCACCGCGTTAAGAGTGCATATCCTTGTATCTTTTCCCTGTCCTGCAAGGAAGAGGCACCAGCTTTAGCTCTGAGCATGAGACTGGCCCTGCATCTTTCCAGGTGACCCCTGTCAGGTATGGAAGTCCTCCTCCTGGGTTGTTGAGCTGTTTCCACCATGGAAGGGTGTTAGAGTCTTTCTGCAGAATGTGGTGTGTGGCTTTTATTCTCTTGGTAGGTGGTATGGTATGATGATTTTGGTGTGTTGAAGGAGCTTGCATGCTTAGGATACACCCGTGTGGGCATGGTGTGAGTCCTCCTCTGTGTTTCTGAGTCTAGTTGGCTTGTATCTGTTGAAGACTTGGCGTGTAGTCATGAGAGATGCTTATCCTTGGTTTGTTATTCCTTTGGTTTCTCTGTCTGATTTTTGTTATCAACATAATACTCATAAATTAAATACATAATCCTAATTTCTGGAAGTGTTTGGAAGGGATTTCTATTAGCTCTTTAAATATCTAGCAACAATTCCCTTGAAGCTACATGGAAGTAGATTTCCTTTAGAGGTATATTTTTGGGGGATTAACAATCTATTTTCATTTTCTAGTTCACTGAGTCAGTTCGGTTCATGGAATTTCCATTTCCTCTAAATTGTCTAATTTTTCTGGCATGTCCTTGGTATCCCTTGTAGTAATGAGCCAGAGGTCTTCCTTGGGATGCCTTCCCTCAGAGCAAGCCCCTTCTCCAAGGGACAGGAACCTTTCTGTGAGTTTCTAGTCATCTTCCTATCATTGTCTTCCTGGTGTAGTATAATAATTAGCTTTGGTCCTGTTTGCTTGCTCCACCTCTTGGTCCAAACTATGAGATCCTTGATTTTGGGGGGGATGATGTATTTTTTTCCCCAAGAATAAGCCTATCTCTCATACACAATTCGTCAATCAATAAATGGCCATATACCCCACACTTGAGCAGGGCAAGCAACGGGAAACAACGTAGTGCAGTCTGAGTGAGTGTGATTTCTAATGACTTTTCCCAGGGCATCACAAATGTGAGACTCCAGCAAGTGCATCTGCCTTATTGGGCTAGAGAGGGGCTTTTCTGAAAGCGCTTCTCTTAAAGGTTTGCTGGTCCCCTCAATTCTGCACTCTGTCTCTGCCGTCCTCTGGGGATCGCTGGGGAAATGCGCAGCCTCACATGCTACGGGGTGGCCTCTGCTGACCCTGCTGTCTCTATCCGTCTTTTCAAGCAGCCTGTGATTCTCTGGCTGACACCGTGTTCAACACCGTGTGGACCCTGGGCTGCCGACCCTTTATGAACAGTCAGCGGGCAGCCTGTATCTGTGCGGAGGAGGAGAAAGAAGAGCTATGAAGACTAGATTCTTCCAGGCTCTGAGTGACTCCTCAGCTCCGTTTCAGGGACAGTGGTGTGACGGAAGCCCCGCTCTTTCTACCTTTGGAGACTGCGAATTGGAGAATTGGAGAAGGGAGACTTGCGGCACGCCTTGTCCTTTGAGGAAGGTTAAGGAAAAGAGATGCAGAGGCTGAAGACTGTCCACTCCAACACTGGTCTCCCAGACAAGACACGCGTGCTTGGAAATTCAGTTCTTAGAACAGCAAGCAGATCCTGATATTCACAAACGAAATCTGGGTGAGCCCAAACATTTGGGAGACAAGGACTCTGGCCCCTGTTCGGTTGCCAGTCAGCACCTCACATTTAATAAAGTGTACTTTTTAGAAAACTTGAAGAGAGATGCATGAATTCCATTCTCAACAATAGCTCTATTTCTCTTAATGGGAACAGAATCTGGCCTGGTAAGTTCTGCCAGTGAGCTTTCTCATGGGTGCTCCAGAGGCAAAGGTAGAAGAATGGAGGTGGGTTAGAATTAGGGCACCTGACACACGACTTCTCCCTCTAGTGGCCTGACCCGGTTGGTATGCTCACACTCCAAGTTGTGTGAGTCATTTGGAGACTTGAGATGTGTCTGGTTAGGGGAAGAAGAAGACATGCTTACCACTGGCAGGGAGTGACAGGCTATTCCCTAAATTGTGGTCTTCAGTACTGGCTGTAGATTAGGAGTTCTTGTGGACTCTTTTAATGGAGCCAGCCAAGACTCTGTGGGCTGTTCCTAGGCTGCTTAGGACAGTTTACAGGTATTCTATTACTCTGAGAAGGTCACCAGTCTGGATCATAATGAGCCAACAAAGTCACACAGGCCAGCTTCAGTTCAAGCCCTGCTGTTTTGTGTGGCCATTCAGATCACAGCCACGACCTCCCCTTTTTTCTATTTGTTTATAGCTGCCCTCACCCTGTAACATCAGAGAGATAGGCTATGACAAAGACTGAAAAGCCCCAAAGTCGCCGGGCGGTGGTGGCGCACGCCTTTAATCTCAGCACAGGCAGAGACAGGCAGATCTTTGTGAGTTCAAGGTTTACAAGAGCTAGTTCCAGGCCAGGCTCCAAAGCTACAGAGAAACCCTGTCCCCTGTCTCAAAAAACCAAAAAAAAAAAGAAAGAATAAAGAAAGAAAAAAGAAAGAAAGAAAAGCCCCAAAGTCTAAGAGCATTACCCTTGGCTGTTTATAGAAAAGCATTTCTGAATCTCTGACCCCAAATTCCTCCTCCTTCTCCCTTTCCTAATTTCATTAAGTTGAACCAGAATTGCCAATCATCCCATGTGGTAATAAAAGAGAAAAAGAAGGAACTGTTCATTGCAACCACTTTGAGAAAGAAAAAGAAAACTTTGTCGATCATACGTAATGTCAGGAGCTAATTGGAATATCAAGGAGCCGAATTCAACTGCAGATAACATTTATCTTTGTAGTTTGATATTTATTTCAATAAAATGTATTGAGCACCTGCAAAGTAAGAGTATGGTATGATTTTATACCTTTTCCTATTGTCTTACCTAGCCGAAGAAACAGAAGACCAACGCTCAGGGCACACGGGACCAAAATTTAGTTTTGCTTATAGTTCAGTTCAGCCACTGAACCACTTACATGTGTGCTGATAATTTTTAAAATTATTTTATTTCATATGTGTGAGTGCTTGGCTTGCATGTGTGTCTATGCACCACATGCATGTCTGGTGCCCGAGGTCAGAAGAGGCCATCAAATCCCCTAGAACTGGGGTTACAGACAGTTGTGAGCCACCATGTGGGTGCTGGGAATCAAACTCAGATCCTCTGCAAGAGCAGCCAATGTTCACAAGCACCTTCTGAATTTATCTTTAGGTAAAAACATTTCACACAATGCAATATGAAAACACTAAAAATTCCTATGCAACATCAACCTATTATATTTTCCCTTATACATTATTTTATTGATAGCTTTCAAATCTCCTATAATATTCCATATTGGGGTTGGAATTTTAAGGCATAATTATTATATGTTTAGGGGCTATTGGGTTATAGTTTTAGCAATTAATTTCTTTAGGTTTGTAAATTGGAATGTTATTCCCAGCACCTCATTTTAGTGGGCCTATTATACCATAAATGAGGTATTTCACTGTAATAAAGAAATGGAGGAAATGAGGGAGGAGTCCTTCCATGAGGACAACATAGTTCTTCAAATCCAGAAACTGATTTGGCCACACAGGTCAGCAATGCTGTGATTTGTACCAACCCAGGGACAAAACCAGCTAGTCAATCCTTTCGTGTGGGGGGAAGGGTTGTCGAAACTCACAGTATATGATTTAAGGAAGCCAGGTGGTCTGGGAGGGTCTCTGATGTTCTCAGAAGACATAGGAAGATGGTCCAGAGAGGAGGGTGGCTGGAAGTGGGGCTAGTCCTCCCAGTCGATGGTGATGGGACCTCCAGTCAGTGTCTGGCTCCGAAGCCCAGCAGAGTCCTCATCTTCCCCCACCTCACGACGCACTCGGCGGTGGCACCCCTGGGCACAGCGGGAGCGTTCATCCAGAACCCCGCAAACAAGGACGCGGCAGTGAAGAAATACCTCCTGGAGGGAAGGGAATCATGGTTAAGCTGTGGTACCAACTGTCACTGTGGGCAACGGCTGAGAGCCACCCCACAGGACCCCAAGTGCCATCTCAGCCACAGCAGCAACAACTTGAAGTGGCAGTGACACTCTTGTATTTATGGACAGGAAAGCAAGACATCAGATAAGGAAGTTGCCCAGTTTACATGTTTAGAAATATTGGCTGAGTTGGAAGGGAGTCATGTGGGTGCCCTCAAAACCTAGACCCGTGACTTTGGCATGCCGAAGAGACATTGGCATCTCCTGGCATTAGCGTGTCAGTCCTGGGCTGAAGTAACACTGGGGCCAAGTACTTCTGTTGTGAAGCAGTAGGTCCTTTCTGGAAAGATCTGCCTAGGGCAGGTTCAGCTACTGAGCTGGAGTTCTGGAACAATAAGATAGCTTGAAAGGACACTTGGTGGCAATGTGGAAGAGTGCCGCTCTGCTAAGCTTCATTTGGGTTGTATTTCGACACTGGTGATATCAGAAAAAGGTCGAGTTTGTCACCCAGCCTCTTGGGACAGCCTCTTGCCATCCTGACCCTCATAAACACAGGCTGCTAGGACACTTTCTTCACGCTTGTTTTTCTTGTGTTCACAATGTAAAAAAAACTGCCTAATGTTGCACTAAATTGAAAGAGTCATTATGTTTATGTGGGGGCCTCTTTCCCCCTCTTATGACCATGTTCTATAAACATATCCAGCAAACTGTTTTGTCCTTGTGAAATTGCCAAAAATATATTTAGATAAAATCATATGCTGGGTTAATGATTATGGCATACTAGCAGGTAACTTACTTTAAAAAAAAAAAAACCCTCAATTTATACTGTTGCTGTTCACTTCCCACGGCTTTGAAAGCTTGGTAATTTGTCATTTTCCATACATTTCGTGTGGAGCATGCCATATTGCAAAACTGTGTCCTACGATTAGCATTGTGAGTTCTAGTCTCTTCCCAATCCATTGTTGCCATTCTGTGAGATTCCTGTCTAAGTCCTTGGTTGAACTGATGTTAACACTGGCTTTTCCCCTTATCTGCCCACAAAGATTTCAAATTATGGTCCTATAATACTCTGTGCACAGACATTTTATGTGGGAGTTGGGTGGGGCAGGCGACTGTGACATATATGGATGCCGAGTTTCTTGACAGTTTAACTATATTCTCCCAGAGGTCATGAGGAAGCTGACCGCAGACTCTCAGAATGTCAACGCATCGAGACAACGCAAAGGAAGGCTCAGGCATGGGGCTGGGAGACAACTGTATTCCGCTTGCTTACCTTGTGATCTTTGCCCACAAACTTGAAGACGGGGACCTGAAAGTGCTTTGCTAGGTGGTCCCGGGATGAGTACTGTTTCACCGAGTCATCGGAAACACAGCTGGAGGTGGGAGAGACAGCATGTCAGATCCGATCGCCCCCCACAGAGGCAGAAAGCAATCCCAGCTCTGGCGGGCATTTGGGCCAGGAGAGGTAAAGCGGGTGCAGCGTGCTGGGCTTCATGCCAGCCTGGGGAGAGTAAAGGGGAAATGGCATCCCTTCCTGGCAAAGGCATGTCCAGGGCTCATTAAGCTGTGCTAAGTATCAAGTCTTCCCATCCTTCATTCATGGAGCCGCAGAGCACGACACGTCCTGCTTGATTAGAGCTGTATGTATTAAGAGCATAAAGTGTGCTTCAGAGAGACCTTTGGCTAGTAAGGTCGTCTTTTCGTTGGTCACGTATTGTTGGAATCTGGGTTAAGGCTCTTTTTTAACTTAACACCGATTTCCTATAAGGGACACACACTCCTGAAGGGGTACAAAGGGCAATGAGCCATCGCTGCACACACATTTAAACTTGTCACGTGACAACTGGCCTCAAAACGGTTTAATGTCTCTTTTCCCAAACATTACAGCAAGCTGCCATTTTACAGAGTCTGTGGCCTTCATCGTAGGTCAGTTTGACACATTGCTCTGAGGTTCCTGTCAGGGTAAACTGGGGAAGGACAGAGTATCTGACACGCTAAGGCTGGGACTTTAGATATCAAGGCACATTTTCTCCTAAGAAGCTGAGGACCATCTTTGTGTGCTTTGGCCCATTCTAACTCAGTTTGCATCTTGGTGCATGTGTGTGCACATGTACACGAGGGTGCACACTCACAGATACGTATTTTTCTCTTCTGTATGTGCTGAGGATCAAGGAAGAAACGGCGCAGCTTCTTTGAACTATTTAAGCAGAAGGAAAAATCCTTCACCCAGGGTCCAAATAACAAATACATAAGCAGATTTCCCCAGCATTGAGATAAGAGGCGACTCATTCCCAGAAAATGTAAAAAAACCGGCTTCTAAGCTGACCTCAATGCGCCATGGAGTCACCGTTCAAGGCACTGATAGCTGCATGAGAGGGGGGCTGTGTGAGAGTAAAACAAGAAGCTGAAGCAAGCTAGAAACTTCCGTGGGAACTGGGCCAACCAGGGAAGAGAAGAAGCCGAGGAGTGTTGTGACACACACTACACCCTTCCCCTATCTAGAAGGCTGCAGTCCCTGATCACCTAAGATGTGTCCCGGCTGCCATTTAGGCCAAGGAAGAACAACATCTTGATATAAACTAGGGGAGCAGATGGGTTTTCATTGATGTCACACACACCTACAGATCCCAGTCCGGGACCTTTCAGTGACGCCACAGAAATCTCAATATCGATTCCCTAGAATCAACCCAGAATTTCTTCTCTTGACAACACTACCAACTTCATTTCTTATTTTTATTTTTGTGTATCCATGTATGTGTGGGATGTATGTTCATGTTCATATGTGTGTATGCATGTGTCCGTGTGGGTACAGATGTGTGCATGTGTGGAGGAGAGAGGTCAATGTCAGGTGTCTTCCTGAGTCATTCGCCACCTTTGATTTGTTTTGTTTTGCTTTTTGTTTTTTCGAGACTGTAGTTCTGATCTTGTTCTTGAGATTGACGCACACTGCTAGTGGCCTGCTGAACTTCTTCCTAGGCATTCCGTGGGCATTTCAAGTGCAAAATTACTCACTGTTTTTTGATTAAATTCAATCATACCCCAAATTGTAAAATAATAACAAAAATTATTTTATCATTTATTATTAATAAATATTATTAACAAATATCATTATTTGTTATTAAAATATAATTGAAAATATAATATATAATATTGCACACACACACACACACAAACACACACACACACACACGCACGCACGCGCTTTGGCCAGCAGTGCTCACCCGTCCTGGATCAGGTAGTACTTGAGTATCTCGTCCATCTTGGCAGTGGGCGTGGCGAAGCAGCTCTCCACCAGGCTCTCCAGGCCGCTCACGTGCACGAGGGGCTCAATGCCGAAGTAGAGCGAGTCGCGAAGCTTGAGCGTGGGCAGAGTCTCCCGGTAAGGCTCCTCGAACTCGTGGTCCTTGAAGATCTCCAGCGTGAAGGGGAAGATGCCGTGGTTTCGACTCCTGATTTCCAGAGGGGCATTGCGCAGGTTGGGCACGTACCCTTCAGAGATGGTGTACAGTCGTGGGAACTCGCAGATCACAGGGATCAGCAGTTCGCTGGTCCGAATGATGATGTCCCCGCTGCTCCCAGGGGTCTGCTTGGGCAGACCCGTCACGAGGTTGCTGGCCACGATTTTGTCATTCACCACCTGCGCCAGTTCGGGGTGAAGTGAGACTGTGAGATTTATTTCTAGTTATCTCTCTTCTTACCTTAACATCCTTCAGACACCTGGTATGTCAAACATCATCAGAATTTCATTTCCTACGCTAGAGGGACTTTGGGTTTGAGCGCGTGTGTTTTGGAATGGGGGCTGTTTATCTTGCCCAGGTTGGCCTGAACTGGCCTCAAGTAAATCTGCCTAAGCCGGTTTTCTCTTTGTCAGGCAGAGTAAGCCAGCATGCTGGCTCCTTCTTGGCTGGCCCAGGCATCCCTCTGGTTCATTAGGCATGAAACCCGATCTAGGGAGAAAAATCAGCAAATCCCAAGCTCTGGCATCCAGAAGAGGACAGCACAGCATGCTCTCGGCAGGAATACCAGATTTGGGATGCCGCTGCTTCTAAGGAATCCTGGATCCATCCCAAATCGGCACCTATGTAGGTGCCGAGGGGTTTCAGCTGTTTACAGCGCCCCCCTCCGCAATTCTACTCTACCATCAGGGAGTGGTACCAGCCAGTTACGGGGCTATTTCATCAGGCTCTCCATAGAAACAATCCATACCACTTGCCCAAATGGGGAAGCCCTGCTCCTCTGTAGCTACCTCGAATGTCACCCACAGTGATTCACCCTCTGACTCACTTCTCAGGACTCATAAACAAATGATCGCTAAGGCTTCTGCATGGACTTGTATCCAGTCCTCTGTAGAGCATCCATCTTGCACACTGTGGGACCACAGTGCCCAGCTCAATCCCGTCTTTGTGGACTCAAACCTGCTGTCTCCCGAACCCTCCCTAACACACAAGTGAGACCTTCTGAAGCAGTTTCTATCCCATGTCCTTTCCAGTGTCTTTTTCTGGTGAGGAATCCTTGCAGGACAGCCTGCTAGGAATCTACCTTAGCACGGACCTGGAGAATCCTTTAAGATTCTGCTCCTGAACCCCATCAAAAAGGCTCCTTGCTTCTTTGCTCGTGTGAGCTGCACACATTCTATCCACATCTAAGCGAGGCGTCCTTTTCATTGATTCCTAGAGGACAGCCCAGACCTTATTTACATTTTATGTATTGTTATCTCAGTACTGCTGTGTGCTTGCTGACAGGCAGGGATCTTATTCCAGATCCCTGTCTGAGTTTCCAGCGTGGGGGTGTGAGCATGTATAAGGAAAAACAAAAACAAAAAGAAACAGAAACAACCTTTTTTTTTTTTTTTTTTGGTTTTTCGAGACAGGGTTTCTCTGTGGCTTTGGAGCCTGTCCTGGAACTAGCGATTGTAGACCAGGCTGGTCTCGAACTCACAGAGATCCGCCTGCCTCTGCCTCCCGAGTGCTGGGATTAAAGGCGTGCGCCACCACCGCCCGGCCAGAAACAACCTTTTAACCTCAGCCTGGATCAATGCCTGAACTCACTCACTCACCACAAATGAACTACCAGCCCTAGTCCCTATCATCCTCAGTCTCCAAATAACTAACTGCAGAGGGTGCACCCGCCTCTTGGTACCGCTGCGGATGATGTAGGAAAACACCTTGTTATAGATTGCTCAGGGCTGCGTGAAAACAGGGACGGCTGAATTCTTCATTCCATTCCCTGTGTTCCGGGACCCTGGCGCGGGGCAGAGGGTGTTTTGAGCTCAGTTCTTTTGTGTGAATCTATCTCATCAACACAAGCCATACCGTCCTTCCACCCTCTGTGAACCACCTTCCCAAGTGGGGAACTTGGGCAATTCCCTACGCATCCGCCAGGGAACCTACGTCAACCACCGTGCCGCAGGTCTTGAGGGAGAAGACGATGTTGACGTGGGTGCCATTGGACACCCCTCGGCAGGAGTTGTTGGTGAGGAAGAGCTCCAGGCCACCAACCAGCTCCCTAGGGACACTCACTTCAATGGCGCTGGACTTGCACAACACGGGAACTGTGAGAAAGGGGAACTCCGTTAGAACATGAAACCCGGCTTGGGGGAAAGGCTACAAAAGTCCCAGGGGAACGCTTTCTCTTCCACACACCCTGCACTCTTGTTCTTTCCTCCAGGAAAGGCCTCGAAGCAAGGTGATGACTACAACCAGGATCCCTAGCTCCCAAGATTATAGCCAATGATGCTCCTCAAATCACATATTCCTTTTAACAGGAAATGGTGTGGTCAAGCTTCAGGTCGACAAATGCCTGCCCGAGGTGTGGCTGGCATGATTCCACGGAGTGAGACACCCCGAGGATGAACTTTGGCGTCAGCACGGTTGACTGGCTACACAGGGAAGACATTGCTGACATGGGTTTAAATGACAGAACAGCACTGCTTTGTTTTGACCATTAGTTACTGCCCCATTAACCAGGTAATAAACAGTGTTCCCGCTCTCTGGAAGCCTTCCAAGTTGTCCGTGAGCTCCTCAGCAAACTGTAAACTCTGACTATAAAATTCCACTTGAACTTAATATTAAAGAGGGCCTGCTTTTCTCTGGTGGTCCCACGTCTATTTCCTCTGACCCTGCAAACACCCAAAAGGATACTAGATACTTCCAGAGTCCCGCCTGTGAGCATACATCTCAGCAGTGAGACGCATGAAGAAATCAGAAACGAGTGCCTGGTCGGTGTCTGCGGGGTGTTGGAATTATTGTCCCAGACACCAAGAACTAGAAAACAGTTCTCCGAACACTGTTGATGGGGGGGACGACCCATCATTCCTCCTCACTCTAGCTAGTTTGGGCCCGTGAAACTGTGGAATAAGGACAGTGTTGAGCGGTAGCTGTGCTGTTGGTTATAGAAGTCAGAGAACAATTCAGAGGCAACCAGCAAGGGAAAGTTAGCTTTTCTTGACTTTAAAAAAAGAGACCTTCTTCCACTCCTGTCTGTTTTTGAGACAAGATCTTACTGTGTGGCTCAGGTTGGCTTTGCTCTCAGGCAGGGCTCCCCTGACCTCCACCTCCCAAGGGCTGAGATTACAGACGTGAGCCATCACCCCAGGCCAGGGTGTTCTCTGTTGCATGGTTCCTGAATGGTGACTCAGGGAACTCCTGGCACCCGAAAGATAAGACTCTGACAGTCTTGGGGGAGGGAGGGCAAAGGTAAGGGGAGGAGGGTGTGTAAACCCGAAGGGAGTCAAACCTTATCCTACCTTGGCAAGTGTGGTTATCTTCAGACAGCACCAAGCCCCTGGGACATGCGCACTGATAGCCCTTCGCGGAGCCAAAGCAAGAATGACTGCAGCCGCCATTGTTATTGTGGCATCCTTCGATGTCTGCAGAGGGAACCAACAAAAATGAGTCCCCATGCGACCCTCTTCTGCAGGAATCCTAGCGTCAATCGCCGGAGATTATTCTCGATTCATGGCGGAACCCCTGAGGTCTAATGCGGTCAGCGAAACATGAGGCAACCCACAAACATTCATTAAAGACGTGACTGCCAAGAGTCGGTCCACAGCGACGCTTACCGAGGCGCCCCGGGTATTTCAGAGTGTCTTTCCAAGTTTTCCACGTCTTTCTGTTGTTTCATGCTTACAGTGAGGTCATGGACATTTATGGCTAAGACCCAACAACCATTTCTTAACGGTTGTAACATTTAATTTTTTTATACAAGTTATAATTTGATAGGCTTATCGATGGATAAAAAGAGATTGAGTAACATTCATCTGGACCAGCTGGGTGGGTCAGAGTTACGGCAGACTGATTGGATCGCTGGCCCCTCTCCTAGACTCCCTAGGAATAAGAGCTCTTTCTGGATATGAAAGGTCTTGGGTAGACTTGGGGCTGGAGACATAGCTCGGTCATATGGTGTCTGCCTACCATCCCGAAGGTTCCAGGTTCCACCCCTGCCCTAGGATGTCAATGACAATAATCTTCATCATCACAACTTTTATGGAAACTGAACATTATCTTTTAGGTTGAGGGCTGTCAAATACCAACCTGCTACACAGTGTTATAAATAAAGGTTTATTAGCACACATAGGCATGACTATTTGTTGACTATTTTGTATGGCTGGACTTTTTTGTTCATTTGCTTGCTTGCTTGTTTTAAACACAAGGGCAGAACTTGGCAGTTTTGATTGATTCTGGATGGTCCACAAAACGTAAAATATTTGCCATCAGGACATTATGGAAAATTTTTGCTGAGCCCTGTTCTAAGTTAAGATGATGGAAGGAGATGTTTTAGATCACCTAAACTGCTCAGGGACAGATGGAAGCTGATTCTGAAGGATGATAGTAAAAGCAGGTTAGTGAAGAAAAAGTTTAAAAAAGGCCAGGGGGTGGTGGCACACACCTTTAATCCCAGCACTCAGGAGGCAGAGGCAGGTGGATCTCTGTGAGTTTGAGGCCAGCCTGGTCTACAGGTGAGTTCCAGGTCAGCCAGGGCTACACAGAGAAATCCCATCTCAAAAAAAAAAAAAAAAAAAAAATGTTAGTGGAGCCAGCAGTAAGTTAACTTGATACACACAAATCAGTGCTCAGGAAATGTAAGAGACTAAAGTCACAACAAATGAATCTTTGTTAACTGCTTAGAAAACCAGATGTAATACTTAAGACATTTATGCCGTGTGTGTGCACGTGTATGTGTGTGTCTAGCAAAGCCACAGTGTGTGAGGTCGGGGGTTGTGGGAATTGGTTCCCTTCCGCTACCATGTGGGTTCTAGAGATCAAATCAAGCTGTGAGTTCTGGTGTCAGTCAGCCTTACCTGCTGAGACATTTCACAAGCTCTAGAAAATCCATATATTTAAAAGATATATGCAATTTGTACATTTTTAGGCTAGTTGACACTATGGATAACAAGTTGGGAGAAAATATAAACTATGCTACTACACTAGAGAGTGTTAAAATCAGTAGGAGGGTTGGTGGTGCACGCCTTTAATCCCAGCACTTTGGAGGCTGGTGGGTCTTGAGATCAAGCTTCACGCCAGCTGAGGGTACCTAGTGAGGGCCTGTCTCAAACAGGCAAGCAAGCAAACAAAAATCCCCAACACTGATATGCATTTTTCTTTATAAAAGAAGGCTTCTCTTCCGTCCTGGGGATAACCCAGGTGCTCACCACACTTAGCCAGAACCCTGGTACCCCCACCTGCAAAAATGACCTTTCCAAAGTCATTTGATTTCTCTGAGTTGTGATTTCAATATTTGTAAGATGAAGGGGTAACCCTAACTTATCACACTGGGCATTTTCAGTTGTAAAAATTCAAAAGGAAAAGCAGACCAAAGAATCCAAATTGCTTTAAAGGGTTTCAACCTTAGGATGGTGGAACAAGATGTTCAGAGAGGAAATACCCTAGCAACAGAGATTGGAGATCATTTACAGACTCCCCCTTTACTCGTCTGTGTTTTCCTATTTGTATCACAAACTATTAAAATTTACTTAAAAATTTAAAAATACAATTAATTTTTAAGAAGCTATAATCATTTAATAGCCGCACTAAAGAAACAAATACATTCAGCCTTTCAATAAAAGTTAAATGTTATAAATAGAAACAGTATTCCTAAAGTATTGCTCATATAGACACATAAAATTTTTATCATTTGCTAAATATTTTTCAGTTATGGTTATTAGGTTTTAAGGTTATATGAGTATTAAGCATGATAGTCTCAATAAAGTGCTCATGAATAATTACAAATGTTCTTCATGGACTATTTTATTACTATCTAAATATGCAAAAATGATTACACAAATTATTAAGATTTAGGGAAGATCCCACACATTATCCTTATTCAATAAAATTTATAATAATTTAGCCTTGTTACAAGGACAGCAATTTAATGTTCCAGTTAATGTGTTCTGTATTAATAATGCAAACTTTGTTGGACGGTACTCATAAGTTTTCTCTTTGGGATGGTATTTTATTATTTTGAATGTGATAAGAATACAATGAATTTTAATATACAGATTACAGCTCTATTACTACGCAGGCTCAATTCCCCTGAAGGACAAATCATATTCCTCTATAAATAATAACAGCTATACCATCTACCTCTCCACGGCGCCCTCTGCGGAGAATGTTAGGGGAACTCAGATTTGTGAAAGCAGATGCCATGTCACTTCAGCTGTGACAAGCTCGTGACCTGAGTCCCACAAAACAGTGTCAGATTACTGAATCATAGCTGGTACCCCAGAGCCACGTGGCAGGCTGCATCCACTAAACAGTGAGAGTAATGATTGACAGTTTCATCTCCATTCCTTGAAGTTCATCGTTAAGTTTCTGGTTACTAAGCCACGTACACACAACATCTCTGTTACTAAAAGTAGACAATGGGGTTAGCGAGGTGGCCCAGTGGTTAACGGCACTGGCTGCTTTCTAGAGGACCTGGGTTTGATTCCCAGCACCCACATAGTGGCTCACAACAATCTGTAACTCCAGTTCCAGGGGATCTGACATCCTTTTCTGCCCCAGATATGCATATGGGGCACAGACATTCATGCAGATAGAATACCTATACACATAAAAATAAATAAATGGTTTTTTTAAAGAGTAGATTATTTGGGGACAGAAGCAATGGACCCGTGTTAAGCTAAGAGCACTTGTTTTTCAGTTCCTAGCATTAATGTGATGACTCACAACCACCAGTAACTCCAGTTTCAGGAGACCCAGCTCCCTCTTCTCACCCCTCTGGACACCAATCATTTATGTATGCCACACGTACACACATGCAGTCAAAATACTCATATACATAAAATAAAATAAATAAGCCTATTTTTTTTTTTTGTTTTGTTTTTTGAGACAGGGTTTCCCTGTAGTTTCTAGACCCTGTCCTGGAACTAGCTCTTGTAGACCAGGCTGGCTTTGAACTCAGAAGCCTAAAATTTTTAAGTAGATAATTTTATCTCCAAAAATATACTGACTTCCCCCAATAAAAGGAGAAATGACTCAAGGTAATGGCAGTTTCTCAAATTTCTAAGACAATAAGATTAATGCAAAAAAATCAGTAGATCTCCTTTACACAGATGATAAATGGGCTGGGGAAGAAATCAGAGAAATAACACCCTTCACAATAGTCACAAATAGCATAAAATATCTCAAAGTAACTCTGACCAAACAAGTGGAAGACCTGTATGACAAGAACCTTAAATCTTTGAAGAAAGAAATTGAAGAAGACACCAGAAATTGGAAAGATCTCCCATGCTCTTGGGTAGGTAGAATTAACACAGTAAAAATGGCAATCTTACTAAAATTGAAATGCCCATTAAAATCCCAGCAAAATTCTTCACAGACATTGAAAGAATGGTACTGAACTTCATATGGAAAAGCAAAAAATCCAGGATAGCCAAAACAATCCTGTACAATAAAAAAACTTCTGGAGGCATCACAATCCCTGACTTCAAACTCTACTACAGAGCTACAGTACTGAAAACAGCCTGGTATAGGCATAAAAACAGACGGGAGGACCAATGGAACAGAATTGAAGACCCAGATATTAATCCACACACCTACGAACACCTGATTTTTGACAAAGAAGCAAAAAATATAAAATGGAAAAAAGAAAGCATATTTAACAATTGGTGCTGGCGTAACTGGATATCAACATGTAAAAGAATGAAAATAGATCCATGTCTATCACCATGCACAAACTGAAGTCCTAATGGATCAAAGACCTCAACATGAAGCCAGCCACACTGAACCTTATAGAAGAGAAAGTGGGAAGTACACTTGAATGCATTGGCACAGGAGACCAGTTCCTAAATATAACCCCAGCAGCACAGAACTGAGAGAAACAATTAATAAATGGGACCTCCTGAAACTGAGAAGCTTCTGTAAAGCAAAGGACACAGTCAACAAGATAAAACAGCAGCCTACAGAGTGGGGAAAGATCTTCACCAACCCCACATCAGACAGAGGGCTGATCTCCAAAATATACAAAGAACTCAAGAAATTGATCATCAAAAGAACAAATAATCCAGTAAAAAAAATGGGGTACAGACCTAAACAGAAATCTCTCAACAGAGGAATCTAAAATGGCTGAAAGATACTTAAGGAATGTTCAACATCCTTAGCCACCAGAGAAATGCAAATCAAAACAACTCTGAGATTCCATATTACACCTGTAAGAACGGCCAAGATCAAAAACACTGATGACAACTTATGCTGGAGAGGTTGTGGGGTAAAGGAACACTCCTGCATTGCTGGTGGGAGTGCAAACTGGTACAGCCCCTTTGAATATCAGTGTGGCAATTTATAAGGAAATTAGGAAACAACCTTCCTCAAGACCCAGCAATACCACTTTTGGGTGTATATCAAAAGTATGTTCAATCATACCACAAGGACATATGCTCAACTATGTTCATAGCAGCATTATTTGTCATAGCCAGAACATGGAAACAACTTAAATATCCCTCAACCAAAGAATGGATAAAGAAAATGTGGTATATATACACAATGAGTATTACACAGCAGAAAAAAATAATGACATCTTGAGATTTTCAGGCAAAAGGATGGATCTAGAAAACATCATTTTGAGTGACGTAACCCAGACCCAGAAAGACAAATATCATATGTACTTACTCATAAGTGGTTTTTAGGCATAAAACAAAGAAAACCAGCCTACAATTCACAATTTCAGAGAACCTAGACAACAATGAGGACCCTAAGAGAGATATACGTGGATCTAATCTATATGGGAAGTAGAAAAAGACAAGATTTCCTGAGTAAATTGGGAGCATAGAGACCATGGGAGAGGATAGAAGGGAAGGAGAGAGGAAGGGAGGGGAGCAGAGAAAAATGTATAGCTCAATAAAATCAATTAAAAAAATCACCCATGAAATTTGTTAAAAATTCTAAGTTCTGAGGCCCCATCCCAGCCTGGTGAAGCTGACTTCCCCACCCATAAGAGTCCTGGTGGCGGCTGAGTGGGAGGCCAGTCTCAGGACCAGGAAGGTTGAGAAATGGGCTGTGGAGCATGCTCCACTCCCCGCGCCTTCTGCCTGCTGCTCTGAGCTTCTTGCCAACAGCCTCGGGCACCTACTCATTATCTAGAAACATAGTCACCTCTGCTTGACCCCAGACTACTCAGTCCGAAACTGCACCTCTACAAGATCCTGTGGGATTTGTGGGCACATTGAAGTTTGAGAAAAATGGGTATTACTCCACCTTAGCTCCCCACAGTGCTCTACTTCTTGGAAACCCCTCCTCTTCAATCTTGAAGACAAAATCAATACTGAGTTCTGTCCACAGTTTAAGTGCCCTCAGTGCTCAGAACCCCGTTAGTCACCTCATGCTGACAAACTGTTATTTGCCTCTACCAACAGGGCACCTTCCCAAATGCCAAAGAGCAAGCCAGAGGCTCCCTTTGGACGCTCAATTTGCCTCCCCTCCTTATCCGGTCTTACCTTCACACGTTTTCCCGTCGCTCCTCAGCACGCGGCCGACCCCGCACGCGCAGCGGTGTGAGTTTTTGAGGTTTACACAGATCTCACTGCAGCCCCCATTGTTCTGCTCACATTCGTTGTCATCTGTAGAAGGGGGACCACATCACTGCCACATGGCTGAGCAACCTCGCCCTGTCCCCAGCCCCTGAACTGAATCCCCGCCCCTTCTCAGAGGCTGCTGAATCTCCTACTGCAGATCAGCACAGACACATGCACGGGCCTGGTCTCCCCAACCAAGCTGTTCGTTCATCTGTCTTCTGCTCTTTTGTCCTCTGCCAAGCGGAAGGTATCCGAACACTTGTGAGTTCCTATCCTTCAGAGTAGAAACTGCGGGGCTGGCGAGATGGCTCAGCAGGTACAGGCGCTTTCTGCTAACCCCTCCAGCCTGAGTTTGATTGGGGCCCACATGGTGGAAGGTGAGAGCTGAGATCTGGAAGTTGTCCTGTGACCTTCACACGCATGGCATGGCACTCGGGCATGCATGCACAATAAATGAAAAAATGTAATAAGGGAAGACTATGGAGTGGGGGAGATGAGGTTCCTTTTGTGAACTGGGTATGCTCATTCGTTTTTATGGAAACCCTCTTTCTCCAATGAGTTCATAAAAAATTGTTAAATGCAAGATTATATATTGGGTTTGTTTTAATGCCTAGAAGGAGCTTGCAGTGCAGAAAGAAATAGCTAGCAAAACACTGTGTGAGACAGTCTTCTGGTACTTCATGGCAAACCACTCTCAAAAATCAACTTTAAAAATGAAAATATTCTCAGCCTGGTTTGGTGGTGTACACCTTTAATCCCAGCACTCGGGAGGCAGAGACGGGTGGATCTCTGTGAGTTGCTGACCAGCCTGGTCTACAGAGTGAGTTCCAGGACAACCAGGGCTACATGGTAAAACCCTGTCTCAAATTTTTTTAAATAGTCTCACATTATATTTAAGAAATGACTTTTAGTCTATAAAACATCTAATGAGCTATGCATAGATTCTCGCTGCAAAAACAAACCATAAAATGGACACGAAATGCCTGTCTCCTCCTGCAGAGGAGAGGAAGCTGAGAATGAAGTGTGTCTCGGCTCCTAGGAAGGAACCTGGATTCAGGACGGGAGCCAAGGGCTGGAGCTAAACGCTCACAAGTGAATCAGAACATTGTTTTGAACCCAGGAAAGGAGATGAGGTGGGTGGAGTTCCATTTATATCCGGAGCCCCAGAGTAGGTGCCTCCCTCTGAGGCTTTGGGCATGGTCTAAGCAAACCTGAAAGTTCACGTGTTGGAAGTTTGGTCCCCAGGGCGATGTTAAGAGGTAGTGGCCGTTGGAGGTGACTGATGTGGTTCTTGTGGGATCCCTGTTCCTGTCTTCGCTTGTGCTCCCACCAGACCTTCCCCGGAGCTGAGCCAGTGCTGGCGACGCACCCTTGAGCCTCCCTGAATTGTGAACCACACTTCTTTTTCTTCATAACCTACTGAGTGTCAGCTATTACATTATAGTAACAAGAGGGACTGATACATATTTTAATAAAACCGAGGGTAAAATTCTGCCACAGGTAGCAATTAGGAGGCTCCCTGCGGGAGGCCCAAAGGGAGAGATCCGTGTGCAGTGGAACCCCTGGGCCAGGGTGCTGCCATGGTTACAGCATGGATTCACACTTCCCACTTACTCAGGATAGAGATCTTGATCTCAGAAACTGATGTGCGATCGGGCCTGGAAAGCAGCTCTGGAGTAGAGCATCCTTGGAGCAGGAGGGAAGGGCAGAAAGCCACAGAAATCCCCTAACGCTAGACGAGGGTCTAGCATAAAACATCGCAGACAGCTCACAGTGAAAGTGGTCAGGCAAGATAACTGGAGGCTTTGAACTGGTAATAAAAGAACAACCCAGAAGTGTGTACAAGCATCTTTTTAAACTAGAAAAAAAATGAAAGAAAGAAAAGAACTATGGGCCGTAGAGATGACTCAGAGGTTGAGAGCACTGGCTGTTCTTCCAGAGGACCAGGTTCAATTCCCAGCACCCACATGGCAGCTCACAACTGTCTGTAAATTCAGTCCCATGGGGATCTGACACCTTCACACCAATGCACATAAAATGAAGTTAAATAAATTATAAAAAAGAGGGAAAGAAAGAAAAGGAACTAAATAAATCACAACTGAAAAGAAGCCAACATTTAGAGCTTGCAGAACTAGAAGCTACAGTTGGTAAGACGAGAGTCTCATGTAGCCAGGATGTCCTAGAACGCACTATTCAGAAGAGGCTGACCTTGAACTCCTGATCTTCCCTTTCCACACTCCAAATGCTGGGATTCCAGCTGTGCGCCACCATGCCTGCCTAGATCCTAACTGGACCCTGACCTCTCCACTGGTGCAGGGCACCAGGAAGGGCAGGAGGCCAGCAGCTTCCTGACAGCCGGTATGACCCCACCAATGCCAGGACTTCCTCCAGGCCTCCAAGACAAGCCTGGGCTGTTACCCTTGGGACTGCTTCTTCTTTTTCATTTTTTAATGTGAGGAAGAAATTAACTTCTACTTATGTTGGCTAATGTTACACAGGGCTGTTATTTCTAGCCAGCGTAGGAATCGTGACCACTAGCACCTCCACATGCATGTTTATACCCTAGAGAAAGCATCACGTGTGGAGTGAGGTGTCATTTGTATGTTAACTTTACAGATAGAATAATTCTGTATGGTGCCGTGTGGTCCATCCACACAGCAATACTAAAACACAGAGACAGAGTGGGAAGGAAGCAGGCTGAGGTCCGAGCAGCAGCCAACCCCAGAGGATGGTAGACTCCAGCAGGATGCCTTGGTTGGAACATCAAAATTCTATTTTCACTTGAAAAAGAAAGGGAAGCAAATTTTAACTATAGCTATGTCTGGGTACATGTGCATCTGCCTTGTTATCTTCTTATTCCCTCCCTCTGCCTGAAAAAGTTAATTTAAAAAAAATAATTAAAATTGTTGAGTTGGCTCGGTGGGTAAAAGCGCTCACTGCCCAGCCTGACCACCTAAGTTTGATGCTGGGACTAGCTTGGAGGAAAGAGAGACCCATCTCTGGCAAGCTGTCCTTGACCTACCATATACACAATAAATAAGTGTAACAAAATGTTTAAAATTGTTAATTTTAAAAAAGGCCCTGATTTGTCCCTCCATTCCTGAGGGCCCCTTTCCACCTTGTGAGAAGTTCTTTCTTACCAAGGCATATCTGTCCATCTGGGCCCAGCGAGGTTCCCGGGGAGCATGCGCACTCGGTGGCGTCCTCGCAGCTGCCATGGCAGACCTCATCACAGATGTCGTAGAAATCTACGGAAGGACAACGATTATCTGCTGTGAGTGGCGAGGCTCAGGGGACTCTCTCTTTGCAGTAGTCTCATGAATGCAGCCACGGGCTCCAATTCCCAGAACACCATCCTGACATTTTTCATGGTTCAGGGCTGCATTGCCCACTGGAGAGAGATCAGCTGTTTGTTCAGATAACTGACCCCCAGCTAGAGTGGGAGTGACCCACTGGTGGCCAGAGGACTTCAGCAAATTAAAATCATCAGTGCGGAAGAGCTAGGGACTACAGGTGAGGTCATGCTCCACTGTGGACTCTCCAAAATGTGCACAGGAACTAGGGACACCAGCTTCTGTGAGGCCCTTGGTTTGAGCTCTGCCATCAAGGATGTTTACAAAGTCTCCAGCTTTGGAGGACTGGAGAGATGGATCAGAGGTTAAGAGCACTGGCTGCTCTTCCAGAGGTCCTGAGTTCAATTCCCAGCAACCACATGGTGGCTCATAACCATTTATAATGAGATCTGGTGCCCTCTTCTGGCCTGAAGGCAGACATATAGGCAGAACACTATCAATAATAAATAAATCTTTATTTAAAAAAATCTCCAGATTTTGATGGCATTAGAGATATAGAAATTCACTTAAAAGTATTATTGATGTTACACCGCCTTTTCTCATTGTATATCATTTCTAAAAAGCAACGACAGTGAGCACCATGTGGATGTCTGGGCATTTATCTGTCCACCTATTGATCGTGCAACAACAGGTATCTCCAGAGTGCTCTTCTGTACACAGAGGGTTGGAAATCCATCACTTCTAATTCTATAATGTTTGAACAAATAGACTTAAACCTGGGTCACAATAACTGAGATTCATATGGTGCTTTTCTCTTTAATGCCATCTGTGGCCTTGCTGGGGAAAGAAGAGGGCGAGGAAGGTACTTACGGCCACAGTAGACGTGGAAGCAGACAGTGGGCTTGGCCAGCCGATAAACATAGTAGCCTCCGGGGCAGGCCTTGACCTCCACAGTGGTGTTCCAAAGGCAGCAGTTCCCTTTGAAGCTGGCACAGGCCTGGCGTTGCACGATGCCGTCACTTTCTAGGGGGTGGCTGCCGTTGAGCCAGACAGGTGCATGGGTCCCACAGTGGTTTTCTGGTATGCAGAAGGTGGGCATGGCATCTCCTGCCATACCTGTGAAGCGATACCATTCCCCATCCATATGGTTGTCGCAGAGAGGCTGGCTTTGAGACTCGTCGAACTGGTGGTCGGTGTTCCTCCAGGGCTCGTTCAGGCTGATGTAAGCCGAGCAGGGATCTAGGGCTGGGAAGGAAAGGGGACTCAGAGAGACCTGGTGGGGTTTCAGCTCACAGTGCCAACAGCTACATCCACCTCAGTCTTCTTCAAACAATGTGTGTGTGTGTGTGTGTGTGTGTGTGTGTGTGTGTAGCCAGATGCCAATCTCAGGCATCCTTCCTTAGGAGCCATTTCCTCTGTTTTCTTTAGACGGGTCTCTCTCTGGCCTGGGGCTCATTGGTTAGGCTAGACTGTCTGACTAGCGAGCCCCAAGAATCCTCCTGTCTCCACCTCCTTAGTGCTGGGATTAAAAGTCTATGCCATGCCTGGGAGTGTTACAGTTGAGCTGGGTGTGTATGAGGACCAGCATTTCCACTAGCACCAGAATGGATAAACAAATGAATGAGAAAAGACATCAATGTACCAAGCGAATCGTGTATAAGAAGAGTTAGGTATTTTGATTCAAAGATAAGGACAGATGTTTATGGAAAAGCACATTTCAATCCAGCTATCCAGTCACACGAGAGACTGTGTTACGATGCAGTTTGCACCCCATTTTGGGAAATTAAGAAAGAAAAGAAAGGAAGATAGCCTTGAATTACTTTTGCAAAAATGACAGAATCTTGCATCAGTGTGAAGTTTGACGGAATGAAAAGCATGGAAAGCTCGTTCCACGGAAAGGGAAAAGGTCTGAGGCACACAGCCCAGAGCTTTGAAATACATAGCAACCTGGCAGGTGGACAGGGGAGATAACTTGACAGTCCGGGGAAAGAAGTGATTAGGACATTGAACTTTCTGGAAATGACATTTGCAGAGTTGTCGGTGGCACAAGCAACCTTTTCTTCAAGTTCTGTGGCTCCTCCCAAAGTCTTTAAAATGCCCTTAAGCTGTCCCGGCTGAGTGCTAGCTGGCAATTCAGTGTTCCCTGAAGCGGAAGCTATGTCCTCAAATTCCCTCACCTCTCCAAGGGAAAAATTTCCTCCTCAAATTCCCTCACCTCTCCAAGGGAAAAATTTCCTCCTCTGCCCCGCTGGCTGTGGCACTTTGGCCAAGAGAGACTTCCAGCACAATCCACAGGTGATTAAAAGCTCATAGGGACATTCCACTCCTCTCCCTGGCTCAAATTTTACAAGAAATGGTTAGTCGCTCAACCTCTAATGGCATCGACAGCAACTCCCATAGTGACTCTTCCATGATTTCTAAAGTTTTCCTTACAGCTAAATGCCATTTCTTCTACTGTTGCAAAGCTCATGCCTTCCCGTTGCAGAGGGACAATGGCAGGAAGAAGAGAAACGGCCCTACCTTATGCTGTGCAACCCCATAGGGAATGCCACACAAACAGCCACTAGATATTTCCTAACACTAAATGCTTCCACCCTCTTTTAAAACCTTCATTCTGTGTCAAATCCCCATTTTCAGTCTCAATGCGGAGCCAAGAACGTGGTGTTACACAAAATGATCCTAATTAGCTCATACCATCCTTAACACCAGGGCGTGAAAGAGAACAGCCCTATGTGTTCTTCTCAAAATCCTGCTCCCCTCTAGAGGGCTCAGTGTCTCAGGACACTCACGAGCATCTTGGCTCCTGTACAAGGACCAACCACAGGTGTGAGCAGACATAACTCATCTCCATCTTATCATCCTGGAGACTGGCATACCTGTGAGCCTCTTCACTATGCAGATCATAGTCTTTGCTGCCGCTGTATCTTTGCTGTGTCTGGAAGCTCCCCACCCCTTGCCTCTTCCTTCCCACCTCCTCTCTTTTCTTGTGTTCCAATCAGTGAACTGGCTGGCATATTCTTAACTGAAGCCTATAGTCACTCCCAGTGTCTTAGGTTTTGTCTACATCGTCGCCTGTCCCAGGATGCCATCCAGAACACTCTGTTACCTGTAGCTTTCTCCTCAGGGCTCAAACTTATTTTTAATGTATATACTCAAAGGCGCCAGAGCTTGGCCCAAGTTACTGCAGAGAAACAAATCTATTCCAGTCACATACCAAACAGAAGTGCCCAGAAGGATCCTCGTTGGCCAGTTTTCTGCCAAGCCTGAGAGGAACAGCTTAAGAGTTATTTGGTCTGTGCAAAAAGCCATTCATAGTTTTAAAGGCCAAACTTAACAAACATGTTATCCAGATCTGTGCCCTTTACAGGGACAGAACGTTTGGTCCCTTTTATTCGTTAAGGGAAAGGCCCTACCCTCATCTCTAAAAGAAAAGAATCATTTCCATTCTTCAAGTGGGAACTCTAGAGTGCTTGCATGAGAAAGGGATTAGAATTCCTTTCCACGCATGCTCCAAGAATGATTTAGCTCTAGGAAGGTTGAGCGACAACAGAGATCCATGGAGCTCTGGACACTCAGGCAGGAGGATAAAGGAGCATGCAGCAAAAATTCTCCAGGCATAGATCCTTGTAGGCCGAGTGACTTTTTACACAAATGTGGGGGTCAGTATTTAAGGCCCCATTATATAGTCCTAATATTTGGCATACAATAGCAAACAGCAACAACAAAAAGTGCATTGTATCACATTCTTGACCCAAGACTCACCTCTTGGCCACCCTGGGGTGACCGTGCTGAAGAGGCAGGTGAGCAGCAGGAACAGGGACATCTTTCTCATCCAGCTGCCAGGAACAGAGTGGAAATCCTCTTAACACTATTTTTCCTTTGTTCTTTCTTCTAGTACTTAGGGAAAAAAATTCCCTCTGGGCTTTTAGGAAGCGAATCTGTATCAGCACTGGCTGAGACCTTACTGGGCAGCACAGGAGGCTGAGTGGGACAAGGAGGTGACCGCTCTGGCCTTGACCCCAGATAGAGCCTGCTTTCCACCGCCAATAGTGCTATTGTCCTGACAGATGTCTTCAGAGGCGGGAAAAACCCTACCACACCACCCCTCATCCGTCTATTGTTTTTTGTTTTTTTTCTCTGAAGAATTCCCTGTAATGGAGTCTTTGCTATCTTATCCAGAAGGGAATTCTTACTGAGTGACATCCCCTCATGTCAAAATCTTGTTTGGTGACTTCTAGGAACTGGCTTCCTGATGCTGCAGCCACGGCATTGTTCAGGCTCCCTCAGTGGGAATGTGATAAGCCACTTAGTCGGAACTGGTTATTGAGGACATGTCTCGATCTGACGGTCCAGGAGCTGACAGGAGCACACACGAGGTCGTGAGGAGCCTGAGAGGGGCTGGTAGTCTCTCGAAGAAGCTCCTAGGTTTGTCTTATTCTGGTCTCCCATCTCGAGGTCTCCTAAGTAGGGACCTTCACACAGGCATCATCAACCCCAGGGGTAGAGCCTGGTGTCGTTATGATGCATTTCTTCCCCATGTAACAGAGGTGTTAGGGCTTATTGATTTCACCAATTCTCACACTAAAATAGGGGCAGGGACTTAAAATTAAGAGCTACCATTAAATTAACAAAATCCTGGAAAGTTCAAAATTGCCAAGAGTTTTCCTTTTCTCTTTCTCTGCCTTCCAAGTGCTGGGATTAAAGGCATGCGCCACCACCACCTGGCTGGAGTTGTACTTTTGACCAAAGAGGGAACCTCTGAGGACTCTCACACAACACGCCACCAGGCCTGGTTGCAGTAGCAACTGTAGGTGTGAGGTTTGAAGGTTCCTGGTATTTTAGACTGTGGACACCGAGAAACAGCAATTCCAATAAAAGACAATGGGGAGGGGAAGATCGGAGGGGTAGGTCAGAAATCACTACAGAGCTCTCATCCAGTGACAGATAAAGGCAGATTCAGAGACCCATGACCAAACATTGGGCTGACCTTGGGGAGTCCTGATGAAGAGAGGGAGGAGTGATTGTAGGAACCAGGGGGTCAGAGACATCACAGGAGAACCCACAGAAAAGGCTAGGCAGGCTCATGGGAACTCATTGAGTCTGAACCAACAGCCAGGGACCTGCGTGGGACTGACCTAGGCCCTCTGTATTCATCGGACAGTTGTGTGACTTGGTCTATTTGCGGGACTCCTGGCAATGGGAGCAGGGGTTGTTCATAGTGCTTTGGCTGCTCTTGGTTAACCTGTTCCTCATGCTGGGTTGCCTTGCCCAGCCTGAATACAGGGAAAGATGCTTAGTCTTGTGGCAGCTTGATATGTTGTGACTTCCTGATGCCCAGGAGAGGCCTGTCCCTTCCTGAATGAATACAGAGGAGGGGTGGATTGGGGAGGAGCAGAAGGGTGGAGGGAGGAGAGAGCAGGAGAAGAGGAGGGAGGGAGAGGTTTTGGTTGGGATGTAAAATAAATTTCTTCTTCTTCTTCTTCTTCTTCTTCTTCTTCTTCTTCTTCTTCTTCTTCTTCTTCTTCTTCTTCTTCTTCTTCTTCTTCTTCTTCTTCTTCTTCTTCTTCTTCTTCTTCTTCTTCTTCTTCTTCTTCTTCTTCTTCTTCTTCTTCTCCTCCTCCTCCTCCTCCTCCTCCTCCTCCTCCTCCTCCTCCTCCTCCTCCTCCTCCTCCTCCTTCTCATTCTCCTCCTCCTCCTTCTCTATTTTAAACAGATCTGAGATAGACACATTTTCTTTCCCAATCCAACTTCTAAAGCCCCAAAGCTAGAAGCTTCCGGTTAACTTTACTTCTCCCAAATTATTGTGGTTTCTGTCTCCTAAGGGCACATTTCAAGATTAGTGCTTACTACAGGCCAGGGCAATGCTAATTACTAGATTGTGATTGTAAACACGTGGTCCCCGCGGGCGTTGCAGGTAAACAAGGGATTAGTGGATCTCAGCGTGCAGTTAGTTACTCTCTCACGTGAGGGCTCAGACAGTTGACCACTAGCTTCCTAAGCCTGGTTTGATGGCAGTGATGGACGGCCGTGGGACTCTCAGGGCAGGGCAATGCTTTTAACAGAAAAAAACAAGCCTCACCGTTTCCTGTCCCCGAGAAGCCATCTGAGAGCTTCATGTGTGTTTTAAAAAAAAACAAAGGACGTGTGCATGAGATAAACCCAAGTTTGTTGCCAGGATTGATTGCTGGAGTCAAGGACTTTCACCAGATAGCCCTTTGGTTCTATAAACAAGAATCCCCGGGAGGGCAGGATGCTCTCTCATTCACACACATTGTGGATTGGGAAAGAAGTTTATTTCCTCAGATCTGTTTTTTATCATCCTTTTTTTTTAAAAAAATTAATTTACATCCTGACCGCAGCCTCCTCTCCCTCCTCTCGTCTCTTTTTTCTCTTTTAGTTGACCTGCCTTAAAAATGATTAAAAATTTTAAATACACAAGTCGGAAGAAAACTGATGAACATCTAGCTACAAAGCTAACATTTTATCAGTTTTATTTTGTTCATATTCCACTATGCGCTCCTAAGATGTAGTCTTCCGTATTTATGTAACCATGAGGCAGATGTGGCTACAGCCATAAAAAGCAATAATAATTCTTCCATATCTGATACCCCGTCCATCTTTAACTTTCCCAATAGCTTCAAATGTTCCTTTTTATTGCCAGTTTGGGTCAATAAGAGTTTTACCATATACTGCATTGTGTGGTGTTACTTGAATTTTGCATCATCTGTTCTTCATCCTCTGTGCTATTTGCTGGCCATCAGATTATAGAATGTTCCATATTCCAGATTTCATTGATTGCTTCTTTATTGTGTCTTGTAGCCTCCCCTGCCCACAGTTAATGTTATTAAGATTTAAACCCCCAAATACGCTGGTGACATGGAAGGAATTTAGCACCCCTCAGCCAAGGGGAAGGTCTGAGACGCAAAACATGGAGACAGCATAAAAATGGTACCTGAGATGGGGCAATGAGCGAGATTGCCCAAGGGAAGAGTGTCCCAGGATGGGGCACGGTGGGAAGTTAACAGGAAATATGTGATTGTAGGAAGTAGACTCAGGCGAAAGAAGACTAAGGAATTGGGGACGAGAGAAGAGAGATCCAAGAGCTGAGTCACAGGGGCCGAGATGGTTGAAGGAGATGGCCCTGTTTAGTGTGGGCCACACTTACAAAGCGTGTGTGCACGATAGATAAATGGGAATTTATAAAGCAGGTAACTTTACATTTAGCAATGATCCCAAGGAAATAACCCAAAAAGTGCTTTGTGGAAGACACGGTGTATGACTTATTTGGGAGAAGAGAGAAGAGCGGTGGCACAGAAGAAAAGCAATGGCATTTATATCATTCCCCTGTGAAGGTCAGGGGACGTTGAGGAAGGGGGGGGGCGGAGGTGTATAAGAGCCGAAGGAAGGGGTGCGGGGCTTCAAAATGCCATCTAGATTTGACACAACCATGAACTGACCATCATGGTCACCTGGACTCATCTGCACACGGCTGGCCCTGTTAACACTGTCCCAGGTGGGGGAGAGGCTCATGAGACACTGCCCCTTGCACTGAACTATTGGCTATTGATAGATTCTGGGAAAGGGGCAGTCACTGTCTTTAGTGGCATACACACTGCTGAGACCACTGGACTCTAATGGGTGGCTCCGTGGTCACACAGATGGCCCCGGTTAAACTACTCAGTGGGTCCCAAAATAAAACGTACAGGCATGAACTAAGAAAGAGTTGCAACAGGGAGCTGGGAGAGAGTTGGGGGTGTAGTTCGTAGACACTGTGTGCACGTGTGAAATTGTCAGTCAACACATTTGATAAAAAAAAAAAATGGAAAGAGTTGGGGTGAAAGTGAGTCCCCAAACCTAAACAGTTTCCCTTTTCTGTGAATCCTCCTAGATGAAATTTAAAAGGCCAGGTGGTGGTGGCACCTGCCTTTAATCGATGAAATTTAAAATCCAGCCTCTTTACATTTGTATTTGAAGGCTTCCATCTACAAGCAGGTCATGGGATTTCTCTCGTACTCACCAGCCCTTCAGCTGATCCAGTGTTGGACTCTGGGACTCACTGGAGTCATGGGTAGAGCTCCCTCCTCTTCATGTTCGTCGTCCAGAGCTATGGGTCATCTGGTCGACAGTCTCAACAGAATCAGCAGGGGTGCTTGTTGGACAGCGACTGCTGGCTGCACAGAGGACTGAGAACTTGCATCTCTAGCAGCTTCTGGGAGGTGAAGATCATCTCTGAGGCCCCCTCTGCTAGTCTAGCTAGAAGTTCCCTCAGCCAACTGCACTGCCCCACTCAGCGATAGATCAATGCCAGCCAGCCTGGCTCTAGTGGGAATCCACAGCTTCACAATGTAACAAAGTCTTCCCAACACAAAGTTGCCCCAAGAACAGTTTTTAAGTGTTCAGTGGCCCCACATTTCCATCCTTCCTTTACATCCACTTACCTCGGCTGTGTTTAAGTTTCCCCTTTGTACAGCCTTCACTACCTCTTACCTCCAGAACGTCATTTTCCCAGATGAAAACTCCTTAAAGCCTCTTAATAATTCCTCATTCTCCAATCTCCCTGCGAAATCGCTTATATTACTGTGAATTTGATTAGATATTTCACACATGTAGAATCATGAAGTGTTCTTTCTCTTATGATTTTTTTATTTACCATACTATCATCAAAGTCCATCCATGTTACAGCATGTCAGAATTTCCATCTTTCATGGCTGAGGAGCATCCCATATGCAGGCCACATCTATCCCTCAGTTTCTGCTCTTTGGCCAAGCCAAATATCACACGGTCATGATTGGAATCCTCAAATTCCTTCTGACACAGGTCTAGAAGTGGGATTGCTGAATCATGCAGCCTCTTGTCTGTTGCTTTTAATAAAGACCTACTTCTTTTTTCTTCTCATACTTACATGTATGTGTCTGTGTCTGTGTGGGTTTATGTGCATCGAGTGCCTGCAGGTACTTGGGGAGGCCAGAGAGCATCAGATCCCTTGGAGCTGGTGCCACAGGCGGTTGCGAGTCACCAGATACGGGTGCTGGGAACTGAACCCTGAACCTTTGGAAGAGCAGCAAATGCTCTTATCCACTGAGCCATGTCTCTAGCCCCAAAGATCTACTTCTTATTGGATTATCTGTAAAGCATGTAGAGCCCATACATTATCACAATGTTTCTCATACAACCCCCCATCTTACAGATAATACAGGCATTCCAGAGAGAATAACTATTGCCTACTTCCCATGGAGAAGCCCAACCATAACTTGTTCTTCATCTGTCTCAGATCCCCCAGGCAGAGTAGACGAGACCAGTGCACACAGTGGCCCCACATTTCCATCCTTCCTTTACATCCACTTACCTTGGCTGTGTCCAGTGAGATCTGTAAGCTGCAGGAAGACGTTCTCTGGGCAGCAGCTACTTCTTCCCAGAGCAACCGCAGACCATGCTGTGTTGTTTTGTTGGTTGACGTCCCCCGTGATAATTTCCTAGTTAGTTAGCAATCATCATAAATTTGATTCAATTTCTAAAAATAATGGGTATTTGATTTATCTTTGACAGCTTTCTGGAGTACCAGGTAATCATGGTAGAATGATATAAAAGTGATCTTTTTCCTTCCCTGTATATTAAAGCAGTCTCAATGCTGCTTTATACTGACTACAGAAGTGACTTGATTGATGCCTTGGTGGCTCTGGAAAATTGAGAATAAAATGTCCAATAACATAAGGGAAGAATTAGTGATGTGCAGGCTTAGGATAAAAGCTTAATTTGATATTGCTATTTTCTCAAAAATTTACTTTTATTTATTTTGTTGTTTATTTTTGAGACAGGATCTTACTCTGCAGCTCTGGCTGGCCTGGAACTTGCTGGTCTAGAACTCACAGAGTCTAGAACTCTACCTGCTTCTGCTTCCTGAGTGATGCTGGGTTAAATGTGTGCGCCACCACGCCCAGCCTATACAAAATCTAACTTTAGACAGAGAAAAATCTTCCCAGCTACGATCCCAGGAGAGTCAGTTTCTTTCTGGTTTTGTTTTAAAGAACAAGAGGCTAGGATTCAAAAATTGAATAAGTATTTATTGTTCCAGAAGGTACATTGCTTTTTATACATATTTCATAAATGATACAGGATTGTACATGTGTTCGACATTTTGCTCGCCCCCCCCCTTGCCTCCCACACCACCCAGAGGACTCACTCACTGCACTGTGCCTTTCCTTCTTAAGAACCCTGCACACAAACAGGATGAGTGGTTTAAAAATAATCCACACAACAAAAAGAAACGAGGGAGAGGCTGAACAACAGGAAGGAAGTAGGAGGCTGGGACTGAGACATGCATCCTCTTGCTCGCTCTGTCATGCCAGTGGAGGGTGGTGGCAGAAGCGGCAGTCCCGGCTGGCCTTCGACCTCTGCAAGGCACCTGGAGTCTGGGTTTGTCATTTCAAGGTTTTCTTTCGTACACAATGATCCCCAAAGGAACCCCTTGCCCCACGAGGAGGGATGAAACGTGTGAAGGAAACAGAAGCCAAAAGCCAATCAGCTGTGCGGCAAGCCCCCGTCATTCTTGCTGTCCTGCCCCCAGGACAGTTAGAAACAGGACAGTAGAGAGAGATTTCGTTGGCTTTTCGAGTGCAGGTGCCATCTGGAAACACGGTAGAAAACGTTCTGCGGAGAATAAGACTGATTCTTCTGTCTCTCGGTTTAAGACAAAAAGAAACAGGGTGGAGCAGGTAGGCTTAAGGAAGCCAGAGGAAGGTGCTCCTATATAAAGATAATTGCACCCTTTGAGATCCACCCTTGGTTCTCAGCAACTGGAGTGGAGTTGGGAGGGCTCACAATGGTGAGGAAGTATGTGTCTTAGATTAGCCAAGGTTATCCCGGCTCTGACTCAGCCCCAGAGCCATGATGTTTAGCTGATTTGTAAACCTTACATCCTCCTCATTTGGTAACACAGATGAACACTGGCCCTCTGGCTTGTGATGTGGAAGAAGTGGGGGCTGTCAATGGGAGCAGTAAACAAAGGAGGGGATCTTTTTCTCCTCTGAAGGCTAATTAGTAAAAAAAAAAAAATACGAAATACAATTAAAACCTCATGCAGTATTGCCAGTGATCTCTAGATAGCCATTCAGAGCCCTGGGAGATAGACGTGAGGACTCAAGACGACACAATCCAACTGCCAATCATCAAACAGTCCTAAGTTGATTTCAATGATTATTTGGATAAAAGTACTGTAACCAGCAGGTATACATAAGTAGGTAGCTGGTCAGAAAAGGGATCTGGGGTGGAGAAATTTCTGGTAACTTCACAGAGACTGGGTCCAGCTTAAGATGAAGGTTAGCCTTACTGGCTCAGACTCTGCCAACCACAATTCATAAGGATTTGCTTTCTTATATAGTTATTTATTCCTATGTCAAAAATAAGAAACTTCAAATTAAAAAAAAAAAGCAAAAAACAAAACTAGAGCCGAGTGGGGTGCTGGTGTGTTAGTGTTTTGCAGACCTTGCAAAGATGCAAGAAACGAACACCCCAACATCACCCTTGCTTCGTTCTTTCAGCTGTAACTGCATCATTCTCGTCTGGAAACGAGATGCTTCAGACAAGATTCACTAAGCCCTTTGCACTGTGCTCCACCATGCCTGACCCTCAGAATTTAAAGTCCCTTTCTTCCCTAAGATCCTCTTTGTGTTTTGTTTTAGAATTAAAGGTAAAAACCCAATCCCCCACGTGGCCCCCGCTTCCACCTGCAATGCTTGGATTAAAAAGGCATGAGTTAGAAACAGGCGTTCTCTCTGCCGGGATTCACGCTCTGTGCAGATCAATCCTTTTCTCCGATCTGTCGGAGGGGCAGATGTACTTGCAATGGGTCTCTCAGTCTCTTAAGGTCCATTTCTGCCTAAAATAGAGACAACAAGTGAGGAGAGGTGGCCAGTGACGCTTGCAGCAACATTCCTGCCTACGGAGAGAGGGACAGCCTCTCATCATTACTATACCCGGAAGATCCTCTCGGGGACTCTGAAGATCAGAAGACAAATGTCTTTAGCTCAAGGCAATTGTCCATCCTCCCAGAAAAGCAGAATGGCCAGGTGGTATAAAGACCCCAGCCTAAGAGTGCAGGGACCATGTCGGGCATCCGTGAGAGCGTTCCTCCATAAACCTTTAGGAGGATCCAAACCCTTAATCTCTGCCATTTAAACTTTGCTCATTCAATATCTATTTAAGTATTTTCCTCAGTCAGTGAATCTGTTGTTGTTTGAGATAGGCCTTTTTATGTAGCCCTGGCTGTCCTAGAACTCACTGTGCAGACCACGCTGTCCTTAAACTCAAGAGTTCTGCCTGCCTCTGCCTCCCGAGTGCTAGGATTAAAAGCGTGCACCATCATGTTCTGCTTGCCTTTGCTGACTTTTGAGCCAGTCTCACTCTGTAGCCTAGGTGAGCCTCCAACTCACAGCAGCCTTCCTACCTCAGTGCGAGGATATAGGTGTGAGTCTTCCCAGCCGCTAGAGCAGCCTTAAAAGGATGTGCAGTCAACCAAGGCGTCTTCAAAGCATCTCACATGCTTGGATCGCATCCTTAAGAGTTGTATTAATTGGCTGTGGGAGGGCTGATGCATCTGTATTTGTACTGGCTCCGGAGATGACTGACCAGTACTGCCCTTGGCTTAGAACGACTACATTCAGCAACAGTAGGCAGCGTGTGCTTAGGTCAAGGTGGGAAGATGGATGGCACCTATTAAAGGCACAATCTCATCAACACACACACACACACTAGAGCTGGGCAGCCAAACACTACAGAGGATGGAAGGCCTTCTGGGGACGATTGAAAACCTCTGAAATCACTAGACTATGGGGAAAAACAAAGATTTATTTGCCAAAATCAAAGGAAGTACAGGAATTTGAAAGAGGGGCAGTTTCCGTGGAAAGCATGCATGTGTTTAAAAGGCATCTTCTAGAACATTCTCTGGCGTACACCTGGCATAGGCCACCCAGTCTTTCCTCCTTACCATAAGGTTTTCACTTTTGTGCTGTTGTTTCCATCCAGTTTAGTTGGAAAGTCTCTGGGTCAATTATTGTAGAGAGATTAAAAGAAGAAAAAAAACTAAACCAAACAAACAGGCAAATAAAAAACACCCAGATGACTCTAGCTGGGGAAAAAAAAAAAAAAAAAAAAAAAAACAAGGCAATTCTGAATAACCGAGAATGAAAAAAAAAATAGCCCTAAAAATTCCAGTATTTGTGTCAACAGCATCGTTGGGACTCGCCATCTTTTCATCTGCTGAGGTGTGTAAACTAGAGGTGGCATCGTGGCACACTGGGTGTGTAAACTAGAGGTGGCATCGTGGCACACTGGGTGTGTAAACTAGAGGTGGCATCGCGGCACACTGGGTGTGTAAACTAGAGGTGGCATCGTGGCACACTGGGGTCAACCCGGGAGGCTGAGCTAGGGGGTTGCTGGAGGCAGAGGCCAGCCTCAGGCACACTTCCAGACAAGTCTCTTAAACAATACCAACGCAAACAACCACAGCAGCAACGGCCGGGGAGCAGCTCAGCTGGCAGAGCACTTGTCTAGCATGCGTGAGGCCCTGATCTCAGTCCTCGGCATCTCATAAGCCTGACGTATAATCAGTCCTAGCCCTTGGAAGGTGGAGGCAGGAGGACCAGAAGTTCAAGTCATACTAACTGCTATCTACTGAGTTCAAGGACAGCCTAGGTTACAGAAGACACTGCCTTAAAACAACAAACAAATAGAAAAATGTCCTTCTAACGAGAAACCAACTCCCTTAAAGAAAAAACAAAAACCTAGTTAAGTGTTCATTGCTAAAGGTTTTGTTAATGACCTTTACCCAGGATACAGTGGCTGGATCACTCCTTCAGGCCGCCCATTTGAAGGACCATGATCATGATTACTAATGATGCTGTTTAAGATGGGGCTGGGCTCATTTGATTTTTCTAGAATTTACCTGAGCAATTGCATCCTTGAGTTGATTGTATTTCTCTAGATCAAAACGTGACTTTTTGGCTCCTTTATGGAAAAATAATAAGTATTGTCTGTCTCTGGCTTCTGGATAAACGTATTCCTAAAAAACAAAGAAAAAATTAGCCTATTAGTCCCCACTAGAAGTTTTTTTTTTTTTTTAGACAGGGTTTCTCTGGGTAGCCCTCGAACTCACAGAGATCTGCTTGTCCTGCCTCCCAAGTGTTGGGATTAAAGGTGTGTGCCACCACCTGGCCAACACTAGAAGTGTTCTAAAGATATTTATTAACTGTTAGTTAATTATTAATATTGATCAGACTGAACACAATATGTATACATAAAGACAGACCAACACGCTGTGTTACATATTTAGTTATTTCTTAAACATTTGTTTGCCTTTTGTGTTTTGAGATCAAGTTCCCTATGTTTCCTGGGATGGCCTGGATTCTGGACTCAAGTCATCCTCCTGCCTCATCCGTCCCAACAGCTGGGGCTACAGACACTTGCCACTGTGCCAGTATTTGACTGTTCTTTTCATTTCTTACTGCTACGTGGTATCATACTGTAGCCCACATCATGGTGTATAGTGTCTATTCCGCCACTGCTAAGATGGGATGTGCTAGCAGGCCTGGACTGAATTTTATTATTTCAAGGAATTTGTCATCATTGAGCATGAACGTAGCAGCATATCACTGTAACAATTTAGAGGAAGATGCTGCTTAACAGTCATTTTCCTCATGCTAATTAGAGATGATGGTTAGGAAAACCAATATTTAGCACAAGAAATTATGCACATTTAATTCAGCTAATGTTTCTGGTCAGAGGTGTGACCAAACTGTTTACTACTGCTATGTCACGACTTGTCACTTGGGGGCAGTCACAATATTCTGGAAGCCCAGTGGAGCACCTAACACACAGGACGGACACGGTATTAGAGATACAACAACATGGTAATGAAGAAAGCGCTGCCACCGTGTTCCAGACTAACACCGCAGTGATGTAAAGCCCAGTGAACGTGCACAGAGGAGCACTCGATGGCAGTACTCACCTCCCCGACAGGCTAGCCCTGCCAGCCCAAGCTGGCCTAGTTTTCTGTGTAGATCAGGATGACCTTGAACTTACAGCAATCTCCTGCCTCTGCTACCCAAGTGCTAGAATACAGGTGTGCGGCATATGCCTTGCTTCTTCAATGCTTCTATTATTATTCTAGATCCAGATTACTTAGTTTTCAGAAATAACTACATATAAACGAAGTCCACAGAGGGAACATGGGAATTTACAGGAAAGAGAAGCTTGGGGGCAGAACACAGTTGGGTTCAGTTCCAGGACCTACTGTTTCCACAGGTAACTCTTATCCTAATGAGCCTGACTTCCTCATCTACAGGGTGGATATGTATTTATAGGACTGAGACTAAATAAATGAGTGCAGATGTATTTATGCTATCAGATGTAAAATGCATGACACGTGATGCACCTTGGTGAAAGGTGCATGGATGTTTCCACAGATGTGAGAAGGCAGCTTAATCTTTTCATAATCAAAGAAATGCAAAGTCCATAGGGAAATGCCTTTTTTTTAAAAAAAAAATTTGACTGACTGACTGACTGGCAAGAATATAACAAATACCGTTTCTGAATTCAAGGTATAACTGAAAAGGTCTTGTATGTCCCCAAAGGCGTGACTCTCATTTACTTCATTTGTTGATTTACTCAGTCCTCGAGGTCCTCGAGATATAAGGTACCATGTTATAAGGTAAGGGAGTAAAATGTGAGTGGCAGCTTGCTGGCATTGTGGTTACACTTGTAACCACAGCACCTGGGAGGCCCAGGCGGGAAGACCTAAACTTCGGGCCACACTGAATTACATAGTGAGAACCTGTCCCTCAGAGCAAATAAACCACACCCTTCCACTTAACAAACCCAAATAAAGATGATACAATAGTCTCCTCTGAAGGAAAAGACACTGAATAAATAATAATACAGAGCAGTGGTTCAGGAGGAAAGGGAGACACTGCTCTGTAGGAAAATGACCAAAAGTTCACGAAAGGTGAGAATTAAGGAAACCTTGAAATATGACAGGAGAGAGCAGGGAGAACTTTCCAGACTGCAGAATGGTGTGAGGAGGAGGAATGGAAGGCATCCTAGGGACAGAACACAGAGCAAACACTGAGCTGAGAGACATCTAAGGATGGACAGCAATCAGTTATGAAAGCCCAGGCTGGGCAGGAAGGAGAGGAAAACCGAGGCAGGCTGCATCCAGAGAGGCAGCAGGATAGGATGACGTGCTTGCTAGCTCTGTGCACTCGGGATCGCGGCAGACCGTGGGTGAGCATTCAGAGGATATGGACACTTCACTTGCCCCTCTCTACCAGGGATGCTTGGGAGGCTGAGAAAGGTTACACAAAATCCCTAGGCTTTTGTTTCCCCACACATGCCTAGGTTCATGATCACTTACTGATCTAACAGGAGGAAAATGCCTAATAGTTCCAAAGCAGTCATGTAAAAATTCATGAAGCAACCCTTAGCTTGCTTCACACACAAAGAGAACCTGGGGAGGCTTGTGTATCTCAGCGGCTTCAAATGTTTCTTATTCAAGGCAGTGTTGATTAGATGTGGTACAACAGACATGACAAGAGCTGACAGGGGCTCAGTGGTGGAGTGTGTGTCTAGCTTTTATGAGGTACTGGGTTCGAACACCGGTACCACATTTTAAAAAAGCCATAATCCATCATGGTTCTCAAAATGACACCATGGATTTTCATGACACATGAACCAGCACCGTGAACAAAAGTTGGTTCGAGATAACTAGTATTCACTAAGGTGGCAGCCTTGGTTGATAACCGGACTAAGGATAAAGTGACCGCGTTCTTACTACTTACTTTTTACGAAGTCAAAACATCCTTTAATACACACAAAAGTAGCTTAGAGTTTAGTTTATGCATTCAATTAATCGTAAGGAGTTCTCTATTCTAAAAATTCAATAAAAAGTTGCATGGAATAAATTTATATGCAAAATATTTACATAAATATATGGAAAATCAAGCCATTATGGCTGGAGATGTAGGTCAGTGGTAATGCGTATGAAGTCCTAGATTTGAGTCTCAGCATTGTAAAACCAGTGTCATAAATAAATAAATAAATAAATAAATAAATAAATAAATAAATATCAAGTGAGAAGAGCACATCCCCGAGGGCGGCACATTCTTCTGCTGTCGCTCATCTTATTATAACGTTAATTCTGGAAGCATCTATACACGTGATTCATAGCAGCCAAGGCCGTGCCACACATCCCTCTCCATCTTCAGTGCCTACGACAGTGCTAGCACGGAACTGAGGACTGGCCTTGGAAGCCCCGTTCCTCTCCTCACCTGGCGCGTCATCACGAAGTACGCGTACATGGCCATGGCACTTCCGTAGGTGATGAAATAGGTGACCGGCTCCATGATGTCCCAGGAGTATTCCCACCAGGTAAGCCGGGCCAAGATGCCAAACTGTGTGGCCATGTAGGCCAGGCCACCCCATAGCACCAGCGTCGTCCTCTTCTCGGCTTTCCTGCTGATTTCGATTCGTACCTGGCGGGCACACGTGGACAACCTTAAGGCGCTTGCTTTGGCGACAACTTACAGTTCTTGTCAGCTGCTCTGCGCCCACAAGGGTACAGGGCTTATCAACAGCCTAGAGTCAGCGCCAGCAGACATAACCTGCAATAACAGCGCTCGCAGGCACTCGACAAACTGTCTACAATGACAACCGAGATTTCTGTGTGCTTTCTCAAAGTTCTATCCTACAAGTTGGTGGGAATACGAGCGTGAGTTTCACCAGCTCCTCATCCGGCTGCCAGGCTAACTTTTGAAGGAGGAAACTAAAAGCTGTCACGTCCTCTTACTGATGTGTCAGACTATCCTCAGTTTTAGGTCAAGTTTCTCCCAGGGCAGAACGAGAGAGTGAGCCAGCACAGACTGGATTCTGAGCAAACGTGTTCTGGGCGAGATCTGAAGAATCCCACCAGCCTTCTCCTTGAGAAGGTTTACAGGCTGAGCAAGGGATACAGGCAATACTGCATGATTGTGGAGCATGGTACATAACACGTGGTAACAACTGTCCTTGGGAGAGCAAAGGCACAACGTTGAGAGGACTTGTTCCTTTCTTCAATCCCAATTAACCAATTCCTTAAGATAAAGATATGATCACAAGCTACCCAAGAACGATTCGGTCAGTGAGGGACTGCATATATGAGGGGCTCCCACAGGACAGTGTGGTATCTACGCGCTAGTGGCAATGCTGTTGTAAGCAATCCCACTGTACTGTTAGCACTGGTATGATTCTCGAAGGCAATGAACACTGGGCAATGTGTTCTAAACTATTCCTTCTACCGTTATGTTAGAGGCAGTTACACCAGGCTCATAGATATCACCACAGAGGCCACGCTGAGTGAAGACCTAGGTCTATGCACATACACTCTGCGAGGGTCTCACAATGAAGTCTCTTAGAGAGTTCTCAGAACACATCCCCATCACGAAATGAACAATGACTGTACCTGTGATATCATAAAGACTCAGGCTAACATGTTCACTGTAAAATATTCTAAAATGTGAATAAAGGAGAAAAGTCAATCATGGGCCTACAGCTGCATGAGGTTATTATAATCCAATTGTTCTTTGTGTGTAGTATAAATGTGCATATGAATATGAATAATGGTATATGAATAATACATTAAAACTTGGGTCATAATGGTCAGTGAGGTGGCTCAGTGGGCAAGGGTACTTGCTATCAAGGCTGATGACCTGATTTCAATCCCTGGGACCCTTACTGCAGGAGAAAACCGATTCCTGCACATTGTTCTCTGCTCTCCAAATGCGCTCACTGTGGCATCTGCATGCCCTCAAGTCATACATAAATAAATGAATGCAATCAAAAAAACACTGGGACCTATCAACACTGTTTTTAGCATTCACTTTCCATAGCAATGATATTTTCTATAGTGAATTAAGTTTACACAATAGTGTTCCATATACTCTCCATTCATAACCTAACATCCACTACATTTAGAAGCTCTCCTGGTCAGCAGTTATTTACTCTAGTCTTTGGACCTCTGGGCTCTTGGTCTGTTACCAAGGCTCCAGACAATCCCCTTATAAGTCCTCTTTGGGCTCCGATTGGAACGTTTGGATGGTTCAGACTAATAAGCTAATGGACCAATTTGGTAAGTGGACTCAAGTATTTTAAAGTGAGACACAGAAGCCCCTGTGTACTGGGGTTGGGGGGATGATGCACAGGAGATCGACGGGGAAGTTTGAAGGGCTCTCACCTTCTCCAGGGGGGCCAGCTGCTGCTTGAGGTTCTCTAACCTCTCCACGAGCTCCCGCTCCTTGTTGAGCTGATGCTGCTCGATGCACAGCGTGGTGTAGAGCTGCTGGACCAGCGTCTTCACATCATTCAGGGTTTCTGCATTTTCATGGCTTAGGAGGTCTGAAAGAAAGAGGTTCACAACTGCGGTCGGGAGATACTGTATGAGAGAATAAAACATACTTTAAAATAAATAAGTAAAATAACAATTGAACATCGCAGCCAGGAGATGGCTGAGTGGGCGAAGGCGCCTGCCGCCAAGCCTGATGATCCGAGCTCAGTCCCAGTGAACAACATGGTGGAAGGAGAGAACTGACTCTCACAAGTTGTCCTCTGACCTCCATATGTGTGCAAGTGTGCACACACTCAAAGTCCATGCATGTGCACGCGTACACAAATAAATAAAATGTAATAAAAATTCAACACCTTAAATGAAGAAGTGCTATTCCAAGATCTACGAGACAATGAAAGGCCATGAGGCAAGTCCATCCATTATGGGAGTCCCTCAGCATTAAACTGAACAACAGTTTTTAAAATATCAGTCTATCAATCAAGGAAGTAAATTCACATGGGGGCGACTCAAAAACTTTGAAATCAATATCCATTATTATATTTTTAGAAGTCCAAGAGCTCTGAAGACAGCTACGGCCAAGGGAAATGGGAAGGGGAACCCCCAGTGGTTAGGGTGTGGCTAGGGAGCTAGGTCTAGCATACCAGGCCCTGGGCCTGACTCCATGGACCTAAAAAGCAGTCATACCAACACACAGACAAGGACAAAAACTTGAGACCCAAGTTCAAAACCAGTCAGAAGGGTCAGGGTCAGCCTCATTGCAATTCTTTATTAAATGGTCAGTCTGTAATTTATCTGTGGCCTTGACATTTTTGTTGATGTTTTTCCCACTTAGACACTTCTAAGAAAAACATATATAGTGTTTCATTTGCAAATGTAAAGGCAATAAAATAAAAACCCCACCACACTGTAGTAATCTTAACACTACACGCCTTCCCCAGCACACCAGCCAACTTCTATTCTATCTTCTTTATCAAGACTGACAATAGCTGTTTGGGCCTCAGTATCATGCTGTAAAGGGCATAGAATTATAAAAATGATCAAAAAGGTGAAAGATTAAATTCTTTGATTTGATATCTTTTATATGGGCTGCAGGGGTCTCCCAACATCTAAAATGTATTGAGGTTCCAATAAAAATTCAGCTATATTTCAAGCTCTATCAGTCCTTTCCCAAATCAAAGTTTGGTCCCATGAACATGTACAATCTGTTTCCAATATCCTTCAGTACAGTTATCACAAAGTTAATCAATGAAGACGTCCATGTAAGGCAGGGAAGTGGATCGGAGAAAAGCTGATGTGGTCAAATGTCCAACACGGAACCTTCCAGAGCTTCAGTAGGTGTGTATGGGATCAATAACAACAGAAAAGAAGTCGTCCATGACAGCAGGATCCTCTTGCAGCAAGGCTGCAAGCTCTCACGGGAATATATGGCTTTATCATACAAGGATACTACATCCCAGCAGCCATTTCTTCTGCAGCCTGTCCAGAACACTGGTGTGACTTGGTGGAACTCACAGCTCCCAACTCCAAGGTCAGGATCTGGGGTAAAATGAAACCTCCTAATACTACTTACAACTCAGTTCTCTTTTGAAAATATACATCCTGAAGTTGATATGGATTTCCCGTGGTTAACAAGATTCTCTCCCAAACAGTAACCTATGCTGGTAGTTTGAAGGAGAATGACCACATAGGCCATATTTGATGCTTGGTTCCCCAGTTGGTGGAACTGTTTGGGGAGGATTAGGTGTGGCTTTGTTGGAGGAGGTGTGTCACGAGGGGCAGGCTTTGAGGCTTCAGAAGCCTCCAGCCATCCCCAGGGTGCTCTCTGCCTCCTGCTTTTGGAACAGGATATGAACTCTCAGCTGCTGCTCCAACGCCATGTCTGCCTACCTCCCTGCTGCCATGCTCCCTGCTGTGATGGTCATGGAACCATAAGCCCAAACAAACCCTTCTATAAGTTGCTTTGGTCATGGTGTTTATCACAGCATTTGGAAATACAATTGATATTTGTTTTACAAATGAGGAAATTTGCATTAGAAAACCATGTGTTAGTTTAAAAAAGCATAATTTTCAGGCTATGAATTTTACTGTATAGATTTAATTAATTAGTTAATTAATTAAGATATAGTGGACTTGACTTCATCTCATGATCCTCCTGCCTCTGCCTCCTGAGCTGGAATCTCAGGCAAGCACCTCTATGCCTGTAAAATTTATTTTCTATATCAGTCCTCCTGTGCTCACTGAGGCAGTACATACTTTTTTTTCCTCTACTAGGTTGATGCTGCAGTTAGAAGGTTCTTTTCATCACTTCATAGGCATAGAAACACTTCTAAATAATTTTTAAAACTCCTTTTATTATCTTTAATATTTTTCTTCTTAAAAATTTAACTTCAGATTTGCACTCCCTCTATCATGCCAGTTCAACACGTTTTCCTGACATACACAAATCTATATCTTTCATGACACATGTCCAACGCTGCCTGTAAACTGTGGCGAAAGATCAAGACATTACCACGTCCTGCCTGTAAATCATAGAACAGGCAGTGAGGTGGCCCGCGGACTCATCCCAACAAACACAGCACAAAAGCCACGGAAGAGGAGGATATTCCGTATGAACTGGCATGGTGGGGTCGTCACAGGCTCCTACTGGGTAGGAGACGCAGTTTAGTCGGGCTTTTATACCTGGTCATGTGTGAAATTGTAGTGTTTCCAAGAATACCTTTCTCTGAGGGAAAGTCAGGGCCTCTGAGTCAGGGCTAAACGAGAGAGAAGCCTAGGTGAGATTTTGGGAGAGGGAAGCGAAGCCGATGGCATCACATCTTAGGCTGGGAGGAGGCAGATGTGGGATGTCTGCTGTAGCAGCTGCATCTACTCTCTCCCACTGTAGGCCATCCCTCATCTGTAGCATTTGCTGTTTAGCAGCAAATCCAGGCCCAGAACCGGATGCAGACTTCTAAAAACGGAATGTTCAATATGGGAACCACTAGCCACATGCTTCTGTTTATTTTTAACTATTTATATCAAATAGAGCAAGTAGAAGAATATATATTTATCATCAGTATGTTATTTTGAAATATGTACCAACTGTGAAATGGCTAAATATAGGTATTTATTACTTCACATGCTTTTTTTGTAATGATAATACAAAATCTATTCCTAGTGATAGTAGAGAATACAATATATTGTTAGTGATAGTCACCTTACTTGATCTTATTCAACTCCACTTTTTTTTTAAATCTTCTGGCTAACCTTCCTTCCTTTCTTCCTTCCTTCCTTCCTTCCTTCCTTTCTTTCTTTCTTTTTATTTTGAGACAGGGCTTCTCTGTAACTTTGGTGCCTGTCCTGGAACTAGCTCTTGTAGACCGGGCTGGCCTCGAACACACAGATACACCTGCCTCTGCCTCCTGAGTGCTGGGATTAAAGGCATGTGCCACCACCGCCCGGCTCTGACTAACATTTCTACAACTTCCCATTGGTTAAATTTAAAATACTCAAAAGATTCAGTTCTCTGGTCACAGCCATTTACTTATGGCTACTATATTCAACAGGGCAGAAGCATAACAGTTTTAATCCTGCAGAAAGATTTTTCTTTTTTGGTACTGGGGATTGAACTCAAAGCCCTGCGCCAGAAAGTTCTATTTAACAACACAAAAAATTTCTCCACCTACAGTAAAGTGCTTCACCGTGGGCCTCCACTAAGATCTGGATGTCCACAGATTTGCAGGTTCCCTAAGGGTCGACCAGCTATCCCACAGTGCCACAGCTTCAACACGTCTGACGTCTCTCTGATCCCCAAGCTCCCCTTTGGACCTCTTCCTCGGCTCTAGCTATAATTTCTCAAAGGTCTTTCTCCTGCCATGAATATTTTTATGCGTGTGTGTGGGTACATGTGTGTACTCGTGTATGTGCGTGTGCTGGGGAGGCAGAGACAGGTAAAGACATATGTGTGTGTACATGTGCATGCGGATGCTGGAGGATAACCTTGAGTGTCAAACCCTGAACATCATTCACCTTTGTGGCAAGGTCTTTCACTGACTTGGAGCTCGCCATTGGGGCAGACTAACTGCTCAGGGAGCCCCAGGGATCTGCCTGCCTCTGCTTCCCCAGTACTGGGTACGCACCCCCATGTCAGACTCTTTACATGTGTTCAGGGAACGGCAAGGCAAGAACTCCATTATTAACTATCTCCCCAGGCCCCTACCATCAATCTTTATAATATTCATGTGACTCTGCTTCACTGAAACACAACACAAATAGTATGTATGATGTGTAACTATTTGCCTAAAACATGTGTACACATTTGCTTGTGTGCCTAAAAAGACTATCTGAGGAACAGGGATTTGGTGATTATGTAAGATTATTTTAGACTTTGGGAGCTGAACTTTAGGAATGTATTATCCATTCTAAACAATAACAACACACTAACATGCTACCACAATGCCTTCCAACAGTGATTTAAAAAGATCCAGAGTATGGTGAGTTGTAGGTCTCAGCAAGGGGCCATTCTAGACCTGGCTGAAAGTAATCTTTAGGCTTACGCAATGGTAAAGCCTTGGTGAACTCAGAGCTTACCGTTTATCTGTCAGGTTGCTTTAGCAGGAATGATATGGCTCTAAGGTACTGTCACAGCACAGGTGACAATAACAACCCCAACCCTTGACCCTGAGAAGTCACTGAAGGGGAAAATTTTTCTAATGGCTTAGCAATAGTTCTTTGGGTTAAATCATGCATGGCTCTCTCACACACAAAATAATAATGGCATGTTTACCAGCATCTCTGTAGACACCATCGATCCCAGAATAATAATAATGTCAGAGATATGCTAATATAATGAGCCATGGAAATCCTTGTCATCCACAAACATAATGAGACGGTCTTAGCTATCTGAGTCCCTAATGAGGCAGTTGTTACCACTGCTTAGTTTGCCTTCTCGACCTCATTCTTCAAATTGCACCACCAAGAAGCAAGGTCTCTAACTTCCCATGGACGGAACTGGCTTTAGAAGTGCCAATCAAAATGACTCTCCTTAGCAGGCAAAGCCATATCCTCTAGTAACATGGGGTACATTTTCTTTCTTTCCAAGAACAAGAGAAAGGTAATTAGCTATTTTTCAGGCTTTTGTGCTCCTTTCTATGTTCCTGTTTCTGTTTGCGACTTAAACGATAGATAGCCATGGCCACTAAAAGGATGTGCTGGACCTGGCACCTAGCTTTCCTGTTATAACATGGCCCTTTGTTCCAACCTTGGATGTAGGCTCTCATCTTGCTCTTGAGCAGGCCGTCAACACCTCCAGCCTGCTGTCCCATGTACACATGGCATGTGGCCATACCAGACTAGGCATGAATGAGTCCTTTGATCCTCGGAGCCTGGTGTGTATGAACTCATAGTTTATTCAACATTCTGAGTATTTTCAGTTCTCACAAGCCACAATATACCACTACACACACAATTCTTTAAAACTTTATAGGAAACCAGACATGGTAGTGTACACCTATAGTCCAAACAGTAGGTGGGGAGGGGTGGGGGTAGGATTAATAATTTGAGGCCAGTCTGGGCTCTATAGTAATACTGACTAAAAAGACCAAAAACAAAACAAAAAATTCTTTAAGAATACTGCTAATTTTTAAAATTTAATTCTACCAGTTATCTCCATAGATTTTTAGACTCTTGACCCCCGAAACTTCATATCCCAGCGTACTTTTAGAGAAGTACACAGTTTTGAGACACAGAAAAAGAAAAAAAAGTCTCTGTGTATCAAATATAATCCCTCCTATGATCAGTTTCTACTTTAGTTTTCCTTACTTCTCATGAGAGCAGCCTTATTTAAAAACAAAAGCATTTATTTCTGTTTGAAAAACATTAAGAAGCTGTTGGATTGGTCATGGTTTCCAGTCTGTACAGGTATAGACGGAGACTGCTATCTACTTTGCTGAGGGTCACCGTTCCTTCATTTATTCCTTTGTTCTTTTTCTGCTGTAAGACAGGAGACTCTGGCCTCTGAACAATCAAAATGCTCCAGGTTTGAGTTACTTAATTCCTTCAACACGGAATGAGCCTGAGTCACAGCACCTGCCTTCTCAGAGAACATTTACAGAGAAAAAGAAGAGGCAGAGTCCAGAGTTCATCACTTCTGGTTTGTTTGGAGCCAGAGAAAGAATGAATAGGATGCTTTAGGGCATCATGGACGAGCTGACCTGGAGATTTTAACATGCGAGAGTGGAGGTGAGGAAGGAACAGGGAGAAAGGTATGCCAGAGGGCAGCTATGTGATGGGAAGGCCAGTGTGGACTTCTAAACTTCTTCTACGACAGAGCCAGCTCTTTTCAGGTGTACTTATTAATAGAAATGTATATATGTGCACTATGTCGTGGAGGCCAGAGGGTGTTGGATTCCCTGGGACTGGAGTCATCTGCAGCTCTGAGCTGCCTGATGTGGATACGGGGAACTGAACCTGGGTCCTCCAGAAGAGCAATGAGTGTTCTTAACTGATCCTTCTCTCCAGGTCACTAGATCTAATTATTAATTATTATTATTATTATTATTATTGACAGGATCTCTCTGTGTTGCCCTGGCTGTCCAGGAACTCACTCTGTAGACCAGGCTGGCTTTGAACTCAGAGATCTTCCTGTCTCTGCCTCCCGAGGGCTGGGATTAAAGGCGTGCATCACTGCATCTGGCTTAGATCCAATCCTTAAGAGCAGGACTAAAAGGAGTGTCATAGGAGGTTAGTGCGGGGAGTAGTGATTGTGGAAGGGGCATTAACAACAAACGACAATGAATCTCAGGGCAAAGAGGAAAAATGGTCCAAAAAGACAGAAGCTACTCTGGAGCCTGGGGTGAAAAGGAAAACCAATAATACCGAAGCATGCATTTTGCGTGTGTGTGTGTGTGTGTGTGTATAAAACATGACTATTAAAATGCTGCCTTGAATACTGATATTTTGGTGCCCTCTTAAAAAATGCACACCAAAGTTGTGCACCTCCCTTTTTTTGCCCCCATACCAAAGTAAGAATGTGTATATTGGAAATTCCTAAGGATTCTAGAAGGCCCCAGGACTCAGGATATTTTGATTTTCACAGTGCTGAGAAGGCACTGTGTATTCAGCAGGAACCAGAGCTCTCATTTTGAGAACTGATCTTTTTCCACGAGGTGATGTCCAACAGAGGCTGCCATCTACTGCTTCCAGTCAGCCATGCGATCACAACCAACCAATAACCTATCATATGCAGTATGTGCTGCCTGTGTTTTTGCTTTTGATGCTATGTTTTACATATGTGCATCCAATTATGTCTAAAAAATACCCTGCCATGTGTCGTACATGAGATTATCAGAACTTTATAATAAAGCAGGTTTTTTTTGTGAAACGATTTTGTTCAATAATATTCGATGTGCTTAAGTTCTGGATACACTTAAGAGAAACTAAACTAAAACAAAATCTTTGCTGGGCGGTGGTGGTGCACACCTTTAATCCCAGCACTTGGGAGGCAGAAGCAGGTGGATCTGTGTTTGAGGCCAACCTGGTCTATAGAGTGGGTTCTAGAACAGCTAGGGCTACACAGTGAAACCCTGTCTTGAAAAATAAAAAAGAAACAAAAAAATAAATAAAAGAAAAAAGAAAGAAAAAGACATAATCTTTGGTAAGTCAGGTGTATCAAATACAGTTTATATTTACAACTCCATTGGATTTACTAACCACACTGGAGGCCAAGAAAGATCGGAACAATCGCTTCAGATTGCTGAACTTAAACCACTAAAGAAACAAAATGACCAATCCCTTCCAGTGTTTCATAGAGCAGAGATACCCTTTGTTTAAACATAAAGATTTCCTTCATCTTGGTCTAATATATAAGAATATGTCCCTGCCATGATGGATGTATTCCTTTGAAACTGTAAGCTAAAAGAAACCTTCTGCAAGGAAAACACAAGGCTGGTGAGTTGGTTCAGGGGGTGAAGGTGCCTGCTGCTAAGCCTGAGGCCCTGAGTCCAAGCTGAGGGACTTTCACAGTGGAGGGAAAGACCTGACTCCGGAGAGTTGTCCTCTGACCTACACAAGTGTGCTATGGCACACACATAGACACACAAATACAGATATACAGAGACATGACAAACACAGATACACGCACAGACCAACACACAGACACACACACATGCTCACACACGCACACACACACAGACACACATACATACAGACATGCACAGACATGCAAACACAGACACACACACATGCTCACACACGCACACACACACAGACACACATACATACAGACATGCACAGACATGCAAACACAGACACACACAGACACACACACACACATATGCTCACACATCCACACATACAGACACACAGACACACACACAGACGGTCACACACACAGACACACACACAGACATACGCACACAGACACGCACACACAAATGTGTGCACACACAGACACACAGAGATACACTTGTATAATAATGAAAAAGAATTTGAAGAGCGAAAACCTATGCCAGGAGGAACTTTTGGCAAGGACATTCAGGTAGATGAGATGGAATGACAACCCACTCCAGTATCAAGCTGGAAGCCTGGCTTAGTGCCGAGCCAGGCTCGCTGTGCGAAAAGTGTGAAAATCACATGTTGTGTGTTTCCCAGGGTTCCTCATGGTCCAAAGACCTTCCCACCATCACAGAACCTCACTGAGGCAGTCTTACCTCTCTTTGGTGGCCGTACGTGGTATGTGAGGTCGTTAATGACGAGCTTAAAGTCATCGAGAAGGAGGAGGTCCATTCCTGTGGAGGCAGCAACTCGGACGCCATCTATGAAGAGTTTAAACGGAACTGGTCAGGCGCTGAGCACCCCATCTCAAATAGCTTTAGAGGGCTTTATCCCGTTTCTCTGCTAACCTCTGCCTCACAGCCCGGAGGCCTATGCTAAACATAGACAGCTTGTAGAATGCTCTTTGTGTTTAGTCCGGCTCTGATGATTTAACAATCGCTTTCCCCACAGCTGTGGGAACAAGTGAAATGACTGCTGGTCATGGGCCCACGGGGCTCAGCTGGACTCTGGAGTCGACTGCGGAGCAGTGTGGACCTTTACACTGGAAGCCAGGAGGAAGGGGCTCAGAGCTTTCGATGGCAAGGTACTTGGCAGCCCAGCAACCCCCAAGCTGCTAATTAATTGGGTAGGGAAGGATGCGATGGGGAGCAAGCGTACCAAATGGGCCTGCCAAGCATATTACTAAAGGGTTTGGAGTGTTTAAGGCACAGAAGTTAATACGCCAAGGACGGAAGTTGGCGGCCGTCGTAGCGGTGACCGCAAGGGAAAGGCAATGGGTAGTTACTAGTCTCTCAATCTTCCTGTAGGTTTGAAAGATTTTCTGAGTCAGAATGAAAACAATTCTTTTGGCACTTAAACAGATGTTACATCAAATGAGAGTTTTTAGTGTCTTATTGTATATTATCAAATCACAGATGCTATTTTGGTAAACATTCAAGGGTTCAGCTACTGGGAAAACACATTCTGCACCTAAAGTTATGACAAGAGGCCTCAGGAACATGAAATGTGATTGCCTGCTTGTCCTTGGGATGGCATCGATGTGATCTGCGTCTGAATGAGACTCCCTGTGGGCACACATCTGCTGACATTGAACAGTTATGTCCCGAGGACCACAGGGACAGAAAGGGCGCTGTCATGCATACTTGCAAAGCAAAAACTCCGTGTTTTCTAGAGTTAGACTGAGCAGTTTGGGGTGAGAATTAAAGGCGGAGGCGACTGTACCTGGAGAGTAGATGGCAACCCTGTCGATTCCCCGATCCTCCTCTTGCAGTTGTCGTAGAAACACACCAACAGAGTCGGAGATAGGTTTGAGTGTGAATTGGCAGCGTTCACGCCGAGACGGCAGCCTCACGGATATCACCGGCAGCCCATTCTGATAAACCACCGTCACATCTGAGCGAAAGGACCCATAAACACATTCAGTTACACAACATGATGTGTAGTGTGTGGAAACAGAGCCCAGCCCCTTCTGGGTGTGTGCACGTCCCCCTGAGTTCAGTTGGAAGTGAAAGCAAGAGAAGTCCCCAAGAGCAATGTGTGAAGAGGAGCACTGGCAGCCACTAACTGAGGGACTCGCTACACAGTATGGACAGCAGTCCTTATGTCCTTCCTTCTTCCTTTGGCAGTTTCCATGCACAAAGCCTTAGTAAAATGAATCCCAGAAAACTTTTTCTAAGAATAATTTTCAGATATATTTTTAAAGCAAAGTTTTCAGCTCAAACCCTCACATTAGCAGCTAAACATTTACAGATGATGCCAACATGAGGGGAAAACATAGGCTTAGAAGTAAAATTTGGGATAGGATCTTGGCTCGGCATCTTTGGGAATTATATAACTTCTATGGGCTTCGTTCCCCCCACCACCACCCCCACACAGACAGTGGGTTCCTAACTCTCAGAGATGTTGTAGGGAAAGAATGAAAGAAACCACACAGAACACTCAACACACTGATCACTAGGTGATAATGAGCTCCCTTCGGGAACCAAAAGGCGCCTCCTGTTAGTCTCAATAAGCTTCACACCCCTCAAAATCAGATCAGGAGAACCTGTTCCAGACATTCTGAGAGCATAGAACTTTCCAGAGTTGCCACTCACACCCAAGTCCTAACAGCAAAACCCCAACAATTCTTGTTTTCCGTGAACAGCAGAGGGGTTCTGACGTGCCTCAGGACCGAGAACGTCACGTTTTCCCCTCAGACGCCCTCGCCCCACCCGCGGGTCGCTCGGAACTTTGCATCTGCTTTTAGAGCTGACTGCATTTGATTCTGTAGTGCATTACCGGAGCTCTATGACTCATAACTCTTCGTATATGGTGTCCTTCCCGTGGCAGGGTTATGAGATGCCTCCATGCTGCATGCAACTGTAGTTCATTCATTGTATTTAAATTACATTTTTAGGTTAACATGCAAAGTAATGGGTTCAACCTGATAGCTTCCTCCTGCCAACTACTATCGGGATACTCAGACCCACGGCAGTTTACCTTCCCACCTGCTAATGGAAAGTAGGCTATTTCTGGTTTATCAATAAAGCTTCTGTGATTACTTGTGTAAAGCCTCTGTGTGGAACGTTTCTGTGGGACAGCCCACGGCTATCTGTGGCAGATTCATCCACCTGCAAATCAGTATTTGGGAAACCTTTGTGCCTATACCAAACAAAGTGTACATTATTCGCTAAGTAATATAATGACCATTTACAAAGCATTCATATTGCACTATTATATTACTCTATGCCATAGTTTCCTTTCTGTCCGAAGAACCCCCTCAAATATCACAGCTGCAGAAATGCACTGGCAATGAGTTCTTTCCATTTTTGTATGTCTGAAAAAGTCACCGCACCTTGATTTTTGAGAAAGATATTTTTAGTATATAAAAGAAAATCTACTTGACAGGTTTTTCTTTTTCCTTTTGGTGCTTTTCAAAGAATTAGCTGAATTGTCTTGTCTCACATGGAATAAGAAGTTTGGGCATGTTGTATCTTTATTCCTCTATGTGTGATATATCTGCATTCCTGTGTGCTTTTCACACGTCCTGTTTAGCATGGGTTTCAATGGCTGGATTATGACATGCCTTTTTTCCATTATGATTATTCTACACGGAAATGGCTCAATATCTTAGATGTATGTATTCACAGCATTTAGCAAACTCGGCAAACATCTGACCATTATTTCATCTTTCTGTCTTCCACCCCTCCCCCTGAAAGTCTGAACTATTTGTGTTCAAGCATATGATACCGTCTCAGAACTTGCTGAACCCTTCTTCATGTATTTTAGGTTTCTGTCTCCTCTCGGCTCCTGGGCCAGTTTAAATGCTATCTATTTCAGCACCATAGATCTTTTCTTCCACATCATCTATCTTCTTGTTAATCCCATCCGTATTTTTTGATTTTGTATTTTTTGTATTTTTCTGTATTTTCTTTTTTTCCTTCTGTAATCTGTTTTTAAATTTCAGATAAAAATCTTCAGACATTTAAATTTTTAGCAGCTTCCTCTTCATGTTACACAGTTTTCCGTCTCCTCCTCAGTGGAAGGACCACGGCTACAACAGCCGTTTGAGCAGTCTTGGTTACGACTTCTCAGTCATTTCTGGGTCTCCAGGCCGAGCTGGGAGATGTTGTCCTGCTGCTCCATGTCTAGTTAATTTTTCACACTGGTTATATAGTCTCAATTTTGTATTGATGAGCACTGTATTTTAAGCATAAGTAAAATTACTTATGTAATAATTTTATGCTTTCAAGACTAACTCTTTTAAGACAGAGGCAGAGAATCCTTTACTGTGGGGGCTACTTTCTAGGTGATCTTTCTAGAAATCTCTGTCCATGGATGCAGATGATGTCCTTTATTCTGGCCAGAGGAAGAGAAAATGATGTCTGGCCTTATCTGGACACTGAGATTCATTCATTTTATATTTCCTGGTAAAAACAATTTCTGAGAAAATTTTTTTTCTAGTTACTCTTGTTCATTACACTTTAGTCAGTCTCATGGGAACCTGCGTAAATTTCTGGAGGCCTTTCTTCATAGCCCTTTCATCAGGGTCCCACAATCCCCTGGTCTGTTCTTCATTTCAGTTGGCCTACCTGGACCTGGCTCTTGGCAGCTCTGCTCTCAGGATCACTGTCACACAATCCCAGCTGCCTAGTCAGGCTTGTTTAGCTACCCTGGTCTGCTCCTTCATTTCAGCTGGGCCTGGGCCTGGCTGTCCCCTCTGGTGCTACAGTCTAGAAGCTTCCTCCTGCTGAGAGACTGAGACAATGACAGTAGCCAGTTGTTTCCCTTGAGCTGGGATTACATGCTGCTCCCTATCCAGATTTCCGAAAACTATTGTCACAGGAAGGTTGTGTGTTGCTAACTGTTGATAGCAGAGCAGACATTCCCATCAGTGTTCACCGACACAGATACATGATTTGAAATTTGACACAGAAAAGAAACTGAGTATACACTCAAAGGGAACAGGTCAACAACTTAACACACAGCACAGATTTGCAACATTGAAATGTATCAAATATGAAAAGGTTATTATTTTCCTTTTCAAAAAGAATCCTTCTCCAGCCTTCAGAGCCTGGGATACATAAGCAGGCCTGTCTCTTCTACAGATAGCAATAATGGTATCAGAGTAAATTAAGTGATTAACTTATTCATTTGGCATCCTTACTGCAATTATCTTCTTTCTGTTATGCAAAAGACCAGCTAACTACAGATCTCTGAAGGAGGCAGAAGGGAACTTAAATAAAAGATAGAATTCTTCAAGCATCATTCAGCTAACACTTGGAACATTTCATTTAAACACTCCGTGCCTAGGGGTTACTGTCTTTAAAACAATCGAGACAAAGTCAACAGGGAGAAGGAAGATCCTCTGCATCTAGCTTAACGTCTTCCTTTAAAGAGTATGAAGCCCCTTGAAGGAATAAAATAGAAAAGCTTCCGGCGACTCTGCATGGAATACACAAACCTTCATTATAATACTGCTTTGAAAAGAATCCCCAGGTCTCCCTCTTTCCCACACGCTGGATTACAATGTAAATGTTAGATGTCTCCGTTAGCAGCCTAGAAGGACAATTATCAAAGTTTGTCAGGTTTAACAATAGGTCAAGAAAAGGCTGCTGGAAGAGAACCATCACTAGGGGCTTTTGCAAGGAGGCCGCAGCACCAACTGCTCTCCAGAAACATGTTTTTAAAGTGGCCTTGGCTCTGATTTCCATATTACTAAAATAAGAATGGGCAAGCATGTTCACCAAGAGTGCTGCTTCAAAGAGACTCAGAAGTCACAGGGCTGCCACCAGAAACACTGAGAGCCAGGCAGGATGTGATGAGAGCTCGAAGCATAAAGCAGAGCATACGGAATTATGGAGGCTAAGAAGGGCAGGGCCGGAGCTCTGAACATTGGGGCTGCGTAAATTGGGAGCAAAGTAACACCTGTGGGCTAGGGTGGGGTAGGGAAGGAAGGAAGGTCTGTGGTAAAACACACGTGCTATTATTTGGTCAAATGTTTAAAACCCAAATGCTTGTAAAACACCACCCCTCACGCCCTCTTTAGACAGACTGGTGGTACAGAAACCCAGGACTTTCAAGGTGGAGAGAGAGGAATGAGTTCAGTCAGCAAGTTCCAGGTCAGGATGGTTATCAGAGATCTTGACTCGAAAAAGTAACCAACCAATCAACCAACCAACTAACCAACCAGCCAGGCCATCAGAACCAACCCAATACATAATTTTACACAGCTTGGTTATTGTTCAAAAGAAGGTAAAAATCTTCTCTCTAAACTGAGTGGTGGTGGCGCATGCCTTTAATCCCAGCACTTGGGAGGCAGAGGCAGGAGGCAGGCAGATCTCTGTGAGTTCAAGACCAGCCTGGTCTACAAGAGCTAGTTCCAGGACAGGCTCCAAAGCAACACAGAGAAATCCTGTATTAAAAAACAAAAACAAAAACAAACAAACAAACAAAACCCACCACCACCAACACCACCACCACCAACAAAAAACAACAACAACAAAAAAACACTTCTCTCTAGAGCAAATGCCATGTCACAAACAAGACTGTGTCTCGAGGGTTCCTTGTGGAGGGAACAGAGGACAAGGCAGTGCCTTGTAAAGCCCTGAGACCGAACTTCTGTGGCTAATGATCTCTCCACACACTGCCCACTTTTGATGATGCTCTGCACCACAAGTGAGATACGACTATATGGTTTAATACTTGGAGGCCAGAGAATCATGTATTCTTCTTCAACAACCTTTTTCTTCTATGCTTACTGTTTTAATTTAAAAAGCAGTGTGTGAGAGAAAGACACCATGCAATAGGGCACACACGGAGGGCTTTTTTATTGAGGGAAAGAGAATGGAAAAAAGGGAGCGGGGAAACTGGCCTGTGGTAGAAGAGGAAAGAAGAGAAAGAGAGAACCAGAGAGAGACGGACAGAAAGAAAGAGAAAGAGATGGGAGACCCACCTTTTAAAAGGGAACACAGTGAATGTGTACAGTGGCTGCATCTGGGGACAAATCTGTCAGGACCCCAAGGGCAGGCCAGTAGAGATGCCTGAATACTTAGAGTTATGAGAATTAATTCTAACAAGAGCAGATAATACTCCTGGATCAAATGCAAATCCGGTTCTCACTGTTCAACTAATTCATCTCTTCAGCTCTCCTCCCTCAGCCTTCTGAGTGTCAGGATTACAGGGGTGCAGTACGATGCCTGGCTGGGCAATCATGTCTCTTAGATCACATACGGTGCTGGGCTACTAAAGCTAACAGAGACTTCAGCTCTCTGTGTGCTTATTTAAGCAGCATTCAGTGATGTAATTATTTCATTTGGTGAAAACATTTTCCCTTTAGCTTTGATGGCACTGCACTTCCTGTCTTTTTGTTTTTATGTCTTTTTGTGTTCTTTTTTGTTTTGTTTTGTCTTTAGTTTTTCGAGACAGGGTTTCCCAGTAGCTATGGAGCCAGTCCTGGAAGACTGGCCGCGAACTCACAGAGAGTGCTGGGATTAAAGGAGTGCACCACTATGCAGGTCCAGACCTAACTTTCAGTCATAAGCACTTCTTCCTGTATTCGGTCCTCAAAAGATTCTGAGTGCTCTGCCTCAGAACCTGGGCTTCTCAACCCACATGTTTTCCAGGCAATCCCACATCATTCCTAACTCAACTATTACGCAAATGCGGGTGCTGTCCCAACACCTCTATCAGTTGTGCGGGACAGTGCGCTTTCCATGTGTGCACTACAGACTCAAAGCCTCAAATGGAACTCATTTCCCTCTAACCATCCGCTATTCCAATTAAGACCATCGTTCAGCTACCGTCCAAGTAAGCAGACTACCTAGTATATGACTGTCCCTCATGCTGGAACATGCCACTCCCCTACTAATCAGTAAGTGTGGCTTTTCTTTCTATTTTGGGCTAGCGAGATGGGTCAGAGGTTAAAAGCACTGGCTGTTCTTCCAGAGGACTCAGGTTCAATTCCCAGCACCCACATGGCAGCTGACAGCTGTCTGTAACTCCAGTTCCAGGGGATCGAACATGCTCACACAGATACACACGCAGGCAGAAAAAAATAAACTACGGTTTTCATTCTATTTTAAAGACGTCTCTAATCCATTCAGTTTTCCCTGCCACCACTGTCCTAGTCTAGGTTGCTCCCATCTCTTTCTTCTACGAAGGACACAGCACTTCATTCTAGCCTGGCTTAGGCTCAGTCTTCCACACTGAACCAGGATGATCTTTGTTTCTCCAAGGGAAATCACAACTCTGAGGTTGAAAGTTGGTGTTTATTGCTCTCACCTGTAATACATGCATTTATACCTGCATGAATACAAATACACACATACATGGCCATGTAAAACAAGTATTCTCTCTGTAAATATGTATTATATATTATCACAGCCAGCATCTAAGAAGTCTCATTATGACAGCTCTCTCCCATGGAGGTAGACACACAATTGTGTAGTACTATCATTATCAAGTCAGAACTTTTTGTACAGCTAGCAGAGTGTTCAAGAAACGGTGTGCAACTTCTGAGGCTACGTCATAAGTGACTTGCATCCGTCTTGCACTTTTGGATACCCAGCTCTGGGAGCTGGCTACCATGAGGACCAGCCTGTAGCCCAATGGAGAAGCCTGTGTGAAGAAGTGGCATCTCCCACCAACAACTTCACCTTCTTCATTAGTGAGCAGCCTGAGAATTGGATTCTCCAGCACAAGTCAAGTCTTCAAATGACTGTAGCCCTAGATGACACGGACTTGCAGCCTCAAGAAAGTCCATCCTGCTTGACTAAACTGTTCGGAATCTGCAGAAATACGAGAATAAAGGATCCCTGATGCTTCAAGTTCTGCTGCAGTAATTCGTCAGAGTTAAATGCAAGTTTTGTGTGTAGTTAGACTTTATATAAATAAATGGTCCTGCTGTATCCAACCTTCTACAACTTGCTTTTATGCTCCACTGTTTTGAGATGTATTAGGGTTGAATCCTATTTCTGTATATTTACACCTATAACAGAATTTCATTGCAGGAATATAGCACCATTATCCACTAACAAAAAAACAATGCATTTCTTTCATTATAAATACAAAAGGCTCAGAGAGAGAAGAGAGAGAGAGAGAGAGAGAGAGAGAGAGAGAGAGAGAGAGAGAGAGAGAGAGAGAGAGAGAGATTCTAATTTCTGGTACCTTTCTTTTCCTTTTGGCGTTATATGTTTTACATCTTACTCCTTAAACACCTGGAATTTGCTTCTCTGATACAGAAAGTCAGTTGTCATGGCACCATGTACTGAATAGTCTGCTCCCCTGCCTTTGATTTAGAAAAGCAATTCTATCACATGCTGAATTTCCATTGGCATAAGGTTTCTCTATGATGCAGAAATCTTTGCCATGCTCACATGCCAGCTGTTTGGATGATATCAATTAACATGTGCTCTAGGTGAGCTGTACCCCTTTGCTCTCGCACCCCACGTCTGTCTGAGATGTCTGCACATCTGTCTGAGATGTCTGCAAGTCTGTCTGAGATGTCTGCACATCTGTCTGAGACGTCTGCACGTCTGTCTGAGATGTCTGCACATCTGTCTGAGATGTCTGCATATCTGTCTGAGAAGTCTGCACACCTTTACTCACTCATAGGAATTCTGAGTAAGTGCCAGTCTGTTGGGTTCTGCCGAGTATTAAACCCAGTTTACAGATTCTTGGGGGAAATGAACAATTTTGGCACCACCATCTTCACAAGTGCTAACGTGCATAATTCTGCATTTACTCTATTTTCTATGTCTTGCAATATAGTTCTTTTCAGTAGTATTTCAAATACTTTCATTAGTTTTACGTCTAAGGAAAAATATTTTAATAGTACTATGTCCATGGGCACAGTTTTTGGTCTAACTATATGTTAGGCAAAGCACAAAATTATCGCTTTAGTAGTGTTAACTAACTTTTATTTTGATGATGACAAAAAGCCTCTTTCCACACTGTACGGAAACATTCTTAGAGTATCTACAGTTAACACATGTAAATAAAATGTGCTTGCTTTAAAATAACCTCGCAAGTGGCACTTATGTAAAATCTTTATTTAAAGCATTCATAATATATTGATGTTAAAAACATGGAATTTTTCTCATTCTCACTTGAAAAATAATCATGTCTTAAATCATTTTGTGTCGCAATGACAAAATACTTGAGGTTAAGTTGCAAAGAAAAGGTGCTGGTTTAGCTCAGCCTGGAAACATCTGCTGAGACCTCGGGCAGTTTCATTTCATGGTGGATGATATTACACAGCAAGACCAGGTGTGAAGCAGCCAGCAGATTCATACAGAAGGGGGACAGGGGCAAGTATGGGGTGCAGGGGTAAGTCGGCTCTATAACAGTCTGCTCTGGGGGACCCAACAAGTCCTACAGGAAAAATCCAACTCCTATAAAGCCTCACCCATTCTTGAGACATCTAGCTTGGTTTCTTGACATTTAACCCAATCTTTTGAAAAACCCTTTAATGAGGCTGGTGATCCCAAGACCTAAACACCTCCCAAGGGTCTCACCGCTGACAATATTGTATCAAGGAAATAAATCTCTACAGGAGTTTTGGTTGGGGTGAGTCACATTGGACCATACCAATGTAAGGAAATAATTAAACAGAAAATATCCTCCTAGGCTACATGTGGTGGTGCATTCGTGTACTTGGGAGGTCGGTGCATGAGGATTGCTAATTCAAGATCACCCTAGACTCCCAGACTACCTAGCAAGTTGAAGGCCAGCCTCAGCTCAGAGTAATATCCTGCTTCAAAACACTTAGCGCGGAGGGACACAATGGGCTAGGGATAAAGGCATCTGCACCAACCCGGTGACCTGAATTTGATCCCCAGAATGTACAGGGCAGAAGAAAAGAGTTAACTTCTGCTGATTGTCCTCTGATCTCCACACGTGTGTTATAGTATGAGCGGCCTCTCTTTTAAATACATGTGATTTCTACCAAAAAACCCACTAGGGTTGAGAGGCAGCGCAGCAGTGGAACACTTGACTGGCATGTACAAGATTTGGGTTTGATCTCTAGCACAAACACACGAAGAAGAAAGTATTATCTTTCCATAGTAATATTTGATTATGTTATTTGTTTATGTGTACACACCGTAAGGCATGTGTGTGGAAGCCAGAGGTCAACTTGCACAAGTCAGTTCTCTCTTTCCACCATTTGGGTCTGGGGGATCAAACTCAGGTTATCAGGTTTGGTAACAAGTGCTTTTACCTGCTGAAGTATCTTGCCAGCCCTCCAGATTAATATGTGAAAATATACATTTTATTCATATCAATAATTTATTCATATCAATAATCTTTCTTACCGGCAATACAATTTAATTTTAATCACATCAACTAGACATTTTATTGTGTACCTCATGTGATTAATGGCCAATTGACTCTCTTTGGAATTATATAAAATATTGTCATTAAGACATTGTGAGGTTTAAATTATGAAAATGAAGGCCTCCTTCAATGTATGATGAACAGTGGCATGGCCTCTACCTTTCTTCATTATAGTTCTCTTTAAATTAGTTTGTAAACATAATTTACTCATGATAAGTGTCAGAAAACCTTTGTGCTAAGTAAAGACCATTGTCCTAGCCAGTGTTCTGTTGCTGTGAAGAGACACCATGACCACAGCAACTCTTATACAAGAAAGCATTTAACTAGGGCTGGCTTACAGTTTCAGAGGCGTAGTCCATTGTCATGATAGGGAGCACAGCCAGGCACTGGAGCAGTAGCTGAGACCTTAACATCCTCATCCACAGACAGAGAGAGGGAGAAACTGGGCCTGGCATGGGCTTCTGAAACCTCCAAGTCCACCCCAAGTAAGACACTTCCTCCAACAAGGCCACACCTCCTAACCCTCTAACCCTCTCACACAGTTCCACTCCCTGGTGACTAAGCTTTTAAATATGTGAGCCTAGGGGCCATTCTTGCTCAGCCACCACAGCATCCACTTTCCTTTTACTCTACTAAAGATTAAACAGGGATTCAATTGTTTATTTTGGTTTTGTAAGAATGAACTCCTGCCAGGTGTGGTGGCGAATTCCTTTAATCCCAGCACTCAGGAGGCAGGTGGGTCTCTGTGAGCTCCAGGCCAGCCCGAGCCACACGCAGTGAGATTGTGACAAATACAAACCATAACTGATAAGAACATGAAACCTCATCTTAACCTTTCTATATTCTTACTTTAAAATAATGTTTTTGATGGTGCTGTCATGAAAGTAACCCTAAACACTCTCTGATTCTTGGCCCGCTTTGATTTCTGAGTGCTAACACATGCTCAAGTGCAGACAGTGGAAACGACGGCATCAGAATCTCAGATCTCGTTGTATTTGGGCAGTAGCAGCACGGCTCTGTGGTCAGGTGAACTGAACACAACGGACCCTGTGTTTCCTCAACTAGCATTCAACTATGCTCATGCCTGTCAAGGCTGCTGAGAAGATTCAATAAAAATGTGTGGCCGGAAGAATGGATAAGGAAAATGTGGTACATTTACACAATGGAGTACTACACAGCAGAAAACAATAACGATGTCTTAAATTTTGCAGGCAAATGGATGGAACTAAAAAAACATCATTTTGAGTGACGTAACCCAGACCCAGAAAGACAATTATCCTATGTACTCACTTTTAAGTGGTTTTTAAACATAAAGCAAAGAAAACCAGCCTATAATTCACAATCCCAGAGAACCTAGACAACAATGAAAATCCTAAGAAAGACATACATGGATCTAATCTACATGGGAAGTAGAAAAAGACAAGATACCCCAAGTAAATTGGGAGCATGGGGACCCTGGAAGAGGGTTGAAGGGGAAGGGAGAGGAAGGGAGGGGAGCAGAGAAAAATGTATAGCTCAATAAAATCAATTTTTAAAAAAGAAAGAAAATGTGTGGTCGGCATTTCTGGTTTATGAGTTTCTTTTGCTTTTCCTAGACTAAGTGAAGGAAGCCAATGTGAAAAGGCTGCCTCTGTGGTTCCAACTTCGTGACAGGCTGGAAAACTAAAACAGAGACGGAAAAACACCAGTAGAGCCCGTAGGCATTGTGGTTCATGCCTCCAATTCCAGCACCCAGGAGTCTAAGGTAGGAAGATTGCTCTGAATTCAAGGCCAGTGGGGGCCACATACAGAATTCCAGGCTATCATGGACTACAGAGTAGAGAAGGGGGAAGGGAAGAGAAGGGAATAGAGAATGGGGGGGGGGGGGAAGGGGCGAGGGGGAGGAGCAGGAGCAGTGAGCATTCTCATTGCCCACACTGTTATTCCAGCCCTGGCTGTCTTCAGACACTATGTTATACTTCAGCCAGCATTTCTTAACATTTTTGATGAATTGACCTCTGAGAGCCTGATGAAATGTAGATTTCTCTAGCTAAGTTTTCTGGGGAAAAAAAAAGTCTAAACAATTTGCATGTAAAACTTTTACATATAATTTATTACGGAAGTGGCAACTATTTGCTTTCATAGTGCCTATTTGAAAAATAATGCTCAAGAAAGCTGCATTTTTCTCATTTCAAAGCAAAATAATGAACATTTCCTGTCTTTAAAAAGAAATAAATCATATAAAATTAAAAAATCCTAAAAATTTAAATTAGTAAAATTCTATTCTATATGAAGTATCATGTTGAGGCTGCTATTATTTGACGGGAATAAGGAAAGCAAAGGCCCAGGTACAATGCAATGGCTCACGGCAGTTATCCCTGTATTGAGTTCAAGGCCAGCCTGGGCCTTGAAAGGAACCCTGTCTCAAAAACAAAAACAATACAAAAACTCAAACAAGGACATTACTCAAGGGCCTGGCTTCCAAACCTGGTAACTTGAACGTCCTCTTTGGCACTGAAGACTTGCTCTTTGATGTGAGAGACCATGACGACGCAAGCCCTGCCAAGGCGTGTGGAACGAATGCCAACACATGCTTCCGCTGGGCCACATGACAGAGGACAGGCTTGGACAGGCTTGTGCAGGGAGCCCGAGGACTCTGCTACTCTCGTTCTTACAGTCTTACCACCATGTTACACCACGTCACAATAGGGGAGGATACAAACTCATCTCAGTTTGAGGTTTTCTGAATGGAGGTGATCCTCGGAGCTCTGTGGTTTTTCTGAGCTCCTGCAGACAAACTGGCAGACTTTCCTCCCATGATGCTCTAGAGAGATACTTCCTCCACACTCATCCTGGTCTCATTACCTAACTCGGAGACAGCTTAGCTACACAGCAAACCAGGAACAATGGTTGTGGGGTCAAACAAGAAGATCACACATTTATCACGGAGTTCCGAATATTCCCGAGGAAGTCCAGCCATGAGTAAGTAATTTCTGTTTTCATCTCTCACCTCCTAAAATATGAATTCCCAGCCAAAGCCTCAGAAAAGAAATTTATATTTTGATCCTCTTTGTGGATAACAAAACAAAACAAAAACCATGTTCTCATGACATGGACATTTGTGCCACGAAGCCAGACTCCATTTTGGCCTGTTAGGAGAATCTTCAGAGCCAGCACGAGGCAAAGGAATAAAGCATACGCCATTGCAATGGGCAGCGTGGCTTTCTGCCTGGTAAGCTAAGTATCTGTGTTGCAAAGTACGGAGAATGTACCATCTGTGCCAAGTACCAAGATCTTCCTTACATTAAAAAAAAAAAAAAAGTCTTTTCCCTCCCTAGTGGTTCTCTTAGCAAAGAAATGGAATGTTTCTTCAAACATGCTGGTAGCCATTCACAGTGAAAGAAAGCCCTTCCAGCTTCTACCAGACACACACACATTTTTTTTGACTCAGCACGGGTATCAACAGAAAAACCAGGAACTAACTGCTTAAAGAAGTTATTTCATCAACCTGCATTTGGGAGAGAAATGAGAGTTTCTAATTCCCTCAAAATATTAAAAATTATGCAGTCCTGGAATGGATGCCACCACCTGAAATCTGGCAGGTTTGCTTCTCCTCCAGGCTAAGCCCTGCACATACTGTCAGCACATAAGGCTGTGACATGGGCGTCCTCAGCAACGTGGAAATCCAGGCTTACCAAATCCTTCAAGAAAGGGGTTCTGTGGCTGAATAAGTCCAACTTCACAATTGAGTAAGGACTCAAACTGAAACCCCAGTTTAAAAAAAAGTCCAAATTGTCAGACACTTCTTTTAAATAGAAAAATATAAAGTACTTCGTGTTCATGACGTTCATTTAGGAAGTGAGTTCCTGGTCAGGTTAAACCCAGAGGCTCTGTATTCTGTAACCTTCATGATTAACAGCTTTCTTATTGTCATTCCCTCTTTTTAATGTTAAAATAGAAGATGTGTACTCAATATGTGACATCTGTCCTTGATGTGATATATGTACCTAGTATGTGGTACATGTAGTTGATATGTGACATATATACTCAATATATGGTATATGCACTTGATATATGATACATGTACTCGATATGTGACATGTGTACTCGATATGTGATATATGTACTTAATTATCTGAGGCTGTGAGAGGCACAGAAGGTGACAATTTGTGTTGAGATGTCAAACCACCAGAGGAGTGACTCTCTGATGGAGGTCAATCCTGTCCAGGCAAGGCCTGCATGACCATCGACTCTGGAAACTGTTTCTTACATTTGCTAAAGCAGCTTGGTGTCTCCCCAATACCTGCATTGTAGTGTGTAATCTCATGTGATGTGTATATGTAATCTCATGATTACATCTCAGTCTTACGAGCATATATATCTGTGGGTGGTCAGGAAGATGACTTTTCATTTAGCTGTATAATTTTGGTATATAGAACATATTCTAAGACATGATTCATAGATAGATCTAGTTATAAATCTAGATCTATTTGTTCCAAAAGGACTGTAGACACTTAAAAGCCTGGCTTGCCCCTTTTCCTCAGACTAACTGCACACAATTAGCTCATTTTTACCTCAGAACAAGTTCAAACCAGATTAAAGGCTTTTTATAAATAGATCATAACTTTAAAACCTTACAGCTATGCTCAAGGTCAGAGTCACAATGTCCAACCATGGTTACTACACAAAGCACCCTAAGAAAAGCATGCCAATTTTTCATTTTCCAGTCTGCTGACAATAGACCTGTCTCAAAGTTTGTCAGGAGCCTTGTATTGCAATAGTAAATGGCTCAACTCTTTATCCTTAGGAATGTGCTTTTGACCAATGAGAAGTAACTCCTGCAACTTTTTCTTTGCTTCAAGCCTCCTGTAAGGACAATGTTTTTAGGCTAGAAGAGAAGAAGCTAGGAGGAATTAGAAGCAGAACAGGAGAATTAGAATAGAGGCAGAAGAATAAAGAGACTTGTTTGAAACAGCATGGTGTGTGAGAGTTCATTTGCCCTCAGATACCCTAAGAAAAAAGTTCCTTTTGCTTGCTGTAGCATCCAATCTGAACCCTGAAGAGGACTTTGGGGTTAGACCCCAAAAGGCCCTCAATATTTAATATGTGACATATGTACTTGATAAAATAATGGCAATAGAACTCCAGCTGAGCATAAGTGGTTCCTAACAGCATCAGTCAACTCAAGAAATCTTTCTCTTTTCAACCATTTTTAGAAGTGACATGAGGTAGGTGTGGTGGCTATAATCCTATAGTCCTCATACTCAGGAGGCTGAAGAGAGAGAGAGAGAGAGAGAGAGAGAGAGAGAGAGAGAGAGAGAGAGAGAGAGAGAACTAATTTTGGTTGGTGACTGCATCTGGGATCAGCTGAAACCCAAGCATCTAGGCATGCCTATGAGAGATGCTCTTGACATCTGAAGACCCTCCTGAAATCTGGGGCACACCTTCAGGTGGTAGCCCATATAAAAGGAAGCTTTTTCTGCCTGCTTGTCCTCATTCTTGCTAAATTTCATCTGTCCCGTAACTAAGGCATTCTTTTGTCTCAGAACCTACTTCTTCAGGATTCCAGCATAGATAAAGACCAGCTGAGACACCCAGCCTCATGGACTGAACAACTACTGGATTCTTGGACTTTCCTTCAGGAGACAGCCATTGTTGAACTAGCTGAACCACAGCCTGCAAGCTGCTCTAATAAATAAAGCCTTTTAATACATATAAAAATGCATTCTATCCATTCTGTTCTTTCAGAGAACCTTGACATATACGGAATTCGTACAACTTGATAGTAAGAACATAAATGCCACTTCCCTGCTCTAGCTGCTGCTAGACAGTGTTTTCTAGACATGGCAAGGAAGCTGCATCCATGAACTCAACAATATGGCTACCTAACCAAGCCCTACATAATTAGAACACCAGGTGACACACCAACACAGACAGGAGAAAGTTCACTGGCCCCAGGGCTAGAATGAAGAGCTACCGGTAACCAACGGCTGCTGAGAGAGAGAATCAATTTTCTCCAGGGACAAGCTTCCCTAATGGGTTGTCTAATCCCAGGTGGTCAGCCCTTAACACATGTACATATGAGCCACACTCAATGGACTCAGTAGGGTGTGTGTGTGTGTGTAACAATCACAATTAAAGAGGTCATGAATTTGATAGAAAATTACAGAGGCTCTTGGAAAGAAGGGAGCAAGAGGTATTATGGAACTCTGGCTCTTGGCCACGTGACAAGCTCTGGAATCTGGTGTACACTGGTACTAAACTGCCTTTTAACTTACATATACTAGTATTTCTCTGGCAGCTGTTTGTCTTCAGGACACATGAACAACAAGATGCCAGGTAGAATTTCTCTTGTTTTGCTTTCAGTCTAATCTTCCAGTCAATGTCTCTGTTCTATAAATGAGTGACCGCCAAAGGGTCTCCTGCAGAGGCTGAGGGATCACACTTAGGTAACGATTGCATTGATCTGAAAGCAATGAGCACACGCTTATTCATAAGTTCATAACTCCAGTTTCAGGGGATCCAATACCCTCTCTATGATCCCGATGAGCACCAGACACACAGGTAGTACACAGATATACATACAAGCAAAATACTCATACACAGAAAATAAAATAAAATGATTCTTTAAAAAAATGGCAGGGGGAGGACACCTGAGCTTGAGAGAAGAGACAAGGAGAGAGGGCACACAGACATGGAACTGCCTGTGATGTCGTGAAGGGGCTGCAACATTTGACCGGTATCCAGGATGTGAAATCCTGGCAGTTAGGAAGTACCAACAGGCATTCCTCTGATGCTCGAGTATCATGGTCCTTGTTTCTAAACGTGAAACAACATCAAGGACCTATGAAGACAGGATGGACAGGCTCGGTTTTCATGGTTAACCTAAACTCACTAGACCTTCATCCCAGTTCCACACTCCTTCTGTATTCCTCCTCCCTTCCCCTTGATCTCCGACAGAATCACAAATGGGATATGGTTTATACATCAATGAGCTAGTCTGGAGAGATGGCCCAGCGGGTAGAGGTACCTGCTGCCAAAGCCAGATGATCTCAGGTCAATCCTTAGAATGTACATGGCGGAAGAATGGAACTGACCCCCTCAAATTGTCCTCTGACCCCCAAATGCACATGTCATGCACATGCCCTTCCACAAAATAAATAAATATAATTCATATTTAAAATAAGTTTATGTATTGACTTAAAAAAATCTGGAAATACCAAGCTAAGGAGGAAAAGAAAGACATAAAAAGGGATTTGCCAAAACTCACCATCAGAGGGCACAACCGTACTGCAGTACGCAGCTCCCACACTCTGCCAGGACGCCGGCCTCTGGTGTGCCTGCAAGATAAAAGTCAGCCCAATCGTCAGGGCGACCAATGTGAAACACATGTGCCCCAAATAACACTAGCTTTTGAGTCTGTAAATACTGTGTATTCTCCCTGGAAAAGCTGAAAATGTAACACAAGGAAGAAACCAAAGGGATCCCAAGCATCCTACGGGCAACAAGCACTTTGGTGTGTTTCCACATCACAAGGAACACATTTCACACATGCAGATAGGTACAGCTTCAAACTGAACAAAATGAGAACCATGCCTGACAAATCATTTTTTTAAACCAACTTTTAAGAGCAATTCTGGTTGAGCATTATCCTTTCTAAATTCCCTTGTTTCTTTCCCTGTTAGATCTTAGGTCGGCACCTCTTTCTTTTATTTCATCAAAGAACAAGATGTGCCGTGCATTTACAGTATTTGAGTAGGCATTGGCCCTGGCTGTTTACTTTTCTTATTAAAAACCTGGACAGGCAACTTCAGTGTCTGAGCCCAGAGCATTAGAAGGAAACCACGGCCACATGCCTTTGCCACGTATTCAAAGTACAGTGCCGCGGCTGTAAGTCCAGGACTTCAGATACCAGGATTAAATTAGGTTAATTTAAGAGCACTGAACGTATTGCTGTATCTTTCCTTGGTACTTTTGCCTTTCCCAGTCCCCAAAAGTGTGATAGGAGGAAGACAGGAAGGCACTAAATAACTGAAACCCATTCCAAGACAACGAAAACCATTTAGGCTTCTGAAACAATGCACACCATCACTCAATTATAACAGAAGACACATGAATCTCACCAACTCCCACCTCCTTCCACCTAAAGGCAGTAGGGACTGTAAAGGCTAACTAGTGAGGTTAGGCTGAGAATGCCCCCTAAGCTCTTAGGTTTGAGTGTTTGTCCCTAGCTGGTGGAACTGTTTGTGAAGGGTTAGAGGTGTGCCCTTGTTGGAGAAGGGCTTTGAGGTTTCAAAAGTTCAAGCCAGACACAGTCTCTCTTGGTGTCTGCAGCTTATAGGCAAGATCAGAGCTTTGGCTCCTGCTCCACCTGCATGCCACCAAGCTTCCCCAGTCCATAACGATCATGGACTAACCCTCAGCAAGTCCCAATCGAATGCTTCCTTTTATAAGTTGCCTTGGTCATAGTGTCTCTTCAGAACAATAGAAAGGTAACTAAAATGATAATATTTAGAAAAATGTAAAAAAAAAGATTTAAAATTACTGGAGAGAACGTTTGCACATTGTTTTGCCTTTCAGGTTTAAACTTTTGACTCATAGGAGTTAATTTCAGTTGGATTTAAGAAATAAACACAGCTACTCTCTCTCAGCAACATGGCTGTCCAACGCAGTGAACAACCCATCTTCACCTGACCTCAGATGGTGTCATCATCTTCCACACTGAATCTATTTCTGAACCTCTACACTGTCCAGTGATCTGTTGCTCGCACCCTGGTGGCCATGCTGGGTCCATGTTCTATTTTTATGATAAATTTTAGTATCTGGTATGGTTAGTCTTCATGAGAACAAAACGAGTGATACACACAAAGCATTCACAACAGTGCCTGGTATGTAGTAAGGGCAGACCATGTTAATTCCATGGGTTAGCACAGTGAAGACTACCATCCATACGATTTCTAGTCTTTGTATCCAAGAATCTTTGTGTTTTGAGATGTTCTAATGAGATGTTTGTATTCTGATTGCTGCTTTCTTGTTTTGTTTGTTTGTTGGTTGATTGGTTGGTTGGTTTTGTTTTTCAAGACAGGGTCTTTCTGTGTAGCCTTGGCTGTCCTGGAACTAGCTCTGTAGACCAGGCTGGTCTTGAACTCACAGAGATCCACCTGGCTCTGCCTCCCAAGCACTGGGATTAAAGGTGTGCGCCACCACCACCCAGCTGCTTTCTTCTTTAAAATAGTTTCCTTAGTAAAGCATGGTGATGCACACTGACAGTCCCAGAACATGGGAAACTGAGGCAGGAAGATTGCGAGCTCCAGTTTATAATGCTGGTCTTCATGACTATTTGGCTCCCTCCCTTCCCTTAGCTTCTTGAATGTCATTGCTGGGTAACATCTACTCTGGCCTTGCATGCAAAATATTGATCCAGCATTTGACTCTTCTGATTGCTTCCAGGTTTATGCCCCAATCCACCACATGTAACTTTTCCCCGGATTTTGGAATATCCAATTCTTTTTGATAGATTATTTACTTTGTTTGTTGCTTGTATCCTCTGACCCATGGGACAAGAACTTTTGATTGTTTCAGTCATGGACAGTGCTTGTGAAATTACAAGTCCTCGTCAGATAAATGCTAAATCTTGATTATAGCGTGTATAAAATTTACTTTATGTTAAACAAAAGCCCTCCGTCTAGTATGAGTATTGAGGCTTTCTATGTCTTCTTTGTTTTGTTTAGTTCAGGTGGCAGTTACCAACCTGCCTACCTGCTCGTCTCAACCCTGGTCATGTGACGCTCTTGCTGGGATTTTCCTGGATGACCAGCATTGGCGGCTGCGTGGAAAGCAGTCATTTATACAGTTTTGGTCCCTCGTTCTCCTCCCCACACTGTGGAAGTTTTAAAGACTCAGATTCTCCTCTGTGGATATAAATTCCACATTTGTTTTCATCTTAATTCTGTCGATTAATGGGCTCCATGCTCGCTGCCGATTCTGTAGCTACAGTTTCTGATTTTACTGCTCCGACAACCAAACTTCTCCCTGCAGAAGAGCTCATGAGAGCTGAATTTTCTGAAGCCTGACATATTAATTCCTGAACTAATCTTTCCTGGAGGACTTGGTAAAGTACTAAATGTTGCCTTTGGGGAGTCTGGGGCCAGCCACCGACTCTGGAGCACAGTGCTTGTCTGGCTTTGCTGGGGCTCTGCAGCCACAGGTGTGGCATCCTGAGGTCTTTCCATACCCCTGTTCAACCTTCGCCAGATCCAGCGGCTCCCTGGTCGTGTTGAAGATGAAACTGGAACTTGCTTTCTCACTCTACCTCCGTTCTATGGTGTGAGAAGAGAAAGGAGGAGCTGTTGTAGTAAGGGGCTGTTCCTGCTATGCAGTGACTTTGACCGTAACCATGTGTGAATACAAGGAAGGACAGAACAAAGGGGGAAGAGAGTCCTCTGTCCCCATCACTCGCTACAGCAGTTACCAACATTTTGTCAAAATCAGTTTATCCAGACCCACCTCATTTGCTTTCTTCTAACCCCAGAGTCAGTCAGTCCCTTCCTCCCTTGTCTCTCCTTCCCAGACCCCCTCCTCTGTCTCTGTCTCTCTTGATATTTAGGAAATACAGTCCCATAGATTCAAAGCAGGCCTGGAACTTGCTATGCTGTCAAGACGCATGCTGAACTCCTGATCCTCTTGCCCTCCTCTCTACCTCTCAAGGGCTGGGATCATAGGCATGCAGCATCATGCCTCCTCCCCACCCAACATCTTAAAAGACACCGAACTACCAACACCCTTCACCTGAAGAGAGTTCAGACGGCATTTGCTAAAACACTGTAAAAACTAGAAGGCCCCTATGATTTTACAAATTATCCTCAGCATTTATGGTTTTTGTTGGGCATCAACAGTACATGACTGAATGATTTCTGCTAGATGCTACAGAGCATGGTTGGCTGGCCAGCCACCTCTTTTTGGAGAGCTTTATTGGAACACAGCTGGGCTCACTCATACCCACAGCTTTAATCTACGCGCTCTCTAAACAACGGAACCCAGAAGCTGGGTAGTGGTGAAATAGCTGAGTAACTGCTACAGAAAGCACAGGGTCTTAGAAATCTAAACGTCTGCAGTCTACATCCCGTCCTCGACGAGAAGCTCAGGCATCCCCTGCTATAACAAAGCTTCTATGGTGTGGGGCTCACTGTCAACACCACTTCCACTTCTAGAATGACACTGACAATCACAGCTAAAAGTGTGTTCAGAGACAGGGTCGCACTGACGGCCTCAAGCTCCTGGACACACGCCACCCTCTTCCTCACCCCCCGAATAGCTGTGTCCTACAGCACCACACTCCGGCTCTTATTTATTAAACAGTCCCGGCACACATACACGTCCTTATTTTTCTTTAAGCTGTTTCATGGTTGCGGCCCAATGAGACTAACATAAATAAAAATGATTTTGTTCTAGCCATTTCTCCTTAAAACATGGTAACAATACAGAGAAAAAAAAAAAAAACAAGCAAAGCAAAACAACCAGGAAACGGATAATGGGTGTTCAACACCAAAGAAGTACTACTATCCATCCCACGCCCTCATATCCTGTGGTCCCCAAAATTAGAGAACTGTGTTGTAGCTTTTTATTCTTCATATGTCACAAGAAAATAGTAAGCTTTTTAGTTTTTTCTTTTCTTCTAAAGTAGCAAGCATTTAATAAATATTTGGCTGACACTAACATTAAAAAAAAACACATCAAGAAGTTTGTTGGGAGCAAGGTATGATGGGTGTGTAACCATAATACCAGCATCTAGGAGGTTGCAACAGGAATTCAGGGCTAGCCTGGGCTACCTAAGACTGCCTCAAAAACAAAACAAAACAAAAAAACCAGAAGCAAAACCCAAAACAAAACATGAGCTTGTTAGGGGTGTGGAAGAGTGTAAACTTAGCAAGCATAAGCCTTGGGTTTGGGTCTCAGTTCTGTAAACAAAACAAAACCTCAGCAAATCAACCAGCCAACCAAGCAAACAACAAACAACAAAAAGATTTTTTTTAAAAAAGAAATTTTAACAACATACTGGGCAAACAGTGCATATTATTTATGTATTTAAATTTCACAGGCAGAGACCACAATCAAGGTGAAAAGGGTCCTTAGAAGGCATAAAAATACCCAGAGTAGGGAGAAGTCTCTAGGCAGTGTTAAAGAGACAGCCCCTTGCAAAGAAAACCTAAGACTTATTTTTAATGAAGGGCAGTCCACATTTTTGATAAGTAACCCGGGAGTGTCAAAGACAAGCAGATGTTTGTAACTAAGATCAGGGATGCATGCAGCTCACTGCCACCTGTGCTGCAATGGGCTCCCTTTAGCCTATGCCCCAGAAGAACAATGCCCAACAGCATCGACTTAGACTCCCAAACACCATAACATTATTTCCCCAAGTCATAGGACTCAAACTAATTAAAAACTTTCAGTATTGAAAAGAGACACTTAATGTCCTCAGATCCAATTATTCAACCCAACTTAATGCTTACTTTTGGGTCCCTTATTGCTAACATAAATTAACTTTCCCTTCATTTACCTTTCACAATCAGAAGAGCAGCCCTGCCAGTCAAGAAGACACTAAGAGTCTAAACAACCTGCCGATAGCTCCAAATAGTCACAGCCAATTAGACAGGAAGGGGAAGGAGGGGAAAGAGAAAGGGGGAAGCAGCAGGAAGGTTAGTTTCATTCCCAGCACAGCTCCGTTTAAGAGTCTTTTTGAAATTTCTTTATGTTTTGGTTTTTCGAGACAGTTTTCTCTGTAGCTTTGGAGCCTGTACTGGAACTCACTCTGTAGACCAAGCTGGCCTGGAACTCACAGAGATCCACCTGCGTCTGCCTCCCGAGAGCTGGGATTAAAGGCGTGCGCCACCACCACCCGGCCTGAGAGAACTGAGTCTTACTTCATTAGGAAACAAATACCTGATAACTACATCTAAGCATACTGCATTAGTGGTGCCAAAGAGCTTTTGTCCAGAGCTGAAACTCGGTCAGACAAAGCTTCACTGCGCCACAGTCTAGATTGCTCAAACTCTATGAGCAGAGTACCCATCAGGCTGGGGAGCTCAGTGGACAAGGCGCTTTGCCTCCTAAGGACTTAACCCGAGTTTGAGCTTCAGAGCCAAGGTAAAAGCCCTAGAACCCATTTTTTTCTTGTTGTTTTTGTTTGCTGTTTTGTTTTGAAGCCACGGTGCTTGGCTTCAAACAGAATGGGACATTTTTCCCTCACTCCGAAGCCGATGAAGGATGAAGAAGGGAGTGGGGGATGGGGATTAGGGCAGTGGGTGCTGTCTTCCAGACAGAATATAAGCATTGTGATCAGGAAGACTTGCTAGCTGTGACTGCCTGCATTCTTCCCTCAGTAAGAGGAAGGAGAGGGAGGGATGGAGGGAAGAGAAAGGAGGGGCACAAAGGTAGGAGAGGGCCAGCTGGGAAGGGAGGTTGGTGGGAGTAGGAGGAGCATGAGAAAGGGTAGGAATGTAATCACAATGCATTATACACAAGTATGGTAGTACATTTTTATAAACACATTTTAAAGCCAGGCATGGTGAAATGTGCTTGTAATCCCAGTGCCGGGGGAGTCACAGGAAGAACCTGGGGATCTGCGGACATTCACACTGTTAAATTCCAGGCGGGGAGTGAGACTGTCTCAAAAAACAAAAAGGTAGATGGTTCCTGAAAAACCTTGGGTGTCACCCAAGGTTGTCCTGTCACACACACACACACACACACACACACACACACACACACACACACCAACAGAGTAAAACTATTGCAGTGGTTTCCAGCAAAGCAACAATGTCCTCGATCTGGAGCTGTTTTTTTCCATGTGTCTCTGCCGACATAGTAAAACTACTGAAGTATCGCCCCGGCAGTAGACTTACTATGTTCAACCAAAGCACCAACCCCAGCACTCTGTTCTCAGAGCTTGAGAGCCAACAGCAGGGGCGACCCTGGAGTGAGAAGACTAGGACCCAGAGTCTCAATGCCCAACACGACCTTTGCTGACTAGTTCACAAGGCTGATTTCGCTGAGGCTGAGGGCCAACACTTGAAAGGCACGTTGTTCTATTTGCGCTTCAGTGTTCTACGGAAACAGAAACTCACAGTCCTTCACCTCCTTAAGGAAGATCTGCCTCTTACTGGGAGTGGCGGGAAGTCCAGTGCATTTTCCAAAGCACAAGGGTCTGCACCCTGAAATCTGTGTAAGGTAAACCCACACACCATGTGAAAAGCAGATGGTCCAGGGTCTGCAGAAATATCTCTTCAGACAGCAACAAAAACAAATAAGTATGCACGACATATTTTGCTCTTCCGATAACGAGGAGACAAAGTGTCTAATGCAGTTTAAGTTGGTGCTATTCATATTTATGACATAAAACATGCATCAAGCTTTAGGATAAAAAAATTACTCATCCTTTGGTTATTTAAAATGATTATTACACTTTATTCCACATGGACTAATGTTTCTCCCACTAGATCATTGTGACTTCATAAAAGTCATGGTTCAATGTATATGCCTTTAATTTTCAAGGCAACTTCACACCTCTAAAACAAGGCCTTCTGTGAACTCTTTCAGCATCAATTTTCTAAGGAAGAGATTAAATCTATCATATGAAATGACTTAAAAATACTTGTTCACGGGGGCTGGAGGGATGGAGCAGCAGGTAAGAGTGCTTACTGCTCTTTCAGGGGACCCAGGTTTGGTTCTCAGCATCCACACCAGGTGGCTCACAACCACAGGTACCTCCAGCTCTGGGGGACCCAGTGCCCCCCTCTGGAGTCCTCAGGCTCCTGCATACAAGTGGTGTATATAACTCACAAGGACCCCCCACACCACACACACACACATACACACACACACACATACACACACACACAGAGAGAGAGAGAGAGAGAGAGAGAGAGAGAGAGAGAGAGAGAGAGAGAGAGAGAGAGAGAGAGAGAGAGAGAGAGAGAGAGAGAGAGAGAGAGAGAAATAATAAATCTAAAAAAAAAAGTCTTAGCTGGGACCAGAATGGTGATTCAAGCCAATGTTCCCAGCACTTGGGAGGTAGAGGCAGGAGAATCTAGAATTCAAAGCCAGTTTTGACTATGTAGTGAGCTGGAGGGCAGTCAGAGCTACGCGAGACGGTGTCTCAAACAAATGAAAAAGGACAAAGAGTTCTTGTTTTCGTTTTGAACAGTGATTCTAGGTTCTCTGTAGCTAAGGGCGACTTTGAATTTCCTGTCCTTCTCCTTCACTTCGCAAACACTGAGTCTAAGACCACCCCTGTCATTTGTGGTACTGACACGGAAGCCATGGCTTTGTACGTGTTAGGCAACTACATTTACCAGATAAGCCACATCCCCAGTCCCTCTTTTATTATTTTTAAGCACACACCTTCCAAGTTCTTTTTCTTTAGGACTTCCGCACACTGTTCCTAGATTCCGCCCATACCCCTTGGCCTCCTCGTACCGCATTCTAGTTACCTGTCCCAGTGACTGACTCCCCTTCGGGATCACAGTCAGCCAGGAAGGTTGCATTACTCTCTTTACATATTGGTGCCTCTTGGTATGCCAGGAGAAAGTAGAAACTTCATATTTATTTAACTGAGTTGTAGTGCTTTCTTTTTTTTTCGTATTTCAGCTTCTTTGACAAGCTTTCTAACTTGGCTTCATACTCTACTTTTTTCCATGGGGAATTATTACTGATGTTTTATTTTACTGCTAAGGGATTCTGAGAAATGAGAAGAAATGATAGTATCTACAGCATTTGGGGGGGTTATTTAGAGTATTTTGTCACCTATATATTAAAGGTCCGCCTTATTTTTGGTTGCTGCAGGCGCATTTCATGTTGCATAGAGGTGGTTAATAACTACACTGGTAATTACTTTAGGCAACAGAATACACAACCACAAAATCCTTAAGGAACTAATTGTCACATAATAACTAGCATTTACACCTAATAACCATATGTACAATTCAAAAGTGAATCAAACTAGAATATGATTCGTTAGACTGAATAAACAGACCCAGTATTTATAAAATGCTCGTACTGAGAATGTAGACTGGGGTGCGTTGTGCTGCTCTTTTTGTCAGTTCTACTTGGCAAAGGAACCTGAAACTGTGGCTCCCTCTGTTACCATTTGCGTCTATGACATCTCTAGTCACTGGCGCAATGGCACCGAGAGACAGCTGCATCTAAATTAGCACACCAAGACAAAGCTTCTTTCTTTGATGTGGCTTAACGTTAGAAAGATACGAAGAAGGTCTGAGAGTCCCTCATTTTAGACCGATGGTAGGAACACAGGGTTAATTAGGCCATCCTCTATACTCCATGTTTTATAAAGTGCAGTACTGTGGAATGTTTTGAAAGTACCCTTTCCTATTTTGGTGACGCCTCGGGCTGTGAGAACCTGTGCTGCTCCTAACAGTCAGTCCCTGCACCTGTAGCATCTGCATCATCCAGGAGCTTGTTAGAAACGGAGACTCCAGGTCCCCCCCTCAGCCTTCCTGCACTGTACAAGGTTACTAGGACATTCTGTGTAGTCCTGTGTAGCTCACCCCAATGAGACTCAAGGGCATGTAGTACCTCTCCAGGTGCGGTATTCTCAGACCCGAACCCCTCTCACTTAGCAAGACCCTGGCAGAAGCAACTGCGTTTCATAGAGAGGCCATGTGATATAATAGAAATAACACCGTGCAGAGAGCTCGAAAACTAAATTCTTGCTGCACGTCTAGTTTTGTGACCTTGAAACAGACTCTTCGTCTGTAAAATGAATAGATCTGAGCAGACATTGGGAGGCTTTGCAACCCTGAGGGCCATGAATTTGTGAAGACACGTAGAATGGGTTCTTTCCTGACACGTAGCACATACGATGAAGCGGCTGAGGGAAATGATTTAATGGTGTATGTAGCTGGGAGAAAGGGTTCCGAGACTGGGCCTGAGTGATGTATGGGGGCCTTGTCTCTCCAGCACTTTATATGGAGCCAGCACAGCAGTGCGACCTCTTTCTTTTCACACTTGAATTCTGGAAGATGCACAGTGGTGAATAACTTAGGCAGTGGGCGGCTGCTATTAATATTCCCCTCCCCTCTCCCTTTGTTCTTGAATACAGATAAAAACACAGGTAACAAAAGAGCTCCAGAGACGAAAACAGCTTTTACAGTTTGCACAAGAGCAAGAGAATGTTAGTGTTCTTACGAAAAGCATGGTTAGAATGTTTAGAGGTAAAGTATCGGGGGAAAAATAAAATGAATATGCATGTATACATGTGAATGCACATATGTAGAGAAAATAAAACTAACATGCATGTGCACATGTGAATGTATATATGTAAGGAAAATAAAGTAAATGCAACATATTAATAACATAATTCTAGAGGCATAAGACTACATGCACGTTGTGTACTTTAAGAGTTGAGAATATTCAAAATAAAAAACTAAGGGAGAAAAAATTAACATAAATATACATTGACTCCAATAAGTTTCTTGCAGTATTCTCTTTTTGTTTTGTTTTGTTTTGTTTTTAAATACAGGGTTTCTCTGTGTAACAGTTCTGGCTGTCCTGGAACTAGTTCTGTAGATCACACTGGCCTCAAACTCACAGAGATCTGCCTGCCTCATGAGTGCTAGCATTAAAAGCATGCACCATCACTGCCTGGCTTATTCTTTTTTTAAAAAAACAAGTAAAATGTGTTAGATTCATTTTTTTATAAACTTTAAGATGTGTCAGAAAAGCTAGAATAGGATGGAGGAGATCAGAAGTCGGACGTTTTAATAACTCACATTCCTGCAAGGCTTCTTTAAACGAAGTGAACAGCATCTAACCATGGGGCAGGAGAAGGTCCAGGGCAACGGTGCTTGTCACCGAAGTGCGAATTCAGATCCTCAGGACCCACCCAAAAGCGCAGTGTGGCAGCTCGGTGCTGGCGGAGCTGGCAAAGAAGGTGTCCATGGGGCTCACTGAGCAGCCAGTTTAGTCCAACAGGGCGAGCCAGGCTCAGTGAGAGACTGGAAAATAAGGTCGTGGGAACTAAGGAAGACACCTGAGGCCAACCTCGGGCCTCCACTCAGACACACCTGAGGACACCTGTGTATGTACACACACGGGGGTGGGGGACTACAACATTTTTTAAAAATTAAAAATATTACTTTCAACTAATAGATGGGCCTTTCACCTTTGCTCTGGCTTCAGCTAATATTGGAAAAGAATGCAGCAGCCGCTCAGAAACAGACCAGACCACAAGCTTTTCATATTTCCCTGGACTAGAGGGAGACAGCAGCTGCCACGGGAATCGCTCTCTGCCCGCCCACGTACCACGTGAGCGGAAAGGACTTCTACGCCAGGAGAACAAGACGACAGGAGAGAGTTCCTGCACAGTAGTAATTTTGCTTCAACACCCCTTCTCCGTTTACTCCTTACTTTACCATTTAAAAACACAATCAAAGCACTGTCAACCTTTCCAGTGTAGCTGTCCCGCAGCAATGCCACCAGAGCGTACACACTGCCATTAATGAGAGACTCTTAACGTTTGCTCTTAATACCCGGGCTTCATAAAACATGTCGAATTCGATGAGTTCCCTTCCTTTTCTTTGAGGTTAGCTAAGTGGATTTATTTTATTTTGCTGAGTTGAGCTTCGTATAGTTTACACACTACTAAAAATGATCACGGAAAGGTGGTTATTACAAGTCTTACACATCGTCCCAGTGTACTGTGAAGGGGACGAGCGGACAAGGCATTTCAGATGGTTTTCATGTATAATCGAAAGCCCAGCTCACAATGGCCCTTTGCTCATTCTGCCTGAAGACAGCCGCTCTCCACTGACTGGCTAGACATCATGAGGGGACCAGTCTCAGCAAACTGTAGCCACAGCCTCACCAATCTGAGATGGACAGAGGCTCAGTTACATATCAATAATTACTCTTGTTACAAACATCACTATCATCTTCATTTTGCAAGAATTACGGTTAGGAAATGCTAATTCATAATATTCACTTAGTACCAAAACTATCCGTTGATTTAAATATGAATAAATCTCAAGGAATGTATAGCAAAAATGTGAATTATAGAGTATGTAAATTACAGTACTCTATGAATTAACATACAGATACATACATTATTATTTTATCTTTCATGGATATATAAATATATACACAATAACATGGATATGTGAAGATGGTGACTATTAAGACCTCTGGAGATGGTACATCATTTTTACAGTAAGCAACTCTGGGGAGGAAGGTTTGGAAATTGGGGGTGGGCACACAATTAGCTTTGATCATACTGTAATATCTTCTGTGATGGTATTAATGTCAACAGGATCTAAAGTCACCTGGGAGATGATGTCCAGTAACCATGGAGGGATACCTACATCAAGGTTAGTCTCTCAGAATGTCTGTGAAGTATTATCTCGATTATAATAACTAATGTGGGAAGCTCCATCTTACTGGGTAGGACCACTCCCCAGGCAGGGGTTTCTGGACTCGATAAAGTGGAAAAGGCAAGCTGTGTGCTAGCATGCATGTGTTCACCGCTCTGCTGCTGCTGCTTATTTAATGCTTTTCCTACAATATATTTTGATCATATTCTTTCCCCCCTCCAACTCCTTCCAGATCCTCCCCACCTCCCTAGCTTCATGATCTCTCGTTCTTGTTTTCAAAAACAAAAACAAACAAAAAACTCAATAAGACAAAACCCAAATGGCAGATACAGTGTGACCAGCTCCCTCCCCGTGTCATGATGGACCCAGATCTGTCAGTAAATTTTCCTTCCCTGTGTTTCTTTCTCAGAGTATTTTATCACGCAACAGGAAAAGAAGCTAAGGCATTATCCTTGACTTTAAAAATATATTTGAAGCAAGCTGGACAAAATGTGAATATTTAAGGATGATAAGAATAGAGTTATTTATTACACAACTCTTTGTAAGTTGTAAGTGTAATTTCTAAACTGGCTGTAAAGCACTGCCTAACTTTCAAAGTCTTCACTGACTCTCTCCGTGCACGCTAAGAGAAGCAGAAGACCTAGACAGTATTAGAACCTTTTCATCATCCCCACAACCTGACATCCATTAGACACTATTTCCTGCTTGTCTCTGCTCCTAGCCCTTAACAACTGCTAACCTACTTTCTGTCTTCATGGATTTGCCTGTTCCTGACATTTCATATGAGCAGAGGGACACAGGATGTGGTCTTTTTCTGAGTGGCTTTTACTTAGCAGCATAACGTCTTCAAGACAGAACTACATGGCATTGTGTGCCTGTACTTCAATCTTTTCAATATCAACTAATGCACCGTTGCATGGAGATACAGAATTCTTTTATCAGTGGGTGGACAATGGAGTTGGTTTCGCTTTCTGGCTATTAGAAATAATGAGTGCTTCCATGAATATTCATGTGCAAATCTCTGTGCTTTGCCATTTTACATTCCCATCTATGGTGAAGATTCCAAATTTCCTACATCCTCATCAATACTTCTCACTGTTCGTCTTTCTTACGGTATCTTCCTTAGCGGATGTGAATGAGTATCTCACCGTGGATCTCACTTCCCTCTTCCAGGTGACAATGATGCTTTGCATCATTTCGAGCACTTAGAAGCCGTCTTCACAGCAGAAATGTCTGTTCTGATTTTTTGGCCACTCTTAAAATCAGGTTTGCTTTTTAAAGTTCAATGTTCACTTTGTAAGTTATGTTACTCTAGAAACTTTTGAGTGAAATTTAGGGTTTTTTTGGCAACAAGTTATTCTATCCAATTTTATTTTCCCGTGCTGGGTACCAAACCCCAGGTTCCATGCCCTACTGCTCAGTAGCATCCTGAGCTACCTTCTTAGTGGCTGTAGGATCTGTGCTGATAACCCTCTTTTCTGTTTTACTGGGAACTATGTGTACTTTTAATTTCCTGGCGTGGTTATTATTTCTCCTTTGATACACATTTCAAATATTGGAAGATTTCCTGGAGAAAATGATTTATTGCCTCAGCCAGTGATTTCCTCTGTGGTTACAGAAAATGCTATATGACTTCAATCCTTCAGAATTTATTAACATTGCTTTATGGACCAACCTGAGGTCAATTTCAGAAAATATTCCATGTGTACTTGAAACAGGAAGAATTCTACAGAAGTTGGATGTGTTATTACCATGGCTTTTAATAGCAGATGACTGAAAGTTGGCTTAGTGTGTGTAAAAGAGACAAAGGCTTAAGCTGTTTCTTGGCTGAATTGAGAATTATTCAACCTCGGCAAAGCTCTTCTTTAATAAGCTGTTATGAAGAATGTCCCGACTATAATACGTTGCCCCTTCAGAGTGAAAAGCAGAAAGGCATGTTTGTTTCCTTTCCTGTGTGTGCATGTTGTGTGCATGTGTGTGTGTGTGTATGCATGATATGTGCGTGTGTAGGTATGTATGTGTGTAGGTATGTATGTGTGTAGGTACACATGATGTGTGCATGTGTGTAAGTATGCATGATATGTGCGTGTGTAGGTATGCATGTGTTTGTGTAGAGGTATACATGATGTGTGTGTAGGTAAGCATGTGTGTGTGCCTGTATACATGTGTGTAAGTTACATGATCTGTACATGTGTAGGTATGCATGCGTATGTGTAGGTATACATGATGTGCGCATGTGTGTGTGTGTGTGTGTGTGTGTGTGTGTATAGATGATAACTGTGTGTGTGGAGGCTAGAGGAGGACATTGGTGCTATCCTCTCCACTCTGTCTCACGCACTGAGACAAAGTCTCTCACTGATCCTGGAGTTTGCCGTGTTTTGGTAGGCTGACAGCTGGCAAGCCCTGGTGCTCATCCAGTCCCTATGCCCTTCTTCCCCGTGTTAGAGCTATGGGTGCAATGTTACTTATAGCTTTAAAAAATTCTATGTGTTTGAGCCTTGAGTGTATATATGTGCACCACCTGTGTGCGGGTGCCCAGAGGCCAGAAGAGGGCACTGGCTCTCCAGGAACTGGAGTTACAGGTGGGTGTGAGCCTTCTGATGTGGGTGCTGGGGACCGAACCCAGGCCATCTTCAAGAGCAGCAAGGAGTCTCAAGCATTTAGTCATCTCTCCAGCCACTAAGCTTTTCTTATGAGTGCTAGATATCTGAACCCAGGTTCTTAATGTTTGTGCAGCAAATTCTCTAACCTGCTGAGCCATCATCTCCCCAGCCCATGTTTGTTTCCTTTTACGACAAAGGCCTATTTCATGTGAAGAATTCACACACGCACATTAATCTTGTTCAGATTAATACAGGATGAAAAGACCAGACTGGTTCTTCCAATCTGAATTGGAAAAGGATCTCACTGTGGAGCCCAGGCTAGCCCTGAACATCCAGTCTCCCTCCTCAGCCCTTCTAGTGCAGAACTGCAAGGCTTCGTTACAATGCTTAGCTTAATCCAGTCTTTTAGAAGAAATGCACATTATTCAAAACGTTTCTCACATACAATTCAAAATATTTAAACACCAGATGAAATTTAAAATTAGCCAACTACTTCACTACATTTTATATCAAGAGAACACTTCATTAGGAAAGTGTCAATCTTTGTATCTCATGCAGATTTTAGGAACCAAATGTTTAGTGTCAAAAAAACTTGAGCCCTATAAGCTTTGTGGTAGATCTTCGCTGTTTCCCACAGTACAGGAAGATGCCTCCTCTCAGAGACGGCCATGATGACCAGGAGGTAGAAAGCTAACAGAAAGGGGGCAGTGTTAGAGATAATGGATTCCAGAAACAGAACTGATGTGTGGAGTCCACGTTCAGGTGTCAGTACAAGGTTGACTGCCGCGTCAAGTCCAATATCATGTCACCATCTGGGGGAAAATCCAGGAAAGAGTATACAGGGGACACGGCAGGAAATAGCTACTGACCTCAACACCACTACCCTCACGTTGTAGCCCACTAAGAAATTCCACCTGGATGGATGAAGAGTCCAGAAGGCCGTCTACTGGATCATTTCCTGCAATGCAGCAACAGTCGCTAAGCTCCTTTCTCAAAGGAAGGCTGGAGCAACCGTGACAAATGAGACAAGTCACCCAAACAGCTGTCTGGTAGCTTCAAGCACAAGGTCCAAAATAAAAGAGACAGCCAAACATTATATTTCTGTCCATAAATTAAGTTAGGCAGTCTGTGAGTACGATTTGTCTATTAGGAGAATCAGGAAAATGAAGGATTAAAAGTTGGACAGATCCTGTGACATGTGGCATATAATCCCTTATGCTTTACAGACAAAATCCTCTAGAATGTTTGGGAGTTATAGGAACAAAATCATAAAGCACAGGGCTAGTGAGACGGTCCAGCAGGTAAAGATACTCGTCACAAACACCTAAAGACTTGAGTTTAATACCCAGAACCCCATGGTGGAGGGAGAGCCAACTGCTTACTGTTATCCTCTGACCTACATGTGCTGTATGCACAAACCACACACACACGAGAAGGTAAGTAAGCATTATACACCTGCACAGCACAGGTGAAGAACATTTTTGAAGCATAAATGGAAAGTGGATGGAGCGTTTGTTGACGCTGCCGCGGATGAACGCTGCCTACCCTGTCAGAAATACCGGCTCCTCACTGTCACAGAGTAAGTGGCACACATTTCCCCCTCGGTCTTGTCAGCAAGGAAGAATGTGTTCCTCACTTAGGCAAGCCATCAAAAACCACTTTCCATAGGCCAACAGCTCTGTCTCACTTGCTTTTTCAGCAGACTGCCTGGTTCTGAGAGGAATGTCCTTCTGAGGAGACTGGATGTTTTGCGGATGAAATGTCAACGATGTCTCCCAGAAGGCTGGGGTGAGGTGGCAGGGGGAACGGACAGACAGACTAGATGTGTTGGCAAAACATTAGCAAGTGCACATAGGACCTTGGATATCGACTGGACTTTTTTTTTGTCAATGTGAATTGTTTTCAAAATAAAAACATAGGGAGGAAAGCTCCCATTGAAAATCCAGAAGTGCCAAGGCAGATAAGGAGGTGCCTTTACAGTGCTGCAGTGTCCTGGCAGGGCGTCCTCTGACTCCCATTCCAAGGGCGGAGCGTGCTAGCATTTGACATTATTAGCTATAAAATAGTTAGCATGCAGGTGTAAAAGAGAACATAAGAAATAGGAGTAGCAGCAATTAATTAAAAGACTAACAGTTTGTCTTAATTGTGCGTGAGCCATGTGTGGGCAGAGGTCTTAATTCTTATTTAAACCCGAGCCTCAAAAACAGGTTCTTCAGTTTGGGGACACGCTAGGACCATAAACACACCCGACAGTGCCCGACCAGAAGGGAGAAAGGCAATGTCGCCTCTCACTATATGAGTCTGGCAGAACCGTGAGGACCATGATGGACTGTTTGCTGGTGGCACTGGTTCAGGGAGCTCACTCAGCTCCACCACCCTCGGCTAGTGTGGCCTTGAATATTTCCACCTGAAAGCGCTTGTCTCCAATGCCTATGTGATGTTACTCAAAATGCAAACATGCAACAGAGCTTCAAACACGTGAGACACAAAGGCCTGGTGGGCAGCTGACGCCATCTTTCCCGACTCCAGCACTCACTGCCTTCTCCTCAAAGTGTACAGCTTGCCACAAAGCTGGGTCCTCCATGGAGCTCTTCCTGCCAGCTGTTCACAGCCAAGGGGAAGATGACCCAGCTCCCTTTCTGCGCTGATCTTGAGATGCTAGTCACCCCGACTTCACGAACTGCTTCTCTGAAATTCTTACATGCCATCCAATATCCAGCATTTTTAAAAATATTTTCTGCTTGTCCAAGAGAAGAGGACATTATTGAAAGACAATAAAGTTAAAAGTGAAGGCTGCTTACATGGTGGGCTAGCGTTTCTATAAAAGGAGGATGAGGACCACTGAGTGTTAGAATGACCTTTACTTCCAGGGCGCATCGGGGGTGCTAAGCTCAGTGTCACTATCACTGAGGCTGCACCCTGGCCTCTCTGCTCCCTTATTTATGTCTTGACAACGCAAGGACTTGAGGATTCTCCCTCTTTAGAGTCACACCACTAGAATGCAACCATTGATTTTTCACTGACAATTGTAGTACATAAAACTTGGCCGCCTCTAATCAGGGGTTGTTAAGGGTGTTTAAACTTTTACAATGGAAGTTGTGGAAGTCAAGAAGGGCGAAGAATGTCAGTGGCTTCTCAGAATAGTATTTGCTTATTTATGTTCATAGGGAATTTAGCATTATATATGCTATGAGCACCACAGAGCATGAGAGGCGTGATCACATGTGGCCTAGCCCCTCCCACTAATTCACCTGGAAGCCCACGAAAATCTTCACTGAATCACAGAAAAAAAAACAGTGGCCCGGAGAACTTCCTGTTCTAAGTCACATTTTGCAAATCCATTATAGCCAGCGCAATGGTTTAATTACAAGCAGCCGATGCCTTCCACGTTCCCTATTATTTTCCTGTTGTTTAATTCGGTTCCAAGAGGAAAACTGAGCACTTGTCGACTTTGCATATTCTCAAACAGCCTCTCTCCATTTCACAAATTCTAAAAGAAGTTCTCCACATCTGGAGGTTAGTTAGCACCAGATTGCATTTTGTTAAGGTGTTAGAGTACATGCCAGGCTACTCATTAAATGTTCATTTTCTGTGGGATAAAAATCTGAGCTCCCTGGGTCACTGACATCCATTAAAATTTCTACTAATGTATCATTATCAATTTAGCAATATGAAATATTTCCAGCTTTTCCTGGCACTGTTGGTCTATATGTCGTCTGAAAACAGAGCTTTACAGTCACCATTAAATAACACTCGTATTCAAAGCACTAACAATTCTATACTCAAAAATAGGTGTTATTGCAAACAAAGTTTGAAGAACTGATCCACACCGTTAGCTACAGCTTCCTTGTACACCACAGCAAGTGGACAGACTGCAGATTCTAATAAGAATGTAGTAAGAAGCTGAACTTAGTGGTTCAGGCTGACGTATAGCACTTGGATAAACTCAAGGCCCACACATGCTATTGGATGAGCTCAAGGCCAGCCTGGGCAACTTAGTCACAAATAAAGCTTAAAAGGAAGGGAGGTGGACTGGAGAGATGGCTCAGTGGTTAAGAGCACTGACTGTTCTTACAGAGCTCCCTGGTTCAATTTCCAGCATCCACATGGTAGCTCACAACTGTCTATAATTCCAGGTCCAGGGGACCCAACACCCTCACACAGACATACATGTAAGCAAAACACCAACGTGCATGAAATAAAAATATTTTTTTTAAAAAAAAAGGAAAAAGGAAGGGAGGCTTTAGAATACAGCTCAGCAGTGCCTAACACGAATGAGGCTCAACCTCAGGAACTGGACAAAAGAAAGAAAAGGAGGTGGAGTTTGGTGAGTTGTAAAGCCAGAAGGGTACTCTACAAGCAAGGGGTGTACACAGGGTGGAACAAAGGCATTGTGTCAACAGTTCCAGACACAAAGGAAAGAAACAGGAGAATCCACCCCTTTCACCCCAGGGGAATATAGTACTTCCTCTGCCTGGAATGGCTACCTAACAGGCACTTGCTTTGAATAGAGAGGTCTTGTGTTTGATACAACAGGAATTATGGAATCAGCAACAGCAGTAGCAGCAGAAGTAACCAGAGACTATTCTCTAGGACACTACAGTGTTTTCAGAATGTGTATCAGGGGAGAAATAACAAGACATTGACCTTATTAAGTAACAATAAGTAATTATAAAGTCACCAGTAATGAAATAGAAAAAAAATGTATCAGCAGTAAGTTGGCTGTACACCACTTCTTATTAGCAATTAGGTTGTAACTATTTAAACAATGACATTATGTTTCCATTCCTCCTCACACGTATATAAACATGCTGGTTTTCCTGGCTGCCCAAAGAGCTCTTTGGCCGTTAAGTTCAGCGACCTTGCTAAGGAATAGCTTTGCTCTGATCACTCTGTGTTGAGCTGTTTAAAACACACCAGCAGGCTACAAAGGAAGGGCCTTTAGTCACCGACCCCAGGAAGCCAGAGGAAGTGCGCTGTGCCGCAGAGACCACTGTATAACTGACTAATCCCCCAGGCTATTTTTAAAGTTTGTGTTTTTTTAATTGTGGTGGGACGTTGTCTTCTGTGCACGGCAACAGTTGTCTTGGAACCAGAACAGCTATGGATCACTAAGATGAGACCCTCACAAGATCGAGCTCGCTAACATTCCCTGGTGGAAGGGAGAAATGAGTCATGAGGGGCACATGAGGCAGCCAGAGGACCTGGGGAAACACAAGTGATCGCTACAGGACTGGAGACTTTCCCTGTGTGGTGTGGCAGCCAGTGAGTTGCTCACGCTCCTGAAAATAGACACAGTTGAACTCACTGGTTTCCCAAGCTTGACTTGGGTAGATTTGTCTCTTGGGTGTTCCATCTAGGGTGAGTGTGTGTTCATACCTACCCAGGGAGAGTTTATACAATGTTTATTTTAAAGCTTTGGTTGTTTTTAGTTTTGAGACAGGGGCTTGTAGTTGAGGCTGGCCTGAAATGTACTATGTAGCCAAGGCAAGCTTTGAGTCACAATCCTCTTACAAAGTCCCAAGTGTTGAGACTGTAGCTGTGCATCACCATTCCTGGCTATGTTTAAAGCACTTTAATGTCTACACTAAATTAACTGAAAAATTGTCTGGTGGAAAATGGAAGGCTTGGTTATGATTCTTAAATCGTGGAGTTTAAGAAATAAAATGATTATAAAAACATTAAGACACTGGCATGATTTTTAGCCCTGTTGGTCAGGGTGTGTTTAGTCATTTATTAAAGAGCAAGAATTTGTACTCCTCATTTCTCCCTGCTCCACATGATCATCATTAATTTTACAACAACAAAGTTTATAAACTTATAATTTAGTCTAAAAGCATAATTTCCACTAAATTGTATTAGTTCTCCAAAAAATATATTTACTTATCTTATTATTTAATTAATTTTATTTTATGGTTTTTTAAAACAGGGTTTTTCTATGTAGCTTGGGACTCTGTCCTGGAACTCCCTCTGTAGACCAGGTGGGCCTTGAACTCACAGAGATCCTCTTGCCTCTGCCTTATAGGAGTGCACCCCCCCCCCAGCTACTTACTTTAAAATCATTTTTAATGGGGCAGTGATAGAAAAGGAGAGGGTCAGAAGAACAACAAAACAAATCTTGTTTGAAAAGCCAGATGAAACAAAATCATTTGTGAGTTAATAAAAAATGTGAAAAGTATTAAGGAGCCTTGAGTCTGTTTGTTTTTCCTTAATACTTTTCACCTTTTTTCTTCCATCTTCTCATTTGGGTTCAACCTCTAATAATTTCAGGAGGTTAGATCAGTTGATAGGTTTTAAATCTTTGAGTTTAGGCATTAAATATCATGCTGTTAGTTACAATATATTTTATGGGGTAAGAAGACGAATTAGATGTTTAAAATATCCCTGTACATACTAGAAGAGCATGCAATAGATCGACAAGGGATTATTACCATACAATGTATTATTAACATATAATGTTATAAATTATTTCACAATTGGAAAAAGAATCATCAGAGTATTGATCATGTAGGAGGGATGCCATTTAAATTAATATATGCTTATACTTCCAGCTCTATTCTTTATCATTTTTTATGCTTCAAGTTTTTGGGTTCACAGTTCTGGACTTGACAGCATGTTGGAGCTGTTGCCACTGCTCACGGGGAGACTCTAATGTTCATTTCCACATTGGCTGGTCAGCTGTACTCACTAGCAGTCCACAGCTGGCCAGACTGTTGGAATTTGTGTTCTAACGGACTCAACCCATCTTGCTAAAAGCTGTCTCATTTCAGCTTCCTATAGGGAATCCATTTGGATTCTCGCCACGAGTCAGCCTCAATATCTGAAACATCCAGGATGTTGGATGGAGATGCTGGACCAGGAACTAGACTGCATTCCAAATGCTGGCAGCAGTGACCTCAGTGTGCTATTTAATGTGTAGAACAGCTTGGAAGTGACAATCATGAAACCGATACAGGCATCAGATGGGACAGAGCACATCTTTACTGTCTAAGCCACGGATGACTCCCATGTCAAGCTGCATGTTGTGGGTTTACTCAGAGCTGAACGTCCCTCTCCACTAAATGATAGCAATGACCTAAGCATATAGTAAGATATGAACTGGCTTCTTTCTGTATGTGTCTTCAACTAACTGATTCAAGCTACAACAGAAAGAACGTTGTCAGAGCAACAGCCCCTCATTTCCCACAGCATTTTGAAGCTAGAAAGATCTCAAGGACTGTTTCTCACTGAGGCCCACTCTAGACCCAATGCTCCAAGTTTCTCTCTAGAACTCCATTCTCTCTGGCCCCGGGCCAGAGGCCTCCTCTTTCTAGCTCCTGCTCTGTCCACTGTTTCCACCTCACTGATAATAAAATGCCAGAAGCAGTGAAGGGTGGGATGTGGCGCACTAAAGCATGTGCGCAGGCAGGTGCATATGCACACACGCTCGCTAATGCACACGCGCACACACATGCACAGAAGTTTTCACACACAGGCACGCACAGAAGTTTTTTATTTAAGCACGGTAGCGTCACAACACAAATAGGTGTTTAATGTGTTCTTTTTTCTTTTTTCTTTTTTTGGTTTTTTGAGACAGGGTTTCTCTGCAGGTTTAATGTGTTCTTTACAGGAAAAGCAAGAGAATTATTTATTTATTTACTTGTTTAACTCAGCTCCCCATCCCCCCACCAAAAAGCAAGGAAAATACACAGGAATGCTTTAGGTTATATTTATGATGAAGACAAAAACAGACTTTAGAACAGTATAATTCCCCCCCCCCCCAAAAAAAAGAATAATATAATTACCAAAACAAGACTGAGAAAACCAGAAGGATTTTTGGTAAAAAAAAAAAAAAATTAAATATGATTTTAATGCTATTGTAATTAACTAATATTGCTCTTCAAAGGCAAGTTGCTTAATAAGAAATGTGTTTTTCAGTAATTTAAATCATTACTACTTAGTATGAATACTAAGACACTTAGATGAATATAGAGACAGAAGGAAATAATTAAACAATAAGTTCAATGACAGCTTTTAATTAACAATGGGGCCTTCTATCAAATCACACCAAGAGGAAGTTTTCTCTTGTTCTGGAACCCTAATGTATTGGAAGAAAGCAAAAAGCAGAGAAGAGGAATTTGGTGTCTGCCTAGTTGAATTCCTGGGAGGCCCCCACAGACCTTACATTGCTATCCTGGTAACCAGGCCCCAGGGTGACCCGTTTATTGGTCACATTAGATCTTGTCAATGGCAATCAACACCACAGGCACAAGACAAACACTTATGTAAATGTCAACTGAGTTCATCCAACACACACACACATCAACAACAACATCTCAACAAATTTTGTTTGGATCATTGAATGCAGAATGTGAGTTCCCTTGAATGGCAATAACCATTTTCCTAAAAACAAAACCGTACAACACAACTGAAAAGGCAATCTGGCCGAGACCCAATCAACCATTTGATAGTTTATCTTTCTTACATTATAAATGCACTTTCACTTTAAAACCCAGCAGCAGGAGTTCTGGGTTTAAACTGTCTGGGCTGGAAAGGCAACCTTGGTTGGGGGAGGGGGACATGACAAAGGGAACACCACACAGCTGCTTCTGGGAGCACATTCATCCTGCACCCACCCTGTGCAAACACGTTTTCTGCTATCTTAGATTTATGGAGCCCTATTTTCCAAGTTACCTACAAAATCCCCCCAAAAGGCTTATTCTCTGCCCTAGTCTAAGCGCAACCGTTCTTAGAACTCCTAAGCTATTACCCTCGGTGGGAACACATCTAGTCTTTCTTTTCTGTATTGATTTCCAGACCCTAATTTCCAAGAGCCTATTAGTTGTTCCTTCAGTTCCTTGATGAAAATGTGTTTCCAAAACCTGCTCTGCTCCTGTAGTCCCTACCTTGATTAAGTGCAACCACGACCTTCTGGTCAACCTCTCACGGTAAAGCTGCACAGCTGTCTTAGAGTCTTCTTTTCCTACTCCCGACAATCCATGGTCACGTCTCCCCTGTCAACACCATTGTAACCCAGTGCTTAGAACACAGCCCGCTTTGCTCCCTGGCCTCCAAGGGGCCCGCATCTCCCTTCACTATGCAGTCTTGCCATGCTCTCTGCCTTACTCAAAGCAACGGTGGCAATCAACAACAGACAGCAATCTCCAAAGCTGTGAGCCAAAAATCAAACTGCTCCTCTTTGGAAGCTGATTTTCTCAGGTATTTTGTCACAGCAGGGGAAGGGAACAAGAACGAATATTGAACATCTAACTATTCACCAATGCTCACATCTTGAACTTGCTTGGGCTCTCAGTCTGCAGAAATATTAGAAAATAATTATCTATTGTTTAAGCATCCTTTCTTCTACCCAAGAACATATTGGATTTTAGTGTGATATCAGACAAGAATAGAAATGGCGCAATCACTACAAATAGCTTTTAAAATATCCTACCTATCCATCTGAAGGAAAACAAACAAGGCTCATGCCTTGAAATCACAAATACACTTGAGTCCTAGTCCCTTCATTTTGATTTGTGATTTCGAGCTCTGTGGGTTTTAAGCAAGTCTCCAAGCTTCAGCTCTCTGTCTACCAATCCAGATGTTGAAAGACGCCAAAGCCCTGAGCAAAGGACCTCACACTAAAATCACTATTGCTATGGTCAGTGCAATAACCCTGATGATCTTTTGTCCTTTTGATGCATATACCAGAGTGTGCTAGTCGCCTTCCATTAAGACTGAGTGACAGTATCCTGTCTTCAGACACTATCGCTGGATCCTGGCTAATCTAAAGGACAAAGCCAAAACTTGCAATTTTCAAGAATTTCTAGAAACAGACTGTAGCCCAAACTCTTCTTTGAGACACTCAAAGGATGCCTCCTAAAACTGATCTTCAACACATGTTAGCAGCGTCTTATCTTTCCACCTAACAGTTATATGCTGTGTGGATACAAAGAAAGCACCTAATTTTTTTTTTCTTTTTTGATACTGGGTTTTTCTATCACTTTGGAGCCTGTCCTGGAACTTTCTCTTGTAGACCAGACTGGCCTCAAACTCACAGATATCTGCCTGCCTCTGCCTCCCAGTGCTGGAATTAAAGACGTGTGTTACCACCACCCAGCTGAAAGCACCTAAATTTTTAATGGTGTCTCTTGGAAACTTCATTCTCAATGTAAAACTGTACTATTTCTCTAGGTTCTGTAAGGCTTTGTCACCAGTGAGTGAGTCCATGGCTGTCTAAGAGCCCATGGGAGAATCATCTTGTTTCAGGGTGAAGACTGACTTGAGTCTCCTCTCATTCCGACAGTAATGAGCGCTGCATCAGAAGCCAAAGGAAGGAGGGTCTAGCTTAGTGTCAAAGATGGCAGGTGGAAGAAAAGGCAGGCCAGCTGCTAACTATGACAAAAGAAGCCAAATGTGCACCATGATGGTCTACAGCATCATGAAACATCATCATTCTTTAGTTAATGGTTAGTCTTTTCCTAAGTATCTCTAAAGAAATCAGTCTGCTATTTAATAAGATTATCTATAGATTGCTTAAAAGTTTACCGTTTCAGGTTGCTTATTGGCCAGACTGCATTTAAGTGCCTCCTTGATTCAGAAGAGTAATTAAATGTTGAAGCAGCACCTGGACAGAGACCAAGGCGGTGCCACATTTTTTCCTATTTCCTTAGATTATGCTACGGATAATTCACAAATGCATGTTATCAGAATGCGATTTTATGAACAATACATATTCCCGAGTGAGAAAAAGATCTTCAGTATCCTATCTTTTCTTGGCTACCAGTAGGCTAGGTAATCAGAATTTGGGGGGGGGGTCCATCAGGTGTTTTCATGTTTTGTTTTATATTATTATATTCCTGACATCTCTTGTAGGCCAGATTGACCTTGAGGTGACTGACTCTATAGCCCAGAATGATCTTGTACTTCTGATCTTCCCACCTCTGCCTCCAGAATGCGGTGACAACAGGCTCTGTACCAAGACACCTGAATAGGTAGTACTGAAGACTGAGCCCGGGGCCTTGTTCATTCCAGAAAAACACAAACTGAGCTATTTCTCTGGCTGCCCCATTTAAAAAAAAAAACCCACCTTTTAATACTTAAGTATATGGAGAAGGGGAGAGAAAACAGAGATAAATTTATGTCTCTGTCTGAAGGGGAAGGAGGTAGAACAAAGTGCTAGATTCTGTGTCAATGAATGAATAAAAATTGAGTTCAGAGCAAAAATTTCGGCTTTGATTATATCGTTATGAATAACCTCTTTGTCTAATAAAATAGAACTCACTGAACTTAAGCAAATTTCATTAGTTCTCTTGGCATAAAACACATTCAAGTCACCAGCTCTAAGGGCAAGCACTGCAGGTAATTTTTAAAAAAGAGTTCAGAACAAGTACATCTGGCACAATGGAAGCTATTAAAATGTTATTAACCTTAGATAATTTAGTCTTCCAAACTCTTAAGTTTGACTTCAACCAACAGTACGATCCTTATCTGAATGGCTTAGGACCAGAAATGTTTCGGATACTGAGGGGTTTGTTTGTTGTTTGTTGTCTTACATTTAGTATATTTGCATATAGATAATGAGATTCTATAGAAATAGGACTCATTCTAAACATGAAATTAAATCGTGACTCATTTGCCCCTTGCATACGTAGCGTCAAGATAATTTCGCACAGCGCTTGTACGGCTACTATGTTTGCACTGTGCCCCATCACAAAGAATGAGGTACGGAATTTTCCACCTGGGATGTCGTTTCAGTACCCAGTTTTGGATGTTGGAGCATTTAGGATTTTGGGTTTTCAGAAAAGGGCTACTCATCCTGTACTAAGTTAGTACATGCTGTCCAAGTGTCTTCTCCCTGCACCACACAGACTTTCCAGTTACTTTCCATCCATCCATCCATCCATCCATCCATTTATTGTTTTTTGAGGCAGAGTCTCGCTATAGTCCTGGCTGTCCTGGAACTCACTCTGTAGACCAGGCTGGCCTTGAACTCACAGAGATCTGTCTGCTTCCGCCTCCCAGTACTGGGATTAAAGGTGTGAGCCACACCACACAGAGATGGATATTCCACTTTATAACAGGATTTGTTTATGGATCAAATCAGGCTTTTGGACTCACCTGGACCTCCGATAATTGCTTCTCAGTGGGGTAAGAAACCACACTGCTGCTGTTATGGTTTGAGTTGAGATGTCTCTCTCCTAAAGGCCCATGGGCTTTCATAAGCAGTTAGATTCTGGGGCTCTGACCTACACAGTGGAGCGATCCTTTAATGGATTTGCTCTGGTGGCTGCATCTGTGTAGGCAGTAGGTGGCCCTGGCAGGAGGAAGCTGCTCACTGGGCACATACTCCACAAAGACACACCTTCTCCTTCTGTCTCTTCATCACTTCCTGGTCACCAAAAAGTGAACAGCACTGCTTCCAAGTTTCTGTCTTCCCACAGCCCTAAAATCAACAGAGTCAGCTGGCCATGGACCGAAACCATGAATCAAAATAAATCCTTCGTTTTAAAAATTGTTTCTGCTAAGTATTTCTTACATCCTAGAAAGTCTGGCTAACACAGCCACCAAAGTAAATGGCATCCTTTAAAGTTGTGCTACCCACACTATATGGCACAAAAGCTCACCTCTGTTTGTACCTTATATCGTATTCATAGCAAGCTCAATGTCACCACGTGACATGATAGATTGCACAGGTCCTTCTATTGAATTCATAGAAAGCTCAGAGTCACCATGTGACATGGTAGATTGCACAGGTCCCTCTATTGTATTCGTAGCAAGCTCAATGTCACCATATGACATGGTAGATTGCACAGGTCCTTCTATTGAATTCATAGGAAGCTCAAAGTCACCACATGACATGGTAGATTGCACAGGTCCTTCTATTGAATTCATAGGAAGCTCAAAGTCACCACATGACATGGTAGATTGCACAGGTCCTTCTATTGAATTCATAGGAAGCTCAAAGTCACCACATGACATGGTAGATTGCACAGGTCCTTCTACTGTATTCATAACAAGCTCAATGTCACCACGTGACATAAACAGTTGCATAGGTTATATATACTTTCAAAAGAGAAGAGGGTAGAAGGTAAGATCTTCCCATCATAGGAACGCATGCAGGCTCCTCTCAGAGAGTCTAAACAGAAGCTGCCAGCTTCACATACTGATTTAAAGTCCATGGCATTTTAGCAAGACATCATCAAGTAAAATTATGGCCATTTAGATTTTGCTGGTTCTGTTCAATGGCCACAGCTACATAGAGACGAGTTCCTCCAGCCTCATATGCACCCCCTTTACCCTCACTTTGTATCTCAGAGCTCAGTGCTTTCATGAAATTGCTTGACCTTGTTCTGGCCTTACGGCCTCACATAGCTTCTTTTCTCTGTCTGAAATATCCTTTCAGATTGTCTTTTATATTGATATCTTCTTCATCAGTCAGGTTTTACTAAGCATCCTGACTTCCAAGGATGTTGTCTTCGTGCTGTGTGTGAAGCTGCTAAACTGAACGCACGGCTTAGCTTCAGCTCTTCTCGGCACTTCTCACTGTGCACACTTCCTTTCTTACTGATTTGTTTACTGTCCCCACTCTCTTCCCTCCAGCCTTCAACACTGTGAGCGTGCAAGATCTACAACCGCTTCCACGCTGCATTCCTGACACCGATAGCTGTGCCTGGTGCATAAAAAACCATATCCATTCAAACAATCGCTGTGTATTTGAATGAATTAATGAGAAAAGGCCTCCACATAACTGCCTAAAAAGCCCCTCCTGGTCCTTGCGTGGATTCTGCTTCAAAAGAAATAATTAAAAACACCAGTGGGAAAATCAAGAAAATTTCAGTGACTGCTAGATATTTGATGCTATTAAAGTAAGCATTACTATTTTTAATGTGATGATGGCATTTTGACTTCTCTTAAATTTCAGAGAAATAAGTGGAGCATTCATGGAAACATTTCCAGCGTGAGTAATTCGTGTAAAACAATCCAGTGTCTGTGTGTGCATAATGTGAATGAGGGAGGGGGAAATGAAGCTCAGACTGCCCATGGGAACCCAGAACCAGCGGCTCACAAATATAATTCAAGGATTTGAAAGGTGAAAAAGGTGTGAGCGTCAAGAATTCAAGGTCATCCTCAACTACAGAGTAAGTTCCAAGCCAGCAAGGGCTGCAAGGGACCCTGCCTAACAAAGGAGCTTAAGAATGTCTGTGTTCATAACTGACAAAGGGAAATATGAGATCCCTTAAAATAGTTCTTTTCAGAATGAAGCATTAAAAATATAAGATGGAGGTTTATTTGTCATTACAAAACCAAACAGAGCCAGAGGCTAGGATGGAGAAGCCTCCGGCCCCTCTCAGCTTGTATAGATTCACCAACAACAGAAGATGCAGCTGAGGAACAAATAAATAGGCGAGGTTTAAGGGTTCAGATCCCCTCTGGGGGACGTTTACCCCCTCTTTTCGCTACTGCATTATTAAAGTCCTGCTGTCTTCCGAGGCTCACTGAGTATTTATCAGACAGGCGGTGTGACAGCCAAGAAGGTGAGAAACGATGAAAGACAGCTGGATAAAGAACCAGGGGGAAAACTAGAGGAGAGTGGCTATAGATTTTGTGGAGAAATGGTCTCTAAAACAAACAGAACAAGCTGGGCAAACACTGCCAACCAACTACTCTATGAGCTAAATTGTCCCCACAATAATATAAACCAAGATGGATAACCCCGTTGGAAAAGCTCACTTCATTGTGCTTCTGGAAATAATTGTTAAGTCAATCTTGTCTTACAGTAAAACTCAGAAGGGAGAAGAGGGGAGTATTATCCTATTGTGTGAGGAAACCTGGAACAGGAAGCCATGAATAACACATGGCTTCTTGCTTTCTTTCCTTCCTTCTCATTCCTAGGCTTTATTTTCTTTGGCTGGAGCTACAGGTCTTTGGTTTTTTTGTTTGTTTGTTTGTTTGTTTGTTTTGTTTTTTTGACAGTGACACGGGTCATCCTTGAATTCTCCAAGAATGCCCCTTTATTGTGTTCAGGGGCAGATTATATAGTTCTCAAGAGAAACATACCACACTCTTATTTATTGTTTGTGATCCTTAGGGTATGGTTAGATAATTCAGAAGAGGAGGAATGCAAATGGCAAGAAGCTTGGGAAATGTTTAATTGTAATTTAATAGTAATGACAATTTAAAAACGAGAAGACAAAGCATGCCCCTGTACTTCAGGGCTAGAAGTCTGAATTTGAGATCAGTTTCAGTTACACCACAAAAATAAAAACTAAATGTTTGAAAAGTGAAAGCAGGCCACAGGGACAGCACAGTGTTTACTTAAGATCACACACTAATCTCTCAGAGAGCCTGAGTTTGGTTCCCAGCACCCTCATTGGAGAGCTCACATACATCTGTAACTATAGCTCCAGGACAGGATGCCCTCTCCTGGCATCTGTGGGTACTGCAGGCACACAGACTAGGCATGATCCCCTTGGAGGAATGAATGACCACAAGGGTCGCATATCAGATATCCTGCATACCAGATATTTACATTACGGTTCATAACAGCAGCAAAATTACAGTTATAAAGTTGCAATGAAAATAATTTCGTGGTTGGAGGTCACCACAACATGAGGAACTGTACTCAAGTGGCAAAGCATTATGAAGGTTGAGAACCACTGACAGACACACATACATACACACACAGAATTTTTTTAATCTTAAAAAAAAAAACCTCACAAGCCAACAGTAACGAAATCAATCCAAATATACACCTATGAAAGCTTTCATTAAGATCTTGGTTGCTAAAATTAAAAGATAAAATAGCTATAACTGTTATAAAAACTTACTTGATTTTATTTGTATTAAAATACAGTATAATTCTTTTGTGTCTAAAATTTAAAAGAATCTATATCTAACTGCTAATAGCATTACCCTAGAAGAGAGGCCTTTTTGCTTTTTATTCTACAGCACTTCTATGTGTTGAATAACTTGTTTATAAGTTTCATACACTGCTCTAATAAGAAATCATTTATAAAAATTTAAAAAAATAAAGATACCTAGAGGAAAGTCCTGGAAGGATGCACACAGATGCAACAGTTGCCATGGGTACAGGAATTATGAGCATTCCCCATTTTGTACACTAGTTTGCTCTTTTAGGACATCAGGCTGAGTTCTTTTCCATTTACAGTCTGGGGATATTTCTCCTTTTCCTTTTTATGCGTGCAGGTTGTGTCTTCCCTTTATGCATTTATAGGCGGAATAAATTTTAGCCACTATTATTACCTTTGTAATCAGAATTTTAAAAAAGCAAGAATAAAAATATTGAGAATTTCAATATACAGGACAGAGCACCGTTTTACCGTCACACCGAAACCACAGAGGTGACCACATACAAGGTCACACGGGTGTTAGTGTGGACTCTGAGAGCCCTCGGAGACTCCAGGTAGAAGACAGGGCAGGCGTGGCTGCTATGCAGAGAACAGGGCACAGCTGCTAGCTACCATAAAAGAGAAACCGCAGGAAGTATATGGTGAAACATCATAACACAGCAGTAGGCTTTCCCCTCATTCGATTTTTTTTATTAATTTTTTAAATTTTTATTTTATATGCATTGAGTCTTTCCATGGGTGTCATGTCTCCTGGAACTGGAGTTGTAGACAGTTGTGAGCTGCCATGTGGGTGCTGGGAATTGAACCCATGTCTTCTGGAAGAACAGCCAATGCTCTTAACCACTGAACCATCTCTCCAGCCCCCCAACAGTAGGCTTTTACTTCACAGCTTGAGCAGAGAAAACTAACAAAGATTGGCTGGGTAGCTCAACCAGTAGAGTACGTGTCTAAAGTGTACAAATCCCTAGGTTCAGCTGCCAGCACCGCATAGAAACAACCATGGTGCCCAGCACTCCAGAGGCGGAGGCCGGAGGATCAGTTAAAAGGCTTTGGCATAGTCTTTCTAAACACCTTCCACTCCCCTCTGCAACAGGAGATCAGAACAACACAGAAAGGCCCCTCCCTACGAGGAGGTATCCTACAAACCTGTGTCACCACTCCTGGCACTGACCTACGCGCTCCACGTCAACGCACCGCAGAGCTATGGCAAGGCGACGCCTATCACGGCACTATCCGTCACAGCCAGGGAAAAGATGGAGAAAACGTCATGTGTGTAATAGTTTCTTCTACAGCCAGAAAAAAGGAATGAAGTTAAGTTGTTGGCAGGAAAATGGATACAGCTGGAAATTATATTAAGCATTTACACCACGCTCAGAAAGACAAATATTCTCTCATCTGTGGTTCCTATATTTTATATAGTTATATAAAAAACACCTGTGCAGACAGGACTTGAAATTAGTAGTGAAACTGTCTAGGGGAAGAAAGGGCCTAACAGGAGCGGGGTGAGAACAGGGTGAGAAAAATGGGATTGAGGGGTATGAGCACAATATATACTCATATGAAATAAATTTAATAATGGAAAGTGAAAAATAAAATTTCCTTAAAATAGCTAAGAAAGAAAACACAAAATTGTTTTCCTTTACCAATTTCTGTTTTTTAATTTATTTTGAACACAGGGAAGCTAAGGCAGCAGACATGGATCTGAGGTCTAGCACACTACTTTGGAGATAACTGCCACATTCTCCTTACAGCAGACAACAAATCCTCCTTCACTCAACTTGGCTGTGCCTATTTTGGCTTTAGACTCATCAAAATAAGAACCCAAGGTGCTTGGTTTCAGTATTCCTAAAAGATTTTTTAAAAATATAACCATACTGTCAATACATGTTTGCATGTTCAAGTTTTAAGTACTTTTAATGAAAGCAGTTCTACCATTTAATTCATTTTCTATAAAGCACACTGAATATGCAATAGCTTCTATTTGCTAATCCAGGGTTGATATTCTCGGACATCAGGTTCTGCCGTAGGAAAGCACGTGGTCCTGATGCTGGGAAGCAGCAGCAGGTGGATGGCAGCAGGCGTGGGGAAGAGCCAAGAAAGGCTTTCCGTGGAGGGAGGGAACTTCACCGGAAGCTAGGAAGTCAGAAAGTGGCAAGGCTGCTAGCGGTGGGAATGGGGAAGTAGAAGATGTAGCTAACAAGCTCGGTGTCTCCACAGGAGACTCTGGGCTGAGTTTCAAAGTTCTGCTTGTCTTCCAGTTGTCCACAGCAGACACAAGTCAAAAGATGAGCAACAACAAAGCCCAAACTTTTTGTTTTCAAGGAAATTTTGGATGAAGTATGTGACAGATATGAAAACAAATTAAAAATTATGCCTCAATCCATCTCTTGTCAAATAGGTTCTAGGCAAATATCATACCAGAACAGACTTTCCATGACACTTCATTAGGGCGTCAAGTTTACAGTGGTACTTTATAGACCTCCTGGAACAGAAGAAAAGGACTGCTGTGTCTTGATGTGGGATTCCCCTTTGTATGTTGTGAATACCATTCGTTAATAAAGAAACTGCTTTGAGCCTAGAGCAGAACAGAGCTAGGCGGGGGGAAACTAAGCTGAATGCTGGGAGAAAGAAGGCAGAGTCAGGCAGAAGCCATGTAGTCTGCCAGAGACAGACGCCGTACGGAAATTTAGCCGGTAAGCCACAGCCACTTGGGGATACACAGATTAATGGAGATGGGTTAGTTTAGGATATAAGAGTTAGCCAGAAAATAACCTTAAGCTTTTGGTCAAACAGTATTGCAAATAATATAGTTTCCGTGTGCTTATTTTGGGAGTCTGAGCAGCCGGGAACAAACAAGCGGCCTCCTACAACAGTGTCTCACTGACCACTAAACACCGTTTCTAAGATATGCGAGGACACTGTCCAATACCATACCACAAGGAATTCGAGATGAAGAGGGCTTATCCTCAGGTTCTGGAGTCCATAAATTGTATTATTAGCTTGGAGTGAAAAGGGGGCAGAGACAGAACAAAGAAGGCCTTTGGAACTCTTAAAGTTCTACAGGCAGTACAGGCAGTACTAAGGAGGCTGCAGAAGGAAAATCACAAGTTTGAGAACAGCCAAGATCCCATCTCAAAAATTCAAAACAAGGTTAGACTCTGGGTGAGACTTGGTTGTAAAGTTCTTGCCCAGCACGTGAGAGACTCTGGGTTTGACGCTTGCAGCTGCCGAAATAACACAAACCAACAACAGAAGTTGCATGGGCAAAGGATGATGTAGAGACACACGTGCAAAATAAGACTACTTCAGATAAGAGTAAGGACGCCCAGTGGAGTGAAGAGCCCAGTGGATACAGCCAAGGCCCTTAGACACCCCACAGGCAGGAAGACAGCCTTGATAGAAAAATAGGCAAGGAGCATCCTTGGCTGAATTCCAGAAGTGCTTTGGATTTTGATTTCCTTCTTAATAGCGTGATTTAAAGTGGCTGTTCCACTTTCATCTGCTGTGTGTTTTGTGGGGCAGGTGACATACCCCTTTAGTAATAGGTCTTCAAATCAAGACATGAGTCTCAAGGAGTGGGTGCAAGGAATGAGCCTGAGGAGCCTCACCCACACACAGACTTGATTTAGGTAATAAGATGACAGACTTGAAGTTGATAATGTAATGAAATGTGATTTGGGAGTCTGGACAGGAGGGCTGAAAGTGATATGTAGAAGGGATGTGAATTCTTTGTAAAAACAATTTACGTGAGAGAGTGTGTGTATGATGGGGAATGGGCATTAATGCATCCCAGGCATCAGGAGGTCAGAGGACAACCCTGTGGAGTTGATTCTCTCTACTCTAGTATAGGTTCCGGGGACTGAACGCAGGTCATTAAACCTTTACCCAGAGAGGTCATAAATAGGTGAAGGGATGTGAGTTCTTAAGGGCAGAAGTCGGACTGGTGGGTTGGGGGTCACAGTCTATCCTGTCCTCTACACTTTCTCACAATATGAAAGCGGAGATTCCTTTCAAGAGATGGCAAGTCTATGCTTCTCTGAACCTGGATAGGCCTACTGATATGCATAAAGTAATGATGTATAAGTTCTAAGACTAGGTCTGAAGAGGTAACAGTTTCCACTTGGTGCTTTTGGGTGGACTCTAGATACTGTGCAGTTAAGAAATCTAAGTCACACACAAAGACCAGATGTAGATACACTGTCACCTACGGCACCAGAAGAAGCCCACATAAATGTCAGCTACCATTTGATTGCAACCACATAACATATGCCAGGCTAAAACAACAACAACAACAACAAAAAACTAACAAACCGACAAAAACCTACCTTGTTGACTTTGACATTGTGACACACAACATCATTTAAGGATTGAGGTTGGAGGATGGCAAGTTCAAGGCTAGTCTGAACTAGTGAACAGGACACAGCAAAAACCGAACATGGTTTTTCAGTTTTGTTTTTTGTTTTAATGTTTAGGAATAGGGCTTCGTGTAACCCAGGCTGGCCTAGAATGCACTATATAGGTAAGGATGGCCTTAATTTAACTCCTGAACTTTCTGCTTCTGCCTCACAAATGCTAGGATTTAGGTAGTGAGGAAGACCTTGTGTTAAAAAACAAACAAAACAAAACAGAGTACCCCACTTTCCTGGGCCCAATAAATACAAAACACTATGCCAAACAATGAGAAGATTGTTTTCAAGCTGGACATGTGGGAGGCAGAGGCAAGCAGATCTCAAGGTTGACTTGTTCTACACAGTGAGGTCTAGAACAACTAGGGCTACATAAAGATATCCTACCTCAAACAAACAAACAACAAAAAGATTGCTCTAAGTCACTAATTATGATTTGTTACACAGCAATGGATAACCACATGCCAATGTATCCAGTTCCTTTCTGGGCTTTGCTTTCATTGACTGCATGGTCTCTCCTACTGCAGCCCAGGATAATCTGGTACTTAGAGAGACCCTGGGCCTCTGCCTCTTGAGTCTTGAGAGTGCAGGGTACACCACACCCGTCTTCCACCTCTGTCTTGGCACAGTGCTTCCTAATGTCCACAGAGGTGTACAGTGTAGTAAGTGGGTCACTGAGCTTCTAAAAAGTTTTTTTTTCTGTTCCCCATCTTTTCTTTTGTGTGCCAATCACTGCAATCGCTCTTTTAATTTTTTTAGTGGTTTGAACATCTGGCTCCCCGTCTGTTGCTTTGCTTTCCCTATGGGAGGGCCTGGGGCAGGCTCTGCCTCATCTCTGTGACAATAGTTATTTCGAGGTACTCGGGTGTATTATTGCAGTAAGACCTAGAAAATTGGCATAATCACCCCGCCACCCATATCTACTGAGTACGGAGCCATGAGCTACACTGTCCCCTGGCGCACACTGCTGTCATTTAACCTGAAAAAACAAAACAACTCCCCGGGAGACATTATATTTGTCTTATGCTCACACAGAGACACCAAGGGAGTTTCAAAGTCAAACTTCTGGAAATGTTTCCATCTGAGTCCAAATTTGACTTCGAAAGCTCGACTCTGCCACTGCTGTAATGATGGCTTTTTGACAAAGGGAAATGAGGCAGCCACCTCTTCCAGAAAACAACGAGAAGGGGAAGATAAAAATAAGTTCCTGCCTTTCCGTATTCTGTTCTCTTGTTTGTTTTCAAGACAGGCTCTCATGATGTAGCTCATTCTGTACATCGGACTGGCTTCAGACTCTCAGAGATCCACCTGCCTCTGCCTCCCAAGTGCTGGGGTTAAAGGTCTGTGCCACCATGCACAGCTGTCATATTCTTACAGGGGAATGAAGAGATGATTTGTCAATCAATATACCTGCATGCAGATAGTATGAATTCAAATGAACCGCACCTGGTGAACTGTAGCCTTTCCAGAACTATGAGAAAAAATATTGGGTTGAAAGGCTTCTTTATGATTAAAATAAAATAAAAATAATTCCTGCAGTTACATAGGCAACAATATGATTAAGAAGAAATGTCAAAGTTAGAAAAACAGTGTCTAAAATATTGAGGTAAAGACTGGAGTGTTATGAAGAGAGGACACTCAGAAGGAAGATGAGTGTTGGGTAGCCAAGACCAAATGCTCAGCCTGGAGCCCACACAGATGAGTACCACTGTACAGACCAAGCAGGTTATATTTAGGAATATATAGGCATATACATGTACACGGGCAGCAACAAGGGCAAGGAGGGATATGTGAGATAATTTAGAGAAAGAAAATGGAAGGAGAAAATGATATAATTATATTATAATCTTAAAAATAAATCATTTAAAAATTTTATGTTTAAAAATTTTTAAAGGAAGAAGAGGAATAATCCCTGATGGCTTATATGGTTTAGTGCCCATCTGTGACAATGAGTTAAATTTCTCTCTTGCCCATTTTGTATAACTTTTTAACTGTGGTAAGAGACAACAGCTGATCTTAGCAACTTAACTTTAAGACACCATAATCATTCTGTAATTTAAAGGATCTAAAATGGCAGGAGACTCATTGATTTTTGGAGAACGCTGGGGACAGGTAGGGCAACAGCGTCTCAGTTCCCACAAGGAGGCTCATTTCTGGTGCTCCCCTCCTCCTCCCACTTGCTAATATTAGATCCAGTGTGTATCACTTTCTGGGGAGAATCAATGGCCCTGAGGAGCATCTACTGAGTGGGCGCCAACAGAGCCAGGCTTTCAAGATTCTGAAGAGCCTCCAAAATATCTGACCTGTCTTATTTTTGTTAAACCACAATAAGTCTTTTTGTTTCATGTTCTCTATATTCAAAATGAAAAGCATTTTTATAAGTTTAAATATACAGTGGCTTGAAGATCCTGGGAGATTCCAGCTCATCTGGAATGTTTTTGCTCACAAAGGAGCTGCAATCACAGCTTTCCAAGCATAGTGGCGTACAGCATGCCTCATAGCTTTTCTGCTGCTCCCGCAGCACTCCCTAGATACAGACCTATAAATAAATAAGCACCAGGGAGTCCTAGGAATACCCAGAGTTATTTTATCATGCAAACAGAGATTCCATTTAATAGGAGCTGTGAATGTATTTCACCCGTATACCCAATAGCTATGTCCACAAAATAACAATTTAAATAGAAAATACACTGGAGTTATCTTAGAGAATCTCCTTCATAGCAAGACTTCTAAGAGCGTGTATGAGTCGCCTTGGCTCTCATTTAGTTAATGATCTATACACGAATGATTAGGCTTCTGGGAGGTACTGTATCACACACAGTCTCTCCCTCTACTGTCAACTAGAGTTAAGAAGAGGAATTACTTAAATATAGTTTACTTCCTCGGGACAAGGCTGTCACTGGATACAAGTCAGCTTTTCCTCCTATCTATGTTGCTGGATTTTGCAACCTGAAGGACAAACAATAGACATAAGAATAACCCAAAGAGTTCAGAATTAGGAACGTCGGGGTATAATTTAAGTGGTCTATGATGTGCGTGGCACAGAACAGGTTCCATAAAGTCTGTAGCATCAGGGTCACTTTCAAAGCAGAGCTAGAGCCAGGAGATGTATCTCACATGCACAACCAAAGATGGCTGGTGGGCGTCTGGTAGGCTGTGGAGGGAAAGAGAAGCAGACGTCTCCTTTAGATGGCTGCTCATGCTCTGTCATTCCCAGTGCTCTGTATTACAGTCGTACAGTTAGCTATTTTATTTACACAGGGTGGTCCAATATAAAATCATATTCAAAGAGGACAATAATTTTCCTGCTATGATTACAAATAAAAAAAATCTAATTTCAGAAACCCAGGAAAATTTTCAACATTGACATATTGATAATCCTACTTGGCTACTAATATGATGGAGGAAATGCCTTAACAAGGACTGATGGGAAACAGAAAGGAAAAGGCAAGACCCTAGGGACAAAATTCACCAATGTTATTTTTGAGGGAAAGGGATTAAAAGGATTCATACTGTGTGTCAAATGCAGTTTAATCTTGCTTCGTCTGTATATAGTAGGAAGGATGGAACAGTTCCACATAAAAACTTAAATTATGACTGGACTATAACAAGGCACAAAATTAGCAATATAAATTCTTACAAGCTCTTACTTGACATGAAGCTAAAACTGTCACAACTCTATAAACACCACAGAAAATACACGTTTTTAGAATCCCTATAATATGCAATGCTAACAGCTCAGATTTAAGCCATTTGATTCTGTTAGCCATTAACTGGTCAGTCTACTACCAAGAAGAAAGGGCGAATTACCTAATATTTAGATCTACACTTTTCCACATTTTAAATCTCCAAGCTGTTTGCAGAGTCTCTAGTCATTCAAGCTCCTTTTTAGCGTTGGTTAGATGACAAGGAAAGTCGGAAGGCTGCGGTGGCTGAATGAGAATGCCCCCCTAGGCTCATATGTGTAAAAACTTAGTTCCCAGTTGATGGAACTGTTTGGTTTTTTTGTTTGTTTGGTTTTTTTTGTTTTTTTTGTTTTTCGAGACAGGGTTTCTCTGTGGCTTTGGAGCCTGTCCTGGAACTAGCTCTTGTAGACCAGGCTGGTCTCGAACTCACAGAGATCCGCCTGCCTCTGCCTCCCGAGTGCTGGGATTAAAGGCGTGCGCCACCACCGCCCGGCTGATGGAACTGTTTGGAAGAGTTTAGAGGTGTGACCTTCTTGGAGGAGGTGAATCATTGGAAGAAGGCTTTGGGGTCATTCTCAGTGAGCTCTGCCTCCTGCTTGTGGATCAAGATGTGGGCTCTCAGTGAATCAGCGTTCAGTCCACCATCGTAAACTCTAACCTTCTGGAACCATAACCCCAATTACATCCTTCCTTTTGTAAGTCGCATTGGTCACAGTCTTTTGTCATGGCAACAGAAAAGCAATTAAGATTGGCTGTATTCCAACTTTTCTTGCCTAACACCCAAACTCATCTCTTACAAGCCTCAGAGAACTAAGTCAACGCTTATTCTAGAAAGCACAAAGGAACCAGAGTCTGAACTCCTAAGTATAGTGTTTTTAAGTTGTGAGAGATTCATGAAAACAGCACAAGTGGCTCTAGGACACCACAGTACATTCCCAGCTGCCTGGCAACTCATAACTCTTTTGCTTCAGATACCATAGTACTTAGATTATAGGCCACCACACTCAACTAAAAGGAGTTTTTAGATACATTCTTCTCTGCTGCCTCTTAGCAATATGGGCAAGGTACAGACTTTCCAAATGCACCGACATTTATCCATTACTAGTTTGGCTGTGGACCAGCCTCCTGCCTATGTACTTCCGCATAATTTTGTCATCTCAATGCTGTGCTGAAGCACAATCACTGACTTGTTTAACCATCTAGCGATATACACTCAAATTCAACTGCTATTTATTTAGAAAGGAGCTGGGCACTCACCAAGTGACTAAGCAGGAATGCCTCTCCACCCCGACTAGAGTACACAACAGAATCCAATCCTCCTTCCTGACAACTACAGTCACTATCCTCAAGGACAAGGCACAACCAACTCAAGGGCCTATTATGTATGAACTATGAGGAAAATAAAACACAATGACGGGGACTGATGAAGGGCTATGGTTGGCAAGGCAGGGTGAATGTATAAAGCAGACATACTAAAGAGGGAGGCCAGCCCAGTCCAATCTATACAACCAAGAGAACTCTTTCAGTAAGGAAAGATGTTTGTGGGCTGGAGTGGCCAAAGAAGGCTTCTTCCCATAGCACCTCAGCCAGAAAGGGCCAACATTATGTGCCATGAGGCGCAAAGTCAGCAGAACTGTCTTTCAAATTACATTTTCTTCAACTTGATGTAAAGATAATTTATATTATTAGACTTAGAAGCCAGGCATGGGGATGCATGCCTTTAATCCCAGCACTTGGGAGGCAGATACACACAGATCTCTGTGAGTTCGAGGCCAGCCTGGCCTACAAAGCAAGTTCCAAGACAGACAAGACTATTACACTGAGAAACCCTGTCTTGAAAAACCAATAAATAAAACTTGAAGAAAGCTTATCTTAAGCTTAAGTCTAAAACGTGGCCCTTGAACAATTCCTACATATAAATGCTCTTTTGCTTGGCTTTGTGAGTTTAGGACATGGCGACTTATAGAATAAAGTAGGGAACCATGAACTTGAGATGTGGACAAGACCAGGTGGCAGAGAAACGGCTTCTGTGCCTACAGTGGCATGTTCCCAGGAAGGCTGCAGACAGAAAACTAGGGGCACCGCGCATGCGTGTGCTTCGGTGAGATTGAACCCAGCAGCTCTGTGACTCAGTAACTACCATCCCCTCCCTTTCAATACACACTGAGCTCAGAGAGAGCAGGGCAGAGAGTCAGTCCACGACCTGAGCTCAGACACACGATTCTAAACACACCTCTTTCCACTGCGTGACTCATCTGGGGAGAACAAAGCAATGGCTGCTTGCTCCATGCTGTTCCAATCTAATTCCAAGCAGGCTAGCTAACTGAACCAGCCCGGCCAAAATTCCAGAACCAGCTGGAACCACAAACTGTGCCACCTCTGAACACTGAGTTCATATCTGCTGAAATGATCTCTTGGCAGATCGTCTACTAATGTGTCAGTTTTTTTTTTTCCTTTTTCTGACAAGGTCTCCCTATGCAGCTCTGGCTATCTGTAACTCATTCTGAAGGCCAGGCTGGCCTCAGACACACAGAGATCTCTGCAGTGCTGGGATTAAAGGTGTGCGCCACCAGGCTGGCCATGTGTCAGCACCTTGAACGTTCACTGCAGCAAACTACTGCCTTACTTACGAGTCTTGTTCACTTCCTCTTGTTCAGTTCCTCTCAAACTGGTGAGAAGCAGCTTGAAGAGCAGGATGCTATTATTCTTTAGGATCTCTAAATTGCTCCACATACCCCCATAATATACATTCAGTAAACAACTATTAGTTAAGAGTTGCTGAGCAACACTCCCTTGATTTCTATAGAAACCCCTTTCTAACGGGAGTCTCTTCACTCATTTCCATTATTACGCGGACAAGCGACACCAGATTGAAATAAGTGGCTACACACTCATTATAGTGCTTTTCTTACAAATTAAGATGAAAATCGCCGCTTTGTAAGGTCTTGCAGCAGACTGGGCCAGGGACACTCGGAGATGAAGAGCGCTTCCATGTCCAGCTGGAGAATTGTTCATAGAACAAAACTGTGATTCTCAGCTACATACCATCACACACGAGCAGCTCATTTCAGCCTCGCATAAATGCTTACCCAACAATCATGCCTTCCTAGAATACATTGGCTGCTTCAGATTCAGGTTCCATCATGCGCCATTTACCGTGACAGCCACAAAAGGTTTTGTGGACACTGGGGTTTCTATGAGGCCCTTTTTTTTCCCCTTTTAACTCGGAAGTGTGTTTTTTAAATGTCACTTGTGGTCCCTGCATACCACCTGCAGGTTTACTGACCCCAGTGGGAGGGGCCGTGGAGGAAGAGCTGGGACGATGGGTGAAGGCAGAGGCAGCTGAAGCTTGGTAAACAACCGCTGACCTTGCTGCCGAAGCGCCAAGGTTATGAGAAAAGTGCTCGCAGCAGCACAGGCAGGGGTGTCTGGAGAGGCAGCCACCACCACTCCATCAGCTCGTTACGTGATGCGTGGGAGCCGGGGAGAACCCAGCTGGATCACGAAAGGGCATCGGCATGCCAAGCATCTAGGGTAGTGGTTCTCAACCTGTGGGTCACAACCTCTTCGGCAACCCTCCGCTCCAAAAATATTTACCTTACAATTCATTACAGTAGCAAGATTACAGTTCTGAAATAGCAATGAAAATAATTTTGTGGTTGGGGGTCATCACAACATGAAGAACTGTATTCAAGGGCCACAGAGTTGGGAAGGTTGAAAACCACTGGTAAGGAAAAACAAGAGCCACCAAGATCCTGCTTGAACAGCTTCATCAAGCAGCAAAAGCTTCCTCCAGAAACTGATTAGTGATTTAAATCGCTGCCTTCAAGCTTTCTGCTCCTCACTCCAACCAGGGCACTGTCACGGTAGTGCTGAGAAGCATCAGCATTAGGAATCACCCAAATTGCTCTGGGTGGGAGGGATCCCCGTGGCACGACACACGGCTGCTGTGCAGCACACTTCAGCCAGAGTGCACCCGGCTCCCGCCCACGCACACCTAGGGCCAGGCTTTCCCAGCAGCCTGCTCATTTCAGAGCCTCCCTGGACAGCACACCACATTAGCATTGATGCGAGCTGCCCACAACCCAGAGGGCTTTTCCTGACAGACAAGGACAGCTAGAGATTTAATCCCGGCAGACAACCGCTTCATGGGACTTTCCAGCAAGCTTGCTGCCAATTCTTCAGCCGCTCCTACAGCTAAATGGAGCCCACTGAAAATATTCCATTTGCTTCTCAGGAAAATCAGGCATAACTTCAAGGCAGCTTGACTTTAAGTTAATGAATCACATTCATATTAGTTAGCTTTAAAAACTGCCGTTGCTATCTGCACTGACAAGACATGCTTCCAGGAGATCTATTAAAACTGAGCAGCATCCTCGAAATGTGGCAGTATTCATTTGATAGGAACATAAAAATAAAACAGAAAGAAGAGACAATGAAAGTCTCCATGCTTCCTTCCCTTTTATGGTAATCAAGTCCTGGTCGCCATCTGCGTATGATTCACCTTAGTTCTCAAGGCAAAGTAGATGAAAGTCCTCTCGAAAATGCCAACACCTCACAGATCCAAGCCAATGGGCAATCCAGCCTCACAACACACCACGATGGGTTAAGCCGAAAGCGACACCACCCAGCAGTGTGGGTCTAACCACACAGGAAGGGCTACGCCAGAAGAGACACCACCCAGCAGTGTGGGTCTCCCCCTAGCTTCCCTTGAACTCTGCAGCAGGGTTAATTATGTGAAACAGCCAAAAAGGTACAGTAATTGGATATTGACTTTTGGGGGTTGGTAATTTCTTTAATGCCTATGGCCTCAGGCTTTCTAATAGGCTTTTCCTTAACTTGTTGAAACTGAAGAGTTGAGGGCAAAGTCAAAGATCTAAGAAAGACAAAAGAGGGGAGAGGGTCTGAACATGTTGCCCCTCCCCGCACTCCTAGCATGGCGGTGACCACGGCAGATCCTTCCAATCAACATCATTTTAGGGATGGATCACATCGTCTTCCCAACTACCCCCTCAACTATGCGTTTTTCTTGGCGCACCCTCTGCTCTCTCTTCTTTTAAGAAAAACAAACTGTACTTGCACTGTATTGAGACTTTACAACCCCCTCCACATCTCTCCATCCTAGTAGGGTTTAACTGGGCAGTACTTTTCCACAGAAGAACAGGGAATAGAAATCTAAACAGACAGTATACCTATGCTGAGTGATAAGATTCAATTTGAAAGCAGTCTACACAATTATATTTCTAGCCAGCATAAAGTATGTGCAATGCAGTGGCTTCAATCAAACTATTTAATGAAGGACTTAAGGTAGATATTGATTATGCTTAAAGTGCATTCTGTAAAACTTCAAGTCAATTGAGTTACTGTTTCCCTTTTTATGGCTGGGAACTCCCTTCACACGTTCCTACAGAGCGGCAGACTGTAGACACCACCAGTCTCAATTCCTTGGCTAGCTCTGTGCTATCTAGGCACAAGACTAGACTGCTATACTACTCATGGTAACCTCTGCTGTCCCTGGGCTTGATAGCTAACACAAGGAAATAAAATTCTAGCAAGAGAACCAGCTAAACACACCACGAATGCTAAATGCACATTCTGATGATGAAGGAAAACAAACAGACAAACAAACAAAAAACACTAAAATGAACTCCATAAAAAAGGTGGTTGTTTGATTTTTTTGTGTGTGCATTTGTTTTTGAGACAAAGAATTCCTGTTGCCAAAGCTAGCCCAATCATCCCACTTCAGCCTCCCAGGAGCTGGACGAGGTAGGATTCGTAAACACAGAGAGACAAGAGAGCAGGCTGGAGGGAGCACACAGACTATGAAGGCAAGCATGAATGGACACATCTAAGCACACCATACTATATGAGCGCTCGCGCGCACACACACACACCAATCATCTACTGCCATTCTGTGGTCCTCATTCCTGAAGAGTGGCCAGGCCTTTTTCTCTTTTCTAATCAGCAATAGTGATGGAAGATTCCAGAACACAAAGCAAAGAATCTTGATCCAGGAACTCTGGAGTGAGAGATGTCTGCAGAGTCCTGGCAGCACTCAGAGTTTCTCTCATGGAAGGGATCCCAGATGTCTGATGAAGATGAGAGGGTGCTTCCTGCGTCTGCGGATACAGCCTGGTGATGCTAAGCCAGCGCTCGCTCTGTTGGGCTCTTCTACAGAGACCTTGTCATTAAACTGACTCCACGGTCATTATCCTTTTGGCTGATCTGAAAAGACCATAAATGTATCACAGCCACCTAGGAAAGTGGTGCGGGGAGGAACTGACATGAAAACATGCTCATATTTTTCTAAGGAATGTTGGGAAGGAATTGTTCTCTGGTGAAGCTCTAACTCTGATTCCCAGGAAAACAAGCCGGCATGTGTACAGCTATAGGGCCATCTGAGACCTGAGTCCCAAAGGCTGGTTTTAGCACAAAGTGTGTGTGTGTGTGAGGGGGGGGGGTAAGTAGATGAACCCCCATCCCCAAAACTGTTTGTTTTGTTTTGGGAGAATCCACACAACCTATAACCCAACTAAGCTTACGCAGAGTTTAACTCCACAGAGGTTCATTTAAAACCTAAGAAACTGAGGAGGTTGTATCCAAAAGCAGCGAGAGACCAAATAAGCCATCGGGAACTCCTGGATGTTTGCAGCTAGGCTGAAAACACGATTAGTTCCTGTATCTAAACAAAAGGGTCCCTGGTGGCTTCAAGCAGCCTCCACCTTGACAAGCACTTCTTTCCAAATTCCTTAACCTGACAAGTCCAATTCTAAATTCTCCTGATCGCTAGTAACAGGATCCCAGACCCTGCAGAAAAATCCTTCCTCTCTGAGTTTCTACCATGCTATCCCATTCCCCCCACCCCAGTACTCCAGTTCAAAAAAAAAAATCTCCAAATAAATATTAACCAAATTACTGTCTTTGCAGATCAGACCATCACAATGTATAGTAAGTGACCGTCACAATGTCACCAAGTTAAAACACATTCTGTATGTAAAAAATTTGTGTTACAGTTGTAGGCTCACCTAATTCTTTAAGGCTCCTTTTCCCATCTAAAAATGCGTTTTTGAATTTACAAAGCTTGGTGGTGTAGTAGTAGCAGCGGCAACCATGGTGTGCACATGTACACACACATGACATGAGTGTGTGGACCCCCTGCCAGCACGCAAGCATGGTGTGCACATGTACACACACATGACATGGGTGTGTGGACCCCCTGCCAGCACGCAAGCATGGTGTGCACATGTACACACACATGACTTGAGTGTGTGGACCCCCCTGCCAGCACGCAAGCATGGAGGTCAGAAAAGGACAAGTGCACGGAGCTGGTTCTCCTTCCACATTTATGGGACTGAAGTCGGGGCAGCAGTTAGCTCGGCAACTGCCTTCACCAGTTTAGCCATCTCAACGGGTCCACGTCTAAAATCTGATCTGATAATAGCTCTGTGAGTGTGAGGAGGATATTTACATGGAGGACAACAAGGATGGCTGTTCAAGTCTCTTCTTGACCTTCCCAGATAACGGGAAGCTTAGGAAGCAAAACACAAGAGCCACTGTGTGTGGTCTCGTCACACAGCCCTAATGCTCCTGCTCTGCACATGAGATTATGGGGATTTTATTTAACAAGTTATGACAACAGTATCTTGACTCCTCTCTTCCTAGTTCATCCATGCCCCCCACACACAAACTCACACACAAATCTACACTAGACAAACATTACAAGAACCGACAGATTTAATTTCCCATTTTCTTCCCCCACGGGACTTTTAAAACGTACATTTGATATGTAATTTATATTTCATAAAAGTCACATTTTAAAGCGTACACATCAGTGGTTTTGTTACATTTGTAGTTACATAACCATAACCACTATGCCATCTCAGAGGGGTTTTTATTACAGCAAAGAGAAATCCCATAATCACTGGCACTCACTCATCTCTGCTGTTTTCTCTGGCTTCGGTAACCACTAATCCGCCTCTGGTCTCTATGAATCTACCCATTCTGGACACTTCATACAAACGCAGTTGGACAACCAGCTTATTTTGGAGGTCACTCACAGGACAGCCATCCCCGATGCCTTCTCTTCCTAGGGTGCAGAATCCCCTGCTGTATGGTTATCCCACATTCCCTAGCCAGCTAATGGACATTTGGGTTGTTTCCACTTCGGGGCTCTTCTGAATGATGCTGCTAAGAACATATGTACATGTTTGGTGTGGACATATGCTTTTGTTTCTCTTACATATACATCTAGAAGTAAAACTGCTAAGTCATAAGTGAAATGCACATCCAACAGTCTGAGGGACTGCTAGACTGTTTTCCGGAATAAGTCACGCCACTTTACACTCCCAACAGCAGTGCGGGTTCCGGCCTCCTCACGTCCTGACCAACCCTTAGGGTGTTTTTCTTTCACTATGATTACAGCCATCCTAGTGAGTATGGGGAGGACTCTTGCTGGAGCTCTCATTTTCGTCTCCTGAATGACTAGTGGTAGTGAGCACCTTCTTGTTTGATTACAGGCCATTCATCTGGGTCTCCTCTGGAGAAATGTCATTCAAACCATTCTCCATTTTTAAATGGAACTGTCTTATTTTTATTATTGAATTGTAAGTGTTTTAAAAATAAATGTTCCAGGCCGGGCGGTGGTGGCGCACGCCTTTAATCCCAGCACTCGGGAGGCAGAGGCAGGCGGATCTCTGTGAGTTCGAGACCAGCCTGGTCTACAAGAGCTACCTCCAGGACAGGCTCTAAAGCTGCAGAGAAACCCTGTCTCGAAAAACCAAAAAATAAAAAATAAAAATAAATAAATAAATAAATATTCCAAGTGCAAGTCCTTTATCACATATAGGGCACACATGCATTTCTCACATTTAAAGATCTGCTTTTAATTTTAATGTTGATGGCATTATTGTTTGTTTATTTTGAGACAGAGGCTCACTGGGTAGCCCTGGCTGGCCTGGAACTCACTACATAGACCAGGCTTGCCTCAAACTCTTAGAGATCAGCCTGCCTTTGTCTCCCAAGTGCTGGGATTAAAGGCAAGAGCCAGCATTAATAACATCATTCTGATGAAGTTCAATGACTTACTCTCTCTCTCTCTCTCTCTCTCTCTCTCTCTCTCTCTCTTGTTTTTGAACTTTTGGCTCTGATGTTACAGTCAAAAGATCATGTAACTACTGACAGGTCATGAAGAATAGATGGGAGAAAGAAGGGGACAGTACACGCTCTGAAAGATCTGTATACATTTTTCCAAGTAAGAGCTACATTGTTAGACATTTAGATCTTGGATTCATTTTGAGTTATATTTTCTCTGTGGTATGCAGATTGGTCTCCTATGGTTTATATACAATTGCCTTAACATAATTCCTTGGAAAAACATCTACTCCTACCACTGTTTTGTCTTGGCACCCTCATCAAAAATCAGTTACCATGGACTGCGGTCGGAGTCCAGTGTTGAGTGTGTTGATTATCCACAAAGTCCTGCGTTCAGCCTCCAGCACCCAAAAGGAAGGCAAACAACGACCCTTGGGCATGCCCATTCGTTTCTGGGTCCTGGCTTCTACTTGGCTGATCACCTTTATGCCAGTTTCGTGTTGTTTCTCTCAATTCTGCTTTGCAGTAAGTTTTGGGAATCACAAGCATGAGTTCTCCAGCTTTGTCCTCTCTCAGTCCCCAGTGTGCGGGAACATGAAGCGGGCATTCTGATGGCAGTCCTGTTGAATATGCAGAATGATCTAAAGCACGGTCGTCTCACTGGTCGTCTTCCGATCCACAAACATAAGACGACATGTCACGTTTCAGGCTTCCTTGCTCTCGGTGTCTGGCAGGGGTCAGTGTACATAACACCTCTGTCACTCAGTTTGTGGTTATTTCAGACACAGAGGCACCACAGAACTGAAACCCACTTATTAACAGGTAGGGAATGTCCCGTGCTGTGTTTAGAGGAGCTCCTACAGTGCTTAGATTGGCAAGGGCCTAGTGCATGCTAAACAAATGTTCTACTGTTGAGCAACATTTTAAATATAGATAGGGATATATATATATATACTGTGTGTTTTACATCTCTAATCCCGTTTGAGTACCATTTTGCTTTTTGACATTTTGACTGTGAGCATCATCTGCTGACTTGTTTTTCTCTATGTATCCTTGGCTGGCCTGACACTCAATATGTAATCCGGGATAGCCACAAACTCATGGTAATCCTCTTGCCTCTATCTCAGGTGCTGAGATTATAGGTGTGTGCCACCGTAGCTGGTTTATCTGCTGAGTTTTTACTAAGGAAATAAAAGTTAGCTCTCATCCATACGAACACATCTCCCCTCTCTGGTTACTTCACTAGCTGTGCCATAGTTTTGCTTACATCACACAGACTATGTAAAGGCAGCTACAGTCTACCTACACAGTGTGCTGTCGTCGTTTTCTTTCCTGTACAGCTTTAGCTTCTGCAACTCCTATTTCCACTTAGCCTCCTATACATTTAAGCTGTCAATTCAACTCTAATCCCTCTTCTACATACAGAAATCTCTTAATACAGCCCAATATTACCTATCAATCCTTCTTAAAGAAAAATCTCCAGAACCTTTCTGAACTTCTTCTTCATGGACTGCTCTTGAGAACGCCATATCCTGAGTTTCCCTGTCCTACTGGTTTTAACATATGAAGAAGGTCCTGGGACTGAGGTTGTCACTCTATGGTGGAGCGCTTGTCTAGCTGAGCAAGCTGCAGGCTCAACACACCACAGCTGAAAGGGAAATCTAATTGAAGTTGTGAAGACATGAAACCTTAACAAGACAACATTTGGAAGTTTCTTTTTAATATTTATTTATTTATTATGTATACAATATTCTGTCTGTGTGTATGCCTGCAGGCCAAAAGAGGGCACCAGACCTCATTACAGATGGTTGTGAGCCACCATGTGGTTGCTGGGAATTGAACTCAGGACCTTTGGAAGAGCAGGCAATGCTCTTAACCGCTGAGCCATCTCTCCAGTCCCCCATTTGGAAGTTTCTTAAGACCGACTCTAAACTAGTGCACGTGCATGAGCACAGCAGAACAATGCTCTCTAGGAGAGGAAACTCAGGGGTACACAGAACAAGAACAACATCGAGGCTGCTTTCACCGCATCTTGGCCTTCTAACACCAAAGCAAAATTAAATAGCACACCGCCTCTAAGATATAGAAGGAAGTAGGCAGAGAAAATGGGAGACTGGAGACTGCCCTCACACTTTCCCTGCTGTGTATCTCAAACTGCCTGTCTCCCACCTTAGCTCCCACCAGGTCACAAATCCTGACCTAGATGACTAGGCAAGTCTTGCATGCCCAGAAGTGGGAGGAGAAGTGGGCCTAACTGGTTTTCTTTTTCGTTAAGTGGTTTAAATCCAGGACTGAAGTCTCAGCATTTAAAACCTTAGTAAAGAGCAAATTCTTAGTAAAAAACCTTAGTAAATTAGAAAATTCCTAGTAAAACCCCAGTTAAAACCTTAGTAAAGAGCATATTCTTCTCCGCCCTCTTCAAACTGGAGACTTCACACAGAAGAGCATTTTTCTCATAAACCTGCTCCGCCACTTGTGTTTATTTTCCCGGGGTGGTGTTGGGATATAAGAAACATACTTGCAGACTTGGGGATTTAGCTGAGTGGTGGAGTGCTCAGTGCAGGGCAAACACAAGGCCCAGGGTTTGGTCCCCAGTGCCAGCAAAAATAAATCACAAAAAGAACACATATTTGATCTCTTTCCCTGGTTTCTGGTACACAGCTCCTAAAACTCTGGGAATGTCCAGGGTGATGAGTGTATTTTGTATGCTAATGCCCTAGAAATGCCCTAGAAAGCTTCAGTATGGAGCAGATCACCACAAAGACCCAAGCCCTGTGCTACAGAAAGGAATGTGCACAGGAAAGACCTGGGTCCTGTCACTAAAGTTAACACCCTCAGGTTCTAGGAATCAAGGCCTGAGCATCTTTGGGAAACCCACCGTTCGGCCCACAGAAGCTGACAAATTAAAATGGTTTTGATCATCACCACACAAAAGAAATTTCAGATATTCAAAATTCAAGGTTTTTTTTTTTCCATTCATTTCTGCTGCAAGAATAAGGAAAACCAAAGAAAGAAAAGACCTATCTCTAAAGAAAGCAATGCACTGTCCTATTGTTTGGTTGCACGGTGTCTTTGCAAAAGGAGGTTTGGGACTCAGCAGGGAGGAATGCATATGCTCTCCAATGGAAGCTCCTGGAAGGAGCTGGGCTTCCCCTTCCCAGGGCTCATGCCCAGCAGCCTTCTCCATTTGATAAAAAGTCACAGCAGCAGAGGGGAACTTTCTAGAGTAATGCTAATCGCAGATGACCTGAATCCTCAAGCTTCTTCATTCCGTTTCTATTAAGGCCCAGAGGATAAGTGGCGAATATACTTCCAGTATTTTCAATTATTAAAACAGAGTAAGAAACAGTGAACAATTGCTGCTATCTGGTTATTTGCTATATTTTTTTCTTCACCAATGCATAACACTTTAATAAACCTTAAATATAATAAAATTTAAAACTTAAATATTCGATTATATTAATTAAATATTAAATCTAAAATTATGTTGAGATTTTTCTCCATTTTGCATGATTTTTGTGTTGCTATGCTTTTGTGGGAGAGCTAATAAGAGCATATCACCCCAGCCCTTAGGGGTAAGAGAGTAGGTGCTTCACTCTGTAAACAAGCAAGGACACTCAGCATTTCACCATTTGCCATGGAGTGGGGGCTACCCATTTATAGGAAGTTGATAATTTGGGGGGGGGCAGTTCTTTCATGTTGTAGCTACAGCAAGGTTTCTGTGTTCCTGTAAATAACCCTTCCCCATGCTCCCATAAGAAACCTGGGTTAATCTCATCCCACCACACACAGAGAAAGGACGTGAGGGGAGACGGCTAGGAAGTAGATGGGGAACAGTGGAGTGGGGGGAACGACGGGGACAACAGCTTTGCTTTGGCCTCTTTGTCTTTAGGTGTTTGTGTTGGTTGGTTTTGGTTTTCATTTTGGAGGAAACAATCATGAAGACATGATGAAGTTGAGTGAGCAGGGAGGTGGGAAGAACCTGGGAGGAGCTGGGGGGGTGGGAAACAGGATCAAAATATGATAAATGCTTTAAAATGAAAAGGAGAGGGCAACACGAGTAGGAGATGCAGATGATCGAAATTCATTATATGTGCATGAAAAGGTCACAACGGAACCCATTACTATGTATAATTAATATGTGCTAATTAAAATGTAAAATATAAAAATAGAGAGATTCAAAGTATAAAGTAAGATGATAAAGTAAGTGTAAGCGGTGAGTTCTAGAATGGCAAGATGAGAAACTCTAAACCATCTCCTCAGTCAAACAACTGTAATGGAAAAGCGGCCAGAGACATCTGAAGTCTGGAAATTGTCCTAAAAGCATACAGCAAATGAAAAAAGTCAAGAAAATCTTCTAAATCTCTCTAAGAACAACAAACGTCTATACTATTCGAGCCACAGCCTGCTCCTTCTCTGGCCCCTGCCCTCCAGGTCAGTATGACATACGCTCCACTCTGCCGAGTTCATACAACAGGGTGTCTTTCCCCCACAGCTCTCAATGTTCTCAAGAGGGGCCGGCCACCCACATGTCTCATACTCCCCTCGCAGTGTGGCGTGGCAGGACTTGTAGCAGGCACGAGCTGTTGAAACACCTGGAGTGGACTTCCTCCAGGTAGATTCTGCTAAGACAACAATACTGAACCCCAGCTGTCCTTGCAGCACCAGCTAATCCACGAGGTGAATACTGGACAATGAAAGGGGCCCAGGAGGCTGCATAGAGGTGTCCCTTCACCCACCAGTTTCCGAGCAGCAGCAGGGAGGGGGGAGTCAGGTAAAGTGAACCCTAAAAAGAGGAACTTCAAGTCTCTTAGTAATGATGAGAATGCGCGGTGGAGACACTATCCAAATAAAGGGATTTGGATGAGGGAGCGCTGTCAGAGTTGCACGCCACCCTTGAACTACTAGAATTTGACTAAAGAGAAACAAAAAAAGAGAGAACTAAAACTCAGAATAAACTCTACAGAGTGGCCCCAGATTCCTGCAATGAGGCCAAACTGACCTGCATGAATGGGGCAGAAGTAATCCCACAGATACTATTAGTAACAACCAAGCTATGGGTTGTCCACTAGGCGGCTTCTACATGAGTGTGCACAACCTAGAGGCAAACAGCCTAAGAGAGAGAACTAGGAAAGCAACAGCCCTGCTGAAATCTCCTCTTATCCCAGGATGACGGACACGCCCAATACATCAGTGGCTATATACACCACGGGCTTCCCTGAAGTATCCTGCCAAGATACTGAACACATAAGCAAACAGCAACATCCAGACAGTAAGGAGGCTGAAAGAGAATCCTGTATTCTCATTTGCCACAATGTTAGCGGACTTTCAACAAAAAACAAACAGGGAAAGTATAACACAAAGCAAGAGAAAAGCATGCAACAGAAACTACCTTTGAGAGAGCTAAGATAACAAATACAACAGGAAACACTCAAAGCAATAGTATAAATACATTCAAAGAATGAGAGGAGACAATGCTTGAGGAGAGGCTGTAGGTGTGGCTTGGTGGGCTCCATCCTCAGGGGCACTCCCAAAAGGAAACAGTAACCAAAGCTATGAGGATATTCTTATCAGACTGTAAAATTCAGAAAGCATTTTTGAAAATGGAAATTCTGACTGGGCTGAGTGTTGCACATCTGTAATCCTAGCATTAGGGAGCCGGACACAGAAGGATATGGGATTCAAGGCCATCTTTGGCAACATAGCAAGTTTGAGTCTGGCCTAGGCTACATGACACCATACCTCAAAATAAAAAATTAAGTGTGGAGTTAAGAAGTACAATGTCTAAAATTAAAAATTCATTAGAGAGGATTAAATCACATATATCAACTAAACAGGACAGAATTAGCAAGTGGGATATACCCATGGAAAGAGACTGTGCCAGGAGAGTGCAAAGTATTGCAGAGAAAACCTGTAAGGCCATTCTCTCAGCTTCCTCAAAAGGTCCAAAACTATAAAAAGCTTTATAAAAAAGGTCTAAACCTATAAAAATTAGGTTTATGTGTATTAAGTATGCAGCATATATAATGTATATGTGTATATAAATATATATATATATATATGATGCTGTATATTCTAATAGCACAAAGCAGGGAAAGGAATCAAGACAAAGAATAGTGTTTCAATACTTCACTTGGATTAAGTTAATATAAACCTGAACTATATATTAGTAAGCTATGGTGTATCAAAAGCATCAGTAAGAATACAACGTAAAGTGAAAAGGTGGGCTCATCTTCAGTGTGCTCTCTGATCACGGTGGAACAGAATTAGAAACTACACAGAAGCAACTCTGGGAAGCGCACAACTGTGCAGAACCAACGCACTCCTAACAGCAAGCAGAACAAACGAGAAATCAAAGGGAAATTGGCAAACACTTTGTAATGCCTATCTTAAAAGATGTCTCAAATTAACAGCTTCAACTTCCGCTGGAAGATCAGACAGTACCGGTTCTGCTGTAGGACTCTCTGGAGCAAGTAAACCTTTAGGCAGAAATTACAGCAGTGGCTGCCCAGAGGTAGAAGAAGTGGAGGAATATGGGAAGTGACCACTAAGAGGTGCAGGGCTTCTTTATGGGGTCACTAAGATGTTTTAAAATCAACTGTAGTGATGGCTATAACACTCTGGGGCTATCCTAAGGAACACTAACTTGGACAGTTTCAATGGGTGGCTGTATGGCTTGTAATGGCATCTCAATGGAGCTGTTAAAATCAACACAGTATAAAAGAGGTCAATAAACATTACCAAGACCTTTTCCCTGCAAACATGTTTCCTTTGAAAACAAGTGCATGTACATTCAGGGAAGGACCCTCTGACACTGAGGAGCACTTATGACAGCTGTCAAGGCCTGTGCGGGCGGGAACGTGGCTTTGTTCGTGATGGCACGAACTACAACTGCAGCCCTTTGGTTTCATTTCCTTCAACAAGCCACTTACTGCTCATTTCAGCAGGAAACTCAGTCTTGTTTGTTCTCTGGACATGCCACTAACACTGGGGTTAAGAACGTGCCAGCATCACAAAGTGCAGAACGCGTGTCAGCCGCTTACGACAAAGTTGGCACATTTTCTGAAAAAAAAACAGATCGTGCTGTAGGGAGAACTACAAGCAGCCAAATTCTTCATTCAGAAAAAGAGACTAGACCCGGACTTAGAACCTGATGAAGTTTTAAGGCCAATGGAAGCAATTATTTCATTTGCACTTCCTTCTCTATGTGCATCTAAGTGTGGTAACAAAAATTCTGCTTGTTTTGTTGCAGTGTTAAGACTGAACTCGAATGGCGTTATGCCTGCTAAGCAGGGGCTCTTCCACTGTTTAAAGAGTTGTTCATTTGGGGTTGAAGAGATGGCTCGGCTGCTGAGAGCATGCGCTGCTCTTCCAGGGGACCTGTGTTACATACATCCCAGCACCCATGTCAGGTGACCTACAGGCACCTTTAATTCTAGCTCCAGTGGGGGGACCCAATGCTCTCTTTGGCTTCCAAGGGTACCTACATACGGCATTCATTTACATAAGCAAACACACATAGATAAAAACAAAACTAAATCTTTTTTTTTTAAATGTGCATGTTTTGCCTGCATGTATGTAAGTGTACTGTGTGTGCCTGGTGCCCAAAAAGGTCAGAAGACAGCACAGACTCCCTGGGACAATAGTAAGCCACCATGTGAATGCTAGGAACCAAACCCCAATTGTCTGCAAGAACAGCAAGAACTCCTAAGTGCTCAGCTACCATTAGTCCCTTGATATATCATTTTTAATCTGAATTATTTTTAATAAACACAAAGTTTAAAAACTCATGATAAGTATGTGACATTTTAATGATAATTTTTATTACTACTTTATAAAAAGGATGGTACATCTATTGGCAACGAGCCCAGGGAAGGAATGCTACCTAAGAGACCCAGGCCTGTTTGTCTGCCTAGGAGCTGGTGTCACTGAAACCCTGATTCCTGCCGTGGAGGGTGGCTTCTGCTGCAGAAAAAGGACAGCTCCAAGGGACTTGTATTTTCAAAGGGTGTCACCTCTCCTGCAGCCCTCCAGGCCTCGCTCTTGTACTTAATTAATGAAACAAGCTCTTGTCAAAACCTTGCTCCAGAAAGGGCGCTGAGATGTTGGTAATGAAATGTAAGTAGACTACACTCATTACTGAAGAAACTGAAACTTCTCTCTGGGGCCTAACTCCCCCGCAACACTCAGAGCCTGTATTGCAGTCACCATATACAATGCCTTAATATAGCGTATGCAGTGTTACAAAAGGGCTGTGATGGTACAGGGTTAAGACTGCTTCTAATTTGAAAAGAAAACCCCAAATTCATTAAAATGGTATAAAAGTTAAAAAAAAAAAAAAGTAGTAAATTACCAGAAGACTTCAGAATCTCATGAGGTGTTATTAATTGAGACTTTATTTTTTGAAAGAATATATAACCATCTGGCAACCTGGACAAGAAATGTTAATTAGTTAAGAAATGGTGCCAAGTATGGAAGAGCTCACTTGTGATCTGAGCACTCAGAGGCTGAGGCAGAAAGATCAAACTGAGGTCAGGGCCCCTGGGGGCTACATAAGGAGTTCAAGGTCATCCTGGGCTCACAGCAAGATGCTGCCTTGTATATGAGATGAAATGAACTTCACAGTGAAGCAATTTTACTCAAGAGCATTCAAAGACCTCTGAGATTGAAGATCCCATGGTAATTTGAAGCAGGAGAAAATGGAAATGGTTCTCATTTTAGTTTAATTTTATTTCTTGTCCTTCTCTAGTTCAAAGTTAACTGGTCTTTAGTTTTCAATTCTCTTTTCACTTCTTGGAAATGTTTCCCTCCACAGAGATGGTACAAGTCATTTTTAAGAATCTTGACATTTTCTAGGCTCTCTTAGAGATTGTTTTTTGATGTAGTTCTGATCACGTACCATCTACCTAAATTAGAAGCCAAGGCGTTGAGAGGATGATGATGAAACACCCGGCTCCATCTCTCCAAACTGAAGCGAACCTCTGGCTATTCAAGTATTCCCTTTCAACTCTTGCAACAACTCTGAACTTTTATTTGAGAAAAGTTGTCTCAAATAAATGAAGGGTGGAGCGGGGGTGGAATTCAGGACTCCAACATAAGCCTTCAACATCTCATTTGCTGTCCTTTATAAACTCACCAGAACCTAACAAGACAAAGACAGAGAAGCTGAAGCAAACCAGCTTAATATCAAAACCTACAGGCTTAATATCAAAACCCACAGGCACAGCCAAATCAAAATATTCCCATGCCCTTCCAGTTCCTTCTCAGCTCCATTTGCAAAAGTGAGGATCCCCCTGGTCCTGAGTAAATGCTGAGCCTGTAGCATCTGTGCCAGGTTCTTAACTGTCGAGTGCAGGTAATCCCTTCCCAAAGGCAGCCTCAGAGATAATATCATAGCACACAACAGAAGAGAAGTGGGTAGTGGAAACCCTTAAAATCATAAACCAGAGTAATCCATTAAATAATAAAAGGCTATAAAACAATCCTGGCTTGATATAACACTTTTATACAGGGAATTTAAAACTAATATGTAATGATAGACAGCAGACCAGTGGGTGCACTGACTGCAAAGGGCACACGGGGCAGTCTAGGACTGTGGGAACGCTCATTTATTTGATTCTGGCGGCGATTACACGGATATATACACTTGTCAAACTTATTACTTGTACATGCAAAACAGGTTTGGTTCATTACATGGTAAATTAAATAAAGTTGGTTTTAAAGGAATCAAAAGATACAGAATCAAAACCAGACCCCATGAGATCTCTCCTACGAGAACAGTTTCTTGTTGATTGTAACTTTCAGACCTAACTGCTGGGGAAGGTGGTTAATGAATTTTATTTCGTTGCTGATGTTATCAATATCATTTATTTATCCATTCATTTCTTTGGGGGGGGGCCTTGAGACAGGGTCTCATATAGTCCAGGCTGGCCTGTAACTATTTAGTGGAGGTTGGTCTTGAACTACTGATCTCCTTACCCTCTAGCTCCCAAACACTAGGATTACAGGCACAATCACCATATCTGACATGTATTTTACTTAAATCAGAAAAAAAGTCTTTTAAGTTCCTTTCTGAAGACCTAGTGAGTATTAAAATCTGGTTTCCAATTATCATGGAGTAATAAATATCCAAAGTATAGGCTCAAACAGCAATAAAGGGCCAATTTTAAAGAGAAACAGCTATCAGGAAATGGACTATGACCTAATATTCAGTATCAATACTCTAATAGTAAGAGACTTCAAAATCCTTAAAGTACATACAAAAGAATTATTTTCAAATTACTAAAAGATAAAGCTGAAAATAGTTCCTAGAACCAGACAGTTCCTATGAGTCCATGCAGTCCCACGGTTTGGAGTGCTAATGTATGACCTCAATAATCTAAATGCGGAAAACAAAAACTTCGCATATTCCCTGCATTGCAGCATAAGAGGTCACCAAAGGAAACGCAGCAAGCCCTGATTTCACTAAGAGCTTGTGACATAAACTGAATGGACAAGGTTAGATTTAATACGAGACTAAAGAAAATCTAGCTTGTCACACTTTTTCTATGAACTATAAAAAGACAAAGAAAATCAATCTACAAAAGGGATTAAAGGTTTTCAACCTTCTAGGAACTTCCAGGAATGAAAGCAACCATATGAGGTATTTTCACTGGGGGCAGTTTTCAAAGACTGAGGCGCAGTGAGAGAAGGGCTCCTTTCTACTAGTGGAGACATGGGCCTTAACATCACATGCAACAGGTACTTCAAATCATAATCCCTGCAGATATCTTAAATAATCGTCTTTGAAGGAGAAGACACATCTCAGGAAATAATAAGTCTAGAGGTGCTGGTAGCATAAAACAGAACAAAAAGCTAATAAAATCCTCTCTCTTATACATTAATCTCTTCCATTATCTCTCATTTCTATAGAACCTCCAATAAAACAGACTAACACTTTGCAACATTTTATAGAAAAATTGTTTTAATTACTGTATCTCTAGACAGTTATATTTTGCTGTGCCTTCAATAGTTGAGCTCTTGTAGAGGGGGATGATGGGTAGAACATAACATTTCCATTACGGCACTTGTTCTGAGGGCACGCTGCTCTTGCAGAGAACCAAAGTTCAGTTCCCAGCACCCACGGTGATACACACCATCCAGCTGCAGGGGATCCAGTGCCCCCTTCTGGACTCTGCCGGCACCTGCACTCACACATACACTGATACACACATAATTATATAAAAAACTATATAATTATAAAAAAAACCTTGTTCTGAATGTACTGATATCTTACCAATTATCACATTTCCCTCTCTTAAAATCTGTGATTATTAAGCAATCTATGTAACAGCTTTCTCTTGTGAACAGCGAATTCATGTTACAGAAACTTACTCCATCTCCCTGATAAACCTCACTCTCTTCATAAAGTCAGAGTGGAACCAATTCTCCTTAGGCCTTTGTGGCAATTATATTTCTTAGTTTCTGTTCAAAGGCAGGGGTTCATAACTTAGAAATATTTAAAACGAACCCCCAGTCTTTTCAGGGGAATACAACGTTTTCAATTCAAATGATCCATATTCTCACTGTGGAAAAGCCCTAATGAAAAGGCATAGTGGTGCTCCTAACAGTAGGAGCAGGGCTGTTCTTAATGCTTTGGGGAACCTACTCCTCATACTGGATGGCTTTGCTCAGCCTGAATCCAAGGGGAGGTGCTTAGTCTTCCAGCAACTTGATATGCCATGCTTGGAGGGGGGAGGGGGGAAACTGTGGTCAGGATGTAAAATAAATAAATTAGATAAAGAACAAAGAAAATAAAAGTATAATATCCTTAAGAAAAGAAAGGAAGGGAGGGAGGGAGGGAGGGAGGGAGGGAAGGAAGAAGGAGGAAAGAGGTATAGACACCTTTGCAGAATCCTGGAAGTGAAGCCAGAGCATGTACAAACTCTTAGTTTGGCTAATCAATAGAAAAAAATATGCACACATGAGCTACATCGTGTGTTATGTTAGCTGTGAAATAACAGATTCAAATGCCGTGTGACTACAGGGAAAATACCATGTCTACATGTCATTCCCCTCCACGACCGTAACCATTTCCCCTCATTTTGTTGTTATCTTCAAGCATGATGTAGTTCAGCAGCCAGAATCATACTGTCCATTAACCTGAATAATGGACTACTTGGCAAGCCAGGAACTGGCTCAACCACCACCGCACAACAAAGGGGAAGAAAGCAGATTGAAGTAGACCTCTATAGTGCCCTGATTCCTTACATCACTGAGTAGAGTTGAAAGCCACAGGCCAGGGGAGAAGCAAAATACGAGGTCACTCAAAAGTATGAAAATGGGGTGTGGATGCCAAAGGGAAAAGAGCTTTTATTTCAGAATAGACAATCTAAGAGTTCAGCCTAGTTTTCCCTACACAGTACATTTTAAGGAAAAGATAAAGAATTTATGTTAACGTCTGTATGTAGCGCTTTCTTTGGGTGAGTGTAAATGAGGATATACTATATGCATCAGACTTTCCTGGGCTCTCCTACTGCAGATGGTACAACCCAGCAACCCAAGCCAAAAACACAATCAAATGAATTATAGATAAAGACACCTGAATGGCAACAGCATTTTCACTCTGCCTCCAGCCCCGCTCCCCACCAGTTGGGAACGAGCTATCTAAAGAGAAATCCGATCATGTCACTCCTCAGTTTCAAATACTTCAATGTCACACAACTCACAGGATAGACTGCGACTCTGAGACATAAAACCCAACCAAAACCAAACCTTCATCTCCATTTCTCTCTCTCTCAACTCTGCCACATCATACTACATCTTGAACTTATTTCTATTCCTTGAAGATAAAGTTAGAGTCAGGCAGAGTGACACACACCTATAATACATAAATAGGAAATGAATACGTAAATAAAAATGTATGCCACCCTGTGTGCACTTGCACATATACTCATGGAGTCCCCTGAACTCAATGTTTGTCCTACGCTGATCTCGGTACATCAGTCCAGCAGCCACAGCGCTACCTCGCCATACAATTCAGGGTTCAACTCATTTCCTCCTAAAAGTAGCTTAATCAGTACCAGAATCTCCCTTCTTTCCTAAACAAAATAGTGGCTCTCAAATATGTCCACATTCTCATCTTCAAAGACTGGGACAAGGCTATCTTGTTTGCGGTAAGAGATTACAAACATTGTTACACCCTCATCCGGGATGGGTCCAATTTAATCTAACTGCATAAAACCAGGAAACCTTTCTTAGTTATAAAGAATCAGAAAGACAGCAGATTGAGAGAAGCTGGACCTTCCTTTCTAGTGTTAAAGGGCTCCCAACCAAGTAATGCAGTATTGTATGGAAATCAGAAAAGGCAAAAGAAATATCTGTCTTAGAGTAGGCAGAGATTACTGACAGATTGACACCTTCTGGTCCAATGAAATCCCAGGCAAGCTTCTGACCTTGTTGTTGAGCCACTACGTGTACGATGATGTGGTACACGAGCATAAACAGAAAAGGTCACCGGGGTTGGTTTAGTTGGCAGAATGCTTGCCTAGCATGCAGAGCCCTGGGTTCCATGCCTATCACTTTATAACAGGAGCATGGTAAGACATGCCTGTAATCCAGCATCTGGATGGTAGAGGCAAAAGGATCAAGGTCATCCTTGGCTACATAGTGAGTTGGAGGCTAGCCTGGAATATAAGAGATTCTGCTTAAACAAACCAAGCTTCCTATACTTGGAGACAGTTTTGTACGTTACACCGTTGCTGTATGCTCTCTAGCTAGCACATGCTCAGAGCAGGGGCCTGACATTACATAAAACTACACTCTTCTTTTTTTAAGATTTATTTATTTATTATGTATATAGTGTTCTGTCTGCATCTATGTCTGCATGCCAGAAAGAGGGCGCCAGATCTCACTACAGATGGTTGTGAGTCACTATGTGGTTGCTGGGAACTGAACTCAGGAGCTCTGGAAGAGCAGCCAGTGCTCTTAACTGCTGAGTCATCCCTCCAGCCCCTAAAACTGCACTCTTGGTACAGCACAGTTCCTATACACAGAGATCAGCAGGACTTCAGAACCAAAACTGCCTCGTGATTTAATGCCAAAGACGACATCACTGTGATGAAAACGTTTTCTCTTCAATCCGACATCAGCAGTATGAATTTCCTATTTCACTAGCCAGCCGTTCTAGTTCTAGCTCACTTCTGACTTAGGGCAGGTCAACCCAGTGCTTCTATGAAACATGCACATATATAGATAGTTAAAAACAAAACAAACAAACAAAAACCTACCTTCTCCGACCGGTGACATGACTAAACAGATAAGGGCTCCTGCCCCCAAGTCCAATGACCTGAGCTTGATTCCTGGGACTCACATGGGAAGGAACGAAGTGAGTCTCTTGACGTTGTCCTCTGACTCCATATGTGTGCTGTGGCGTGTGTGTGTGTGTGTGTGTGTGTGTGTGTTTCCCTCATCCCCACCACCAATAAATGAGTAAATGTAAAAAAAAAAAATTAAATCTGCATTTCCTGGTTCATATCAGATATGTGTTAAATCACATACTGTCGTAGGAACATATAGTTCTGTCACTTCTGAGAAACAGAAAGAACTACCTTATTAATCCACAGGGCTTTGTACTTACATCTTAGCATCAAATAAAACAAATTAATATTCAAGTTTCATCTCTTGAATCAGGATTTAGAAATACTCATAAGTACTAAAATGCTACTTTCTAACTCTCAAAAACTGACATTGCTTTCCCCTTTCCCCCTTTTATAGGCAGAGTCAGTATTAAGGTTCACATTATATCAACTACCAGCTTGGTGTGGGGAGGGGGAAGGTATAATATGTGCCCATAGCTGTGCTAATTAAGTCTATACGAGCTTTGAAGCATTTGCAATGACCCATGAAGTTGATTCTATATATTTACTTCCCCTCAAATTGCACTGGGATGAATGAAGATTCAGAAGCATTAATATCCTGCTTCAGATTAATTTATGCAGTTTATAAGTAATAGAGCTGGAAATTCCAAAGACAGCTCATTAGTAAAAAGTAAATTGCACAAATCAACATTTATATAGCTTATTCTCCTAACCAAAAATGGAATTTGGGGAAGGTCAGCCTTCCCAGTTGACAAAGAACTTTCAGGGTCACAGGCAATGACAATAGTTATTGTATAATATCAAAGGGCACTGGGGATGTAGCTCTGAGGTAGAGCATTTGTATAGCATATGTAAGGGTCCAAGTTCAACCTCTGGCAGTAACTAAAAACAAACCAAAAAGTGGTGCTGTGTTACAAAGTGGGACAAGGTATTCTGGCCATAAATGACTCCACTTTCTTAGTATGGCAACATACATTTCCCAAAATGAAGACAGGTCTGTAGGTTGTGCCTGTCCTGGATGTCTTTCCCATAGACTACTACTTCCATTCTTAAGGACATAGAAGGATTCTAACTTTGGATTCACTTGAACTTGGAGGCTTTTAGAGAATGTCATCCTAGGGTAGGCTGCCCTGATATGCTGACTGCTTTACATTAAAATGCTTGGAGACCAGCAGGAACAAGAAGAGGCTTTTCTCAGACATTCCAGAAATGTGGAATTCCTTCTTCCTGGCATAGCACAGGCATTGCCATTTTAATCAGAGTGGTGATCAGTGTGATTAACTACATGAGATCCTCCCAAAACCGGGCCTGTTGATGCTTCTTCAAAGTGGGTACGGGGAGTGTCATTAGAACCTCACCTGAGACTCCTCCTGCCTCTCCCTCCCTCTGCTTTCCTTCCCCTGCCCTCCCCATCTTCCCTACTGCCCCCCCTCAAGCTGTCCAGCTGCCTGTGGTCTTGGATTACAGCATGTGGAAGGTTAACCAAGAGAGGATTCTGTGTAACTTTTGGGAAGTCCTACCTATGCTGGGTGGGACTTTCCAGTGATCCAGTCATCCACACGCCTGTAAATAAGCCCTCACCTCCAGTAAGCAAGCTTGGAGCTGGCAAACATAGGGAATGGTTCAGCAACTGCACCTGGCTTGGACGAAGCACACACTTCTCTTCTAATACTGCATTTGAAGGCCTAAGGGCCTTACCTGTAGAGACTATGCAAATGCAGCCCTCTCTATAAGATGAAATAAATTTTTTCTTTTCTTAATATCAAATTGGATACAGACTGCTCAGGTTATAGTCATTTATGAAAACAGGAAGGCCGATCTAGCCCAGACTAGTTTGGGGTATATGAACAATAAGTAAACTATGCCCTGTGAGTGAAGTTTTGGGGAAAATCCCACATTCACTGTCTTTTGACTATTTATGATTGGGCATGGGCACATACATGATTAAAGTCAGATGCATTATGGAAAAGGATATCACAGTAGAGAAATGATTATATATAATATAATCTATCAATGGGGAATCACCCAAACTATGTCCCTATTAACCAAACTGCTCCTAATTTTAGTGCCATGAAAAGAAGTCCCAGCCAACCGGGCCCTTGAGTACGTTAACGCATGTGACCTGCTGTCAATCTTGACAGGGTATTCCTTTCTCATCTACAGTTGCTTCACTTTGAATAAAATTTTATCACCACTTTTGCAATCTATGTGAGACATTATTTCAACTCTTTGACTAAGAGGCCCTGAGCCTGGAAATACATAGCCCAGACTCTTGACATCAGTGACAAGCTCATCAATAAACTCACTGGCTGGACGTGGATGGAATTTGTCTTTGGCCTGTCACCAGTGCTCTTTCTGGAGTGAACAGACATGTTTACATAGCACCAAGAAAATCTTACCCAACACATACCAACCTAAAGGTTAGATCCAGGGGGGAGGAGGAAGGTACAACGGTCTTCAAACCTCTCCCCAAGAGTCCAGCAGGCAGAGAAGATTACACTTCCACCACGAGAGAGGAACGTCGCCATGCCAACTTTGACTTTGGCATCTACTCTGCCGTTCAGCTTTCACACAGACCATGTACAAAGCAGCCTGCTCTTAGCCCTTCAAATCCCCTGAAAATCATCTAGCGACCCTCACTGTCCACATTCCCCAGCTCCCTCACAAACAGGCTATACGAATTTCCAACCTCATTGGATAAGCCTCCTGTGCATTAGTAGATGTGTGTGCTTCTGCTGTTCACCGACCCACCATCCATTCACTTCAGCAAGTCATCCGAGGACAGAGGGGGAGTCACCCTAGGCTCTCGCCTCTTGTTCACCAGCTTCTGGCGCTTCTCATTATTAATAGTATTTAAACAGGCTTAAGTGTGAACTACAAAACATTAGCAGTATTGATCTTCACGCTTCACTAATTACTAGGTAATCTTAAGTGAGTTCATCAACTTCCTCATATTGAGCCTTCTCACACACATAAAACCATAAAGTTGGATTAACTGAACCCTAAAGTCCTCTCCTAACTCCAGCATCCTAATATGGCAATAATCTTTGTACTCTGCCTGCCATTCTAGTGAGTGCCATACAACCAGTGGATGAATAGAAAGAAACAGGGCATAATTAAAAAAGCTTTTAAAGAACTATGCCTGAAACTGAACCTTAGCCCTTGCACATGTTAACTATAAGACTTTGGCTAAGACTTAGGTGTCTTATCTCCAAAGCTAGGTTCCCCAAAACTGAGAAATCTAAGTTTTTTGTGAAAACTGAATTGTAAAAATACATTTAAAAAATACATCAAATACTTGGGGGAGAGGCTACAAGTCAACAATAAGATGTATACTTAGCATACATACATGAGGCCCTGGGGTTGATTCGTAGCATGCGCGCACGCACACACACACACACACACACACACACAAGGGTTCCATTCAATAAATGCTCACTACATATTTATTCCTTCTCTTAAAGTATGACTTTTAAGCATCATTGCATGGTTTTATTTCTCTCTTTTTTTTTTTTTCCAAGACAGGGTTTCTCTGTAGCTTTGGAGCCTGTCCTGGAACTAGCTCTTGTAGACCAGGTTGGCCTTGAACTCAACAGAGCTCCGCCTCTGCCTCTGCCTCCCGAGTGCTGGGATTACAGGCATGTGCCACCACCACCCAGCAGTATTGTTTTTTTTTTCTGAGACCCATTTCTTAAACCAAGATTTCAAAGATTTATAGGATTTTAACTTAGTGAAATATTAAGAGTGTCTTAGGACACAGTAACAAAACCTTACGGAGAGGCAGAGTCTTACTCTTCTGGAGGCTAGCAGTCTCAGGTCAGGGAGCAGCAGACCTCAGGCTAGCGAGGGCTCTCAGCTGACAGACAGCTTCCTTCCAGCTGTGCCCTCTTCAGCAAAAGGAGTTCTTGTGTGTCTTACCTTGAAAAGACACCAGGTCTCATTTAACTTTCATCATCTGCTCACAGGTCTTGTCTGTCAACAGCTACAATGAAGATTAGGGCTTCACTGTACAAACTCACGGAGGGTAGAGACCTTCAGTCCATAACAGAGTATCATTTCATTTCTGTGCTGAGTTGTTTTTATTTATTTTAAGACAAAATGTACAAAGTTCATTAAAACTTCATGCTAAGTTGTAAAGATGAGCAAAACTATTATCCTACATGCAGACTTTGGGAGCAGATGGAAACATACCTGCTAGGGAAGAACTGAGCATGCATGAGGCCATAGATCTATGAGTCCTGGAAGCTCATTCTATTAAATGTTGCATTTAAAATGAAACAAAACAAAAAACTTTTTTCTAAATGTATTATTTATAATTGTCTTTGCTCCCATTATTTCTTAATCTACCTTAAAACTCTAATTTAAATAGAAAATTTAAATATCGTTACAGAAAAGGGATGATAAAGTGGCAAGAATCATTGGGCGGTGGTGGCACACTCTTTTGATCCCAGTACTTGGGAGGGAGATCTCTTGAGTCTGAGGCCATCCTGGTCTACAAAGTGAGTTCCAGGACAGCCAGGGCTACACACAAAGAAACCCTGTCTTTAAAAAAGCAAACAAACATAAGAATCGGCGAGAATCAAGTTAGGTATGGCAGCTGGCACCCAACCACAGGAGGGAGTAGAGAGGAAGAATTGCTGAGACGGAGCCCTGTTGGGCTACAAAGCAAGAATCTGTCTCAACTCGCTATTTCCCCCAAGAGAAACCATTTCTCAAGGCCAAGAAAAGGAAGCTTTGAAAGCCAGAGTATAACCACCTTTGCGGTGTTCAAGCAGGCAAGTCACACACAAGAAGCCACTGGCGCTCTCAGCAAGGCTGCCAGCCCATTTCTCAGCCAGCGCTTATCCGTGAGCCTCACTCATCTACAGACGCAGGAACAGGTGGTTTTCGCAAAGGTGTTTCAGTTCCAGCAACTTCATATGGCTTCTGTTTGTGTGCTAGTACACAATTCTCAAGGGGCAGAAGGGTGCTTCTTTACCGGGGAACACACCGGCTTGCATTTGCCAGGTATAATTAAATCTTTTTTCAAATGATGTCTTCTTACTGCTTTTAATAGCGAGGCATAAATTCTTTTCCTTGCTTAAGGTTCAGGAGAGAGACAGACAGACAGACAGAGAGCTATTCTAACTCCTATGTGTATTTTTTCCCCTACTCTTATGCTTTAGAACCGACATGCAGGCTGGCACCTCAGCTAAAATGTGTAGAACTTATATTTAAAAATAGCAAATTTTACAACAGAATTTTCTGTACAGGAAGGTGGGGGTGGGGTGGAGGGTCGGGGGATGACTTGTCCTTACCCAATCCAATAACTTCTTTCCTCCCCGAAATGTCTGGATTTCCTGTGCAATACTGTTGCGCCTTCCTGTGTGTCCCCAGCTGGGAGAGGTGAAGGGGGCGACTTCCTGCTGTTAATCTTCACATTACCTCACCGCATCCTACTTGGCTCCATCGGTGCCTGTGTTAGAATTTTCCTATAGCAATTCCCTTCTGCTGTAAATGCCAAAAACGAATTCTCTTCCTGACGAGACCCTAATAAAAACCACTGACTTGACAAAGAACCGTCTACTGTTTTCTGAAATGTTAATTTGCTTTTTTTTTTTTTGTATGTTTACCTTGCTTTCATACAGTTCTTTCAAAACAGCAAAACTTTCAGGTCAGGGATTAAAATCAAAATTCCAAATTTTCAAGTCACAGGCAAACATGAGTACAGAGGTTGAAGAAAGGGGAAAATAATAGGCAAGGAAGGTATGAAGGAGACAGCCAAGGCTACTTGGGTAACACGCTAGCTTTACCAGCGCACATTCAAATCAACAAGTCAGACTGGGCGGCTCTGAACACGACAGGAGTACTTTTGGGAGAATCTCAGAACAGACACTGCCTATGAACACAGAAGCAATGACTATGTTAGCAAACCGTCCACACATCACAGGACTCCAGTGCACCCAGTGGATTGCCGTTCCTTCACAGAAGCTCTCCAAATGGACTAAGGATCCAAAAGAAAAATTTTATGTGTAAATAATTGTTAGTGAATATAACCTGGAGCTATGTGTCGAAAATGTAGTTCTTTAAATGCTAACCATCCAAAAACATAAACTGATGGTATCACAGCAAACAAACACTATCGCCCCAATGAACGGAAAACACCATATGGTTGTGGAAGCCTCGTTTAAGACTTGGTTTCAGAGAGCTGGGGACATACTCAGTGGCAGATCATTTGCGTAGCATGCACAAGGTCCTGTACTGCCAGAGGATAAAAATAAAGACTTGGTCTCAGTGGAAGGATTGTCCTTCAACCAAGGACTCTGATATAATCTTTGCAAAGTCTTGTCAGGTGCATGGGCTCATGTACACTTGTAAGGAATACTTCATCAGGATGTAGATGATCTCTGCATTTCAGAAATTCAAACTGCCTCAAAATAAACTCATAATGATTGGGGGTTAATAACACTAACATAGTAATTACTATATCTAAGTGCCACATTATTCTAAGGATCAAATAAAAAAATTAAGTGCTTTTTGTCAAGCAGTGTTTTAGATCTATGATTCACTGGGATAGGAAGTATAATGTCTGCTTTAACTTTACACACCAGGCTGATGACACCAAGTAAGCTGCCTAGGTTCACAGCTATAATCTGATCCCAAGTAGTCGTTTATTCTCTTAGCTACATTATACAACACTCCCAACTTAATCAAACTTACAAAGCTAAGTAGAAGGTGAAACCAAAAATGTATATGGCTGTTGAGCCACTTAGCGAAGAACAAACTGCTCACTCTACACTTTCAAATCTAATGACTTCAGCATCACCCTCAAAAACAAACAATACAAAAACAAAATGAATTTTGAATGAATTAAATGAAATGTATGCCCTGGCAATGCTGAAGCATGTATGGGCAGCCTGTATATGGAGGTTCTGTTGGACTTGACCATATTGGGTTTTGTAGTCTAAACTGATAAAGACAGCTGACCAGGTCTCTTCCTCAAGAGGGCACTAGATCTCATTACAGATGGTTGTGAGCCACCATGTGGTTGCTGGGAATTGAACTCAGGATCTTTGGAAGAGCAGGCAGTGCTCTTAACCACTGAGCCATCTCTCCAAAAACAAAGCAAAACAAAAACAAAAAATCTGTACAATCACAGAGAGTAGGAAAGGCTAGCATGGGACTCCATTGTCATTTGTATCTTGACCAATATGCATTGCAAAAAAAAAGCTGAGGAGAGTAAGTCCAGAAGGACTTACACTGAACTCCCCACTTTCCATTAACTGAACATTTATTAAGTAAGAATACAGCTCTGAAGTCAGACCTGCATAGACACCCTGGCTTGAAGATCTTCGGATGCAGCCATGCAGTTTTGCCCATAATGAGACACCCAGGAGAAAAGGTGACACATGCTAGAAGGGACAGCAAAAGGAAGTCAGCTTCTTAACTGGCTTGCCACAGGAGGAACCTTTTCCCAGTTCAAACGAAAATGGTTCACAGCTAATGATGACTCTCTGCCTGCTTACTCCCCGGCTTTTGTAATCGATGCTGAGTTACTTAGCCATGCTAAACCTCAGTTTCCTCAATCTGAAAAATACAGTTGAAAATAGTACTTGCCTTAGTGTGGTTTTTGAGGGTTGCATAAAATGATGCAAGCTAAAATTCATGATAGTGCCAAGCACTTAATAAGTATACAATAAATAATCTGTCAAAATCTGCTAAAATGAATACTATCTGTCTTAGGGTTATTACTGCTCTGATGAAACACCATGGCCAAAAGCAACTTGGGGAGGAAAAGGGTTGATTTGGCTTACACATCCCAAGTCACAGTCCATTGTGGGAAGCCAAGGGTAGAAACTCAAAAGGGATAGGAACTGATGCAGAGGCCATGTGGGGTGCTACTTACTGGCTTGCTCATCATGGCTTTCTTATAGCACTCAGGTCCAGGATGGTACCACCCACAATGGCCTGGGCCCTCCCCCATCAATCACTGATTAAGAAAATGCCCAACAGGCTTGCCTACAGTCCCATCTTATAGAGGCATTCTCTCTCTGTCTCTGTTTCTCTCTCTGTGTGTATCTCTCTCTCTCTCATTTCTTAATTTATTTAACTTTATTTTATGTGCATTGGTGTGAAGGTATCAGATCCCCTGGAACTTGTAAACTGCCATGTGGGTGCTGGGACTTGAACCCAGGTCCTCTGGAAGAACAGTCAGTGCTTTTAGGCAATGAGCCATCTCTCCATCTCCCTGGAGGCATTTTCTCAATTGACGGTCCCTCATTTCAGATGACTATAGCTTGTGTCAAGTTGACATAAAATCAGCCAAGCCACCACCCATGTCATCAAGTGTTTTTTTCAGAGCTAGGGATGCAGCTAGGGGGTAGAATATTTTCCCATCATGCACAAAGACCTGTGTTTGCTACTGAGTTAGCACTGTAGAAAGAAACCAAACTAAACGCCTAAAGGCGTTCCAAGGATGTTAAACTAAACTTACTGAGAGTGGACAAGCATTTTTACAAGCCATGGCATACGGTGTGATAATTAGTAAATACAAAATGTTCTTAGAACCTAGCAGTTAATAAATGTTCTGTGCAGGGGCTCAGTAGTAAAGATCATGTGCTGTTCCTACAGAAGACTGGGGTTTGATTCTCAGCCCACACACTGCGGCTCTCAACCTTCTGTAACTCCAGTTCCAGGGGAACCAGGCATGCCAGTGACACACACATGTAGGCAAAACACTGTACATATAAAACATCAAGTAAATCTTAAATAAATGTATGTGTAATAGATGTTAAAATAAATATAAAATAAATAATAAATGTATTTATTTACATTTATTAAAATAAATATAAAATAAAAATAAAATGGGCTCTTAACAGCCCATTTAGAATTTTTGCATCACATATTCTTGTCTGGGCACATCTTATTTTAAGGAGGACAATCATGCTCATGTGTCATTCTGCTTTTTTTTCCCCCTCCAATCTGGGGATGGAATCCAGACCTCACGCGTGTTGGGCAAGTGCTTCACCAGTGAGTTCCACACCCCAGTCCTTTCCTGGATCATTTTATATCATGAAAGAAAAATGATCTTGCTGGAGAAAGCTGGAAAGAAGCCTAAAGGGTCTCAGTTCAGGGGAAAAAGAACCAGAGCCTCCCAACAGATGAGACAGTTGCTTTATATTCCCAGGGACACACAAACCACCAGACTTGCACAGAGTGGCCTCCATCCATTTTCTCTAGATGCGGCTTTCTTCAGAACCCGATTGTTGATTCATTCCAACCTCAGAATAGATGTCTGGCCCTACTCCCTTTTAAGAAAGAGCTCCTTCTGTCCATACTGCAATGTTTGGGATATTTAAAACTTCTATTGCCATAAATTCCAAGCTGACGGTCTCATAGCAGCCATAATTCAGTTGCAAGGAACACACATTTACCACAGGCCTGCAGACTAGAAGACTGAATAGGCCCCTAGCTGTGTAAATGAATGGAGCTCACTGTGACCCAGCAGCAAACAGAACCCAAACAGCTAAGACCTGGGTCAACTCTTGCATTCCCTTCAGCCTTCCAGACGTGTGCTGAGATCTGGATGAACTGTTATTTGCATTTACTTTCAACACCAGAAAGCTAACTATGCATTTGTGACTGGACTATTAAGTGAGGAAAGTTCTCTTGACTTTATCAGTGTCTGAATCTAGCTTCCAGGGCACATTCTCACATTTGCTGTAGATTCTTCTGCCCACTCAAGAACCTCTTGATGGGAATACGCCCCAGAAAGCTTTGGGTTCAAATCAGGACCTGTCACTAAGTAGTGCTATAGCTGGTGCTGGCTCAGCGGACCAGCACTGGGCTGGCCTACCACTGGGGAGGCCTGTAATCCCAACCACTCTAAATAGTGCTATGAACTTACATAGCATTTAACCCCTCAGGTCTTCTCTGAGATACTGCCCCCCCAAAAAAGGAAAAGAAGAGAAAAGAAAAAAAAAGACTTTTCTTATTGAAAGATAATATGGAACAAGCTGATATGTTATACAAAGAAACACAAATCTTTAATGCACTTTATAATTGTTTTTTAGGGGAACTATGTTGCCAAGCTGGCCTCAAACTATAGGTCTGCCTCGCTCGGCTTCCCGGGTAGATACATATCAGCATGCCCAGCTTTACTTTAACGCACTGTTTGCAAGGACAGAAACATTTTATGAATGCAAAGCCTTATTCATTGTGCCATGTTTTATTCCTCTAGAATCTTATTACAGCACTATCATCGCAGAGGCTATAAGCACAAACGGTTCAATCAAAGAGTAACCAGGATCTGGAAACGTCTGCAGCTGCCAATTGTTGACAGGATAATCCTCGATAATATTATCTGTTCAGCAATCCTTGCGACTTTGGCTTGTGGAGAAACATTTTGTGCATCAGACACTACTCATTATGTAAGGGCATAAATATGGAATCTCGAATCAACCTGTCCTAACATCCCTCAGGGACAAGAAATATGACCTCCATCTAAAGAATAAGAAAACCTTATGTAGCTACAGAAACATATGGAACTGATAAATGGAAACACTTGTGCATCAGAACATTGTGCAACAGAGCAAGACACAAAAAGCTTGTCGCCTAAGAAACTTATGAAATTAACTTTGTGAAACTTTAGGTTTCTACTTGGCGAATGCACACATTACATATACACTGACCTCCACTAAGATCCAGCCTAGACTCACATGACTCAAGCGGCTGCATCTGGGAAGGACATGCCAGACATCTGGCAAAACATTCTGTCAGAGACAAGGCTCCCTATGTCTTGGCCACAGAGACATGCAAGGCTGCCACTGGCCGTAAAACAAAACATCTACTGCTAACGTGCACTTTCCACATTTGACAGAGAACTTATTTGACTTAAAATGCACAAAATCGGTGAAGGACACCATCTTCTATTTGGTGGCGTGTGCTTCATATATGAGACCGGCCACAAACAAAACATTACCTCAAGGCTTAAAGAGGCTTTAAAATAGGATGAAGAGAAAGCCATAAACACAGGGGCAGTTTGAGAGCTAGCAAGATGGCTCAGAGGGGAAGGGTACTGAGGTGGCTTAAATGAGAAAGGCTCCCACAGGCTCTTGTGTTTGACTACTGGGTCCCCAGCTGGTGGAACTGTTTGGGAAGCATTGGGCAGCGTGGCCTTGTTGGAGGAGCTGTGTCCCTAGGGGTAGGCTTTCAAAAGCCAGCACTATTCCCACTTAGATTGCTTGGCCTCATGTTGGGACCAAGATGCAAGCTTCCAGCTGCTGCTCCAGTGCCATGCCTTACTGTGTGCTGCGCTGCTGCCCGCCATAATGATCATGGACTCATCTCAGAAACTGCTGTCTTTTGTAAGTTACCTTGGTCATGGTGTTTGTGTCACAACAATTGGAAGGTAACCAAGACAGGTTATTCACTCAGAAGAACCTGCATTTGCTCCCTAAGACCTACAGGGTGGAAGGAGAGAACTGACTTTGCACTGTGCAAACACACAGAGCACACTGACGCAGACTAAGATGTAGTGACATTACCAGGTAGAGCTTTATGGAACCACTATAATATATGCAACCCACCACTGACCAAACCGATACTATGTAGCACATGCTTATATTTCTATTTCAAATACTGAAACCTAAGGCTTGATCTAGGCACTAACAGGAGTCTTAAAACAACAGACCTCTCACAAGATGCTTAGAACGGACATAATTTAGATTTTGTATCTATATAGAGATAGATTTGGCCAGTTTGAAAGGAAGATAATATTTATATAGACATAGGTAATATTTATGTTTCCTTGGTAGTTAAACTAAGTATCCAGGAATGTTGGTATAAAAGCTTTGTTTTGTTTTCTTAAGCAACAAGGGGGGTGGGGAATCTTTTCTCTGGATTTGTGATATCACTGGAAACTTCTAATCACCTAGTTCTTTCCTTTTATGACACAATTCAAACACTTTACTGAAGCTTCCTTCTGGTGTTTGAAAAACTGCAGCCAGGCCAGTGTGGCTGGTACTGGCCCTGTGTTATCTCTCGCTTCAGCTTCCAGGCCTTACTACAAACACAGAAGCATCCCGCAAACATTTGCTGAGTGGGTGAATGAGAGGAGGGAAGCATATCCACTGCTACCAGACTGCGGAGAAAAACTGGATACAAGGAACGAGAATATAGGCAGAACCCAGCGGGATGCCCTACGTCAAATCTTGATTTCCAACTTGGCAGGGTTTAGAATCACCATGGAAACACGTAGCTGGGTGTTTCAGAAAGATTTGACTGAAGAGGGAAGCGTGGGTGGCCCTATCTCACGGACTAGGTCCCAGGGTGGAGTAAAAGTCAGAGTGTTTCCTAAGTGCCAGCATTTACTCCTCTGTTTCCAGGCGGTGCATGCAATGCAACCAGTTACCTCACCTTCCTTTCTCCACAGCTTCTCCACCATGATCTGAACTGCACCCTCAAACTGGGACACCAAGTAAACGCGCCCACAAGGCCCAGAAAACATCACAGGGAAGGGAATGGAAAGGCCATAAGAGCCAGAAGTCAAGGAAGACTAAAAGAAGACAGTGGTTTTGGACATGACGGGACCACCTCACTCATGAACTCCGAACAGCTATGGCCACCGCCTGCACCAGAGCCAGCCAGGCAACACTGCAGCATGGATGGAGGGAGTAGTTGCTTGTGAGCCCCACCTCCAGCTGGGGAGCTATTGACAGGCAATGGCTGCTAAGCAAGGGAGAGCCAGTTTTCTTTAAGGGCATGGCCCCTGGTGGGTCAATCGTATACCATGTACACATGAGCATTAACTGGACTTGGTGAGTTATTTTTTTTTAAAAAAAAATAATTTTAAAAAGAGGACATGAAGTTGGGAGGGGTGGATCTTGGAAGAGTTAAAGGATAGAGTAAGTGATGAATCTGCTCAAAATATGTTACAGGGATGTATGAAATTCTCAAAGAATTAATAAAATATTGTTTAAACAGAAAGACTATCAATGTGAATTCAAAGCAGTTCTGGGGGTGCAATGGTGATGGACTATGGCCATGTGAACATGCTTTACATTACTGACCTGCATGCTTTTATTTGCTTTGTGTTTAGATTAGGTTGCTTATTTGGTTGGTTTGTTGAGACAGGGTCTCACTCTCTGGTCCTGCCTGGCCTGGAACTTGCTAGGTAGACCAGATGGCTCAAGCTTATATCCATCCTCCAGCTTCCATTTTTAGTATTGGTATCACCTGTGAGCTACACCTTTTAGTTCTACAAATGGGGGGGGGGGGGTACCTGCTGTGTCAATCCCATCCTATATAAAAAGAATAGATAAGAAAGGTCCTTTTTCAAAGGGAAACTCTTGCACTAAACAGTCAAGGAAGGAAGAAAGTATGAAATCTCAGTCAGTGACAGGAAGGTCAATTGTCAGCTACAAGAAGTCTACTTAAGCATTCCAGCTGTTTTCCAACAAGTTTAGACACTGGCCGGGCTGTGAGAAGTCTATGAGACCCTCAAAGAAAGCTGATGGAACCCGATGTTTTAAGAAAGGAGAGTGAGCCTAACTCTGCAAAGAACCCCAGAGCTGCTGTTCTTTGCCAAGCTGTGACTGCTCAACCAAAACTTCTGCCTGATTCTTGAACTAAAGGAACTATTGACAAAGTGGCAGCATTCCATCCTGGCTGTTCTGTTTTGTTCCAACACTCTATCATTTTCTTCTCTCCTCCAAACCCTTCTATAGTTAAGGAAATTATTGGCAAAAATAAATGAAGAAGAAAGAAAAGAAAAAGAAAGAAATGAGCCACTGCTCAAACCAACATTTAGTCTGTTCTCAACCAGGAGCACACTATTGCTGCTAAAGTCCTCTAAGTGACAACCAACCAAATACCTTCCTTTCTTTCTTTTCTTTCCTCCTTTTTTTTAAAAAAATGTTGCTTCAGATCTAGGATGGGAAAAATAAGGTCAAGACAAAATATTTCCTATATTAAAAAGTGGTTTGAACCATGCCTGTGATCCCAGCAGGAGCATTATTAGATTTTGAGGACAGCTTGGGCTATACACAGAGAGGTGCATGTATGCATGCATACATGCATGCACATATATGTTTATACATCTGTGTGTGTGCACACATGTGCATGCATGTAGCTACAGCTATACCTACAAATACCAAATGGCTAGATGTCTGGGGAAACCTGCAAGTTCAATAGTACCATAACACAGACCACTGCTCAGCCTCCCAGAATCAGATTCCATTAGGCACTAACCCAAGTAGCAGGAAAGTTACTCCACAGAGTTAAGGTGATTTTCAAGCCTAATTGGTCTCAAATTCCATCATGCAGTTCTAAATCATCCAGGATTCCTTCATGGCCATTCTTCAGATAAAAGTGTCTTCAACTCCAGGTAATAATGCAAAATGAATTTAAATTGAAGTTTCACCCATTTACTAAGTCCAAAGTCTAATAACTTATGTGATAAAGATTACATTGCAAGCCTCTAGAGGTAGAGACATAACTAGAACCTCACCTTAAGTGAACAATTCAAGAAAAAAAAATGCTTCCGATAATTAAAGCAATAGCTGACATACAGCAGATACTAAAGTATTTGCTGAATGGATAAAGGAATTAATTATTATAAAATTACCACACAGCCTTCATAGGGATGGCTGTATGAAAGGCGCTCTAAAAACCCTCACCTTAAAAGCTAATGATGAGGCAATGCAATGCAGGGGTCAAGAGTCACACATATGCATGCATATATAATCTGAAAGACACCTAAACCCAGTATAGGGCCTTCGTGTGCCCAGTCCCTGACTGCCTTGACTAAAATCCTCTAAAGGTCTTTTTTGTTTTTTGTTTTTTGTTTTTTGTTTTTTTTTTCCAAGACAGGGTTTCCCTGTAGTTTCTAGAGCCTGTCCTGAAACTAGCTCTTGTAGACCAGGCTGGCCTCGAACTCCGAGATCTGCCTGCCTCTGCCTCCCGAGTGCTGGGATTAAAGGCGTGCGCCACCACCGCCCGGCCAAGACTCCTCTAAAGGTCTTTACAGCTTTGAATGGGGGGAGAGTGACCTACCTCAGTGGGGCTATACAAAGAGGAAAGGGGAGACTGCCCTTCTAATCACATCTTCAGAAAAAGACCTCTTCTACCTGGATCTCAGGAGCTTTCTGTCTCCTCCAGTATAATTTGTCTGTAATCTACAACCTGCTTGAGAATGACAGATTAGTTTAAGACTCTTTGGCGGGACAGTGACGGTGGGATGCACCAGTAAGTCCGAGTTACTTGGGAGGCCAAACAAGGAGAGTCACTTGAGTTCAGGCGTTAAGGACAGCCTGAGCAACAGACTGGAACCCCATTCCCAACAAACGAACATGCTAATGATTCTTCGTTACTTAGCATACCTCCATGTGTGAAAATTTGGGGGTGGAACATCAATCCTACCTATCCTTCACTGAATCTGACACAAACGTTACCAGATACAATTTTTTTCACACAATTAATCCAATTAACTGAACAGCCGATAAACACGAGAGAGGTGGGGCAACTAGAAGAATATTCATTTTTTAGCTTTATTTAAAGGCTGAGCGATCTTTCGAAGTGACTGGGGGAGAGGGTGGGGTGGAGAGATGGCTCAGTAGGTGAAAGTGTATGTCGCTCTTGCAAAGGATCTGAGTTTGGTTCCCAACACTCACACAGGGTGGCTGGCTACCTGTAACCCCAAGGGATCTGACACCCCCATCTGGCCTCCAAGAGCACGTGCTTGCCTGCGCGCGCGCGCGCGCGCGCGCACACACACACACACACACACACACACACACACACACACACACAGCTTTAACAGATGGGTTTTTAAAGGATCATTTCAAAACTGGATTGATGGTACTGAAAGTCTGATGTCCAGGCATGTGGCATACACCTAAGTTCTACCACTTTGAAGCAAAAAATGGAAGAAATTTGAAAGCAGAAATGGAAGAAATGAAACGAAGTTTTAAATAAATGCCGATAAGATAGATCAGTGGGTAAAGACACCGGCCACCAAGCCTGATGTCTTGAGCTTGATCATATCTGGAATATGATAGAAGGAGAGAACTGACACCTGCAAATTAAACTCACAGTTTTCCCAGGTTTGCAATTCCAGCTACTCAGACTACAGAGTAAGTCCAAGACCAACCTAGACAACTTAATGAGAAACCATCTATAAAAGGGGGGGGGGGAGAAGGTAAGAAAGTAGCTCAATCAAAAAATAAACAGAAAGAAAGCTAGAAGAGGATCGATATTAGTATGCCACACCCTGTCGCCATCATCACCCACACACACCCCACTGTTGAACACCGGTTAATAAAATGTTTGACTTGGGAAAAACATTTCTCATAAGATATTCTGCCATTTCAGAGTCTCACTCACATACAGGGGAAGGAACTTGTTATCTTGGGGTAACAGAAGAGAAAGCTTCACAATGAGGAAGGAGGGTGCACTCCAGGCTGACCACTGAACAGAAAGCAGGAGACAGTTTATTCCAGCAAGGGGAGGGTGTGCACGCCACAGCACACACATGGACCCAGGGACAATCCTGTGAAATGCTTGTGGAATGAGTTCCCTCTTCCCACCTTTCTGCGCATTCTAGGAATGGGGCCTCAGCCCTTCCACATCGTGCTGGTCAGGAGATATTATCTGAACGGGCTGCAGTGGAGGACAGGATCCGGATTAACTGTCTTCACTGCTCAGCACCACACCCCATGCATACTTCCAAAGGGAAGACCCAGACCATAGACCATAGACCCACGGGCACAGCAAAACCCCACTCTGGCCATTCTTTCTTTTTTTTTTAAGCAGCATTCTTTTCATGGAAAATGTTTTTCTATTTCATAAAGAGAAGGACTGCTCCAGAGGCGGTTGTTAAAATGCTAAATTCCATTCCTATCTCTCCGGACTTAGTCCTGCTGCAGCCAGCCTGCAGGAGGCCTTCCCTCCACCACCACCCCCCTTCCCTGGCACTGACCCAGGGTCCCCTTAACTCTTTCCCACTCAGCCTTCCTTGTAGCCCATCTCCTTTCCTATGTGTCACCCACCAACCTCAGAAGAACTGTCTACCAGGGACCCAACAGCCTAGGATTCAGAGTAGGAAACAGCCACGTGGGCAAACAACAGCCAACCAACAAAGACAAGACCAGATATCTACACCAAAAAACACTTCAAACACTGTACTACAGATGCCTAGATCCCAACACAGACATAAAATAAAAACACAAACATAAACAGCGAAGATACCATGACTCCTTCAGATACCATTACCCGACTATAACAGGCCCAGAGAATGGCAATTTAGCTGAGGCACAAAACAAGGACTTCAAACAGCAATTATGAATACATCCAAAGACCTTTAAAAGCATATGAATAAATGCCATAATGCATACTATGAAAATACAAATGAGCAGCTGAATAAAATAATGAATACATTTCAAGACAGGAAAGTAAAATTTAACAAAAAAAAATTAGAATCATTAAAGAAAACTCAGAGTGAGATAAAACTGGAAATAAAAAACTTAGGATGTCAAACAAAAACCTTAGAGGTAAGCTTCACCAACAGAGTACAAGACACAAAAGACAGAATCCCAGGTGCTGAAGACAAGGTAGAAGAAATGAAAACGTTAAATCTAAAAAACAGAAATCCAGGCACAAACTTTCCAGGAAATCTAGGATACTGTGAAAAGACGAAGCTACAAATACTAGGGAGAGAGGAAGGAAGCCCAGGCCAAAAGCACAGAAAACTTTTTAAACAAAACTATAGAAGAAAAATTCCCCCAAATAAAGAAGGAGGTGTCTATCAAGGTACAAGAAGCATACAGAATACCAAATAGGAACAGAAAAAAAAATCCCAATGACACATAATAATCAAAACACTAAATGTACAGAACAAAGAAAGAATATTAAAAGCTACAAGAGAAAAAGACGAAGTCACATATAAAGGCACTCTCATTAAAACAGTATTTGAGCTTTTGATGGAGACTCTAAAAGTCGGAAGGGCCTAGACAGGGATACACTACAAATCTAAGAGATCACAGATGCCAGCCCAGACTACCCAGCAAAACTATCAATCACAGTGGACAGGAAAAGGAAAACATTCCATGATAAAACCAAATTTAAGCAATTTCTATCACCATTCCAGCTCTACAGAAGGCACTAGAAATAAAACTTCAGTCTGAAGAGGTGTACCACACCCAAGAAAACACAAAGAATAGATAATCTTGGAATAGTCCATCAAAAAGGGGCCACACCATAACAAAATAACAGGAATCAATAAACACGGCTCATTAACAACTCTCAATATCAGCAGTCATAATTCCTCAATAAAAAGGCACAGACTAATAGACAAGATTAAAAAACAGGATCAATCTTTCTACTGCAACCAAGAAACACATCTCACCATCAAAGGTAGACATCACTTTGGTGTCAAAGGATGGGAAAAGATTTTCCAAACAAAAGAACCCAAGAAGCAAATAGGTATAGTTATTTTAATATAGATATTTTAAAATATATATTTAAAATAAAATATAGATATTTTAATATCTGACAAAATAGACTCCAAAGCAAAACTAGCCAGAAGACACAGGGAAGGACACTACATAATCCTTACAGGAAAAATCCACATAGAGGATATTGTAATTCTAAACATGTATGCACAAAGCACAAAGAAGAATGGCCTACCTTACATTTGAATATGAACTTCACTGCAACATATACTGGTTATTTGACTTTTTTTTAAAGATAAACAGTCAGTCACTAAACTCAAAAACCGCTAAAGAAAATGACACCTGCACAGTCTCACTTTGGCAATTTGACACAATGCACACCATCCCAGCAGTACCCACTGAGATAAGAGAACAGGAGACAAGGGTGTGATATCAGGCAGCACCCATTTCCTTTCTCGAGACAATTAAGAATCCATCTTTCTTTGCTTACCATAAACTTTCGGGAAAGTCGCTTCGTCTTCCTGCCCACTTTATCTAAAACAATAGCACAAGCCAGTGGGGAAGGACCCTTCTAGTATTTGTTCATACAAGCTGAGTCCTGCGGATCGGCTGCGCACTGCTCTCATGAGCCCCGACAGCCCGTGTTCCTCACCCACCTGGCTTTCCAGTCTGCAGTGCTGACCTGGAACCCAGGGCCTCAAGCATGCCAGGCAAGCACTCCGCCACCCTGCCACCCTCCACACTCCCTGGAGGTTAGCTTGTATTTGTTAGACTTATAATGAAGGAGGGAAACGTGGGAGGAATTTCTCAGTGCCCCCAAGGCCTTCGTTCATACCATTTTACTCTGGTTTCCCTACCACTTAGCTCAAATAAATTATTTTATAATTACAAGCTTTATTCCACCAACAGTGAGACAGCTTTCCCAGTCATTTATAACACACTATAATTCTGCTCCAGTTCCAGCCTAGGCTTTCCTATTCTTTTAATGAAGCCTCTGAGTCTCAGAGCTGTTAAACAACTGCACCTACAAGCAGCCCTGTCATGTCATTGCTCACTCCAGACTATGGCTGTACGGTGTAGCAACAGGGCATTGCACAGCCCACCTGCAGGACAATGCAGGCTATGGCCCAGGGCAATGCACAGCCCACCTGCAGGACTATGCAGGCTATGACCCTAGGATGTAGTAACAGGGCAATGCACAGCCCACCTGCAGGACTAAGCTTATACAGTGAACAAATGTTAAGACAGCACTTTCTGCTGGCTTGTGCTACTGATTTAGATAAAATGGGGCAGAAAGACAAAGAGGCTTTCCAGAACTGAACAACAGAGTGTAGCCATAGGCATGAGAGCAACCTGCTGTCCTGGTGTGGACACAGGTCAAAGCCAGGAGGACAAAAAGGGAAAACACTGGCAGCTGCCCTTCTGAAGAAGCCACACAGGAAGCAGTATTGGGTACAAACTGTTGCCTTTATTCCTTCTCTCTAAGTTTTTATTTTAAAAACCATACCTCGACACGGTGGTGCACATTTGTAATCCCAGCGCTCAGGAGGCTATGGCAGGAGGATGAAGAATTCGAGCCCAGCTTGGGCTACATAGGGAGTTAAAGGCTGCCCTGTGGTGTTTGGGATGTGAGACCAAGGACTAACAGTGAGTCTCTTAGAGAAAAATACTGAATATTAGCTTTAAGTAAAAATGGGTGCTTTTTGAATGAAGCTTCTGCTCTATCGTTACCACCTTTGTTCCTGAGATGCTCCAAAAGAAATCCTGCTGTTACATTTGTGATTCTTTGTTTTCTTGTGGGTCTTGTACTTGTTTGTTTCTTTGTAGGACATTCGTTAACCTTGGTGACCATATCCAAAGCAAATGGCAGTCATATGCCTGTATTTAATGCAAACGCTATTCATAGTAACTAGAAAGACAGACTCAACCTAACTAACAGATGACTAGATTTTAAAAATGTACATTGCATATACCATGAGATACGATCAGGTTGTTAAAATAACCAAAACTTTAACTGTGGAAGAACCTAGAAAACATGTCAAGCAATGTAAAGAGGCACAGAAAGACAAATCCTGCATGATCCTTATAGAAAGAAGTAAAAAGCAGGCTGGTGGTTAGCAGAGGGAGAAATGGGGTGGGAAGATGTCAGCCCCTGAGTACAGCATTAGGAGGGATTATAAAGGAATATCTCCTGAAGGGGGGGGGGGGGATTTGGTCAAGGGATTACACAGCTGTAATTAGATAGCAGGAATAGTCCCATAGCAGGAGAGCACGAAGACACACAAAGGAGATTTGTGATGACAGGGATGGGCTAGGGTGGTGGGCAGTTAACTGCTAACGGTCACGGGGTTTCTTTCCTATGTGATAATAGGGATCTGACATCCCTGGTGGTGAGCCTCATTCTGTTATCACACTAAAGACACAACTTCAGCAATTTGGATAATGGCTGATCTCAGAGTTAGATAGCTTGATGCCAACCAGAAAGCTGCTTGGCATTTGACATGGTGTGCCAGGAGAAACTGTTCTGCTAGCATTTGGTCAAATGGTATTTGAATGGGGGTGAATTGTAAGACACATGAATCAGAGCTCAAGCAGCTGCTAGGAAGAAACCCAGCTGGGAATGCAGCTAGTGGTGGAGAAGGGACTTAGCAAATCTGAGGTCTGCCTTCAACCCTGAGCCTCAATCCTCTTCCCGACTGCCAACACACACATATGTCAGAACACGAAACAGCTCAAGTCGTTTACAACGGCCACAGCATCAACAACTCCCACAGTAACAGCTGAGAAGTTTCTAAGGTTTACAGAAAACAAATAAAGAGATATATTCAAGAAAAACCTTTCTGGCCATTTAGAACTAAAGTTTGCACAAATGATATACCCTACACACTTTACTAACAAGACTTAAAAAAAGAAAAAAACTGGAGGAATGTCTTTAAAATAAACAGATCTTTGCAGAAACTTTACAAATATTGAAAATGATCAGCTCAGGAAAGCATTTTGATTAAAAACTAACAGAGCAATGTCTCCTCCTACCACAGTATACCAGACATCAAGCAGCAACACCCAAAACTATCTACTGTTGGGACTGCTTAAAACAACCAAAGGCAAAAGGACATATTAAAAAGTCTCTTCACTGACAAAATAATGCAGATTTTAAAGTATATGAGAGCCCTGCTGCACTGCTTTGATGTGAAGTATCTTTTTTTTAGATTATAATTTAATTACCACATTTCTCCCATACACCCCTCCTCGTTCTCTGCTTTGATGTTTTTATGTATCAGTTAAAAATCTAATTTAAGGAGCAAAGCATGTCAGCACAGCCCTGTTATCCCAGAGCTTCAGAAGACAAAGACAAGAGAATTGAGAGTTCAAAGTCGGCCTGGGCTATGTTCTGATACCCTGTCTAAACCAGAAAAAGTCAATTATAAAACTACAGTCCAGGATAACTTTCCAGAGGATGACAGGGTCTAATATCTTCTTCTTATGCATTCTTGCCCATAATATCTTATGTATAATAGCTATATAAGATAGGGTCTCATGTAGCCCAGGCTGGCCTCAAACTTGCTATAAAGTAGTGCAAGGCATTCTAGCCTTCAGCTCTTATTGTTACTGCTCCCACCTTTCAAGAGCTGGGATGAGAGGCAAGCACTCCCGTGCCTGGCTCTGACACCTGAAAACATCCTAGGAAGTGTGAAAGAACTGGAAATTGACCTGGGGTAACAAATTCTGTTCGTTCTATCTGTCTTCTTGCCCATCCTGTGCAGAGAGAGCAAACCCAGAATCACTGTAGCTGTTAAATAAACAGGAAGATCTGCTAGTGATGGTTTTTAAAAAGAACTAGATATACTCAAAGCTCCTGGCCATGCTGTGAGCTTTAGGGAGGTTCACACCAATCTGCTGCCTGTCTGACTCATCATTTCAGTTTTCAAATTCGGAGTCAAATAAATGTATGGAACACCCCCGCCAGAAGAAATTTTAACTGAAATCAAGAGGCCTGCACCATTTAAATAGCCCAAATCCTAAACTAACATTCACCAAGATTAACAACGGAGGAAGGAGGTGTGGCTTGGGGTTTCGTTTACAACCTATTGACTGAAGTATCTTAGCAACCCTTTCCCTAACCATCCCCAGAAGGCAGGAGTGGGTCAGAGTCCTGCTTTCTCAATAAGCACTAAGGGCCAACCCTTGGTCTCTGCGGGCTGTAACAGAAGCCATGCGAGGGAAAGCAAAAGATGCCTGTGTTAGCAGGAAATATTTTCACAGGAGAAATAACCATATTCTCCCACTCGTGCTCCCTTTTAGAACTAGCAGCCCTTCCGACACAACAGCCATTCTAGGCAGCCACAGTTGGGGAGGAAATGAGTCACAAATATTAGTCAGGATATCCTATTTAGTTACTTAATAATCCAAACCTGGAGGCTGGAGGTAACTCTGAGTAGAAGGATCTGCCAAAGCCCGACCTTCTCTAGCACTAAACAAGCCAAAGGCAAAAGAAAACCCACACAGCCAAGTCCTGCCTCAGTGTGCGCACACAGGTCTGAAAGCACGCGGAGGCATAGAAGAGAGGACCTTTCTTCCTGCCTGTAGCATAGGGTGACGACTGTCGTTCTTGGAAGACAGGCCAACAGGAAAAGGGCAGAACACGTGTTACCTGATCAGATTTCACAGAATTGAAGACCCAAAGAACAAACGAGAACCACACATTTTTTTAGGCTTGGGTTTGCTGAAGCACAGAAGCCATGCAGAACTATGACCAGACAAAAGCCGTGACGGAATGCTATAGGCCAAGGCCTGGTCCGGGGGCTTCCTTTCCTCTGTGTGAAGTGCTTCCCCCTCCCAGGGCTGGGACAAGACCCCTGTGCAATGGTCTCCTGACCGGCTATCAGAGAAGTGGGGTCAGACAGTATCTTTATGACTAGCTGGGCAAGGGAGGTGAAGGTACTACTTCTAGGTTTTATGGCTGGTTTTGGAAGAAAGGGTTCTGGTTTCTGTGAGCTCCCTTGAGGAAAAGAAATAAATTCTAGTTTCTGTGGTTTAACTCAAAGAGATTGGAGGAGGGATAAGACACAGGAGCAAGACACGAGGCCATCAGAGAAACTTTGGCATATTGTTTTCTGAGACACAGCACAGGGAAAGGCTGATACAAACTAAAAGAATTTCTGTTTATTTGCTTTGTTGCTGTTGTTTTATACTAAGAAACAGGCAGTGTGTTTCTTGAGGGTACACAGGAGGTTTTTTAAGACAGGGTCTCCTGCAGTCCAGGCTACTATACAGCTGAGGATAACCCTGAACTTCTGATTTTCCTATGCCATTTCCTGCTGGGCTTATAGGCAAGCAACGCCACACCCAGTTTATGCAAAGCTGAACACTGAACCCAGGGCTAGGCAAACACCATCAACTGAGCCGCATCCTCAGACCTAAGCTACTCATGTGGTTGCTATTTTTTAAGTATTATCGTTTATTTGCAAAACAAGAGTATTGCTTTACAATTGCTTTTTATAGAGTAATATATATTCACTATAAAAGCCAAAATTACATACAGGCATACAGAACTGAAAATAAGTCTTCTCCAGTCCCATTAACTATGAACACTTTAAACTCAGAACTGTGAGGTGTCTATTATTATAGACTCTCAAATGTGCAGGATTCACAAGGTATTATGCAGATTCAAGCCCCTCCTCTACCTCTGCTGGGAAGCTACAAATGCTAACATATTCTAACAGTGTACCTCCACATGCCCATCAGTCTGCTCATATAAATCATGTGACAAGAACCTGGGCATCCAGGCAGACCTCCACTCTCATACCAGCTTGGGATTTCATAGTGGTGAGTGGCTACTACCTTCCCATAAAATTATCCTGTTTTTTTTTTTAAGTACACACATTTTAAACATTTACCCTTAAGATAGGTAGTACCCAGGCATGGACACAGTGCTAAGGCTGTACTGCGGTTCATGCTCAGTACACGGTATTTCTGATAAGAGAGCCCAAGTCAGGCTGTGGCCTCACTGTCATGGAAGATTACCAGATATTTTTCATGTTACAACTGAACCATACCGCATTCATTTACGGTTACACTATTGTGTGAGAAACATACATGGAATTTTACATCAGTGATTCCCATAGTTTGATGAACTTAGTCTATCCAATAACTATTTTCAATCTCTATTTGGAGAATTCAAAACTTTAATATTGCTGCCAATCCCATGTCATGTACGGATTTACCAGATAAATCATTAATATTCCATCCATGTTATTAATAAAAATGCTTGCATAGTAAAACACTACTGGTTCTAAAGGGGGATAAAAGTTTGGTAGATACAGTATCCATGGGTCTTGAACACATTATGCTTTGTAAAAACAGGTCAGAATCAGAAAGACAAATATTGTATGATTCTCCTTACATAAGATATGTAGACAAGGCAAATTCGTAAAGATGGAAGTAGAATAAAGGTGGAGGGGAGGGAGCTTTTGACTAGGGGAGTTCTTAGTGAGGTTGTTGGAAGCAGATATGGTGATGGTAAATTTCTTAGCACGGAACCGTACACTTGCAGATGCTAAACAGACGGCATGGATTTTACCACGATAACCGTTTATGAAATAATTTACTGGTATAGACAGCAGCTGAGTGAAAACAGGTAACCTGGCAGGTTACGTACTGTGCAACTCGATGTATCATTGTTAAAATGACAAATGTATAAAAATGAAGACATTTGCTGCTGCCGTAAGAGTAGGACAAAAAATCGGTGTGGTTAGGAGGACCTGCAGAGGAGGCGTCAGGTGGCAAACCGGTTCTTTAGCTTTTTGCTCCTCCCCATTCCCACCCTGAACTTGAACCCAGGACCAGGACCTTGTGACGTGCCAGGCAAGCATCCCCCTGGGCTCCATCCCCAGCACTGATCTTTCTGAATCTTGACGGCGGTGCTGAAAGCAGGGACCTACACCATGATAAAACGGGCCTGTAAATACACACCCAGACGAGTACAAATCAGAGCATCATGTCACAACCAGAATACCTACACTGAGACAGTTTTCCTGTCTGGGACATAACATATGATTTGGCAAATGTTGCCACTGGAGGAAGATGGGCTAAGGGCACAGTCACACTACAGTCCTTCTTACTGTTATATAAATCTACAATCTTCTCAAAACTTTTAACTTAAGAAACAAACAAAAAATTATTAAACCAGGCATGATGGCGACTTGTCTTTAATCCCATAACTCAGAGGCCAGGGCAAGCAGATCTCTGCAGGCTCAAGGTCAGCCTACTGAACACAGAGTTCCAGGACAGCAAGAGCTACAGACAGACCCTATCCACAAAACAAACAAACTTATTAAAAATAGTGAATAAGAGGCAAAGTGTACCATCTCCTCCACTGCTACCATATCCCACATACTGCTGTTTCCATGGTTACCAAAGCTACAACTTTCCCTCCTTAGACATCTCCATCCTTTTATTAAAATTCTTCACATTTGTTTAACCAATTATAAGTCTACTTAGGCATAAGAACGAAAGTCTTGTTTATAAAGGAAATCATTAAACTCTTGGTTTAATATTGACTACATTAAGCTTAAATTTTCAAATTTCTCAAAAATAACTTAGTAAATAGTATAATACCTAAAGCTAAAGCACAATATTACCCAGTAGAAAGATGTGAGTCACGTGCCTAGTCTACTAGTCACACCGACATAAGAGGAGGAACTGGGGCTGTGGCACAGTGCTACAGTACCTGCCTGACGTGCGCAAGGCCCCAAGTTCAATCCCCAGCATCAAAGAAACAGATACAATTCTTTATTTTATTATTTCGTATTTATTTTTACTTTTTTTGAGAGGTCTCTCTATGTCATCCTGACGGACATGGAGCTTGTTATGTTGACCAGGTTGATCTCAAAGTCAGAGCTCCTCCAGCTTCTGTCTCTCAAGCGCTAGGATAAAATGTATCCTAGCCCACCCTAATTTATTTATTGTGTGTGTGTGTGTGTGTGTGTGTGTGTGTGTCCCCATCCATGCATACACACGCATGCTCAGATGGGGTAAGAGGTTGGCAGTGGATAATGTCCTCTGTTGTTCTCCACCTTATTTGTCTCTCACTGAAGTTGGAGTTCTGATGTGGCTGGCTGGCCAGCTTTAGGGATGTGCCCATCTCTGCCCTGCGTGCCCAGCACAGGAACCACAGCAGTGCCTGGCTTATTGCATGAATGCTGGAGACCTGGAGTCAGATCCTCGCACTTGAACAGCAAGCGCTTCTCTGACTGAGCCATCTCCACAGCCCTGTGAAGTGTAGCTTTCAAAATAATGTCTTTACTCTCCTTAAATAAGCACATTTTATCATAATAAAAAGAAGCCCTTCAAAAAAGAAATCCAGACTTGCTTTATGTGCATTTTATAAAATTAAATTACCAGAAGGGCTTATTGAGATTGATGTGATCCAATTTAAACAATGTAAGATTTTCTGACTCTTTCCCCAAAAATACATAATTTTGAAGCATTTTTAAAGGATGGCGACATCAAATATGGTATCGCACAGGCCTGTTGGTGCCAAGTACCAGGCCGAAGGCTCTCCACCCACTACCTCACTTCATTCTCGCCATCTTAGAGACAGACTGAACACCTTCTGCCCTACATGTGAGAAGAAAACTTGACAGAGAAGAGCATGGATTGGCCAAGGTCACTCAAAGCAGATGTGGCAAAGCTACGATCTGAAACACAGTCTGGCACCAGAGAATGGGCTCTTTCCAGCCCTCTCTGCCCCCTCCCCTTCTTCTTACAGCTCCGTTTCGTATTAGTAGACACGAAAGCTCTTAATGAAAGATTACACCCAGATTAAGGCCACTGAATGTAGAAAAGGCATTCAAAATGGGCTATTTTGATCTCATAGATGCTCTTAACCATAATTTAATCAAGTTAATCAATAGCCTACACTTGCTGTGACAAGGGATGAAGCATACGCGAGAGATGTAAAATCACTCTCGGGATCTAGTTAGACTAGTTCCCACATTCCTAATGAGGGAAGGGAAAACAAGCGCACACTCAAGGTGGCACATAAAAGACCTTGCGATACTAGATAGATGTGTTCTGTGTGTTCCTGATACAGGACTGTGCCTAGGGAGCATGCCAGAAACCAGCATCGGTTATTGGAGAAGGTCAGTGCTCAAAGCTGCTCAGACCCCATGAGTTAAAATCCAGCTCACCAGATCTTATCACGCCTGCTCTGTATTACCAGGGCTTTTAGTGTCTTCCTTTGCACATCAATAATCTCCATTTCAACTGTTTTAATTATGGCAATCTCCTGGTGATAGCATCTAAAAGCTCTGAATGACCTGCCTTCTTTGAAAAAAAGATGCTGTAAATTATTGGTTCAAACAAATTAATGGATGCTAGACTCATACTGAAGTAAAGGATTTTGGAAAGATACTCTTAGTCTTATAGCCCAATATCACAAAGTAATCCAGTTTTAAAATGGGCTAAATTTGGGGGAGCTGGATAGATGGCTCAGTGTTAAGAGCACTGACTGTTCTTCCAGAGAATCTGGGTTCAATTCCTAGCACCCACCCAGAAGCTAACAACCATTTGTAACTCAGTTCCAGGGGGATCTGAAACCTTCTGGTCTCTTTGGGCACTGCATGTATGTTGTATACAGACAAAAGCAGCAATATACATAAAATAAAAATAAATATACATAATAAAAATTCTTTTTAAAATGAGCTAAATTTTTAAACATTTTTATTAGTCACAAATATCTAATAAGCACATGAAAGTATGTTCAACATGGTCATTAAGGAAATGAAAATCAAACCCATACTGAAGATCTGGGAGAGTACTAAGTAGGAGAGGATTAATTTACTAACAATGGGAGAGTAGCTAATCAGGAGAGGATTAATTTACTAACAAGTACAAAGACCTGAATTCCTCCAGGTGTGTGTGTGGGGGGGGTGCACTCCTTTAATCCCAGCACTCAGGAGGCAGAGGCAGGAGGATCTCTGTGAGTTCGAGGCCAGTCTGGTCTACAGAGTGAGTTCCAGGACAGCCAGAGCTACATAAAGAAACCCTGGATTCAACACCCAGCACAAAACGATAAAAGCCAGTGATCACTTCATATCTTCCAGGAAGGCTAAAGAAAAGAGTAAGTACCAGAATCTTCCTACGGTGTTGGGAGAATTTTAAAAAATGGCTCAGACTCTGGAAAACAGCTCAGAAGTTTTTCAGAAAGCTATGCACAGGGCAGTCCTGTGACTCAGCAACTCCACTCGTGGAGAAGTGAAAACGTGTATCTACAGAACGAGTGCACATGTGTGTTCTCGGTAACAGTGTTCATGTCAGACGAATGAAAAACACACAAGCAGCCATCAAGGGATGACTATAAACAAAACGTGTATTCATATGATGAGATATTTAATAAGTATTCTGTTAAAACACGAATAAATCCTAAAAGCATGGTTAAGTGAAAGAGACCAGTCACAAAAAGCCATGTACTGTATGAGTCCATTCAGAGAAGTATTCAGAGAAGATCCATAAAACTGAGGAAAACGGGCCGGAGAGATGGCTCCATGGTTAAAGCACTGCTATTCCCAAGGACCCGAGCCAAACAGTTCATGTAACTCTAGCTCCAAAGGATCTGATGCTCTCTTCTTCCCTTCTCGGCACCAACACACGCTCACACTCACATATATTCACATACATACACATTCTCACGCTCACACACTCACACACATAGATATAAGAAATTTTTAAAAATTAAAAAATAAGAAAAGTGGGGTTTTGCCAGCATCTAGGTATAAGAGAGAATGGAAATTGACTACTGAAAGTTTCCTGGAACTAAAAAAAAAAAAAAGGTGATATTAGAGAACTCTATGCATCAGCAATGAGTTACACACTTTACCTGTGCAAAATTTATCATATGTGAATTAGTCCTCGATAAGGCTGTGGTTAGAGACAGGAAGACGGAGATTGTCACTAAAGTCGGAACAGCGGCAGCTCTCCTCCCCACTGCCCAGCGTTCACTGACAAAACACTTAGAAAACTCATAAAGTAGTCCTTGAACGGTGACGGCAGAAGGATCACAGATAAGGACAAGCCTCCCTACACGGGGAGATCTTGTCTCAGTAATAAAATGAGATGTTTATATGCAAAGTGCTGAAAGTTCATAAAGTGACACACACTGTAAACACCAGGAATTGAGTTTACAGGAACCTGGTTGCTTCTCACATCTTGAAGCAACTCATTCCCAAGTCCAGCTGTTGAAGACGATTTCATCCAGAGTCTGAAAGCAGAAAGTGAGCCGCAACATTTATTCCCGAACAGCACGCTTTCGTTGTCCAGTCTCATCGGGCGATACTTTTGAGTTACAGGTAGAACAATAGCTCAAAAGTGGTTTAACCATGCAGGATGCACGCCGTCTCTGGAAGATCCCGAGTAGTGAGCGTCAAGTGGTGAATCTCCCAATCCTGCTCCCAGAGTGCTCAGGTCACACCAGGTTTAACACAGCGTGCTGCTCTGTACTCACGAGGGGTGGGAGAATAAGAACTGAGACAAGGAAGGCCTGATCCAAAGTCCTTTCCTTGAGATGACTGGGCCACCTCAGAACACAGGCCCATTCCAGAATCAATGCCAGTTGCCAGAAGGGAATTCCATGTGGAATTCACTTCAACCTGGGCTGCTTACTCAGTCACTGGCAAGGATGGAACTGACAGGATTCGCTAGCTCCAGAGCTCCCTATTCTTTAACTGAAAGCTACAATAGGAAACAGACTTGCAGTGTGCAGTAGCACACACGTGTGGTCCCACCTCTTGAGAGGTGAAGGGAGCCTGGGCTATACAGTGAGTGTGGGGCTGGCCAAGATCCTGTCTCAGAGTACCAAAACAAAAACAAAAGTGTGTGTGTGTGTGTGTGTGTGTGTGTGTCAAATATATATATAACATCAAAGCAAACAAACAAAACCCCAAAGAGTCACGCCCTGCATAAAGATGGAAAGACATTCCAAGGAATGCATTATTAGGGAAGTTCACCCTTGTGCAAATATCAAGCCCAAACTAAGTTATTAATGAGTGCAATGGCATTCTAGTGTTGTGGAACCATTATTGCATATGGAGTTGGTCAGTTGCAGAATGCTATTGTGCCACACATAACTGAAGCTTGTAAGACTTGGTCCACACAAATGCAGAGAAGGGACACCAACACTTGTTGAAGAATACTGCTCCTGACTATGCAGAAAGCACTCAGACATCTTTGGGCTGCTTTCTATGACCCTTTAATACACTGTGTCCATCAACTTCAAAATAACTGGCTTACCTAATCAGAGACCACACCTGAGGGAAGGGCGACAGGCAAAAGCCATCCTACCGCTGCTTGATGGAGAAAGGCTCAATGGTTGTTCCAGAATGAGCCTCTGCTCCACGTCACCCATAGTACACTCCTGCATATGTTATCTTATTTGATCTTACAAAAGCAGTGCTGGAGAAATCTAAATGGCATACACACAATGTGAACAGAGCTTTGTCTTCTCATTTTAAAACTTGCACGTTTTCTGGAGAAAAGTGTGACGGTGCTCACGTACAATCTCAGCTACCTAGCAGGCTGAGGTTGCAAAGACAACTTCAACAGCTTCATCCCAGGGGTTCAAGGCCATCCTGGGCACATAGTGATGAGACCTTGTTACCAAACAAATAAAACTTTCTCAGGGTATGGCCACTAGACATCAAAAACCACAAATCAGTCTTAAAAGGCAACCAAAGAGAAACAGAGCAAACAGAAATGATATCCGGCAATGCCATTCTGGATTATCACAGCTGAGTGGGGGCACGCTACCTCACCTGCTGGGTAGGGGCCAAGGATGCAGTTACATAGGAGGGGTTTCCTGTCACAGAGGATTAGCTCACTCCAAACAACAGAGCTGTGGAGGTTGAATAACGGAGGATAACCTCCTACACTTCTGTTAGCTCATCTAAAGTCCAAATGCCATTCTGAAGTTTGGAGTACTAGATAAATCTGGATTGTGTTCTCATTTTAGGAGCCAAGTTTAACAAATGAAAAAGACTTAGCAGGAAACAGGGTCTATTCAGAGTGTTGAGATTCTGGATTCCAAAGGCAAATTCCGGTTGGCATGGTAGTTCAGCAGGTTAAGGCACTTGACACCATGGGCCCTATGTGGTGGCAGGAGAGAACCAACTCCCACAGGCTGTATTCTGACCTCCACATATACACCAAGGCAGGTATACATACATGCACACATACTCACACACAAATAAATGCAAGGACAAATTCATCTTACTTGTATGACTGTCTTCGATTATGATGGGTACCCAAAGGCAGTTTTCTATTACTTCACTATCTAATGCAATTATTCTTTTGTTCATGATGGTGGTGTTGGGGATCAAACCCAGGGCCTCACACATGATCTACCACTGAGGTATATCTGCAGGCTGGTCTTGAACTCTCACTCCTCCTGCCTCTACCTACCCAGTGCTGGGATTAAAGGCATGTGCCATCACACTCAGCTCAGAACACAAGCTGGAAAGACTACCAGCTCACCTTTGAGACCGCAGGCTTTAGTTAAACTGAAGCAGTCAGGAGACCTAGCACAAGGTACAAGTGACTGTAACCATGACCTTCAAGGCTTTCAAGGTACAAAGAATAAAAAGGTAATTTGTTTCCAGGTCCACCTGAATGGGATACTGGCATCAAAACAGAAGCCTTCATTTCCCCAACCCCAGACACATTCTTTCTAATATCTCCTATCTTTGCTAGATCCCCTGTGTTATTCTCCTGCTGAACAGCACACTGGTAACCTTAGTTACATGACATCTGACAGCTCATAGAGCTTCAGTTACACAGACAGGCCTTTCTTGTATTCACACCGACAGTTACATCCCCCTTCTCTGCAGGAGGAAAGGGAAGTAAGGTGAGTGACCTTGAACTTTTGATAGAAACACGTCTCCCGCGTTACTTCATAACACCCTTCCCCTCACTCATAAATTCCAACCACATCAGCCAATCAGCATTTTGTCCAATTGGAAGCCCATATAACAACCAGGCCGCGTCCAGTTGCCCAAGTTGTAGCCCCAGGCCTTTTCGCTTGTTTTCTGTGCTGGAATACCACTCACCCGTAACCTTCCAAGGGTTTCTCCTTGTCATGTAAGCATCAGCTTAGTACCAAGCCCTACGTGAGTCCTTCTGTAACTACTCAAATCTAAATTGATCTTCTAATTACTCTTTACAGCATGAAAATCCCCGTGGTTTTTAACTACTTAGTACTTTTAAATAGCCTTTTTGTTAAGGGGAAATTCTCATCTTATAAAGCTTGCCTCCCATGACAGAAATTAAAACCTGACTTTCCCAACCTCTCTCTGCAAACATGTGGCAGACAGGTGGCTATGTTCTGCCAGTCAGACACACCCATGTGGCATGTTTCTGTTAGAAAGCAAATGATATCATGAAGATGGCCATGTGGGATCCATTCTGACAATTTCGGAGTGACATCAGCCTTCTATCAGAAATGGAAATGGCAGAGGTCCTCATGGCTACATATCATACTTAGTAAAGACAAGGCAAGAGCTAACACTTGTTCCAAAGCAAAAGCAGCAGAGTCTCCAGCGACTGTAGAACAGCAGTAGAACTTTGGCAGGGTCCCTGGCTAAGTATCTGCCAAGACTGATTCTCTGGGTTCTGTGAACTACCTAATACACTTTTTAAAACATTTTTTTCCTACTTAACCTAAGTGGGTTCTGTCATTTGCAACTAAGAACTCTGATTCATCCACACATTTTTTTCCCACATAGCACAAATGATGAAACGTTTCTTACTAATTGTTTCATCATTGGCTGTCTGTGCCTGTGAGGGTATATACTTCATGAAGACAGAGATGCCGTGTATGCCGCTCATTTCCATAAGTCCAGTATTTAGAACAGTGTTTTACATACATGAGGCCCTCAAGGAAACACACACACACACACACACACACACACACACACCCCACCACCACCACCACCACCACCACCTTTCTACTACTATGCAAACACATATTCATGACCCAGCTGAAAGAAATTCAAGGTACCAGTGCTACAGGAGTCAAAAGCTAAAAATCAGAATCAGTGTGGGCCAGAGAAGTCACCTGGGCTTTATGAAGAAGAAAAAAAATATGGAGAATATTGAAAAATAGTCTGAAATTGGGGTATGGAAGGGAGACACATGCCTTCCAAAGGATGAGGAAAAGCAGGCACTGGGAATCGGTGGAAACATGGAGAAAGGAACTTGTTCTCCAAACATGGAGAACATGATTAAGGAAACGAGCTGAGCTCAGTGACGCACCATCAGGCATGCAAAATGAGCAAGGTTCTGAATGGCTCTAAATGCAAGGCCTGGGAATGCTGTCGCTGATGATGTCTTAAGAACACTAATCCTCAATGAGTATTTTCATCTGTTCTCTATTCTAGATGTTATCTTCTGTGTAAAACTACAACAGCTACCCACACATTTTCTACAGTTCCCTCTCCAAACACTGGTGCTCTATATTTATCTGTTCAAGCTGAGAGACCAAGGGAAAGAGACTCTTATAATTAATCCTCTTGCAACCAAGCAAATATCCAATTTAAAAATAAAAATATATTACCAAAATGGCCTTTATTTCTCAAACCCTATCTACAAAGTATTAAAATTCCCCAACTCCATTTATCTTCTAATCTATTAAAATCTTGCACTGGTTCCAAGTATTTAAACTAAGATCCTTAGATGAAATTTTGTGTTAAAATCATACAGCCATGCTGAAAACAAAAAGATGAGCAATTTTATAATAGAACTTATTAGGTACATTCTTTTAGAGGTACAGCAAATCTGGGCTGGAGGTGTACCTAAATTGCTAAAGAACGTGCTTGACATTCATGAAGCCCTAGGCTCAATCCCTAGTGTTACATAAACCAGGCACGGTAGCTCACCTCCAAAATACCAACTTTGGAAGGTAGAAGCGGGAGGACCAGAAGTGCAAGGTCATCCTCGGCTACATAACAAATTTAAAGCTAACTGATGTTACCATGAGACCCTACCTCAAAAGTAAATGAATGAATAAATAGCAAATCCTGTAACTATATAACTATTTTCTGGCCTTAAATGATGCAGAAGAGACACTTAGAAAAACTCTTAGTGATCTGTATATTGTATATCACACCTTAGTTATCACATTAGAGAAAAAAAGACATAAGAGATGGACTGAAAGCTTACTACAATGTTCAGAGTGGCAAAAATAGGAAACAAAAATTAGTACAGAATCAGCTAAATATAAAGGCACACCATCAGTCTGGGTATAACTCAGAGATGAGAGATGAGTTCTTGCCTAGCATGACTGAGGCCCTGGGTTTTATCCCCAGCACAGGCTGACGAAGAAGAAGAAGAAGGGGGAAGAGGAAGCAGTGCAAGAAATACAAATTTAATTTATATTTATATGCTTTTTCACATAAGTCATAGACCTGAACGTTTGATGACACGTGGTGTTGACAAAGATCTGATCAGTTACAAATCTCATAACTTCCATTTTTAGCAATGCATTCTAAAATTCACTGTGAACAATAAGGAATCCACATGGTTATCCCCCTAGCAACGCAAGTGTCAGCCGAAGACTGGAAACGTGCACCTGAAGGGAATTCATTGGTCAAAGGGGACAGCATAGATTGAGTATCTGAAAAGGCATTTGAGGCCAAAAATGTCTCAGAATTTGGAGGTTTTCAAGTTTTTACTCATATACAATGAAATGTCTTAAGGATAGGAGGACTCAAGTTTAAACACAAAATTCATGTGTCTGTCCCTGAAACCCACACAATAGAAGAGTAAAACTGAGTCCTGAAAGTTTTCCTCAGTCTCCTATACATGCATCATGGTGTGTGTGTGTTTGTGAGTGTGTGTGTGTGAGTGTGTGTGTGTATATGTGTTTGTGACTGTGTGTGTATGAGTATGTGTGTATGTGTGTGAGGGTGTGTGTTTGAGTGTGTTATTTGTGAGTGTGTATGTGTGTGTGTGCACGTGTGTGTGTTTGTGTGTGAGTGTGTGTGTGTGTGTGTGTCCATCTCAATCAATCAATAAGAAAAAATTAAAAATAAGGCAGCAACTAGTTAGTCCACACTTTGATATCTGTGTGTCTCTGAAGGTACATATGTGTACATGTTCGCGTATGTGTATGTGTTTACATGTGTATGAGGACAGAAGTCAACATTAAATATTGTCCTCTATCATCCTCCACCTTATTTTTTGAGACCATCTGTCACTGAAGCTGGAGCGCAGATTCATCAAGACTGGCCGGCCAGGGAGCCCTGGGGCATCTCCCTGTCTCTGCTCCTCCGCACTGGAGGGACTCCTGCCATCACATCCGGTTTCTTAGGTGGGTGCTCGAGATCTGAACCAGCTTCCCAATCAAACAAAAGTGCAAATGGGAAAAACTGAGAGGCAGGAGCATGTCTAACGTTTCTGAGGAACAAAAAGGGGTCAGGATTGCAGGAACAGAGTGGGCAAGAGCAAGAAAGGCAGCAGATGGGAGTCGGACTGGAGCCAAATGTTCAGCAGTGGTGCTGGGGAGCAGACTGTCACACGTTCTGTAACTCCAGTTAGCCAGTGTGGGAGGAGTTATATCAGGCAAGGAGGCAAAAGCTGCAAGTCAGAGGCTCTCCCTGGGGAGCTGGCTTCTCGTGACCACCTCTAGGACACCTGGGCCTTCTCCTACGACTAAGACCAGAAGATGCAGGAAGGAAGGAAGACCAAGAGGACCTTATGCCTGCCATTGTCACTCTGCGCCCAGACACCAGGCAGAAGGGGCGAAAGTGGGGTGAAAACCATCTAGGTGGAATGTGTTAGTAGCCTGACTCCAATGCTGGGGGTGAGACAGTGAGAGGCAGTTGACCTCGGCATTGGCAGAGCAGCTCTGCTCTGAGTTAGCATGTGGCAATGGTTACCAGGCTTCTCCTCCACAAACATCAGTAGCTGATGCTAGCCTAGTAGCTAATACAGCAGTGTGAGTCTGTAACCCAGCCTCTAGGGAGACTCAGGAAGCAAGATTGCTTGAGTCCAGGAGTTCAAAGCTAGCCTGGGTACCTTAAAGAATCTATCTCGAAAATCACGTATTGGGCCTGGAGAGATGGCCCAGAAGTTAACGCTGTCTGCTCTTCCAGAGGACCCAGGTTCCATTCCCAGCACCCACATGATAGTTCACAATCATCTCTAACTCCAGTCCCAGATCTGATGCCTCCTTCTGACCCCTGTGGGCACCAGGCAAGCATGTGGTGCACACACATACATGCAGACAAAAACCTCATACACATAAAACTTTGCATAACTTAAAAAAAATCTCTACTTCTAACCTCAACATCTCCTCCCCAATTCTAAATTAAGACCACTAGTCAAAGTATCTCAAGAAGATCAACCAAGAACAGAATTCTAAGATGTTGTGTTGCTGGTCTGACTTTTGTCAGTGACAAATACCTGAGGAAAAACCGTAAAAGAGTTAGAATGAGGTGCAGATCGCGGTGGTTCAGGAGCTCTCCAAAGCTACGCGCCTGGGTCACGTGATCAGGACGTCAGAGCAGCAGAGTGTGTGGTGGAGGAAGCTGCTCACATGGTGACAGAGAACACGGCTGTGCTAGAGGCTTCCTCCTTCCATTTACTCAATTCCCAGCTCATTATTGGTGCTGCCCACATTCCAGCCAGGCCTCTGTCTCTTAACTGATGTCCCACAGGCCGGCTGTCCTTAGACACAACTTCATAGGCTCATCCAGAAATATGCTTTATTAATGAAGACATCTGTCAGTCCAATCACTGACCATTAGAATTAACCAACAGAGAAGCCCATCATATATCTTTAACCATGGAGGGGTTTCTTATTATTTAAATTGATCAACACATTCATTTATTGAACAGCTACCATACAACAAGGTCCTGCAGAGAATATTAAAAAATGCTACAAAGCCAAGCCCTTTCCTAAAGAGATCACAACCTAAAGTCTAGGTTGAATTGTTCACGTAATAAGACACAAGGCTGGGCATGAAGCTCCTTCGTGGAGTGCTTGTTGGCTTGTACAAGGCCGGTGTTGGATCCCAACATAGAAAATAAATCACTTTTGGTGACTTCCTTCAGAAGCCCATGCCTGCTCTTGGCTGTGTGTTTCCCATTCTTCTTTTCCAAGCGCCTCTCTCCAAGCTTAAGTATACATGAGAACTTCTTACCAACCCGAAACAAACAACAGAAACAACAAAAGACTCAAAACAATGGGAGTACACGGTATTTGAGCATAATATATAATATTAAAATACAAGTATTAATGAGTGTTTAATATATTAGTGTTAATAAATGAGTATTAATTAATATAATGAGTACTCTGACAGCTAGAGATTAGAGGCAGAAACTGTTAGCCATCCAGGACTGAGCCTATGCCTTGAAGGATGGGAAGTGAGATGGTAAGAGGGAAGAAAGGAGCTAAACAGTGGTTCTGCAAAGTGAGAGGCCAAGGGAAAGGGGGCACACAGCTAGGATGTAGGGGGTACCCTATTCAAGGCATCCAGCACTTGGGGAGGAGCTGGGTACAATGCATATATAAACCCAGCTGAGAGAGAGAATGGGGAATTTGCGGTCAACCTAGGCAACACAGTGATATCTTTTCTTCTTTTTTTTCTTTTAAGGTAGGAGGCAGGTTATAGGGAGGTAGACGTTACAACTGTGAAATATGTGAACGTGTATTTGAACTCCTAATTCCATCATTCCCAAGCCTGGACAAATTACTAGACACCTCCTGCCCATTTTCCTCAATAATGGCAATCTTGTACCTACTTCAAAAGACTCCCAAGAATAAAAATATAGTAACAAAAATATCATTATAAAATTACTAATTAGTCACTACTTATCAAAGCTATTATCATTAAAGATGAAAATATATTGGAATTCAATTACAGAAGGTCGTAAACTTCAGGCTAAGGGGAATCTGTATTGAATTTTATAGGTAGTAGCAAGCCAAAGTAAAATGGGAAAATGAGGAAGTAAGGTTCAATGGGTTCATTTACTTACTTGTATTTGTGGTGTTAGAGATGGAACCCAGGGCCACGTGCATGGCAAGTAATGTAAAGGAATCTACCCCAGGGCCACCACTGAAGTATTCAGGAGGCCAATCTGTGGGAAGCCATAAATGGACTAATTACAGGGGAAACGCTGGAGTTGGGACCTATGTAGTAGAAGGCCAGTCGTGTGACAGGAACCTAAACAAGAAGGAGGTGCCGCTAGGAAGCAAAAAGGCAACTCCAACTAGGATCTAGCTATCACACAAAAGGGTGAGATACTAGACTAGACACGTTTTAAAAAGTTAAAATGCTCAGTCTATATTGAACATATTTTACCACAATTTATTCTTTTGAAATTTACTTTATGTATACGAGTGCTTTTGCCTGCATCTATGTATGCATACCATCTGCATAACTGGTACCCACAATGGTTAGAAGGGGGCATCAGCTCCCCCAGAACTAGACTTATGGACCATTGTAAGACACCACGTTAAGTGGCTGGGACCCAAACTTGGGTCGTCTGAAAGAGCAGCCAGTACTTCTAACGGCCGAGCCATCTTTCCAGCCCTATTTTATCACAATTTAGAAGGGTGATTAGGAAAGGTGAAAGCCGAGATTAATTTCAACTCAAATAATTTGGAAAACCAATGATACCAAGAAGAAAAGCCACAAAACAGCTCCATTTGGGAAGAGGGCTCTGGTTAGGTGTGAAGTGATATGTTGAAGTCCAAAGGGCAGGTGTAGATGCTGAGAGGCAGGACTCACACTCGCTCACCGTCTAACTGGGGCAGTCAGTGGGAAGGAGAGCACACCCCCACACGAACATCCTAAAGAATCCGAGTTACACCTTGGCTTCTCAGCCGCTAGTGTAAAAAAGCTGAGGAACACTGTGACTTGGTGACTCTACTTAACACAGATCAAGAAGAAAAGATGCTCTCCTCTGAGGGTCCCCCAAACCTGGAAATAGTTAAGAAAGAAAACAAAGTCTATTAACATCTTGTCTTCTGATACAAGGAGGAAATAAGGTTGCACCAATTCCAGCAACACAGATGCATCCTCCACAGCCCTATAGTCCCACCCCATATGTTCTAAGTGGTAAGGGCAATTCATTCCACTTGTTCTCCACATAGCCCTTAAATATTCGCAGAGAAATTCTGAGGTGCTTTTAGAACAGTTAACACCTTTTAAACGTTCTAGTTTTTCTTTGCAGAATGCCACTCACATGGAAAGTCTGTACCCTCCACTGTCCTTCACAAGACGACACACCCGTGGAACAGTTCCAGCAGGAGACTCGGGGCACCCCAGAAGTCCACAGTCACAGGAACACTGCTCCAAACCCTCACGGGATAATCGACCTTGTGGTTTTGACACACACATTAGTTTACCTACTTCTGAAACTGATGAAAACGAAACTGTAATACTGGTGAGTGGTTCTCTTCATTCGGCAGATGTGTAAGATACCTATTATTTATTTTTATTTATTTATTTATCTATCTATTTTTGCGCGTAGCTTCAGTTTCTTTATTCTGAGCACTATCTAGTATTTTCTTGGGCACTTATGTCACAACTTTTTTATTTGCCCATGCTACTATTGCTAACCACTTGGAAAATTCTGGTGTGGCCTATTCATTTGGCATGAACACATCTGCCCATTTGCTTTGGTGACCATGCGCACACAATTCTACTACACATAAATCCAGAAGTGGAACTGCCGCGCCATAGGGCTTGCACATGCTCAACTCAGGTAAGCAGCCGGAAAACTTTCAAGGAAGGAAACTGCCGAGCCCTTTGCGGTAAAATGTGAGTTAGACTGATGATTCAGAAAAGGTGCGAACTCCCGTTGGCAGCTTAGTGAGTTGAGCAGAGGACTGTGGAAGGTATAACTTCAGAGTTGCTTTCAGTAGGCAGAGGGTCTGGAAGGAGGAGAGCTGGCCCATGCAGTCGTTACTTTATGGTCTTTTCAGGAGCAACTGTAGCACAGGGTACTTAGTAGAGGAACTCAAGAGTCTCCGTTCTTCAGAACTGGTGTTGCTAAAAGTTAGGAACAAACTAGTGCAGTGCCCTTGTTACTGGGAAGTAACTTCTGTGCGCTACAACAGAGCATCATTGTTGCAGCTCAGAGCAGTGACAGTTGGACCAAGACTCTGCATTGCTTTCTAAACATCTAGAAGATGAAAGGCATTTCAGAACTTAGCCTAATTTCCAGGAGGCTATATAAACAGCTTCCACCTCAATGACCATGCTAATAAAAATTCATGTATTGCTTTCCGGCACCCGCATGCACAATTCTAGAACATAAAAATGGGGGGAAATGGGGAAACTGGATAAAATATGGACTTCAGTAGAGAAAGATCAAGACTGGTTCATTAGTTACAGTAAATGTGCCATAGCTGTGTAAAAAGTCAATAAAAAGAATTAAAAAATGGAAGGAGAGTATATAGGAATTGAGAATTATATAGGAATTTAGATTTGTCTGCAAATCTAAAATTGTGCTAAAAATAAATTTTAAATGTCTACTTGAAACATCATCTTCATGTTGTAAAACACCTGCAGAACTTCTTTCAGGATACATTTGAAGAGCTCTAGATACACACATGCCTGTGCACACATGTGTACACATACACACATACACACTTTCCCTCTATAAACTCAGGCACACAGACAAACATGGGACACTTCTATCTATGCCAATATTGGCTTTGTACCTTGCTATAAGATACGAATAAGCCTTTCTTTTCCATCCCCTCTACTCCAACCTTCCTGACTTTACACTACAGGCATTTAACAATTCATTAAGAAGCAAGCCTCTAATAATCTTCAAGCAGTAATGAATCAAACCTCCAATCAGAGCTAACATTCCAAAAAGCACATCTCAGTAGTTTACAGTCATCAAGTCCTTGCTTCTATTTCAGGGGAAGAAAGAAGAAGAAGTAGACAGGTTTTCGGGTACTAGAGAAAACTCCACTAACATGATGGAAGATCCAGGGAAAGGAAGCTGGGTCGAAAGTCAAGAGACCTGGCCTCATTCAGCTCTACCACTAGTTAGGACCACTCTGTAACCTTGAGCATCGCTAGTCCTCAAGATCACGATCTCAAGTCTACGATCAACTATAGTATCTCTCCCATTCACCATTCTCACTTCTCACTTGTGCAAATTATCCTAATTAAAGCTTTACTCTCCATTCTGCAAAATCATTTAGAGAATCTAAACAGTGACATCTTACCACACACACACACACACACACACACACACACAAAGGGGGTGATAAATGAAAGGAAAGATTAAGTTGGATGTCCATGGTACTTTTTCATTTCCTTAGCCTTGTATTAGAACCCACCCTGCTACATGAGCTCAGTTTGGGGAGTGCTTGTCTGGCATGCACAAAGCCATGGGTTCTAGTCCTACCACCACATAAACCAGGTGTGAGTCTCATATCCACAGTCCTAGCACTTGGGAGGTAGAGGCAGGAGGATCAAAAAGTTCAAAATCATCCCCAGAAACATAGTGTTCAAGGTCAGCCTGAGCTACAGGAGCATCTCCCTCAAACGACAAAGTAATCATATCACTCTGTGTACTATAAATACTTACTTGCTGGTCCGCAGTACCCTGACATAGGTCTAGGCTTCCTTGGTTTAATCCTAGGAGCTTTGAAATCAGTAAGAACATCCTAGCAACTTTATGTATTTAAAGCTGGAGTTGACAAGCTTCTTACTAAAAAGCCAAATAATAACTATGTTAATTTATGGAATCACACAGTCTCTGTGGTAACAACTCAATTCTGTTATACAAGGGGAGATGCATATAGAAATGAATGGATTTGTGTTTAGATAAAATTTTATTTGTAAAAACAAGGCTAAAGTTTGCCCGTCTCCTTCAAGTCCCAGTGGAGCAGGAAAAGCAACTGGAAAGACAGCTTTTTGCAACACTACATCACAAGTTCTCACAAAGACAAAATGTTTCACTTGCAGGGAGGAATCAGGATCTCCACATACCTGGGAATGGTCAAGTTTCCCCTGCGTGAACTGGTCACGTCACCAATACCTAAAGACAGAGCAGGAAAACACTCTCCCTTACATAGTTGTTATGACAGAACGGGATGTGTTAATTTTTACAGGCAAAATTTACATGATGACCTGCAAAAGTAAAATACCAGGTTTTATCAACTTAAGCAATAAACACAGAAACCCAAGTCTGATTAGTGTCAACCATTACTCCTTCTATCTATTAAGCAACTAGTTCAGATAAATGCCAAGGTCACTGGCTTTCCTGGAAGACCTATTGTGTTTTTATGCAGCTGCTTTAAACCTGCAGACTCACGGTCATCCATAAACCACTACGTCGGCAGATAACTAGAGTAATTACTATTTGACCTAATCGTTCTGATTTATTTGGGGATGGGACAAGAGTTGCTCACCAGTGTGGATGTGTGGGCCAAGATCAGTTCTATCTTCCCTTTGTGTCTATCCTAGCAGAACTAATCCATTCTGTAAGAGTCGCCTCCCTAAGTTCAGCCCCATGTTAGCTAGCAGGTGTTTGAGAGCGGACTGGAGCACAGCTGGAGCACGGCTGGCCCACCAAGATCAAGCAAGTGCCTTTTTAAAAACTCATCTTACGAAGTTTCTCTACATGGCTTTGCCAAGTAAGCAAAAACCATGCCAAATAGTAAAAAAGGCACTTACTTGACTCCCATAGGCCAGCTCCACACTCTAGCAGCTAAGATGCCACTGGCAGGGAACATGGAGTGTGAGGTGGGGATCTTGCCAGCCACTGAAGGAATGGCCATGAAAGACCTAAAGGAACAGAGAAAAGTAGGGTCAATGTCAAAGGTGAAGGCCCTGACCTGCAAGCATGGCTACTTCAGCCTAGAACTCCAAGAGTCTACAAAGCCCTCCTGAGAACACTCCTGGAACAAGTCCAGATGAATTGGAAGAAACCTTTCCGAGAAATGAAGTATTAACTCATCTATTATCACATGGAAAACTCACACAGATGGAAGAATGGGGAATCTGAAGCAACAACCCACAAACTAATACTTTGAGAATTAGTGTGCTAATACTGAAGCACACTCTCTTCTGTGCTTCAGAATATAGAGATGAAACCAAGAACTCTAATAAACAATGAAGAAACACGTTTCTAATGAAAGTGGATTCTAACAACCAATACTTCAGAGAAGCCACGCTTACTCTTAAGACTCAGGAATTGGGTACACTTAAAAGCACGGGGCTGGAGCAATGGCTGAGCAGTCAAGAGCACAGGTTGCCCTTCCGGAGGACCTGGGTTCAATTCTCAGCATTCGCATGGTGGCGTATCTGTGTAATTTCAGTCTCAGGGGATCCAATACACTCTTCTGGCCTCTGCAGGGCACCAGGCATGATGTGATGCATAGACACACATGCAGACAAAATGCCCATATCCATAAAATGAATAAGCAAATTGAAGCTTTTGAAAAACAGATGCGGGTCATTGACCTAGCCACAAAACTCTCTGGAGCAGGGGGAACTGGAGATTACTAATACCAAGAACACTAATAAAAGGGGTCTTTACACGTCGGGAATTCCTCTCTCCATGCATACATACCCTACACCTGGGTTCTTCAAAGTGTGTTTATCAGAAAAGGAGCAGCAGTGAAAAACAAAATAATCGTCTGTCAGACATTCGCCTCCTAAAAACAAGACAGACAGAGAGACAGACCTCTCCCTTCACCAGCAGCCCATTGCGCACTGGTTCTCAGATCATGGAAGAAACACACAGGCAAGCCACACTCAGACATCCCTGAGCCTCTGGAATTTACACCTTCTTCAAAGGCAAATGTAATTTTTTCATTCTAAGTAAGTTTGTGTCAACTTGCATGACCCTTCTTTTTTTAAATGTATTTATCTAGTGAGAATTTCACAAGTATTGAACGTATACCATTTCCACCCTTCACAGCCTTTAATTCTAAGATGCATTAAAATTGCTTACTCCTTTTAACAGACAATCTGGCAGCTCAAATCGCCCAGGTCCCAATTAGTTTAATTACAATTGGCTACTCACTGTTAATAGCGTATCTGGCCAGACTACATCTTGAGTGCCTAAGTAACAATTTCTTCTTGATTTTGGCTGTGCTTGCTTTGCGTTAGCGACCATCCCTGGAAAGCATCCCATTTATTAGTGTTTCCCTTGCTGTCTCAGCATTTCTGGTTAATGCAAAGCATAGCAAATCATCTGGAGGGACAACCTGAATGAAGCTCTGCTCTGTGGGCTCTGTAAAAACGCTCAAACCATTAGCCAGGAGTCTGCAAACGGAGACAAAAGCATGAGACTAAGAGGATGAAAAAGTACCCGAGATTGCTCCTTAAAACAGGGACTGTAAAGTAAGAACCTAAGGCTCATCGTTAAAACAGACGGATATTTCACACCAACAATCTCACGAAGGAGTCCCTCTCGTCCTTTCTAGAACTTGTATGTCTTCAGCTCCATAAAGCCGTGCCATAATTTCACAACAACCTCTTCTTTTACCATAAAAGGCATCATACCCTTTTACAGAATAAAGCATCGTCTGTGCACTGCAGATTATCCCAGACACAGAGAAACAACAAGTTGATGCCAACAAGTTTCCGGCCACAGCCTGTCTGCAGTGGAAAACCCTGCTGATTTCACTGGAGTAACGCAAGTTCTCCCACAGCAGCCCCGTCCCTCGTGAGCTCGCTCTCCCAGCAGATGCTATTCTGCGCTTTGCACAGCACGTATTCATTCGTGTGAGGAGACATTACTCCTCTCCGCCTTCTCTGGGGGAAGTACAAAGGGCTTTCCCAGGAATATGATCAATGAGGACATTGCGCACCAAAAAAGATTAGCTTTTCTTCAAAGGCAAAACAGCATTCCTAGTCTGACTTTAAAAATGGCGTAATAGATTCCTGCTCCTCGCGATACTCAATGAAGAAGATACTCGGTTAGCAGGGAAATGCTCATATATATGGATCAGAGACAGAAATGCCACAGAGCACTTAAGAACAAAAGAACTGGGGACTGGAGAGATGGCTCAGCAGTTAGCAGCACTAGCTGATCTTCTAGAGGACCTGGGTTTGATTCCCAGCACCACAACAACCTTGGCTCATAACCATCTATTCCAAGAAACCAGAGGCTGTCTTCTAGTCTTCAAGGGCAAAAGGCATACCCACGGTAAACAGACAAACATGAAGACAAAATACCCAAACACATAAAATAATGCTAAAATTAAAATGAATGAACCTGACAATGTATTAGCTAAACATAGTTTTGTTTTGTATTACTTTTATTTATTTGGGGGTTGGTGCAGGTAGAGATCAGAGGACAGCCCGGAGGGACTGGCTCTCCAAGTGGGTCCTGTGGGTCAAATTCAGGTGTTCAGGATTGGAGACAGACACCCTTACCCACTGCATCAGCAGGCCCACCCTCGGCTAACTATTTTCAAAGTGTTATACAAAGAGAATAAACTGGAGAAAGACACACAGTGTAAAACCCCCTAAATATGGTTTATTTAATTATTTCTAGCCAGTTAGAAAGCATGTTTATGGGACTGTGCAGTTTGCAGATGTGCACAGACACAACAAATGGTTACCCATGCGCTGGATGGGAAACACCGTCCAAAGAACGCTACTTCTGGGAACGAGACAGGAAACAAGACTGAGGTGGGGGGCTCTGAGGGGATCGGCCACGTATGATGGAATCTCCTTACAAGGGACACCTGTACGAAATCCCCTCCTGCGACAGGTGTTTCCAGGTGAGTTCCTTAATGAGCTGACTGTCCTGTGGTGATTTTCTGGTACTGGCTGCGATGTGACCTGTTGACCTACAACTCAGGGTCTCAGTCCATCACTGCATCTCATCTTACCAAAATACTCATCTTAGGCAAAAACATTAAAAAAAAAACCAAAACGATTATAGCTCCCTTTCTTTCTCCTCCTTTGCTACCACAAGCTCTAGCAATCACTCGAAAGTCATTACATATTTCAAGCTCACCTGACTTCGTGGTATTTGGCCATGCTGAGAATTATAATTCATTCTGAATCAAAGAACAATGCAGAATGAGATATTAAAATTAAAGAAAGCACTGTTCAGTTCTCCATTAAATAAATCAATATCTAAAAGTTCTGCAATGTGTTACACTAACATTCTGCCTTACCACCTCGACTGTACTTAGGAAACATCTTGTTTTCAGACTTAGGTCAGAGCTACAGATCTGAAAATTTATTTAAGATTTTGCTTTCTTTGGGATTTAAAGATAAAATAAAACCTTAGGCATGTGAATATACACTCTTGGATTAAAAAAAATCAGCACCACTTCTGACCAGAAAATTCCTTTTTCATCTGCACATGAAAGCTTCCTTCTACCACTGGCACTTACAGATCATGAAAGAGGAGCAGGAGGAAACGACCAACCAAGACGAGCCGGCTTAATTTAGTATTTTTTTCTGTGAAGAAGAAAAAGAAGAGGAGGAGGAGGAAGAGGAAGAAGAAGAGAAGGAAGAGGGAGAGGTGATGGAAGAGGAGGAGAAGAGGAGGAGGAAGAGGAGGAAGAGAAGAAGCAGTAGTGGTTGAAGTAGTAGTAGTGAGAACTCTGGTAGCTCTAACATCCTCATTAGGTTTTTACTATTCCCACCATATTCAACCTATCTTTAAATACACTTCTCTAAAGTACCCTGCTATCCGAATTCTGTTTTAAAATCTAAAAATGGATTTTTATCACAGTTGGCCACGTGCCACAGGCCGCTTCATGGCAGCTAGCAAGGTCCTGACAGTGCAAAGATGTTGCAATGGTGGGGGCAGAATGAAGATTCAGAAGGTTAACTCCCAAACAAACACCTGCAAAACTCTGCCACCTTAGGAATATATGCAGGGAGGAACGTGGTACAGAAAGTGCCTCTTCAAAGAGTTCCCTCCTGTCTTTTGCAGAACCCAGCTCCCACCAACACAGACCAGGTAGCGATTTCTGTGCCACTCTCTTTCCTTTTTTGTGTGGTCCTGGGGATAGAACTCAAGGTCTCACACATGCTGAACAAATACCCTACCACTCAGTCCTACTGCACCAATTGTTTGCTTGTCTGTCTGTTTCGATGCAGTGTTTCTCTATGTAGCCCTGGCTGTCTGGGACTCACTCTGTAGATCAGACTGGCCTTGAACTCACAGAGATCTGCCCATCTCTGCTTCTGGAGTGCTGGGATTAAAGGCTTTTGCCGCCGCCACCTGACGACCACTGCTGCATAGCCTTTATACAGCCTTGCCTGCCTCAGCGTGATGCAAACTCCTTCAAGATGATCTACTGTTGCATGAATCAGAAGTCATTCCATCACTGTAATGTCCTGGCAGAGAACAAGATGATCTACAGCTAACTGCATTTCCCCTGGAGCCAAAGGATTTAGACAATGGTCTCTGGGATTGTTTAACTCACTGACTCATCCATCCAAAAGTGATGGACTATCTAGGCTCTCGACACTGTACTCTGGCTCTGTTCGTGGAACTGGAAGACATTACAGGCTTCTAGATGCCCACCAATGCTATGACTGCTGTCAGTACATGAATATTGTGAACAACTAACCACGCACTAAGGTATTCCTGCTACACTTTCCACTTATGGAACACAAAGGAGAGGAGAAGCCTCTTGCCTCGGGGCCAGCATGCCACAATTTAGAATTCATTTACTAGCATAATCCTACCACTGCACTCAGACTTTGACTGCTTGGACCTTCTCCCAACTCTTGGCTCCCCAACACATCCATACCACTTCTGCCATTCTCTCAATAGTTTGGATTTAAAAAGAAGGAAAGGAGAAGGAGGCCAATGGCAAACACAAAGGAGAAAGATGAAACTACAGCCATAAATGACACTTTAAAGGGGATGACTACAAGGTAAATCATTGATCGAGGTATCAGATGAAATTATGGAGACTGTCATGATTATTATGGAGACTGTCATGATGAAGAACTAGACAGTTGTTTGTCTTACTTCAAGCTCCTGACCTCACTGTAAGAATGAAACCTGGATGTTCAACTCTAACAAAGCCTCATAATGAAACAAAGGTTACTTGGAAGAGTTATAAATATAAAAGATGAGGCAAGAGAGACAGCTCAGCAGTTAGGAGTGAGTACTGCATACTGATCTTACAGAGGACCTGTGGGGTCCCAGCACCCACATCAGAAGGCTCGCCAGCTGTATTCCAGCTCCAGGGGGTCTGATGCCATCTTCTGGCCTCCGTGGGCACTCATACACAGGTGGCACATGCAACCAAATACAGTGATACCTTAATCCCAACATGCATGCCCATCACACACACACACACACACACACACACACACACAGGCAAACACACATAAATAATAATCAAAATAAGCTCTTACAATTCACTTGATTGAGTATTCTTACTTAACTGACAAAAACATTAAGACCAAAGAGGTTAAATATCTTGTCTAAGATCAAACTCAAGTTCAAAGAGAATTCACACTTCTGACAATTATACCACATGGCACCTTCAATTACTTTATTTTTAGCGGAAAACACAAACATACACACATTTATCACCCCTTCATTTGAGTAGCTCAGAAAACTAGCAAAGCCTGATGGTACAGCTATCCTTTCTCCGACGATTCCAGGTCCCACCGATGGCATCACAAGCCCGGCCTCTTCCATAGAGATGCCGCAATGTGTCATCAAGACGGTCACAGTGACGGAAGGAATAGACGCCACATTTGTATAAGATCAGAAATCTACGCTTTCTACACAAACAGCTCCACGCTATTTGTTTTCATTTTAGTTTCACAAGCAATGGGGGCGGTGGAAGAACCAGGAATCCCCTGTATTTACGTTTCTAATGTAGAAAGGAAGATGGGTAAAATTTTACTAAGAAAAACACTCATGCTTCAGAATGCCTACTAAGGAGAAATGGCATTCTATGCACGGAGACACTAGACAACCATGTGCTGAATTTGAATGTTCCCGCAATGTGAAAACATGTTTAAGGAGATAGGTATGTTTACTTATTTGAACATCACACGATGTGTACACAAACCAAAACATCCCATAACAGCTTCCCTTAAACAGGCACAGGTATGATTTTTACCTGCCAATTCAAAAAAAAATTAAAGGAAAAGATAAGAAAGACAAGACCATTACCATACAAAGTTCAATAGATCCTTAAGGGAATCAAAACTTAAGGCCATTCAACACACACGACAAAAATGGAAAGCCAGAAAGAACTAAGTCAGAGAAAATTACTCAAAAGTCCTCCTCTGATGAGCTAGTGCTCAAAGCTTTGGGAAGCATGCAGCACACAGAATGCAGTCTTTGTACAGGGATTTCCTGAGTGTTCTTCATGCTGTGTGTGCCTTCTCAGACTGCTGGGAAAATCTCCTGAATTCTATGGGGAGGAGAGTGGAGGCAGGGACATGAGAAGGTAGGCATCTAATTTGATATACAAATGTAAAAGTAGCTTGAAGTAATAAAAGCACAACGTATTTTAATACAAAATTACAAGCACAGAAAAGAACACAGCGAAGCCTATTTAATAAGCATATGGAAAGAAATAATCTTTGTGCCTGAGGAATAAAGTCAGACCTTGAATTAAAATGCCCTCAACCCAGTGTTGGCTAAGAGCTGGGGAGACGGATGGAGCCATCACTTCTACGTATGGAAGCGCTCTCCTCTCTACTTGCCTCTATTCTGTGCATCCTATCTCTAGCTGATGTCCTAGTTCAACCATCTCTTCCGGATCCACTGAACCGGTTGACCCTGTATTGCCCTCTACCCCTGTGGTCGCGTCCTCACTATCCACCCTGTACACTGAAGCCAGCATGACCCACATAGAAGCAGAAACTTTATATCTGCAGCAACTCGTCTACTGACAAACAATGGTGTGGTTTTTGGTTTTGTTTTTTTTTTTTTTTTTTCAAACCGAGACTTCTTCAGTTGCAAAATCAACTTGAAGGAGACCCTAGTGGTACTTCTTAAGCAGAAAAGAAATTATGCATGCCTCATACAAAGCAAAATTACTGTTTTATACATGTTTTTCTTCAGTTTGCCCTTTACACCAGCAAACACACACACACACACACACACACACACACACACTGGGTCATTCTATAATACACAGTTCCATGAGGGTGTGAGTCCACAAATGGCCGCTGCTGTACTGAATAAACTGGCAGCGCCTTCGCAAGCTGTTTCACTGTCGTAGCCTGACCTCTCCACATAGCGAGGTGGCTAAAAACCAGAGGCTGCAGCCTGGCTCTCTGGGACGATGAGCTAGGGTCTACTTTTGCTAGTGTGTGGCCCTAGACAAGTGCTATCAGCTGTGATCCTGGACAAGTCACATAACCAGTAAGAGATAACTTAGTATCACTAGATGTAAGATGAGAAAAGGAAACATACTCACATCTCGGGGCAACTCAAAAACTGAGGGAGAAAACTAATATAAAGCGCTTGGTGAAAGTGATAGGTGTTATTATTGGTATCGCCTCTATTGCCCTCCGTAGCTGATCTTGTCCATATTATTATGGCTATAATGAACTCCCTACTATGGTCATCTCACATCTCCATGTCCCCGAAACACCAACCACATTTTCCAGTCCCACATGCATAGACGGCTTCGTATTTTAGCTCCTCTGAGGCCACCTCAGTGAAGCCTTCCCAGTTCCAACAGGTGGCTCCCAGTGTTCCCACTTAACCTCCATAAGCAAAAAAAAAAAAAAAAAAAAAAAAAAAAAAAAAAAAAAAAAAAAAAAAAAGCCATTGTGCTTCATGCTTTTAATCCCAGCATCCACCCAGAGGTGGGAGGATCTCTGTGAGTTTAGAGCCAGCCTGGTCTCCACAGTGGTTCCAGGACAGTCAAGGCTCTACAGACAGACTCTGTCTCAGAAGAAAAAATAAAAAGGAAGGAAAGACTACACTTGGAAAACATCAACAGCACAACCAGTCACGCTGCTTGCACTCTCGTTTCAGCGACCAAAGGCTGTCTTCCCTCGCACAGAGGCCCACAAGGAAATTCTATACATCTCTTCCAAGTGATTCTGGGTAACTTAACCTTTGCAGGTGGAGCAGTTTGTCACAGAATCCACAAGAAACCTTACAGAACTATCCAGTATAGAAGCAACACTCAACAATTACCACAGTTACTGGAACTATTTAGCATTCCAGATTGAATTATCAAGATCCCTAGGAGGCAAACACCTGACTCAGACCCCAGTCAATCAGCTAACCTGAAGGGAGGGATGTGAAGACTGGAGACGGTAGGAAGGACCTTGAGGTCTCTTAGAAGGAAAACTGCAGCAAATGCCTAGAGAGAAGGAGGCAGGGGCGGCTGTAGATAGAGGGAAAGTGGAATTAGTCTCAGCTCAAAGCCAAAGTCTTTCCTCCCTTCCATCGCTAGCACTGAAATAGTTCCCGGTACTTCAAAACGAGTTAACCCACCCTCAAAGTCCAAATCTACAAAACTGGGGTAATAATGCCTCTCACAGGTTAATGGTGGGAATTAAAGGGTGTTACAGATGTCCTCAGATCTTGGCTCTCTCTACACTGCAGAGGTCGGATAGTACAAGCTAACTCATTTGCTCTATTGTTATTTGACAATTTATCAGTCACTTTAATTTTCTCTGCATCAAAATTTAAAGCAGACATTAATATCTTGAAACATCACTCACAATAGACAGGAAGCATGACACAGCCCTGTCTTAGGAGGCGAGATAACTTAAGAATTTTGGTACCTATTAAAACAGACAGGACTCTGAACTGCTGGCTGTCCGCCTCTGCAACTTCCTAGAGATTGTTATGTGCATTCCTCAAATGACCAAATGGACAATAAATAGCAGAAAACATGCAAAAACTGAAAACTTTAGTAATAATGCAAAGAAGGTAAATACACATCCTTATGGATTAATACATTTAATGTCACCGAAAACAGCCTTTAGAAAAAGTCATCCTTTTAAAGAGACATTAAGAGATGATAGCCTGTTATCCATTTCAGAACTGCATTAGAAACAGGCTTGCTTTAGCAAGCTGTTAGATCCAGTTGGTGATGTGATTTACCAAGTTATATTTTTATGACTATGAAAGATTCAAACCTGTATACAGTTTATGGGCCCACAGCTCACTAACTTATTAAAATGAATTTGCTTGATGTCAACCTTCATTTTTATACAGCCCTCTCACCACAAGCATTGAACAACATGTGCAGAAATAAATGGTTTGCTCCCCCCTTCATTTTGAACCTGCAGAAGACAGCTTTTCTTTTAAGACTTCCTGTTATTGTTTTTAATTATGAATGTGTATGTATGGACACAGGCATATGTGTGCAGACGCCCAGAGGCATCAGACAGTCCTGAGCTGGAGGTGCAGAAGGTTGTGAGCCACCTGACGTGGGTGCCGGGAGCCAACTCCGGTCCTCCCTCGGAGCAGTAAGAGGTCTTAACCTCGGAGCATCTCTCCAGCCCTGGCAGGCATGTTCAAGCATTTGTTGACGTTTGTCAATGATCAATGTCAAGCTTGATCTGTATCAGAGAGCACTTGTTCAAGACTTTAAGAATTCTACCCCAATTAGCTTTTTTTTTTTCCAATCCACCTTTTAAAACCAGAGCTAACAAAACAAAATACACAACCATGGAATTTAGTGGAAGAGAGCTAGACTGGAGAAAGAAGAAACGAATGTTCAGGCCTTCTCACCACTGCTTTCACAGATACTATGAAAAAACATCTGTCTCAACATCTGTCTCACACTCTAGTGCAGGGGTTCTCAGCCTTCCAATGCTGCGACCGTTTAATACAGTTCCTTGTGTTGTGGTGACCCTCCCAACTATAAAATTATTTTCATTGCTACGTCAGGAGTACAATTTTGCTACTGTTATGGACTGTAATGTTTATATTCATATTTTCCAATGGTCTGAGGTGATCCCTGTGAAAGGACCTCCCCCCCCCCCCGTCAACACACACAAATACACAGGGTCACGACCCACAGGTTGAGAACTACTGTTCTCGGGGCTTCAGAATTATTTGTATACAACAGCTATAATTTTTCTAATAATGTGTAATTCTAATACATCCATGAGCCTTGGTTTAATCAGTCCAGTTAAAAACAAAGGTTCAAAAGCTGAGCAGATAGCCTAAAATATTAAAATATAATCTTGACCTTAATCCCAGTGGTTATTCATATGATAACATCATATTCCTGAAGACCTAACAGGAGGCAGGCATAACCTCAAAAGGAAAAAAATAGAAAACGTTTGGTTGTCAATGTACTATCTTTGACTACATCATCCTTGATGCTATATTATCTATTTAGACTTTTTTCTTCTATGAAGTTTCATAGAGCATAAAATAAAGTCCTCAGAGCCTTAAAAAGATCAAATAATCAGAATCTGTTGAATAAATCCAAATTTGTTCACTCATAATATTTTGTGGGATTCAAAAAGTAAGTAAGATTTTTAAGATGAACAAAAGGATGACTGCCTCCTTAAAAACAAAGCAAGTGAATTCCAAACCAATTTATCCAAGACCCTCAATATTCTAATACTACAGTAGAATAAAAACAATATATTTGGAATCTGATGGAAGCATCTGTTCCTAATAATCAGGGTAATTATCATACTTTAACTGGTTATAGATGGAAAGCTACTGACCACGACAAAACTAACTTGGTGGTACCAACTCTTGCCACCAATCCATCATATAGAAATGTAACATACAATCAAAAGCATCACTGGCATCACCAAACTTGAAGCAATGTTTCAGATTTGGGTTCCTTGACAACAGGCTAAAGAGTCAAGAGGGGAAGAAAAGTAAGATACGCATCTTGACCAGTAGATCGGGAGTCCACCAATGAAACGTGGAGAGTACACTGTTGATCTGCCTCCTGAAGGCAATAAATTCTATCAGGATTTAGATTAGAGAATGGGGGAAAAATTAAGAGGCAGGAATCACCAAGTTAAGCTATAAACTAAGCTTTGTTGGTTTCTCTGTGCAGCTCCAGCTGTCCGGGAATTTGCTCTGTAGACCAGCCTGGCCTCAAACTCAGAGATCCACCAGCCTCTGCTTTCTGAGTGCTGGGATTAAAAGGCATGTACCACCACCACCACCCAGCCTTAAACTAAGCCTTCTTGAACCCATGTCAATTTAAAGGAATCTCAATCCCTAATTTCTTATTTGTCACAAATACAACCTCACAAGTCACTCCTCTGTTTCATTAGCTTTATGAAGTGACGGTGTTAGACTTGAAAGTAGTTGTGTGTCAGTCTCTAGCCTGAAATGAACCTTAGACATAAGAGGAATGAATAAGGGTAGTCACAGCTGACATTCAGCCACAAAATCTGTTTAATAGTAGGTATGGATGGGACATTTGGAGTCAGCACTGGAGTTGGCTTAATTACAGTAGAGTTTTTGTGCACAGATCCAACAAATGAAAGACAGACTCGGACCAGGAGGAACTCAGAGAATTAGGGTTTAAGCCAAGCATTCTCATAGAGGCCTATAATCCCATGCAGGCAGAACACTAGAAGTTCAAGACCCCTTTGTACTGACTGCAAAGGTAGCTTGAGGCCAGCCTGGGCTATATACTGCCCCCACAAGGGGAACTATGTATCAAGCCAAGTAGCCTTAGGTTAAGTTGCAACAGTATTACTGCCAAGAAACTGTAATGTGTGGAGAAAGGGGAGGGGGGGGGCCACAAACTGTAACAGTCTAATGGCTGCTTACAATTTTGTAACTTAGCACAGATGCTGACCACCAGGAACTGCCAACACTCGGGCTGTCATAACCAGAGACGAAACAGTTTGATTTAGCAAAGGAATTGCACAGCCCACGGTGAAAGGCAGTTCCCCTCGAAAGAGCATCTTTGAACCAACAGCCACCTTCATTAATCACACAGGACGATATGCGACAAACAGTTTCTATGCACTGTAAGTGCTCTCAAGTTGGACGACAACAGCAGGCTCTTTACACAAGAAGGAAAATCATACTGCATGGTGCAAAAAAGACCAGAAAAGTCATGTATCTTTACTCCACTGGAAGACAGCTCTAGAATCGGATTGCATGGGTGCATATGAGTAGTCTCAGCTAGGTGGGAAACTAAAAACAGAAGGATCTCTTAAGGCCAACAGTTAGAGGACTACCTGGCAAAAAAAAAAAAACTTGATTTCAAAAACTGTGTCTTGGGGAGAAGGGTGAAATATGTTTTAGTGGGGGAATAGTGAACAGTTATGCTTATAACTGTTCAATCATATTTACCATTTTATTAAAGTTCTATTTGCTTTAGGCATGTTTTAAAACAATGACTCTTGGCTAGGGCTGAACATGATGGCACATGCCTGTAATCCCAACACCAGGAAAATAAGAAGAAACAGGAAAAGAAGAGGTCATTTGGTCGGTCTCCACTCCATCGTGAGACCCTGCTTCAAACAAACAAACAAATAAAAACGGTGGCCCAAGCTGGGGGAAAAAAAGAGCTATTATTAGCTATGACCCTTGGCTCTAATTCTCTGGACCTACTACTGCTGAAGAAAAGTGGCACAAGCCAGGCTCATGACCAGGTTCGAAGCAGACTGCCATCTGCTGCATGCATGGGATGTCCCCACTCGGCCCCAATGTCTCGCCAGGTAGGATCCGTAGAAGAACATCAATTATTTGGAGCAAGTTGTTGTTCCATATTCACCTACTCTATGTGCCTCAAAATCAGATCCACCTAAAGATTCCTATCCCTGTGGCTTTGAAATAGAAAGCCTTTCCTGGCAGACAATCAGTTAATTTTATAAGTGAATGGTGGAGAGATATGTTAAGGCAACTGTGGTTTATTATACAATAAAAAAACACAAAAAGGAAGTCATAATATCTGGTCAGGACGAGGTTCACCAGCTGTGTACTCTTGGCCAAGTCTCCCTCCTTTCTGGGCCTCAATTTCAGGTTTGTAAGATCAAGAGTCAAATCCCTAAGAGACATCCTTCAAATGGAACGTAATGCGAGGAATCACAGAAAAGCAGATAGGGATGCATACACAATAGCTTTGGAGCAACTGGACAGAAATTCAAAATCGGCTTCTACATTTTTAAATCATCAGGTTCACCACTTTTCCAATCTTAGGATCCTAAGTTCATTTACAAGTCAGCATCCCCATGACAACACTTCTGCCCTTCAAAAATAACACTTCATTTTTAATTGTGCTTTCAGCTAGGAATTCAGCACACCACTTTTACCCGCCTCAGAATAGCACAGAAGAACATTGTCATGAAGTGTCCCTACAAGGAAGACTGGTGCATTTGCATGGGAGAAAATACACGAGGCACACATTTCTAAACACCACTTGAATACCACACCCAAACAGTATTAAAAACAAACTGCAAAAATCGGAAGATGCCTCACTGGAAAACAAAGATAACTCGGGAAGTCTTCCCATAGTTCAGAGGGAAAGAATGCCATCAGATTTTGGGGTGGCCTTTATATCTTTCTGAGAACATAACTGGAGGCTATGAAACATGTAAATCAGAATTGAACTATAGAAAAACTCGGCTCTCACCCAGACGCTTCAGCAAAGCAATGTCAGTATGCCAAATACGAAAAAGTGCAATTTTCTCACAAGAAGGATGATCGGGTCCATAACTACGGCTAATAATAGCAATACTATCTTGCATTTGCCGAGCCTCGGGTCTTTTCCTAGTGTGTTCCCACAATCTCATGCTAACCTAGGTCTAGGGGTATCCTCTCTGCAAACCTCCAGTCCTTTCCTCTTCAGAGATGAGGAATCAGAACAAGACAGGTCATGATGCACGGGGTGAAGGGTCTTTCTCTACTGGGCTGGTTAGCGCCACAATATACAAACTCACCCTATAAAATCAAACCTACACTTGTTCTCTCAGAGTTGGCCAGAGACCAAGACATATGGGCCTCGAAAGTCCAAAGGAAGATAACCTGCTGACTTGTTAGGTGAAAAACTCCATGCCAAGCTCCCGTGCTCCCCACACTACACTACACACACACACACACACACACACACACACACACACACGCACGCACGCACACCCTAAGCTGTTCAGACAGAATTCCTTTTCTTTGCCAGGCAATGAAACCCAGAACCACCAAATCTCTGCTTCTGTGAACAATTTGCCATGCTGCCTCTCTTGTGCCTGCTGTCCTTCCTTTGGGCACGAGTGTAGCGTGAAAGCCAACCCTCCGAAGGGACCACCAGAACCTTTAAGGACCCGAGGGGACGGTGCCTGTCGCCTGAAGCAAAGCAGCATCCACCTTGAAGAAACTGGTTCCCGGAACACACACATGCAGGGACTCAGAGAGGGATAAAGTTTGATTTCCCTTCCTGCGCATTCCTAGGGGGCCGAGAGAGGGCAAGGCAGCAGCCTCCTGGGGTCCTGGGGTGCTCTCCGGGGGACAGTTCCTAGCAGCATGGCACTGACACTCTCCTGACACACCGGCAGCCGCGGCAACTCAGGACGCCCCGACCAGCCCAGCGGAGGAGAGAAGGGGACAACTCGCACCGGGCTCCAGTTCGGAAGCACTGGAGCAAAGCTGTCAGGAACGACGGAAGGAGGGACCGAGCCCACAGGCGGGTCAGAGAGAGGTTCAAGTCCCGTGCCTTCCCCGCCCTGGCGTCCCCAGTCCTGCGGGAACATCCCTGCTGTCGCCCCTCCTCCTCTTCTGCCTCCCGCCCGCCCGCCCGCCCTGCCTTCCCAGCCGCCGCCGCAGGCGCTGAAGGACACGGCGGCTCGGTGGCCCGCCACCCCGGGGCGGCCGCGAGTTGAGGGAAGTCGCCGGGCGCCCCGGCCTGCCCGCGGCTCCCCACGCCGCCCCGCCCTCCCCGGAGCCGCGCTCGCTCACCGTCCGGTGCTGCTGGTGCTGCCGGTGGCGGCTGACGGCCAGCCCGGGAAAGCAGCCGGCAGTCAGCGCCCCGCAGCCGCCGGCGCCCCCGCCGCCGCCCCGGGAGCAGAGCAGCAGCAGGAGCGATCTACCTGCGGCGGCCGCCATCTCTCAACTGGAAACGGCGCTGGCCCAGGCAGCGCAGCGGACGGCCGGGGCGTGGCCAAGACCCGCCACTCAGCCGCACCCGGCCAACTGCAGCCCTGAGTGAAGCCTCTGAGGCGGGGCTTTCTTCGAAGACCAATGAAAGAGCGGGAGAACCCCGGCTTCGGGCTGTCTGTCACTTCCAGAGTTACCTTACGGGCAAATTCTAGGGAACCGGTCTTTGGCACTCGAACCTCTTGGAATGGAGCAGTAAGGGATGGCAGGTTCGATCTGGCTAATCTTTACCAAGCACAGTGACATTGGGAACTAGGGAAAAAGATATCTGTGCAAATCTTGTTCGGAGTTGAGTTCTGAGTGTTCTAAGTTGTCTACAGAAGAACTAAGTTGGTCATATGAAGTAGGTTGCTACAACTCTCGACCACATGTCCAAAGTTAGCGGCCATAACGGATAGGATAGCATTTGGGTATGACGAAACAAACCCCGAATCATAAAGTAACCCAATGACAGTGCTGTGTAATACAATATAAGGTTTAATGATTGTAGTAGAATCGAAGTTCCAGGATGAACACCTTCCATTGGGCTGAATGAACAGAACTCTAGACATTGGAAACACCCCGTTCTTTTTCACATCACCTTTACAGCATTTACATTCCTTTCTAAAAGCAACACTGTTCATTCTCATAGTTGACCTTGGACTCCTTTATTAAACAAACTACAAAAAACAAAGAGTCGACAAGTAATAAAATCATTGTAAAGATGAACCAAGTTTCATAACTTTGCTAGCAGTTAGGGCACACTTCAGAATAACTTTCTTGGGGAGAGGGAGGTATTTTATTGGGTTGCCCAGGCTGGCCTGTAATGTTCCATGTAGCCCAGGATGATTCGGACCTCGCCATCCCCAGTGCAGGTGTTGTAGGCATGTACCATCTCAACCAGAATAGAATAACTCTTATTTTATTGTTTCTTGTTCTGAGTTTTGTTTGAGATGAAGTCTCACTACATAACAGACTGGGATGGAATTCCCAATCCTCCTGCCTCAGCCTCCTGAGTGTCATGATTACAGGCATGAACCATCATGCCTCTCTTGGGCTGAGTCTCAGTCACTTTCTCTTGAAAACACTCCTTGCCACAAGGACAGTGGTTCTCAACTTGTGGGTCACCACCCCTTTGAGGGGTCAACTGACCCTTCCACAGAGGTTGCCTAAGACAATCAGAAAACACAGATATTTGCATAACGATTCATAACAGTAGTAAATTTACAATTATTAAGTAGCAACGACAATAATTTTATGGTTGGGGGCCACCACAACATCAGGAATGGTATTAAAGGCTTGCAGCATTAGGAAGGGTGAGAACCACTGCACAAGGACAAGTTTGCAGGAAGGGTTCCTAGATTTTCTTAGAAGACTTCCTAGCTGTTTGTTGTTATGAGCTGCTCGATTCTTTCAGCTTCTTATATAATCTTGGGGGCAAGGAGGCAATTAATTTTTTTTTAATTCCAATAATTGTAGTTTGTTACATGCAGTTTTTAAAAAAATGTGCTACTTGTTCTTAATAATATTCTTTCAAGTTTGACTAAAATTGCTTTCTTGGCCAAACAATGAAGTAAAAATTCTGGATTAATCCTTCTGCCCCAGCTCAGAACAGGAGGCTGGTGGGCTTCTCCACGGGAGGTCTTCATGCCATGCTCACTTACCCAGAAGTGGAGCCTAGGAAGGGAGGAATGCGCTCCAGCTCCACAGCTGCCTGGCCTAGCCCCCCATTTGGAATTCATGGCATCGCTGGAACATCTCGGCTCACACTCGCCTTCTGCCCATCTATATTTATCCCACAGCATTTCATGTAGTTATCCATCCCGCACATCTCCCCTTCTCTCCCTTTCACTACATTCACCACGGGTTTGCGTTCTTTTTTTCTTATTTTATTTTTATTTTTCCTTTGCCAAACCTGGGCATAGGCCCAGAGTGTTCCCCCTCCATCTTTACATTATACTTTTGGAAATCTTACTCAAATTGCCTTTCCTCTGTTTTTCTGCGTAAATGTCCATCCTGCAGTACTGAGATTTAGTTCTGTGCATTAAAAAAATGAACTGGATTAAGCCAGGCATTGTAGCACACACCTGTAATCACATAACTGGGGAAACTGAGGCAGGACGACTGTGACTATGAGGCCTACCTGGGCTACATAGTTAGAAGTTTAGGGAAAAGACAAAAACAAATAAAACAAAATGGGAAAAAAATAACACTATTTTTGTTTGTTTGTTTGTTGTTTTGTTTGTTTTTCAAGACAAGGTTTCTTTTGTGTAAAAGCCTTGGCTGTCCTGGAATTCACTTTGTAGACCAGGCTGGCCTCAAACTCACAGAGATCTGCCTGCCTCTGCCTCCCAAATGCTAGGATTAAAGGCGTGTGCCACCACATCCGTCCACACTCTTTTTAATGTGCAAATCAGAGACATTGCTAAGCATTCCAAATCTATTTTCCAAAATGCATCATTTTATATCCTGGAAAATCAAATCCCTGATGCCCCTAAATCAGACTATATATTAGAGGATCTACCGACTAAACCAGGTTCGTAGAGTGTAGATCTAGCAATTGCTCTAAACAACTGTCACTTCCCACAGCGGCAAAGGTCTACATGAGCTGGTTGGTCAAGCTGACTAAGGAAAAAGTACAGTAGCTCATCAGAAAGGAGTCCGCATACCCAAGAGATCCTTCGCAAACCAGGGAACCCACTGCTCATTCTAGAGGTGATATATTAATAAAGAAGGGCACACACACTTTTTAGGATGTCAAAGATAACCTCAATATTTTCCAATAATCAGTCATCTCAACAAAACATTAATCAACCTCTTACAAAAGTAACTATCCATGAGCCAAGCACAGTGACACACACCTGTTTCCCCGCACTTGGGAGGCTGAAGATCACAAGTTCAGAACCAGATTGGGCCACTGAGTGAAAAACTGTCGAGAAAAAAAAAAGGTGTGATTATATTTCCATAATCCAACACTGGGGAAACTCAGGCAGGAAGACTGACAAGTTCAAGCCAGCCTGGACCACATAACCGTATTTCATTTATTTCAAATACAAAAAGCAAACAACAGATGAAAGTAGTTGTCTTCCCTGTACTTACCCACTTTATAGTCAAAAGACCAAGAAATCGTGTGTTTATTCTTTACTAAAAGTGAGCTTGGCATAGTGGTACAAACCTATAATCACAGTGCTTGTGAAATATAGACAGTAAGATCTAGAGTTCAAGGTTATCCTCAGCTATTTAGCATTTGAGACCAGCCTGGGCTACATATGACCCTGTTTCCAAAAAAAAAAAAAAAATGTAAACCAAGCGGTGTAGTACACGCCTTTAATCCCAGCACTTGGAGGGGCAGAGGCAGGCAGATCTCTGAGTTCGAGGTCAGCCTGGTCTACAGAGTGAGTTCCAGGACTGCCAGGGCTACACTGAGAAACACTGTTTCAAAAAAAAAGTAAGAATATAGCACTTCTCAGCCTTTTGACGTGGCTGGAAATCATATATGAAATATAAAGCTATAGATAATACAGTCTACATCATCATTTTAAAAATCATATCTATAATATAGGAGCCAGTGAAGTGACTCGGCCAGCAAAGGTCCCTGTGGTACAAGCCTGACAGCCTGAGCCTGGTCTGGAGCACATAAAAGGTAGAAAGAGAGAACTAACTCTCAAAAATTGTCGTACAGACAGTGCTCTGTGGCACACACAAATAATAAATAATAGTAACAATAAACATGTAAAACAATTGTTTAAGCTACATATATAGGACTAAGCATGGTGGCGCATTAATAAAAGCACTTGAGAGGCAGAGGCAGGTCGATCTCTCTGAGTTCAAGACCAGCCTGGAACCTGTCCTGATTCCAAGCCGGCCAGGATGACATAGTAAGAACTTTAAAAAATACACATATAATATAAGTGTTTTATATATGTTCTATTATTCATATATTATATGTAATATAATATACATTAGATTATATATAATTAATTATATGCTATATATTATATAATTTAGGGGGTGATTCCAAAGGAATGAACATGAAAACATGTTGCCTCAGGGAAGTTTTGAGGGACACCTGCTCTTTTGAGTAGTTTAAATTGTTCCCATCCACATATCAATTTTATAATTTAAAAACATGGTCATTAAAGGATATACAGTCGCATAATTGTTCCTATGCCAACCCTTAAAAACAGGCTGCTTTTTAAAGTTAAAACTAATCAGAGAACATTTCCTGGTGCATGAAACTTTACCCAGTTCCCCTAGTAAAATGTACACTGAGGTCAGTTCCCAGCTCTGACTCAACTCAATGGAATATTTACCTAAGGGCTCCAGAACAGGCAGGGTGAACAGGTGAGGCACACACACTGATGCAAGCAAGCAAACATGAAAGGAACTTCCTGGGAGGTTTGGGGGCTGTGTTTCCTGGCTCACTGATAATGTGAATTATTATTCTCGTGGTATCAGCAGTTCTGAATGATCAGGAAAGAGACTATTTGAAAGAAGAACAAAAGGAAAGGGCGTAGCTCTCATATTTATGGGAGCCATGGCCAAGCCCTGTTTGCTTTTTTTTTTTTTTTTTTTTTTTTTTTTGCTTCCCTCTCTGAGAATGCCATCATTCCCGTTTCTCTCACCTACCCCATCAGAAGTCAATTCTCCTCCACCACAACCCAGTTCCAGCAAATTTCTCCTGTCTGTGCTCTCTGCTCTTCTTTCTCTGGCAGCCCATCTGCATAGCAAATATATCTACTCGATGTGGTTGAGAAAGGTTCAACAACAATTAAAACATCTCCTCTATACATCTATATACAAGTATCATATATCGTAATATGCTATATTTTTCCTCTCTGCACCTATTTTCACTTCATTACTCATACAAACACACCCATGTGTTGTGTGATGTTTTTTTGTGTGTGTTCTGACAAATAAAGCTTGCTGGAGATCAGAGGGCGGAGTTGACCACTGGTTAACCACAGAAGCCAGTGGTGGCACACGCCTTGAATCCCAGCACTTGGGAGGTGGAGCCGGAAGTGATAAGATGGGGTGGAGGCCAGATCTGAGCCTTCTGAGTGCAGGAAGGAAGCAACTGGCCACTGCTCCTGGTTCTCTGATCTTCCACGTTTTTACCTCACTATTTGACTCCTGGTTTTATCGCTAAGATTAATAAGATCAACGCTTCGCCTATGTTCTCCTTGTTTTTCTCTATCTCCCCCAATACTCCCACTTGCCCCAACTCTAACACAGACCCACTCCAGCTCAGAAATATATTTACATAGCGCTCTAAAAAAATGTCTATTAGTGGGAGGCTCACGCACTGACTTCCAAAGGATGACTGACTCCATGTTTTATACCGAACGACCCTGTGGTTTAATAGTCCTCTCTGTTGAAAACATCCACTCTGCAATCTTTTCTTTCATGTGCAGAACCCCAAGAAAACCCTGAGTTGAGGAGGGCAGGACTTGGTTGGGTAGGATGGTCCTCGTTCATGTTTCTCAGTATCCAAGAGGCCAGCAGCAAATTTTAAAGCCATCTTTCTGGGTGGGGTTGGTTCGTGGCCTCTTGCAGCCTTTGAGATTTACTAGACTTTGAAACTAACAAGTCTTTTTTCTCTATCTGGAGTGACCCAAGTTCTTAATTTGTACTCAAATATAGCACACCTCCTAAGTACACAGGCATTCGGCTCACATGTTTATGAAACCCAGCACCCTCCAGAGTAATAACAAAGACCCAGCTGACCTATAACAATTGACCTCCAAACGGTGAAGTGGCTCACTCGCTAAGCTGTCCCTTCTCTGGAGATCTCTTCCCTAAACTCGCCTCAATACAGCTGTCTCCACCTTTTGGCTTCTGCTGTTCCCATAGCCATCTGTGCTATGTGGGGGTTGAAGAAAAAAAATACAGCCTTCTTGGAAAGTAAATGTCTAGGTAAAACTTAAGTATCCTTTCTGCAAGCTCCCATAATTTACTGTTGACTTTCTGTCCCGGTTGCATCTGAGCTGGTCTGATAGTGTGATAATGTTCGGCAAGCATCATCAGGCCTTTGGTTCCCTTGACACGGGGTCTAATGGGGCCTAGGATAAGCTCACACTTGCTAGCAGTATCGACAGGAGCCACTACACCCAGCTATCAGCAGACCCATTTGATCGCGATAATTTGACTGATGGGGTCACCGTCCCCTCACAATTCTAAGTGTATTCTGTAGCAGAATTACTTACATCACTGTTTCTGCCCTACCATGGTGTATTCCGTAACAGAATCACTTACCTCATTTTGTCCTACAGTGCTCTTCTAGGTTAGGAGCTGCCAATCTGGCAAGTTTAGCTGAAGCTAATTCTAGACAATGTCAGTTGTTCCGTCAACTGTCTGTTCTTCACATTTTAATGTATAGATACCTTTGATGGTAATATCTAAAAGAATTTCACAGAGCAGTCTAAAGGAACCTTCTTGGGCTGGTTCTTAGCCACATGAATCTGCCTAACTGAAGGTGAGATACATCTTTAATACTATGCTGAGTTTGGCCCAAATTTCAGCTCCTTGGAATCTAAACTAAGTTACTGTCAAACTACTGTATTTCTCCTCACTTTTGATAGAATATATATCATCTCATTACCAGATCTGATTTCCAAGGGGAAACACGAAGGTCATGGGCTGTGGGCTGCAGCTGGCAGGAAGCAGGAGGTGGAGAAGTGGGTGGGGGTGCAGGCGCCGCCAGGGAACAACAGGTGCAAAGGCTGCTCTTTAAATTTAGCCACTGTACTTGGCATCTTGTCTCCTAGCCGTCACTTACGGCAACCACTGCTGATCTGGGAAGGACAACAGAAGGGGTCATGTTTATTAAAAGACAAAAGTGGGGAGCTGGGCAGTGGTGGTGCACGCCTTTAATCCCGGCACTCAGGAGGCAGAGGCAGGCAGATCTCTGTGAGTTCGAGGCCAGCCTGGTCTACAAGAGCTAGTTCCAGGACAGGCTCCAAAGCTACAGAGAAACCCTGTCTCGAAAAAACAAAAAGAAAAAAGAAAAGAAAAGAAAAAAAGACAAAAGGGGGTAAATTAATTAAAAAACAAAAACCTAGAAACTGTACATAGTAAAAAAGGAATAGAAGGGGAAGGAAATTATTCAAAGAGATAATGATCACTAGCAAATCATCTTTAATTAAGCCCTTTAAAAGTCATTCTTAGCTGCCAAAATGCAGGAGTAATATTGCCTAAAATATGGATGGAGGCTCAAAAAACAATTACTAGTAATTTCAGAGCTTGGCGATGAGAGAAGGGGAAATGACTCGGATAGGTGTAGTGCACTCGTTCATCTTCCCTTCAGCCAGGCTGTCAACTGAGCACTCACATGATAGGAGAGATAGGAATGGTTGTAAACGTTTCCAAAATTTCTGTTCCTTATACCATGTATTTAATTTCCTGAGCTATTCATTTAACTCTCTTGTGCTTTACCTTGTTGAATCCGTTTTCCCACCTAACATTTATCCGTCATTGAGAAGAATGAAAAGCATCTCACTTTTCCTCCTTGGGGACCACTGCCACCATGCATGGCCAGGAAGTTCATGACTCACCTTCAGCTTCCGAGGGAACAAATGGCCACTGATGGCTTTCACCCTGGGAAGGCAGCCGTAGCAAAGACAGAAATTCAGGAAAAGCTAGCCAAAATGTAGAAAACCACACCAGATGTCATCTTTGTCTTCAGACTCAGAAGCCTCTTTGGTAGTTGCAAGAAGACTCTAACTTCAGCATAAGCTATGATTCTGTGGATTTTGCAAAGGAGAATGAGCTTAAACACAAGCTTGCGAGACGGGGCCTCTGCTGAACGCTGTGAGAACATGACTGATTCATGGTGTGGTTGAGGAGAAGGGGTTTTCTTGTAGATATGAGGGAGAGTACAGCTGGAGGTTTCTGGAAGGGTCCAGACTCAACCAGGCCATGAGAGAAGAAAGAGGGGAGGAGGAAAGAGAGAAGAGGACACAAGGCAAGAGAAGGGAGCAGAAACGAAGAGCAGAGGGCCAAGTGAGAGGGAAGGATCAAGAGGCCAAGAGAGCACATGGCAGAAAAGGATAGATTGCATAGGAATCAGAAGCTGGTGGAGGGAAGCCCAGTACCTGGGTTAGAGAGGTTTAGAGTGGGGGTGGGGTGAGAAGTGGTGGTGGAAAGCCACAGGTGCTAGGTGAAACTTGTCCAAGGGTTTCTTTGGGGCCTGACAGTTATGTCCAGAAAAGGGAGACAGGAAAGCAGGAACCGAATGAAGACAGTCTGGGGACTGCAAAGGCCAGTGCTGGTGCTGGCGAAAGGGAGTGGAGACTGGCAACAGCCAACGGAGTAGAGACTCCGCAATGACTTGATCTGCCGCAATGGTGCCAATTTATAAGGAGATGGCTAATAAACTAAAAGCTTGCAGGTTTCAAAAAAGAAAAGACAAAAGAATGGAAAATCTCTAGAACGGTCTTTGAGTGCTAACAAAGCATAAATTTAAAGCATATTACTAACGTCATAATCACCCCATCCAACTTTACTCAAGACATTAAAAAAAATTACAGATTTTTTTTCTTGCTTCTTTTTGCTGTTAGTTTTGTGCTACAGAGCACAGTTCTATTTAAATAACTTTAACTATTCCACCACTCAGAAGACAAACTAAAATGGAGACTCAGAATAACAAGAAGGTGTGATGGTTGGATGTGATGTATGACGGCCCCTACCTAGACTCCCTACACTTGAGAGTTCAAGACCTGCCCTGCTACCTAGTGATTTCTAGGCCAGCCTGAGCTGTACAAAGAGATTCTGCCTCACAAGACTTACAAACAAAAAGCAAACAAAAAGCATCGTGTTAGTTTTTTTTTTATATATATATATCTTGCTTTTTTAAAATGTCTTCCTTAAGTTGGACTGGGGGGGTCTTCGGTGTGTCCAATGCCTAAAGGAGTTAGCTCGGTGGGTGAAACGCTTTCCAGGTAAGCATTAGGGCCTCAGTTTGAGACCCAGAACCCATGCTTTTAAACATATGAGCGTGGGGTGCACACTTTTAATACCGGCACCCCTGGGATGCAGGGAGACAGAGACAAGAGGATCCCTGGGGCTTGTTGGTTAGCCTAGCTGAATCATCAAATTCCAGGTCAGTTGAGAAACTCTTGTCTCAAAAAAAAAAAAAAAAAAAAAAAAAAGGTGGATGGTGCCTTGAGCAATAATACCCAAGGTCGACCTCTGACCTACACACACACAAACACACACACACACACACACACACACACACACACGGGAAAACAGGAATTCTAATAAACTTTTTTTGTTTGTTGCGGTATTCCGATAAGAACAACATGGTAATTCTGTTCCTAGGGCCATTTACTCAAAAGAAGAACATTTTGAACTGCTAAGGCTGCTCAAGCATCATTAAGAGCCCTGGGATGATAGATTCCAAAGAGCTGCTGGCCAAAACACACAGCGAATTCTTGCAAACTAGGAAGAAGACTGGACAAAAGACTTGAATAGATATTTTATAAAAGAAGGCTTCTCAACGACCCAGAAAACAAGGGGAAGGGCACTTGACTTCAACTAATTAGATACAAACTAACTCCACAGTGCAGGAGTGCTTTGAGCTCACCAAAACGGTTCAAAGGAGAGAGAGAAGATGCTAAATTTTGGCAAGAATCTGGAATAATTCTGATGTTCAGGGGCCAGAGGGAGTATGTGTTGGTACAGCCACTGACACCAGGAAACAGAGTATGTGGGTCAATTGAACAGAGATGACATGCTATAAAGAATTCATGAGGGCCGCTTCTCTAAGTTTTAATAATTCCAGTAGATTCCCTTTGTTTTCTCAGCCTCGGGGTCATGACTGTTTCTGGTGGCTGTCTTGTCACCATCCATTAGCTTTCTTTCTATATCAATGACTTAAGACACTTGTAGCTAGGCGGGGTGCGAGGGGTCGTGGCTTAGCTTGTCAAGTGCTTACCTGGTGTGCTTGAAGCCTTGGGTACGATCCCCAGTGTTGGTAAACTGATTAGGAGAATGTTCACGTGACTGGGAGGGGACTGTGGCAGTAAGGATTTTGAGGCTAAAATAAATACAACTTTTAAGAACGTTCTTAGTCATTTTTAAAGTTTCATGTGATGTATTTTAACCATATTATTTCCCCTCCCCCAAGTCCTCCCAGATCCTCTACTGCCTTCCTACCCTCCCAACTTCACGTTCTTTCTCTCTCTTGCCTGTGTGCCTGTCATTCTAGCACTTAGGAGGTAGAAGATCAAAGTTCGAGGTCATTCTCAGCTACAAAGAAAGTTGAAGGTTAACCTGAGCTATATAGAACTTGTCTCAAAAAATATAAGTTAATATTATTTATTAAATTATGTTTGTTCAAAACCTAATATGAAGCAGGCTTGGTGGTACATGTAATCTTGGAGGCTGAGACATCTGGACACTGAGACAGGAGTATTATTAATTCGAGGTTATCCTGAGCTGCACGTTGAGACCTGCCTCAAAAAATAGAATAAAAACAACAAAAGGAGCCAAGATAGAATTCTGTCTCTGGATTTAAGAATAGTTTTGATCCCATCTTTGGACTGAGCTTCTCACAGTAAGAGAATTGACACTGGTGGTCTATGCCATGCAGGGTAGTCCACACTTAACCTAATTATCATCTATGGTGAATGTAACTAAGTCCCTGTTTGGCAAGTGTCTTCAGGGCACAAATACCCATGGCACATTCCCAGCACACAGTAGCAATAATTCCAAGGATTGCTCAGGTGCCTGACAGACAGACTGACTGAGACAGAGAGAAAGCAAGATGGGAAGTAGGCAGGGCCCTTTTAAAAGGGAACAGTAGTGAACATGCACAGGAAGTGCTCTTAGTGGCTGTAATGATCTGTTCTGTCCCTTTTTGAGATAAGCCATTCCCACTTCCTTCCCACAACCCCATCTGCTGAGGCAAGCTGATCTTCAGCTTCCAGCCTGAGTCCTTTCCTTTTTCCATCTCCCTCTCAAAGAGGCAGCTTCTGTCTCTCCCTTCTTCCTACTTCTTCCCTCCCCCATCACTGCCTCTCTCTCTCTCTCCCTCTCTCCCTACCTCCCCCCCTCTCTCTCTCTCTCTCTGCTCTTCCCCCTCCTCCCTTCCCTTCCATAACCCACTAAATAAATATCCAACTTTACTCTGCATGGCATGCCTATCCGTGTCTCTGTCTCTCAACCGCTGCGTGGCTCCCTGTCTGGGACCAGCAGCTGCCTTTCTAGAAGCCGTGCTCTCAGTAGACAGTCCAATATAATTTTCTTCATACTACAGGGTAGCAGGGCCTCCTCTTTTCAGTGCCTGGGATGGAACCCAGTGCTTTACACACTAAGCACATACTCTACCACAGAGCTACACCCACAATTCAAGCAATGCCTGTTTTCTCTTTAGGACATTCAGTTTACAGTGAAGGGAAAAAATCACCATAGAAGGTGTGAGCTGAAAAGGACCTCAGAGTTTCCCTAATTCAGGCTCTCCAGCCACAGAGAACTCATTCAGATCTAAGCACACAACTGCCTTTCTGTGAGTTACAAGGCTTCTTAATGGAAGGGCGGGATTGAAAGCCCAGGTTCCCAAGGACTCTAAAGACTGTACTCTTCCCCTACACCACAGAACCTGCCCCTCCCACATCCTCGTCTTTCAGATGAGCACTCCTATAGAGTAGGGGCCAAAGTTCTTGTTGACTCTAAATGGAGTGGCCAAGGTGGCAAATGAAGGATGGGTCACTGGGGCAATAAACACTTTGTGGCTTCCACTTCCTGATTTGTATTCAGGGCCATTTTCAACTGCACACGGGCAGGAGCTACCAGCTGGGGCTGGAAAGTCCCCGGTATTTTCAACCCACATCTCTACATTTAGCTATGTCTTGACACCACAAACCCTGACGAAGTTTGTTCCTCTGGACTGGAACACTGGATGTCCCCGTTAAAATACCAATGGGCTGACTGTTTAACTAAATATAATATCGCCAAAAGCTTGGCTGGACTTTATTTATGGGATCAGCACTTTTCTGGCTGGGAAAGTCCCTAAGGAGCGCCTCTGTTGAGACTGTCTTGGTAGGAGCACACTGTGTGGGACGAATGGTGAGGTGGGGAGAGTGGGACCTGCAATGAGGAGGGGCTGCCATGGCGTCACAGGGTACCTGGGGTAGGTGGAAAAGACTAGAAAGGAAGGAAGAGTAGGAGCGCCACAGGTGAAGAACGGCGCACCCCTATACACCTTGCAGAATGGAACACAGATTTCTACTTCTTCTGTCCCCTTCTGTGCCCAAGGGCCATCCTGGTGGACTGCCCTGCTTACTCTTACTAGTGTTGTTTGCTTTGTTTTTCATTTTAAGAGAGTCTTGCTATGTAGCTCCAACTGGCCTCAAACTAACAGAAACCTGAAGCGGCGAAGATTGGAAATAACCAAAAATAGTCCTTTTATAATTAGTCAATTTTAATACAAAGGGAGATAAGGGAACTTACAGAACCAAGGGTCCAGCGGAGTGAGCGCGGGGCAAACGAACCGGCCGCCTTCCGGCTCCCCAATCCTATTTAAGGGGCATGGCTACCCCGCTGGAGCAGCCACGCCCCTGAACGCAGGGATTGGGCCAGCTGCCCCAACATCTCCCCTTTTTTGTCTAAATAAGACAGATTCAGAAACCAAATACAACTATATACAATGGGAACTGATCATATAAAATTACAAAAAGTAAACAATATCAGGCGAGAAGTATATAACGAAGAATTTTTCTAATCACTCTACTTTGAGAAGTCTAAATAATCTAGAAGGTAGCTACCATTATCTAATCTTCAACCCCATCAAAGATCTGAGAAGGAGAGTAAAATTACCAAAGCAACCAGGAAGCACAAACGAGAAACTTCCAAAATGTGCAACAGAAGACAGAGACAATTGACTACCTGGGCAACCACACGAAGTCTTGATAGCAATGTTGAGGCAACCAACTTTGGCTGAGGCCTGAAAAAAACTGACATACCATTATACAATGGCAAGGAACCTTTAGTAGAACTATCCTATCCTGTCTTGGCAAGATAAGACAATTCTGTTTTATCCACTTATGGATATTTTGTACTTTAGTCAGTAATGGAGGTATGGGCTTTTCTTTGCCCCAAGGCCAGTTCTGCCAAGTAGAAGACAAACTCCCAGTGGAGTGTCTTTGGTGCTCAACGTTCTCTCGGGAGTAGAGCATTGTTGCCAGGAGTGATTGTGTCTCAAAAATACAAAACTGTAGGTTAGATTAAAGGCCATGTTCTACAGTTCTTCAAAGAGGTTGAAGATTATGCTATCTATACTAAATACAACCTCTATGTGTCTAAAAAACCTGATTGTCCTAAATATAAATATGACCAACATATAATTCTCAACACTTATGTAACTGTATGACTAATAGAATAGACGACTGTGCAAAAAATGAAGACAATGATTTCCAAATGTAAACAGGGTCCTTACATAAATAATATCTGAGGTAGAAATGTACAGTGCAATATGGTAAACAATGTCATTACATAAATAATATCAGAGGTAGAGATGTACCTTGCAATATAGTAAACAATGTCAATATAACAATTGTTTCAAACAGAGGTGGTATCATACTCTCATATAATGTTCAATATATCAATATACAAGAATCAACACTCATATAGTTTTTTTTTTTTTAAAAAAAAGAAAAACAATAACTCACAAAAATCAATTATTCCTTCAGATCACCAGTTAATCCCTCCCTCCCCCCCCCTTTTTTTTTTAATACATATAGATATACAGATAAATTATACCCCTGAGTCCATATAAAGCCTTCCACAACCCGACCACCCTATACCAGCCACCAATTAGTGTCCCTAAATCTGAGGGTAAACTTTATTGGGGGGGGGGGGGGGCGTCGTCATCCAAGATTGCTTCCAGCTGACATAGGGGCGACTTTTCTTCCCAGGGGTTCCTGTGAAAGCAAATGATGGTAGGATACCCAGGGTAACATTTCGTCTAGGAAAAATGTGTCCAGCCTCTGAATTTTTTTTTTTTTTTTTTTTTGAAAAATGAGGCCAGAACGTTGTCAAAAATGTGCACCATTCAAAAGTGTTCTGTGCAATTGGTATCAAAAAACAGGCCAAATATTAGCGCTACTAAAACATGACGTCATAATAACTAGTTGGAGTTGATGTTGCGGGGCCCCGTCTTCATCCTGGAAACTGCAAAGATTACTGAAGAAAAAAAAAATTTTTGTCGTTTGTTGTGAGAGAGATAAGCATTATCTACAAGGACACATACAGACGTATACGTGCATATCTTCAATGAAAGGTGCATTAAAAACAACCATAGATATGAATGAAGGCAAAGAAGGCAAATATATTGGTACCATTATCAACATTATTGTTATTAATATTCTGTCTCATAATATTACTCCTAACCTGAGACAGAAACTCTGAGAAATCTCTTATAAACAAGCTTGGAATTGGAGAGGGACTGGGCCAGAGTCCAACTCCAAGAAACCAGCTCTGAATATCTATGAAGAAATGCATATTGACACACATACAAAAATTGTTTTCTATACTCACCGAGCTTACCCAATGTTAATGCTGATCCTTGTTGGGTTGCAATTGGTTCCAATTCATCAATATTCAAGGTATGCAGGGTCCCTCAGGTCCTTTGAAGGTGAGCGTCTTCCTGTGGGGATAAGAAAAAAAAAACCCTGCCCCCGTACTATATGTTTCTTACCATCAGTATGGTCACCATCCTTGTGCATGAATTGTTATTTTTTCTTTTCCAAGGGGGTTCTCCTCTTCAAACCGAACCTTTATTAATTTTGATGGTATCCACGATTTTTCTTCTCCTGTGGAGACAAGAGCAAAACCCCTTCCCCAACGCAGCACATTCCCTGGCTTCCATTGTGAGGTTAGCACATCCTTGAAATAAACTGGTTGATTTAATTCAACAGACTTTTCCATTATCCAATGTCTCTCTGCAGCCGTTGTCCCCTTTTCATTAGCGTTGAGAAAATTCAAAGTTAGTAAAGCATTATGTAATCTATTTCTGGGGGTATTCTCCACCCCCTTTTGCTTGTTTAACATTTCCTTTATCGTCCTATTTGATCTTTCAATGACTGCTTGACCTGTAGGATTGTAGGGTATGCCTGTAACATGCTTAATATTGTAATAGGCAAAAAACCGTTTCATTTTTCTAGAGACATAAGCTGGACCATTATCCGTCTTTATTTGCGCAGGTATACCCATGATGGCCATGACTTCTAATAAGTGAGTGATTACTGAATCGGCCTTTTCTGAGCTTAAAGCAGTTGCCCATTGGAATCCTGAATAAGTGTCAATGGTATGATGTACATATTTTAATTTTCCAAATTCTGCAAAATGGAACACATCCATCTGCCAAATTTCATTCCTTTTGGTGCCCTTTGGATTAGTCCCTGCAGGCAGTGGTGCTTGGTTATAGAAAGAGCAAGTAGGGCATTTCTTTACAATCTCCTTAGCTTGTTGCCATGTAATAGAAAACTCTTTTTTCAAGCCTTTGCTATTGACATGATGCTTTTCATGAAATTCGGAAGCCTGCAGCACACTACCAATCAATAGCTGATCAATATCTGCATTGCCACGTGCTAAAGGACCTGGCAGACCCGTATGGGATCGGATGTGTGTTATATACATAGGGCAAAGTCTGTTCCTGATCATTTCTTGTACCTGGATAAACAATGAGGTTAGCTCAGTATCATCAGGTATGAATTCGGCAGTTTCAATATGTAAGATAACTCTTTCTGCATATTGTGAGTCAGTAACAATGTTAAGAGGTTCCTTAAAATCCCTTAGCACCATAAGAATGGCAAATAACTCTGCCTTTTGGACAGAATCATAAGGACTTTGTTCCACCTTACTCAAGTCTTCTGATTTGTAGCCTGCCTTCCCTGATTTATTAGCATCAGTATAAAACGTGCGGGCTCCAGTTATCGGAGCATCACGGACAATTCGAGGAAGAATCCAAGAAGTTCTCTTTATAAAGTTAAGCCTTTTGCTTTTTGGATAGTTGTTATTAATTTCTCCTAAAAAATTAGCACAAGCTCTTTGCCATGGTTCATTATCTTCCCACAATTTTCGTATCTCATCAGCGGTGAAAGGCACTATGATTTCTGCTGGGTCTATGCCTGCTAGTTGGCGAAGTCTCAATTTACCTTTTATGATTAGTTCAGAAACCTTTTCCACATAGGTTTTTAATTTCTTACTTGGCTTATGAGGTAGAAAGAGCCACTCTAAAATAATATCATCTCTTTGCATTAGAATTCCTGTAGGAGAAATTTTTGAAGGCAATATAACGAGAATACTACTGAGTTCTGGATTCACCCTATCCACATGTGCTTCTTGCAATCTTTCTTCAATCATTGTCAGTTCTTTTTCTGCTTCAGCTGTTAATTCTCTGGGACTGTTTAGGTCTCTTTCTCCATCTAAGGTTTTGTTTAAGTGAACTATCATATCAGGTGTTATCCCAACAGCCGGTCGAAGGCTGGAAATGTCTCCCAACAACCTTTGAAAGTCATTAAGAGTATGCAGCTGATCTCTCCTAATTTGTGCCTTTTGTGTCTTAATTTTTTGCAAACCTATTCTATAACCTAGATAATCAACAGAATCTCCTCTCTGAATTTTCTCGGGAGCAATCTGTAATCCCCATTTAGGTAGAACTGTTTTTACCACTTCAAACAGTTTCTCTAAGGTATCCATGTCTGAGTCAGACAATAATATGTCGTCGACATAATGATAAACAACGGATTTGGGAAACATCTTGCGTATTATTTGTAATGGTTGATTCACAAAGTATTGGCACAGGGTAGGAGAGTTCAACATGCCCTGTGGGAGGACGGTCCACTGGTATCTCTTGGTAGGTTGAGAGTTATTATAAGTAGGCACAGTGAAGGCAAACTTTTCTCTATCCTTTTCTTGTAAAGGTATTGTGAAGAAACAGTCCTTTAAATCAATAACTATGAGAGGCCATCCTTTTGGTAATAGAGAAGGCAAAGGAAGTCCAGATTGCAGAGAGCCCATAGGTTGAATAATCCTGTTTATAGCTCTGAGATCCGTCACCATTCTCCATTTACCAGATTTTTTCTTAACCACAAATACAGGAGAATTCCAAGGGCTGGTAGATTCTTCTATATGTCGAGCATCCAATTGCTCTTGTACTAGCTGTTCTAAAGCTTGCAACTTTTCCTCAGATAAAGGCCATTGTTTTGTCCATATCGGTTTCTCAGACAACCATTTTAGAGGTAGGGCCGTTGGTGGTTCTGGAGGGGCATCCATTGGTTTGTGTTCTTGTACAGCCCGAATGGCTGGTTTTCGCCATCTGTAATACCTTTTGATGTTTTCCTCAGAAATATATGCTCTAGAGGCAGCAGGAATGTTAATTTGAGTATTCCATTGCTGCAATAGGTCACGACCCCATAAATTTACTGCAATATTAGCTACATATGGCCTTAATTTTCCTATCTGTCCCTCAGGACCGATGCATTCGACCCATCTAGTGCTTTGCCTTACTCGAGATAGGGTCCCAATTCCCAAAAGTCGAACATTTACATCCTGTAGTGGCCAATACGGATGCCAAGATTCTGGAGTAATGATACTAACATCCGCTCCTGTGTCCAGCAGGCCAGTAATGAAAATGCCATTTACACACACTCTTAACTTTGGTCTTTGATCACTTATAGAAGTTTGCCAAAATACACGTAATTCATCTCTTGGGCTATTTTCGCTTCCAACAGCAGACATGGGGATTTCTAATTGTCCTGACAAGGCATGTTTTCCGTTGTAACGGGAAATGACTGGACCACATTCGCCATGGGGGCCTGCGAGAGGCCCCCCATGGCGTTTCCCGCCTGCAACGGATTTCCTTGCCTATCTCTTGATGATTTGCATTCGCTGTCCCAATGTCTGCCTTTCCCACATCTCCTACATAACCCTGAAGGCTGAGGCCTTCTATTCCTGTTATTCCTGGCAAAGGCATTATTATTATTATTATTTCTGTAAGTCCTTTGTCTGCAATTCCGTTTCATATGTCCTATTCTGCCACAATTAAAACATTTGGTATTCTGATATCTTCTTGTACCGTTGGCAATGGCATCTTCTACCCACTTATCGGCGTGATGGGTGTGATGGGCGTGATGGGCGTGAAGCTCATTCGATTCAATATTCATTGTATGTAAGACCCATTCCTCCAGGGGTGCTGATCTGATCTTTAGGGGCGTCAATACCCTTTTGCACTCTACATTGGCATTCTCATAAGCCAAGGACTCAATTATTACCTGCCTTGCCTCTGGGTCAGATATCCCTATGTGTACAGCTTTAGTTAGTCTATGTAAAAAGTCCACAAATGGTTCTCTCGGATCTTGTTTAACTCTGATATATGATTCCGTTCTCTGTCTTGGGTCTTGAACCCTGTCCCAAGCCTTCAAGGCTGCGGTAGTACATATGGATAGAGTGTGTTCATCATAATTAGCTTGTTCTAGAGGATCAGAATAAAGTCCTTCACCCATAATTTGATCTAGGGTGATGTCAACTCCCTTTGATCTTTCCTGCTGTTCTAAAAGCCTGGCCTCTTGTCTAAACATGCACTTCCAGCTCAACTGATGACCGTTCTCTAACACAGCTGAGACTAGGTCCAACCAGTCCCTAGGGGTTGGGTTAATTGTAAGGGACCAAGACTTTAGCATCTCCTTAACAAAGGAGCTATGCATCCCAAAATTCATAACAGCTTGTTTAATTTCTTTCAGATCATTCATACGGATAGGTTCCCATGTATATTCCTTGGTGATCTTAGGGTTTTTAGAACCAGTCACCTTTTCTGTAGTTATTACTGGGAAAATAGGTAGAGTTCTATTGAAGCTATCCCGGAGAGTTCTATTCGATGGGGTTGGGACTTTCTTTTGTACTATTCGCTCCTGTTCATGAGAGTCCATAAGTTCCTCGATCTTTTCAAATCTATTTACCATTGCCTTCTGCAATGCCTCAATCTCTTGCCCAGTATTATGTTCCAAGGCTTTCATAGAGGATTCAAGGGTATGAAGTTTGTCCAATACCGATAACGTCTCATCCTTGGACAGAATTTTCATGGCATGAATGGTGCCATCTTGTATTGAAATTCTGTCCAGCAATCTTTCATAGCTCTTTGATAAAGTCTTGTTAATACATTTAACGGTTCGAATCTCCTCAGATAATGTTTCAGCTCCTACCGACAGAGATTGTAACTTATGATTCAGATCCGTTGTTCCTGACTCCATACCTTGCATTTTTCTCTCGAGTGATAAAGCCATCTCAGAGAGAGATCTGTTATTTCTTTCCTCATGAAATTCAAACTTCTCCTCGAAAGTTCCAAATTTCTCAAGTAACAAAGCCATCTCAGAGGAAAGTCTCTTATCCCTTTCCTCGAGAGCTGCAACCATCTTTTCAAGCTGTTTATTAGTGTTTTCCAAACCATTTATGTCCTTGTTTAGTTTTTTAGCTCCTGCCTGTAAGGACTCTATCTCCTTTTTATTTTCCAACCACGTTGTAATGAAACAAACAAAAATAAAGAAGATACCAAACCCTGTAAATATCCAGCCAAGGGAAACCACATCTGTATCGCTCAAAAATTCAGTCATCGTGTAGTTGAACAAATTATAAAATCCGTTAATAGTGATATTGTCGGACATTGTTAATCCGAACGGTTTTTAATCAAATGAAAAATTACCTGTAATTACCGTTGTCTGCCACTAGATGGCGTAGGGCCCCGAGTTTCACGTGTTGTAGGAAACCAAAGATGGCGTTCCGCGCAGAGCACCGTAGCTGTGGAAGCAGCGGCGAAGTGGCGGGGCGGGGCTTCGGTTCCCTGCAAGAACTTCACAAACGATTTGGCGGGCGACTTGGCCCTGAGGTGTGGGGAGGGGGAGTGCGGCGGGGCGAGAGAGCGGCACGCAGCGCGGGGCGCAGAGCCGAGGGAAGCCGAGGGGGCGGATCGCGCGGGCGCGCGCGGACGGCTCTCAATGGCGGGTGTCTGTACCTGGCTACTGGGACGCACGGTAAGCGCAGGAGGGAGCTGCGGTTTCTGGTCCCCGCTGCGCGGAGCGGAGCGACCAGTGAGGCCGGGCAAACAGCTTCTGGGACGAGCAAAGCAGCCGGCCCGGCACAGTAAAGGATACTGCGTTGCTCCGAATGGAGGCGTGGGAATAATAATAATTAAAAAAAAATGCGTTCTCCGGCTCAATCAGCTTAATTAAAGTTGAGCCCGCTCCACCCGCCCGCAGTGCGCGGAGCAGCCCGTGAGACCGGGCAAACAGCTCCCGGGCAGCAGGCCTGGTTTCAGGCGCGGTTTCGTCTGGGGGGGAGGGGGGAGCGCGGGCTCCGGCCGGGCCGCGGGGCCAAAGCGAGTCGCGGTTTGACCCACGTAAGGTTTTTAAGTGGATGCAGCCACGTTGGGCGCCAGATGAAGCGGCGAAGATTGGAAATAACCAAAAATAGTCCTTTTATAATTAGTCAATTTTAATACAAAGGGAGATAAGGGAACTTACAGAACCAAGGGTCCAGCGGAGTGAGCGCGGGGCAAACGAACCGGCCGCCTTCCGGCTCCCCAATCCTATTTAAGGGGCATGGCTACCCCGCTGGAGCAGCCACGCCCCTGAACGCAGGGATTGGGCCAGCTGCCCCAACAGAAACCTGTCTACTTCTGCCTTCTGGGAATATATATATATCCATCCATCCATTTATCCCAGAACAGGAGAGTTGGCTTAGTGGTTAAGACCACTTTGCTGTTCTTTTAGTGGACCCAGGTTCAATTCCCAACATCCACATGGTGGCTTACAACTATCTGTAACTCCAGTTCTAGGGGTTCTGATATTGTCTTTGACCTTGGTGGGCCCTAGGCACACACGTAGTATACAAAGACACATGCAGGCAAAATATCCATGCACATAATAAAATTTTTAAAATAAAATAAAGGCATATGCCTCCAAGCCTTGCCCAGGGATGCTCTTCTTTTCTCAAGACCATCAAAGGGGAAAGAAAGGGATTAAAGACTCGGTGTCTGGCTTTAGCCCACAGCTTCCTAAGCCCCACTCTGTACAGTCTCTGCTATTGCAGGAATCTCAGTACATTAGACGTCACCATCCCAACTGTACAAGTGGGAAAAATAAGGACCAAAGGAACTTAAATCCTTTTCCTGGTGCGCATGCCTAAGAGCTCACCCCAAGAGGCTAAGCACTGAGCATAGACTGAATCGAAAGGGGTCCTTTGCCCCATGCTTGCTCACCCTTCCACACCCTCTTCAGGGAAAAGTGTTTTCCAGAGTCTGTGAGCTCTCCCTCTCTCTCTCTCTCTCTCTCTCTCTCTCTCTCTCTCTCTCTCTCTCTCCTCCCTCCCTGCCTCCCTTCTCCCCTTTCTTTTTAATTTCATGATTTTATTTATGGCAACCCTTATTCTTTACTCTGTGCTATTGACCTTCACTGATCTAATTTATCATATGTAAGGTTGGCGTTTCGTTTGTAAGTGGGCCATCTGGCAGGCAGCATATGGAAACAGACCCTTTGACAAGGTCATAAGAATGTTAAATCTGTAATTTAAAGAAGTTTCCTAAGCCAGGGAAGGACGTGTAGCAGAGAACTTACTCCTCACGTGTAAGGACCTGGATTTGATCTCCAACTCCACAAAATAAGTAAGTGACTTTTCGAAACTCTGAAAGAAATACTATCAATGGTAATATTGAGAGCCAGCAATTAGCAAGGTGCTGTACTGTGTGCTATGTGAATATTACAGTACAACATCTTGCTTAATCCTCATGGTTTTCCTATGAGGAAAATACCCTACTAGACTCCATTTTCTAGTGACGAGAAAAATAAAACACCGGGGAGTGATTTGCTCGCGGTTTGTTGACTGTTGAGTAATAGAGTCTATCCATAAATGGGGGCAGACACCAAGGTTACAGTGACTCGGGAGTGGACCCCGTAGACTACAGTGTAGATCCTTCTACAGTTAGCTCAAAAGTAACCACCATGAGCCCACACAGATTCCAGAGGAATGAACAAAGAAAATTATTTCTTTGGGGCTCAAGAAACAGCGGATAAAGGGTTCAGAATGTGGATTGCACTTGCAGAGGATCCCAGTTTGGTTCCCAGACGCCACATTGGAAAGAACTCATTGCTGAAAGGTGTCCTTTGACCTTCACATATGCACTGTGGCATGTGTGTGCACGCTTTCACATACTCATAATAATAAACCTCTATCTGGTGAGAACAATAGGCTTCACCAACATCCAGAACTGTAGCCTGGGACTGGAGAGGAGGCTCAGCGGCTAAGAACACTTGCCAAAGAGCCGAGTTCAGTTCCTAGCACTCACATGGAGGCTTTCAATTCTGGTTTGAGGGGAGCCAGTGCCCTCATCTGGCCTCCGAAGGCACCAGACACAACTGTGGTACACACACATTCACACAGACAAACCCTCGTACACATTAAAAGAAAAACTAAATACATCTTTTTAAAGTTGTAGCTCAATTTATTCACGTGTGTCTTCTTCCTTATGTTGGAAAGCACAGGATGTTATTCATGTAAAGCATGACCAGCTCAATTCTAACTTTAGGATTTTGCTGGCAACCATTATGTGCAACTTACTGTTGAACTCCACTCAAACAAGAACATGTGTTTGTCCTTTCCTGCCATCCCAAGACTAATAATCTACTGCCTTAAGCATGTAAGTTGCTGAAGAGCTGTGTGAGGGAAATAGACAAAAACATTCCTTCATCTATTTCTTTTTTTTAAATATTTATTTATTATGTATACAACATTCTGTCTGTGTGTATGCCTGAAGGCCAGAAGAGGGCACCAGACCCCATTACAGATGGCTGTGAGCCACCATGTGGTTGCTGGGAATTGAACTCAGGACCTTTGGAAGAGCAGGCAATGCTCTTAACCTCTGAGCCATCTCTCCAGCCCCTCATCTATTTGAGAGGGTGGCCGTAAATTCAAGGCCAGCTTCAGTTGTATAGGGAGTTCCAGGACAACATCACTATGGAATGAGACCCTGCCACAAATAAACAAACAACAAAGAGAAGTCTAAAGTTTATCTAGAAACTTTCCTCAAGGGGAAAAAAACAAAAAAACAAAAAAACAAATAGCACCATATCCCCTTGTGACACACACACCATAAAGAAGGTTGGAAGTAGCTGTAGACCTAGAGTCTGAGCCTGGATCTAGATTATGCAATTTGTGAGAGAGTAGGTTCACAATCTGCAAAAAGATCTTAGGTCACTCGGTCTGTAAAAAGAGAAATTCAGCTCTCCAGGTTGTTGTGGTGCCCCCAACAATAAGATTATTTTTGTTGCTACTTCATAATTGTAACTTTGCTACTCTTATGAATTGTAATGTAAATATCTGATATGTAGCCCCTGGGAAAGGCTCTTTTGGCCCACAAGTGTCGTGACCCACAGGTTGAGAACCACTGTTGAGCAGGAAGAGGGAGGATGCTATAGAGTAGTCCTTTATACTGTATGAAGATATGTCACTGTGACTGGCTTAATAAAAAAGCTAAATGGCCAATCGCTAGGCAGGACTTTTGAGGCAGAGAGGATGATGGGACAAAGAAGGCTGAGTCGAGGGGAGACACCACGAGTCATCAGACAGACAGACAGGAAGCAGCACAGACAGTACAGAGGAAAGGTAATGAAGCCACAAGACAAAAAGTAGACTGATTTTTAAAAATGGATTAATTTAAGTTATAAGAGCTAGTTAGTAACAAACCAAAGCTATCCGCCAAACTTCCATAATTAATAATAAGTCTCTGTGGGTTTTTGGTTGGCTGGTTGTTTTTGGTGAACTGGTGGCCCAAAGAAAAATTCATCTACAGGGAGGGAGAGGAAGAACAGAAGAGAGGGAGAGGATGAAAGAACATTAAACAAAGTGGCATCCGAAAATATATTAGTTTAATTAAAAGCAGGGAAGCTATATTGGGAAAGGTTTTTCACCTGTGAATGTGTTATCAGAAGAAAAAAAAATACAAAGCAATGAAGTCTCTACTCATTTGGGGCCTGCCCTCCTGGTAGATCAGTGGTCCTCAACCTTCCTAACGCCGTGACCTTTCAATACAGTTCCTCAGGTTGTAGTGACCCCACAGGATCTCACTTTTCAACCCAGGCTAATGTAGACTGGAAATCTCATGCAGTTTAGGAAGGCCTCAGACTCATAGTAATCCTCCTGCCTCTGCCTGTCAAATGCTGGGATTTCAGAGGCACCACATTCTGAAAACAATTCACAATTAGGAAAGTCTGCATGAACTTTATATCCCTTCTTGGCGGGGCAAAATGCTCATACCTTTGAGATGTGTGAACGCCTGGGAAGGACCACGCATCAACCCACATGATGAGAACTTCTTTTTAGACTGTGTCTGTTACGCTTTACACTTGGCGGGGATCCCCTTGCTTCGGAATTTGACCTTCACTTGTTCATCGGTACTTACAGGGTTGGCCACAGATATCTTATTTTTTCCCTCTTCCCTTCCCCTCCCCCCCCCCCGTCTATCTTAAGAACTTGGAACGGACTATATTACCTCTGAGACTGGCACATGGCACATCGGGCTAGTCAACCCACTGAGGACTGAGCTTCCCAGCTTGCTGGCTCACACCCACTCGGTAAAAAGGTGATCGGTGCTAGCTTTCCGTTCCCTTCTCTTCCCTAGACTCCCAGTGAGCTGAGCTAACCAAGATCCTTTTCTATTACACAAACACATATTGAAACAGAGAAAACGGCAGTGTTAAAAAAGAATTCCAATTTGAGATTTTCAAGAAACTGAATTATCCTGCTGGCCTATAATGAAACATTAACTGAACTGATATTAGGTAGATTCTTACAGCTTTAGGCTGACAGTGTTTTTATGAAATTCAGTAGTTTCATCCTACGGCCTAAGGGCGGGATCAATGGGCACGGGGTAAGGCGATTTAGACTCTGTTTTCAGTTCTCACTCGGGCTCGTGAACACATTTGCCCCGTCATCTATGATTACTTAGACTCTCTGTTTTCCTAGAAATACAGAAAGATTGCATAAAATCTGCAAGCCCTTGAATAAGAGGATGCAACGGCCGTTTTGGTGTTTAAAATCCCCAGCTCTCTCTCCTGAAACCCTAACTGCTGTGACATGTCTGCGGAGATGCAATTCAAGGGGACACATGGTAGACGATTTGCCTGAGAGGGGTAGGGCTGTGTGGTAGAGCCCTTACCCAGCGGGAGAGAGGGTCTGAGTTCTCTCCGCAGTTTCACAAAAGAAGTATTTGCTTCTGCTTCCCCTCAATTGCCTCACAGATACGAGGTGATGGTCGGCAAATAGTACCAGTTCTTTAACAGAGGTCTTTTCCATCTCTCTAGAACATTGTTATGTCAAGAGAAATGCCCTTGCTATTATTTCCACTAGCATTGTTTTAGGTAATTAGTGGTCTCCAGGTTTGGGCCAAATTAGTTCCATTTGGAAAAGATTACTGGTGTGGGACAATGGTCTGTATTCTGTCCATTATATTTTAAATAAACGCTTATTGGCCAGTAGCCAGGCAAGAAGTATAGGCAGGACAACCAGACAGGAAGTAGAGGCGGGTCAATGAGAACAGGAGAATTCTGGGAGTGGACGCAGTCCTGATACAGCCACAGAGCAAGCAAGATGTGACTGCCTCGACGAGAAAGGTACCAAGCCATGTGGCTAACATAGACAAGAAATAATGTGTTAATATAAGTTATAAGAGTTAATAAGAAGCCTGAGCTAATGGGCCAGTCAGTTTATAACTAATGTAGAACTCTGTGTCATTTCTCTGGGACTTAACGACTGCAGGAACTGGACAGGACAGAAACCTCAGACAACAAATCACTATATCCCGACTCTTCGTGGAGCTTCTGCAGAAATAATACCGGGGAGATGCCTGAAGAAACCAGATTGTTCCACAGGGATGTTGGTGGTCGAAAATTCTTCTCACCCACATTATTGTTCCTAATCAGGAGGCAACTTATGAATTCAGAGTGTCTATACTGTGTTGTCCAGACAGCTAATGCCTCAGCTGACAGCTGAAGATGCCACTCGCTTGATCCTAACTATGCCAGGACTTTGGCAAAGTGCTAAAGAAGGGTGTATAGGTAGCCAGGGATCTTGAAATCTAACAATAGATTTGCCTCTAACAACAGCTGCCTCTAAGCTGTTTAATTGTGTGCATATGCTTGTGTGTGTAAAACATGAATTTTGTAGGGATTTGCATTCATCTTATATAGAGAGCAAGGGCTTAATGGAGAAGTCGTCTGCTATGCAATCGCTGAAAGAACTGTTGTTCTTATAATAAAACATTTTAATTTTTAAAAATATGACAACTCGTTATGCTATCCAGACTGGCCTCAAACTGGACTCATGCATTCTTTCTGCATTGGTCTCCCAGTAGCTGTGGCTACAGGCTCACACTGCCACATATTTTAAGGTTGGGGTTGTTTATTTTGAGACAGGATCTTATTGTATAGCCCAGGCTAACCTTGTGCTCTTTACATAGCATAGGATAATCTTGAACTTGTGATTCATCTGCCTCTGCCTGTCAAGTGCTGGGATTAAAGACAAACATATATCATTGTGGGATATTTTACTCTTTGGGTTTTTTAAGGGGTCCACCACCCAGCTCCCAAATATATCGCACACAGAGGCTTATTCTTAGTTATGAATGCCCGACCTTAGCTTGGTTCATTTCTTGCTAGCTTTTCTTAACTTAAATTAACCTGACTACCTTTGCCTCTGGGCTTTTATCTTTCTCTATTTCTGTATACCTTTCTCTACTTCTTTCTCCATGGCCTGCTTTGTGTAGCTGGGTGGCTGACCCCTGATGTCCTCCTCTCCTTGTTCTCTTGCTGCTTGCTCTCTCTTCTTTGTACTTCTATTTATACTCTCTGCCTGCCAGCCCCGCCTATCCTTGCTCCCACCTCGCTATTGGCCATTCATCTCATTATTAGGGCCATCAGGTGTTTTAGACAGGCACAGAGCTTCACAGAGTTAAACAAATGCAGCATAAACAAAAGCCATGTACACATGAATAATACTCCCCAACAATATATGTTGGCTTTCACTTTAATTTTTAGATATTATAATGACACTGTGTTTTGTTATATACTCTGTCACAACAGAGTATTATCAGATCCAAAGCTCAAACTCAAGGATGTTGCTCAATGGTAGAGCTTAACAAGTACATGGGGCCCTGGTGTTTTCCTAAAAGTAAAAAATATATAAAAAGATAAGAAAAGGAGGAGAAGGAGGAGGCAAAAGAAGAGAAGGAGGAGGTGGAGGAGGAGGAGGAGAAGGAGGAAGAGGAGGAGAAAGAGAATAGCAGCAGCAAAAGCAGCCAGACTTGTTGGTGCATTCCTGAAATTCCAACACTTGGGAGGCTGTTGCAAGGGGATTGTGACCTGAAGGCCTGCCTGATCTAATATAATGAGATCCTCTTCCTCTGTCTCTCAAAAAAAAAAAAAAAAAAAAAAAAAAGGAAAAGCATTCAAAGCTCAGACACAGACACAAAATGGTGTTTCTGAAAACGTAATCTAAGCCACAAAAACCCAGCCAAGTAAGACCCAAGATGCAGGGCTGGGCCAGGAACTGACAGGGATCTACGTAGGTGTGTCAGAACTGTAGATGCCTGGCAACAATGTTAGAGATTAGTAACCAGGAGACCAGAGGGCAAAAGCAGGAAATGTAGCAAGTACAGTTATACTGATAAAAGGGTTTACTGTGTGACTCACTGTGCCACCCTACAGCTTCCATGATGAGACTGATTTTTTTTCTTTTTCTTATTTTTTCTTTTTTCTTAAATTTCATCTTATTTTATTTGGTGGTGGGAGTTTGCAAGGGCAGAGGGTGGATATGAATGGATGGGGAAATGAATGGAATGGAGAGGAACGATGTGAAAGACACAAAGAATAAGTAAAAAGGAGAAAAAAAAGAGAAAAATCAAGTGGAGAATTCTGTGGATAGTAGTAAGTGGACACAGAATTTAAAACCCTGTACTGAGGAAAATATTCTCTGGGAAGATGGTAATAAATAGGATTACAGGGACGGGGGCGGGGGAGTTCGCTGACTCAGTTGGTAGACTGCAGAGCTAGCTTTGAGTTCCATCCTCAGAGTTGCGAGGGAGGGGGGGAAGGTGGGGGGGGAGGGGATAAACAAAAACCAAGCAGGAGGGAGAGGGTCATGAAGGCCTCTAAAGGAGACTAGACAGTACAACAGACACACTCTGCTGGAGCATCCCAGCAGGGACCCGGAAGGAGAATACACAGGGTTGAGCGGTGTGAACACAGAAGTCAGTGAAGTCAGGAAACTAAGGAGGCATGTCAGTTAGGTGGGATCCCTGAACCACTGCGCAGACTCCAGTTCTTCTGGGTATGAGGTAAGAGACTGTCAGAAAGTACGGAGCAGAAGAAAAGTACAAGTAACAGCTTGGAAGGGTCCCCGGACATCCACTCCTGCAGCAAGGGTGCAAGCGAGACCATTTAGGCATGGATTGCAGCGGTCTAGAGGTGGGGAACAATGATCGCTTGCACAGACTGGGGGGAGAGAGGGAATGGGCACCTGGACACTGTTTGGAAGTGGAGCCATCAGGGTGTGGGATTGGTCTGGGAACAAGAAACGGCATGAGAGGAAGAAGTAGCCAAAGGTGACAGCCAAGAATTCTGACCTGAAAACCTAGAGAAAAAAAAAAAGAGAGAAAGAGAGAGATGCTTTTTGTTGAAACTGGGAAAAAAGTGGGAAGTCTTAATTTTGCTTGCGGCTTCATAGCCTGGCACAAGACCAGACACACTGCAGCCTTCGTGTTTGCTGATAATCTAATCCAAATCAGTGCTTGTGTATTTGGGTCAAGAGTTGCTTTAGATACAAGAATGACTCGTCAGCTTCCAAACTAAGGCTTTGTTCCAGACTCTGAGGTAAATTTAAAACCAGCGGTGTGCTACAGATGGCTTGCTTGTTCAAGAGCCAGGATATTGTAAGGTATATAACACACTTAATATTTCATAAGAATTAAATCATATGGCTTTATGGGTGGGAAAGTATATTAGGAACAGAGGTGAACATACTTAAAACTCATTCCTTATTCCCTAAATTTCACTATTGTCTAGCCTCCCCCACCCACCCATCTTGGTTTTCCAAGTCAGGGTTTCTCTGTGTAGCCTTGGCTGTCCTGGAACTCGCTCTGTAGACCAGGCTGGCCTTGAACTCATAGACATCTGCCTGCCCCTGACTCCCAAAATCTGGGATTAAAGGTGTGTGCCACCACCAACTGGCTCTACCAAAGCTTTTGAAGCAACCTACATGAATGTACCTGTATGGTAGCGTACTTACTAAAATAATGGTGGGTGAGCCCCAACATCTCAATTTCTGGAGCAATAAAAATAATGCCGAAGCCAAGTAATTAAGCTCACTAGGAAGCTGTATTGAGCTGTGGCCATCATAGGAAAAGAAAGAAAGAAAGAAAGAAAGAAAGAAAGAAAGAAAGAAAGAAAGAAAGAAAGAAAGAAAAAGGAAGACTGAAACTTTAGAACTGAAAGTCAGAGCTGGGCGGTGGTGGCACACGTCCCTAATCCCAGCACTTGGGAGGCAGCGGCAGGCGGATCTCAGTGAGTTCGAGGCCAGTCTGGTCTACAAAGCGAGTTCCAGGATGTACAGAACTGTTACACAGAGAAACCCTGTCTCAAAAAACCAAAAGGTAAAAAAAAAAAAAAAAAAAAATTGAAAGCCAACACCCAACAGTGGGAGACGTCGGAAGATGCCTGAGCTCTAAACTGGCCATGAGATAGGTACTTACGACACAGAAAGTGACAAATTGAACAAACTGCTCATGTTTTGTAAACATGCATTAACAGAGTATTACTGTGTGGTTTTACAGGGTCTTCCCAGGTCGATAACAAGAGCTGGAAACTAAAGAAACCCAAGTAGGGTCTTCAAGGAATTCCACACAGCTAAAGCCTTATTTATATACCAGTCAAACTAGGCATTGCTAAGACAGATGAGCATCTACAATAGAATTAAACCTGGACCAAATTGCCGGCTGTTAACGGGGTAGATTAGCGGCTTTTGGACTCCTTCTTTGTACATTTGGTATTGTGGTGGATGTTAGTCGGTGCCAGCGAGACGGTCGTGCTAGGCGTCTTTAAACAGAAGCATCGAAGTCTCTAAAGTCATTGATTACTCCTGTGAGAGAGCTGGAAGAACAAAGCAGTGTGCTGTTCTTACGTTAAAAGAAAGGCAGCTGGGATCCAGCCGGCCGTGGTGGGTGAGTTTCTGAGGAAAGCAGAATGAATGAGTCATTCTGCTGGAGTGTGAAAAGACTGGAAGTCTTAGCATCCTGGCCGTGACCCAGTGGACAACAATAAAGAGCATCGCTTTTAGTGCACTGGCACTTTACTGTTGGGGAGGATTGAAAGTACGTACATCAGAGCTGAGAACATAGTAGCTCCACTGATCGAGTGCGCATCGAGCACACGTGAGGCCGCGAGTTCAATCCTCAGCATCGCATGCACTGGAGTGGTGGACGCGTCTACAATCCTAACACTCGGCTGATCAGACGTTCAAGGTCATCTTCAACAGAGTGAGTTCGAGGTCCTCCCCTCCCCGCCCCCCCTCCCAGGCTACATGAGACCCATTTTAAAAATGTCTATCACTCACTGTGCTGTGATTCCAGCAAATGGGAGGCTGAGACAGGAGAGTTCAAAGCCTGTCTGGGCTATCTAAAGAGACTCTGTCTCAAAAATACACAAAATATGTGTGTCATCTACAAGCAAGAAAATTAAAAACAAAGTTGAAAACGACAAAGAGGTGATGATAAAAAAACACATCCTTAATCTCCAGTTTTCCCCAAATTTTCCCACTCACCAACTCTTGCTTGTTTCTAAAATTATGCTTTTCCCATTTTACTTGGATATATTCATTCACTATCTTCCGCGCGTGATCACTGGCTTTTGGTTTGGAAGCTCCAATGTTCTGTACTTTTCCCCATTCATCAAGATGCGAAGCTGCTGTTCCAGCACCATGCATGACACCATGCTCCCTTCTATGATGATAATGGACTAAACATCTAAAACCGTAGCAAGCCCCCCACTTGTATGCTTCCTTTTATAAGAGTTGCCTTGGTCGTGGTGTCTCTTCATAGCAATAGAACTGTGACTAAGACATGTCCAGAGGCCTTCCTGTTTGCAACTATACGCTGCATAAGACATGTCCAGGGACATTCCATCTTTATGTCACAAAGTTGAGTATGTACCAAGTGTTCCTGTCCGCCATTTTAACCTCTGAACACATATTCATGATCCAGAGCAAAATGCGACAAGACATCCTTCCTTCTTCAACTATGATCTTTAACCGAGACGGCTGAGGATTGTACCTTCCTGGATGGTAAGGTTGCTTGGGCTCCCTGAACAAAATCCTCATGGTTCGTTTGTCTGAGGAGGGCATGAGCGTGCTTCATACCTGTTGCGGGGTATCAAATCTTCCTCCATGCCTCTCTTCTTGGCCATGCTTGTTTCTGACTTTGTACCCACCAAGTTTGGGTGAGCCTATTTTGATCAGTCATAGTTGCTTATTAATTTGGTCACGTTACAAAAATCTGCTTTCATTTTTCTTGGAGGTTTTTTTGTTTTGGAGCTTTATTTTATTTGTTCCTACGTATAAAAAAAAAATCACCTCCAAGAGGCTTGCTGCATATCCAGCTCCATTTTCTTCTGATTTTTCATTGTTTAGTACCTACCCTTTAATTCAGCCGAGATTAATTTTGATCTATAGTATGAAGGAACAATCTAAGATCCTTTTTTTACATATTGAAAAGCATTTTGCTCTGTTTTATTTTTGAGACAGGGTCTTATGATGTTCCCTGGGCTGGTATGGAACTCCCTATGTGGCCCAGGTTAGCCTAAAACTAAGAATCCTCCTGCCTCAGCCTCCTGAGTGTTGGAGTTTTATGCATACCTGACCTAAATGGATAAGTATTTTGGAATGGTTCTTCCTTTCCTTATTGTACCACACATGGCGTTTGTATATATAGTGCTACTATTCCTTCTCTATACTAGTTTTTCATTTGTACTCTTGTTTTAATGTAATGATGTTGCAAAATATTTGTTTAGCTGTGCAAAGTTGTGTTGCATTTGCTTATGTTGCAGATGTATTGCATTTGTGTAACTGTGTAAAAATGTGTTGCTGTTTTTCCTTGGCCTGCCTAAGGTACCTGATTGGTCTAATAAAAAGCTGGATAGCCAATAGTGAGGGAGGAGGTATATGCACTACTTCTAGGTAGGGAGAGTAAGGAGGAGGCGGAGTCTAGGCTTAGGGGAAAGAAGAAAAAGAGACACTAGGGAGACACCAGAGACCAGACAGACAGACAGACATGGAGGAAGCAGGAAAGTAGGACATACAGAATGAAAGAAAGGTAAAACGTCCCGAGGCAAAATGAAGATGAGTAGAAACAGGTTGACTTAAGTTAAAAGAGCTAGTGGAACAAGCCTAAGCTAAGGCCAAGCACTCATAGTTAATAATAAGTCTCTATGTCTTTATCTGGGAACTGGTGGGTGGCCCAAAGAAAATGCCAGCAGCTATATAATAAATAGTTTTAGTAGACTATTATATTCAATTAGTGTTGTCTTTCTTTGTAAATAAAAATGTCTTTTGAGCTAGTAAGGTGGCTTTTCAGGTAGAAACGCCTGCTGCTAAGCCTGATGAGTTGAGTTCAGTTCCCAGACCCCACATGTGGAAACCAAGAACCAACTCCTGCCGGTTGTCCTCTGATCTCCATGGGGGCCCTGTGGCATAGACAAGCACCACATGCAATAAATAAAGAAATGGAGAACATCTTATTCTCCCAGATCAACTTTTAGAATGATTGTACTTAGTCTAAATATTTTTACACTAATTACTGTCCTTTGATCTTGGATAGGGCCATGTCTACTCCTCCAATATTGCCAATTAACTTAACAATTACTAATTAGGTTAACAATAAGGGAATGGTACAGGGAGTTGACTCAAGCTGCTGAATTCTGCAGTGTTGTCTGAAAAACAGCGGAAGTCTCTGAGCCTGATGGAGGACTTGTTTTTTAAGACTTAAAAGTAACAAAACATCTATACAAAGTTCTCCCTGGGAAGCAGTGTGATGATTTGGAAGAAGAAAGATTTCTCTTTGAAGCAAATAAATACAAAGAATGTGAAGCCAGGGTGATTGAAAATAGAAATTTAATGTGCCCTTGAGTACGTTATATATCTTACAATAAACCTTTCATAACGTCCTCAAAATTGAAGCCATGCGCTGCCGGCAGTTTGACAATACAGCCCCATGCTTATTGTCCCACTCAAGTTATTTTTCACACACATTAATTTGCCTAAGAATCACTTCGAAGCTGGAAGAAAAAGCTTTCTTTTATTTAAAAATTATTTTAAATATTGAAAGCATCTACATTTTGTGACAAATATTTCTCGGCAGAAAGCAAAACTTTCTGTTATAGCATCCACAAAAACTTTCAGGCTTTCAGATGGGGCTATGCATGTCACCATTGTCATCCTGGGGCTGTGCACATCACCATTGTCATCAGGACTGTGCACATCACCATTGTCATCCTGGGGCTGTGCACATCACCATTGTCATCTGGGGCTGAGCACGTCACCATTGTCATCCTGGGGCTGTGCCATCACCATTGTCATCGGGGCTGTGCACATCACCATTGTCACCTGGGGCTATGCATGTCACCATTGTCATCCTGGGGCTGTGCATGTCACCATTGTCACCTGGAGCTGTGTATATCACCATTGTCATCCTGGGGCTGTGCACATCACCATTGTCACCTGGGGCTGTGCCATCACCATTGTCACCTGGAGCTGTGTATATCACCATTGTCATCCTGGGGCTGTGCACATTACCATTGTCATCTGGGGCTGTGCACATCACCATTGTCATCTGGGGCTGTGTATATCACCATTGTCAACCATTCCTTTCATACATGAGCATGTCTCAGATGAAAAGTAGACATTTTCTTTTTTTTTAATTACTGGGCATGGAAAAAAATAGAAAATTGTGATTTCAAGTGTTTCTCCAGGGTTCTATGACAAAGGTGTGGTACCTCACTCATAATTGTTCTGAACAATGTCAAAGTCTCTTTATTATAGAATAAAGGCTCCAGCACACCAAGCCAGAACTTACCCAGTAACAACAGGGCAGGGATCTTGACATGGGGAGCAGAGTAGGTGAGTGGAAACTCTCAAGGGCAGCTTTAACTCTTTATTTTAGCTCACAGCCTGGGAGATTTTAATCTGTGAATGTGTCTCATTGTTGCTCAGGCTGACATGGAACTCACTGTGTAGTCTAGGCTATTCTCCAGTTCACAGCAATCCTCCTGCCTCAGTCTCCCAAGTTCCAAGACTATAAACATGAGCCCCCATACCAAGATTCCTACATTTCTTTTCAAAACTATTGTGCTGGCTAGTTTTATGTAAACTCGACACAAGCTACTGTTATCTGGATGGAGGGAACCTCACTTAAGAAAATGCCTCCCTGCTGGGCAGTGGTGGCACACACCTTTAATCCCAGCACTCGGGAGGGAGAGACAGGTGGATCTCTGTGAATTTGAGCTCAGCCTGGTCTACAAGAGCTAGTTCCAGGACTGGCTCCATAGCTACAGAGAAACTCTGTCTCAAAAAAAAAAAAAAAAAAAAACAAGAAAGAAAGAAAAGGAAGGGAGGGAGGGAGGGAGGGAGGGAGGGAGGGAGGGAGGGAGGGAGGAAGGAAGACCGAAAGAAAAACCGAAAGAAAAAAAGAAAACACCTCCCTAAGATCTGGGTGCAGAACATTTTGTTAGTGACTGATGGCAGAAGGCCATAGCCCATTTGTGCATGGGGCCATCCCTGGGCTGGTGGTCCTGGGCTCTATAAAAGAGCAAGCTGAGCAAGCCATGAGGAACAAACCAGTAAACATCACCCCTCCATGACCTCTGCATTGGATCCTGTCTCCAAGTTCCTGCCCTCACTGTTTTTGACAATGTTTGTTTTACTGATACTACAGTGAAATAAACCCTTTCCTCCCCACATTGCTTTTGGCTCTGGTGTTATATCATAGCAGTAGTAACTCTACCTAAGACAATGACCCCACCAAAGACATTTCATCATAGCTCAGGTCTTCCGAGATACAAATTCCATCTTTCCTCTTGCTTTTTATAATCACCCTCTTGCTGATAAAGCATTAATTCCGATTTTGGATGGTTGTGCTTGCTCAAGCTGGATACATTTCTTGATCGCTCCTTTCCTTGATTCCCTGTTGCTTTGCCTTGTTGTCTTAGTGAAGCATCAGCGGTGGCTTGGGTGGAAGTGTGTTTACTCCTATGACTGGGGAGCCACACCCTGGTAATTATAGACTTGGTTGCCATTCAAAATTAGTACAGTCATAACTAAAACATTACAACAGTGAGTTTGGAAACAACTGAAGAAATTCGCCAAACGTGACGGCTCCGTGAAATTATCGAGTTCAAAATTTTATAAGAAAAATATCACAGTGAACTAGTCTCTCTTTTCCATAGCTTAAAAAAGTCTGGCCCCTCCTTCCTTGGCCTGGTTGACAGCCTACAAATGTTTAAAGGCTCAAAAATGTACAAGGAAGATTTAGAGTTAGGAATTCTCGGAGGAAAGAATTAAGAAGTTGGTCAATGTTAGGATCTATTGCCTTTTCAAAAAACAATCAAGAGCATGTAAGAACTGTTTGAAACGATGGGAGCAGTTAAGTAAATGTATAAACGGAGCAGTAGGCTTTAAAAGCAATGCCATAAGTCTTTGAGCATGGACATGTGTCGGCCAGTTCTCTGTCACCATCACCAAGACCTAGACAATCAGCTTACAAAGAGGAAATGTTCCTCTCCATCTCGTCTCGCAGCTGCAGACGGTTCTGCCCATGGCTGGATGGAGGTGGTTTGGGCCGGTAGTGAGCACCGTGGTGGGAGCACCAGCAGAGCAGAACTGGTCACCTTCTTGTTGGCTAGAGAGAAAAAAAAAGAAGGGGCTTTAAGGGCACACACCTTCTGGTCTACAGCCCTCCTCATAGGTTCCCCACACAGGTTCTGCAACACCCCAACAGTATCGCAGGAGGTGCTATTCGAACTATGGCAACATGGAAAGAGATTTTAAAGAGGGGGGGGGCGCTACAAAAAGAATTCTTACTTTTGTTTGAAGTAAGGGAGAAAAAAAACCCCACATAGTTTGTGGATATATATCAAAATGATAGTGTCTGGGTATTGAATTAAAGAAAACCTTTGTATTTTTTGACTTTTTTCTTACAATGAATGCCGATCACTTTAACAATCAGACGAAACAAGAATAACATTTATATTTCAATAAAATAATAACAAATGAGGTGTCATAGAAATGGCTAAGCAGGTAAAATATTTATTAGTAAGCCTGGTAAACTGAGTTTGGTAGAAGGGAAGAACGGATTCCTGAAAGCTGCCCTCTGACCTCCGCATATGTGCTACAGTGTTCATGCATCCATGCACACGCATGTCACGGTATTCACACATCCACGCACATCCATCAAACACACTCCCATAAAAAATAATGTAGTTTTTATTGTTTAAAACAATAAATGAGTTAGAGAAGTCTCTTCCCCCCTCACCCCGTATTTGGATTCTGCTTTCCTCTAATAGGCTTGCTATAACATTTAGATTCTAGCTTCAATATAGGAAAGTTGGCAACACCTGACTCCAGATTCTAATAGAGACAATCGTCTTTATTAGCTCTAGCAGCAAAGTCAGAGTAGATTGCCTTCAATCAGGACCCCGTAATACTGTTAGAAGTGAGAGGGAGCAGGCAGAGGATGGAATTTCCTGATGGGACAGGGCTTGGTCACTGTGGTCATTGGGAAGAAAGAATCTACTGAGCCGGTTCCTGCTATAATTTGGATCTTGAATGTCACTCAAATGCTTGGTCCACTGAATGGGGCTGTTTTCTGGGAGCGAGGAAAGCCTGGAATAGTTGGGACTTGTGGAGATCTTAATCTTGGGGCAGGCCCTTGAAGGAAAATCTATTCTCCGCCCACAGATTTCTCTTTCTGACCACAGATGAGCAATTTTTCTCTACTACCTGCTTAGCCATGTGAGACTAAGTCACTTGGTCGTTATTAGACTAAACCTTGAGCAAACTCTTCTAGACCGTGGCCAAGGCCTGGTGTTGATAGCCCCCTTCTCTGTCACTGCTATTGCCAAATACAGCCCCCCAAATGATCTGCATCCTGATATCCTGGGCAAGGCAGTTTTTAAAGATAAAACGGACTTGGACAAACAACTCCAGGAGTGAGAAGTTGCAGGCGTGCACGTCACTCTCTGAAGTTGCATTAACTTCTTGTTCACCAAATTTCCTGAGCAAACTCTAAGTATCCCCTTCCCCATTTGGCAGACGCTCCTTTCTTGATTTGTGTGCCTCTTGCCATTTTAAATAAACAGTCTTGTCTGTTGAAGTAAGTCTGGTCTCTTTCTGCCTCCTGTCTCTTTTAGCTGCCTTTGAAAACTCTAACATTATGCAGCTTCAGAAATCTAACAATCATAGACCCGGAATCTCCAAACTCTGAGCCCAAATAAACCTTTTTAATATGTAATTTCATTTTCTCAGAGATTCTGCTATCATGAAAAAAAATGCTAACACATTATAATCTGAAGAGAGAAAGAGATGCTAAAAAAACACTAAAACATAAATAATATTCATTATAGAGTTCTTAATAAGAATATTTTTTTTCTTTTTGGTTTTTCGAAATAAGTTTTCTCTGTGTAGCCTTGGCTGTCCTGGAACTCACGCTATAGACCAGGCTGGCCTCGAACTCACAGAGATCCATTTGTCTCTGCCTCTCAAGTGCTGGGATTAAAGGTACCACTGCCCAGCTGAGAATAATGCATTTTAAAAGGTGTTCACACTGGGTTTTTCAGTGTTTGGACTCTGGAAGTCACCATTCAATGTCTAAAAAATGTGCTCACTCAACAAATATTTCTCAGGTATCTCTTCCGGGCCCAGGAGCCTACATCTGCTGTGTGGAGGGAGAGATAAAACAGCCTCCTGCTCATGAACCTCTCACGTCCAAACGTCAGAAACAAATCAAACAGGAGAATCTAAAATTGTCCTCTGGCTAGAAGTTCTGTTGAAGCCAAAGAAAGCCCAAGGGCTGGGGAGATGTCTCAGTGGGTCAATGCTTACTGAGCAAGTCTGGGGGACCTGAGTTAGGACCCTGCCCCCAAAAACCATATAAAAAGCTCGATACAGCAGCCAGTGCCTATAACCCAAGCTCTGGGTGGTCAGAGACAGGCAGTTCCCAGGGTTTTGCCAAAATGGTGAGCTGCATGGCCAATGAAAGACCCTGTTTCAAAACTAAGGTAGAGCAAAGTAGAGGTCAAGATGTCTGATCCCATCTCTGACCTCTGTAGGCACACACAAGGAAGCATACCCACCCCTGACACAAGCGTGTGCGCACACACACACACCGTAAGAGCAATTCAGAGGAATATGCCTGGAGATGACTACAGGGGGTAAAGGGGTAAAAGTGATCGTCAGGCACACGTAACCACCCGAGTCTGACCCACGCAAAGCTAGAAGAGGTGGCAGGAGAGAGCTGGCCCCACAACATTGTCTTCTGGTCTCCACCAGGCTACGCACACAGTAATCGCAATAAGGAATTTCTTAAATAAAATGCAGCTGAGCTTTCGTGCCATTGGCCTCCCTTGCCTGCTGGCACCCTGTTAAGATGCTGTTCATGAAGAGAACAAATGAGCCGGAAAACTTAACCAGCGTGGAAAGAACAGACTTGAGTACCCGGTATCTGTGGGAAAGCTGTGTTATCAAGACACACCCCAAGGCATTCTGCAGCATTCTTGAGCTCTGACCTGTGTTCTTTAACCTGCCCTTTTAGAGACAGAAGGTAGACTAATTTCCTGGTGTATATTTAATTTCAAGCAGAGAGAGAGAGAGAGAGAGAGAGAGAGAGAGAGAGAGAGAGAGAGAGAGAGAGAGAGAGAGAGAGAGAGAGAGGGTTTACACTGACTCAGCATAGAATGAACCTCCCAGGTCAGTGGGTAAAGCTCTGTAGAGCAGAAGAAGACACTCTCTTGTGTCTTGTCGATGTTTGCCCTTGGCACAGCAACTACTTAACATGGAGTTTCAAATCTTACAAAGACACTCCAAAGCAAATTTTGGTTAGAGGATCTTTATGCTGTTTTTAACCACTAGGTTCACAGGACTGACACTATGAATTTGGGGATGTGGCCCAACAGAGAGTTTGCCTAGCGTGTGCGAGCCAGCATGGCATGTGTGTGGCTGGGGGGAGCTACACATGGTGGAATGGCCTATAATGTAAGCACTTGGAAGTCTGAGACAGGAGGATCACAAACTTGATGCCAGCCTGGGGTTAACCACAGTAGGGTGTTAGTGAGAAGGCTCGGCGGTTAGGAGTGGGTACTGTTCTTGCAGAAGACCCAAGTTCAGTTCCCAACACCCAAGTTGGTTGGTCACAACTGCCAGTGACGGGAGATCCAATACTCTCTTCTGGACTCTGCATGCACACGTCTGTGTGCACACACATACACATTCAATTACAAATAAAATACAGCTTTAAAAACCATAGCAATATAATCCCCAAACATGGTGATTCTCAGTTGGATACAGAGAAGAATTACAATTAAACAAAACAGAAACCTGGGATGGTCACGCGATGGGAGTGCGCGGTGGGAGTGCGGGATGGTGTTTGGTCACAGTTGGAACTGCTTGGGAGGGCTTGGGGGTGTGGACTTGTTGAAGGAAGTGTGGCACTGGGTGAGGGGAGGGCTTTGAGGTTTCTAAAAACTTAAGCCAAGCCGGGCGGTGGTGGCACACGCCTTTAATCCCAGCACTCGGGAGGCAGAGGCAGGCGGATCTCTGAGTTGGAGGCCAGCCTGGTCTACAAGAGCTAGTTCCAGGACAGGCTCTAGAAACTACAGAGAAACCCTGTCTCGAAAAAAAAAAAAAAAACAAAAAAAACAAACAAAAAAAAAACAACATAAAAACTTAAGCCATTTTTAGTGTCTCTTTCCCTGTCCCCAACTTGTGAATCAAGATGTAAGCTCTCCATTGTTCCTGCTGTCATGCCTTTGCTCTACCATCGCAGACTCTAACTCCCCCGAATGGAAGCCCCAAACTAAATGCTTCCCTTCCTAAGATGCCTGGTTCATGGTGTCTTGTCACAGCTGCAGAAAAGTAGCTAACACATATGGGGATTGCACATCGCTATCCTTTAGGAAGTGGTTTAGAAGATGCGGTGCAACTCAGGGTATGTGCTCACCATAGGTCAAGGCCTCAGCACACACACCGTGTACTTACTGTGGTGATTCTAACACGTGGCTAGATTTAACGATTGCTTAACAAAAAGAAGACCCCAACAGTAGCAGGGAGGGAGGAAGATGGAGACTTGAGTCTGGAATTCTTGGCTGTCGTCATTTTGTGTTGACCTGATTTCTTTAGCAAATCACTTTAATTCTTATCGTTTATTTGCTTTTAATAGGGGTAGAATTGGGTGTGGCGGCACGTGACTGTAACCTCAGTATTTAGGAGGCTGAGTTCAAAGCCAGTCTCAGCTACATAGTGAGTTTTGGTCTTTCTGGGCCACATGAGACCCCATCTCAGAACAAAGAAAGTGATCTAACAGCAATATTCTTTTATTTCTATCGTTTTCTCTTTCTCACTCATTAATTCAATCCTTCATTCATTAACAAGCCTTTGATGAGAGTATCATGCTAGGTAATAAATCAAAAATAACATTGGTACTTCCATTTGAGTATTGCAGTTAGGAAGGTAATAACATTTAATAGCACATGTAAATTTGCCATCCTGAGATTTCCAAATAAAGTTTAATTAATGAATTTTTATTTGAAATGCTATAAAAGATACATGACCTTCCTGTACCAGATTGATTATGTAAAAAAGTTGTGTTGAAGCTTGAGTTGTGTCAAGCTAACATCAGCATTCCTGACCTGGCATGCTTTGATGAGTCACACAGCGGGCTGTTGTCTGTCACTATGCAATTGTCTATCTCATGTTTTAAATGAAAAAAAAAAACCATAAATACCTACAATTCATCAGGTCCCGCGTAAGAAAAGACCCTGAAATATCACCAAGTTTAGGAGTTATCCTAATTTAAGACTGTTCGGGTATCTTTGGAATATATTCTGATGTTCTGTTGCTTTGAATTTATTAAATCCTTCCCAGACATTCCAACAAGGTAGCTTGATGTTTAGATTCTGTGCAATCCCCAAATCAGGTTATTGTCGAGGCAAAGGAAGAAGCCTGCGTTGTTGAATGGTAAACACTTTCCTCTAGACTGTTCACCCTGCAGATTCACAGCTGGCTGAGAATCAACTTAGTGTATACTAAGCATGCATGAATCCTTGGGCAATTCCCAGCATACAAACAAAAAAAAAATCGATTTCAAAAATTGACTTCAGGGGCAGGGGACGTTGCTTAGCTCAGCGGTAAAGCCCACGCTTAACCTGTGTGAGGCTCTGGGTTCAAACCCCAACACCAGAAACAAACAAATGGCAACAAAAACAAAACCCTCAAACACGTCTATAAATAATCCCAAGACTAGGACTGTAGCTCCCTCCTGGAAAGCTGGACATCCTCATACTACAGCATTGACCAATGGTGTGGTTAAAAACTACATACGAGCCCATTGTGGTCACACACACACACACACACACACACACACACACACACTTACTTAATCCCAGCACTCAGGAGACTAAGGCAGGTTTAAGAGTTCAAAGTCAACCAGGACTACATAGTAAATTGCAGGCCAGCGTGAACTTCATGGCTGGACCCTGTCATAAAATGACTGAACAGTGGTTAAGAGCATGCACTGTATGTGACCAGCCCACTCATCAGGCAGCTCACCTGCAACTCCAGGCAATGGGACTCTCTCTTCTGGCTTCCACAGGTACCTGGATTCCCATATAGCTATCTCCACCACACACACATATACATGGAGCAATAAAAATAAGAACAAAATCAGGTTGATAGCTCCTAAGAGGTCAGTCTGATCCAAAACATAAAGTTCCTTGTCACCAAGCATGTTTATCATATATATATATATATATATGATATATATAGATATCATATATATATATATAATTATTATAAAGTGTGAGTTTTCTCATAAGACTCAAAACATAAAAGAGGGTGACGAAAGACAGTCAACATGTAGAGAACTGGGTAAGTCCAAGCGTGGGGTGCTATGTCTGAATCTTTTTTCTAACTTGTAAATTCAAACCTTGGCAGGGGATAGGAGTAGGAGAGAGGAACGAAGAACAAAGGATAACGGCACAGATACCTGAAGATGCCTTAATGCGACCTGATGCTTTGTATGTGAGCTTTAAAAACTAAGAAAGTGCAGATTTCTTATTATCAGGAAAAAGAAAGTTCATATGTTGAAAAGTACCTTTCTGGTGTGATACCTTTCAGAAGAAATTAAGAATAAGCCCTCGGGGCTCTGAATGGGGTTAGTTTCTTAAGAATCAGGGCTGGCCCAACCTGCACATTCTTGGGTTCAGCTGCCAGCAGTGCACAAAACCCAAACTGATAGCCACATCCCAGCTGTCAGAAGGCTGAGGCAGGAGGAGTAGGGTGAGCTAAAGTCCAGCATGGGCTACACAGTGAGTTCCAGGCCAACCAAGGCTACAGAACGACACCCTCTTTCTCTCTCAAATAAAAAGATAGAACTCTGGGATTACAATCCTCTAGTTGAGTACAGAAAGAAAAGCTTGATGTAGACTGTGGTAACTAAGAAAACCTGTTGTCAAGACTGGTCACACCTCTTGACAAATAAAAAAACCAAGTCATGGGTTATAAAAGGGGCTTTCTATTCCTGGCCTGGAGAGATAGCTGGGCGGTTAAGAGGTTGCTCTTCTGGAGGTCCTGAGTTGAATTCCCAGCAGCCACATGGTGACTCATAACCACATATAGGGGGCCTGATGCTCTCTTCTGTCATTCAAGCATACATGCAAATAGAGCACTTAAATAAATAAATAAAGTCTATTATTATTATTGTTATTGTTATTATTGTTATTATTATTATTATTATTATTATTATTATTATTATTATTATTTGGGTTTTCCATCTTTCTGAGACAGTTTCTCTGTGTTAGCCTGGCTATCTTGGAATTCGCTCAGTAGACCAGGCTGGCCTTGAACTCAGAGACCCGCCTACCTCTGCCTCTTGAGTACTGAGGTAAAAGGCTTGTACCACCATAGCCTGGTCTTTTTCTTTTTTTTAAAGCTGTTTTTTCTCTTTTTGAAATGAAAAGCAACAAGCTCACATGCAGCGCAGGCTGTTTGAGCTTTGTTAGTGTGAAGAGGATATTCTGCGTGCTGCCCCGAGGTAGCCTGCACTGGTGGCGGATATTCTAGTCATGTGACAGGCAAGTCACTGAGTCTCAGGAAATTTAAAAAGTGGTTTTGATGTGGGTGTGTATGTGGTGAGCATATGTGTGAAACATGTATGCCAGTGTTCAGATGCATGGGTATGTTGAGTTCTAGGAAATTTTTTTAGAAATGAAGTTTCTCTGCAATAGCAACTCCTTTATATTGTATCAAATAGAATGAGTTAATATACATATACATACATACTTACATACACACACACATAGTAGGTCTCTCCAGTCAACCTCTGAATTTTAAAACCTTTCCCTAGTTTAAAGTTCATCATTCATAATCTTGGCTTGGACATATTTATTTCTATAATGCATTATTTCCTCACACATATCACAAAGTTTTTTTTTTTTTAAAAAAATCACCACATCTGGGGGGAAACTTGGTACTTAAGCTTCAAAGTACAACTCGCCTTGGTAGTTTCTTAAAGTAGACAGGCAGGGCATTTCTAATGGGTAACGTATGGGTAGTTTTTACCACTACTGAAGGCATGTATTTCCTGTGGTGGTCATGGTGTTGGGAAACCCACAGCTACGCTGCCAGAGATGGTTCTGCTGCTAGCTTCCCCAGTAGCGTAGTGAGCTGCAGGTGTGAGAAACAGACATGGCCCCTAGAAACTGGGAGTGATCCCAAGTAGAGCGTCTCACCCTTCATGATGCTTTAGGAACCACTGGGAGAGACTGTCAAGGCCCATTCCCTCCGGAGAGGCAGACCACGGTGATGCGGGGTGATGCACATTTCCGACAAGCCCTTACGTGAGATGGAATCGGCCACTCAAGGGCCACGCTCTGATCTGAGCTGGTCTAAAAGTATCAGGTAAAGTTCAAGGTTCACAGTTGGCATTCCTGTCTGTGTGTATCCAGTAGCTGTTGAAGGTACACTCTGGAGAAAGGGAAAAAAATCGGCAAAAGGAATATAGCCACTGGCTGAGTTCTTGGAGGTGAACTCGCCCTTCATAAGCATGGCTCTCTCACTAGGAACCCACTCCTGTGATAAGAAGGAATCCATTACTGGAGCTTAAATGTCTGACCTACGAAGGCTTTTGCACTGAGGCACATGAACGTTGGGGGACCCATTTAGACCGTAGCAGATAGCACATACAGAAACTAAGTGGGATGTTTGCTAGAGTGATGATGGATTTAGACATGAATAAGAAAAGTGATTCCTCTCGAAGCAAGTACTTGATTTCAGTTACTCCCTGGATGTATTGGGATGTCCCTAGACCAACAGCAACAACACACCGGAATTGATTAGAACTGAGACCCTTAGGTACCATCCTGATCTACTGAATTAAAATTCTGGACCGAAAGTCTTCCAGTTTATTATGATGCATGATATCTTCTGAGGTAAGTGCCAGCCGACGGTGCTCAGAGCTACCACTGCCTGCTAGCATCGCTGGCAAAGGGACAGACAACTGCCTGTCCCTTTCTCAATGTCAGCCTAAGTTTTCAATGTTTTGGGAAATAAACACAACATTTTGAGAAACACTGTTCCAAGGTCTACATTTTCAATGTTGACAACAACATTTTGAGAAACGCCATTCTAGACCAGAAGCTTTCAAAATTTTTGACCACAGCTCGTGTTACATCATGGCTTATGAAACATAAGCACATATATAGCTAATTCAAGGACTTCACAAAGTGCTTGTTCTTAGACATGCAATGAATACTGATGCTTTCTGGTCTTTGGCATTTAAATACAGTGGTACCACAACATTGATTTCATGGCCCACTCTAATGGGTTGCAACTGCAACTTGATAAACAAGCCCTGGATCATTGCTTTTCAAATTTTCTAGTGCATTTTGCAGATTCTAATTCAGAATGACAGAGAGAGGTGAGGCCTGAGGTTCTGTAGTTCTGGTAAGGTTCCAAAAACTGCCGATATTGTGGACCCATTCATTGCCCTTCTAATGACAAGGTCCCCACCATCAGGAGGAGTGCAAATGGCAAAAGCAAACTTGATGCTAATCTACCACAGGAGCTCGCCTCTGTTTGTGACAATAAGCTTTAGAAGAACTAGAAACTAAGCCTTCATGTGGGGGTAAGGGAGGCACTTGCCTTTAACCCTAGCACTTGGGAAGCAGAGACAGGCAGAGCCCTGTGACTTGGAGGCCAGCTTGGTCGGTATTATAGTGTGTCCAAGGCCAATCAGGGCTACACAGTGAGACCCTCTCTCAAAAGAAAGAGAGAGAGGGAGGAGGTGGGAGGAAGGGAGGGAGGGAGGGACAAAGGAAGGAAGGAAGGGAGGAAGGGAAGAAGAAAGGAAGGAAGGAAGGAAGGAATAAAGGAAGGGAATAAAAGAAAAGCTATTACAAGTAGCAACCAGACCAGTGGAATTAAACTTATGATTATATGGGTATAAACAGTTATGAGAACTCACAATAAGATCTCGTCTTCATCTTCTGTCTCAACCTCAGAGAATTTTGCTTGCTCAGATCAGAGCTGGAGAGAGGGCTCAGCTTTTAAGAAAACTTGTTCAGGTCCCAGGACTGGCATGGTGGTTCACAGTCATCCCTAACTCCGGTCCCAGGGGTCCCATGTTCTCTTCTAACCTCCACAGGCACCAGGCACACGTGGGGTGTACATATATACATGAAGGCAAAATACAGACATAAAATAAAAATAAATAAATCTAAAAATCTTCAAGCCAGGCCAGTTAGTTCAAAAACAGTGATGTATGTCTTGCATTACAATTAAAATAGCTCTTGACAAGTGAAGGAATTCAAGAATGGGTCTAGAGAGAAAGGTCAGAACGTTGTCAAATGAAAGGGAATTGATTTCCCCGGGTAGGCCCCGCCTCAATGAATTCAGACTGGCTGTCAGTCTTACAGGCTCAGAAACCTGAAATGTCAGCCATAAAATGGTGCCCAGACTCTCAGAGTGTCGGCTGACATTAACCTGGATGACAGATACTGCAAACGTATAAAATAAGAATGCTGGCTAGGGACAGTGGTGTGTGCCTATGGTCTTAGTATGCAAACAGGAGGATCAGGAGTTCAGGGCCATTTTAAAACAAAAACAAACAAACACAAGGAAAGAGGAAGTCTGGGTTATTTGGCAATGAAAAATATACAGCTGCCAGGAGCTACACCTCTACCCTTATCTTCTTGTGGGGGGACTATGAAGGGGGAGGTAAGTTAAAATGATGGGGTGGCTGGTGAGTGTGGGATCAGTGAAAGGGAATTTGTAAATATCTCAAAGAATTCTTGGTCATCTCCCTAATATGGAAATCGTCTGCTGAACAGCACATTTCCAGTCTGATAATACATGCCAGTAATCCCTGCACTCTGAAGGCAGAAGCTGGAGGATTACTACAAGTTCAAGACCAGCCTGGGCTCCATAGTGCATAATAAACAGGTCATCTAAGGCTACATAGCAAGATCCTGTCTCCTTGTCTCAAACTAAACAAATAAGAGACTACTAGCTAGGTGTGGTGGTACACGCCCATCATCCCATCACCTAGGAGCCGGAGGCATGAGGATCACTTCAAGATCAGTCCTGGTTGCATGGTGACTTTAAGGCCAGTCTGGGAAACATGGGATTCTGTCTGAAAACAAATACACAGATAGTGTACAGACAGATGGGTGGATTGATAAAAATAAATAAGTATAGGGTACCATTTCCCTTGGCCAGCCTTGAGCTAGGTCTCTGCAGTCAGAACCCATCTCCTACATTTACGGAATGTGAGTGCCCCACATTCGAAGTGACTCTTCTTATGAATACATTTGGTCAGTACCTTGAGGGTTTTCAGCTTGTATCTTTAACATTATTATTATTATTATTATTATTATTATTATTATTATTATTATTATTATATCTCTGCCCTCACCTATATTGTGCATAATTTATGGAGTCTTTCAGAGAGGAACACAATTTCTATACTTTTAAAGGACACTTTGCTAATTGCCATAAATTTAGTGATGAAGGGAATAGTCTCCTTCCACTTCAGCTTGGATTTGTTGTTTGTTTCTGTTTTTCTGTTGTTGACACAGGGTTCCTCTGTGTAACAGCCCTGGCTGTCCTGGAACTTGCTATGTAGCCCAGGCTGGCCTCGAACTCATAGAGATCCACCTGTCTCTGCCTCCGGAAAGCTGGGATTAAAGGCGTGTGCCACCACCACCCAGCTTGCTTATCTATTTTTGGTCTCCTAAAGACATTTCTTGGCAAGCACTCCACTGGGGTGCATCACAGCCTTCTAAGGGCATTTCTTCTGGGCTCCTCTACTGTTTGTTTCTCCTTGAGTCTGCTGGTAACCTGGAATATGCCTGCAATGGCCTCCTAGAGATTCTCTTCACATTCCTTCCGGGTCATATTTCCCATTCCCTGTACCTCTGTTTCCTAGTTTAGTTTTTTCACTGTGGTAGAATATACCCTTCAGGAGACCCTGCAGAAAAGGACACAGAGGAGGTAAAATTTAAAACCTATCACCTAGTTATGCTATTATAACAGTTTTCTGTTATACCTGATTGACAACTTTCATGGCTTTGTTATTTGATAATTTCTTCCCAGGGTTCCCATGGCCCTTCTCAGAAAAACCCTCTGTAAACATCCGTTTATATTTTGTGGAGGTCATTTATGAACTGCTTGTCCATCCATCTTCCCCCATCTGTGTGCCACCCTGTCCCCTAGTGCCTGCCAGGATATAATACTATGCCCAGAACATTAGCAACAGGGAGCTAACATTCAGTCCCTAGGTACTTTTTCTTTTATAAAAACATTTTTTATACTAGGCTATATAAGACCATGTTCACACAAGTATATAGTGCACTTAGACAATATCCCCCACCTAGTAGCCTTTTCCCTTGACCCTCATCCTTTTCTCACTGGTCCCTTTTGTTCTCCAGAGTTTCATTTCTACTTTCATGTCATCTCTCTCCCCATCTCTCTTTCTCTCTTTTTCCATATAGCTTCACGTATCTCTCTTTCTCTCTCTCTCTCTATCCATATATAGTCTCATGTATCTATAAAGTATAGGGCCCACAAATGAGAGAAAACATACAGTATTTGTCTTTCTGATATTGACTTTATTTTATATCATCTCTTGCTTTACTTGTTTTCTTGCAAATGACTTAACTTTATCCTTTAGGGATGGAAAAAATCCGTTGTGTATACACACCACACTGCCTTTATCCACTCCCCTGCTGCTGAGTACCCCGGCTGGCTCTATAACTCAGCGATTGTGAGCAGGGCTGCAATGAGCATTGCTGTGCAGGTTTCCTTAAGTTCTTAATAGAAAATTTGCTGAAGAAATGAGACAGCTAAGCGGGTCCAACATCGTCCGTGCACCAACGATTTCCTCAAGTCCTAATTATACAGCGTACACAGGCACACTTGCAGACACGGAACATTCTTTTCATTGTGACTGGTGACCAGAAAGGCATACACATTCAGATAGGTTGACAGGCCCCTGCCCCCATGGCAATCTGAAACTGGCTGAAACGTAGTCCCCAGAAAGCAGGAATTTTTGTGCCGTTGCTTGCTGAGGCTCGGCGCTCGTACATAGTAACTGCTTGTATTAGTCAAGGGTACCGACAGGAAACAGATGGCACACTCAAAATAGGAAAACTCGAGGAGAGACCATTTATGAGCTGTGGGGGAACCACAATTGACTGTGAAGCGATTCGGGGCTCAACATGTAAAAAGCTGTTGCCGCTGCCCCAGGTCTGGAGGAAGCGGTTACGTACATACATGTATGGCCAGCCTTGAGAAGAACAACGGTCACTTCTTACAGCTCCCTGACCTCTGGCAGGGCCACCCCAATGAGAACAGCCGCAGTCCGAATCATAGTGCTCGGTTTTAAATGGCTGTTACTAACAGGGAAGCTAATGAAGGGATCAAGCAGGGAACTCTCTGTGACGAGCTAGCACATTCCCAAATCTAACAAGTTCACTGTGGCACACATGTCTGTGCATATCTACATATACTAACACATGTACACTGTAGCACCCGTGTGCATGCACATACACATGCACATACTTTCACAGTGCCACACATGCACTAACCTCCATGGCATGCCTTTCTAAAAAAAAAAAAAAAATCAAAATTTTTTTCTCCCTTCTTTACCAGGAAAAATACACACAGTGTGCTAAGGAATGACTACTAACAAGCCTCAGGGAATTGGCTTTGTTTTTTTTTTCTGTTTTACAATTATTTAGTGTGCGTATGTTTTTGCATGAGCATGTGTAAACATATGGGTGAATGCATGTGTGGCACTGTGAAAGTATGTGCATGCACACGGGTGCTACAGTGTACATGTGTTAGTATATGTAGATATGCACAGACATGTGTGCCACAGTGAACTTGTGCGTACACGTGCATGTGGGTCAATGTGCAATGTTTACGTGTGCATATGTGTGGACATGTGCATGTGTGTGCATGTCCATGTATGTCACAGTATGCATGAGTGTGCATATGTACCACAGTCTGCATGTTAGAGATCAGAAAACAATTTGCAGACTTCTGTTCCTCCCTCCTTCCATCCCTCCCTCCCTCCCTCCCTCCCTCCCTCCCTCCCTCCCTCCCTTCCACCACACAGATTCTGGGATCAAACTTGGTTGGTCTGAGTTGGCAGCAAGTGCCTTTCTTACCTGCTGAGCCATCCTACTGGCCTCCTACTTTTGGCTTTATTTTGTATTTTTTAATCTGACCCGGAACTCTCTATGTTGTACATGCTGCCCTTAAATGCAAAAATTCTTCTGTGCTCAGCTCTGAGTGCTGGGATGACAGATGTGCGCCACTGTGTTTCTAAATGTTACAAATAGCAGACCTGTTTGTCTAAAATAAGAACAAGAATTAAATAAGAATACTAGAAACTTTCTAGGTTGTTTTGTATGTGTGTTTGTCTTATTTTATGAGACAAGTTCTTGCCATGTAACTCAGTCCTCAAATGTCTAATTCTCCTGTCTCAGCCTCTTGAGTGCCGGGATTACAGGCATGCTTGACCACATCAGGTTTCTGTTTCTTGAAAGTTTTTTGAGATAGGGTTTCAACATCTCTATATTTGAGACTGACCTCAAACCTACAACCCTCCTGCCTCGACTTTCTGAGGTAAGTAAAGTGGAGTCTGGTTTAGGTCCTGCTAAGGGTAAGTAAGACCCCCCCCCCAACCTTCACTTGGAACTACAAAGACTGATCAGTTCCCAGGGAGAAGGGGCCACCAGATGCTTGACTAAACAGTCTTTCCCCTCCCCCAAGACGCCCAGGCTAGGGCTCAAATTAGGATTCCAGTCCTCAGAGAAGAAATCAGAATGCGAATCAGCAGTCAAGATAAAATTTACAGTCTGGTCAAACCATGATCACCCAGGGAAAGACACGCCTTGAGCACACAGGATCTGTTTGTCAGAACAAAATTGATCTCAGACATTTGCTGATGAGAGGGTATTTCTAGCACGCTATTAAAATAACCCATGGATTGAATAAAGCATTTGATACTGTTGAAGTTGGAATAGTTATAGGGTCTTAGGGACCTGCAGCTCAGCAGAGCCAGCTATAGCAAGAAGCAAGAAGCTGCTTTTTTTGCTTACCTTTAAAAATCACTCTTTCCATTAACTTTTTAAATTAAATCAATCATGCTAAAAAATTTTTACTGTGGTTTTTGTTTGTTTGCTTGCTTTGCTTTGCTTTTGAGACATACTCTCACTATGTAGCCCAGCCTGGCCTCAAACTTACTCCCTGCTCCAGCGTCCAGAGTGCTGGGATTACAGGCATGAGTCACCATGCTCCGTCAACTTGAAAGCTTTTGCTTTAAGTACTTAACAAAGCTAAGCAAGACACAGATTACAGCGTCTACCGTATTATGCTCAGTATCTCCTTTTTCCTGTCTTAGGTATTTCTCATTAGCCTGCATAGCAACTTTATAGGTAGCTGCAATGGAACTGTACAGATAAGGAACCAGAAGTTTAGTGCTACAAAGAAAACAGCATACTACTTTAGGGTTTGACACAAACTTACACCAAGCGTGGTGGTGCATGCCTTTAATCCTAGCATTCAGAAGGCAGAGGCAGGTGGATCTCTTCGAGTTTGAGGCCAGCCTGGTCTACAACACAAGTTCCAGGACAGCCAGGGCTGTTACACAGAAAAACCCTATCTCAAAAACCAAATTGCTGTGAGATTATGCTTTTGTACTGAGTAAAGATTTGTCACTCATATTGGTTTAATAAAATGCAATTGGCCAGTAGCCAGGCAGGAAGTACAGGTGGGGCAACCAGACTAAGAGAATTCTGGGAAGAAGAAAAACAGAGACACAGTCACCAGCCAGACACAGAGGAAGCAAGATGAGAATGCCTCACTGAGAAAAGTACCAAGCCATATGGCTACACATAGACAAGAATTATAGGTTAATTTAAGTTGTAAGAGTTGGTTAATAATAAGCCTAAGCTAATAGACCAAACAGTTTATAATTACTATAAGTCTCTGTGTGGGTTTTTTTTTTTTTGAACTGAATGGCTGCAGGACCAGGTGGGACAGAAACTTCTGTCTACACAAACAAACAAACTTACTGGGCTCCAAGACCTGTATCACATCTGTCTGATACTCCAGCTGGCCAAGTCTAGCTGACAATGGCTGGGTTGCTGGATGGCTGGGTGGCTGGCCACTGATGTCCTCCTCCTTCTCGGGCTATTCCTCCAAACCTCGTCTCCCAGTTTTCTTCTTCTATCTGTTCTCTCTGCCTGCCAGCCCCACCTATCCTTTCTCCTTGCTATTGGCCATTCAGATCTTTATTAGACCATTAGGTGTTCGAGACAGGCAAAGTATCACAGCTCCACAGAGGTAAACAAATGCAACATAAATAAGAGTAACATACCTTGAAATAATATTCCCAAAATAAACTATGAAAGCAAATAAGAAGAGACAACACCCAGGGGTGCCCTTCAGTGGTAGATTGCATTCCCAGCATGTGGGAGGTTCTGGGTTCATGCCTGACATTACCAAAACAGAGAAACCACCTGGGGCTTCATCCTGGTACAAATACATGTCCATACAAGCAATCTAATTTTCTTTTCCACTGTAGTTTTCAATAAGATACGCAAACTACTCAATGCTTTGCTAGAAAATAGGCTTTGTGGTAGATATTTCTCTCCATTCTAGGCTAGTGTAATTCTGAGAACAGTTAAGGTAGACTAAACTATGATATTTGGCTCATTAGCAACGATAAACTCATTTTTAAAATTTATGATGCTTTCCAGATAACAATGGATTCAATAAATTGGGAGCATCATCTAACTGAGGGTCCCAAGAGGGACAAAAAAAACATATAACATGTAGAAATTGAGATAAATTGAATGGAATTAATTACAAATATGTGGCTGGGTGAAGGGGGAAATGAGGGTATGCAGAAACCCATCATGGGCAGGAAGGAAACTGTTACCACCATATATAGGCAGGGCTGAGGGAATGTGTCAGAGGATGCTGTGTTGAACGAGCCATCTTGAAATAGCTTTGGTTGAGGGCTACAACTGCCTGAAGCCACCTTCTAGAGAAGGAGCTGAGGGGAAAGAATCGGCTGACCTCATTCTGCTGATCCACTCCACACCGGCCAAGCTTCCAGGAAGAGCAAGCACTGTGGAGAAGGCTCAAAAGTGTGTCTGGTGGGGCATACTGAAGATATTCTGGGCACAGCAAGATTTAAAAATAACTAAAACAATAAGTAAAGAGGACAGAACAGTTCAGGCTAGGAGACTGAGGGTTCTCTGTCGAGCAGCTGCCTGAAGAAGGTGGAAAGGAAGGGCTTCCTGGAGGAGCCTCCATATGCAAGACTTTGGAGGCTTTAGTCTGGTGTAACTTTTAACAGATTCTTGCTATAAAGACCCCTGTAAGTAACCCTCTGTTTTCTTTTTGTAAATCCAAATGCTTGAGGAAATGAGACGAGTTTATTCCTCTTAGAAGTCCCGCAAAGGTGTTGGGAGACGGACAGGCCGCTTACTGGGAGTGGATCACAGCACTTGCCTCAGCTTTCTGTAAAAGCGGCCAAATTTAAAAATAAAGGTCCCAGAGTCATGACAGCCACTTACTGTCAAGATAGAGAAATCATAAAACTGACCTAATTAAATGGGTTTGTGGAGGAGAGAGGGCTGAAGAGATGGCTCAGAGGTTAAGGGCACTGGCTGCTCTTCAGTTTCCAGAACCCACAGGACAGCTCACTATTGTCTGTAACTCCAGTTCCAGGGCATCTCACTCCCTCGGACAGACAGACATGCAGCTAAAACACCAATGCACATAAAATAAAAATAAAAAATAAATCAATAAATAAATAGGTAAATAAATAAATAAATGGGCTCTTGGGCCATAGAAAATATGGCCACTCTTGAAAAGACTTACAGATTTTTCTAAAGGAAATTAAGATGGTTGAACTTCTCTTCTTTAATTGCATGTACCCTCAGCTTTCTTTTCTATTTCCCCTCTAACCTCCCCCTTCCTCTTTCTTTCTGTGATAATAAGGATTAAAACCAGGGCTTTGTGCATGCTAGCCCAGCAAGTGCAATACCACCGAGCTACAACTGCCGCCCTTTGAATGGATTTATTGATACACCAGACTGCATGTAATGAAAGCCTGTAAGTTGATCACATTTGACACAAGTACCCATGACCACAATCGGTATATTATTTCCATCTGTTCCAAGTTCCTTTACACCCCTTTGGAAACCCTCCATCCATTCATATCCCCAACCAACCAGTGATCACCAGGAGCTCTGTGAGTTTGAGGCCAGCATGGTCTGCAGAGCTAGTTCCAGGACAGTCAAGGCTACACAGAGAAACCCTGTCTCAAACAGGGAAAGAAAGAAGGAAAAAAGGGGGGGGGGGGGGGGGGAGGGAGGAGGGGGGGAGGGAGGGGGGAGGGGAAGGAAGGGAAGGGAAGGGAAGAGAGGAAGGAAGGAAGGAAGGAAGGAAGGAAGGAAGGAAGGACAGAAGGAAGGAAGGAAGGTGATAACATACACTCAGTTAATATAGTAAAAGTATAAAAATAATGAACTCTTGTAATTTTTATTTATTATCATTTAATTGTTTTTATTACAGTGTGTGTGTGTGTGTGTGTGTGTGTGTGTGTGTGTGTGAGTGTTGTGTGTTTGCATGTGCACTGGGTTTCAGGTCCTAGGGAATAAACTTAGGTCATCAGCCAGACTTAATGGCAAGTGCCTCTACCAATTGAACCATCACATTGGCCCAAATCTTGTAATGTCAACAAAATGGATGGAATTAGAAGACATCAATTTAAGTGAAATACACAGGCACAGATTGCAAATATGACATATTCTCACTTATCATGGAAGCTGGAAACAAATCAGCCTCACAAGAGTGGATAGTGCTCTTTGGAGACAGGGGAATAGAGTATGATATGTGGAGTTAATGGGTACTGAAATACAGTAAGACATAAGGCCAGGCATACTGGTGCATGCCTGCAATCCCATGCCTTGGGAGGTGAAGGCAGGAGGATCAGTTCAAGGCCAACCTCGGCTAAGCAGTAAGCTCGAGGGCAGCCTGAGTTATGAGACTTTGTCTCTATAAAATAAAATAAAGACTTAAAGTAAAAACACATTAAAGAGGAGGAATTGGCTCCATTGTCATTACAATCCACCACAACTTATGACACAATAAGTCTTCAAATTAACTAGAAGAGTCTAAAGTTCACACAGGAATGATAAATATTTGAAGAGATGAAAATGCTAATTGCCCTGACCCGATGATCACACATTATAAACATGCATCAAATTATACTGTGTCTCCTAAATTTGCACAAATATTATGTATCAGTTTAAAATGAGGAAATACAATTCCTAGGATTCTTATGAAATTTAAATAACAAAATACACACATTTGACTTTTTATCCAAATATTAGCTAGCTGCCGTGGGAGTAGAGGTGAGACTTAGTCTGTGTTGTTTAGCTTGGACCACCATAACAAACCCTGGGTACTAGCTGATTTAACCAACAGAAGGAAATTTTTCATAGCTTTGGAGGTTTGAAAGTCTAAGAAATGGGTGTCTTCATTGTCAGGTTCTGCTGAGGACTTTCTTCCAGGCTTACAGATGGAAGATTTCTGCGTAGAGAAAGGAAGAGAATGCTTGTGTTGTAATGTCCCATTGTGGGAGGAACCAGTCCCACACCAGGACACCACCCACAAGACCTCATCTGAACGGAATCACCTCCCCAAAGGCCCCATCTCTGAATGCTGCCATATTGGATGCTAAGATTTCAACATACAAAACTTTTTTTTAACTCAAACAGCTGACAATTTTATTTTCACATTTCATAATGTAAGTGAAAGCTGCACTTTTTCTAATCCCACTTCTCCCCTCCAAACTATTCTGTTAGGAAAGGGGAAGCCTTTCTTGTCATGCAGCTGGAAAACACCCAGGCTCAGCACCATGATCTCCTGCTGAAACATAACAAGAAATACAAAACCGAAAAAGAGCCTTTCCGTTCTTATCTGTCTGGCCGAGTCATGCCAGGTCGTGTGGGCACCATCATAGGGCGAGCGGGAGGTCTCATCATGGGAGGCCCGGGCATCATAGGCATGTGGCCACCCATGGGAAGCCTCATTCCAGGAGCGGGTCCCACGGGCATCGTCCCAGGAGGAGGAGGACCCCTCATCGGCATCATGGGAGGGCCTCCCATGTGGGGTGCAGGCATCATGCCAGGGCGAGGAGGACCCGGGAAACTGGGGGAAGGTGGGATCATGGCCCCTGCAGGAGGAGGAGGAGCAGAGGATGGAGCTGGAGATATCTTTCCATGTTGAAATCCAGCTGTTGTTTTGTGAGTTCGACTCTGGGCCTGCTCTTCCGTCCATTTCTGGTAGTAGTCTTTCACGTTCTCCTTGTGCTTCCGACCACTGCAGTGTGTCTTTCTCACAGATGGAGAATCATGGGTAAGATATGTATCACAATAGTCACAATAAAACTTAGACATGTTGCTCGCAGGCCATTGGCTAACTGCTTCTCAACATACAAGTTTAATGATGCTGGTTGGGGATACAGCTCAAACCACACCAGTGGCCTCTTCATTTTTCTCTGCCAGCTTATTATCTGTAGAGTACGGCCCAAACAATGATGTCAAATACCGTGGCTCTGAGCAAGAAGAGATTCTAGGTTGGGCTGGGTGCGTGACTCAGTGGTGGAGAACTTGTCAGGCATGCGTGAAGACTTGGATTCCAATCTCAATATTGTTTTTTTTTCTTCTTCTCTCTGGGACTAGCCAAGAATGCCATCTGTATTTCTGCTTAAAACTCTAGGTCATATTTCTTACTTTCTAAACAATTGAGGTATTAATATTTATACACAAAATAGGCAGTAAACTGGGGAATATTTTAAGTAGATCCCAAGAGGCTACTGCATTGGAAACAAGTGTTTGACTTGTCATTACACATTTACTCTTTCTGTTATTAAATCAAAACTCTTGAGACCAACTTACCTCTAAAGTAAAAGAGTTTATTGAGTCACCTTGTTTTGACTTGTTGGCTAGTGTCTCATAGTCCCCCAACCATTACAGGCTCTAGCCAATAATACCCTTGGTTGCCTCCCAGAACATGGCAGTAAGACCCTATTGCTGAAAACACCACTTACTTGAGTCACAAAGCATGGAGAAAGCAAGTTGGTACTCCCTTGGAAGCTTCATCATTACCGGATGGCTTTCATGGTACTGGAAGATGCTATGCACTCTACTCAAGGAGAAAAGAAATCATCAGGCTTACCCTAGACATGACCCCCACAAACTACAATAATAAAGACATTTGGATTGATGCAATAATGGCACAAGTGAGCCAGGCGGTGGTGGCGCACGCCTTTAATCCCAACACTGGGGAGGCAGAGGCAGGCGGATCTCTGTGAGTTCAAGGCCAGCTTGGTCGACAGAGCTAGTTCCAGGACAGGCTCCATAGCTACTAAGAAACCTTGTCTCAAAAAAAAAAAAGACATTTGTGTTATGGGAGTAACAACTTTCTGACTGGATCTAAGGTCAGCTCCATGAGATAGAACCCATACCTGACACTTTTAGTGGGACTAAGAACCTGTAGCTAGATAGAGCCTAAGTCCTCAGGAAAAAAACTAATATTATTCTGCTAATGAACATGGTATTAAAATGACTCCCAGTGACTGATTGCTATGCTCATAGATCGGAGCATCTCTCAACCCTCATTAATGGCATTGGCTAATGTGTCATTTAACCCAGAAATGTGATGATAATGTAACTTGAAGTCTATTAGAGGTCATTTGGACAGCCAATTCAGATGTCTTCTTATTGTGAAGCCTATTGTCATGAAGAACTTCCAAGTCACCTGCACGGAGTTATTTATTTAGGTTTAAAAAACAGGGTCTTACATAGTAGGCCACGTTGTCCTTGAAGTCTTTCTCAGGGATCCATCTGCCTCAGTCTCCCAAATAGGATTACAGGCATGAGCTACCATGCCCAATTTCTCTTGTCTTTAAAGTTTAGTTAAGATAGAGCAGGGTATACAAAGAGGAGTAAGCAAGGCAGTCTCTATAGAAATTGTATTAGGCGAGAGCCATCATTGAGGAAGATTTGTCGTTTTTTAGATGGAATCCAAAGGCTTGGCAACCTGGGATCTTGAATTAGTTTTCACATATGTTCAGACATGTGAATAGAATCATGTTGGCTTAACTTTCCTTATTTCCCTCCCCTCCATCTTCTGCTTCTTGAAATTAAACTTAGGAAGTCTCAGAAACAGTCTCTTAAGACTATGGTTTATACAAACACCACCGCCACCACTTATAGAAAGTTCTATTTGCTCTTTAGACATGGACTGTATTTGTGAGAAGGGAAATAGCTGATATGCCATATCTGTGTTTGTAAAAAGGGTTGTTTTCTCTTATATTTGTGTCAGAAATTCTCTTTAATATATTTACACAACTTGGCTCCCTCAGGCTACTTCCTTGAACTGCCTGGCCCTCAGTTTCTTAGCCATAAACTATTATAGCGCTCGCTATTACATCACGCAAATTATTTAATTTAGCTTTTAAAACTCTGTGAAGATGACTTGTCAATGTCAGTTAAGAGCTTGGAATGTATTAGCTCACATGATAATATTCAAATAGCTTTCTTTGTAAGGAACTTACTAATTGGCCTTTCAAAAAATAATTTGCCTTTCAACAATATGGTTTGGAGAGTCTCCAAACATGGCCCAAATTACCTAAAAGGAGACTATGTAGAAAACAAAACTCAGGGCTGGAGAGATTCATGAATGGAGTGCTTACAGTACGGGCAAGAGGCCATGAGTTCAGATCCACAGCAACTACCTGTGTGTGGATGACAACGTGCCATATCCCCAGCACGGGCAGGTAGAGACAGACTGATCCTGGCATCTTGTGGTTAGCCAATCTAGCTACTCTGGGAGTTCTGGGTTCAGGAAAGACCATGTCTCAAAAAAATAATGTGAAGGAGTGATTAAAGAAGACAGCCTGATGTCACCCTCTGGGCTCTACATGGGCCTGATGCACCTATATCATGAACACCCCCCCCCCACACACACACACATACATTGATCTCATATAGCACAATCAACAGGATACTTCTGTAACCCCAATATGTGGTTTTACCTTCACCACCACCACAACCGAGCAATTCTCACCTGACAACACACAGGTTAAGGGTTCAACTCCACTTCAGATACCAATCACAGCCTTGAGCTGTTTCACCTGTGCATGTTTTTAAAGACAAGAGTCTCCTGTAACTTGGGCTGGACTTCAACTCTTGGTATAGCTAACGATGACTTTGAACTCCTTCCTGGTCTCCTGCCTTTACCTTCAAGTGCGGGGACTACAGGCACGCTCCATTACACCTGGCTCCTTGCCTGTGCTTTTGGCCAATTAGTTATAAATTAGGGCTCCCATATTACCACTTGGGGCCTGTCTAAATTCTTGAGCATCTCACGGGACTCGTTGACTCTTGAGTTATGTTCCTTGGTTTCTCATAAAGGGTGTTTCCAATGACATAGATGAGCAATGTCTGTGGTGAGGTCCTGGGGGAGGGCAGGTGGGATGCCCCACCCTCAAAGAACCACTCCTTGCCCTTCCAGAAGTTCCCCAAGTTTCCCTTTGAAGAGTCGATGGTGCCTTTATTACATAGATATGATGGCTTAAATAATTAATGATTGGTGATCAACTTGGCCTTTAACCCTTCTCTTCCTGGATATTAGCAGGGTGTGGTTAAAAGTCCCAACGTTCTAATCAAGACATGGACTTTCCTGTAACCAGAGTCCATCCTGAAATTGCCTAGGGCTTTCAGCTGTCTGACATTATAATAGCATAAAAGACTCCAGTTACCCTGGAGGCTCCGAGGGTTTTTAGAAGCAATAAGTCAGGAAATGGAGCAAAAACCAAATGCTTCTTTCATAATATCATAGATGGAAGACTCATCTTTTGACTGGCAATATAAGGCTTTTTCTTTGTACTGCTGTGAAAATAATTTTAATAGGTAAAACAAGTTGGAAATTCTCATACCTACCACAAACAATATTAGAATCATTAACGCTGAGAACCGTTAAAAATCTCTCTAAGATAACAACTAAAAAACCAAAAATTCTGCATAGGATAATCTAGCTAATAATTGCAGAAGAAATAATAGAGTTTTAAAAAACATGACTTTGCAACTCCTGAAGAAATAATGGACATAGGCAGTGACTACTAGTAGATGCTAACAAAGTTCAAAGATTTTGATAGAGAACTTTATAATGGCCTATCTGCCTGAAAATACTGATCAAAATTAACACCATTCAAAGTGAGACTGTTATGGTATTTTGTTGAATATCTTAGAATAGAAAAAGAGATTTTATAGAATCAAGGGAAATCTGAAGAAACCATGGACTTTAATGAATAATAAGGTATCAGTTGTTGTAACAATATGCCATACTAATGCTACATGTTAGTCATAGAGCAGAAAGGAGCTGGTAATTCGGGAACTCTCTGTTATCTGCTCAATTTTTTCTGATAATCAAAATACTAAAGTCTATTACTTTTAGGTGTGCATGCTGGGGAGCAAACACAAAGACATACACACATTGGGCAAGGGCTTTACCACTGTGCTACATTCCCAGCATAAAATAAAATAAAATAAGGTCCATTAATAAAAGGTGCTACCAGACATTATGTTCCCCAATGTAACTAAATAGGAAGTACATACAAGCCACTTAAAAAGTGTTCATGGTGCAAAGGTTGAACTAGTTTATACCTCAGTGTGCACGGTGACTCTGTTCATAGGATGGGAGTACAGTCAACCAAACCTGGATGCGGAGTTTTACAAATGATTCTGTTTTTTTTTTTTTTTTTTTTTTTTTTTTTTTTGGTTTTTCGAGACAGGGTTTCCCTGTAGTTTCTAGAGCCTGTCCTGGAACTAGCTCTTGTAGACCAGGCTGGCCTCGAACTCAGAGATCCGCCTGCCTCTGCCTCCCGAGTGCTGGGATTAAAGGCGTGCGCCACCACCGCCCGGTGATTCTGTTTCTTAAATAAGAGACAGAGGTGGGAAAGAAGAAATGACAACTATCACCCAACGAGATGCAGTGATCTCATATATATATCAATGATCAACTGTAAAATAACATTTGGGAAAAATTCAGTATGGGTGAGGGAGCAAGTGACACAAAGAAGAGCACCAATTTATTATATGTGAAAACGGCACTGTGGCCTTTCAAAAAAATAGTCTTATCTCCTACACACATCTCTGCCTGTAGTGTCTCAACTTAAAATGGAAAAGATGGAAAATTCTCAGTTTCTTCTGTTTCTGTATATAAAAAAATATAAATCAGACCCCTAGGTCAGCACACATAAAAATAAATCCCAACTAGATTACACCTACCTAAAACCTTCTATCCTGAGTTATTATAAGCTATATGAAAAGATAAATCACTTCTATGTTGCTATTCCAGAGAAAAGTGAGCATTACATCATGTTTAAAAGCTTAAATAATAGGAACACTATACCAGTAGAAGAATACAGTCACTACCATTTATGTCATACAACAGAAATCCATACAGCTCTTAATGTAATATAAATTATCTATTTCTTTGCAGTACTGAGGATTGAACCCAGGGCTTCATGCACTCTCCCACTGAGCTATCAGCTCTTGGTTGTTATTGTTTGAGACAGAGAGTTACCACATAGCCCTAGCTAGCCTAGAACTTACCACGTCTACCAGACAGGCCTTGAACTTGTGATGAGCCTCCTGCCTCTGCCTCCCTAGTCCTAGGATTATGGGTATGTACCACTCCACTTGGCAAGATAAATCTTTATAATGCCCTATTTTCAAAGTAAAAGTCAAAATATGGAGGTGTCGGGGTCCAGCCTCGACATAAATTATTCTCAAACCAGAGTGGAGGTGTGGGAATAAAGACACAACTCACACGACTTTATCGGGAGGGAGTTTTCAGGGATCCTTCATGAAGTCCTGAATTCACATCCTGAAAACCATCCGTGTTTATTCTCCAAACAACTTTTATACCAAAACCATAAACCGAGGGGGAAAGTCATTAGCATTCTGTTCCCTAGGTATCGGGGAGAGTGACTGTGGTCTCGTCCACACCTTTCTATGCCCATTTTGTCTCGTCTTCCTATCTATGCCTGCTCTGTCAGGTAGACTGAAAAGCAACTCTTTCCCAGGCGACCCCCTAAATTACAAAGAAGGAGCAGAGTGACATTAGCATATCTTGACCCTTTGTTTAGGATGGCGTCAGTTTGTCTCAAAAGGCTAGGTGACCATCTTCTGTGTGGCAGGTGCAAACGGTGCCCTGAAGTTCTGTATATAAAAAAAATATAAATCAGAAATATGTAAAAATATGGGCCTGTATAATATGACCCTACATGCAGGTGCTTGGTCAGGTGTAGTGAGGAAAGCATCTGTCTCCCAGGCCTGAAAACCTGAGTTTGAGTTCTAGAGCCACATGACGTGCCTGGTTGATGGCATACCTCTGTAATCCCAGAGCTAAGGAAACTTAAGGGAGGATCCCAGGCAACTGTCGATGAGTCAGTCTGAGTCAGTCTGTGAGTCCAGGTCAATGAGAGGCTGCCTCAGAGGAGGCGGATGATACCTGCAGCTGTCCTGCAGTCTCCACATGCATGCACACGTTTGTGCACAGCACTGTGCACACACATGTACACAGATATATATGCACAAGCAATTAAAATGTGCACTATTATACCAGGTCTATCAGCTTAAAAACAAAAATACTGTGTTCCTAGTTGATCCAGGTGAGTTAGAAGCAACAAAGAGCACATAACCACCTTAAAGAGAGCAGCAGTCATGAGACAAACCAGAAAATGATGACGGGATGGGGTTTTCAGTTATCTAGAACATTTTGTTTAGTATTTTAAAAAAAAAAAAAAAGGAAAGCTGGGTGGTGGTGGTGCACGCCTTTAATCCCAGCACTCAGGAGATAGAGGCAGGCGGATCTCTGTGAGTTGGAGGCCAGCCTGGCCTGCAAGAGCTAGGACAGCTAGGACTGTTACACAGAGAAACCCTGTCTTGAAAAACCAACCAACCCAATAATAATAATGGTAATAAATTTTTTAAAAAAATAAATAAAAACAAAGCAAAAAGGGTAAAGTCTGCTTGGTAGAATTTTAAGCATCAGTTACATAGCTTTCTATTTGTTTGCTTTATTTCATAATGCAAACATGCATTAAGAAAACTTGATCTAAAAATTCAAAAAGAATTCACACTTCACAGAGTTTCATATATGTGTGATTGACAGAGTAAGATAAATCTAAAACAGACAGGCTCCTAGAGGATCTGAAGAGAAACATGTATCATATGTAGTTTGTTGATGAGGCTGAACAGCTAGCTATGAACCTCGTTCAACCAATTTGGGTGCAAAAAACCCCAATATATTAATTTTTTAAATAAAATTAAAGTTAAATCTTTAACCCCTCCAAACACTGGTGAGCATTTTGGTCCTGTCTATGGCTGACCCTGCCACATCTCCACCCTTTATTGGCTGTCTTTCTTCCCTGTCTTTGTCTCCATTTTCCTACTCAACCACATTAACTTCTGGGCTGTGTTCTGTCTCGAGATTTGCCAATCAGGGAGCCCCCAATAAGGCCAGGTAGGTGCTAGAGCATCCTCACCTCAGCTCAATGTAACTGTTCATAAACATGCGGGATGCTTAACCGGTAAGTGTCATGAAAGACGCAAAAGAACACAAGCTGTTCCAGTAATATCTCCTGATCACAAGAGGGCCCATGTTGTTATATACCTTATGGATGGGTCATACTTTGCTAAGCTTGAATTCCCATCCAGATGTCTGGAAAATCTGTTTACAGGATACCCAGGATGCTACTCAGATTTCATCAGTAGGAAATTTTACAAAAATAAAACAAACATTAGACACATTGAGCATCCTATGTTTCTCTCTCTCTCTCTCTCTCTCTCTCTCTCTCTCTCTCTCTCTCTCTCTCTCTCTCTCTCTCTCTCTCTCTCTCTCTCTCTCTCGTCAGGGTCTCATTATGTAGCCTTGGCTGGCTGGCCTGGAATTCACTATGCAGATCAGGTTGGAATCAGACTCACAGAGATCTGCCCACCTTTGCTTCTTGGGTGCTGAGATTATAGATAAGGCATGTGCCACCATCTCTAGCTAGGCTCATTTCTTTTTAGGATTTAAGGATTTTCCTTTATGTGAAAACATTTTGCCAGCATGTCTGCAATGTGCACATGTGTGTCCTGTGCCCTCAGAGGCCAGAAGAGGCTATCAGATCCCCTGGGACTGGGGTTACAGATGACTGTGAACCCTCATGTGGGTGCTGGGAATTGAACCCATGTCCTCTGCAAAAGCAGACAGCACTCTTAACCGCTGAGCCATAAATATCTCATTTCCAAGCAATGAGTATTACTTGATAAAGGGCTGTCAAACCGCCTCTATTACCTCTGCTTTTACTCTCTGCTCACCACCATGTGGCAGGGAGAGCTGACTTACTTCAACTTTTTGGTGAAGAGTAATGAACAGAACTCCTCAGTCCAGCGAAGGCTTTATTCTCAGTAGCAATTAAAGTGCAGCCACCTCCCCTGGAAAGCTGCCTTCCTGACACAGTTTAGCCACGGACAGTGGAAAACTCAGACTATGTGCTTTAGCTAAGTCCCATTAAACAAAATGAGGCTGAGGACCAGCAAGATGACTCAGCAGGCAGAGGGGCTTGCTGCCAAGCCTGATGAGCTGTTTGACCGTGGGGACTCATGTGGTTGAAGGAGAGAGGCATCTAAAGTAATCCTCTGAGTTTCACATGTGTAGCATAGTGCTCTGCAATTACGTGCACACACACAGGCACTCACAGACACACACACACGTGTGTATGCACACATACACACATGTGCACACATGCACGTGCATGCACACACACACACACACACACACACAATGTAATTAAAATTTAAAACAAAACCAAAAACTGGGTTGGGGAGATGGCTTGGGCATTAAGAGCCCTTGTTATCCTTCACGGGGTCTAAAGTTCAGTTCCCAGTATCCCTGTCAAGCAGTTCACAACTGCCTGTTACTCCAACTCTGGGAAATCTGTCATTCTTGGGCACCCCCATATTCCCAGCATGCAGACACATACATACACATACATTTTTTTAAAACTTGAAGTTTCAGGGCTAGAGAGATTGCTCAGTGGTTAAGAATGCCTTTGCTCTTCTAGAAGACCCAAGCTCAGTTCCCAGCCCCCACAGGGGACTGACAACCACCTGCAACCCCAGCAACAGTGGTTCTGACACCCCCTTCTGGTCTCTGCCAGTATCCAAATACACATGACATACACACAGAAAGACACACACAAATGAATACATTTTTAAATAAAAAGAATTGAGGTTGAGATTTTATAGTAAATGCTATATTTTAATTTTAATTACAAATTAATATACATGACTAAAAGTTTTTAAACAGTACTACGTGGCATAAAATAAAAAGACTCTATTTATGTTCATGTTCCAGTTTGATGTCTCCGTGGTAAAACATTAACCACAAGTAACTTAGAGGCAGAAAGGCTTGCACCTCCAAGTCACAGTCTATCATTGAGAGAAGTCAGAGCAGGAACTCACGGAAGCAGGAAGCATGGAGCAATGCTGCTTGCTGGCACCCTCAAAGGTTAACTGACTTTCTTATACAGCCTGGGGCCACCTGCCCAGGGAATGGTGCCACCCACAGTGGACTGGGCCCTCCTACAGCAAATAACTGTCATAACAAGACCCTCCCCCAAGACATACCCACAGGCCAATCTGATTCGGGCAACCCCTCAGTCGAGACTCCTCAGATGAGTCCAAGCTGTGAAGTTGACAGTTACAACTAAATACAACACTTCGTGTATTAGTTTTCAACAGAAGAGACTGATCGCTTATTGCACAAAAAGAAATTGGGCTCCCGAAATTATTTCTCACTTTTCCTTATTTCCATTTACCCCAGGTTTTGCTGTTTTGTTCTTAATGTCTCCTCCATTAGCGTTCAATGCATTTAAAATGTCAGCAGGCTAAAATATTGTAGAGTCATTACCGAATGCTAGAACAAGACGTATGTATTATACGGCACTTTTAAAATACTACCAGTTAGCTGGGATGTAGATCAGTGTTGGGATGCTTGCCTAACACGCATAAGGTCCTAGTTTAACTATTAGAATTGCACATTGGGGAAAACAGGAACAACCCGTGAGAAAGAAATTACTTGCAACTGACATGGAGTATTCATAGGAAGTCTGAAGTCTCTCTCTGCCAGAATTGTGATAAGAAAGAAGGGTGCAATAGATGTATCCCAAATCTTGAAGATAAAGTCCTAATACTGCATCCCGACTATTTCAAATCTCTTGTAGTTCTCTCTAACAGAATATACTGCAGTATAAATAACAAAACGACACCCGCTTCTTTAGTTCTCCTAGAAACAGAGTTTGGCCTTTGATCCTGCAGAGATCTTGTGTTAGTACAAAGAGGAAGCTAAAGCAGACACTGCATGCTGTCAAGAGTAGTGGCAGGGACTGTGACAACGTGGAAGTCACTAGCCTGGCATTTGAAGGGCTAGATTACTACCCTGAACCTTAGCTTCCTTATCTCATGGGAGCGGTAATAGCCTCTGTGCACACTTCCCTGGGAAAGTTTGAGACTCAGAATGAGATAGTATGTCTGGAAATGCCCTGTAATCTATAGGACTGTAGGCATGGACTTATAGTTACCTCAATAAATATTTATGGAGTACTTCATGAAAGAGCAATATTTTTTTAAGGTTTATTTTTTTTTTGCAGGGGACTGGAGAGATGTCTCACTGGTTAAGAGCACTGACTGCTCTTCTAGAGGACCCAGGTCTGATTCCCAGCTCCCACATGACAACTGACAATTGTTGATAACTTCAGTGTCAGGGGATCTGACGCCCTCTTCTGGCCTCCACTGGCGTTACATGCATATGGTGCACACACAGAAAAGCAGGCAAAACACACATACATCTAAAACTTTAGAAAAGTAAACTCTAAAATAATATTTGTTTGTATTTGTATTCCTGTGTGTGGGTAGAGGGGCTTAAATGGGCCAGAAGGGGGTGTCAGATCCCCTGGAACTGGAGCTACAGGCCGTTGTGAACTACCTCACATGGGTGCTGGCAACTCAAGTCCTCTGGAAGAACAGCAGGTGCTCTCAACTGCTGAACCATTTCTCCAGCATAAAAACAACATTTGAACATTAAAGACCAGATATGTGTATACAAGTCTTCACAGCCTCGCGGGGGGGGGGTGTGTGTGCAGAGAAAGACAGTGAGGTGGGGAGGGAGGGACAGACAGACACAGAGAGAAAACGGAGACAGAGTCAGCATCTGTGTAAGTGAATCCCACATTGTGCAGGTGCCTGCAGAGGCAAGAGACTGCCAGATCCCCTGGTACTGAAATCACTGGTTTTACGCAGCTAGACATGGGTGCAGGGAACTAAACTCAGGTCCTCTACAAGAGCAACAAATCCTGTTCCCTGAAGCCATCTCTCTGGGCACTTTCCTGATCTACACAGTGAGCTGTGGGCTAGCCAGGGATGATAAACTGTCTCGAAAATCCATGAAACAAATAAAGACTAAAAAGAAGAAAAGAAATAAAATTTGCCTTCAAGAAAGACATTGACAGTCGGGTGGCGGTGGCATACGCCTTTAATCCCAGCACTCGGGAGGCAGAGGCAGGCGGATCTCTGTGAGTTCGAGGCCAGCCTGGTCTACAAGAGCTAGTTCCAGGATAGGCTCCAAAGCTACCCTGTCTCGAAAAATCCAAAAAAAAAAAAAAATGAGTTTTTTGACACGTGTTATTATTGTAGACATCCAATCCCCACCATCTCAATCAAACTGAAGGGTTTAACTTCAGAATAACTCTGCGTTCTCAGCTAATTAAGACTAGGACTGTCAATATCTTCTATACATACGGGAAAGTTACCAAGAACAAATAGTGAGGGCCGTGATGGTTCCAATACTAAGTGCCGCTCCCTCCCGAAAGGCTCGGATGTTGAAGCTTTGGTTCCCAGCTGGTAGAGCCAATCTCTTACTAGTGAGTGGATCAGGAGTGATCTGCCTTCATCAATGGTTTAATCCCTTGACCAACGTATGTGAAGGGAAGTGGTGGGGCCTAATTGGAGAAAGCGCATCTATGGGGGTGCGCTCAAGAAAGATACCTGTTGTGTGATATTTTACTCTTTTAGTTTTCTGGGGAGACTGCCACCCAGTTCTCAAATAAATCACACACAGAGTCTTATTCTTAGTTATGAATGCCTGGCCTTAGCTTGCCCGTTTCTTGTCAACTTCTCTTATCTTAAATTATCCCATCAACCTTTTGCCTCTGGGCTTTTATCTTTCTTACTTCTGTATGTCTTCCTTTCTTTCTTTCTCCATGGCTTGCTCTGTATCTGGGCGGCTGTGTATCTGGGTGGCTGTGTAGCTGGGTGACTGACCCCTGACGTGCTCCTCTCCTGTTCTCTCATTGCTCCTTAGTCTTGAATCTCCTTCTGTTTATCCTCCCTGCCTGCCAGCTCCACCTATCCTTGCTCCTGCCTCGATATTGACTAGGTGTTTTAGACAGGCGCAGTAACACAGCTTCACAGAACTAAACAAATGCAGCGTAAACAAAATCACACACCTGCAAGTAATATTCCCCAACAGGTAATCCTTTATTCCCTGTCCCCATTCTGGTTTTCCTTTGCAAAAGGAGGGGAACTGCTTTGCTCTGTTTCACCGTTGCAGCTCCAGGCTCTCTGTGATGATGTTCAGTCTGGCTTCAGGCCCGTAGCAATGGAGCCAGCTGACCACAGACAGAACCCACCCAAGCCCTGAGCCAATACAAGTCTTTCCTCCTTAAAACCGGTCTGTCGTGCAATTATCACAGCAACAAATACCTTACATGGGGAAAGGTGCTTTCTGGTGTTTTTAGTCCCAGGGTCAAACCAGTTTGTCATAGGTGTTAGTTGAACAATTCCATTTGAAATGAGAAGGATGCCAAATTTGTTCAGAAAGCCATTTTTTTTTAAGTTGGTCACCCAAGCATGCTGATTCTAAGTTATTTATCTATTTATTGATTTTCGTACTTTATTATTATTTGATAATTTGAGATAGAGTCTCACTATGTAGCTGTGGCTGGCCTAGAACTTGCTGTGTAGACCAGGCCAACCTTGAACTCACAGAGATATGTCTGCCTCTGCCTCCTGAACGCTAGGACTAAAAACATATGCCACCACACCTGACTTACTTTAATTTTTAAAATAGTGTCTCATATATCCCAGCATGGCCCTCAAACAGGATATGTCTAGTGACAATTTCATCAAGAATTAATTCACGTTTTCCAAAACATGTAGATCCTATTGTTAAAAACTAAGGGAAATATTGTGGGCCAGAGTAGTGCTGTGCCCTCAGGTCTTCTCACTTGAATTTTAAAATGACTGTAGTTCCTCCTGCCTTTCCAGAAGACTGGAAGTGACGTGGAGGTCAGAGGACAACTGTTGGGACTTGGTTCTCTTCTTCTACTGCGGGTGTTAGGAATTGAACTCAGGTCCTCGGCTTTGCAAAGCTGCTGAGCCATCTCAAAAGCCCTAGCGGGCGTTTTTATGCATTGGAGAATTTCCAGTTTAAAATAAAAATGATTGAGGGACATACTTCACTGGTTAAAGTCATATAAAAAAAAAAAGAGCATTCAGTTATATCGTCATCATTGTACGTACCACGTTGCATCGGGAATCATGAAGCGGAAGGCAATGAGTGCACGTGCCTTTCTCAGTCCAGTTTCTATGCAGCCCAGGATCCCGGCCCAGGGAATGGCACCACCCACAGTGGGCAGGTCTTAACACGCCAATTACCCTAGTCAAGGTATCAGTGCAGGCATGCCCAGAGACTAGCCTAAAGAAGCCTTGCATGGGTGCCAGAGCTTGTCTCCTTAGTGAGTGTAGATCTGGTCACGTTGAAATGTAACTAACACTCACCATTGTTAGGTCTCAAACCTAGGACAACTGGCTGCGGTACCTATTTATGGCATCAAAGTGCCGGCCTCGTTTTCCTAGCCTGCCTTAGTCTCTATCAGTTACAGCGTATGACTGGCATACTCCACCCCTACCCTAACCCTCTCCAGCCCAGGAGCTGGGCTGCCCTTTCCCCAGAGGCTCCTCCCTATGTAATCCAGCCATTTTGGTTATCTTCCCCTTTTGTCTTCACTTTTCCTTCCTGGCTCCCCCCTCTCCTCAGGGCCCTGCTCAGGACCCTGTTCACTCTGGACTCTCCCAGATGTCTCTGCCTCTTGCTCTGCTCTTCCTTTTTCCTACATAAACTTTCTCCTCACCACACCTAGGAGCAGTCATGTCCCCCCCCCTTTTTAAAAAAAAATTCTTTCTTTCATTCAACCATCACTATACCCAAAACATGGTTGTTCTACTCATGAACAGTAAGATAGTATCAGGATAGTTGGTCTATCCTAATGTGTACAGATGGAAAAACTCATTTAAGTTCGGCTTCCTCATGTTATCTCTCTTAAGAAAGGAATGCCTGAATGCTATATTTATTCTGCTTAGGAAGAAGCCAAAAAAGAAAAAAGATAGAAAGGAAGAGAGAGAGAGAGAGAGAGAGAGAGAGAGAGAGAGAGAGAGAGAGAGAGAGAGAGAGAGAGAGAGAGATTTAGTACCTAGTCCCAACGATATTCTGGTAGTCTATGGGATCTTCAGAATTGTCTTAGTTATAACTCTAGGGTAATCTTGGATGATATTTCATCATTCCAAAGGCAGGGTTTTGTAGACAATGTATGATATAAGTAATATACTGCCTCTTGTAAATATTTAAGATTATTCCAAGAGACCATGAGTTCTTCATAAACTAATTCTTGGAATACATATTTCAAATTGACTTCTGCCTCTTTTTGCAGATGAAGAACAAAGAGACAAATTTCTAGATACCCGATCCAGGGTGAACTCATGTGAAAACTGGCTTTTAAGTCCCTAAGTAAGCTGGGAGGTGGTGGTGCACACCTTTAATCCCAGCACTTGGGAGGCAGAAGCAGGTGGATCTCAGTGAGTACAAGGCCAGCCTGGTCTACCAAGGGAGTTCCAGGACAGCCAGGACTGTTACACAGAGAAATCCTGTCTCGAAAAAAAAATCTCTAAGTATATCTTGCAAAAGAGTATGAGAAGGTTTCCCTGTGGTATTACACTGTTGAGTTTTTGAAGTTAAAGCAAATAAATATTGACACTCATAACTACAAGTATTCTAAACACAATAAACCATGATTCTACTGGTGTCAATCCTTCAGATTCAGCTGCTGCCCTTGCTGTCAAGCAGTTTGGATTTAATATACTTGGGATATTTATTTCTAGGTATAAGACTGTCCACAAATGCTTATCTCTGGACATTGGTTTTGACAGGTAAGATACCATTATAAGAACTGATGCGTGGAGTATTAGTCCTTAGTCTGTTGGGTCTTCTACTATTGGAGTGAGCCCTTGTTTACTTTGGGTTCTTGAAAACAATGAGGAAATTTAGAAGCTGGTAAGGATCAAGTTTAAATTAAACAGGCTCTGTGTTTAAAATGTTTCTTCTATTTGTCGAAGAAGATACCCTAAGATTTCAGAAATTTAAAGCAATCAATTGGGCATGGAGGACACAAATCTGCCATCTACCTAAAGCTATTTCTTCAGAAGAGAATTTTCTGTGGATCTCAGTAGTGGTTGTGGACAGCTTGTCCCTACCTAGTAGCTTTAGAGGGGGCAGGATTGCACGACAGGAAGTGATGGTTTTGAGTGACAGTAGTGGGCTCAAAAGAAAAAAAGAGGAACTCTAACTTGTTTTGAAACTCTCACCACAAGAAGCTGCGCTCTCTCTCTCTCTCTCTCTCTCTCTCTCTCTCTCTCTCTCTCTCTCTCTCTCTGTTTTATAGAGACAGGTTATCTCTGTGTAGCTTTGGAATCTGTCCTGGAACACACAGACCAGGTTGACCTGGAACTCACAGAGATCTGCCTGCCTCTGCCTCCTGAGTGCTGGGATTAAAGGTGTGCGCCACCACCACCAAGCAGAAGTTGGTATTCTTATGACTTTAGGTTGATTTAAAGCAGTGGTTTTTTCCAACCTTCCTAATGCTGGGATCCTTTAACACAGTTCTTCATGTTGTGGTGATCTCCAGCCATAAAATTATTTCATTGCTACTTCATAACTGTAATTTTGCTACTGTTATGAATCATAATGTAAATAGCTGATATGTGACCCCTGAAAAAGGGTCTTCTGACCCCCCCAAAGAAGACATGACCCACAGAGAACTGCTGATTTAAGGAAACTGAGGAAGTAATGTGGCAGGCAGTTCCTTGGAGCCCTGTCAACCCTGATAGCTGTGGAAGAACCCACATTTTCTCGTATTATATACAGATGGCCTTCTATCCAACACCCTTAATTTTTTTCTTCCTTTTTAAAATTCCACTTTTGTTTGCTGCGAGAGGGGCACAGGGGTGCCATGGTGCATATATGTAAGTCAGAGACCAACCTGTGTGAATTGATTATGTGAGTCCGGTGTGATCCAACATGGGTTGGCAGGCTTGGCAGGAGCTACCTTTACCCACTGAGCCTTCTCTCTAACGCTTTTATTTTTACAGTAACAATAGGCAACTCTATCAACAGGGGCAGAATGAGAAGTGTGTGTCTATGTGTGTGTGTTGTATATATGTGTGTCTGTATGTGGTGTGTGTGTAGTGCGTGTGGTATGTATGTGTGTGTGTTGTGTATATGTGTCTGTATGTGGTGTGTGTGTTTGTATGTGGTGTGTGTGTGTGTGTATGTAGTGTGCATATGTGTGCTGTGTGTGTGGTGTGTATGTGTGTGTCTGTATGTGGTGTGTGTGTCTGTATGTGGTGTGTGTGTGGTGTGTGTAGCGAGTGTGTGGTGTGTGGTGTGTGTGGTGAGTGTGTAGTGTGTGTGGTGTGTGGTATGTGTGGTGTGTTCTTGGGATTGAACTCAACCTTGTAAATGCTATATACCCCTGAGCTATAATCCCCAGTTCCCAGATTTCTTAAAGTTAGAATGGAGTTCCTACAACTATTGTAATTAAAAGGCAATTAATTTACTTGAAGCTTCTCTTTTTGGTCTAATGTCTTTTCAAAATCTTCTGCTAGACGCTATGATCCTCTTAAGAGAATTATCATCCATTCTTTCTTTACTAAGTCCGTTATTTCTGCATGCGGACCTTTAACAAAATGGGCCAGTAAACCCACATCATCATCTTCATCCTTAAGACAAGAATGGAGTTTGACATCTGCTGGGCAGTCTTGAGAATCCATAGCAGATGCCTCCTTTTTTGGCTGAAAGATTAGATGACTGCCCTGTTAGTAATGGGGAACATTTAAGGGTATGCGATGGGGGCTGGCCTGCTTGTCTAGTGCTTCACAGTTCCTTTGGGTGGCGTGTTGAGTATGATCTGCCAGGTCTGGAATTGTCCCTGTGGAGTTTTCCAGCCATTTCCCCTGTTTTCACTATCACTGCGGGGAGGGGGAGTTGCATAAAGTAGAGAGCTGTACGCTGCAGGCCGTTACAGTACTCTGAGGTTTCCTGCCACCTGCTCAGTTCTTTGTAGGGCGACCAAAGAAGCCTTTGCAGTTAACTGAGTTGGGAATAAGACACAGGTGTAAAGACGCTGCGCTTGAGGACCTGCTTTTGAGGGTAAACAGTTACTGTCGTGTCTTAGGCAGGAAGGGTAAGAGATCAGAAGCTCAGAGAGGAGAAAAAGGGTTAGCAGAAGGCCTGAAGAGTCAGGGGGTTAGCCTTTCATTTTTCAAGAATGTTCTGTAAAGATTCCTTAAGCGAGGTTATTTTTGAGTGTTTCAGTCTGTGGAGGCTCCCACATCCCAGAGAATAGATCATATTGTTTTTGAGACTTTCAAGATATTCTAATTTGAGTATTGCTCACCCTGGTTATCCTGTGTAAAGTTTGCCCAGGGGCTGGGGCTGGAAATCGGTGGGAAAGAGCTGTCCACTGTATAGGTGAGGCAGGGAGTTTTGATCCTCAGCACAGAAAAGAAAAAAAGTGGGAGAAAGAGAGGGATGACTTTACAACAAACGTAAAGACACATGCGGCATTAGTCCATTAAAATTTAAAAATCACGGGGCTGGAGAGATGGCTCAGGGGTTAAGAGCAATGCCTGCTCTTCCAAAGGTCCTGAGTTCAATTTCCAGCAACCACATAGTGGCTCCCAACCATCTGTAATGAGGTCTGGTGCCCTCTTCCAGACTTCAGGCATATACACAGACAGAATATTGTATATATAATAAATTAATAAATATAAAAAAATTAAAAATCACTTAGGTTTCCGAAGTAGCACAAGACGCTTTGTACTGAGCATGTGTGTGAGAAGCATGCGTTTTCTTTCTTTCTTTTTTTTTTTTAGTTTTTTAAATATATATGTCTGCTGCCTAAATGTATGTCTGTGCACCATGTGGGTGCCTAGCACAACAGAACCAGAAGAGAACATTGAGTCCCTGAATTTGTGGTTACAGAAGGTTATCAGCTGCCTGTGGGTGAGAACTGAGCCATCTCTCCAGCCCCAGAAACTGAGTTTTGAGGAAGGTGGAGAAAAGCTCTCAGAGCATTAGGTTCCCTAAAGCTACTGGATTAGAAGAAGGTCAGTGACTCCACTAACAGGCTAGGGAGACAGATTTCCACTTTATAAATAGGTGACTTGTGGGGAACAGGAATAAGACATAGGCATTCATAATAAAGTCAGAAAGCTTGAATCAAACGGACTGGGGCTCATGCCAAGAAAGGCACACCCATAACTCTGGTTCAGGACAAAGCAGTTAGCCTCAGTCAGCAGCGGTCTCTGGTTACGCATTGGTCTCAGGGCTCAGGAAGAGTCTTTTGGCGGTTCCCGATTTTGATACCATAACTGTCAACAAATCAGATCCTATTTGAAAGAATTCAGTGTCGTTCTGCATTAAGAGAACAGTTTGTGAAAGCGTTCATTTGGCTTCCACATCACCAGCCATCATCAGAGGAAGCCAGAACAGGAACATAAGCAGGGCGGGAGCTGGGAGGCAGGAGCTGATGCAGAGGAGTGCTGCTTATTGGTTTGTTTAACCTGCTTTCTTAAAGAACCCAAAACTACCAGCCCAGCGATGGTGCCACTTACAGTGGGCTGGGCCCTCCTCACTCAATCACTAATTAAGAAAATGCTCTTCTGGCTTGCCTATTTACAGAGGTATTTTCTCAACTGGGGTGCCCTTCTCACGGATGACTCTAGCTTGTATCAAGTTGGCATAAACCCAGACAGTCCAGACACCATGCTACTGAATGCTTTTGGAAGAGTTGCTCGGTTGAAGAAATTCTACAAAAAGAACAGAGGGAAGGCAAGAAAAAAATTACCAATGAAATTAAAAAAAAAAAACACATTTCTTGTCAAAGAGTTAAAGGAAGACAAACACAGAGAAAAGTAACCAAATAAAGGAAATGACCCAGGAACTAATTATTAACAAAAGAAAACAGAAAATAGTGTAAAGTAACCACAGCAGCCTCCATCTCTCCATGAATAACACAGACAGAAAACATTAACGAAAGGTGGTCTCATGCTATATTGGAAGGACCGAACACTAAGAATTCCTACCACGTCACTTTTAAAATAGTCAACCCAAGATGAGAATGTGCAAATGATATAAGCAGACCATTCAGTGAAAAGAAAGACACGCGGGTCTTTAAAATATAAAAGAAGCTCAACTTCCTTCAAAGTTTAAAAAAAAAAAGAATTAAAGGAAAACTGCCATGAGATGTTACCTTCCACCTAATCAATCAGACGGGTAAACACAAAAGTCTGAGGACGCAGTATGTTGAGGAGAAATATGGGCAAACACGCATACAGGTCTGTGTCTGTGGAGTATACATTGGTGTGGCACTTTGGTAAAAACCTATCAAAAAAAAAAAAAATCAGATTTTCCTTTCTGAAAGGTCTCGTTGCCCCAGCGTTCGAGGAGTTCTGCTAGCTGGCCGCCTGGTCAGCCCTTTCAGGATTGCCTCAGCCACAGAGCGCAGCCTCACTCAAGGACAAGCATTTCTGGGACCGCCCACAGCCTGGGATTGACAGGAAGGGCTTCCACCCAACGCTTGAAGACCCATGAGTCATTTAAACTGTGCAGCTTCCCCGCGGGGTTAGCTTAGGTCCACGGGTGCAGCCGGGGTCAGTCAACTTCTCCTTCCGCATAGTTTCTCTTCCTTCGGCTCTCTTCCATAGCAGCTGGATTTTGGGGCACTTTTAAAAACACATCCCGAACCCTGTCCGTCTCCCCCAAAATCTGCTTCCCAGAGAAACCAGTGTGTGTACATTTTGACCCCACAATCACACTTCCGGGAGTTTATTCCATTGACTCAGACAGAGGTAAAATGAAGTATAACATTCTCATGATTATTTAATGCAGATTATTTGTAAAAGCAAAAATTGGTAACAACTTAAGTATCTGACTACACAAATGAGGTGACTAATTAAATAAAAGTAGGGGGCAGAGGCAGGCAGATCTCTGAGTTTGAGGTCAGCCTGGTCTACAGAGTGAGTTCCAGGACAGCCAGGGCTACACAGAGAAACCCTGTCTCAAGAAACAAACAAATAAGCCAAAAAAGAAGAAGGAGAAGGAGGAAGAGAATGAGGAGGAGAAGGAAGAGGAGCAGGAGGAGGAAGAGGAGGACGACGACTACGACAACGATGTCTGTTGGTGACATGAAGGGTCTTCAAATTGTGCATGTGCCTGCTTTTTAAGTTTTTATTTTCATTATTTGTCTTACTTTGCTTTCTATTGCCGAGATAAAACACGGTAACCACAGGCAATTTGGGAAGAAGCGCTTTATTTGACTTACATGCCCCCCCCCCCAATCAGCGTCCATCATGAGAGGAAGACAAGGAACCTCCAAAGGTGCTCAGATGTTCCTCCTGGCTGTCTACTGGTGGGCATACAGCCTGCCCTTAGAAGTTGCTAGAAAACAACCTTTCTTAAGTAAAAACACTTAAATGATTTAGGGGGAAGAAAAAGCCAAGTACAGGGAGCATCTGAATATCCTTTACTCAAATTTATCAATTTTGAATATTTCGATGTATAGGCTGTATCACTTTCTGTCTAGTTTATTTCTTCCAACCCTTTTGAGATGGATCGCGTCCATTATGCTCTTGACATACGTGCATGCCACGTTAAATTACTAAGACAAAGAGTCCTTTACATAACCATGCAATTATCAAACAGTAGGGTCTACATTTATCTAAACGATGGCCCATATTCCAATTGCTTCAATTGTTCCAATAAGCCCTTTAGTAGATTTTCCCTTTGGGTACAAGTTTCAGTCTGTGTAAAACTAGGTACTTCTGCCTTGTTGTATGCCTTTCACAAAACACTCTAGCTTCTCATAAACTTTTTGCCTCCCCCTTCTAGTAGCCAGTGAGGATGTTTGCTCAGTCTTTACCATGACAATTGCAAATGGCTGTTATCCCCTCCATCTGCCTCTTTGGATTTATGGGAAGGAACTGTACCTTAAGGGAGCAGATCTTCTCTTTCATCTGTTTATGTATCTCCACCTTTCATTACTAAAGACTCATGGGCTCTTGTTTTATTCCGTGGGTTATGGTCAATTGTTTTATATATTTATTTATTTATTATGTATACAATGTTCCTCCTGCATTTACATCTATGCCAGAAGAGGGCACCTGACCTCATTATAGATGGTTGTGAGCCACCACATGGTTGCTGGGAATTGAACTCAGGACCTCTGGAAGAACAGCCAGTGTTCTTAACCTCTGAGCCATCTCTCCAGCCCCCAATTGTTTTTTTAATACCCCAATTATCCCACAGTGGGCCATTCTGAAACCCTTCACGCACCTTTTTATTTCCTGGGCACAATCTTTCCAGCATATGATGTTTTTCCAGGTCATCTTGTACCTTCCTTTCTCCTTTGGTCCTGAGTTCAGTCGTTTCTCCACGAAGTGTTGTTTCTTCGTTGTGGACAAATGTATTTAGATATTAAAATAGGAGAAGCAATTTTAATTTTAATTTTGAAGTTATCTTCAACTACAAAATGAAGAGGAATGTATTTAATATTTTATATGTGTATTTAATTTAGCTGGTCTTCCTTGCTTCCTTTGTGATAAAAAGAAGGAAAATTTAAGGTTTTTAATTTTTTTTATTTATTTGAACACATAATTATCAGGAAAGAACACACACACTACAACAGCAACTAGGAACTTGGATTGCTAGATGATATTGGGGTATAAAAAAGAAAAAAAACACTGGTGGTGGTGGTGCACACCTTTAATCCCAGCACTCGGGAGGCAGAGGCAGGCGGATCTCTGTGAGTTCGAGGCCAGCCTGGTCTACAAGAGCTAATTCCAGGACAAGCTCCAAAGCTATAGAGAAACCCTGTCTCAAAAAAACCAAAACAAAAAAACCAAGCAAACAAAGAAAGAGCTTCTCAGAAAGAATTTGTGGGGTGGGTGTAGCTCACTGATAGAATTGAGGATGTCAGGTACTTCCTAGAATGCACAAGGTTGGATGTTTGATCCCCAGCGCTAGAAAATAGAAAGGTAAGCTTTGGAAGTCTTACCTTTTTAAGACTTTTTAAAATAATTTATAAAACCTTGCAGATAAAGATGATGAGAGATGGGACATCTCTTTCAAATTCATTTGAGAGAAACCAAAGGAAAGGTCTGTGAATTGCACTGTATTCATTCAGAGCCTGCTACAGGGGACATTGTACTTTTCACAGTGGTGCGAAAAGCTGAGCCTGCTGTGGTAACACAGGGGATTGTTACTTTTATGTGTGTGATAAAAATAGCTAGCTAGGAAATGCTTGAAAGTATGTCAATTTATATGTTAGCCAAATGAAATAAAATAGTCTCTCTCTTGATAATATAGAACTTTCAACATAATATACTTTTGATATACTTGAAGGCAAAAATAGAGATAGCTAAAATAGAGGTGTTTTATGCTATGGTATGGAAGAAAAAACCAAATCCATTTCTTTTCCCATACAACATTTCAATGGAAATCATGTGGGACTTCGAAAATTCAGATTTCTGAGAGGCATTCTTACGATTCGAGAATCTGTATTATTTTAACCTGAGCCAGGCATAGTGGGTGTATGCCTATAATCCCTGCACTTCGGAGGCTGAGGCCTCCAAAGGAGGTTTACCATGAGTTTGGGAATTGCATGGGCACCCTGGCCCATATGTAAAGAAATTGTCTCAAAAAAATAAAAACTAAAACAAAAATCTCCACAGATGAGTGTGAGGCATTTGATCATCAAGTAGCTTGGGAACTGAACTGCTGGCTTGGTGCGGAGCCGGGGAGGGGGGACCCAAAGAGCGGGGACAGACCTACCTGGGTGGAAGTCAGTTTCTTCTAACATTTATTTACGTATTATTATGCATGTGAGTTGTGTATGCTGCGGCAGATATGCTGCGGTGTGCATGCGGACGGAGGCTAGAGAACAGCTTGCTTTGCACGTAGCTGAGGATAACCTTAAGTTCCAGATCCTTCTCTCCACCCCCCAGGGCTACAGTCCCATACACCATGCCCAGCTTAATCACTGCCTTTCTTGATCTTGATGGATTTCTGTTTGGTTTAGCTTTTGAGACAGGGTCTTACACAGCCCAGACTGTCTTCAAACTCACTATGTAACTACGTATGACTCTGAACCTACTGCCTCTATCTCTCAGATGCTGAAATTACAGTCGTACCACTGAAAATTTTAAGTCAACAGCACTTATTTACTGATGTTTTCTCTTTTCCTTGTTCAGATAAATCATTAATTTAGCCACAACTGAGGTCCCATGAGCCTCCAAAGTGTTCTTATGGCAATTTGGGATGCAACTTGAAATTTAAAATTATCAGAGTTAACAGACAGGCTTCTCAAGAGCGATGTATACTAAACACTTATTAATATACAAGGAAGACTTTTACTTTCCTTTCAGTTCTTCATAGTGTACATATGTATGCATGTATACATGTATACATGTATTGCCACAGCATAAACCTGAAGGTCAGGGGGCATCAGTTAGTTCTTTCCTTCAACTCAGTGTGTACCGGGGAGTATCTGGAAGGAGTAAAGTGGAGAATTGGAGGTGGATAGGATTAAGATACATTGGATACATGTATGAAATTGTCAAAGAATAAATAAAAGATGTTTAAAAAAAAACCAGTGTGAGCCTCATGGCTGGTGGGAAGAATCTCATTATCACTTTCTCACTTACCAGAGAGCGGAGTTTAAATAGAAAGAGGCACAGAAGAGGTGCATTTAGACAGCAGAGAAACAAAATCAGCAAAGGAGTGCTTGAGAGATTCTGTCAACCCGCGTTCCCGCCTAAACAGCAAGAGGGCGAGGCCGATCTGTGGGCGGGGCCGGAGGACAGGGAGGGCGGAGTCTTGAGTCGCGACGGGACCCGAGGTGTGGGCGGGTCCTAGGGAAGGGCGGGGTTACTTCCCCGCCCCTCCCCATTTTTTTTTTTTTTTTCCCCTTGGTTTCCTCCCGGCTGCGTTTCGCCGAGATCCCGACAGGCCCAGCGGCTAAGGGAGTCACGTGAGAGTGGGCGGTGGACGCGCAGCGGGGCAGGCGGCTGCTGCGTCTCTGTGGTCGTCAGAGGTGGGCGGCTTTCCCAGAGTGGCTGCTAAAGCTGGAGCTCGGACGGGTGAGTGTGAGGACTCCAATCGCTGCGGGGAGACAGCCGTTTAGGGGACGAGAAGCGGGTACGTTTTTAGGGACGAGCCTTTGGTCTGGCTCTGAGACCCGGCCACTTTTCAGGTTCACCGGGACAGCTGTCATTATGATGCTGTAGGTGATAGACTGAGGGGACTGCTAGGTCCTCCGCTCCCTTCACCCCATCCCTTATTCCTGTCCGGGGAGAACTTGTGCCTCAGAGACTTCCAGCCTCAGAGTGCATCCTCTCCAGCCATGGCCGGGACACAGAGGTAGTTCTGACTGATTCTCCTGGAATTCGTGGATGTGGTCGGAAGTGGATGCAGGAGTTTAGCGCTGCGATAGAAAGATAAATTCATGTATTGTGCGCTAGAAAAAAAAAAGGGGGGGGGGGAATCATTGGCTCCTTAGAGGAGCAAAACTAAAGACTACTTGGACTGTTCTCTTTTTATCCTCACTGGCGACTTTGCGTTCTTTCTCATTCTCCCTTTCTCCGCCTGTGCCCGGTCCCATTCGAGGTTACCTCGATGTTTCGAGAACAAGCGAGGTATTATTGCATATACGTGAATGTTGGAAGAAGAGTTTATGACCGACTGTTTTATAATAAGTTGTCACGTTTATAAATCTTAGGGTTTTACCTTTTTGTTTTCTTTCCTTCCTTCTTTCTTTTTTTATTGGCCCTTTCAAGTACTTGAAGCAAGTGCAAATATTTCTGCATGTAAATAGAGTAAACATTTCATAAAACTAAAAATAAATCGTTTTCTTCCTGCGATGCTTCGAAAAGTTTGTTTTTAAATAGATATTTTGATTCCACTTTTGGGGTGACTTCTTTGATTGACCTCTGTTTATTTTAAAGCAGCCAGTAGGGTCAGATGTGGAGGTGACTTAAACAGCATTAGAAAGGAGTTTGTGCATGAGATGAGACAGGTTCAGAGTTGACAGCTGTTGGGAAATTTAGGTTTCACCGATTGTCACCATCTTGAGACAAAAAATAGTTGGCCAACCCAGCGTGACCATCCTGATTTTTTTCTGGTGTAGACAGCGGGATTCTTGTGTTGATGATTTGCTTATCCTAAAGAGTTTAGAATGCCACTTATCCGGGGAAGGTGTTCAGGCCTCCAGCTACTTTGGTCTAGTTTACTTTTGTTTTTGTTCTGTTTTCTGACACAGGTTTGGTGTTTTTGTTTGTTGGCTGGTTTTTGTTTTGTTGGTTTTTTGCCTGTCAGTATGGCCTCAAAGTCTGCATCCTTCTGCCTCAGCCTATTGAATGGTGGGTGGGATTACAGGCGTGCCCCACCTTGCAGGCCCTAATAGGTTCAGTTGCCAATGCACATAAATCTCTTGATTAGCTGTTTCACTTACAGACATCACCCTGGCTATCTACATGCCAAGAAAGTGTCATCAACACCTGAGTATCCTTAGAGAGGGTCATAAAATTCCAAATAATACTAGCATAAAGTGAAGATTTAGGAATGGCACGTGCCTGGGGAGAGTGATAGAAACTAATAAAGGGCAGTAAAATCAGGAGAATCCCTGCTTTTGTTGTTGTTTTCCTAGTGTCTCATGGAGTAGTTGCTATATTCAGTAAATTCATTTATTTGTTGAGACAGTGTTGTCCAAGCTGGCCTTGAACTCGTGGGCACAAACTGTCCTGTCTTAGCCTCCTTGACAGTTGAAACATCAGGCATGCACTACTGTATTCAGCCTTGCTCATTGCCCTTTGTAGGCTTTTATACTCTCAAAAAGTCACTCCAAGACTTGCTTTCTTATACTTAAAGAACCTTAATCGTGTATAATTTCTCCCATGATTGAATATCACATGAAATAACTATAGCCTATATTTAACTGAACTTAACTTCTGACCTCTTATCATTTACTAGACTAAAGTAACTAATGAAACCCCACTCTCTATCCCTACAGTTGCCCCAGTACTTAGTGGCAATCTTCTGCCTCATCCGCCTGAGTACTGGGATTACAGGCATGTGCCATTAGGCTGGCCAATAATGCCTTTTTTTAAAATGTAAATTTTTTTTCACTTTGAAACTTTGAAGTTAGGTTTAGTCCTTGAACAGTTTTTACAATGTTGAAAATCCACGTGAATTTATTATCCATTTCCCCTCAAAGAGTTATCTAGTATTCCTCCTTTTATATAAAACTCCCTTTTTTAGAGGTTTACGACAGCATGTCTCCTAAGTCAGAATAAAAACTTACCTTTAGTATCAAAAAAGAAGCAGTTCTTTTTCAGATAGATGCTCTGTCTACTTTAGTAAATCATGAGGGAAAAAAGCTAATGCTTCAAAAACATGAAATGTTTCTATCTGAGCATATTTGAGAAGCCGGAACATTATCTTTAAATGTTTCTGTTTCTTACTATAAAAACAACATGTTCTATTAAATAATGGAAACATTACAAAAAATATAGCACTGGGCTGGGTGTGGTGTTGCATGCCTTTAATCTGAGCACTGCAGAGGCAGAGGCAGAGGCAGACAGATCTCTTTTGAGCTTGACACCAGGCCAACTTGGGCTACATAATAACACTGTGTCTCGAGAAGAAAAGAAAAAAGTTCACACACAATATCATAGTTATAATTGACCTGTTCTCTTGCCGGTAGAGACTCATTTTCTGCTGGGGGATGTAATTGGGAATACTAATAGAAAATAATTGAAACCTGGTCTCATGCTCATAAAAACTTAGCAATAGGTTCACACCCTGCACGCTTCTGTAGAAACCCCAGAAGAGATCCTCTTGTGCTCTACGCATCCTGCACATGTCTGTGTCAGCATCTCATTGGCCAGCAAAGCCAGCTTGTCCCAAAGGCTCTCCCTGCAGCCAGAGCCATAGAATGTTTTTGTGGCCAGGCTTGTGTTTCTTTCTTACCATGGACTAGGGCAACAGAAAACATGTTCTCAAACACAGACTAACGGTGGAGAATATTTAGTTTCTAAAGGAAAAGGGATTGAGGGACTACATTCTGCTGAAGGAAAGATGGTTGTAGGAAGGTGAGAAGCCATAGATATTTTATTTTAAGAGGCCTTGTTTTCCTTTGTCATATAAATTACTTGGGTTTGTAGTTTTTTGCATTGATTTTTGCTTTTAAAAATATTAACTTTCAAAATTTGAAATTTGAGCCCCTCTTTTGCATATATGTGTTTTGTTGTTACTCATATGGTTTCTTTGTTCTGAAGTATTTGTTTGTTTGTTTTGGGTTTTTATTTATTTTATTTTAGGTGTATGGGTATTTTGCCTACATGTATATCTGTGCACCATGTATTTGCCTGGTGTCTACAGAGTCCAGAAGAGGGCATCAGATCCCCTGGAACTGGAGTTACAAGTAGTTGTGAGCCACCATGTGGTGCTGAGTACTGAACCCAGGTCTTTTACAAAAGCAACAAGTGCCTTAACTAATGAGTCATATTTCTAGCCCCCAAGTATTTAGGTATATCCTATAATATATTGTAAAACTGGCCAGTTTGTCAATATCTCTTTTATCTAGGCATATACTCTATTGCTGAGCTACAATTTATTTGCCAAACTCAATAATTATTGGTCCTTTTTGTATTGTAGGTTAACTTGACTGAGTAACTGCAGCTTATAAATAGGGAATCAAAAGATTTTAACTGCTTGAAAATCGGTGATCAATAAGATTAAATTCTAGGTTCTCTTAGTGTAGAGACTACTTTGTGTTGAGCATTGCATGAAAAATAAACTCTATAATTCACTATTTGCTGTCAACTGGATATTAACTTTAAAACTAGTTAACATTAATGTCTTGTTTTTTATCTTTTTATGCTTTGCTATAATGATCCATTATATTTTCAGAGTGGCTATAATTAAAACAATTTGCTGTTTGCTGTCTTGTTTTCAATTGAAAGAGATGCCAGCAGCCCAGTTCGCTGGACACTGGCTGCTGAACTAGCTGCTGACACTCTGTCCTAATGCCCAACCCAATCACTCCTTAATGGTGAACTGGATAATCCCTCTGAACCTGAGTTTGTCCTATTGCATGTGGCAGTGCTCATGCCTTTCTCTTGTATGGACAAAGTTAATTAGTACACAGCACGTGCCTGGGATGTATAACATTCTAATCACATGTAACTGTTAATAATAGCAGAAATAATGTCTAAGTGATTTTATTTTTTAATTTTAGAATTTTTGCCTCAAGGAAAGTGTGTGTATGTATATATATGCATGCCTAAGCAGTGGGTTAGATTGCCCTTCAGATTGTCTTGATTTTAAAGTGTTTGGGTTTCATGTTACATACATGCCAGTAAACTGGAAGGCTTGGAGCTATGCCTTGATGAGATAGCTCACTAGGTACAGATGCTTCCTGTGCAAGACATGATGATGGCCTGAGTTCATCCCATGCTGGAGGAAGATAACCAAATCCTGAAAGTACGCACGCGTGTGCAGGCACACACACACACACCACACACACACACACTTCTCTCTCTAATACACATTCACACACACTTTCTCTCTCCCTCTCTCTCTCACATTCTCTCTCCCTCTCTCTCTCACATTCTCTCTCTCTCTCTCTCTCACACACACACACATACACACACACAGAAACAAAACCTTAAAAAGAAATAGCGCAGTGCCTTCTGGATGCAGGAAACCCACTGTTGCTCGTGACTTAAGTTTGCACTCTGATGCCTTCAGTAACACTGGAGGACCAACCCTGTTAGCTACTGAAGGAGAACCAACCCTGTTAGCTACTGAAGGAGAAGTAGAAGAATAGATGCCAGGCACTTAGTGCCCAGTCCCCTGGCAGTAGTACTCATTAAATGCTGGCATCAAGCTCTTGGAGCTGCCAGTTGTCCTGGTAGGAAAAAGCACTGTAGAAAGTGGGACATTTGCAGTCTTAACCGAGAACCAGGTTGTGCTGACTAAAGTGTTTGGCCTCCCCGTCTTGGAGTCTGGGGGCGTCTGCTGGAAACGGGACTTCTGAAAGGCGGCTGGGTCTGGATAGCTGTGGGAAAAGGCTCTTTTTGCTAACTAGACACAATGTCTCTGGAGCCAAAATAAGCACACAGATGTTCTTAAAACTGGAGATATTCATGCCCAGGATGGAACAGAATTCTGCTTGGACAAGAAGTATACTCATGCGCATAAAGTAGGAAACTACATAGCGACTCCTGGTGGAAAAGGATCTAAACCAGAGTGACCTGGAGAGAGGTAACGGGGGCCCATGGACGCAGTAGCATGGTTCATAGATTAGAATAGTAAGAAAGTTAGCATTTGTGATAATTGTCTTATAAATATGAAGGACAATATTATAAAGATATTTGGGGTCACGTGTTGATTGTACTTTCCTTTGAAAAGTTTAGAATAAAATAACAACTGGACAAGTAATCCCAGCCATGAAAGTGGAGGCAGGAAGCTCAGAAGTTAATCTTATCCATAGTAAATATGAGGCGAGGGCTAGCATGTCTCAAAAACACAACGACAAAAGCATTGTTGATAGAGAAATAGACGAGGTGGATACACAGGCACGTCAGTCTAGGTGCCGTGTAGACGGTGTTCACAGCAGCACCCCTGACCTTCTGCTCGGCCACCTCGTCAACATAGAGAAATAGACGAGGTGAATACACAGGCACGTCCGTCTAGGTGCCGTGTAGACGGTGTTCACAGCAGCACCCCTGACCTTCTGCTCGGCCGCCTCGTCAACATAGAGAAATAGACGAGGTGGATACACAGGCACGTCCGTCTAGGTGCCGTGTAGACGGTGTTCACAGCAGCACCCCTGACCTTCTGCTCGGCCGCCTCGTCAACATAGAGAAATAGACGAGGTGGATACACAGGCACGTCCGTCTAGGTGCCGTGTAGACGGTGTTCACAGCAGCACCCCTGACCTTCTGCTCGGCCGCCTCGTCAACATAGAGAAATAGACGAGGTGGATACACAGGCACGTCCGTCTAGGTGCCGTGTAGACGGTGTTCACAGCAGCACCCCTGACCTGCTCGGCCGCCTCGTCAACACTGCTTGTTGCTTTCCAGTTCACCTACGGGCTCTGCGGGTCGTGCAGTCTTCATGCGTCCCCAGCTCTCGAAGCTTTCAGACAGCAGTGCTTCGCGTGGCTCCCCTCACTCTTTTAGCCTAGAGCTTTGATTTCTTGCTCTATAGTTGCACTCTTACCTTGATAATTTCTTTCTTGGCTCCGTGTTTTCTTTAGGCTCAGATTAAAGTTTGGTGGAAAACTCCTCAGAACTGTGTATTCTCTATTAAGATGAAGTGTTATTTACTTATTGGTTATGAAAATGAATCATATCATCTTGAATGTTATTGCAGGAAATCTCAGATTCTGCTGTAAGGAATTAGCTAACTATTCTGACCTTATGAATCTAGATTTCACCTTACTCGGTTAAGTCTGTTTATTAGTTTCTTTTCCGTATATATGAATGTGTATATAGTATGTGTATATTACCCTGCTTTTCGTTTGCTCTTGAGGCCAGGTCTCACTGTGTACCCCTGGCAGTATGCACCTCAACAGTGATCCCCCTGCCTCTGCTCCTGGTCCTCTGCCTCGGACTACAGATGTGCATCTCCACACCTACTTGCTCAATGGTAAGCATGTTCACATTTATTTCTGTAGCATAGGGTAGGAAGACAGTCAGGCAAGGAGCTACCAGATCTGGTTTTGTTTCCCACATGGCTGCTTGCTAGCTTTCTGTTCTTGAAGTTAGTGAGGTCTCCTCTCTGGCTTATTGCCTTTCACACTGAAATCTTGAAAATTCCTGCGATCACTTGCATCTTAAATATACCCCCATGTCAATCAATTTTGAGAGTATTTGGGCCCACTATACTAAATCATCTTGTCAAATTGTTTAGGTTTCTTTTTTTAAGATTTATTTATTTTTATTTTATGTCTGTGAGCGTGTGCAGCATGAACACACGGTGCCCACGGGGACCAGAAGAGGGTAGTGGACTTTGGAAACTGGAGTTATAGATGGTTGTCAGCTGCCGTGTTGGTGCTGATAACCAAACCTGGGTCCTCTGCAAGTGCAGTACCTGCTCTAACCACTGAGCCGTGTTGTCATCCTCCTGTTTTATTTTTAATTTTAACTGAAAATATATTTATTATAAACAATTCTTGGGTGAAATTCTCTCTAGTTGTTTCTTTCTTCTTTAGTTACAATAAATATAAATGGTATAAAATTTACAATTGATTCCACCCTGCTCCCACCCCTCTGCATAGTCACCATTTTGTATTACCACTGCCCCATCCTTTTTCATCATCCAAACACAACTCTGAACCATAAATAATAACTCCTGTTCCCTTTCTTCCAATCCTTAACAACAGCTGTTGTACCTACCGACTCATGAACCTGGTTAATTTTAGGCACCTCATGCAAGCGACGTCACGTAGTTTCATCCTTTTGTATCTGGCCATTTTACTTGGTATAATTTACCAAGGCTCATCCCTGTGGTGGCATAGTCCATAACTGTCTTCCCTTTGAACAGTGGAACAGTATTCCATTGCAGGTACAGCTCCCATTCTGTTCACACATCTTCCATCAATAGATACTTGGGTTGTTTAAACTTTGGTTATTGCATAAGTATTTATTTGAATCCTTCCTTTTAGTTCTTTTATGTGTATACCTAGGAGTGGAATTGGAGATTAGAAGGTAATGCAAGGGTCTGGAGAGATGGCTTAGTGGTTAAGAGCACCGGTGCTCTTCCAAAGAACCCTGGTTCAATTCCCAGCACCCACACGGTAATTAATAAATTCCTGTTGTCTCCAGTTCCAGGGGATCGGGACTCTGTAGGCACTGCATGTTCATGCTGCACAGACATACATGCAGGCAAAACACCCCATCCACATAAAATAAAATAAATAAGCAAAAGCTTAAAGGAGCTGTAGATATAGTGTACTGTTCACATGCAGTTTCTTAGAGATGGAAGTGATTCCACGGGTTTAAAGTGGAATTTTCATCAGAAGAAAATCAACAACAAAAAATGTGATTTCCTGGCCGGGCGGTGGTGGTGCACGCCTTTAATCCTAGCACTTGGGAGGCAGAGGCAGGCGGATCTCTGAGTTGAGGCCAGCCTGATCTACAAGAGCTAGTTCCAGGACAGGCTCTAGAAACTACAGGGAAACCCTGTCTCAAAAAAAAAAAAATGTGATTTCCTGGATTCAACCAGATAAAGGAAAAATAAAGCTACAGCAAGAACTGTTACCTTCTTCTGTGTCTCACAGGACTCAGTTCCCATCAGATACGTAGGTTTCCTCCCCGATACTGACCAGCTCCAACACTGGCTAGGTGTCTCATGATTTAGTTAAAGTCTGACACTAACCAGAGTAGATGCAGACAGTCCCAAAGGCTAAGGCTTTATTATCCCACTAGACTGGTCCTGCCCTTTACTCCCATCACAGCAGGAAGCTCCCATGTTCTCTTCTCTACAACTTTTGTGTGACGTGACTGCCCCATACCTCTTCCTTGGATTTGGTCATTTGCTGCAGGAACTGCCAGAGTTCTGGAGAAAGTTCTGCTTACTATTTTATTTTACTCCGTGGGTGTGAGTGTGTGTGTTCACGTGTGTACACACACACGTGCATATTCACATGTGTGTACATGAGTGAACACACATTGTGGAGATAAGACAACTTGCAAAAGTTGGTTCTCTCCTTCCACTATGTGGGGGCCAAGGATTGAACTTGGGTCCTTAGGCTTGGTGGCAAAGTACCTCTACACCCACTGAGCCATCTCACTGGCTCTTGCTCTTTTATGTAAAGGCTACGACTTGGGAACAGGCAAGGTGGAGAAGCTGCTTAAGGTGCCATGCACCCACGGTGTCTCACTGTTTGTCATCCTCTGAGGACCTCTCGGGTGTTCAGCAGCCCGATGCTGTTTGGTTCTGGCTTTGGGGGTTTCTTAGAGGCTTGGCTGATTAAATAACTGGCAGTGATCCTCAGTGCATTTCCCCTCCCTGGGGGTAGGAAGTAGGGCTGAAAGTGCCAACCTTCTGGCATCCAGCTCCCATCCTGAAGCTGTGCAGGAGCATCCTTGTTCCCCTAACAGTTGTCTTCTGTGTTTATATGTTTGTCATGGAAAGAAACACTCTGAGGACCCAGCGGCTTTAGGGAGCCATGAGCCAGGAGTCAGAAAGGAGACCAAATAATAATTGTTCGTAGCATAGATAAGTAATAGATTTTTTTTTTAAAAAAATCCAATCTTACTTTGTATTCTAGTTAAATTATTTACATTAAAAGGTTGTATTTATTTGTTTATATACTTATGTAATGTTTCATTGAAAAATAATTTGCATAAAATGCAGACCTTTAATTATCACCATCAGCAGGCTTTTCCTTTTTTGATTTTCTTTGTTTGCTTCTATGCTTGAGACAGAGTCTTGATATATAACCCAGATTGGGCCTGGAATTCCCTGTGTAGCTGATGCTAACCTCACACTCTCCACCCCCTTGCCCTAGCCTTCTGAGCCCTGGATTGCAGGTGTGTATACCATGCCTGGCTAGCAGCACTGTCTTAGGTTGCTTTCTAAATAAACATTTATTTATAATTTGCTTCATGTTACACATTGTGCACAGGGGTGTGTGTGTGTGTGTGTGTGTGTGTGTGTGTGTGTACCTATGGGTAGTGAGTGTGCAATTGTAGAGACCAGAGGACGGTATCAGTATCCGCTGGATCACTCTTTGCGTTGTTCCCTTGAGAGAGGGCATGCCAATGAACCTGGAGCTAGGTTGGCAGTCAGCAAACGTTTGCTCTCTCTCCTCCTGTCTTTGTTTCTACTCTACATCTTTGTGTTTGTGGGGAGGTGGTATAGACAAACACATTAGTACAGCGTAGCTTAGTATGTGAGTCATGAGGATTTGAACTCCGGTCTTCACGCTTGTTTTGGAAGCACTCTTACCGTTGCGCCATCTCCATAGCCCTCAGCCTGGACATTTGTGGTAATTTATTATCCATATTTTCCTTTGTAAGCACATAATTGCCATCAGTAATGAAACATAGTCCTGACTTACTGAAAAATTGTTGTCCATTAAGAGGTCAAGGTGGTTAAGTCTTTTATCTAGAACTAATTAATTATGTAGAGTAAGATATTTATGGGCCTCTGCTTATCAAAGCAAAATAGGAGGAAACAAAGCCCCCAGCAGCAGCTCATACGTTTCTGTGTGTTCAGTTTTTCCTTGTCTTATTTGAGTTTAATTAAGTCCCAAAGTTTAGAGCATCACTTTAAGTAAGAAGTGCCTGGTCAAGAGTGTGGTGTGGCCAGGAGTGCAGCGTGGCTGGACCTGTGGCCCCAGGGACATAGGAGGCAGAAGTGGTACGTCTGAGCACAAGATTTTAAGATCAGTTTTGGTAACACAGCAAAACCCACCCCACCTCCCCCTCCCCCCCGCCGAGAAAAAGTACCTGGGGAGACTAGAGGTTGGAGTTAAAGGATAGTGGGGGGGTTGTGGAGTGGAATGGGGGAGCAGTAGGAATCTATCAGGTGAAATCCCAAGATTGTCAACCTGGCAGGCTTGGGTTTAGAAAGAGACCATAAATATAGGCAATCTGTTGTACGGGAGTATGTATACTGATGTTTACTTCTGAGAATACTCAGGAAGGCCACTGAAATGGTTCTTTCTACAGGAAAGGACTTTATTTGGCAGACATATGTGCCTGACATGCATGCGTGACTGTCTGTAAACACATTACCCTTACAGATCAGCCTGCCCTACAAATAAGTCTTTGCTGCTGAATGTGACCGTGAGTGACACGCCATCGACTCACATTTATTCTGACATGGAATTGTTGCTGTATTTCCTGCATGTGCAGCCCTCTGTGTCATCTCTCTCCTAGAGAGAGTCCGAGCCTTTAATCTCAGGGGAAGCTCACACGGTGCTCTGTGTTCGGTGGGGCGTGCAGTGCATCATCGCTGATCAGCGTTCTGTATTTTCCCTTTACTAAACATTTTCTCTTCTAGTCACCCACCCCGTACTGTTGACGTGTTAAAGCATTATTCTCAAAACGCATTGTGTCCTACAGTGAACGCATTTGCTGATAAGTCATAAATGAAGATATGGCTATAGGTTTATGTGAGCCATTCAATTGTTTTATCATGATCAGCTCTACCTAATAACTTTTCTAAGGTTAAATGTCATTAAAGTGCGTACAAGTATGTGTGTGTTTTGAAACTGTTATTTTGTAACCCTCAAACTCAACAGCTCCACCTGCCTCTGCCTCTCTAATGCTGGAATTAAAGGCATGCGCCACCATGCCTGACTAAAGCATTTTTGTCTTGTATGTATCAAGTGCAGTCATTTGTGTACATGACCGTCTACCTTCCATCAGACTGAAGAAGAAACAGGCAGGCGTATCTCTGTCTTCAAGCTTTTACTGCCTTTCAGTGGCTCCTGTGCGCATGAAGTTGTGTGTGTCTCAAGCTGGCTCAGTGGATAAAAGCACTTGCCAACCAAGCCCCATGTCCTCAGTTCAATCCTTAGAAGCCATGTAAAGGTGGAAGGAGCGAACCGAGTACACAAAGCTATCCTCTGACTCCCACACGCGCGCGCGCGCGCACACACACACACACACACACACACACACACACATGCACACCCACATCATACATGCAATTAGCAGTTATAATATTTTTCAAATTTAATACATTTGTGTGCTATTCTTTCTTGTAGAGGCAGTAACCATGAACTTAGGAAGAAAGAGAGGTAGTTTGCTTCACATACACAGACATCATACAGCAATCCTTTAGCTAGGCCTGGTGGTTTTGCCTGTAGTCCAACTACTTGGGAGGCAGGAACAGAAAGATATTTTGAGTTCAGAGGATCAAGTATAGGTGGGGTAAAACTTCATAATTGTTCTCTTTTAGGAAAAGGATCTCATCCTGTAGTCCGGGCTATCCTCAGACCCATCTTCAGCCTCGCCATAAACACTTTCATTGTAAAAATATACCTCATGTGCAACCGACATCCAGGTTTGAACTCAAAAAACTCATATCCCTTTGAGGCCGAAAAGAAGGTTAAGAACACTTTCTGCTCTTCCAGAGTACTCGGGTTGGGTTCCCAATACCCACATGTTGGCTCACAACTGCCTGTACCTCAGTTCCAGGGGATCCAGAGCTCTCTTCTGGCCTCCGATGGCATCAGACACACACATGGTGCACACATGTGTATGCAAGCAAACATACATACATATAAATTAAAAACAAACCTTTGAAATTTTTAAAAGACTATGTCCTTCATCCAGAAGTATAATTCCTCGTTGAGATTGTCCTACCTTTGTATACACGTAGGTATCGACAATGGCAGCCATGTAATCAGCACAATAATCAAGAACAGAACAGCTCCCTTACCTCCAGAGAGTTCCTTGTGACACTTTGAGGTCATCCTGTTCCCTTGCCCTCTGACCCTTGACACTCATTGATCTGTTTGTTGTTACCTTTTCTAGAATGTAATATCAGTGAGATCATACAGTATACAGTGTGGCTTTTAAAAGCCTTCAAAGTTATTATACAGCAAAACGGACTTTTTTCTCTAGTACAATTCTACGAAATTTGATACATGATTTTTAATAGCAGATTCACTTTACCACTGCCACAGGACAGAAAAGACTTTGCAAGCAGCTCTCTCCTGTTGTCTTTGTCTAGTCAGGGCTTCTCATCCCTTGCATCTGGTGGTGTGCTCTCTGTCTCCCTAGTTCCCTTTGCGTCCACTTGGCTGTTCAGCATGCACCATTTGAGGCTGGCTGCTTCCATTCAGTGTAATACTTTTGAAATTACCTCAGTTGTTGCATGTGTCAAATCCATTCTTTTTTGCAAATTTTTAAATTGTTGTTGATTTATATGTATGGGTGTTTTTACCTGCATGCATGTAAACACATTCACAGCATACAGAAGGGCATCCCACATCATACGTCTGTGCACTAAATGCTTGCCCATTGTCCATGGAATCTGGAAGAAGACATTGGATGCCCTGGAACTGGAGTTGCAGATGGTTGGGAGCTGTCAAGTGGGTGCTGGAAATCGAACTCAGGGCCTCTGGAAGAGCAACACGAGCACTTAACTAGAGCCATCTCTCCAGCCCTGACGAGTCCATTCTCCACTGTAGTTGTGCTCGATTCTGTAGCTGTACCACAGTTTATCCATGCAGCTGTCGAAAGACATTTGAAGTTTCAGTTTGGGGCAACTTAGAAAGAGAGCTTCTGTAGACATTCATGTATGACTGCTGCTTCTTAACATAGGGTTTATTTCTCAAGGGTAGATACCTTCATCTGGATTGCTGGATCTCGTGGGAAGAGCCTTTTTAACTTGAGGAAACATCACACGTCTTCCAGAGTGGCCGTACCATTTGGCATCCCAGAGGAACGAATGAACACGAGCTGTCTTGGCTTTGCATCCTCTCTGTACTCTTAGTTGCTTTTTTCTCTTACGTATTCATATCAGTGTACTAAAGTGTCTCATGTTTTTAACATTTCACTAGTGACCAGTGCTTCTGAACACTTTTTTATGTGTATGTATGAATGGAGCTACTGTCAACGTTCCTTTCTAAGCTTTCCTATGAACATGATTTTCTAGGATAAGTAACCTAAAATTTAGGTTAAACTTTCATAAATGGGGAAAATCAATTTAGGTAGCAGTAGAGCACAGAACCTTTAGGAACCCTAAATACCAGAAGAGTTTACACCTATGGGCTCTTCTCAGTGACCTTAGCCCAGATCCTCACCAGCAAGATTGGGGTATCACTGCACACTGTGTGAGCATGCAAAACATCATGCTGTGCGCCATAATGGAAAATGGCCGAAGGAAAAGCTGTTCCTATTGAAAGCTGAGGCTGCATCAGGTCAGCAGCTCAGCCCCACCCTCCCAGCACCTGACTAGTGCACACCAGACCACAAGCACTCTATATGGAAAAGGATGGGGTTCAGTACATAGCTCTTCAAAATAGGACTGTAGGGGCTGGGATATGTCATGTCCAGTGTGCCCTTTGGGCACAAGGACTGTTTCAAGCTGATTATTTTGAGAAACTACAGGTACGAAAGAAGGTCTGCAATGGAATTTTGTAAGACATTTATATTTACAAAGGAACTCCATTTCGTAGGTGTGTCCCTGTGAAGGGAGGCCTGAGTAAATCACTAGAGATTTACCAGAGGAGAAGCACCCACTCAGATCTACATTCATGTTACTCTCGACGCTTTGTCTGGTAGTGAGGTTTGAACTCAAACTATTGTAGGTTTTTGTATAAGTATATATTGTATGTTTAGCATATTCCTCTGCATTGTTCTGTCTTTCCTCCTCCCTCCCTCTCCCTGTTGTCTCCTGTTTCCTACCAGGCATGCCCAGCCTGTGGGCTTTGTACACCTCAGGGTAACTGTGAATGCAGGCTAACACAAAACCATAAACTTTAAAACATGATAGGATTTTTTTTTGTGACTTGTGTTTGTAATTTGCACTGGTTTTGAGCATAAACTTCTTGTGGATGTCATTTTGCAGTACCAAAAGGGGTCTGTTGGAGCCAGTTATGATAGCACATGCCTTCAATACCAGGACAAGCACTCATGAGACTGACAGTCAGATCTCTGTGGGTCTTCGGTCAGCCTGGTCTGTCTTCATAGTGAGTTCCAGGCCAGGCAGGGCTACATAATGAGGCCCTGTCTCAAAAGGGGCCATGGGAAGTGCTTTTGCTTTTATATCATGCGACCATATATATTTTTTGCATCTATGTAAGACGTAAAACTTAGAAATTACAAAAGACATGCGATATTTGTCTTTCTGAGACTGGCCTAATTCACTTAATATAGTCATCTCTGGTTATATCCACCATCCTACAAATAACTTATCTTTGTTCTCCTTTATGGCTGAGAAAATGCCATTGTCTTTGTCGACCACCTTTCCTTCATCCATTCTTCTACAGTTGGGCACCTAGGTTCCAAGCATGGGATCTTGTTTACACTGCACATGTCTTGACTGCTAGGCTGTACCTTTAGCTCTGGTCCTCTCCCTAAAGGGCGGCTTGGTTCCAGAGATGAATGGGATTTTTGTCTGCAATCTGAAACAAACGTTTAAGATCTGTGATGGGAACCTGCTCGTCCCTGAATTATCTCCTGTGTGTACACGGTATATGTACTTTTATGTCTTCCTCTGTCCCAGCCAAGAACTCATGAAGGGTGGGGGTGATAAAGATAAGGATTACAACAATCCGGACATGTTACTAGAGTTCCCAGCCATAGGGCCTGGCTTTGGTCTACACACTCACCCACATTAAAAGAAAACACATGGAAACGTGAATTTACTTACAGTTCTGATCAAAACTAGAGAGAAATTCTCAAACTGTCTTCTTGCCCACAGCAGAATTACAACTTACAGAAAAGGTAAAGCAAAAGCCAGGATATAGACATGGGCAGATTTAACTGTGTGCCCCAGTTTCCAGAACTGGGTAGTCCTTCTCCTGGGAGATGAGCCAGGGCTCTTGGGATGGGCCAGTTTCTTTCTCAGCATGCTATTTCCTGCAAGTATCATACCTGGGGCCCTTGATGCAGTCAGACATGATGAAAATCTGTTTCTGTTGTTCTTTTATTCCCGAATTTCCCAGTTTTCCTCTTCTATGATTCTTCCATCTGAAGAACTTTTAGTAATTTGTGTGTTTTGTTTTGCTTTTATAAAGCATGTCCATGAACAGATGATTCTAAAATACCATGCTTTGACATTATAGGTATTACAATTGTCACTTGAATAATAGCAAAAATGTTCATTTTATTTGTGTGTGTGTGTGTGTGTGTACCTTAGCAAGCAGCTGACCTAAGCACAGGCTTTTAGCAAGTAGCTGACCTAATTAGGGTCAGGCTGCAAATTTTGCTTTACCTTTTAAGACTTGTCAATCTAATATTTGACATGATGATACATTTTAGGGATTTACATGTTTCTTAGAAACAGGGTCCAAAGCATTTCCTGATGGAGTCTCCACGATAATTTAAGAAGAAAGAAACTAAAGATAGCTCACTCTTGCTTCTGGGCTTGAATGACCAGATATTTGACTTTTAGAGATGAACAAAGTGAGTTGATAAAATCAGGATTTCTGTTTTAGACTAAACTGGAGATGCCTGTCGAGTAGGAACTTAAATCTAGCTGTGTTCTTATGGAAAGCGTAGGCTAGACATGACCTTTTGAGAAGAATTTACATATAAATGCCATTTAAAGCCGTGGGATTTGAGGAGGGTAGATGATAGATTTGTCTAGGATGAGAGGGTGGAAAGGAAAGTTGCTCCTAGGACAGTCTTGGAGAGTTTTAGTAAGTAGCTGTCTTAGTTAGCATCTCTATTGCTGCGATGACCAAACGCCATGACCAAAAAGTAAGTCGGGAAGGAAAGGGTTTATGTGGCCCACACTCCCACATCACTGTCCATCATTGAAGGAGGTCAGGACAGGAACTGATACAGAGCAGGAGCCTGGAGGCGGGAGCTGATGCAGAGGCCATGGAGGAATGCTTGGCTTTACTGGCTCGCTTGCTCCTCATAGCTTGCTCAGCCTGCTTTCTTATAGAACCCAGGACCACCAGCCCAGGAGTGACACCATCCACAATGGGGCGGACCGTCCCATCAGTCACTAATTAAGAAAATGCCTAACAGCCGGATCTTTTTTTGTTTGTTTGTTTGTTTTTTGTTTTTCAAGACAAGGTTACTCTGTGGAGTTTTGGAGCCTGTCCTGGAACTAACTCTTGTAGACCAGGATGGCTTTGAACTCACAGGGATTCACCTGCCTCTGCCTCCCAAGTGCTAGGATTAAAGACGTGCGCCACCACCGCCCGGCTACAGCTGGATCTTAATAGAGGCATTTTCTCAGTCGAGGCTCCCTCCTCTCTGATGACTCCAGCTTATGTTGGGCTAATAGAAAACTAGTCAGCACAATAGGTATTAACTGCACTGGGAAAGAAAACCCGATATAATGCAGTGAAATTAGGTAGAAAGGCCAATTGTTAGCTTTACTTAAAGCACCGCTATGCTAGCTCTTGCCAAGCACGACTTCACTTGCTCCCTGGAAAGATAACCTGGAGATTTAGCCCTTAACAACCTGACCACAGAAGCTTACACTTGTCGACTGTAACATGTCTTTTAAAAACAAGGCTGCCTGCCGTGTAGGCGTCTGTAAGCTGTTGCTTGCCTTCTCACCCCACTGTGGATGAATGCAACTGGACCTGAGCTAAGCCTTTCAGGAGCTGGCCTGGCTTTGGTCCACTGGCGACATCTCTCACACTCACATCGCTGTCCACCAGCGACAGCTCTTCTCTTCCACTCTCACTGGTGTCAAGAACTATTCTAGAAAGATTCCCACAGCATTTCAAGTAAAATTAAAAGAATCTGATGTCGTAGCAAGTACGGTCCTTCATCGCTTATCCGTGAGGATACATTTTGAAAACTGAGCCATTAGAAGGCTGCTGATGCATGAACACAATAGAACTGTATTTCTGTAATCTAAGGCATCATTAGGACACACACACACACACACACACACACGTGGAGGGAGCGAGGGAGAGACTTGCTAAGTAGCCCTGACTGGTCTGGAACTCACTCTGTAGACCAAGATGACCTTGAACTCAGAGATCTGCTTGCCTCTGGGATTAAAAGTGTTTGCCACCATGCTCAGTTTTAGGTGATGTGATCTATGGGACCATTCATATATGCAGCCAGACCGTGACCCAGAGTGGTGTGTGACTGTATTTCGAGGGTGAAGGAGTAATTATCTTTTCAAGTGCTACTGAAAAGTCAAGCAGGATCAGGACAGAAATGAGCTCGGGTTTGGCAACCTTTGGTAGCATTTCCTGGAGGCTGCCTTCCTATAACTGAGATGCTCTGCTGGTACGATAGTGACTCCAGCTCCTCAGAAGCCCGAGGTAGGAGCATTGCCTGAGTCCAGGAGTCTGAGACCAGCCTGAGCAGCGTAGTGAAATGCAGTCTCAGCAACGACAGGCATTTTGTCGGGGCTATTTCAGCTCTCTTGGGAGACTTGTGTACCTGAATCCAGAGCTTGCTAGATGGATGTGGGTGCTCAATGCTAATAAAAGCATAAAGCCACTTAATGTTTTCAGTTGACTACTTTTTAAAAATATAGGGAAGGAAAACTATTATTCCTTACCTTCTCAGAGTTCTTATATTGTGTTCATTGGAATGAAAAGTAGATCAATGAAGGAAAAAATCAAATGGAAACTTACTAACATGTATACGTCATATATACGGGGCTTACCCATGGGAAAAATGAGTATATTTCAAAGCAGTAACTTAGACTTTAAGGTTAAATGTAATCCTCTGCTGAAACCAAGGATTCTTCTGCCCACACCTCCCGTCTTGAGGCAGTAGCGCTGGGGTTGCAAACAATGCATGCCACTGCATCTGGCTTCTTTATGTGGGTTCTGTCAGGCTTCTTCCCTCTGAGCCATCTCTCTTGTCCCCCTCTTCATTATTCATGGCTGTTTTTCTCAGGCTATGCTTTCTTTTTTCCTTTCTTTCTTCCTTTTTTTTGGGGGGAGGGCTGATAGGTTATGCCTTCTTATCACAGAGTGTTGCTTTGTTTTGTTTTCTTGCGTGTGTGTGTGTGTGTGCACACACATGGAGGCTAGAAGAAGCATCTAGTGTCCCATCTGTCGCTCTCCACCTGCTCCATTGAGGCAGTCTCTCCCAGAACCTTCAGCTCTCATTTTCTCAGGAACCCAGTGATCCTCAGTGATCTTCCTGTCTTCCCCAACCCCCAGCCAGAGCTGGTGTTACAGACATATGGAATGTTCTGCTTGTTTCCAGGGTGCTGGGACCTAAACCCCAGTCCTCATGATTGTGCAGCAAGCTCTTAACCACTGGGCCATCTCTCCAGCCTCTCACTGCAGAATCCTGACATGGAGGAGGAGTTGAGGAACATGGAAACAGCCCTGCAATGGGTGTTCCTCCTCTTTTTACCTTCTAAAACATAGCCTTTGGTTCCATCTTCAAGCTATGTTTTGGTCTTGTAGCTCAGGCTAGCCTGGAGCTTGCTGTGTGACTGAGAATGCCCTTGTTCTTTTAGATAACCTATTGGAACCTCTCTTCTATTTATACATAAGAAAATTTCTTTATTTTCCAGTCACTGCTACATGATATTGCCTGTGTGGATATGTCATAGTTTAATTAGTCCTATGTGGTCATGCTTAAGTTCTTAGTCTTTTATTATAAGCCATAATACAGAGTCTTATGTGCAGAGATTTCACAGGCATTTAAGTGCATCACAGAGTATATTATCAGGAGAACTACTGAGTTGTCTGCAGTTTTTATGGCTGTTATCAATTGCACTCCATAGACTGTATCTACTTTTTGCTTTGTTTTGTGGCGGGGTTTTCTCTGTGTAGCCCTGGCTGTCCTGGAACTCGCTCTGTGAATCTGCATGCCTCTATTTCCCGAGTGCTGGTATTAAAGGCCTGTGCCACCATCATCAGGCTTGTGCCTACTTTTTATGTAACTGTCTTTCTATAGCTGGACATCTGACTTCTTTTGTGTGCACATTTACCTTGGTGCTAAGGGCTAGCCCTTTACCACAGAGCTAGCTATACCATCCATCTCTCTCATTATAGCTTAAGTTTGCATTCTCCTAGTGAATATGAGATTAAGTTTCTTCTCCCAGTTTCTAGAGACGTCTCTACCCCCCTGACTGCCTTGTCTCTAGCCCAGCTGTCTGTTGGTTTTCAAGATGATGCTCACTAATGGCTTATGATTATCATTGTTAATATTTACATATATTGCATCATTGTTTGCCTTTCTGGAATTGGACATTTTATTTGTTTACTTATGAATGTGCATATTTACCAAGGTGCTGAGGACTGAATGTAGAACCTCTTGCATGTTAGGCAAGCATCCTCTCTCAGAGCTATACCTGAACCCACCGATTTCCATTTAGGATGTGGCTCTTCTGCTGCTGAGAATAGTTATAACAAAGCGCATTCCTACTTAGAGTATTTATTTGGGAGTAAAAACAAATTCTAACATCTATCGTAGCTAGCTCTAAATAGGCCTCGTCTCACTAGAGTCCTTCACCTGTAAACCGAGAGGAGAGAGGAGTGCGCTAACCGACTTCCTGTGCTGTGACCTTTCAGCGACCTTTCAGCATTTCCCAGAAGCCTCACAGTCCCCACAGCCTGGGTTCTGGAGCATCCCAGGGACACACTGGTGCTGCTTTCCAGCAGTCTTGTTCTAGCAGTTTCTTGTTGGAGAGACGATGCTTTATCTGGTTACAAATTTGCTTTTCAGTTGCCTTCCTGGACAATTTTTAGTCAGAAATGTTCATTTTACATCAAAGATATTCTCTCAGAAGTGTGACCCCTTTAGTGATAGTGGAGAGTTTGGAGGGAGCTGGGTACTAAGAAAATGCTCCTGCTTTAATTGGGTTTAACTCTCGTCAGTAAATCTGCATGTCCGTCTTCATGGCTGCCTGAATGCCTCTGCTGTCCTGTTGAGCTTTTCAGACCCATGAGGAAACTGACCTCTGTAAGTCTGTTTCCCCTCAGAACTCAGCACATCAGTTATGTATCCCGTATCCCTCCATCAGAGAACTAAGGACTAATTACAGAGGGGGTTTTCTTAGTGAGATTTCACTTCTCGGCATCCATGGAAACCCCACTAGAGATGATATTAACATACATTGCTTCGTGTAGCCAAGTAGTAAGATGAGGCATAGACATAGCATGTGAGCCTAAACAGTGTTTTAAACAAACCTCAAGACCACGAGAGCTTCCGGACTCGCTCTCTGCCTTTAATTCTCATCAGTTTGTTCCCTGCAGAGCTAGTGAATACACTGGTAATTGCTGTCGTGTGTCAGCCCACAGTGGCCACAAGATGGTTGGGGCCCCTGGAGCTGGAGTGACAGACAGTTAAGAGCTGCCCCATGTGGGTGCTGGAAACCAAACTTCTGTCCTTGAAGAGCAGCGACTGCTTTTAACCACTGATCTGCCTCCCTAGCCCTGAAATATCATTTTTGCCATGACCTCTTCCTATTTAAGAACTCAGGGGTCGTGTGTGTGTGTGTGTGTGTGTGTGTGTGTGTGTGATAAAAATTCTCAGTTTGGTCCTCAAAGGTCTTTTCAGACGAGTTCTCCCACTTCGTTCCAGCTTGTGTGTTGGCTGTATTCCCTGTTTGCCACATTGAAAATCCCCCAGGGTCCTTTGCTTTTGGTTGTCAGTGATGACCACAGTCTCCCTGCATTATTTGTGCTCATTTTTGTTGCACCAAAAGCAATGCTATTTCTATTTACACCTAAGTATATTTGGGAAATGTTAATTTAAAAATTAATCAGAAAAAATATTCATCAGTTATTAGCTAGGAAGAAAATATAAGGGACAGCCTCTCCATGTTTTATTTTGTTAGCATGTGTGCAGTAATGGGAGATGACTTCTGGGTTCCAGAAAGTAAACGTCGTCCACTTTGTCTAGAAGGGCAGCGAGATGAGCTCCAGTTTTGAGATTGCACCTGGTCTGGGAACAGTGGCAGGGGCAAGATTATCTCAGTCCCAGGGAAAAGTCAGCAACAGACCAGTGAGTGAGTCTAACTGGATACAGTAATGTTAGTAAAATAAAGGTTGTTAATATATATAAATATTAGGAGCGGGGACCTGTATAATTTATACTATGCACATATTTTCACGTGAAAATAAAGTAGTTAAGTAGTGCAAGCCCTGTGTCTGGCTCCGTGTCTACAAAGGGAAAGAACATTTGAAAGAAATTTAGAACCGAAAAGGGAAGCAGATGTTTGGGTAAATATATTGCCCTAGATACATACACCCCAAGTGCAGGGTGAAGTGGGGAGACCCCACACAGCAGGGGCTCCCCTGAGTCCGGATTAGACCCAAACCACACCCAAACACCTGTTTTCACAGAGGTCCTTTATTAAGTGGGGAAGAAAAGTTAAAGTGGCTGCTTTCTGACTCAGGCAGAAAACAAATGACCTTGCAGCTGTCATTTTTAGGAGAAGAAAGGGAGAACTGTGCTAGGATGAGCTAGGATGTCGTGGTAAAGGAGCTAGGGGGTGAGGGAGACGGGGAAGGGGCCAGGGTGTTTATTCTGAGGGACAAAGGACTGTCTCTGCAAGATTTCGCCAGTGTTTGCTGATGTGCCGTTGTCACCATCATCATCATCACTGCCACCAACAGCACCTAAAGTGACATTTCTATCGTTTGTCCACAGGATGTTTCGTCTTAACACCCTGTCTGCATTGGCAAAACTAGCTGTGGGCTCTCGATGGTACCATGGAGCATCTCAGCCCACACAGACCAAGAGAAGACTGATGATGGTGGCCTTCCTGGGAGCATCCGCAGTGACTGCCAGTACTGGTCTCTTATGGAAGAAGTGAGTGTTGTTTCCGGCTTGATCATTCAGTGTTGATGATGTTGACCTAGGAAATGGGGTTTTTCAGAGTTGTGTTATCCTGCCAGAGCAGCAGGCAGAAAACAATGCTTCAAGCCCAGCAGTGGTGGCGCACGCCTTTAATCACAGCACTCGGGAGGCAGAGGCAGGCAGATCTCTGTGAGTTCGAGGCCAGCCTGGGCTACAGAGTGAGTTCCAGGACAGGCTTCAAAGCTACACAGAGAAACCCTGTCTTGAAAAAAAGAAAAGAAAAAAGAAAGAAAACAGTGCTTCAAGCTCTGCCTGTCCCCCTGCTGAATATGTGTATCGTGGTGTAGGGATGTCTTTAGAAAATGGATGTTTCCTGAAACTTCACAATTTGATAGCCACATGCAACTAATAACCCTTGGTACTCGTATGTCACCTCATCATTTTCTTATGAGTTGCTGAACCTCCCCTGGAGGGAAAAGAAAATGGAGTGACCCTCAGGCCTCTCGTTTCTGACTCTGCCATACTTTGTGTTGATCTTCTTCTTCATTCACCCTGTCTTCAAGTTGCTATCATTCTGCATGGCTTTCAAAAACAGTCCAGTTTTAAAATTAATTCTATTGACTAAATATGTAACAAAGTCTACCTATTTTAAACATATAGTTCCATGATTATTAACAAATGTATATCACTGTGTAACCACCCCCAAATCAAGAAATAGAGCATTTCTACCAACCTATAATGTCCTCCCAGGCTTCTTCCACGGCAGTCTCACACCACCCACAATTCCAAGCAACTCCTAAGATGATTTCTATCACTGCCACTTTGTATTTCTGAAATTTAACCTGAGGGGAACCATAAAGAGTGTATTTCTTGGAAGCTGTGTGGTGGCCTAGCCTCGAGGCACAGCCCTGGGGATACAGAGACAGGAGCACTGAAGGTTTGAGGGCAGCTTGTCTTTAAAGCAAAGAGTGGCAGAGTGACCCCAGTGCCCGTCTGGATGTCTTCTCTCACAGAGCACAATTTCTGAAATGTGTGCTTATGCATCAGGCGTTGGAGTCCTGTGCAATCCAGTAGTACTCTTTCATATGGCTGTCATATGAAGCCGTGTTTCCACTTCTCGGGCACTTCTTTCTAATTGTCTCTTCTCACTGATAAAACTGCCTTGTTCGTTTCCTTTGACTATAAACACCTAGAAATTTATTTGCTTGGAAAATAGAAACTTGATTCAAAACTGCCCAACTAGGGCAGCTCAGGGCGTGAGGGCTTCTGTCACCAAACAAGGTGACCTGAGTTTGATCCCTGGGAGGAGAGAACTGATTCCCAAGAATTGTCCCCTGACCGCCACACAATCACTGAGGTGTGCACTGCCCCACTCTTAAATAACAGTAATAAAGTGATAGATAGATAGATAGATAGATAGATAGATAGATAGATAGATAGATAGATAGATATTTGAAACAAAATAAAACACAAAGAGTTTCCCACTGGGCTCTTGGCAGTGCACCACTGTGGCCTGGCCAAGCGGTGATCCTGTTCCCACCTATTCTGTACTGTCCTGGGCAGAACATTTCTAGCCAGAAGCTTTATTGTGCTTTGCCTTCTGCTTCCCCAACCGCTGACGTTGCCAAGCTTCTTCCCAGAATTATTGTCATTTCTTTGGCCTCCTATGTGGATTGTCTATTCAAATTATCAGTAAAAATTAAATTACTTCGAAAATGTTTCCATTTAAGTGTGCCATGTGTATATCTGTGTGTGGGTATGTGCACATGTGTGAGGGTACCTGCAGAGGCCAGAAGAGGGCATCCGGAGCCCCCAGACATGAGTGCTGGGACCTGAATTCAGGTTTTCCTGAGATCAATGCATACTCTTAACCCCCAGCCATCTCTCCAAACCCAAACTGGCTTTTTTTTGTGTGAGTGCTAAAAGTTTTTTCTGGCCACAAGACTTGGGCAGACATGTCCTTACTGTAAATATTGTCACCGATTGGTGCACTTCTGCATAGTGTCTCTCAAAGAACACAAACTTCATTTTGAGAAAGCCCAGTTTGTTGGTATTGTCTTATAGATTAATGGGATTTTGTTTCTTATTGAGGAAGTTTTTGTTCATCCCCCACTATATGTTCTTTGTGTTCTGAGTTTTAGAGTTTTAGCTTTAGGGCTGCTCGTAGGTTAATTTTTGTGATTGGGGTGAGGCAGGGGATTTGTTTCATTTTATTGTGGTATTAGGACTCGAACCCAGGGCTTCGTGCATGCTAGGCAAGTGCTGAGTTACTCTCCCAGCCCTGCACTCAGTTATTCCAGCAGCCTCTGAAGAAGCTCAGCCTTCAGCCTTCAGCCTTTGCGTCAGTTGCCAGGACACAATGCCCTTGTTTCCTTAACTGTGAGTTTGCTTTCTGTAGCCTGTGCCTTTGCTCTTTAGGTTTATTTATTTGCCTGTTTTTTTTTTTTTTTGTTATGTGCATATGAGTATTTGCTTGCGTGTACATGTGCACCACCACGTGGGTGCTGGAACTTAATCTGGGGCCTCTGCAAGAGCAGCCCCTGCTCCTAACCACAGAGCCATCTCTCTACTCCCAAACGAAGGTTTTAATACTACAGAGAGCATATGGTGTTTAAACCTGTTCTTTCATCTCTCTTTCATCGTGATGCGGTGAGCCTACTTTCACAGTCATTCATTTTTCTTGATTGCACATTTATGTTCTTTATTATCTCCCTCTTGATAGTCACAGGTTTTGTTCTTTTTCTTGTACTTACTTTAAGTTAGAGTTTTATATCATTACCTTGGTATTTCTATTTTTTACCAGTACAGAAATTTAATATCATCTTCCACGCAGTGCTTTAGCTGTGTCTCACGTTTTTAATATATTGTTTTCACTGAGCTCAAATTATTTCATATTTCTTTTTGTTTAGTCTTTATTCTAATTAGTTACTTGGAAGACTATTGTTAACACTTAAAAAAATTCAGTGATTTTTTTTCCCCATACTTTTTGTTTGTTTGTTTTGGGTTTGTCTATGGCTTAATCCACTGTACTTGAAGAAATAATCAAAAAGGTTTTGTTTTTTTTTGAAACAGAGTCTCTGTAGAGCCCAGGCTGGCTTAGAACTTGTAACCCAGACTGCCGTCCGGCTCAAACCCCCTAACTTAGCTTCCCCCTTGGTGCTCTGATTATAGGCGTACACCTCCATGCCCCCTCCCATTCACTTGGTTTTATGGTTGATTTTCTCTCTGACAGCAACCTATAAGACACAGCTCTCCATTTCATTTTCTTATTTTTCATTGACATGTATTAACTGTAGGTATCAATGGTGTCCAGTGTGCTATTTCCTTGTATGCATGCCCTGTGTGTTGGTTTTCCTTTGGTGAATGGCTCCAGACATCAAGCCCAAGTCCACCCGCATGCTAGGTGGACTTGCTCCTTCTCCCTGCCCTCTTTGACCTGCTCTAAAAGCAGGACTGGCCGGCATTCCCGGAGGGGCTCTCCAGCGGGGCAGCAGCACAAATCGAACAGGATGGCTACGGAAACTTGAGTTCCATACACTTTTCATGTATCGCAGAATATCGTTGTTTTATTCCTTTCAACCATTTAAAATGTAGAAACCATTCTTAGGTCGAGGACTTTACAGAAACAGGTAAGAGGCTGGATTTGACCTATGGGTATAGTTTGCCAATCTCTGCTCTGGACTTTATGTCATACATCCTGTGTTTGTCATAACCTACCTTTAGGTAGAGTTCTGTGGTTCACCATATATGTAAGAATAAGAACACCATATATGCAACGACATATTTCAATTTTCCTCCTCTAGCTCTTGGTATTATTGCGTTATACATTCCATGCCTGTATGTGTACACACACCCTAGGGAATTTTGTTATTACTAGTTACTTTTGCTTAAAATTTTAAAGAAAGGGGCAGGGCTGGACTTGGCAATGCACGCCTTTAATCCCAGCACTTGGGTGACAGAGGCTGGTGAATCTGAGTTTGAGGCAAGCCTGGTCTACAACTCATGTTCCAGCAATTGGTAGCCCACCAGCCTCTGTGGATGGCTCTAAGCTCATGACCACACAGATGGCCCTGCTTAAACTCAGTAGATCTCAAAACAAAACAAACAGATATGAATGTAGGAAAGGAGCTTCTGGTGGGGGGCATAGGAGCACATGTAGGAGTTGGTAAAATATCCTATCTACAGTGTATGTATGAGTTTGTCAGAAAGCTATGCGTGCGTGTGCGTGCATGTGTGCGTGCATGCGTGCGTGCGTGAGTGTGTGTGTGTGTGTGTGTGAGTGTCAGAGGAAAACTTGCTAGAATCGGTTCTCTTCCCCCCACTGCATGGGCTCCAGGGACTGAACTCATCGGGATTGGCGGCATGTGCTGAGCCATGTTGCCAACCTGAGAAAGTCTAAAAAAGAGAGAAAGATGTTTATATTTACCCACATGGCGTCATTTCTGGTGCTCATCATTCCTTTGTATTGGTCCACATTTCTTTTTCTCTTTACTGTTTTTTTTCCACTTAAAATTGCCTTTATTTGTAACTTAATACTTCTGTGCAGTGTCAACCATGTGAATGTGATGACTGGTGCTTTTCTGTCTTTGCTTGAGCATGACTTTACTTAAAAAGAAGTAGCCTTTAATCCTAGCACTCAGTAGGCAGAGGCAGGCAGATCTCTGTGAGTTCGAGGCCAGCCTGGTCTACAAGAGCTAGTTCCAGAACAGCTAGGACTGTTACACAGGGAAACCCTGTCTCAAAAAAACAAAACAAACAAACAAAAACAAAAGAAAAAGAAAAGAAAGGAAGAAAGAAAGAAAGAAAAAAAGAGAAGAAAGAGAAGAAAGAAAATAAAAACAGTTGGAATTGGCATGCTAGGATTCCCTTCTTTGTGCTCTACAAAGCAAAAAGCACAAAGCAGGGAAACACAATCCCAAATGAATCAAATGCTGCAACATAGTTAAGCATAATAATGTTTCAAAATGTGCTTATAGGAAACTAATTGAAACAAATCACACTTCTGTTCTGTTCTGCCTGTGGGTCTATTCTTGAGGCAGAGTCCCTGTCTGCAAAAACTAACCCAGAAGTTCTCTCCAGTTGACAACTGCTCACAAAGGAAAAATTCGTTTCTCCAAGGTCGGTCTCACTGGGTATACAGACCACATTTAAGGTTTGGTCCCATGAGCAGCAGTAGATGGCCAACACAAAATGAACTCCAAGGTATCTTGGAGTTTTTGTCTGGTTGGTTGGTTGGTTGGTTGGTTGGTTGGTTGGTTGGTTGGTTGGTTGGTTGGCTGATTGCTGTTTTGTTTTGTTTTAGTGGTGGTGGTGATTTTGAATCATATTGCTTTGTTTGGACATTTTACCATCCTGGGCTTTTGCTTATATATCATGATTTCCAATGGCATGTGTTTTGCTGCTTTTTCTTTGTTATTTGTTTGGTTTTATTCTTGGTTTTTTCTATTTGCCATTTGTTTTCTAAAGAGGGAGAAAGAAGGCATGGAGTTGGAAGGGTGTGGAAGACGTGGGAAGAAAGAGGGAGGGAAAACGAAAATCAGAATATTTTCTATTGAGCTGAGCGTGGTGGTGCATACCTTTAATTCTAGCACTTGGGTAGCACTTGGGAGGCAAGGCAGGTGGATCTCTGTGAGTTGGCCACCATCCTGGTCTACACACACACACACACACACACGCACACACACACACACACACACACACACACACAGAGAGAGAGAGAGAGAGATATTTTATTACATATTCTTTATTCTGTATCTATTTTTTATTTCAATAAACACCACATAACATTTTTCATCTTAACCATTTAAAAATATATTTTAGTCATATTAAATATATTCTCATTGTGAAACAGGGCTCCAGAACTTCATTTTGTAAGAATGAAGTGGGACACTTAGGAAAAAGAATGGAATGGTACCCACTGAAAAATAAAAATGAAATATTAAACTCATTGAAGAGTAGGAATGAAATGGCATACCAATTAAAAAGGAAAAATGAAATAAGTTATATGCCCACTGAAAAGTAAGAACAGGATGATATTCCTGGAGCTGGAGAGAGGGCACAGAAGTTAGGAGTTTCTTTCCAGAGGCCCTGGGCCCAGGTTCAGTTCTCAGTACCTTCCAGCAGCTCTCCAACTCCAGTCCCAGGGGACCTCTGCTGGCACTGCACACACACGATGCACAGACACACAGGCAAAAACACTCATACACATAAAAATCAAATCGCAAAGGAAACTAAAGCACAGTATTCCCACTGAAAATAAAAAATAAAATGACATACCCATTGAAAAGCAGCTTTCAGGTCTATCAACTGTCCATCTTCAGAACTTTTTCCCCTTTACAACCTGAAATTTCACCCATTAAATAACAGTGCCACATTCTTCATTCTGCTCTATGACTTAACTAATTTTGGTAACTCATGGAAATGCAGTTATATAGTATTTGTCCCCACTGTGCCAGCTTATCTCACTTAGCAAGCTGCTGCTCTTGCTTCCTGTGTATATGTAACACGGCAGAGGGGGTTGCTGAGTACTTCCAGGTATTTTAGGAAGTTCTTCATGCAATACTGTGGACGGATGTGATTGCTGCTCCGCTAAACTGTGTATGTGAGTACTTACTACTATAACAGATCTCCATGGTTGATCGAGGCTTCTCTTTTGCATCCCCAGAGCTCATGCGGAATCTCCGCCATGCGTCAACAACAAAAAGGCTGATGTTGGTGATAAAGGGAAGACTAAAGATGAAGGGGAAGTCTCTTGCCATGAAGGAAGGGCTGTGGATGCTGGGGCGGAGCCTTACCCGGAAGAGAAGAAAAAGAAGCGTTCTGGATTCAGAGACAGAAAAGTATGGAGCAGAGTTTTGCTAGGGAATCAGAACTGTGTCCTAAAGGGGAGTTGTGCTGTCCTGTCCCATCCTCTGTTTCAGATGGGTCACAGGCGCTCCTGAGTCTTCATCTCTTAACTGTTGTAAGCCAAAGGTGCCCTGGGAGTGGGAAGTGTTATGTGACAGAGCCATGACTGACAGACAGACAGACAGACAGACAGACAGACAGACACACACACACACACACACACACAGGTGCCCTGGGAGTGGGAAGTGTTATGTGACAGAGCCACAACAGACAGACAGACAGACAGACAGACACGCACGCACGCACGCACGCACACACTGCACCCCCGCACTTATGCACACATGAATTCTTACAGGAGCAGAAATGACTCACAGACAGCTGTGTCACCAAGCCCACCCTAGCATGGGAGACAGCTCACAAGTGCTGGGAACCTGGAGCTCACTGCTCAGCCTGCAGGCAGCTCCCCAGGTTGGAGGTTTTCCATCCAAGTGCCTCAGATAGCTAAACCTCTTCCAGGTAGCTCAGCTGGTTTCTGCTTTCCCCCAGGCTACCTGGATGCTCTCTACTTCTCTGTGGCTTCAGTGGCTGGGCTGAGAGGGACTCCCCACAGTCTCTACTATTTACTGTTGGGAGGGAGGGTCCTAGTGAATTTGGTCAGTTTCTGGGACTTCCTGGAGCTACTGTATATACCGTCTGTCTTCAGGAGCTTCCCTGAAGGGTGAACTGTGTTTTCACCTCACTCCTCCTGAGTTGAAGTGAGCAGAACAGTGTTAGGGTTGTCTTCAGGATGAACACACTCTATTCTTTCAGTTCAAACTGTAAGCTGATACTTGCTTTCTGCGTCTTCTTAATATTATCCTAGATGTACTGAGTTTGTTCTGGTTTGCTGTGTCAAACTGTAAAGGGAGAATACAGTAGTTGTGGACAGGGTAAACTGTGACCACGGCCTCGGGTGCTGCAGCTTTACCTCAGAGAGGTTTCGGTTCTGCTCTAATAACGCCTGTGACGTCAGACTGTGGAGCTCGGCAGGCATGCACACAAGCACTCAGGGTGATTTCTCAGACAACTCGCTTGTGGACTTCTCAGTCCAGCTGCAGAAAATAGAAAGGCTATAGCAGTCACGTTGTTTCCCACATACAATGTCATGTGTGTCTGTAAGTGTCACTCCTTCGAAAAGTACTGAACTTTATAGATGAAATTACACACATGGTTTCTCACCTTCTAAGTCCATTTGTGGCAGGGTGAATTTGAACAAACATGGTTTCACAGCTGTCAGGTATCGGGTGAGTTCTGTCAGTGCACAGTATGCTGTCTCATGCCACAGCTCCCTTACACACTTCCACTTTAGAAAGAGCCGAATGACTCAAATCAACGTTTATTAACCGGCTTTCCGTTTATAGCTCGTTGTCCCCAAAGCAGGTGACAGTGCCTCCTGTTTCACAGGGACACTAAAGCTGCCAGTGTGATGTGTTAATCTGGAACTCCTGAAGCTGTGAAGCCTAACTGGGCTACGTCAGGAGCGGTTCTCAGTTCTTCCCTCATCTCAGAGGAGGAGCCGGCTGCCCTCCCTCTGCTGAAGGGGAGGCATTGCACAGGTCATTTGCACTTGCACGTGTCTGTTTTTCTTAGTCACTATTTATTTAAGTAACAGATAAACATGGTGAGAGTTCTTCTGTCTATAATTTAATAATCATAATCACATTTTATTAATCCCAAATTTATTTTTAGTGTTTTAGTTTTTCAAGGACAGAAAATACGTAGTTTATAAAAGCAAAAATTGCAAAGTTTATACAAATCCATCTAATAAGACAAATGAGATCTTCGAAGTAAAACCAGAAACTGTTGTGGACATTTCTTCAGAGCAGACTAGGGCTGTGAGAGGGTCAGTGGCAAAGACCCTGGCTGCCCAGCCTGGCGACCTGAGCTGGCTCTCTGGAACCCAGACCCCAATGGTGGAAGGAGAGAGCTGACTCCCACTATTCATCCTCAGCCCTCCACGTGGGCTCTGTGGCATGCGCATCTACACACGGACACACATATGTAAAAATAGAGAATATTGGGTGACAAACTATATATTTCTAATGTAAGCTTATTAAAAACCATCTCAGGCCAGGTGCTGAGTCAGAAGGCAGAGGCAGGCGGATCTCTGAGTTCAAGGTCAGCCTGGTCACAGAGTAAGTTCCAGAACAACCAGGGTTACACAGAGAAACCCTGACTTGGGGAGAGGGGGATCTCTACTGCTCTTAAGAGTTCAGAAGTTTGCACCATTTTAAAAGAGACCATCTCTCTTAAGTGTTCTTGTGCCCCCTATGTGTGAGGGAGAGCATCCTCATCTCTTAAGCCCTGCTGTCTTTCTATAATGAAGTTCTTTCTTACTTGGCCAGATCATGTGCAGCCTTTATCCACAACTTCACTTCTGCTATTCACATATGATGTCTGGATTTTGTTTAAATTATTTTCCTACAGAACAAAATGTATCTGTGGGGTGCCACAAATGGAGTAGATTCTTTGTGTGTATTTTATTTTTGTCTCTTTTTTTCCAATGGTCCTCCTGCCTCTACCTCCTGAATGCTAGGGTTGTAGATAATGCCACCATGCCCCGGTACAAATAGATTTTTGTAATAATTAGTTCCTCTCATATTTTGGAATGTATAGAAAACTCAGCAGTATTTAAAAAATCCAGTTTAGCAGAAAACTACCTAGACTTTGCATTTTTCAGTTTGGCAAGGCAAGTCCCGAGCTTTGGGCCGAGAACAGCACCTCCCTAGGGACAGAGTAGCTCATCATTGTCTGTCACCGTAATGGGTCCTGCTGGCCATCTGGTTACTTGTCGGTTTGTGGTGTTAGACCCAGTTGTCTTCAGGGTTAACCTCTGTGGAGGTGATGGTGGCACACGTCTTGCTGTGGATCACATGTCCCAGCCTGGCCTTCCCTTGAGGCAGCCTTAGGGAAACCCTATCTTATGTCACAGGCAGGCAGAGGGCCTCTGGCTCAGTGGCAGCTGAGTGGTGTTCTTCCCCTGAGACAGGAGAGTTTTAACCCCACTCAGGACAGCGGCCTCTTAGTGGGGACGTCCCTTTACTGGCAGCTGCCTTCTCAGTCTAGGCCAACAGTTGATCTGCTTCCCTGGCTGTGTTTCTGTCCTCAACTGTCGGCCATTTTACGCAGCTGGTAGTTATTTGGCCATGCAGGGCCTAGAAGACTGTCAGAGCCAGGAGGCCATTGAGCCACTTTGATGGAGAGCTCCGTGTGCTGCAGCTGGGATGGAGCAGAAGGGAACCGAGACTGGGTGTTCGGGATTTATCCATTTCCTGGCCTCTCAGTCCTGCCCCGGCAGCTGGGCACGGGCTCCCTTACCTTCCCTGGGCCTTCCTTCTCCACTGTGGGCAGTGGAGAGTGAGCTCGTTCACTTTATCACCTGAAGCCAGTGTTCATCACCAAGGGAATCTACTTTTATCTCGCTGTTTTCTGTGATTGGGTTTTATTGAACTCACAGATCTGCCTGCCTCTGTCTCTTGAGTGCTAAGATAAAGGCCCACATCCCTACTCAGCTGCTGTAGTGTTAAAATAAACCAATGGCTCTGTATGGCTATAAAGTTTTATTCTGTTTAGCAGAAAACTACCTAGACTTTGCATTTTTCATTCAGTTTCTCCCGACTCTGTATTACTTGAATATTGGCAGCTGATCTCTGAGGCTTGATTTAGACTTGTGCTTGATTCCTGTAGCCACACTAGTGGTGGTGGTGGTGTTATTTCCTGTTATCAGTAAACATGTAACTTCTGGCTCCTCCACCTCCTCATCTTCTTCTTCCTCTCTTTTTCGATTATTTATTTTTATGTGCATGAGTGTTTGCTTGCATCTTTGTGTGTGCACCACCACATGTGTGTGGAGGCCATAAGAGAGCATCAGGTCCCCTGGGACTTGAGCTCTATACACGTGTGAGCTAGCATGTAGCTGGTGCAAATGAGACCCAGGTCCTCAGAGAGCAGCAAGTGCTCTTGACCCTGGTTTTCCCTTAGCAGCTGTGGTTATAAGTCCTTTCTGGCTACTCATCGGTGAAGTTCACATGGAAAAAACAAATCCCTGAATTTGATCCAGTTATACTCAGCAGTTTTATGGAAGATACATTTTAACATAATGACACTTAAGGAAGACTGATAAATTATGGAATGAATTATTATAATTTCCTTAGTAGATCTTTGAATATCCCCCAGTCCCTCAGTAGTATCCTATCTCTGCTTCCAAATTTTGTTCTCTTGGACTCTGTGTCCTGAATTCCTTCTACAGTGATTTGGTGAAATCACTAAGACACTAAAAGGAAGCAGGAGTTGATATGGAACAATCTCCAGGATATGATGCTAAGTTAGAAAAGGCCATATGTACATACTAAATGCTACTAATGTGCACATACTAAATGCTATTAATATGTACATACTAAATACTACCAATGTGCACATACTAAATGCTATTAATATGTACATGCTAAATGCTACCAATGTGCACATACTAAATACTATTAATATGTATATGCTAAATGCTACCAATGTGAGGCTTTACTGAATCTGTTACTTTGATGAACTTATCGTTTCAGAATAAAACTTTATAGCCATACAGAGCCATTGGTTTATTTTAACACTACAGCAGCTGAGTAGGGATGTGGGCCTTTATCTTAGCACTCAAGAGACAGAGGCAGGCAGATCTGTGAGTTCAAGAATGACCAGGGATACACACTGTGACACTACCTCAAAGAAAAAACAAACAAAAATATTATGGCAGAATGATTATACTCAGATTGTGTTCAAATGAATAATGTTCTGTAACATAATTTAATAAATCTTGCAAGAGTCCAGAAACCTGATTCTCAGGTTTGAAACTCCTGACTTTTATGATCTTATCTTTCTACCTTGGATATGTTGGTTTAACCTTTTAGTTCACAAAAGCCTCTTGCCCTAAACATTCCGAAGCACTCTCTCCACTCTCTCCTTCTCTCTCTTCCCTGTCTTTAAAGAGAGTACAAGTAAAGAGAGTACAAATACAAATGACTACAGAAAGGTTATTTCTTCCATAGCCACTATTGCCAGCAAATAGGCATAGTCTAAGGTGTAATGCCTTTGGTCTAAGACCTGTAGCCAAGCCTCAAGGCTGTGCGGAGGTTGAATAGTTCTTGCTGTGTTTGCCACGTGCTCAGTCTTTCAGTCTTCTGTGAAATCTCAGATTTGAGACTTTTTAAGATTTATGTATACATATGAGTGTTCGCCTGAATTGCATGTCTGTGCACAGTGCTCATGCACTAACCTCAGAGGCCAGAAGAAGGCATCAGATCCCCTGGAACTTGAGTTATGGTAACTGGGAATTGACCCTGGTCGTCTGGAAGAGTACCCAGTGCTCTTAACCTCAGCACCATCTCTCCAGCTCCCTAAAATCTCAGATTTTAATGCAAGTTCTCCTTGAATAACTGTCATGTTATAAATTGGCCGTTCGTCCTCAGTTGCTAAACTTGCATTTGATGGTAGAACTAAGACCATGGCTAAACAGCTGCTGTCAGTGACCTCGAAGCATCTATTCAGGTTAACAAATAAAATAATTACTGTGTTAATTGGGCACACTTAACATATAGATTTACCTGCTTTATAGACATGGAACTAATGAGTTTTTAAGCTTTATTGCATCGACACATTTTTATATGATATTACTTATTAATGGCTACCTCAGCTTATAAAACTAAGGTTTGGGGGATTTGGGATGCAACTCACCTGGTAGGGTACTTGCCTAGCTTTCCTGCAGCTGTGGGTCTGATCCCTAGAGCTTTTAAAAGTACTGGCTGTGGTACCTAACACTGTAACGCCTGCATTCGGAGGCAAGAGGATCTGAAGTTCAGTCAAGTGTCTTCCTCACCTACAGAGCAAGTCTGAGTCCAGCTGACAGCCTTGAGACCCCGTCTTAAAATAATAATAATAAAATACAATCCAAGCAGTAGAGACATTTTTCACTAAAACCTGTGTAATTGATATAGTATTTTGTGTGCTCTGGACTTAGAACAGAGACTCACACGTCAGCCATGTGAGCTCATAGTAACATAACAAACTTACAGATAAATGTGGCCATGCTTGATTGTCGCTTTTACTCAGACATCTGTGCACTGCCCTCTGTTACTTCCAGATACGCGGCCTGTGAAGGTTGCGCCTGATAATCTGTCTAGAGAGCTTCATAGCTGTGAATAACTGAGCTTCCATGATACACAGTTTCATCTTTCCATGTTATCACTTCATGTATTTTGCCTTATCAGGGCTGCTAACCACCAAACCTATGACACTTCAAGTCTGTTTTCTCTTTGTATTCAGGAAATTCCTCAGGAAGTGAAGCCCTTTTTAAAAGTTAATATTTAAGAGCCTGTAGGCTACTGTATGCAGCAATTCCATTATTAAGGCCTTTGGAATTCTCTTAGTGGCATTTTAAAATTTTGCTAGTTTTCAGTAACTAGGAAATTACCATTTTTTTTTAAAAAAAAAGGAACTCTAAACAAATTCTGTGAACCTTGCTTCAACTAGGATGTGAATGATATCTTGCAAGAAAGAAATTTTAAATTGAGCTTTATTATATTTACTTTTTTTAAAAAAGTCCAGCTACAGAGAAATGATCAGCTTCTCCCAAAAGTAAGATGAGAATCAGCGAACTTGAGCATAGCTTAACATAGCAACATTCTCTAACTTTCTCGTTTTAGGTGATGGAATACGAGAATAGGATCCGAGCCTACTCCACACCAGACAAAATCTTCCGATATTTTGCCACCTTGAAAGTAATCAACGAACCTGGAGAAGCAGAAGTGTTTATGACGCCCCAGGACTTCGTGCGATCCATAACCCCAAATGAAAAGCAACCCGAACGTAAGGTGCTAGCGTAGGGGCAGGCTGGGGCCGCTTGTTTGTTACCACCGCTTTGCTTCCTTCTCTGGGCGTCCTAACATTTATGGATCCACGCAGTAATTCAAATCACCGTTTGACTGTTAGATGCTCGGAATTGTGCTCAGCTTCTACAGTCCAGTATGGAAGTCTTGTTGAGGGGAACTAGCTGAGATAAACTGTGTGGGGAAAGAAACAGCATCAAGGTAAATAGTTAGGGATGCTTTTAGGAAATATTGTGAGGAAATGATTGAGTAGACTCCTCCCATCTCCCCACAAGACAAGCCTCAATACCATTGTGAGCCACAGCGTCATCAGCACTCAGACAGGGGGGCGCCTACCACACAGTGAGCCTGCTAGCCGTGGTGCCAGCCCCGTGCGTTTCTGCCTGCTGTGCTCTACTTTCCGGCTCAGCAGTAGCCATGGGGCAGTAGCCTAATCTCAGTGTGGCTTACTGCTTGGGCAGGAGCGAAAGAGGTGGCCAGTGCAGACTTTGTTCTCAAAATGCTTGCGTCGTGCATTTTGACTTACTCAGCATCTTTCCATGCTCACTGGCTCCAGCATTTAAGGGAATAGAGCAGGAACTGCAGGAGGACGTGACAAAGCATGGAATTTTCATACAGATACTTTGGGAACGTCACTGAAGGTCTGATGACTGTAGTCTTCTAACAGCATCTGGACCCATAGAAGAGAGAGTCTGATTTCTTTTTTCCACGGTATAGTAAAAATACCCAATTTGAACAAGAAATTACACAGCCATTCTAACAAACCAGAGAGTTCAATCCATTAACAGGAGCAAAAGAACTGGACAGTAACCATCCCTAGGTATGCCCAGGTAGGACACTTGTGGTAGACGGCATGCGGGCAGTGCCTGTTCCCAAAAGAGCAGTTAAGACATTTCCTGATAACTGAAGCTTTGGTAGCTTGTTGCTAGTAGACCTCTCCTACACAAAGAGTCGAAGGATGCACTTTATATTGAAAGAACGTGAGAGAGCAAAGCCACACAAAGAAGTAAAAAACCCCAGTCAGATCTATAAACCAGTATAGGCTGAACAGTGTGGAATGTCAATGTGGCATTACAAGTGGCTGCTTTCCTGTGTGACTGCTTGCGAATTGTAGTCAGAACACCAGTGCACAAAACATATCGTCTAAAAGTGTCAGTGGGCTGTGTGTATAGGATGCATATAGGACAGAAATGTGGTTGATGCCCAACTCATACCTCCTCCTCCACTCTATTGAGTGGCCATTTCTGCTGCGTGAACTGTGGCTTCTCGGATAGGCTAAGAAGAGTGCCCCGGCTGTCTAGCGTGGAGAGTAGCTGAGAGCATGCCTTGGTTTGGGGTTTCTTTGCCATCTCTTTCACCTCCATTCTTCCACACTGACCCCACATCTTTTAGGAAGCTTGAACAAGGCACCTGTGGAAGAATGCAGGTCACTTGTATTGCAGAATTTCTCTCCTGCATTTTACTGGTTATATCTCTGTGATGTTTAGTGTGTTTCTTGGTCCTCTGTGTTTCATCTATGTAGAAAACACACAAAGTTCTAGAAATGGACACTATCCTAATAACTGTGAATGTTGACATCAGGATGCATTTTATTCTTCCTCAAATGTGCCTTTATGTTTAGTAGACCTCGTATATATTCATTCAAAAAGTATTGAGTTGTTTTCCATTCTCAAAGAATTTTATTTCATTTAAAAATTTATTCATTTATTATGTATACAATGTTCTGGTCTGCATGTATGCTTTCAGGCCAGAAGAGGGCACCAGACCTCACTACAGATAGTGAGCCACCATGTGGTTGCTGGGAATTGAACTCAGAACCTCTGGAAGAACAGCCAGTGCTCTAACTGCTGAGCCATCTCTCCAGCCCAAATTTTATAAGATACACCAACCTTTTTATTAATTTCATTGCACTTTCAAAGTAGGTCCCTTTTAAATATATATTTAATGGAACTATACATATCAAAGGAGAACTTCAGGGAGTTAGTTCTCTCCTTCCACCATGTGGGTCCTGGGTATCAAACTCTTGTGTCCAGGCTTAGTGACCAGTACTTTAACCACTGGGCGGTCCAACCCAAGATTTAGATCCTTTCAAACTTGCTTCAGCCCCTTGTTTTGTGTGTTGGCGAGGAGGGGGAGGGGGAGAGTAGAGCAGGCTGTACTCACAAGAAAGATGCTTGGAGAGATTGTCCCAGTTTTCTATGATAGCATAGCATTTATGCCTGCAAGGCGATAACTGTCCAGATAGCAATCTCATTTCTGTCAGGAGCTGTGAAGAATGGACTTTGCTTTCCGTGTGACAATGAGAATGAACCAGTACTTTAAGATGGGCCGCTGAAGACCATTTCCTCACTTAAGGAGTATTATCCTTATTCCTTTGAAAACAATAATATTTTCCGGTTGTCTTCGTTTGCTCTGGCATTTAACTCTGCAGCACATTGCTATTTGTTTATTTGCTTTTTATGGTGGTGGGAACTGCATGCCGTGCAGCACTCTGCCACTGTGCTGCATCCCCGTCCCCTCCCTTAAATTACTGGAAAATATCCTACATATGCTGAGTAGTTAGTGAGTGTGTGGTACACAAGCACCCTTCTCACGTCCATGGGAAGCCAGAATAGCGAATAAGTGCTTTCCTTTGGAGAATCATGAGGGAAGTTTCTTTTTTTTTTTTTTGGTTTTTCGAGACAGGGTTTCTCTGTGGCTTTGGAGCCTGTCCTGGAACTAGCTCTTGTAGACCAGGCTGGTCTCGAACTCACAGAGATCCGCCTGCCTCTGCCTCCCGAGTGCTGGGATTAAAGGCGTGCGCCACCACCGCCCGGCGAGGGAAGTTTCTGATACATCAAAATGAAATCTAGCATTTTCATTTGCTCATTTGCAAGCATTCATTAGCAAGAATGTTGATACAGCAAAATAAAATAAGCTGTTTCTGTGTGGGGTGGGACAAAGAAGAGTAAGGTGGTAGATTTCTAGAGTTTAATTTTCCGTCTTCAGTCGTTTGGTCTCCAGCCAACCACTCCTAGTTCACCGTAGTTTTGTCATGGCTTGACATGTGCTATAGCCCAGGACACCCAGCAGATCTAAATCTCTGAGTTTTAGTGTTAGAACTTTTAAAATAATCACGAAGCACAGACTACATCAAGCCTTCAAATTAGACAATTCTGAAATGAGCTGGTGAGTTTCAGAGTGAGAAGGTGAATAAGAATACTTCTGTACTAAATATCAAAAATGTGTATATAGAGAGTAACCGTAGTTAAATGTGCAGAATATTTAAAGGGAAGGAACATCCTGTGCTCCGTGAACACCTCAGCCGCCCCTGTGAAGTTAATGTGTCCTCTCCATCCCTGGATATAAGTACCGTGACTCGGGGGCTGCTTCAGGCTGTGGGTGTGGAATGATTCTCACTGTTGTAGTAAAAACCATTTCTCTCCAGGTGTGGTGACACACACCTTGAATCCCAGAACTCAGGAGGCAGAGGCAGGTGGATCTCTGTGAGTTCAAGGCTAGCCAGGGCTACAAAGTGAGTTCCAGGACAGCTAGACCTACACAGAGAAACCCTGTCCTGAAAAACCAAAAACTAAAACCAAGCAGAAACATTTCTCATAGCCATTTGATGATGTGGGTAACCAGAAGCATGGGGTAGGGGTAAAGGTCATGGAAACCAAGGACTTTGGGGCAGAGCACAGCGTACCCTATAGCACAGAGGGTCTCTGTTACCTTTCTAGTGTATCAGCCTGGCTCACTTTTCATCCTGTGCTTTCCTCTACACAGGAGAATAAAGGCGGGAATGGAGAAGCAGGTCTCAGTATATGATCCAGGTATCCTGGAGTCCCCACCCCTCGAGGATGGCCCTGCACCGTTTTAAGGATATTCTTGCCTGTAAAAAACACTTTTAGTGACACCTAACTTTATACTTGATCGAGTATTTTAAATACATTTTGTGGTACTGTTTTCCTCCATATGCAGGGTTCCACCTTTTCTGCTTTTATTTTCAATCCCCTGCCATGCTGCTTCCTCGAGAATAGATCAACTGCAGCTGACTCCCTGATTCTTTGTGCCCATGAACAGAGAACAACTTATACATTTTCAAAAGTGGAGGAGGACCACAAGTCTATTTTATAGCAGTTGAGAATTTTGTGCAATTCAGATTTCAGTGGTAATAAGAAGCTTTATGGGCGTAGCACACTCTTTCCTGTATGGCAGTTTGGGAGCTGGGCGAGCAGACTGGAGTGGCTGTAACAGAGACCATGCGCCTCTGGGCTAGAAACCTGAAGTATTTATCTTACGTTCTTTCAAGACAGAAAGCGTGCTAGCCATCCGTATGGAATGTGTGTGGGAGTTAAACGTGGGCTTCCTGCCTGTGTGTGTCTTCACAAGATTAGTGTGTTGTGTCCAGAAATCTAAGCACTTTCTAAAGAGTGCTCACTTTTGGAGACACTTAGAGCCGTAATAGGCTGCTGTACAGGGAAGAGCCAACGGTTTTTTTTTTTTTTTTTTTTTTTTTTTCTGTAAGGACAGGGTCTCACTCTGTAGCCTAGATTTGATTTAGAGCAAAGTTTGTTTTTAAAGGCCAAATAGCAAATATTTAAGACTTAGCAGGTCAAAAGGCAAAGTAGTAAGTTCTACTCTTATTTCTGGGGCTCTAAGGGAAAACACTGTGAGTTGGCTAGATTTGCCAAACTGCCCCTTCTGTGAACTTGTTAGGACTGAATTCTGTAATGACTCACAGTAAGAATTACTATTGTTGCAATTAGATTAACCTGCTGATATGAAGGACCTCAAAGCCTTTGGTGAGATTGATTTAAGTAGAAAAGTGGTAGACGTTGAAGTCAATGTGGAAGGTCTGTTATGGTTATAGACATAACTGATGAGTTTGTAATTACTCAAAAATAGTACTGAGTTTAAAGATTGACACCAATGGACAACACCAAACTGGATGAGGAAAAGCCCACATGGCCTCCACCCTCCATAAAGAACTCTGGGCAACTGAAGAATGCTGGGAGCAGGAGAGGTGGCCCTCCCCAGGGAAGAGGGCACCAACTGGTTGTCCAGTGACAGAAGGTCAGCCCTGAAAACAACATACGAGTAACATTATATAGACCAAACAGATTAGTTAGAAATATGTATATACACACATATTATTCAGGAATATATATGTATATGCATCACATACATATTTATATAGAATAACAATTAGTGAAAAAAAATCAGCCATGAATTTGAAGGGGAATGGAGAGGGGTGTATGAGAAAGTTTGGAGGAAAGAAAGGAAAGGAGAAATGTGGTGTTAAATTATAATCTTAATTTTTTTAATTTTTAAAAATATCGTTTAGATATCTGATAGCCTTTGTGGCCTAGATTTATTAAGCATCATCAATTTTTCCTTGTGTGTATTTATGTGTGTATCTGCACACATGTGAGTATATTTGTGTGCACATATGTGTGTGTGTGTGTGTGTGCATATAGAAACTAAAAGTCAACTTTGCTCCATCCACCTTGTGTTTTGGTAGAGTCTCACCTTAACCTGGAGCCTGAAGAGTTAGACTAGCCATCTCTACCTCCCAGCTCCGGGACTATAAGCCTGTGCCACCACACCTACCTTTAGCAACATATTTCTCATGAACTTGGCATACCAACTCAAAAGTATCAGACCTACGCCCAAGGCTAACTAAATATGCATGAGACATGCTGAAATCTGAAACTCTGATTATAAAAAGATTAGCACTTAGGAAAGGCCAAGAAATAAATGATTAAAGACTGTGAAGGCTCATAGAAGATAAACTAGATTATTATCCAAACTCTGACTAAAGGACAGACAAGCTGTAACATTTAAGATTATGCCAAAACCCCCAGCGATCCAGATGTTTTATAAAAATTTGAAATATTGAAATTTTATATTCTACAATAAAGGCATCTTGTGTGAATCCAGAAAATGGACTTTGTCTCATTGTGGAAGACCTCGAAGTTTGTCCACATTCGAATTTATTAAATGGCTACTTGTGACAATGCACTTTAATAGTCTGGCCTTTGAGTACACTGAGATGGTGAAGATTGCATGTCTCGGTAGAGGTGGCATGGTCGCTGACCGGCTGCCCTGTGTTCTTATGAACTGGGGATCTTCGTACTAGCATGACTTGGCCTCTGAAAGTTAGTTGCCTAAGCAGGGATCAGAAGAAAAGATTTGAACCGAAGAAGGCGTAAGGCCTTGGAAGAGGACATAGACCATCATGTGGGCCCACTGTTTGTGTCCTCTTTAAGAGCTTGTCATTAGATTAGGTTTAGAGTTACCACACACATACACATACACACACACATACACACACACACACACACACACACACACACACACACATTCTTTTTCCTGACTGCTTTGTGGATTAAGTATTTCTACTGTTTCTTAAGCATTTTTTGTGTGTCTTGGCCATATTTCTTTGAACATATTTAGTGATTGTCATGGGAATTGTACATGATTCTCACATTATACTGTGAGAATTTAATTTTGCGCTTCAGGTGGAATAGATAGCTTACTGCTATAAGCCCACTCTATGCTGTGGTCTCATCTCTCTCCGTATAGAAAGCTCCGCCTCAAACTGTTCACGTGAAGAATTTAAGACAAGACGGTGATGCCCTTCTGTCACAGGGATGTTGATTGATGAACTGTCTCTGTCGCTCTTGTTTCCAAAGAATTAGCACGACTTTCAGAGCAGGTCTCCTGCACATGGACTTGCTCTTTTCCTTTATCTGACCGCTTTATTTTGTCATTATTCTTTTTGTTTGTTTGGGGGCTGGAGAGATGGCTCAATGGTTAAGAGCACTGACTGCTCTTTCAGAGGACCCCAGATTCAATTCCCAGCAACCACATGGCAGCTCACAACTGTCCGTAACTCCAGTTCCAGGGGACCTGACACACATTCAAAATATCAATTACATAAAATAAAAATAAATAAATTTTTTGAAAAAGATTTATTTTATTTTATGTGCATTGGTGTTTTGTGTGCATGTATCAGGTGTCGGGTCCCCTAGAACTGAAGTTACAGAGTGAGCCACCATGTGGATGCTGGAGATTGAACCTGGAACCTCTAGAAGAGCAGTCATTGCTCTTAACCACTGAGCCATCTCTCCAGCCCCCTTGTCTTTTGTCTTTAAGGGTATTTTCACTAAAAGGGGAATGCAGAGTTGGAGTCCTTTTCTTTCAACACTTGAACCAGCTGCCTCAAAGGTTTTTCTTTGCTATTCTTTTAGTAGTTAGATGGTTTTTTTAAAAAAAAAAATTGTGTGTGTGTGTGAGTGTGTGTGTGTGTGTGTGTATGTGTGTGTGTAGAGGGGCTTCTGGATATCTTAACTCTATAACAAAGTTGCCAAAGCAGGTAGTATGAGTGGCGAGAGTTAAGGTGCATCCATTTCTAAGAACTGTGGATGATACAGGGGCAGATAGACTCGCCATCAAAAGACATTAAGAGATAGATCGAAATATATGGAGGTGAGGGCAAGGAAGTTGATCTTACACAAATTATTCAATACTTCCAGGTCTTAATCTCCTCATTTCTGAAACTGAAATAGTAAGTAATTTATAGACCAGTAGAAAATTAATGTTGATCAGTCGATATATGAAGTTGATAGACAAATATGTCCGTATTACATAATTTAAAACAGGTATTTTCTTCTGGTTTCCATGGAAAATGATGCTATTTTACTCACAGTCCATAAAGTGTATTACGGGATTGCACCCCACTTGTTCTTCTTTGTAAAGGAGGCTGTTCGCAGTCTGCACATTGCACACTGCTCTTGTGACCTTTCTCCGGGTCACTGCCACTCCAGTTAGTAAGGATGTAACTTCTTTGTCTACGAGTTAAAACGTATGCTTCTTCCTTCCTAAGAGAGGGGTGTAGGGGTTCCTTATCCTTGGCGCTGTGAAGTTTACAGACAGAAAGACAGACACTGAAGGTAGACAGATTCAGATTCATCCTGCTGAGAACTGTAGCACCAATAGTAAGACCCAGAGACAGATAGAGAGGTTCAAGCTGAAGATCAGAGAAGCAGAGCAGGACGCCACTAGAGAGACCTTTTACCTCTACCAATGCTTGGACCAAAGGGGTGATCCTCAGACTGCCTAGACTCCAGGGTCTCCACCAAACCTCAGACTCCACACTCCAGTGAGTTCCTGCCTCTTCCCCTTTATGTTCCCCTCTCTGCCCAGTCATATTGCTCCTGTCTCCACCTCCCTAGGGCTGGAATTAAAGGTGCGTGGCTCCCAAACACTGGGACTAAAGGATCTGTTTCCAGAGTGATCTTGTGTAGCACAGGGTGGCCTTGAACTCACAGAGATCCACCTGCCTCTGACTCCAGAGTCCTGGGATTAAAGGTGTGAGCCACCACTCCCTGTGCTCTAGTGGTTTAGCTTTGCACTCTGATCCTCAGGTAAGCTTTAGTTATTAAAATACAAGCACTCTTTGAAAAGGTCTTTTAGTTATCTCAGTCCCATTCTGGAAAAGGCTTAGCTTAAGATTTTCTGCACTGTTCCTGCCATGCTTGTGAAAAGAAAATGGTCTTGCGATGATGTTAATACCTTTGGGTTACGTCTGTTTTTCTGTAGCCTCCACTTGTGTGTGTGTGTGTGTGTGTGTGTGTGTGTGTGTGTGGTCTCTTTTTATAAGAAATTGTAAGGGGACATTAACAAAGTTTTAGTTGTCCGTAACTCTGTCTTGCTCTCTCTGTTCTTTTTGTTTGTAAGTTTGTTTGTTCACTTGCTTGCTTTGCTTTTGAGTGTATGTGTGTGTTGGCCGGGATGAGGGGTTGTCTCATATAGCCCAGGATGGATAGCTGGGGAGGGCCATGGAGCAGTACCCATTACAGATGTGCACATTCCTAGCTTCAGTAATTTTATTACAGCAGTTTGTTCTGTCTTCTTGAAGTTTGTTTGTTGTTGTCAATGGCCTTATTTGTTCAGGGCTTGTTCTAGAAGCCACCTTCGTTCAGGAGAACATGTAATCATTGCTAAGATTCCTTCTTAGAGGGAGCTGTAAGCAGTGTCTGCCCCTCCTCCTAAGGTCCTAGTGCCGAACCAAGGCACAGTTCTGCCGTGATTCACTCTTGTTTATGAGTTTTCCAGGCTTCCTTAGAGCAAGCCCAGCTGGAATGACCCTTTGCCGAGAGTGCAGCAGAACTCCCAATATGGTAGTTGTTTGGCTTGGAGGACAGTCAGTCACAAGTAATCAAATTGTTAGAAGCAGAGATGCAAAACAAAGCTTCCAGTGCTGGTACCATGTTCATGAGCTAGTGTAAGGACTCGAGACTAGTGCCTACATTGGCACACTTACCTTTCACGCAAGCTCCTTGCCGTTCTGATATGTAAGAACAGAGTTGGTATCTGTCTGCCAGCATTTGTCTGAAAATGGGTCAAAATAATCATTCCTATGTGGCTTTGGATGAATATTGTAGCTAAGCCATCTAGTATATTTAATTGAATAATTTAAAACAAAACCAAGCAGGTTGGTGGTGGCTCACATTTTTAATCCCAGCACTCGGGAGGCAGAGGTAGGCTGATCTCTGTGAGTTTGAAGCCAGCCTGGTCTACAGAGCGAGTTCCAGGACAGCCAGAGCTACATAGAGAAACCCTGTCTTAAAACAAACAAACAAACAAACAAAAATAAAATGAGAGCTGTCATATATTTCTGGTGAGTTATGATGATCAGAAACTAATTGTATTATTTCTCCTCTCTTTTTCAGACTTGGGCCTGGACCAGTATATAATAAAGCGCTTTGATGGAAAGGTAAGCAAACTGGCACACAGATGTCCTGGTTTTTACTAAGAAGGTTTTCAAATTCCTCTAAAATCATGTGTGACAGATCCTAGAATTCCTGTTTAGCAACTGACAGAAGCATGCTCAGGCTCAGAGGCCTGCGTCTCCAGGAGACCCACACAGGGAATCAAGCAGGTGTTCTCTGCATTGGTTGGTGTGTTGTTTTAATGTTTTTCCATGTAAGGTAACTCATGGTTTGCCTGCTCTTATATTCAAGCTGAATTCAATGTTTGCTGACTTTTGAATATTAGCACCAAAGCCGTCATAAAGGTGAATGCGCTCCCAGTACGACATTCACACTTCATGTGGACACCTGCCCGACTGGACCTTCTGACAGATGATAGCAGTAACCCTAACTATAAAACCATAAAGATCTCTAAAGTGCTTTTGCAACAGTTATAAAGAATTCTTCCAATTTGCACGTTTACATTGCTCTTTCAATTCTCTGTACCTGATGAAGAAATCACATTATACTACATTATCTTAGGCATTGAAAGGGAAACTTTCAATTTTAGTATCTCATAAAACTACCAGCTAAACATGTTTTTTTTTCCTTTCAGGATAAATTCTTCAAAAGGAAAAAAAAAAAGTTTACACAGGTTCAGAATGAAAGCAAAGGGTCCATTTTAAAAATATTTTTAATTAGAATATAATTATATCATTTTCCCTCTCCCCTCCCTCCAACCCCTCCTATGTACCAGGCTTCTTTCTTTATTATTGTTACATGTATGTATAAATGCATAAATATATAAATACAATCTGCTGAATCTGTTTAGAGTTGCTTATATGTAGATGATTTTAGAGCTGACCACTTGGAACTGGATAACCAATTAAGGGGCTCACCCTTGTAGGACGGCTAAGTCTTCCTCTCTAGTTCTTTGTCTAGGGGTAGAACCCTATGAGATTTCTTCATGTCTATTGGTGTGGTCAGTGTTCACGTCTTGCTTAGGCAGCCATGTTGTTGAGGTACCATGGGTGTAACTTCCCTATCATTTCTAGGAGACACAACCTCACAGCAGACTCTTCTGCTCTTCTGACTCTTAGCTGTCTCTATGCCCCCTCTTCCTTAGCCTTGGCTGGAGTTGTGTTGTAGATGCAACCACGGGGGCCAAAGTATGGGAGTTGATTTTATGGCTCCAAGAAACAGGTTCTGAAAAAGGAAATGTTCTAGAGAAATTCACTTTACTTTTTAAATAGGCAGTTCTCTGTATCTGTGTGTCTGTCTGTGTATGTGTATATCTGTCTGTCTGTGTCTGTGTCTATCTGTGTCTGACTGTGTCTATGTCTTAGCTTCTTTAAGAAAACAAAAAATAAAAGCACAAAAAACCTGGTAATTTAGCATTTAATGAAGTCCATGATTTGACTACTAACAAACATTAGCTTATTTGATTGCTTTCTTATTGAATTGTGTGTTAAGGTTTATGTCAGGAAAAGCCAGTACAAATATAAAACAATAGTTTCTTGACACTTTTAATTTTTATATAAATTTTATAGACCCCTTTACATGCAAATCGGGAAAGAATGACCCATTTAATACTGGCAAATAGCCAGGTAGTTTTTTTTTGTTTTGTTTTTTGTTTTTTGTTTTTCAAGACAGGGTTTCTCTGTGGCTTTGGAGCCTGTCCTGGAACTAGCTCTTGTAGACCAGGCTGGTCTCGAATTCACAGAGATCCGCCTGCCTCTGCCTCCCGAGTTCTGGGATTAAAGGCGTGCACCACCATCGCCCGGCTTAGCCAGGTAGTTTTACTGTACTGTTTGATTAGCTGCACATCCCTGATAAGAAGTGAATGAGTTGTCCCTACTTCAACTGATTGTCAATGAATTTGAATTTGATTAAGCAGACTTCACATTTCAGTGGGAGTCTTTTTCTAGAGCCCTTTCTACTTTGTTAGTGAGCCCTAGCTCTTTAAGAATACTAGCTCTTTTTGGTTTTGTTTGGTTTGGTTGATTGGTTGGGTTTTTTTCGAGGCAAGGTTTCTCTGTATAACAGCCCTACCTGTCCTGGAACTCTCTCTGTAGACCATACTGGCCTCAAACTCACAGAGATCCTCCTGCCTCTGCCTCCCGAGTGCAAGAATATTACCTTTTGTCTTTGGAGAAAAGACACAGAACACATCGACCCCTGATGATACATTTCAAAAACCAAAAACCCTTTTGCAGTGTTGGATATCTAACAAGTGCACCAGCAGCTGAGATGTGCCCTGCCCTGTCAAGTCATTTTGCAAAAAGCTTGTCTCGGTCATTAAGGGTGTTTGACAGCAAGCTCATAGCTTGGATTCTCTTCCCAGTATCCACTTGATGGAAAGAGAACTGACTCCTGCACCACCCTACACATGGGCATGTGAACCACACACACACACCACCCTACACATGGACATGTGAACCATACACATACACGTGCGTGCGCGCACACACACACATACATACACTCACACAAGCACACTACCCTACACATAGACATATGAACCACACACACACACACACACACACACACACACACACACCACCCTACACATGGACATATGAACCACACACACAAGCACGCCACCATACACATGGACATATGAATCACACACACAATAAATAAATGTACAAAATTCCTTTAAAAATTAAATACCTAATAATTTATTGGTGCTATTAGAAATATAATATAGCATATAGAAATATGTCATATTTAAATGTACCCCTTTTAATATGCATGTATTCCCCTAAGATTTGTTAATATAGTCATTTCATGTACTATACTTTACTTTTTATTAAAAAATTTAATTTTCATGTGATGTTTTTAGCATCTGGTAATTGCCCTATAAAACAAAGTGTTTATTTCTAAGTGGAGTCTTATTTTACAGCAGTGTCAAATACCTAATCTTAGTAGCTATCTCTTGTTGGTCTGACTTATTTCAAGTGGTTTCTAATCTTTGTTCCCCATTCTGTCTTACTCCTTTTTTTTTTTTTTTTTTTTTTTTTGGTAAAGTGAATAAGAAGTTGTGCTCTGTATTTTCTATCCTGTGACTTGTGGTAAGAAAAGGAAGGAAGGAAGGAAGGAAGGAAGGAAGGAAGGAAGGAAGGAAGGAAGGAAGGAAGGAAGGAAAAGGTGGTGGTTAGGTCTTTGTGTGTCTGTTGTGTACCAGGCCCTGTAAGTGTTGATACACATAGCCTCGTTTCATCTCTGCAATCCTTTACCCAGGCCATGCATTTTCCATTTTAGACATTTAAAATAGAGGGTGGACAAGTCACGCAGTAGGGTGTAGCCACCCTGAGTGCCTGCTCCACTCTTCATGCACCTAAGGATTGGATCTACTCATGAAAAGCGCTCATCCTAAAGATGTGAGGAGAGAGACTAACTCAGATCACCAGGGCAAAATCAATTAAAGCAAGAAGCTAATTAGAACAAGCTTTTTAATTCATGTACACAGACTGCCTCCCCGCTGAGGCAGAGTTCAAGAGGTCAGCCTTGTACCTGAGGAAGACTAGGCTTTTATAACTCAGATTAGGGAACTCCCAAAGGGGGATTTGGTGGGCAAAACAGAAGCAGAAGTGACAACGGCAGCCCTGGGACACAGGTGGTGGTGCAGGGTAGTCGTGGCTCATGCTCACTGTTCCGTGTTCATCATGTTCATGTATGACCAGGTGGCATTTTGGGAAGTATTGTTATTTTACTGACCCTGTCACTCCTGATCAGAGCAGTGCCTGTTTGAGAAACTGGGTCTCTGCTGGCTGTGCACAGGCCTTTTAAGTAAAATGTTTCTGTTCTGAACAAAACCAGGAAATTTTTTTTTTTTGCTGTGATGATTCACTGTGTCGGATTTGAATAGCACTGGTTATGATAACCTGATAACCTTTTTTATGAAGCCAAAGTTCAGCATGTAATTAAACTGTTAGAGCAAACTCAGGTGCTGAGTCAGCATTTCCGGAAAACCTTGGAGCCTGCGGTGTAGCACGGTAGAGCACAGACTCCAGCCCACGCAGGGCTCTCAGTTCAATCCCTGACAAAAGTTAATTCTTTAATACTTGCTAAACTTTTCCATTTTATTTTCCCATCTTCTTTCCTACTCAACGGTTTCAAAATATTTTTTCATTTTTCTCTTACAAATTAACATCAGCTATTTTTCTACACAGTATCACTAAAATAATAATGATAATAATAATCATCATAGTAATAATAAGGAACTCTAGCTCTGGCGTGTGAGCTCTTCATTTCCCAAGGCATTTATCTCTGTGCTGTCCATTCCCTCATTGGACACCATGTGTGAGTGGTTGGTAGATGAGCTAAGACACGCTGGACGGGGGTGAGAAATGCAGCCCCATTCCTTGTCCGCTGTAGTGTGACATGGTGTGTAGCAGAACAAGAGTGTTGACTTAAATTATCACATCATCCTTCAGATACGGGCTCTGCTGCACAGTTGATGGTAAAGACGCTGAAACCTCTCGTCTCCTACTTTATCAGAGAACTGGGACAGTGGGAAAGTGACTCTGCCCGCTCGCTCGTAGCTTCCCTGCACGGTTATGAGTGTGTTCCCCTGTGGAAGGACTCCCTGCTAATGTGTCCGTTATCTTTCCTGCATGTAATTGTTCTCTTCTCAGTTCAGTTGTCTGGAAAAGTCTCCTTGCTGTCTTTGACTGCGTTGTTTATATAGGTTCTCCATTTACCCCAGGAAGACCTGGGCTCTGCATTCCCAGGGGATCCTCTCCCCCCCCCCCCCCCGCCTCATCAGTCCCCACTGTGGGCTCATACATTGCTTATAGGACCTGTTTTTCCATCAAGAACTTTTGCAATGATACTGAGCTTGGTTTCTATATGATGGTAAGTTTAGGTCAAAATTTATTTCACAGCCAATGAAGTTTACTTACATTAAAAACAAAAAGGTGGGCTGGAGAGATGGCTCAGCAGTTAAGAGCATTGCCTGCTCTTCCAAAGGTCCTGAGTTCAATTCCCAGCAACCACATGGTGGCTCACAACTATCTATACTGAGGTCTGGTGCCCTCTTCTGCCTTGCAGGCAAACACACAGACAGAATATTGTATACATAATAAATAAATATACAAATATTTTTTAAAAAGGTTTCTTTAAATCACTTGATATTTGGAGTGAAGCCAGGGTATGTTAACTGACCTGAACTGCTCCCTCAGATGGCAGCCATGGCCATGATGGCGGTCTTCATTACACAAGGACAGCCCCGATTCAGTGGAACATAAAGGGAGTACATGTTCCATTTGTTCTGAATGCTCCACTGCACAGTTACTGATGCTCTGCACTTAGCCAGGTCTGGTTGTTTATGTGTTGGGATGAATGGCAAAGCAAGCGATTCAGCATGAAGTTGAAAAAAACGTATCGCTAAAATCTTAATAGGCATCATTCCAGAAATGCTTTGACGGACCCAGGGAAGACATGGAGTCTTTGCGCCCTTCCTTAAAGACAATGATTCGTGTGTTCTCTTTGTAGAGTGTGACGCTCTCCTGTGGCTGTGTGCTATGGAGCTGGGAGATTGTAGATCTTTGTTTTATTGTGTGCCTTATGGCTAGTGTCTAGGCCATTTGTGTATGTTCTTCATTCCTTTATTTCCAGGTTTTCAGTGATCATTATTGCAGGTTTTAATTGTTCTTTCCTATGTTGTGTTTTGTGATATACATATGTGTTTGATTTGGGGGGGTTTGTTCATATAATCAATGTCAATCTGTTTTTTTTTCTTTCTCTCATCTTCTGATCAGGATTTCTGGCAGGTACTGACTCAGCCGCATGTGCTCTCAATCACTCACTGCTTTGGAATCCATACTAATGCTTCAGAGGCAAAGGTTCAGTGCATGCCCGTCCCCTCCACGGTTCCGTTCCTGTCACTTTCAGTTTCCTGCTTCATCTCTAATATGACAATTCGAACACAGCGCAGTCCTCGAGAATACAGAACCCAGCATAGTTCAAAGGAAGTTCTATGAGTAGCTGTTAACACAACAGGGCGAGAAACTTAGTTGCAGTCATTGCACAACATCAGATTTTAATGAATTGGACATTTAAATATTAGTATTGTTTGGGTTGTTTTTTTCCTACTCTATCATAGAAATGAAAGTTTAAAAAATGAAAATGAGGAGGTGCCTGTTGCTCCTTGCTCAATAAAATGGCTTAAGAGGAAATTGGTGGCGTAATTTAGATGTCCTTATTTTGTCCTTTTGAGCCAGGCGATGAGTGTAACCTGTAAATGAGCACGTGGAAAGACTATGCAGGTATAGAGTCCAAGGACACTCAGAACAAGTACTTTTTAAACAGATCTTCAGATGCTGGCACTCTTTAACGATAGAGTGTAAATTTTTAGATTTTTATTCACTTAAAATTGCTCTTGCATTTTTTGATGGTTAGCTGGAATAAAAATATAAATTCAGCTTAAATAGTAGCATCACTTGATTTGAAAGAACCGGTGATATAATTAATGAAGAGCACAGGGTACTCTTTACAATGTCTTTCCCCTGTGCTCCTCTTTTAAAATGGGGTGTATTTTAGTAGTTCTCCAAACCGACTATTCGCCATGTTATTGGTGGAATATGTTGTCTTTTGTAGATAACTGTGGCATTAATTGTATTCTGAAACAAGCAATACTTCAAATTTTGTCAAAATAACTAATTAATAAGCCCATTTCAATGCTTCGAATTCTGGGGATTTTGTTTCAGAATAGCTAAGATAGAAAGAAGTGCTAGCCAAAGGAAAAGAGGGCTATGCCCTTGGTGGTAGAACACTTGCCTTCCATGAGCAAGCCCTGGATTTGGGCCTTAAGCCCTCCGTTAATGGTCAGTCACATCAGAATGTCTTGCCTATGGCTCTCATTGTGGCAGGACAAATGGTGAGGGGCAGCTCAAAGTCCCTCGCTCCTCATTAATAATTGTGCATTTTTAAAGAGACCTGCCTTCCAAAAAGATGTTTTCAGCAAAGAGTGAGGGGAGGAGATGGGAATTACTAAGTGCAGGAAGTCTCTGGAATCTACAGCCCTGAGCGCTCAACCACTGTAGGCGTTCAGTACTCAGAGTGCTATTTTCGGTTGATGCTAGGCTGGAAATCAACCGTTATTCACTTGCTTCAGGAGCCCATGTACTGAAGTCGGAATGGTGCGGAGATTGACACCATGGCCTCTGTGCAAGGGAAGCTCTTAAATTTGGAAGCAGCCTGCATTCTTCTACTTCCCAAACCTTTTATGGGTTTCTGGAATCAGTAGCTGAATGCAGCGTATAGAAACTGTTTCATTAAAATTAAAATTTGAGATGTTAAATATTTTTAAAACAGCTTTTACTGCATCCTTCAGAATACCTTGTAAGTTTATATTGAACATAAACTTCTCTGTTATAGATGGTGAGGGAATTGTTCATATTAGTTTCTAGAAACAGCGCTTGATTTGGCAACACCAGTACATATCTTTTAAGCTCCCCAAGCAAGCAGCAGTCCTTCATGAGAGAAGATGGACCCTTGCCTATCTCTCTGCAGGATCTGTTCTCTGCATGCTGTTCCTACTGCCTGTGGAAAGGCCAGCCCCAGAGGCCTGCTGGCGTAGTGCACTGTTCTTTAGGCCAACTTACTAATGACGCTAGACACTTACTGTACTGACATGGAGTAGCCAGGCCTCTTTCCAGTCTCTCGAGTTCTACCACGTGTTTTGGTTATTCAGGTTGACCAAAGAAATGAATATATATACATATATATGTATATGTATATATATATATATATATATATATATATATAATCATTAAGAGCCCCCAAAAAGGATGTCACTTATTTGCTTGCCTCAAATATTCAGATTCCTATTACCACATCTTTAGATACATTTTTATTTTAGGTTATATTGTGTTTGAATTTGAGATCAGCCGAACCCATTCGATGTGCCATGGTTTATCTGAAGCATAAACATAACTGGCCATTACATTTGTGACAATGCCTCATTCTTGGCTTTTTTTACCACAGAACAATTTTCAGTCCACTCTGCCGTGAAGGACTTTGTTCCAGACCGTCCATATCACTTAGATACGAGCATTGTGAAGGCCACAACTGTACGATTCTAGGAGAGCTGCTCAGGCATCCACCATCTGTAGACGCAGGCTCTCGCCTTGTTCTGAATACCTGCTGATGCCCTGTGGTTGTAGAGAAGGGAGTTCTCTGAGAATAGAAAGCTTTACGAGTGTAGAACATTTTAGTATTGACGTGATGCATGAAAATGAATGAAACACACATGTGCCTCAGTAAATCACACTTACTCTCTGGCTCACCTTTCCCTCAGGTGAGCTGGGACAAGCTAAGCCCCACAGTTCACGCTCCACAATAGTGAACTACAAGTCTCCAGCCCTCAGTAACATTTTCAGAAACCTGCATGCCCCTGTGCTGTTCATAGCATATGAAATACAGTGGCTCATGGTGTGGGCTGTGGAGTTAGAGTACAGTTGGTCCGGTTAACTGGGGCACTTAGTTCACTTGTCCAAACCTGAGTCGTCTCCTATGCGATCCCAGTGACCCTGCATGCCCAGTTTCTGCAGTGCTGCTAGGGACTGTGAGCACTCCCAACTGAGCTAGCCAGCCAGCCCTGTGATTTTTATAAAGTCTTGGCACACCTTTAATGGTCAGGGGTGTCCCATGGATATCTTTTTATGTCTGGTATCAAATTTGATTTTAAAATTCTTTTGCACAACCCTTCCTGAGAGAGAGCCGTTGTGGCGAGGGTGTGAGCAGTGACTGCTGTAACGGGCCTTCTGTTTTTCCCTATGAGACCTATTTTCCTTGCTGTATTTTTCCAAGTGAGAAAGGATGAAATTGCTATGTTGACTTACTATTTTAAAGTCCGTTCCTGAGGCGGTTGGCATAAGTGACAAGGAAGCCATTTCTGATACCCGCATGGCTACAACCGAGACCCCGAGCTCGGGACTGTTGAGGTCAGGGGTTGTTTTCTTGCGAGTTTGTGCTTAGTGCTAGTCTGTTTGTGCGACCAAAGTTCAGAATTGAATCCTTAGATGAGGGTAGCAGATTATCAATAGCGATCAAATACAGCTGTCCCACACAGAGCTGATAGAGAGGAGTACCCGGGCATGCAGCACCAGAACATCTTTCTTCCCCGTAGAGTTCTCATGATGCTTCAGCAGACACGGGGGATTCAAATAAAGCTCTGTCCTCCACGTGACGTTAATTCCATTCCAGCAGATTCATTTGCACTGCTGTCGCTGCCTTTGCTCGTCATCTGCCGCCCTTGCGTTGTAAACATCTCCCCGATGACATCTTCTGTGAGGCCAGTGAAGTAAGGCAAACACTTCACTCCGGGTACTCGGGTTGTACTCGGGTTGTTCTCGGAGCTCAGGTGGTTAGGATTGGGACTGAAAAGAGAGCTGCTTCCTGCAGACGGCATGGGCATCTTCTCAAGCACCCCCGCCTCAGTGCGTTGCACAGGAATTTATGTCGCCTCCCCCACAAAAGACCTTTGAGAAGTTTGAAAACAGAACCTGAGTGGGGAAAGGGGAAACTGTGAACTCCACCCGGCTGAAAACATGTGCTTAATTTTCATTTGGCTGACACCACATCCTACACTTGCGCACCGCTGGGTGTGGACCAAGTCCGGAGTGCCATATTTTCACTGTGCAACGACTTCCGTTTGACTGAGAGTGATGTGATTGTTTGAGACTAACGTCTTTCCAAGGCTTCGGCAGCTGTCTGTTCACCGAGGAGATAATGAAGTGTGATATTGACTGCATGAGAAAATCGCTGACTCTCCCCTAACACCCCCTCTCCCACTGTAACTCAGGTAGTGATGCTGTTTGCCGTTTGGAAACGATACGCCAAAATCAAGTTTTCTGGAAGCGTTATATTACTATCGTTAATTTTTTTTAAGTACAACTATTACTAGAAAGATTAGAAATTCTTTTCAGCAATATAAAGAAATATTGATTCTTCTTTGTTTCCTTCTCACAGTAATGGTGATTTTGCCCAGGGCTTTGCACATGCAAGCCAGGTGCTTGACCTCCAAGCTACAAATTTTGCCTTTTATTAAAATTGTTTTTTCAAAGCAGGGTCTCACTATGTAGCTCTGGCTGTCCTGGGACACACTACATATAGCTCATACTAGCCTTGAACTCACAGAGATCAGCCTGCCTCTGCCTCCCGAGTGCTGGGATTACAGGTCTGTAGCACTCGCCCAGTGCCTTTTTAAATGTGCTTTTGAGATAGGGTCTTAGTAAATTGTTCAGATGGGCAACTCATAATCTGCCTGTCTCAGCCTCAGTAGCTGAGATTACAGGCCTGCACCATCACGTCTGGTAAGAAACACCAATAATAAAATAACCTTTAATAAGTGTCAATATTAAAATCCAAAAACTTGAGCTCATGAAAGGATTTAAGGAGCACCACTATGCTGCTTTTTCCCCCCTGTATAGTACGAAAATTTTTCGTTTATAGGTTGATGCATGAGCATTTGGTTTGCGGAGTCTGTTGATTTCCCAGAGCTACTTTGTTTTAAACTAGAGAACTTGAAAACTGCGTATCAAGTAGAAAGAAGGATGAGATTAAATTGGCTCCATCCAATTGAGTCCTCGACGGGCAAACCACCTGCTCTAGTTTGATCAGCCCTGTAACTCACTGGTTGGGATTCAGCACACAATGCTGTTGTCAGGTTGGAACCCTGACTGGAAACCCAGATTTGGTAGGTTGGTGAGACGAGTCAGAAGCCAGGGGGCCAGCACTTTGAGCGCAGAGCCGTCAGCCCAGAAAAGCTATCGGGGTTTTGTAATTCACTATGAAGTGTAGCAATCACATGTGTGAGGAACAGTGTATTATATAGTAAGTTTACTCATAAGACTTCCAATCTCAGGCTGGAGAGATGGCTCAGCAATTAAGAGCCCTGGTTGTTCTTCCAGAGGACCTGGGTTCAATTCCCAGCACCCACATGGCAGCTCACAACTGTTTGTAACTCCAGTTGCAGGGTACTCGACACCCTCATATAGCCATGCATACAGGCAAAACGCCAATGCACATTTAAAAAAAGGACTTCCAATCTCTGTTCTCAAGGGGCTGGGGCAGAGGATCACCAGGCTGTCTGTACTAGAGAGTGAGACCAGGGCCAGAGTGGCAACCTAGTGAAGCCCTGTCTCAAAATAAAAGTAAAAGAGGGTCTGGAGACTCCACTCAGCAGTAGAGTGCTTGCTTCATAATACAAAGCTCCGATAACCACACTCAGACCCATAAATTGGGGGTCTAAGGATGTAGCTCAGTGGTTGAAATCTTGCCTGTTAAGACTGAAGCCCTGGTTTTCGATTCAAAAAAAAAAAACCAGAACAAAACAGTATGCGACCGTAGTACAGGTGAAACCACAGCAGACCCTTTGTGGTGATGCTTCTTTGTTTCTTACGGTCGATAACCTCAGTGTCTTAGTGACATCACCCTGGAACTCTGTTCGACATGTTGAAATAAGGCTAGGTTCTAAGCGAATGCTAAAAGTTCTATTTTGTTCATGTATGTTGTGAGTTCGTTGTTTTGAGTTGTTCTGCAAAATTTTGTCATCAGAAGGAGACATTGGTCACTAAGATCAATAGAAAGGATGCTCTCAGCTGACCTGCATTCTGCCTCATTGTTTTGGCTTTTTTTCGAAGCATGGTTTCCCTGTGTAGCTGTGGAGCCTGTCCTGGAACTCCCTCTGTAGACCAGGCTGGCCTTGAACTCACAGAGATCCGCCTGCCTCTGCCTCCTGAGTGCAGGGATTAAAGGCATGCGCCACCACCGCCCGGCCTGCCTCACACTTTTAATTTCAGAAGTTGAAGTGGTGAGAGTAGAATGTGATAGGTAACTCCTGAGCTAGATAATGTCGCATGGTACTTTATAAGGTGCCCGCGCTTGCTGTTTTCTTTTTAAAATGCACTTTGTAATTGTCACCACACGCTGAAGTAGCTGGAGCTATTGGGAACCTTAAAATGAACGATTCCCCACAAGCCCTGAGTTGATACTGTAATACACCTAATCTTTCAGCACATGCTCTCAGAAGACAGTTGAAGCAGCTTTGAAAATATTTCCTTGCACTTTTAAGCACAGCCTTAATTTTTCTTACAGTTTGTCTATTATCTTTGCTATTTACATTGATTTCTCATATTGAATTAATATATGCCCTTTTGATTTTCTTAGAAAAATTACATTTCAAAGAGAAGATGGCAGGGAACATTGTGTTTTCCTTAAAAATGTGCCTCCTTTTAGCTTTTGGAGCAAACAGATGATGATTGCTTAGGGCAAAAAAAAAAAAATGACTTAAGATTTAGTCCAGCATTAAACATTACCCAAAGGAGGAAGCAAGGGAACATTTTGCTGGCATTTTCCATTTGCGAAACTGAACGTTAATGAGACCTCTGGAGTCAGAGCCATTAGCCAACACCCTCTCTGTGCTGTCAGCCTTTCGATTCTTTCCATTTTTACCATACTTCAGGCTTTTCAATTTTCATTTTCAAACTCATATCTGTTTCCATAGCTTCCCTGTATGTCATGGGCAATTGATTTGAAGCTATCTATATTAGAATTAGATCTTCTTAAAAAGCCAGCCAAGAAGAGCCATAGGCACAAAACAGTCTAATAATTGGTTTCCTAGTAAATCTCATTTTTTTTGAGACATCATCTCACTGTGTACCCCAGGCTAGCCTCAAATTTATAGAGATGTAGAGATCTGCCTGCACCAGCACTCCCAGCCCCCTCCAAAATTCTGACAACCAAATGTGATGGCTCTATGATAATCTTGGTGTCTATGGGTAAAATATCACAGCTTTTGTGCAGATCTTCGGTAGAGTGCCCTCCTACCGGCCACTCTTTAACAAGTGGCTCACTCAAGTACACCATGACTGCTACTCCTCCCGCTTCTACCCAACTCCAGAAGCTCTGACGAGCACTATGGACTAGACTAGAAATGAGAGTCTATCACCATGGTGCATCACAAGGCCGGAGCTGCTGTGAGGCGCACACATCCTGTGCACTCTGCCCTTGTTCCCTCTACTTCTCCACTCTCCCTAGACACAGGGAATCCCAAAGCATCCAGGGCTACATACGGAAACCCTGTCTGGACTAGAAGAGGAAACACCTCAGTGAGGTACCATTTACATCCGTGAGGATAGCGGCAAGGACTCATAGAAATCAGAACCTCTTAAGTTCCTGGGGGCGGAGCTTGTGTGCACTGAAGCCACTGAAGAAAACGATTTGGCTGTCTCTCAAGACTTAAATATATGATTACTATGCAAAAGGGGAGTTCTGCTCTTGGGTATATGTTGAGAAAATTGCAACTACTCTGACATTGTTAGTGATTATGTACAGCAGCCAAAAGGCAGATGTCATCTGCGTTCCCTGTCTGTGGGTGTGTAAACCAATCCTGGCTTATACACACAGTGCAATGGTCTGGGTTATAGAAAGTAATTAAGTATTGATTTGCAGCATAATGTGGATGAACCTAGAGGACATTTAATGGTAGAAGCCAGACACAAAAATATCCATTTTGTTGTATAACTATACAACAAAATAGTGAAAATGGTGACTTCTATGGAAATGCCATCACAATAATATGTGATAACTCTTCAAAGAACAAAAGGAAAGCTGCTGCAGATATAGGAATCTAAAGATACTTGGCAACAGATGCATTTTTATTCTGATACATCTGGATTGGGGAAGAAAGCGCATGAGTGTAAAGGAAATTGTCGGGATAGCTGGCTCGGTGTGAAAATGGACAGGATGCAGGTTGACAAGATGACCTGAGTTTGAGCCTTGGAGCTCACATGCTAGAAGGAAAAGCTGACCCCAGGCTGTCACCTGACTGCCACACTCTCACAGTGGCATGCACACAAAATGATGTGTTAAGGTTCTTTATTAGTGGGTGATATTAAATAATGCTATATATTAATATTAAATTTTCTGGTTTTATTGAGTTTATTCTACAGTGCTTAAGAGGATGGCTCTGTTCACAGGAAATATTTGCTGATATATTTAAAGTAAAATATATGTAAAATAGCTCCACATCTCCAGCTGACTCAGTGATGTGAAGGCTGTCTCTGTATAAAATATGAAGCCGGTGGAGTCATGTGTTAGTAAACTTGCATAAAAAGTATGTGCTGGCTCCTTGTACTAGTTTGTCAGTTTTTCTGTCTGTTTGAAATTGAATGAAAATTTAAAGTCACTGGCCACGTTTGGTTTTCTGCCTTCATTTTTCCTGAACAGCATGGTGGAAGTCATGCTATGTGTAGCTCTGGCTAGCGGCCTCCCTTCACTTTGTAAACTCTCACCTGCTCCTCAACTTCTGGCTTCCAGTGTCTTCTTTATTTTAATACACAGAGCAGCGTCTCCATGAGATTATTGTAATATTAATTCTTTGGCTTCCATATACACTTACTGCTTTGGATAGCAATCATATGCCTTTAAAAACATGTTTTTCTTTTGTGTGTATCTTCCTAGTCACATTGTTTTACAACATACCAGATAATTATAAATAAAAATATATATCAACTATATGCATATATATATGAATTTTTGCATATTAACTTTCCAGAGAGTGACCTTGCTGTCCCAATCCTCACCTAATAGCTTCTCCTGGAATTTATGTTCAACCTCTGGGTAGAAAACCAAGTGTTGGCATAAGGTCCAGCCATACTGAGAGTACCCAGAGCTATGTACTCATTTTGGTTGTTGGGTCAAAGGTATAACCACTAAATGCTATCATGGGGGATATATCAGCCATGAAAGTCAGAGAAGCACTTGCTTTCTGTCTTCTATTTGGTTTCTGCATTGCTGGGATGGAGCTTGAGGTCTTGGGCATGTAATGTAGGATTCTACCACTGAGTAGCAGCCCGGCCCCAGGTCCCTTATCCAATAGCATCTGTGATGGAACTCTAAAACCTGGGCCTGTTGGGTTGGCACGCCTGTGCCTGTGGATCTGCACCTGTTTATGCCCCCCCCCACAGTCGGCTAAGGTCTTGGGGTGATGTCATGCTGGCTCCCGTGGTGCTTGTGCTGCCCATCGCCTAACCACTTCTCTTTCCTTTGTGATGTTGATGGGATCTCCACTAGACAGAGGTAACCATGGTAGCCTGTGCCTGGATGCTGGTGTGGTGGTGCCTGTCGGTTTTCATGAGATTCCTCTGCAGTGCTGCCCGTTGTTTTCTGCTTGCATGAGATTGTTGCTTTGATTGTGCTTCCTTGGTTCGAATTCTTAAAATCTCTTTCTTTCTCCCCGCCTGGGTGCACAGAATGAACAGCTCCTTAAATACCTGTGGTTGGCCCAGAACTTATGGATTCTGTTTCAAATGCATCTCTCTGGTGGATCCTTTGCAGTTTTTGGAAGTATCCCCAGTGTCACCACTGACTTTGTGCTTCAGAGAGGAATAGAGCGAGCAGGGAAAGCCTAACTGGACAAGCTGAAAGGGACCATGTGTCAGGCAGGCTGCCACTGAAGCTGACCTTTGTGATCATAGCGTGAGAAAGGGAATATGTATTTGGAGTAAGAGTTGAGTCAGGAAACCATTGTTTTTATCAAACAGCTGAAACGCAGGAGCATCTAACATAAAAATAAATAGAGTTAGGTTATTATGTCTAAACCCTGGGGTGAATGTCTGATTCGGCATTATATTTCAGAATGTTCTTTATCCTAAATACTAGTCCTAGTCCATTTTCCGACGAAGATTAAGAGTCCAAAAGGAAAGATTAAAATTAGTATTTCAGAAGCGTTTGTATGGCCCTGAAAGCGGCTGCTTTCCCTCTAATTCAGATAACTAACTAAACGTGTGGGTTTCCGGTCAGTTGGAACCAATTTCCTTTTAGCTTTTTCATTTGTTTGATTCTTTTTTCTTTGTACTATCGAATATTAGTCATCAGAGTGGAGTCCGTGGTTGTAAAATTAAAACAGTTCTGAGGCAGGGCTGTGTGCCCGATGGCAGGAAATAACTGAAGCCCCTTCCTAATCTCATATTAACCCAGCGTTTAAGTAAAAACTAACCACCTTTTGTCTTGGAATTTCCATTGGCTTAAAAACTGTAAAGGATCCATTGATTTCGAATGGCTGTCATAGAAATGCTTAGGTTGGTGTGTGAACTGTGCTGTAACTGCCAAACCCATTCCTACTGTGTGTTCTAATTCCATCGTATCTTCTTTATTTCTTGGTGGGACCTGTGCCTACTAGAAAATTGCCCAGGAACGAGAAAAATTTGCTGATGAAGGCAGCATATTCTACACCCTTGGAGAATGTGGGCTCATCTCCTTCTCTGACTACATTTTCCTTACAACTGTACTCTCCAGTAAGTATGGACTCCCCTTTTGATTTGTTTGTAAAGGAACATGCGCAAATGTAGAAGCAGCTCCGCTGATTGGCTGGAAAGCACCCCTGTGTCCAGTTAGTGGATTAGAATTCTTATGAGATTTTGTTTTTTTCTGTAGTTTGTGTGTAAAGTCTCTTGAAAGGAAAAGAAGCCTAAGGTGTCAAGGTAGAATTTCTAAAACACACAGCCTACCACGTTACACCTGCTGCAGCCAGCTCCGAGTTCTGCGAGGGCCCATCACACACTGTGACTGCTGCAGCACACTGCCCCGCTCCACATACCTTTTTCATGGGACATTTTGTCCACTGAGGAAAAACTGGCTCTGTTTTCCTGCTTGTGTTGACTACCTACTTTTTTATATTTCTGAGAATTCAAAACTCAATATTCCCTTATGTAGAACACTGGTGTGTGCCTGGTTTTCAAAGTGAAATGATTTAGGGTGTGTAGCACTGTGGCACTTTCTCCTAGTGTGGATTTTGATCTTTCAGAAAAACTAAACGGAATGTTCATAGTTCTTTGTGTGCAGTCTGTTAAAATATAACTCAGGGGAGAGCCGTGCATGCAGCTCGGTGGTTCAGTATTTGCCTAGTATGTGCGCGGTCCTGGGTTCCGCCCCCCAGCTCTGCAAAAGAAAGTACTGAAGTGACTCAGAGTCCAAACTCGACATTCTATTGACAGAAGTGATTCTGCGTGTTCTTCCAGCTAGGAGAGACGGCCATCTCCCCCTCACCACATCTCCCCCATCTGTGACTGAGTTTCTGTAAAGAAAAAACCCTGAAACGTGGGGTGGCGGTGGCTTTGAGACAGGGTCTCTCTGTGTAGCCTAGTCTGCCGTCACATTTGGCGATCCTCCTGTCTCAACCTGCCAAATACTAGGATTACACGTGTGTACCACTGTGCCCAGCTTATGGATTTAACAGACGGAACACATGGCTCCTGCCATGACCAACCAGTTTCAGCCTTGCTTGTTCCGTGTCCCTGCTGACAGGAGAAGGAAGAAATAGCTGTGTGTCTTAGCACAGCTGGCATGGGTGCACTGTATCAAATGAGTGTATGCGGCAGCCCAGAGCTTCAGTGAAAATGGCCATTAGCACGGTTATGACAGTCCCAAATTAAAGCATATCTTAACTGTTTGTTTTCTGTTTTGTTTTGTTTTCGTTTTCGTTTTTTGGTTTTGTTGTTGTTGTAGTTGTTTTGAGACCAGGTCTCTCTACATAGCCCTGGCTGTCCTGGAACTCACTGTGTAGACCAGGCTGACCTCGGACTCAGAGGTCAGGTTTACTTCTGCCTTCCCAGTGCTGGGATTAAAGGCCTGTGCCACCACACCCAGCCCACACCTTGACTCTTTCTTGGTTGAGAGCCTAGCCTTTAAAGGCTGAACCATCTCTCCAGCCCAGACCTTGACTCTTTTTAAAAACAAAAATCATTTTTTGTGTATGTGTTTGTGCTTGAGTGTATGTATGTGCACCGTGTGTGTAGGTGTAGATACTGCAGAGACACTTACTGAACCCTCCCCTCTGAAAAGCAGCGAGTGCTCTTAACCACTGAGCCATCTTTCCAACCTCTTGTTGAGCTTCTTTTTAAAAAACTCAAATTTGGAAGTTTTGCAGCTGCTCAGACATTTTGTGATGGTCTCTGATGCACCGTGTCATACGTTTCCCCCGCATTTCAACCTCTTTTAACCAGTGAAGACACTCAGGCATATGGAATGTTCCAGAACTTACCCCTCATCCCACTATGAATACGTAGATGTTTTTGGATAGGAATCTAAACTGAGCAGCCTCTGGGCTGCTGTGACTTTACTGCCCTGCTCTCAGTGTCGGCAGTGGCAGCTGGAGCTCACTTGCTGCCTCAGTTTCTCCAAGGCTGAGCTGCGGAGAGGCTGTGATGGCAGTCCGAGCATCCTTGCAGTCTTAAGGCTACATACAGAGTTTTCCACGTTATCTAACAAGTTGCCAAGAAAAATAGGCCACAAAGGTTACACTGGGGTCAGTTCTTTCCCACATTTGGGGCTTGTGGGGTAACACGGGGCCGCTACAGTCTAAGTACAGTAAAATGGTTCCCAAGTCATCCTGGGAAAGGGCAGACAACTCCCTAAGCCTCAAAAGTGCTGGTGGTATTGGACTCTCGAGATGGCTCAGTGGGTAAAGGCCCTTGCCAGCAAGACTCACAACCTGAGTTCAATCTCCCAACCCCACAGGGAGGAAAGACTTAAGTTGTATACACACGTGCGCACACACACACATACATACACACACACACACACACACACACACACAGAGTAAATAAATAAATAAATAAACATGGTTAGTGAATTGTCAGTGTAGGGCTGGAACCTGCATTAGTGTGTCTAGTTTTCTGATGAGCAGCAGGTAATGGACTACAAAAAACCAACAGGATGGCGGGAAGGTGTCACCTGGCTGCATCAGGACCGCCCTTCTGGTGAGTCATTTGCACTCCGTGCGTGTGCGTGCACTCCTGACATCATCGCTTGAGCGCTGCCAACACTCTGCCCTGGCAGGCTGAAGCGTGCACCCCAGCGTGCTTGCAAAGCTCCCCTCTGTTGTTGAACATAAAATCTAAGCCCTATAGGCAGCATATTGCTCTTTTCCAGTTTACCAGGCCTAGAAGTAAAACCAGGGAAGCTGCTTTCCTCAGGAAATCATGTTGTGCAGCGTGGTTTTCCATTTCATAGTGTTCATTCTCATTGAAACTTTTTGGAAGTTTGATAAGAAATTTCTTGTGTGTGAAATAAGTGGCATTGATTTCTTACTCTTCTCCACATGTGACTTGGCTAGAGGGCCTTCTTGGCCAGCTAACTCTGAACCCCTGATTTCCCATCTCATACACATGCTTACACATACGTATGAACCCCTGATTTCCCATCCCATATCCATACCTACACATACGTATAAACCCATCTTCTATCTCATGCACATGCTTACACATACGTATGAACCCCTAATTTTCCATCCCATACACATGCTTACACATACATAATAACCCCTGATTTCCTATCTCATACCCATACTTACACATACGTGACTCAGAAGCCTTTTTCTTGCTTTATTTTTTCTCCTCGACCCCCACCACCACTTCAGAGTCTGTGTAATTTATTGTTTATCTTATTTATTGTCCATTCTCCAAGCTAACCATTGAGTTACATAACAGCAATCACAAGTTTATGATAGTCACTTATAGATATTTGCTGTACATAAAGAGTTACAGCAAAGACACAGAACAAGAGCATAAAATATATTGTGTTTGGTGTGTTTGTTTCTTCCAAAAACAGCCTTTCTGTCGGTATCCTAGGCCAGGAATACTCCTTGCTGTTGTTATCCTAGGCCAGGAATACTCCTTTCTGTTGGTATCCTTGGCCAGGAATACTCCTTGCTGTTGTTAACATCTTCAGTCTGCAGCTGTGCTGGCGGAGTGAGTGAGGGAAACATGGTTTCTAAATTAATGCATTTCAAAACACATTTGATTCCTTCTGCTAATTCAGAATCCAAGCATTGTATCCTCCCCTAGGCCGGGCGCACAGACTCTGCTGTTTATACAGCATTTCTCTGATCTGCTTTGATGGATTCACTTGGAATTTTTTTAGCATGAGCATCTGTATTAAGTAGAATATTAAATATTTACTGGATGACTACTCATCAATAAAATAAGCTCATATTCTTTCTAGACAAGATGATTAATAATTATTATTAAATAATTTCCAAAGAGCCTCTGATCCTCACAGTAGGGTAATAAAAATCAAGTGAGAACACACCACATGGTTATTTATGGCTCATTATGTGCGCTGTCCAACTGCGGCATTCGCTCATGATGTTGAGACAGAAGGCAGGGATTTGTCTTCATAACTAAGTACAGAGAAATACTTCAGGGTTTATCCAGAATGCTGAATATTATTAATTTTTGGTCATTTTTACTAATGTTGAGATTGACTACCTAATAACAATGTAACTTAAAATCTGGATCTTGCCTATTGTCAATTGATTTTATTTTGACAAATGACTATTTGTTTTGTATTCTTTCCTCCATATATCTTCTAATTAAAATGATTAATTCTGTGAACTAGTCACATGTAATAGTCTTAGCCAGGGAGGCAATAGTAATAAGTCATTTGTAAAACCTTATGATTAAGCATCTTCCTTACTGTTTAATACTAAGCTTCAAAAAGCCCCCAGAGAACTGCTGTGGCATGCTCAGTACTTAGGACTTTAAAGCTGTGTGGGTCTAATAAATGTCAGGCCTAATTCAGTATGTTCTGATTTTGCCTCCTTTAGATTCCAGGCAATTAGTGAAGGAGTTGAATTGTGTTTTCACAGTAGCATAATCTGGCTGAGTGACAGTTGAGCCATGTCTTCATTGTTTTACATATTTCTCACAAATACATCCACCTGCTGGAAAATTACAATAATGTAACTTCTGTTGGCAATTTAACAACTGCTCTTAACTATGCAATACTGTTAGGTATGAGAACACTGTCGTTTCAATAGCCCAGCTACTCCGAAAGTTCTCACATCTACATCTCTGTAGCAGCAACTGCTCAAGGTGCTTAGCTCCAACGAACAAGACTGAATTCTTTTAGGACATCTGATTCTGTGTCTTTGATGACATGTCACGGGGACTTCGGTGTAGCTCCCTGTCTCTCTTTCTTTGCCCTGAGCAGACTGTGGAAGCCACCACAATCCTAGTCCTATACAACTCTTCTGCCAGCTGTCCCTCTTCCTCGGGTCCTCCCTGTTCCGTTTGCCTTCCGTTGGTAACTGGGACAGTTCTGTAGGAACTTAATTCTCCATGGTTAGTAATGTTTGATGGCATTTGCTTATGGCCCCTGTAAACCCCACTTTTCGCATTGTTTGCCTCCTAGAAGCTAGGCTGGGATCTAGTGTCTAAACCTATATATGTTCCTATGTACACGCCTGTCTGTACCTAGTCCTTGTTTGCCTCCTGGAAGCTAGGCTGGGATCTAGTGTTTATAAACCCATCTATTTCCTATCTACATGCCTGTCTGTACCTAGCCCCTAATCTTAAACTCACAGCTTACAGTGTTTGTGGATTCTCAGGCTTCATCACTTGCTGCCACCTTGCTCCTGAAACAAGTTTTTAAATTGCTGTTGCAAGCCAAGTATGGTAGTACATGCCGATAGCACCAGCACTTGAGAGTCTGAGACAGGAGGATTGCTGCAAGTTTGAGATTGGCCAGGATACTTAGTGAATTCAAGTCCAGCTTGAAAGACATAGCAAAATCTTGTCTCCAAAGATTGAGGCAAAAAATGCTGTCATTGAATGTTATCATCTATTCTGGAAAAGCTGTCCAGCAGTTTGTGGCTCATAGAAGTACTCCATGCATATTTGTTAGCTAATAAATAAAATCCTCTGAATAATTACTTTATATATTAAAATTTTATATTGCTGCACATACCTTCAGCTTCTTGATTAATATTTAAAACTGTTTTACATTGATGTTCTCTATGATATATAAATAATGCCAGAAAATTAATTGTAACTATCAATTTTTTTTCTACTGGGACACATAATTGAAAAGCAAATAGCTTTTGAATGAATACCAAACTGAGTTACATGTAAAGAGGGTCCTTCACGACACAGGACAAGTAACAAACTCCAGTTTCTTTATTGATGCAGCCAGCTCTAAGCACCTAGGTGACAAATTCCACCTTGGCATAAGCTGTTGCCTTGGTTATTGAACTTCTACTTTTGAAAGGAAGCTACACAAAATGAAAAGAAGGTCAAGTAGGTGAACATTTTTCTTTTAGCTCTCTGAATGCAAAAATGGGTTTCTGTCACATAGGCAGATGTAATTTGGCCATAAATAAAGCAGTAATGAAGCTGAAGGGCGTATACTTACACTGTAGAACATGACCTTAGTGCAGGTACAACATGGGATTGCCTTGTAGAATCCCTCTCCCGGTACTCTGGAGAAATCTAAGCTCTCTGACATCTCGTGCATTGAACACTCTTGACAGCATCAGTGTCAGGGAGGCCAAGCAATCTCTGGGATAAAGCTCAAAGATAGGCTATGGACTGTCAACCAGAACCATCGGTCATGATGCCATTCTTCACATAAAATCAGGAGTTTTTGCTGCTGGTAGGGATTGGGGCTGGAGTGTAGTTTCCACAGAAACCGGCAATGGAAGAAGTTGAGGGTAAACTAGATGTCTGGATAGCTGGAAGCTGAAGAAATGCAAAAAACATCAGAATCTTTTGAAGAGGTTTTAAAGCTCACACTCTCCTGATGTGTTGAGTTTCGTGCTGTTAATGTTTAGAGAACTTCAGCAATTGATCAATTAACCGCACTGAATTTCAATGAGGAATAAAGGTCTCTTCCTCTTAGGATTTCCAAATACCAGCAAAACTGGATCAATATCAATTTTAAGTCTGTCCTGAGACTTAATGCTTAGAACATAATAAAGCAGAAACTTGGTCCTCCTGACTAGAACATCCCAGTAATAATAACCAGCAATAATAACCTGCCACCCTCTTATTTTAAGGGTGTCTTGGATAGTCTGTAAAATCCCAGAGCGTGGGTTTGTCTTGGTGCCGTGCAGAGTGTAGGCATCATGACCACACATCGCATCTTCAGGTCTGGGCAAAGGTTGAACTGTCTAGAGTTGGGCTCCATCCTCCAAGCCATATGAGGGAAAAGTCTTTTGTAACTCCCAGAGATGTAAAGGACTGCAGGAGGTGGAGATGAGCTAGCACACTTGGCCATGTATCGTATCCCCAGGACACAATCAAAACCACCTAGTGTTGATTATCTCTGTAAGTGGCAATTTGTTCTCGCTCTCCTCACTGACTAGCAAATCCTTAGTTTTCCCCATCCGTGTGTGCAGCAGACTAACCGCTTGAACTGACCTTTACATTCGATGGCCACCTTGCTGGAGTCTGAACAGTTTTATCACTTTCATAAAGGCCCTGCCCTTTAACCCAGCGATCCTTTTCTGTGAGTTTAGATGGAAATTATAATTTATAATTACATCTATAATAATGTTGATGTAAAAAATAAATTGGAAAAGAACTTGGGCTGGCTGAGTTTGGTGGTTGGCCCATGAAAGAGTGAACTGAACTAGTTACTATAAATCTATGTAATGAAGTTCAATACCATTCTTAATATAATGTATGTAATACAGAAATGTTATCAGCAATGAAAATGTTCATAATGTGTTGATTAGTCAAAATGTACCCATTATATGACTCTATCCTGGGAAAACAAACATGCTTTCACATGTTGTGACCTTTAGGTATTTCAGGTGGACTTTTAGTCTTGTTTCTTCACTAAGGAAATTTCTAATTACTATATTCTCAAAGTTAGAAACAAAACTTTGGCCAGCCTGTTCTATAGAGCGAGTTCCAGGACAGTGAGAACTACACAGAGAAACCCTATCTCAAAAAAATCTTATTTTATTGTTCAAATTATAAATATGGAGTGTGTGCGCGCGCGCACGTGTGTGCGCATGTACTCATAGAAGGCATTCTACTGGCTAAACCATCTTCCATCCCAGAAACGAGATGTTTTTAATGACATAATGCTATTTCACAGTATGTGATCTCATTCCCCTTAAGTGTGGTTAATGAGAATATACAGCTGTATGGCCACAACAAACGCATCCAGAAAACAATCTAGTTTACTCTTACTTGGGCATATTACTAAATGCTAAGAACCTACAACTTGTGGAATAGTCAAAAAACTTCTAGATAACATGTTGTAGTAGAAAAGTAGAAAAGTCCATTTATTTAGGGTACCTTATGGGCTTTAGTGGAAATTTGCAGGTTTCTTTTTAAACTTAAACTGAATTAAGGTTCTAGATCAGTGGTTCTCAACCTTCCTGATGCTGTGACCCTTTAATACAGTTCCTCATATTGTAGTAACCCCCAACCATAAAATTATTTTATTGCTACTTCATAATTGTAATTTTACTACTTTTTTAATTATAATGTATCTGATATGCAGGATATCTGATATGTAACCTCCAAAGAGGTCACAACCCACAGGTTGAGAACCACTGCTCTAGAAGAAAGTACCCATGGCAAAGGACTGCCCAGAAGTGATGTGAGATTCCCTTCTGTATGCTGTGAATATGTTTTATTACCATTGGTTAATAAAGAAGCTGCTTTGGGCCTATGGCAGCAAAGAACAGAGCAAGGTGGGAATTCCAAGCAGAGATAAAGGAGAAAAGAAGGCAGAATCAGGGAGACGCCATGTAGCTGCCAGAGAAGAAAGACGCCCGCCAGAACCTTACCGGTAAACATGAGCCTCGTGGTAAAATATAAAATAATAAAAATGGGTTAATTTAAAATATAAAAGCTAGCTAGCAATATGCCTAAGTGATTGACCAAGCAGTGTTGTAATTGATATCGTTTCTGTGTGATCATTTACCGTCTGGGCGGCCAAGAACAAACGAGCAGTTCCCACCTACACAGAAGGAACGAGTTGTGGAGTATACCACAATTCAAACTCTGCCTTAGGCTTGGGAGCAGAAAAGCTCCATGACATGTCTGTCCTCTTCTCCATCCTTGTGCACAGACCCACAGGCCTGCAGCTCTCAGACCAGGGTGAGCAGAGGTGGAAGGCTAGCAGACAAGCTGGAACTAGGGCAACCCCTGAGTCACAGGCTGGTTTCTCCTCCGTAGGGGTCTCCAGCATCATGAGCTCCTCCTCCCTGAGGCATCAAGTCACAGTGCCGTTGGCCACCTGCTGAAGGCCACCACTGTTCATACTGTTGAGGCTGCCCCACCTTCTAACTACGCAGGTCAACTCTAGTGCTCCTGTCTTCTTAGGCAATAATGGTGCTGCGAATGCTCACATGCAGACCCGTCTGGAATGTTCCCATCCTCAGAGGTGAAGGGAACTGAGCTGGGAAGACCAGTGAGAAAGCAGGGATGCAGAAGCAGGGGCAGACAAGGCTAATGGGAGCTTACATCACTGATGAAAACCCTCTACGTGCATGCTCTGGGTAGGTCCTCTCCAGACTCTCAGGAAGCCACACGTGTCCTTGTTCCAGCTGTGTGTTCGGCGTGGTGACCAGGCCTGGGTCTCTTAGTTTCCTCTTCTCGGCCTCCGTTCCTAAAAACGACTCCTCTGTTCCAGAGCCTTGGGAGCCCCAGGATAGACAGGGCATTCTGGATCCTGGCAGGACTTGTGTGTGCACCGAAGTGTGATGAACCTTCTGTGCAGTTCAGATAGTGGGGCCAAGTGCAATGAAGCATGCCTGTAATCTCAACACTAGGAGGCTGAGGCAGGAGGATTGCAAGTTTGAGTCCAGTCCAGGATACACAGCAGGCCCCTGCCTCAAGACTGCATCTTCACATAACTGCACATAACAACTGTGCAGATACCTGGTCATTAAACAAAACAGCCCAGGTGGTTTCTTTTGCTCTTTAGCATACAGCCCTCTTCAGCTTGCAGGCACAGCTTGCTCACTGCTGGACAGGAGCACCGAGCATTCCAGAGAATGATGCTCCCTTCTGGCAGCCTTGTTAGCTCCGCACAGGTGGCAGAGCAAAGAGGCAAGCCCACAGGCTGTCTAAGGCACTGACTGGGCAGAGAACCTTAGCCCTTATGTTTGTTTAGGTCTGGTGCTTGGGGGAGATGCCCATGAGTAGACGGTGGGTCCTATGTAAATCTGACAGCTTTCTGACTGGTGGAGAGATTGCATTGCAAGCTACTTACTAGGTGGGATGCAGTCCCAGTTTCCAAGTAGGGCTGAGCCCTAGCCCTTAAAGCAAGGCCTCCGCAGTAGGTGACCTCATCATGGCACCAGCAGCTCATGGGTGACCTCATCACTGTGCCTGCCCTTACGACAGTGCGTAGGTGACCTCATCACTGCGCTAACCTTACAGCAAGGCATCCTCAGTAGGTGACCTCATCACCATGGTTAGCACAGAAGTTAGACTCTGGGACTAGGACAGCTCAATTGAATCACTTAGTTTCCCTACACTGGCCACCTTTACCTGAATATGACCCTGCAGGTGACAGCCTTAGACTCGGAACCTTCTGGGAAAGAATGTGACTATCTGCCAAGTCCATTCACCTCTGAAGTTCTTGGGCCATCCTTTCCATGGCTGCTTCCGTCTCCTGCCTTAGGTCGCTCCTAAGTGATTACTCTCTAAGTGATCCTAGGATAGCACAGCCCCAAATAATCATTTGGATGGTGTGCTCAGAAGGTTGGCAGCCACTGAGATGAGGTACTCTTAGATGCTGTGACACTGGAACCCAGGCATCCTCCCAGCACCACTAGTGACAGAGCCATTGGCCCTTCAGGTTAGATGACAAGGAACCAACCCAATGAGATCCGAGCCAGCTCCTGGCTCTTCCACAGGTGGCTTAGGCTTTAGCAGAACCCAGCTGAGCTCTCTAAAAGTTCACTTATTCTTGCTTCCAAGGCCTGGAAAGAACCAGATTGCTCCTCAGGTGCCTGTGCTCTTTCTGATTTACTTAGGACAAGGGAAGAAAGAAGACCCTAACCTTGTCCTCGATAGAGGAAATCTGAGGTATTATTTGGGAATGTACCTTTGAAGCTCTTGCAGGCATTGCAGGGAGACATCAGTGACCCTGCTGCTCCCCTCCCCACCAGCAGCAGAGCCCTCCCACAGGCCCCTTCCCGCAGAGTCCCTGCTTTTGAGGAAAAAAAAAAAAGCCCGATGGGTTTTCAGAGTACCTATGAAGTGTTCCTGAAATAAAATCAGACTGAAACAAGCCAGCCAAGGTCAATGAAAAGAAAATCCATCTGCTGCTGCTTAATTGCTTTGAAAATGATTCTGAGGATATTTGCATTTCGGCGAGCGTTCTTCAGAAACCCACGCTATCCTAAGGCAGTGCTGCACCGCAGCTGTGGCTCGCTTGGTGGAGGAAGGCTCCCTGCTCATAAAGGACAGAAAGAGTTCCTCCAGGCATCCTTCAGCCAATTCCTGAAGTGTCCAGAAAACCTAGTCTTCAAGCCGGAGGTGGTGGTGCTTGTTTGGAATCCCAGCACTCCAGAGGCAGAGCAGTAGGATCTCAAGTTCCAGGCCAACCTGGCATCACAGCAAGTTCCGAGCCAGCTTACATTAGGGAGGAAGAAGAAAAGAGATGCTGCTGCCTCAAAATGGGCAAAAAGAAAATCTAATCCTAACAGAGCTTATAAAAATTGTTTACTATTTATTTATTTTTGAGGCCAGGTTTTGCTCTATAGCCCTGGCTGGTCTGTTCTGCTAGACCCCTCTGGTCTTGAACTCACAGTGATCTGCTTGCCTCTACCTCCCGAATGCTGGGATTCTAAATGCTTGTGTGTGTGTCTGTGTGTGTGTGTCTGTGTGTGTGTCTGTGTGTGTGCCTGTGTGTGTATGTGTGTGTGTCTGTGTGTATGTGTGTCTGTGTGTGTGTCTGTGTGTATGTGTATGTGTCTGTATGTGTCTGTGTGTACTTATATGCCACATGTATGTAAGTGCTCATGGAGGCCAGAAAAAGATGTCAGATGCCCTGGAGTTACAGGTGTTTGTAAACTGCCTGATGTGGGTGTTGGGAACCAAGCTCAGGTCCCCCAGTCCCTCTTTCAGAGTGTCCCGCCTTCCCCAACCCTATAGAGCACAAGACACCAGGATGTCATGTAATAATCTAGCCCATTATTTTTCAAAGAAAGAAAGAAACAGAAAGGAGAAGTCTTGTTCTAGAAAGCGAGTCGAGTCCAGAAGTGACTGTATTTAGAATGTTGATTTCTGAGAGGCACTGGCCATTCAAGGTGTTTCACCATAGACCCTTGTGTTGCTGAAGATCTAGAAGCAAGTCTGAGAATCCCGGTAGAGACCGGATAATGGTTCTGTGGTTTTGCATTCATCCAGATGAGAAACAGGTGTGTTTTTTATTTCTCTAGCAAATGAAACTGCATTAGGTTGCAAGATCTGCACAGTAGATTTGGACTCTATGTAGGAAATTTAATTAATGTAGTGAACAGAGCTTGGGTCTCAAAAGTTTTGACTGGTAACTTCTAATTTAAATAATCAGAGGCTGTCGGATCAGCCGTTGAAATAAAGCAGAGAGGCAGAGCTGAACGGGAGGTTCGTGGTCTTAAGGTTTCCATGACTCAGAATTCTCACCTGCTGCACATCGGTTACCTCATGACATCTTACAGTGTCCGTTACAAGCAGGAAAGATGTGTACAGGTAATAGCTCTCTGATTGGAGAAGCAAATCAACTGAAGATCAAGTTGCTTAGAGTGCAGCCTGTTGCTTTGTTCATCTTTCCATCGGTAACCAAACAGCAGCCTGAGGCAGCACCGGACTGTGCTGTAGGCAGAGCCGGGATCAGAGGTCGCACCTTGCGCATTTCCTGCAGATGTACCATGAGAAGTAGCCTTCTGTCTGTTTGACTTGGTGCATGCAGACCAAAGATGCTTTTTTTTTTTAAATTACTGATTCAAAATGTTTAAAATGTGCTGAGGGGTAGTATAGGGTTGTCATTGTTGCTATCATTTGTGGGATGGTATAAAACAATCACGAAAATGGATTTGTAACTAGAGTAGACCTGATCCAGTTCCACAGCCAAGCAGTGAAAGATTGTCATGCACATTTTCATCCTTTCCAGCATATGGCTAGACCACAGAAATCATGTAGGAAGTGGGTTCTGCTGTTTTGGAAGAGAAAGTTGCAATGTTCACTCTGTGAGCAGACTCAAGTTCAAAAGAATGGCTCTCCAAGCCTCCCTCAGGGGTTCTGAGTTACCATAAACCTAGGACCCCTGAAGCTTGACAGAGCAGCTAGATTTTAAAATCACTGTGAAGTCTACACTTAAAGGAAAGCAGGGAGGTTTGCTGGACAGTTCCCCAACAGCATATATTGAAAGCACGCTGGTTTGGGGCTTGTTTGTCTCACATGTTTTGACGTGGCCGGTGGAAAACTGAACAGACCAAGGGAATTCCTCTCGGCAGGACCTATGCTGATGGGCTGGAGAGGCCCAAATGAGAATGGGTAATGTGGTGATATTTTGTTTACGCTGTAACAAATAAAGCTTGCCTGAAGGTCAGAGCGCAGAGCTAAGCCACTAGTAAGTCTAGGCAGTGGTGGCAAACACCTTTGATCCCAGCACTCGGGAGACAGAGGCAAGCAGATCTCTGTGAGTTCAAGGCCACCCTGGGCTACACAAGATTGAATCTGTCTAAAAAAAGAAACAGAGCTTACGTGAAGATGATCCCAGCACGTAAGATCACGTGCCCTTAACCCCATCACTAGGGATGTAGAGACACAGGAGCTCAGAGCAGTCTGAGGACACAGCTGAGATTTCATAGGGACAGGATCACCCATTTGGTCAGAGCACTGGTAGAGGTAAGAACTCTAGTGGCTGCCGCTCTGCTTCTGTGACCATTCAGCTTTCACCCCTGATAGCTGACTCCGAGTTTTTATTAATAAGAACAATTAGAATCCGTGCTTCAGGACAAGACAGTGGGCTGTCCAGCTTACCTCTGTAGTGCCCAAGGGAACAGTGCAGCCTTGGTATGTCCTCACATATGCCTTAATAAGCCCTTGGAGTAGCTCCACAGATGGCCCATGCTGGTTTCAGAGGACACAGGCAGGACAGAAAGTCACAGGAACTTGTACTTTTGTTGATAAAAATGAGTTTAACCTTAGTTGTGGGAGGAAATATCAACCATGATTAGACCGACAGCTCATTCAGTCATTGAAATGGTTGTATCCATGCCTCATGCAACTAAAAGGCCAGTAAGAATAAAAGACGATGGGACCATCAAGATCAAGAGGGCTCAGCATATAGGGCACTTGTCACCAAGCTCATGACCTGAATCCCTGGGCCCCTCAGGGTGGACAGCTGACAAATTTGTCCCTTGTGATTTCCACATGTGTATTTTAATGCACAAACGTGTGCATGTGTGCACACACATGCATTCTAAATAAATATAAAAAATGGGGCCGACAGGATAGCTCAGCTGGTGAAGGTGCTTGCTCTCGAGACTGATGACTGCATTCAGTCCCCAGAACCCACGTAACAGAAGGAAAGAACCGACTCCTGACACACACACACACCGTGTAAAATAAATAAATGTAATGAAAAAATTCAAAAGACCACGATAAAGCTAGAATTACAAGTACTGTATATTGCTGAGCAAGCAGTGGAGATGGGCAGGTGCGTGCATGGGAACGCTGAGCTGGCTTGGGCCGGTTTCTCTTCATTGGCCCATATTCCTCCTGATGGGGTGTTTCTCCTCTGCTGCTGCTTTCCCATCTCCCCACTCCTTAAACACCAGCTCCTTCCCATGTTCTGCCCCTTCCACGCCCTTCTCTGTACCCCTCAATTATTTGGGGGACAGCTTCATCTGAGACTCTTTGCAGCTAGCCACGTGATACCCCAGCAACTCCCAGCTCTGACCTTCTCACCTACAGCCCTTTCTCCTCACCATCTCCGTCAGAATGAGCCCCTGAATTTGGCAGATCCCAATGGCAGCAATTTCATGTCATCACCTCTTCTACACGTATTTTATTTCTTCATCTATGCAACATATAAGTTACTCAGTCACCTAAGCCAGCCGTGCTGCCATCCCTTTTTGTGCTCAGCCCATCATTAAATTCTAGAATGTCTGCCTCCTCCAGGCGTTTCAGATTCACCGCTCCTCTCCATGGCCCTGCCGTCACACCGTCAGCGTCTACAAGAGCTGCTGTGACCTGCTCTGAAGGTGACTTCTTTTGAAGCCCATCCTTCAACAGACAAATCCTTTGTAAATGCCCAGTTGTGCCACTGTTTGGGGTCTCCATGCTGTCCACTGTTACTTAAGCCCTTAGGCATCGCAGAAACGAGGCCAAGTGTGGGACCGCGGGGAAGAATGGGCGGTGTCGCTCATCGCAGAATCTGGAAGATGTGGCCTACCTCTCCAAGAGTCTCATGTTGCCTGTGGCTCTGTGTTCCTACGGCCAAGCCCAGCCTGCCAAGCAGCGCTTCTGCAGGGTTTCTGTGAGTTTATCTCGCCGAGATGAGCACCTTGAACTCTGAGCTTTGTAAAGACCGACAAGGCACTAGCTCTCAGTCTCTATCTCAGGATAAAAAGAATACGCTGCTCCTGATGCGTGGATCTGTGTTCTGACTGTTCACAGCCTGAGACTCAGAGGCCTGGAGCCAGTGGTGACCTAGGACCAATTCCAGATCTGCCGTGTGCCTGCTGTGGGGCTGTCAACTGGTTTGATTTGTAACTGGTTTGAGCCTCAGTATTATTCCTCTGGGTATTTGATTGATTTTGTTTCTGTTTTTGTTTTAACATAACATTTTGCTGACTTTATTATATATATTTCAATCAGGAAAGTGGCTGTGTTTATAACAGAAATATCTAGTCATCTTTATCATTTTGTTTCAATGCCAAAAGAGGCTCACTGTTGGCCCCAACACCTCATACTGATTAGAAGCAAAATGCTTTTAAAGAGAAGAAATAATGTGTGTGTCCCAGACACATCCAAGCTTTGCTCCTGGGATTGACTGCATGGGCAGCCGTGTGGGGACCACTTAGACTCTGCCAATCTCATAAGATTAGCCAAAGCAGCATTGGGGGAAGGAAATAAAGGAAGAGGTAGAGGAAAATGACTGTAAAGGAGAGAAACTTCCAGAACCGTACTCAGAAAGGCAGTGCTCCCCTTCCTGCTGGGGCTAAGAGAAAATTAAGGTTGTGCCTGTGCCCCAGTTACTCAAGTCCCATGTGCTGGACTCCAGGGAACAGACACTGTAAGGAGGCGCTCCAGTGACTGTGAGAGGCTACGACTCAAGAGGGTGTTGAGCTGGTACTTCTACTTTGCTAATCTTTTCTCATGTGTGCATCATAAATATGCGTGTGTGTGTGTGTGTGTGTGTGTGTGTGTGTGTGTGTGTGTGCGCCTGCCCTCTCAATCACAGGGTTTGGAAGTCATCCTGAAAGGTAGGAAAAGAGAGGCTCATGGCTCATGTTTAACTACAAATGTGCATCATCTAGCATGATAGAAAGCCCCGGGCTCTGGGATGAACATAAGGTCCAGGAGACTGCCATTATCAGCCCGAGTGACCTGGTTTTTGAATGGTAATCCTTCATGTGGAAAGTGTTTCTATATATGTGTTGCTTTTATTAGCTAATGAATAACGCTTCTTTGGCCTATGGCAGGGCAGAAGGTAGCCAGGCTGGAAGGGATAGAGAGAGAGAGTAGGAGGATTAAGAGACTATGTAGCTCCCAAAGGAGAAAGATGCCAGAACCTTACCTTACCAGTAGGCCACAGACTCATGATGATACACAGATTAATAGAAATGGGTTAATTTAAGATATAAGAGCTAACTAGGAATATGCCTAAGCTATTAGCCAAACAGTGTTGTAATGAATATAGTTTCTGTGTGTTTATTCGGTTCTGAGCAGCCAGGAAATGGAAAAGCAGTCTCCTTTTACAGATTCCAGCATGCTTTTCCAGTTCTCGTACGTTTCGGTAAAGTTTTCAGCGGTGTCTTCTCGTCCACGTCCATCTTTCAGGCCTTGACATAATTACTTCCAAAGCCTGTTTGTTACTTAATTACTACCTGGCCTCTGCACTGCTGGATGTCCCCAAGTCTGAAATTAGAGTCTGCATTGTGAGAGGAAGTCCGGAAGAGCTGAGAGGGGCTGACCCTGTGACAAAGAAGAGGTTTCCGCTCACGAATCAGGATTAAAGTGGCCAAAGACTGGTTTCAAACACCTCCTGGAACCCATCAATAATGACTTTGTCATTCTGGGTCAATTGTCCTTCAGCCATTGGAGTGAAAACATAAGAATCACATTTCTTGAGAAGAAGACAGAGAAAAGTGTTTTGATATTTAGCTGGGGTTAGGCATGACCCCAGCATCCAGATAGAAATGGTTTAATCTGAAACCTTGCCTCACTTCCTTTGTACCCCAACCACAGACTGCAGGTTGCTGACCTTGGCAGAGGGGTCAGAGGCCAGTGGGACATCAGGAACATTTCCGGCTTTACTCAGGTTTTACTCCTCTTGACCAAACCCAGGTGAAGCTCATGGTCTGCCACCAGCAGCCACTTGCACAAGGCTAGTCCAAAGCCATTTGCAGAAGGCTAGCCCAATGTCACTGCTCGCTCTAGTGATCAAAGCCACCTTCTGCATCTTTCACAATACACAGCAGAGCCATTCTGCATCCACCCCCAGCAGCCCGCAGCCTGGACCACTCTCAGGGCCGGCAAACCCTGACCAGTCATTTTGGGGGGGTTGGGTTTTTCTTTCTTTTTGTATGTTTGTTGTTTTTAATTTTATGTGTATGTGTGTTTTACTTCTTTGTATGTCCATACACTGTATACAAGCCATGTTCTAGAAGAGCTAGAAAAGGAAGCCATATCCCCTGGAACCGGAGTTACAAACAGTTATGAGCCATCATGTGGGTGCAGGAAACTCAGGCCCACTTCAAAGGCAGCCAGTGCTCTTAACTGCTGAACCATCTCTGTGATTCCTTCTGTTTTGTTTTATTCTTTAAACCTGTGAGATTTTAGGTACAAAATTCACCAATAAATAGATTAAATTGTCCATCTTAAGACTTGATTCAAGCTGGGCATGGTGGCTCTTTCTTTTAATCCCAGTGCAGGCAGGTGGATCTATGTAAGTTTCAGACCAGCCTGGTCTACATACTGAATTTCAGGCCAGCCAGGACTACAAGATGAAACCCTGTTTCAATAAATAAATTGATAAATAAATAAATATCGATGTACGCTAACATCTTGGTAGAAGATTAGGCAGAGCCAAGTGGGTGCATTCGTTCCTTTAGTCCTAGCACTTGTGAGGCAGAGGCAGGCAGATCTCTGTGAGTTTGAGGCCAGCCTGGTGAACGGAGCTAGTTCTAAAACAGCCAGGGCTACACAAAGAAACCCTACCTCAAAAGAAACCAGAAGATTAGACAAAAGTAGTCAACCGCTGGTGGCACATGCCTGTAAATCCCAACACCTGTGAAGCAGAGGCGGGCAGATCTGTGAGTTTGATTAGCCTGGTCTACAGAGCAAGTTCCTAGACAACCAAGGATACACAGAGAAACTGTCTCAAAAACACGGAAGGAAGGAAGGAAGGAAGGAAGGAAGGAAGGAAGGAAGGAAGGAAGGAAGGAAGGAAGGACCAATAAACATAAAGATAAAATTCTCCAAGCACTGTCCTTCCCAGCAGTTGTAGTTGTAGCCTAAAGAGTGGGTATGAACCAGGGATGGTGGTGCACTGGGGAGGTTGAGGCAAGAGGACCAAAAAACAGCATCAAGTGAAACAGATAATTGGAAGATGAAAGGCACAGATTCCCCATGGCAGCTGAAGCCAGGAACTTTCTAGGCAGCCGACTAGCTGAAAGGAGAACGGGCAGCCAGGAACTACTGCTGTCGATGGACTCACAGCGGGCTTTGGACTCTTTGGTCATGCATGTACACGCCCATCCATCATACATGCTTCTTTGTGAATAATCCTTGCGTTTGATGGGTTTGGTTTTTTGGTAAAAATGATAACTGGACATTTATTCCGTGGTATTAGGACAGATAGGACACTTGCTTTGTTTTTGTCTCTAAAGCTCTGTAAGTTGGAAGCATAAAAGGAAGGGGGGTAAATATCTTAGTTCTCTTTACCAGAAAACTTAATAGCGTGAAGGAAAACAGCCATTAATTTCTGTTTCATTACGACACCTGAAGTATATTAATTGTGTTTTGATTGTTTCTGGAACACTGAAGACTGAGGGAGGAACTTCCATCACTCACTTAAGGGAATGAGTATTTCAAGCTTTGTGTATTTTTATCTTTTTGTTTAAGCTTCAACATTTAAGGATGCTCCACTTAGTAATTTGTGTGTGCAGCTGGCATGTTGGAGCAGGGGCTAAATGGCTTACAGAATGCCTTTCTGTCCTCCCAGTAGCAGGGATAATGAGGAAACGCACTGATGGGAGCAGAAAGACACCTCACAGCAAAGTGATGTATGTAGAACAGTGCAGACCCTTAGAAAACCAGAGCAGAAAGCCAGCGTGTTTAAAGGCAGGAGCAGAAGTCCAGACGCTGATGTTCTTGCCTTGCCGCAGGATGTCTCATCGCAGACAGGCTTCCTCCACTCAGTAAACAATATTGTCTTCAAAACACTTGCTGTGCATGCTCGGCATGCGTAACCAGTAACAACCAAAGGAGGGAAAGAGTATCATGCAGCAATAGAGGGACACTCTGAAAGGCAAAGCTGAAGTATTTAAGAAGAGGGGCTCAGGGGCAGGAGAGACGGCCAGTAGTTAAGAACACCAGCTGTTCTTGAAGAGGACCCAGGTTTGATTCCCAGCACCCACATGGCAGCTCACAACCAGCTGTAACTCCAGCCCCAGGGAATCCAATACCCTCTTCTGGCCTCCACGGGCACCACTGCTCTATACAGACATATATGCAGGCAAAACACCTATACATATAAAATGATCATTTAAAACAAATGTAAAAAGGCAGCTGGACAGTGGTGGCGCACGCCTTTAATCCCAGCACTCAGGAGGCAGAGGCAGGCGGATCTCTATGAGTTCAAGGCCAGCCTGGTCTACAAGAGCTAGTTCCAGGACAGACTCCAAAGCTACAGAGAAACCCTGTCTTGAAAAACTAAAGAAAAAGAAAAAAAAGTAAAAAGTCAAAATACAAAAACAGGCACCTGCTGTCTTTACTGACCACAAGCCCCTTCCGGAGTTTCAAGGAGCTAACCCTTGATCTAGACATTGTCGCTCTATGGCTTGGGTATTATTTTCATGCTAAGCCGTTTTTCTGAAGTGGTTTGTGTTTTGACCAATGTATTCTTTCTATTATCCTCCTTTGCTCTTTTTCTACTTGTAGCTCCTCAGAGAAATTTTGAAATTGCTTTCAAGATGTTCGACTTGAATGGAGATGGAGAAGTAGACATGGAGGAGTTTGAGCAGGCAAGTGGCACCAGCTTCCTTTGTTGGCATTTCTTAGCCAGTGGGGGTGAGCTCTGAGTGTCGGCTGGGTGAGAGCAGAGACAGCCACAGTCTTACTAAGAAAACTCCTCTGCATGTGGAGGCCACTCTTACCAGTCCTCAAAACGATCCCTTCGCAAAGATTGAACAGATTCCCTGCATTCCCGTATTTTATACCCACTCTGTATGTGATAAGTCACTCTGAAATACTTAGATGTTAAGAATTTGCAGATAGGGCTGGAGAGACGGCTCAGTGGTTAAGAGCACGGGATTGTCTTCCAGAGGACCTGGGTTCATTTCCTACCATCCACATGGTGGTTCTTCACCATCTGTAACCCCATCCTTGGGGATCCCAAGACCCTCTTCTGGCCTCCCTGGGCGCCAGTCACACACGTGGTACACCAGCATATATACAGGTCAAACACCCATACATATAAAATCATTTAAAACAAAAGAATTTTTAGCCGGGCGGTGGTGGCACACACCTTTAATCCCAGCACTCGGGAGGCAGAGGCAGGCGGATCTCTGTGAGTTCGAGGCCAGCCTGGTCTACAAGAGCTAGTTCCAGGACAGGCTCTAAGAAGCTACAGAGAAACCCTGTCTCGAAAAAAAAAAAAAAAGAATTTTTGTACATCCCATCTAGAGAGTAGAAGTGTGGGGTGTTAAAACCTACTAAGATACAATGTTATTGTGAGGATGACTGCCCTGCTTGTAGGAGAGGTTCTGCACCCCACCCCCACCCCAAAACAAGTCCTCTTTTCCTGAAGACAAGTCCTCCAGGAGGCTTCCAGTCGTGAACGGTCCAGGCTTCCTGAGTCAGAACCCAGGCTCTCCTCCTTGCTGCCACTGCTCAGCTGTGTGGATGCGCCTCGGTCTCTTCAGCTAGGGAATGGGGATCACAGGGCACAGTGCCCGAGACTGTCGCGTTGTGCAGCTGTAATCTCCCTTGTGCTTCACTGCCATGAGTCTCGGGTGACGATGTGATCCTGTTGTAGGTTCAGAGCATCATTCGCTCCCAGACGAGCATGGGCATGCGGCACAGAGATCGCCCCACTACTGGGAACACCCTCAAGTCTGGCTTGTGTTCAGCCCTCACGACCTACTTTTTTGGAGCAGATCTCAAAGGGAAACTCACCATCAAAAACTTCCTGGAGTTTCAGCGGAAACTTCAGCATGATGTTCTGAAGCTGGAGGTAGGCATTGCCTGCACTAGGTGACCCTCCGTGTGCACATGGAGCCTCGGGGTCAGGGGGTCAGGGGCTGAAGCTGGGTGACCCTCCGTGTGCACATGGAGCCTCGGGGTCAGGGGCTGAAGCTGGAGGTAGGCGATGCCTGCACTAGGTGACCCTCCGTGTGCACATGGAGCCTCGGGGTCAGGGGGTCAGGGGCTGAAGCTGGAGGAAGGTGTTGCCTAGACTAGGTGGCCCTCCATGCCTGTGCTTGAGGCTTTCTTGCAGTCTCTCTCTCCAGCCATGAAAACTGATGGGTCTAAGCCTTAGGGTGGGTCTGTGAGCCAGGAGCATATGGGAAATGACATATTCTGCAGGAATTGTCATGGGAATCGTATGGTTCTAGGGCTTAAACAAAAATAAAAGAATTATAAATCTTAGTTGTCTTTGAATTCCCCATTTAAGGAGGAAGAAATTTGGGGGTCGGAGCATTCCTACCCCTAAACATGTTTTCCAGTTTTATGTTTGTTAGGTGGAAGGCACCAGAATGTAGAGAGGAGATGGGATAATAAATAGCCCTTTCTAGGGAAGTTTGCATGGATGGTAACAGCTGGAAACACAGAAAGTCAGAATGAAGATCTCCGTGCTGAGACTTGCAGAAGTGTCTCACTGTGCTTGGAGATTTACAAGCTCATTTTTCCATCAAAATGTAGTCAGTCGTGCTGTTAGGCCCCAGACAACCGCCATAAGAGTGCTGATGTTTTCACAGTGTGTCTTAACCAAGTGGGTTTGGGTTTGGGGCTATTGATTCTATTCACAGCGTTCATCAAACACCTTCTGTACATGCTTTTTGTCTAGTGACACAAAGTCCTGACTTTTAAAAATTCCTTTACAATCTCCTTTTTCCAACCTAAGCCCTGCTTTAATATTATTTAAAATTTCAAAATACTAAATGATGGCCATTAAAAGCTCATGAAAAGAACGGTACTGCTTCATTTTAAACCCTGTCTGTTTCTTCTCTGCACCCTGATTTTCCCATTCCTCTGATTTCCCATCCCCACCTTACTCACTTATGACAGTTTGCAAAATCACAGGCTAATTCCAGGTATCTAAAAGAATGCTGTCTGATACTCAGGATCTGAGAGAAAGAATAGGAGGATGAATAAAATATTAGATCAAGCTTTAAAATTTATTATTGTGCTCATTTTTAAGTGATCTAAAGAATAATCATTGCTGGTCGTGATGCACACCTATAATCCTAGCACTTAGGAAACTGAGGCAGGAGGATTGCCATGAGCGTGAGACCAGCCTAGGCTACATAATGAGTTTCAGACCTGATTGGTCTACATTGTGAGACCCTACCTCAAAAAAGAAAACACCAAGCTGGACTTAGTGAGGAACCCCTGTAATTCTATCCTTCAGGATGCTGAGACAGGAGGGTCAGAAATTCAAGGCAATCCTTAGCTACATTTGAAGGTCATCCTGAGCTACACAGGGCCCTAGAATAGATTTCTGCAGTCACCCAGCACTTCTTACGGAGGCCTGCAATAACTAACATGTGTGGCACCTGTGTTAAAGGTCCACGGAGCAGTAGCAGAACTGCTCTCACCCATCCTAACTCCTTTGCGCTGAAGAAGAACGCACAAGACTTAGAAAGCAGTAGAAGTAGCCGAGTCTTAGGCTGCAAAGGCTCTTCCCCACTGCATGCAGAGGAACAAAGTAAACCGCTGAAAAGATCTTAACAACAATTGAAGCAAATTACATACTCAGCTCTCATTTAACCAGAAAATTAATAATACTACCTCAGTTTTTAATTTTTATAACTGTATCTGTGGGGCTGAGGACCAGAGGACAGCATATGAGAGTCACTGATTTTCTTTCAAAACACCACATGTATCTCAGGGGCCTTCCTCAGGTCAGCAGGCTTGGTGGCAGGAGCCTTTACCCTCTGAACCATTTCTCCAGCCCATAGTATTCCAGTTAGGTGCCATTTTGCTTTATTTATTCATTCATTCATTTTTGAGAGAAGGTCTCACCATGTAATTGTGACTGACCTGGAACTCACTCTGTAGACCAAGCTGGCCTCAGTCACAAAGTTCCTCCTGCCTCTGCCTCTGCCTCGCCAGTGCCGGCACTGAAGGTGTGCGCCACCATCCCAGCAACATTTTGCTTTCTTTAGTTGTACATAGAGGAGTGTCTTCCAAAAACAACTCAGTACTCCGGTTTTTGCCACTTCCCATGCCACGGGAACTTTGAAATAATGGAGTTTGAACTGGAACTTCTCAGAATAGACAAAACTAGTCCTTTAAGCCTTAGGACTCAGCTGTGTGCAAATGCTTGTGTTAGCACAGCTTGAGCATCCGTTATCCAAATGTTTGGCAACAATGGTGGTTTGGACTTCTAATTTACTTTTCTTTTTGTATTTTGGGATATCTGCATGTGTGTAATGAGATATCTTAGGATGGAAGTTTACATTGAACTGTGTGTTTTTATGTCTAAAATATATATACTAGAGATGCTACAACTATATATAGCTTGTATGTGCATATATATTCATATGCATCATGCTGTACCTTCATGAAATTTGTGTTCTAACTGAAATGTTTCAGTCTATTCTGCATAAAGAAGAAAGTAGTAGACCCCATTTTGTATAAGACTTTGTGTGATCTGGACTTTACATCCTATAACTAGATCCATGGAATGCACACCACACTAGTCTTTACAAACATCAGAATATCTGGCAATTAAAGAACTTAATTTCTTAGCTTTATAATCATAATTCAACACAGTATACAGATCTCTAAAATTCAGTAACAGGATAAAGATCCAAATATGGGTACACAAACTTGAAAGAACAATACAAACCCAGAGGGCAGGGCAGGTGACTGCCAGACCAGAATTTAGCTGAACGTTCCTAGAAACACAAATGGGAGTCTAAAGAGGCAGAGCCCAGGACTCTGAACTTTCATTCTAGGGCACAATAGAACTGAAAGCCCGCTAATATGTTAATTGGCATTGGGATAAAAACATACAGAAAAACCAGGCGGTAGTGGCACATGCCTTTAACCTAGCACTTGGGAGGCAGAGGCAGGTGAATCTCTATTGTCTTGGACATCTCTATTGACTTAGGATTATTTATAGGCTTTGGGCCAGGAAATGCCAAGGTAGTTCCTATTTTCTAGTTAGAAGGTCTTCATATGAGGAAGCCAATAGATCCTTTTTATTGAGGGGGGCAGATTAATATTAATATTAAGTGTTGTGTAAATAGCTATTCACCCTGAATTCATTCTTCCCACATGATGATGCGGCCTGGTGACGAAAGGCCTCTGTTTCTACCGCTTTCTTTAGCAAGCTTTCACCCATCAGTGCTGTGTTTATGTGTCCCTTTGAAGAAGTGTAACTAGCTGGCTAGATATGTATCCCTTTGAGGTTGAGGAAGTGTAACTAGCCGGCTAGATATGCATCCCTTTGAGGAAGTGTGACCAGCCGGCACACCATTGGCTCTGGCACTAAGAGGCCCTGGCTAAAACTTCACTCCCATACCTTCCTGACCGTGATGGGTTAGTTACTCTCGGGGTCTCTGCCATGGTGTCTACTGTTGTTTTGTGTGGTTTGTGTGCTCCGTGTGCCAGTGGCCTTGGGCAGGTCATAGTCAGCGGCACAACCATCCCAACAGAAAGTCCAAAAAGCTTTTATTTGATTGTGGAATCATTTTCTGAGAAGACATCTGGAAACAACAGCAATTTGTGTTTGTCTGAAACACTTTTAATTTCCTTTTTCAAAGTTTGGGTGATTTCTCCCTTCACTGAGCATGAAATAAAATCTCCTCGTCACACTAAGAGGCAAATGGAAATGATTAATAAATCTCAATACCTTTGCTATGAACTTTATAATTCCATCCTTCTTTCTGCCTCTTACTTGTTTATTTCATGGCTTCTCTCCTTTAAAACTTGAGATCAAGGAGATTTACGAGTCCGTTTAGCTGGTCCTCTCTGCCTTTTCCTCAGAACAGCAGTTTTGAAAGTAAAGAAGTGTTACTTTCGTCACTGTGCTTTTCCAGAAGGCTGAGAGGAGGAGAAGTCTGTGAGCTAAACGCCTGCTCTGGCCCAGGCCCTTTGTGTGTATTAACTTGTTTTGAGACAGGTTCTCTTCGTGTATCCTTGGCTAGCTAGGAACTCCCAGAGATGGGCGCGCTGCTGCCTCCTGAGTGTTGGGATTCAAACCATGCACCCCTGTGCCCAGCCAACCCTTTTTAATTCTCAACAGCTCTGTTCGAGTTGGTAGCTGTAACCAGATCATAGGTGTAGAAGCCGAAACTCCAAGAGGTGGAAGTCATAGCACCTTGTGGTAGCATCAGGATTCCACGCCAGGTGCATGCCATGCTTACCTTCAGACTGAGCTATTTTTGCTCATGACTTTGTTTTCATTTATTTATTTTTCTTTTATCCTATGCTAGGGTTTCTGTGGGACTCAAAACATTTGGATTCTAAGGGCAGAAAAAGATCAAAGTTCTACTATTCTGCCTTCTCCAACAATCCATTTTCCTGGCCCCTGGCTACCCAGGACCACTCTTAAAACTGAGAAGAAATACCCTGTTGTCTGCTGTTTGTGAGCTATTACCTAGACTGGCTCCGTAGTCCTGAGAAATAATTAGCTGATTAAACTCTGAAATGTTTGATGCTCTTAAATTCTGTTGACATCTGTTCCTTTCTACCTCCTTTCTATTGAGAACACCAATCCACTGGAGATGGCTCAGGTTAAGAGTACTGGTTCCTCTTCCAGAGGACCTGGGCTCAGTTCCCAGCACCCACATGGCAGCTCACAACTGTCCACATCCTAGCTCCCGTTCCAGGGGATCCGACACCCTCTTCTAGCCTCCAAGGGCAACAACCAAACAAATAGTACACTGATATACCTGTAAGCAAACAACCCATCACATAAAATAAAATTGAATTAGAGAAAGAGAAAGAGAACAGTAGCAACAAAAACGTGGCTTTAAAGAAGCGATGTAAAAATGCAAAGTTGCTTTCTTAAAACTTTTTTTAGGTTAAAAACTCCATCTAAGGCTACCAGAAGCCAGTGAGTTCAGTTCCCTGGAGACAGGTGCCAAGTCGAATTCAAGTTAATATATTCATTGATTTCTTGAAGAAAGAAAAGTGTCAATCAAAGTGAAAGGTAGAAAATTCTTTGAAAGATTATGGTTAATTTTAATTTGGGGGGAAGGAGCTGTCATGTCAGAGAGGAGTAAAAACTAATTTATACAAGAATAAAGACTGTAACTAGAATCTACAACAAAAAAACTGGGGGAAAAGGTTGTGGGTCTGTGTAGATGCTGCATAGCCAACCGGTCACACTGTGGTGCCTCAGGAGGCATGCGTGTCAGTTACCAGCAGATAAATCACGTACCTATCTACAGTTCCTACAAGTCAAAGAACAATGACTGTCTTGTGTTTCCGGTCTTCAAACAGTATAGACATTAACTACACTTATTCAATAAGAAAAAAATAAAAGTGGGGCATAAAAATATTCTAATTCCCAACTGTCAATAGAAACAGAGAGGGCCACAAAATGACCTGGGGAGGAAAGACGCTTATGATCTGGGTTCGACTCCCAGGACCACGTAAAGATAGAAGGAGAGAACTGGCTCCACGTTGTCCTCTGGCTGCCACGTGTGCACCGTGACTGTTGAGCCTCACACACTCATCATATACACACAACCTTCACATGCAGACACACACATACACAACATACACACAATCATAATTAACTGTTAAAAGTAAGAGTAGGAAAAATGAGTTAATTTGAATTTATTGTTGTTATATTTATTCTCCTCCTACCCTAAGAGACCTGGAGATTAAATGCAGGTTCTCAGGCTTAGTGGCAAGTGTGTTTACATACAAAGCTGTCTTGCTGGCCTGCTGTTCTTGTTATTGTTTCAGTGCTGGGACCTAACCCTAAACCCAAACCATTTGAGTGTTCTACCACTCTACCACTGTGCTTTTGTTTGTTTGTTTTGTTTTGTTTTGTTTTGTTTTTGTTTTTGTTTTTCGAGACAGGGTTTCTCTGTAGCTTTGGAGCCTGCCCTGGAACTCACTATGTAGACCAGGCTGGCCTCAAACTCACAGAGATCCACCTGCCTCTGCCTCCCGAGTGCTGGGATCAAAAGCATGTACTACCAGCACCCAAGTCTAGCTGTGAATTCCATGATAAGGGTTGACTCTTTATTTGTTTTTACTTTGGAATTTTAAGACAGGATTTCTCAGTGTATCTCTGGCTGGTTTGATACACATATGTCAACTAAGCTGACCTCAAACGTGTGCCAATTCTCCTAACTGCCTTCCAACTACTGGGTTATAAGCATGTGTCAACAGGCCTGCAGGTCTAGAGTTGACACTTTTTTAATGATTTATTTATTTAATGTACAATGATGTTTTAACTGCATGTATATCTATATGAGAGTATCAGATCCCCTGGAACTGAAGTTACAGACATTTGTGAGCCGCCATGTGGGTGCTGGGAATTGAACCCAGGTCCTCTGGAAGAACAACCAGTGCTCCTAACCTCTGTACCATCTCTCTAGCCCCTAAGAGCTAACTCAGAATCTCACACTATTTAGCCATCCTGGAACTTAGTATGTACACCACGCTGGCCTGGAACTCATATTGATCCACCCACCTCTGGTTCTCTACTGCTGGGATTAAAGGTATATGCTACCATGCCCTGGAGCCTAGGATTTTTGTTTTGTTTTGTTTTCAAAACATAGTTTCTCTGTGTAACAGTTGTGGCTGCCCTGGAACTAGCTCCATAGAACCAGGCTGGCCTCGAACTCACAGGCAGCCTGCTTCTGCTGGGTTTAAAGGTGTGGGCCACCTCCACCCGGCTTGAGCCTAGGATTTTAAAGAACTGATCACTGCTTTGGAAAATAGTTCATCCCAGGGCAGTGTGGAGCATGCCTTTAATTCCTGTCCCTGGGAGACAGAGGCAGGAAGGTAAGGAGCTCAGGGTCATCCCTCAACTATGTAATGAATTTGAGGCCAGCCTAGGCTACATGAGAGCCTGTCTCAAAGAAAAGAAAAGAAAAAGTTAAAGATAGATAATAGAATAATAATTTTCCCTAATGGTTCTTTGATCATTTTGTAGGGGCAGGAACATCTCAGGGTCGCAGAATCCCTCTGTGTTGTCCAGGCCAACATAAACTGGGCTCAGTCATCTTCCTGTCTTGGCGTTCTGAGAGAGCAGAACTACAGGCACACACTGCCATGCCTGGAGTAGACATGGTTCTTAAAGGGCCATAGCCCTTCTAAGTCAGATTAGTCATTTAAATACCAAGAACTGTCAAAGACCTGTCTCCTGCTGACTTTCGGGTAACTTTGCAATTCTGATGTCAACAGTACGGCAGTGATGCCTTTAGAATATTTGGAAGTTTCCAGGATTTTTCTGTCATCCAGTATCCTTAAAGTTACATTCTAAATTCATTTTAAACTGGCCACAAGAAAGAAAAATCAAACTCATAAATAAATCATGACGATTTGATCTTGCTCCTGGGAAACTTCTCTTGATTGTCATTCAAAGTCTCAACAGCCCTTTCCCAGTGGAACACACCCGCTCCTCAACTTCGGAGCTCGGTGCCAGTGTCTAGCAGTCCGTAGATCATTCATTTTGGAACTTGAGTGCAGGGATAGTTAAGTTTTAGATTTCAGCTACAAATGAATTTTAACATAATAGCATTGAAATGTGCACGGAAGATGGAGAGCGGTACCGGGGAAGGTGATTAGAGTCACAGTTCCTTGTTAAAGCTCTGCATACTCCTAGACGTAGCAGCCCGTGGCTGCCCATCTGTGGCACTGTCCTGCATGTTAACACAGGCCGAATGTGAGGAAAGTACTAACCGGCACCTCTCGGGCCTTTCCCTTGAGCTGTTCTCAATGCTTCCTGTTCCTGCCCTCATCTGACCTTCACGGTGCTGGAAGGTTGGCATTGTAAGACGTGTGGAACCCGCCGTAGGTGTACACCGCCACACCCAGCTCACTTGGTAACCTGTTGCTAGAAACATCTGCCTGTGCCAGGCCGTGGGGGCACACTTTTAATCCCAGCACTTGGGAGGCAGAGGCAGGTGAATCTCTGTGAGTTTGAGGCCAACCTGCTCTACAGAGCAAGTTCCAAGATAGCCAGAGCTACACAGAAAAACCTTGTCTGGGGAAAAAAAATGAAGTATAGAAATCGAGACACAGAGAGGTTAAACAACTTGCCCCGAATCCACACACACAGAGGGTGGGCCAGAGACTTGATTCCCAGCTGTCCAGCTCTTCCAGCTTGAACCAGCCTGCCAGGATCTGCACTCATTGTTGAAGGTATAGAAACAATCAAAACTTTGCCCTAAGATGAACGAACTAGAATTTTTTTTTGTAGCCCTGTGTAGCCTATGTTAGTCTAATGTGATAGTTCTAGCCTCAGCCTCCCACATGCTGAGGTTATCCATCCACATGCACCCCGCCCAGCCCCTGATATTTTCTCCGTGTCACATGTAATCCCTAGTGGCCGAGAAAAGTGTCTGTACAAGCATGAAATGGGACGCATAGCTCGGTCTGTGAGGTGAGAGGACAGGCATCTGCTCGGGGGCATCTTCTGAGTCACCCTTAGCTCTGAGATGCGTCCGCCTGAAGAGCACACTGGTTTGTTGTCATTCGTTCTTTGTCCTGGCGTGGGAAGGATGAGAAGAGGCCTGCAGCGGGAGTAACTCTGGGACTGCAGCCAGGAAAGAGTGACGGAGAGAATGACCTTTCTTACTAAGATTGTCCCAGACCAGACTTGAATTGATGGCTCTCCTGGGTGTTCTCCTGTACCCTCTGCTGGATCTGCAGAAATGCAAGAGGGGTGTGCAGACAGACAGACAGATGGAGAGGAAAATTAGTGGATAAGATCGATGAAGTGGAGTCCCTAAGTTTCCCCAAGATCTAGCTGGGCCTAGAGATAGACTAAATTTGGCCTCCCAACCAGCCTTCATTTGGACCCTTGCTAGTCATTGTGACACAGACCTGTAATGCCAGCAGACAGGAGGCTAAGTTTGGGCAGTCCCTAGTGCTGGGCCAGCATGAGCTGTGCGTCCTTCCTAAAGTAAAACAGAGTAAGAAAGCATGAGAAAGCTTAAACAAAGTAATGTCTAGGGCATCTTTAGATGTCAAAGGAAATGCTTAGAAAAAGAACAGCAAACTTTAACTCCAGTCTGTTGGAGGAGTCTCTGGAGTCTAGACGGTGTCTTAGGAGCCAGAGCCAGCTTTACAGTACCTCGTGAATTAATAATACATTCCACACACCCCTGTCGACTTGATGCTCTGAGCAAATGCCACGTTAGAGGATCGTATCTTCTGAGTTCAGTTAGTGGCATAGAAACGGACGTTCCTCAAGTCTCCCACACCTCTCGTTACTTTCCTTATGACTGTCTTCCCTGCCTCCACTCCCACTCTCTCCTGTTTGCTTTCTACCCCACAGGGTCATGGATGGCTTTTCTTATTAAAGCTTAGGCTAATGAAATGTAAACTCCTGCAGTCGTTTCTTAGAGAGAAAGATGTGACAGCAGAAGAGACAAAATGCATCGCAGGAAAAAGAGCAGCTGCAAAGACGGGAGGAAGTGAAGATGGCGCATCCTAGAGAATGTGGGCACCTCATCCGTGATGCTCTGTGGTTCAGGAACCATACCAAGGTTTAAAAGGGAAGCAGTGTGATCAGATCTGGGTCCCTAGAAAGATCTCCTGGTACCGTGTAGATTAGCAGAGGGAAGAGGCTATTCAATGGTCCTAGTGTTTATCCAAAGAGAAATTAATAAATTAATCTTAGGAAAGAGGAGAAAGGAAAGGGTTAGTTTGCAAAATCCTAAGTGAAAGGTATTTCTGGATTTGGTGTCTGGTACAGGAGAGAAGAGGAGAGGGGAGCTTCTAAAAGAAGCACTTTTAGAAAAGTGCTGAGTTCTGTTTTGGTCATTTTCAGGTTGGTGGGTTTTTGGGGGTGGGCATGAGACAGGATCTCCCTAAATAGGCCAAACTGACCTCAAGCTCATGATAGCTTCCTGAGCGCTGAGATTATAGGTATGTGCAAAGTGCTTGGCTCAGGCTGAAGTGCCGACGGGGCATCTCAGGTTGGTCAGGAAGTGGTTGGGCACCTGGGCTTGGCATTCTGAGTAATGGCACAGTTGGAGATGTAGGTAGAGGATCACCAGTGCATGGTCTCTGTGGGTGTAGAGAGCCCAAACAAGGATGGTCAGTGTCCCTAAAGAATACAAAGAAAGCCAGGGACAGGATTGCTGCTGTGCAGGATGAGGAAGGGGAGCCTGGGAAGAATGGATCTCTGTAAGAGCACCCTTGCGTCCACAGGGAGAGGTGCAGTGCCCCCAGCCTGGGAAGGATGGATCTCCATGAGAGCACCCTTGTGTCCATGGGGAGAGGTGCAGTACAAGGGTGAGGGCTTGGGACACCTGGCAGGGTTGGCGAGGCCGCTGTGAAGAGGCAGCTGTAGGCGATATGTTCATCTTTGGCATCACGTGCTTAGAGAGCTTTCCTTGGCCTCTCTGTTCATTCGTTCATCCATTTAGCCACTCATTTGGTGGGGAGGGGTGTTAAATGATTGTTTTTGCAAGTTCTCATGTATACACTTTTTCAGGCTGACCACTCTCACCTCCCACCTCCCACCTCCCAGCCACCCCATCCACTCTCCCCACAAATCTATTGAACATTAACATTTCCTCCCTTTGTTTTGTGACCCACCAGGATTAACCAGGGGCCATCTATGTGACCATAGCTTTGAAATCTGGTGAACTCAGCATAGGATCCACAACTAAAAAGAGGGATGTTTGTCCTCTCCCAGAACCTAGCAATAGCTAATCACTCAGAAGTAAAGGGTAGGGTCCCACAAATATTTGTGGGGGTCGTTGTAGTTTATCTTATTTTGTGTATGGGTGTTTGGCCTGTATCTATGTGTAACATACATGCCTAGTGCCTTTGAAGGCCAGAAGAAGATATCAGATCCCCTAGAGCTGGAGTTACAGGCATTTGTAAGCTGTGCTATGGAGGCTGAAAATTGAGCACAGGTCTTTGGAAAGAGCAGTCAGTGCTCCTAACCACTGAGCCGACTCAGCATCCCCAACAGCAGTGGCTTTTGAGATGAAGCGTTACTGTGTAGCCCAAGCTTGTCTTGAACTTGTGGTGGTGCAATAGCCTAAGACAAGCACATGCCACCTGTTTAAAATCGGTCTCCCCCCCACTCCTGTCCACTGACTCATGAGGCAAAGAAATATCTAATTTGCTCACTTTTTGCCCCCAGACTATGTTTAGCATAGACTAGGCATACGATAAGTATTTCACTATAAATAGAATAACCTATTAGAATAACTGGTATACAATAACAATGTCTTTATTTTTAATGGATTTAAGTTTTAATTTTATTTCTGTGACCTTGGAAGCTGTGCTGGCTAGTTTTATGTCAACTTGACACAAGCTAGACTCATTTGGGAAGAGGAAACCTTAATTGAGAAAAAAAAAAAAAAACCCTGTCCCCAGCAGATTGACCTGTGGTGCGTTTTCTTGATTGATGATTGATGTGGGAAGGCCCAGCTTCTTGTAGGTGGTGCTACCCCTGGGCTGCTGGTCCTGGGAGATATTAGAAGGCAGCCAGGCAAGCCAGTAACAGCAACCCTCCATGGCCTCTGCATCAGTGCCTGCCTCCAGGTTCCTGCCCTGTTTGAGATCCTGTCCTGACTTCCCCAGATGGTGGCTGTGATATCAAACTGTAAACTAAAAGAAACCCTTTCCTCCCCAACTTGCTTTTTGTTATGGTGTTTTACCCACCTCCCAGCCACCCCATCCACTCTCCCCACAAATCTGTTAAACATTCACGTTTCCTCCCTTTGTTTTGTGACCCACCAGGATTAGCCAGGGGTCATCTATTGTGACCATGGGTTTTGTGACCTACCAGGATTAACCAGGGGCCATCTATGTGACCATAGCTTTGAAATTTGGTGAACTCAGCATAGGATCCTCACCAACCAGAAACCCTCACCAACACAGGAACCTTAATTTGTTGTGCAGGATGAAGATAATTCCTGATGCGATATCCAGCCTCCCTTCCATGCTCACGGAAGTCTGCCTGTTTCTTCATCCTCACATGGGCATTGACCTGTCATTTCCTTTGTTGACTCCTTTTCCACAGAATGCCCTGCCACAGCCTGCTAGTGTCTCCTACGTGTCTTTAATTGTTAAAAGAGGAAACGCGGGAGGGATCAGTGACCTGGACTTCCTGGCATTGCTGTCCATTCTTAGTCTGTGCGGCTTTGCAGCCTTTAAAGTTTGGAAGACGATCAGAAAATGGCCCATTTTACAGCCACTGTGTTGATAAAGTTTTTTTAATGTCCTAGATCAGTGGTCCTCAACCTATGGGTTGCAACCCCTTTGGGGTCAAGTAACATCAGATATTTACATTACAATTCATAACAGTAGCAAAATTACAGTTATAAAGTAACAATGAAATAATTTTATGGTTGGAGGTCAACACAACATGAAGAACTGTATTAAAGGGTCCCAGCATTAGGAAGGCTGACACCGCTGTCCAAATGATTTCTAAGTTGTTTTGTTTTGTTTTGTTTTGTTTTGTTTTGTTTTTCAACTCCAAAATTTTATGGTTCTGGGTAGAAATGGAGCCTTTGGTGTGTGATATAGAGTCAAAAATCGTCTTTTGTTGTTGTTTTGCTGCTTGTTTGGTTTTTTTTGTTTGTTTGTTTTTTGAGACAGGGTTTCTCTGTGTAGCGTTGGCTGCCCTAGAACTCACTCTGTAGACCAGGCTGTCCTTGAGCTCAGAGATCCGCCTACCTCTGCCTCCTGAGTGCTGGGATTAAAGGTGTGCACCACCACAGCACAGCTAAGAGTCAAAATCTTGAGCCTCCTTTTCCCTTCTTTTAATTTCTCCTGTTTGTGAAGACTCTTAGCTCTAGCCCTTCACACCTGAAGAGATGTTGGAAACAAAACACAGGATAATACCATGTCAGTAATTTTCAGTATATTCAACTAAAGAAGTAAATGAGGTATATTGAATTCATTGTTCTGGAAGATACCGGTGAACTATTTTGATAATATTTTCAAATTTCCATGCAGATATCTTGTGATGAATGATATCAGAAATTAAGAAGCAGCGTGTGCCCCTGTAGTCTAGCTGCTCAGGGGTTTGAGTCAGAAATGTGTAAGCCTAGGAATTCAAGGCAGTCTGAGCAACACAGTGAGACCCTATCTCTAAAACAAAGAAATAGGAGTTGGAGAGATGGCTCTCTGATTAAAAGCAATGGCTGCTCTTCCAGAGGACCCAGGTTCAATTTCCAGCACCAACATGGTGGCTCACAACCATCTGTAACTCTAGTCCTAGGGGTTTTGACACCCTCTCTGGGCTACATGGGTGTGCATGTATGCACAGACATATGCATATACATAAATAATCTTTTAAATAAAATAAATACAATAATACTTTTCTTAAAGAGAGGATTAGGATGGCCACTTCCTCTTTACTGAACATTGTATAGAATTATCAATATTGAAATTGCTGTTATCATTTCTCAGGATATTAGTAGATCCTGTTCATGTATATCATGCATTATTATTATATAATAAGCATGCACACACAAATGAAAAGTGAATGCATTCATTTAATTTGGCAGCTGTTATTGTCAAAGGCAATGTCAGCGATGCTGAGATGCCGGCTCTGCCTCTGGTACCTCATTAGTAGATGGTCTTGCTTAGGCACATTTCCCACACAGGAAATGAAATGGCTTCTACCACCTTCCTTCCAACGGCAAAGCATGCGACTCTGTATTAGTTAACCATTATGGTATGAGAAATTGCCCTAATTAATCCTCAGTCACTAACTTGCAGCATAGATCAGCTAGAAAATTAATGAGGTATATTGGGTTCATTATGCTGGAAGATAGGAATTGATTGTTTTGCCAGCCTAAAACAGCATATATATCAGAATTCACAAGGGGCAGGAATCCAGAGGCAGTCTAGCTGAGAGCTTGACTGAGCCACAGGCTCCTCTGGCAAGCTCGCTCACACAGCTGTAGGCAGAAGGCTTCGGTTCCCTGCTCTGTGAACCTCTTCACAGATGCTCAGGATATGGCACAGCCTCTCACAGGGCTCAGACAGATGCTGGTCCACTGCTGGAATGGGTACATAAGCTGTGAGCATTAGGAGAAGGGGAAGGCTGGAGGCCGTCTTTCTATCTACACCTTCCCCAGAGTACCATGCTGGCTTTTGGAAGGCTGAGCCCAGACCAGTCGGTTCCAGTGGCATGCTGCCTCCAGTGCTGTCTCATGCACTTGGCCCCATCAGTAGGGATTTTATTTTAGATGGCTCATGGCCTCTCTGTGGTAGCTGGCACTGCTCAGGGTCTCCGGAGTCCTGCCCCACGTCTCATTAACTTTGAATCCAGTGACTAGGGAAGTGTGTTCCTTCACCCCAGATGCTACTCTGTAGGAGCTGAGCACTGCACATGGCTCTCTTCTCTCTCGATCCTGAAAGGCCCAACCCTGTGTGCTAATGATCCAGGCTGCCCACATGTATATACTTCAGGCCCTGCCCCTTCCTTCTCCCAGAACAAGGTCTCCCCCGGCAGCTTCTGCATCCACAAGAAAACTGTCTCTCAACCTCTGTATTGAGTCTCCCCCCTGCTCCTAGGCAGAGAGCCTTAGAGAGAATAAGCAAGCCCCTGTTGTGCTGCACACCATGATGTGTGGCTGCCGCTTACAGCACACATTTGGGCATTGCAAACAAATGTCATTTCCCAGTCAAAGCAGTATATAGTATGCAAATATGTTTGTGCTTGTAATTTGTTTCCTCAACCTGAGGAATATATCAAGATTACTTTGCAATTGTAGGGTTTTTTTTCTGCAATATTTGTAGCCAGTTTGGGATATTCCTACTATGACGCCTTGATAATGCATTTTAAACCCAACAGATTCCTTTTTAGCTTCTTGTTTGTGGAATTATACTCGCATAATCTGTGGAATATGATGCAAAAAATTACAAAAACATTGGCGTGTCATTTAGTGACAGCCCCCAGATATCTGAATTATTTTATTCCTTTGGCCTAATGAATAGCAGATTTTAAGTTACAAGTTACCTGTTTGGTTATACTCTTGTGTAAGCTCTAGTTATTCATCTAATGGAAACCCTTACCTATCCAGGATACTAACCAAGGAAGTGGACTCAAGTGTACTGCCCACCAGGCACTCCCGCACACTGACGTAGATTTTGTCACGGGGTGCCTGGCACCGAGGTTTTAGAATTTGAGTCTGGAGTAATTTGTCAGTTACTAATCTTGTCTTCTACTTACTTCAAAGAGCTCACACAAGCAGCTTCTTTTTGTATCTACCAGGAAAGGTAGGAAAATCTCTCCTAAATTATCGCCAAGTTTGTCTTAGCGAATCCTGGGGCATATCCGTGGATCTGAATTCGGCTCTGGAGCTCACTGTTAATAAACAGCTTTCCAGTCTGGCAGTTCAGGTACCTGAGGGAGCAGTCTCTTTGATTTTCCTCACTTCTGTGTGTAATCACAGGTGTGATGTGAATGTGGTTTTTACATTCGGTTTCTGCCAGAGAAATTAGTAAGCCATGGACGTGTTTGGTGAGGTGGATAAGTCCGTTTATCTGAACGTGCAGTCGTTAACGGGCCAGAGCTAACTCGATTTTACATGTGCACTGTCAGCCGTGCCCAGGAGCCTGCCCTCCATAGAGGAAGCTAAGTTCAGTCTGGAATAAGGGGACATGACCTTCCGGTCCTCACTAAACCAGACTTTAGAGACCATCCAAAAAGGCTCACCTTCCACCCCTGGCTTTTCTGTGGTTCCCCAGGCCCATCTGTTAGCAGACTCAGGGCAGATGCTAAGGGCAGAGTGTAACTGAACTGTGTGAACTCTGTGTCCAGCCCGAGGACTGATGGCTTTAAACACCGGGACTGCCTGCCTCCATGTGCCCTCATTAGCTAGTAAATACGTGACAGAAGACCAAGCAGCTTGTTGCCACGGTGACATAATTTTAGTGTACTTAATCAGTGGGTCTTGATGAAATGTACTCATTAACATCCTTTCTGCCTCCAAACTAAAAATGGTGCGGTCTCCTCAGGTAACGCCAGCCATGGAGGTGACAGGGCCCATTACTGCCTCCCAGCCGCATGGCGCCAGAGCGAAAAGGCAGGAATTGGAATTGTAGTGAAGCTGTGGAGTGACCGACTATTAACTTTGTCTTGTGTGTCTCAGCTAGCCCTTCCGATCAGATCCATGCAGAGCTCCAGACGGCAGAGAGCTCTAGGAGGGCAGAGTGGCTTCGGGAGCCACCACTGCCTCAGTTACCTTGTCCCTGTCATTCCCATTGACATAGCCGCAGCTGCCAGTATCGTAAGACCCAAAGAAGACGTTGAAAGGACCTAAGGATCAGAGAAGTATTTTTTCAGGCATGAAAGCATTCTTCTAGACCCAGCAAAAAAAAAAAAAACCTGTGAGGAAGAAGTACAGAATTGCCTGACTTTCCTTTCATAAAGGCTTAGTGTTGGCAGCGAGGCCGTGGAGCCGCCATAGTCTTTGAGGTAATTAGAGTCACACTGAGAAATGTGTATGAAGCAGAAAGGAATTGATGTCTTCAGTGCACCCTTCCCATCGTCTCTGTCAGGAGCGTCACCTCCAGCTCCAGCTGGTCTCAGCATCAGCTCCTCAGCATAGACCACTCGGAACGAGACCACTTGTCTCCCGTGCCAGTAGGCCCTATGTAACTTCACCTCTGCCTCTTCCTCCCCGTCACTTCATGCCAGCCAGTCTTCCACCCAGAGGCCTATGTACTGCTAAGTGCCTGAGTGACCTTCCTTCCTCCTTCACCCACCTTCCTCTTGTCCTCCTCACCCTGTTCCTTCCTTCAACGGAAATGCAACCTCACTTCCTCATAGAGGCCTGTCCTGACTCCATCCTTCCACTCCAAGATGTGTTTGTCACCCATTTCTCAAGCACGGTGTCCATTTTCTTCACAGCACTCAGCTATATAACCTTTTCATTGTTTGTTAAAAGCCTGTCTACAAATGATCTGTAGGAACCTTTGAGAAAGTGGGTTTTCAGCAAGGATTTGTGTACAGGTGTGGACCTGTGGAAGCCCTGTTTCTACTTTGTGAACCACCTGCCTCTCCATGCCTTCATTATGATGAACCCCAGTGTGGACCAATCAGACTTTTTCCACAGGAAACTGGACACTGGGAAGAGGGACAGCTGCCCCTTCTTGTAATTGTGTTATAATAAGTAAACTCGGGCTGGAAAGATGGCTCAGAGGTTAAGAGCACTGACTGCTCTTCCAGGGGTCCTGAGTTCAATTCCCAGCAACTACATGGTGACTCACAACCATCTACAATGAGATCTGGTGTTCTCTTCTGGCATGCTGGAAGAACACTATATATGTGATAAATAAATAAATAAATAAATAAATAAATAAATAAATAAATAAATAAATAAATAAGTAAATAAGTAAATAAATGTAAAAAACAAGACAAAAACAAAAAACCGCTCCAGGGAAATCTCTGCTGCCTGCTGTGCAGAGACAGGAGGAGGCTAACAGAAAAGCAGGGCTGGGTGGCTGAACAGAAGTGGGAGCCCAGTCTCTCTCTCTCTCTCTCTCTCTCTCTCTCTCTCTCTCTCTCTCTCTCTCTCTCTCTCTCCCTCACTTGCCCTTCCCCATCTCTGCACCACCTTCATCTCCTGGGGCTCTGAAATTCTTTTTTTTGCTGAGGCCAGCTTGTTTTGTTTTTTATTATGTACACCCAAATAGAAGCTTGAAAGCAACTTAGAAAAGCTAAAAATAATGACCTCAAAGCATGCACAGGGTTTACAGGGCAAGGCCCCTGCGATCACAAACCTCTGTGGACCATACACAAACTTCAAAGCCTTTTAAGTGCCCAGCAAACAAAAATATTAGTTAAGAGAGTCTTAATTAGTCAGTGACTTCTCACATGACTCTCCTCAGATTTTCCTTGGTCTTCTGAAGAGCTTGACTGACCAATCAGTGGATAGCTGAACTGGGGAAATTCTTTTCTGTTTTCCCCAATTGTTATAAAAGACTCAGTGGAAACTCAGGATGTAGCTCCATTGGTAGAGCACTTGTCTGGCTTGCAGGGAGCCCTGGTTTTCGCTGCCCAGCAACATGTAAACTTAAAAGTGAGGCAGAAGTAATTTAGAGCCTCCCTGGGTACAGAAGACCCTGTCCCAAAAATAGAAGGCAAGAAGAAAATTAGATTAAATTATTTTCCTATTCTCAGAGAAATACTGTTTTTCTGGGGGGACTGGGAGTGGTTACACTTGGGGAGACAGGGTCTTACTATGTAGCCCAGGCAGCTCAAACTCGGTATCCTCCTGCCTCATCTTCTTTTGTACTTGTATTTGAGGCCTATACCACTACATCTTTCTTACTGAAAGTGTTCTGGCCTAGTAGATTCTATGCCTTTCACCTGCCGTGTTTACTCTGTCTCGTTAGCTTTTTCCATAGTAGCTGATGATAATGAGCTCGCTGCCTGTGGATCGGCTCTCTGGATGGTCAGAATTAAGGGTGGTAGGATTAGTCCATCATCGTGGAGCACACCTTTGATCCCTGCACTCCGGAGGCACAGGCGGGCGGCTCTCTGTGATGCTGTCATCTCTCTAGCACCACGTGTCTTGGTTTGGTGATACTATCCCTGTAGAAAGCTGCAGTCAAGAGCTGTTTTTCATAATGTTGCCTCCTCCTGGGTACACACCGCCTCACTTACAGCTACCTAAAAAGAATTTCCGTTCTCCTTCCCCTTTATTTATTAGGTGCGTGCATACTTGCATCCTCTCACAGCCTCTGTTACGGGCCTGATAAATCTTTGCAATGTTTGCCGTGGCTGTAATCAAGCCAGCAACATGCATACATGTAAAATAATTTAAAAGACCTCCAAGAATATGTGGGAAGCTGTCTTAGTCAATGTGCAGACAGGAACCCCTGTGTAAGTGGAGACACGAGCTGTTACTCCTCTGTCAAAGAGCACTGTGGAGCACACAAGAGGGAGCAAATGGGAAGAATTTATTCTCACTGCCCCGCACCCCATTAATGTGGGGCCTGCTTGGAGTAAGTGCAGGGCTTATGGCTTGTTCTTACAGCTCTGATTTCCATGAACTTACCGAAGCCTAGTTTTTAGAAAGTCAGTTTATGATTCAGCCTTTAACCCCGAGCATAGTTCGCTCTTCCCCACCTCTTCTCCCTGTCTCCTGCGTGCAAGGAATTCATTCGAGCCATGGTGGGGGGGTTCATATGAGCCATGGAAGAAGGGGGGGATCCATGCGAGCCATAGGAGGGGGGAATCCATGCAAGCCATGGGGGGGATTCATGTGAGCTATGGGAGGGAGGATTCATGTGAGCCATGGGGGGATTCATGTGAGCCATGAATGGGGGGGGGGGGGGATTCGTGTGAGCCATGAAGGGAGGATCCATACGAGCCATGGGAGGGGATTCATGCAAGCCATGGGAGGAGGGTAGATCCATGCTAGCCATGGGAGGGGGGATTCATGCGAGCCATGGGAAGGGGGATTCATGAGAGCCATGGAAGGAGGGTAGATCCATGAGAGCCATGGGGCAGGGGCAGTATTAAAAGCATTATTTCTTTGTTTTTCTTCCCTTTCTCAATCAACTTTTCTCTGTTACATTTTAAAATGTATGATTTGATAATTTCACACACTTGTGTAATGTATTTTGATCGTATTCATACATACCCTTTCCATCCTTCCTTGCCCTGCTAACCCCTTTGGACCCCTCCTTCCCAGAACAGTCTCTCTTACACCCTTGTCATTTTCTTTTTCTCTGACCCACTGAGTCTGATTAGCGTAGCCTGTTTGAGCATGAGTATGGTTTGGTTTTTTGTTTTTTTGTTTGTTTTTTTTTAACTGACACATGGGCAGCCCACCAGGGGCTAATGAAGAAAAGTGACTCACTTTCCACTAGCAGCCAGCAGGCATTAACTGCCTTCAGCCAAGGGTGGGCCTCACGAGCCCCTCCTCCAGTATTGGCTATCCTTATAGAAGGTGCTATATTTCTCTTTAATCGTAGCTGAAGGGATGCTAGAGAGATGGGTCAGTGGTTTAGAACGCGTGCTGCTCTTCTAGACCTGAGTTCAGTGTGCAGCCCCCACATCAGGTGGCTCATGACCTGTCACTCCACTCCAGGGTATCCAGTGCCCCCCTCTGTCCTCCGCGGACACATAGAAACACACATGGTATACATCCACACAGATACACATAAGCAAAAACAAGAGTAAGATATGTTTTTAACTGTAGCTGAAGGTAACAGAAACAAACCTAATCCCAGACCTATTGCTAATACTATTCTACCTGGCAGCTAATGTTTCCTGCGCTCTCAGTGTGTGCCCTGCTGATTACTGCCACGCTTATCAAACAACAAAGCACAAACGTTGGAGAGATACACCATTATCTTCTCCCAGAGAGAGGAAAGAAAATGCCATTGAGCTCACCATGACAAAAATAACTTCTTCACTTTCTGCGTAGTAAAAATATTTAGTTACACCAGGAGCCATGCCAGAATTTTTTTTCCCTGTCAATAACTATCAAGCTTAAAATATTCCTCTAGGCTGAGGCTTTTAGTATATGGCATTCTTGTGCAGACACAAAAGGGAAATGCAAGTAAATAAATTAATAACTTGGTCTAAATTTGCCCTCATTCAGGAGCCAGCACACCTCTGAGTGTCTTAGCCGGACTCGGGCTGGCCGCTCTCCTACACGCTGTTGTCCTCTGAGCCATCACAGCTCTGTGTTGATGCAGCCTTTGAAAGGAAAACCCCACTGTCACCTGGGGTTTCCCCCTAAGATGTTGACACCCATTCTGCCAGCTTCGACTTGTTTCTACAGGCAGCGACAATGGCACAGCTGCTGCCTAACCAATGACAAGCTTCAGAAGTCTACTGATTTCAGATACTAAAATGTAAGACTGAGGACGGCCCAGCAGTGAAGAGCCTGATCTTCCCAGCTCCCGTGTCAGGCAGCCCACACTCACCCAGAATGCTGGCTCTAGGGGATCTGACGGCCACTTCTGGCCTGTGCAGGCACCAGCACTCACATGTATACACACACACACACACACACACACAGAGTTTAAAAATTAATGATAATAATAATAATAATGGGGCTGGAGATGTGGATATATATACACATATATACGTATATATGTATATATGTGTGTGTGTGTGTGTGTGTGTATATATATATATATATAATTGATTTTTATTGAGCTCTACATTTTTCTCTGCTCCCCCCCTCGACCTCTCCCCTTCAACCCTCTCCCAAGGTCCCCATGCTCCCTATTTACTCAGGAGATCTTGTCTTTTTCTACTTCCCCAGATGTGGATTGTTTACCACCCTCTTTAGCCGCATGAGCCTGGGAGAGTGGGCCTAAGAACGAGGCCAGCTAAAGTATCATGCAATAGCCAACTTTATTCAGAACATGGGACAGTTTATACTCTGAGGGCTAAGAGTCCTAAGTAAAGCATACAATCACAAGGACAAGCAGCACGTGGCAAAAACATGTTTTTCCATAGAGGCACACAAATAACACCAGCTGAAGTGAGCTCGCTCCTATTCGCTGCACCTGGGAGGAGCGTGAAAACACATTCAAGAACAGTTCTGTTTTGGGGAAACTGAGGTTACAGGACCCTTGTTTTCTGGGAGTTTTCATGCAGCACTCAGAATTCTCACAGGATTCCATTCTTGGTTTGAGTCCCAACAGTGGCTCAGCAGTTAAGAGCAAGTGCTCTTGCAGAGGACCTGAGTTCAGGCCCCAGCACCCATATCAGGTGACTTACAACCACCTATAACTCCAGCTGCAGGGTGTCAAGTGCTTCTGGACACACACACACACAGAGACATACACAGAGAGAGACACACACACGCACACGCACAGGATTTCAACACAGTAATAATTCTTAGAATGTGAAGAACTATCTAAAGGTATTTGCAGACAGAGCTCAGTAATAGGATGCTTGCCATGGGAGGCATAAGGTTCTGAGTTCAATTCCCAGCAATAGAGAATAAGAAGTTCCAGACTACCCTGGGCTGTCTGGTGAGACGCTAGCTCACCAGAAAGATGCTGTCATTGTACCCATGTGATAGATGAAGTAGCTGAGGCCTGGAAGGGTTAAACAGATTGCCTAGAGATGCACAGTTGGTATTTGTCCAAGGGAAAACAAATTCAAGTCCTCTGACTGCCACACTGTTTTCTTGCTGCCGTGTTCTATTGGATTCGTTTCCAGCTCTCAGACAAACAGTACTTTTGATGTGGATGTGGTAGGGATGGGGATATCCTGATTTTTCCACACACCGAAAGGGAAGATAGAGCTGTGTAAAGTGTTTCCAGAGGTCATCTATTTCAGTGGCCAAATGAAGACACCCACAATGTCTTCAGTTGAGTGTAGATCCTGCAATTCCGTTTGCTAAGTCAGATGAGTGGGTCTTTCTGTGTTTTGATCAAAACAGTCTTACTTTCCTAATGATACAGAGTTATGTTAATGATTTACAGGCATCTATCCTTGCCTGCATTTTATAAAAATTGATGACATGGTAGAATTTTGTAATAGCAAGTGCAAGAAAAAAAACAGAACCTTACTGATGGATTCTTTTGGTTCTCGCTTTAGTGAATAAATGTACCTGCCAGTCTCACCTAATTTATCACTCCAGCCGGCTTTCAGATTCTGAGTACAAATTGTCTTACTTGTGAAGTCTAGCACTGCCATCCTACCCACAGCCTCCCTCGTGCTGTTGCTGATCTTGGCTGTCTGGATGGCTCCCTCAGTCTTGTGTGTGAACTGACCCAGCAAAGGCGAGTGGTCCTTTCTAGCCAGCAGATCCCACACCTCGTCATCTCCTTGATGCTTTAGGGGCAACTACAAGATCCTCCCTGGCCCTCGGGAATAAATACCAATTCTAAAGAAGCCATACTATCACCCCTTAGGCCTACTGGAGTCTCTACTGCAAAGTGTGTCTTAGGTCCCCATCTGGTGATAAATTGGCAGGTGAATTTTATAAGTAAGACAGAGACATTCAACCAGAATTATGTAATGAGCTCATGCTATGTGTGTGATGCAGCAAATAATATAAATCCCAGGCTCTTCCTTCAAGAAGGAGCTAATCCTGGGCTGGGAGGTGACCTGGTAGGTAGAATGCTTGCTATGCAGGCATAAGGACCAGGGTTCAGCTCTGTGGAACCCACATGCAGCTAGCCCTAGTGTACCGACGTAACCCCAGCACTCCTGGAGGGAGATGGAAGGTGTAGTCAAACCAATCCCCAAAAGGTCTGGGGCCAGCTAGCCTGGAATATGCCACAGAGAACAAGAAACCCTATGGAAAATAAGACAAGGACCAATACCCAAGATTATCCTTTGGACTCCCCCACCGTGTGCAACATAGCATGCAACCTCCCACCACCACCACACATACACACACCATAAACACAAAAGAAGTTGCAGTGCAGAGTATAAATGTATGAGTGCTGTTATGTCAGCAGGCATGTCCCAAATTGCAAAAAATACATCAAAGCTTTCCGTAAGCTGACAGTTTTGCTTTGGGCAGCATTCCTGGCTCTCCCAGGCCTCTAGTAGCCTATAAGGCTACACTTTGGACACACCTAGTAGGCCTTTCCTGTCATCAGAGCCCAGAAGATTCTGGAAAACTGAGTGCATTTGAGATCATTAGTAGGACCATAAAGTTCAGGGAAGGACAGGGTTTGCACAAGGAGATGGAGCGGGGGCAGCCCCAGACAGGAAAAATGACAGGAAGAAAAATTACCCAGGTCCTTAGCATAAAACAAGCCTCCCTCCAGAGTCCCAAGTTATTCCAGGTCCTGTCAAAACTGTGAACGCTTCCTTTGGAGCATGGAGGGTCTGGAGTTGACCCTCGCTGTATAGACTAAGCCTGTCTCAGCTCTCCATTCTCCTAACTCAGCCTCCTGAGTGCCTGGTTTACAGACGTGCACCAGCTCACCCATCATCGTTGGTTTTGTCTCAGCTCCTCGCTGTGAAGAAAAGACAATCAAAGGGGCTGGAGAGATGGCTCAGAGGTTAAGAGCACTGACTGTTCTTCCACAGGTCCTGAGTTCAATTCCCAGCAACCACATGGTGGCTCACAACCATCTGTAATGAGATCTGGTGCCCTCTTCTGGGGTGCAGGTGTACATGCAGACAGAACACTGTATACATAATAAATAAATAAATCTTAAAAAAAAAAAAAAAGAAAGAAAAGAAAAGACGATCGATTAGGAATCACCAGCCCAATGTAATTTCTGTGTCTAGATTACCATTACTATTTCTTAAAAGTGCTTACATCAGCTGTTGTTTTCCAGTTTGCCTCACCTTTAGGCATATCGTGCATGGTACTGGTTTTTTGGCGTCAAGTAAGGGACAAGCCAAATCTCCAGCTCTCTCGTGAAACTGACAAGCTGTCAGCCACGCGCTAGGATGGACCTGCCGTATTTTTGCCTAGGCAGCTGATCCCAATGCTTTCTGTACAGATATTTGGACTCAGGGGAAAAGCACACGAGCATCCGTCTAGGGCAGTCTGCCTCCCTACAGCCGTTGATCCCTCGGTCCTTGGTTCTTATCTCCTGAAATTAGAGCATTTCTGGTTTTTTTCTCCCAGCAGTCTTTCTATTTCCAAAACTCTGTGATCTCACATGAAAAGAGAAATGTCCTTGAACTCCGAGTAACACTGGGCCTCTCAGATCTCACAGGACTGTAGAATGCAAAGCCAGGGATTTTTCACATTACTGGAAGCAGAAATTGCCTGTAACATCTACTGCTTGCTAAAAGTTCTCTTAAAGGAAAAAGCACCCGAAATCCCTCAGCAGTTTCGTGTGGCAGCGGTAACTTAACTGAGGGGCTGGGACCCGGCACAGCAGTTCCTCTCGCCGTTTGTTGGTCAGGTTCTTCGGGAAGGGAACCCAAAACTGCCACAGGATGCCAACGTTCTATGCAAGCTGACTGGGCAAGGACGCTCCGAGTGTTAAGCCCACTGAGAGTGTGCAGACTGAGCCCAGCAGCCTCGGAATCCTCCTTTGAAGATCCTGCTCTCCCAGGCAGCCTTTTCTTTGAAAACAGATCTTTCCTAACACCACCCTGCCACATTTGAACAAAAGACGGGTTAACTGGCCTAACATCACCCAAGACTCTTCAGGAAAGTCAACCTAGTTAATTAGACTCATAAAATACTTAAATGATAGTTAAAATGCCCAAGACATTCAACTAGTGACCTAGCAGACTGCCAAATTTGAAACAAATGCAGCTGGCAATCTACTTTTTTTTTTTTTTTAAAGACAGTGTCTCATGTAGCTCAGAATGACCTGTGTTGTGCAGCCAAGGATAACCTCTAACTTCTTACCCTCCTGTCTGTACCTCCCTGAATGCTGGGGTAATAGGGACCACATATGCCATCACTTCCAGTTAATGCAGTGCTGGGGACCGAACCCAGGGCTTCATGCGTGCCGGGCACGCTCTCTGTCAGCTGAGCCACATTGCCAGCCTTCCTTCCCCCACCTTTGTTGTTGTTGTTTACGACAGGGTCTTTTTATGTAGCCCAGGCTGCCCTGGAACTCACCACGTAGCCAAAGTTAGCCTGGCAGTCTGGATCCTTTTGCCTCAGATTCCAGATGTGCCATCAGTCAAGGGGTGTGATGTGCTCTTTGTTTCTGAGGTGTTAATCCCTGTCATTAAACACCACTGTGAAGTAGTATCTAAAAAAAAACCAGGATGTTTCCTTGTTTAAAAATACAGAAATCCTGAGTCAGGCCTAGTGGGTCACACCTGTAATCCCTGCACTCCAGGTGTGAGGCAGGAGGATTAAAGGGTCAAGGCCAGCATGGTCTACACAGAGTTCAAGGAAAGCTTGGGCTGTACAGTCAGACTTTGTCTCAAACAAAGGAAAATATAGAAGCTACAGGTGAATATTTCATTTCTTTCCTTACTAGGAAAGAGTTCTTAGGCATAACTAGTTAAAAAGAAAATATATATATCTAGCTGTAATAAAGATTTTTCGTACGTAAAATAGATCTAGACCAAGTTAAAAGATGGGCAAACTGGGCGAAAATTACCATACATTAACAAAGGCAAACAGTTTATCTTATACTAAGTATCACTGTTTCTGTTTTTGTGGGGGGGGGGGGCGGGGGGTTTGCCTGCATGTATGTCTGTGCACCACGTGGGGCTGTCAGTCAGAAAGGTTAGCCCCGTTCTTGGTCTGGCTATATGACTGGGACTCAGGATTTGGTCAACTGATTTGATCACAACCCAAACTTCCTTCTTTTTGATTCCCTGGGGCAGTTCTTAAATTTATGGGTTTAATGATTTTCCCACCTCAGTCTCCCCAGTAGCTAGGATTACAGGCGCATACCTCCTTTCCCAGGCAAAACAAACCAACAACAACAAAAAAAAAAAAAGCCAAACAAACAAACAAAGGCAAGGTTTGGCCCTGAAACGCTCAGGTGTGAGGCTGGCCTCAAAATTCGCCTGCCTCTGCCTTCCCAGTACGGAGACTAAAGGCGTGCACCACCAAGCCCAGCCCACATCTTGAGTGCTGGAATTACCTGTATTCACCACCACCTCTGGCTCCAGCTAAACCAGTTTTAAACTGTAAGAACTCTTTAAGTTTGAAATTGAAAAGTATAGACGTTTAGGCTGGCATGTCACTCAGAGATAGAATAATCACTTGCCCAGCGTGCACAAGGACCCAGCACCACAAGCAGCCTAGCAGTTTAGTTGATATTCAGTAATCTCATGGTCTGAGTCTGCTGGATTGTGTGTTAGCCCTGCTGAGCACAGAGCTATGTGGCCTCCATTCCAAACTGCAGGCCTGCATCCTCACCTTGCCAGAAGATTCCTCGTATGTTTAGAGATGCCCATCCAATTACAGAAACAGATTGCTGCTCAAACTTTAAAATACGGCGTGCCATGGAAAATGTGCCTGCAATCCGTTTTCTTTTTCGTGGACCTAATAGTATGAAACTCCTACAGGAATAATGGTGGCACAGAAGCCCCGTGCGGTGTTGCACTGTGCAATTCAAATGCTAGAAAAGGCCTCTGCAGAAGTTTGTCATTCTGAAACGCTTGTGTACGGGAAGGGTTTGCTGGGGACTGGGCAGGTCTCTCCTGAGGCTGTCACTGTGCGATAGTGTGGTCCGCTCTCCTAGAGGGTAGTAATGCCCTGTCTTCACTAAGTGAGGGCCGCTTTCAGATACCGATTTCTTCCTCCTTTTTACTGTTTTCCGTTCTTTTTTTTTTTGGTTTTTCGAGACAGGGTTTCTCTGTGGCTTTGGAGCCTGTCCTGGAACTAGCTCTTGTAGACCAGGCTGGTCTCGAACTCACAGAGATCTGCCTGCCTCTGCCTCCCGAGTGCTGGGATTAAAGGCGTGCGCCACCACCGCCCGCTCCCGTTCTTTTTTTTTAGCCCTTATATTAAAACATATTTTCTTCTCTCCCTAGCTTTTCCTCTTCCTCGGATCATCTCCCATAGATAAATGTAGACCATCTGTCCTTCCAAAAGGCTATTCCCTCTCTTGGCGAGGAACAGGGGACAAAACCACTGTGTGTAGAAAGCCAGGGAAAAATCTTAGCATTTGCTGGCTTCTCTTTTCTGGCCCTTCCTTGCCTGCCCCGCCACCCCTCTGGGGATCAGCAGGGAGACAGCTTGTCTGGCTTTGAGACGGTGGCAGGGGCTGCAGAGGGAAAGCTCTCGGCCTGCAGCTGCCTCGGAAACTCGGAGGAGCGGCACAGACAGGACTAACTAGAACAGAATTCCTTAATTGTCACCTAAGTGGAATTTACGGGGATCCAACCTAAGTGAGCACGTGTTTGCTAACTCAGTGCAAGCCAGAGACAGAGACCACTTCCAGATACACAGGCATTTCCTGCATTCTGATAATTTTTTAATGACTGGTGTCTCTCCTTGACCTTGAGGATTGATCATTCACCTACAGCACTCCATGGGCACACCTGCAGAATTGTCAGTACTAAAGATGCAAGATGGGAACCAGGCATGGCTCCCTCGGAGGACCGAGGCAGCAGGATCATGAGTTTGAGTCCAATTTGGTCTGCATAGTGAGACTCTGCCAAAAGATAATTGCATGAGTGATCTCTACCGCCATTGACATCTGTCCGTGGCCCTTGACATTTTAAGCTAGTGAAACTCAATCTTCAAAACTCCCAAACCTTCACTTAGTAGGTCTTCAACTTTAAAATGTTGAACCAGTAGAACGTAGAATGTTTGTGTCTGTTTGTTACTAGTTGTGTGTGTGTAAAATACCCACACACACGGCCCCACCCATGCCATATTTATGACTTCAGAAACAGCCGGACAGTGGTAGTGTACACCTTTAATCCCAGCACTCTAGAGGCAGAGACAGGCGAATCTTTGTGAGTTCAAGACCAGTCTGGTCTGCAAGAGCTAGTTCCAGGACAGGCTCCAAAGCTACAGAGAACCCCTGTCTCGGGAAAAAAAAAAAAAAAAAAAAAAAAAAGACTTCAGAAACATACAGGCTGGCACACATGAGGCCCTGATCCCCTGCAATGTGAAAAAACTCATTAGGTAAATAGTGTTGCCTCAGAAGATGCAGTAGCCTAAGCAGAGAGGCACTTCCCAGAGGCAAATCAAAGTGCTAAAGCCCTGAGTTCTGAAGTGGGCCAGACTGTGCAGAAAGAGCAAATGTTACTGTTTAAGGGTTTCAGTTCTAATTGCTTAATAATAATGAAACCTGTTACCAAAAGCCAAGTCTGGGCCTTCAAATGTTAGTAAAAATCCTAATTTGATCACTGAAATTGCTGCTTGAGGATCTCCCCTGGAAACTGCCCTTGAAAAATACCAGAGGCGTCTTTGCACCTCAGGAGGCTGAAAACTGAAGGACTTCCCTGAGCCTTGAGCAAGCCACTGCTGTCGGGTTTGCAGAAAGACATTTCGGTCTCAAGTCTGCCTTGCCGCAGAAGGCTGAAATGCTGAGGTGTGAGATTGCCCCCACGACATGGGGAATTCCAGAAAGGGGAGTACCAATGTCCAGCCTGCGGAACAGGGGCCATAGCTTCGTCTTAGGATCCGATTGTAAGTGGATTCTGTACCGCCAACTCTGACTCAGGCGTTTAAGCCCACTGGAAGGAAACAGAGATCCGCCTGCTGCAAACAGTGCAGAAAGTTGCCCACTTGCAGAATTTTTATCAGTTCCTCTGTTTTCTTCCAGGATGGTAAATTGAGCCATAAATCAAACTTAAATCGAATCCCAAAACCTTTGGGTCTTGTCGGAAATTAATCAGTCCTGTGGAAGTGATGGAATGACCGATGTAAAACACCGAGGGCTTGGGTGGGGAAGGAGACCTTCACTCAGTATTGATGACGTTGGTTTCCTTTGCAAATAGCTTTGCTTTCACTTAAACAAGGCTCTCAGCCCCCCACTCCCACCCCCGGCTGTTCTAGTTGATTCAAAATGACCAAGTGCTGTCCTGATGGTTGGAGAGAAGCAGGAAATGGCATCAACCCCGACAGGCTGGGCTGCCTTTGCACATGCAGCCTTGTAGCACGAACTCGCATAGTGCCTCAGTCTTCTTACCTGCAGAGTGGAACTAATAAGCTAGCTCCACAGACCTGATGGAGATTAAATTAAAGAACGTGTAAATTAGCTGCCTGGGTGTGGCGCATGCCCAGTAAAGGGTCGCTGTTACAGCGTGGTTCTCGTGGCTCGGACACTCCCGTGGCTCATGAGTGAGGAAATGAAATGTGTCAGTTGACCAGGACAGCTGAGGAAATGAGAAGGGAAAGGATCCTCTCTTAGCGATTTCCGTTTTCATGTGTCCTATCTCCATAGGGCAAAAACAGAATTGTCTCCTTCCTTTCCGTGCCGCACAATGACCAATCCAAGTGCTGGAAGACAAGAAGACAATCAGGAAGTGCTGTTGATGTGCCCTTAGTACCCTCTGACATCTGTGTATACCCTCTCAGGAGAACAGATTAGCCCTGCCGTGTAGCAGTGGGAACATTTCCACGTGTCTGTGATGTTCCAGTAAAACCGTGGCCATCTTCACATCATTTTCTTTAAATGAAATCTCAATTTTCTGATAACCCTTAGAATAGCTAGAGGTCTTTAATGCTTAGACTTTTCATATGCATATATAAATGTCTTTAATGATTTTTCAGTAGCTTTGTAATTAGCAAGTCTACTAAGGGCATTTTATACTGTATGCATATTTTTAAATACATATTTTTCTTAAACTGTATGGATATCCTAATATTCAGTTATTCATTTTCCAGAAAACTTATAAATGCATTAATTACTCTTGTTTGAAGTCCTTAAAGATCTAAGTGCATACAAAAACTTGATTTTGGGGGCTAGAGATGGCTCATCAGTTAAGAACACTGGCTGTTCTCCAGAGGACCCAAGTTTAATTTCCAGCATTCACATGGCAGCTCACAAAAGCTTGATTTTGCATATGCATAATTGATAAAATTTGTAATCTTGTTTAAGTCTTCTCTGAGAAGTAAGGCATGGGGAATCTTAGATGGTGGTTATTACTTTTCATGTATGAAATCCCAGCACTTGGGAGGCAGAGGCAGGCAGATCTCTATGAGTTCAAGGCCAGCCTGCTACAGATTGAGTTCCAGGCCAGCCAGGGTTACATAGTGAAAGCCTGTCAAAAGGAAGGAAGGAAGGAAGGAAGAAAGGAAGGAAGGAAGGAAGGAAGAAAAAAGGGAGGAGGAAGGGAGTGAGAAAGGAAGGAAAAAAATTGTGAATTTTTTAATTTTTATAGAGTATTAAAATTGGCATTATCCTCTCAAGAGTGCTCCTGACCTGTGGGGTATGGGAGGAGCTTTGACTGTTCTGGTTTTTTTTTTTTATTAGTATTAGCACATAACTCAGTAATGATTTTTATTGTGATAATTTCATGCATGCATATAAGCAGTTCTGGTTTATCTGTGAGATAATTTATTTCTTCTATCGAACACTGTTGATCATTCTGCAATCCATGTCAAGATACCTTCCATTTACTCCCACAAACACTCTGTCTCCTTCCCACCCAGTTTGAACGCCATGACCCGGTGGATGGAAGAATCACTGAGAGGCAATTTGGTGGCATGCTGCTGGCCTACAGCGGAGTGCAGTCCAAGAAGCTGACCGCCATGCAAAGACAGCTGAAGAAGCACTTCAAGGATGGGAAGGTAGGGTACCATGGATGCAGGGGAAAGGAAACCATAGAAACGTCTGGTTAGTGATCAGACATCAACAATAATGAGGATGTGTCGCGAGCCGTCGCTGTAACCCAGGGTGACAAGTGCAGAGAGAGAACAATAATGAACAGTGGGCAGAGAACGGGAGAGAGTGCAGAAAAAGCCCTGCTTTCTCGTTCAGACAGAGGTGGTACCATGCACTGGGATTGAGAAGTATAGAAAAGGCTAATTTGGATAAAAAAAAAAAAAAAAAAAGATAAATTCAAGGCATCTTTGACAGAACTCTATCTACTATTTTTTGTTTGTTTGTTTTGTTGGTTAGTTTTTCAAAACAGGGTTTCTCTGTGTAGTCCTGTCTGTCCTAGAACTTGCTTGGTAGACCAGGCTGGCCTCAGACTCACAGAAATCCACATTCTCCTGCCTCCATAGTGCTGGGTTAAAAGACGGGCACCACCACTGCCTAGCTATGATATCCACATGGAGTATTCAAGTATTCAGTATCCAAGTCTACCTCAGAGCTTTGAGCCAGGTTTGGTAATCACTATCGCTGTTATATTTAAAACCATGAGCACTGGAGAGATTTCCTCAGGGGGGTCTTACACAGAATGAAAGCTCTGGACCAAGGGCAGAATCCAAGGAAACATAATTTGGAGAAGTTGGGTTAAGGACTTACTCAGTGTGTAATTTAAAAAAAAAAAAATCACTATGATGACACCATGACCAAAAGCAACTAGGAGAGGAAAGGGGTTTAGTGGGCTTGCAGGTTATAATTCATCATCAGCGGAAACCAGCAAGAAACCTAGAGGCAGGAGCTGAAGCAGAGGCCATGGAGAAACGCTGTTTACTGGCTTGCTCTCCATGACTGGCTTGGTCTGCTTTCTTATACAACCCAGGACCGCCAGCCCAGCAATGGCACCACAGACTTCCCTATGCCTATTCTGATGAGGTGATTTTTCTCAGTAAGGGCTCCACCTTCTCGAAGGACTCCAGCTTATGCCAAGTTGACAGAAAATTAACACACAAGGACAGAAACTGTGAGTCCAAAATCAGCAGTAAGGACAAACCTACAACATATGAGGAGCTCGTGTAGCTAGAACATCCAGACCGAGGACAGATGAGGTCAGAGAGGCACAGAAGAAGCCCAGGCATTGCTCAGAATGATGAGAGGGTGCTTAAGGCTTGAGGGTGAAATGGCACGGTTGGTTATATACATAACGAGTCACGGCCCCGTCGTGGAAGATGATGCGGAAATGTGCAAGAGCAGGAGCAGAAAGACTGATGATACGGTTGTCAGAGGATTTAGGAAGAGGGGAGAAGTCTGGGCAGCCCTGAAATAAGAGACCTCGGGTTCCGGGGAGCTCTGCTCAGTCTGCTCGCTACTGCGCTTCTCTAGACTGGCTGCACCGGGAGCAGGAAAGGGACCCATCACAAGATGCAGAGGGCCCTGGGGGAGGCGGAGACTGGAGGAGAGACCTGACTACCAGCTGCTCAGGCACACAGACATAATAAACCCATGCTAGAGCAGAGAACTCAGGAATTCCACTGCAAGCCCCACACCTTTGCTGCTGGACAGCAGGAGGCATGTGGCCATGGCCAGAGCACCAGCCTGGCACTGAACATGTTCCATCAGTGATGGCCAGTGTAGTGCGGTGTGGTCAAGACAAGGCCTCAGCTGCTTCCCTGGTGGTCTCCGTGGTCACCTAACCTCACTGACCTTGGGAACTGAACAATTCCTACCTGCTTGCCAATCACTAGAAAAGAAATAAGACAGCCAAGATTTGTCCCAGTTTTCTTATTGTTTGTCTAAGAAATCTTTCATGAACACCACTGTTTTCTATCCACTTCTCAGCTGGACATTTTTCCTCCTTGCCTTGGATGTTGAAAAACTGAAAGGATTCTGAGCCAGGCTCGGTTCTTCTGAACTCAGTCCAGCCTGTTTCCACAGCAGGTGTTCTCTTAGCTGAGGATAGACTTGTCAGTGGAAAGTAAGAAAAGATTTCTCCCCCCGCACCCCCGAAAGCGCTTCTGCACTACCCAGCACCCAGCTCATGTCTATGAAAAGTGTATCGATGGCAAGTGTTCAGGTGGATTTTTAGCCCTTTGCTGGACACGTGATGCTGGCATCAAGCAAGCAGTTTTCTGTAGACAGACTTTTCATCTTTGTTTTGTGAGAGCTTTTTCATGTTGCTTGGTTGTTAGACTTTAGGGGTGCTGAGGATCAGCCTAGTGCCTCCTCTATGCTAGGCAGATGTGTTACACTGAGCCACGTGCCCAGCCCGGGCAGACCTATTTTTGAAGGTTGTTACAGACATTGGTTTGACCTTAAGTTCGCTATCAATCATGATAGAATAATTCATATTTTATCATGAACTTATATTTGAAAGTAATAAATTAGGTGTTGGAGACATCTCCCTTAAAGGCATACAATGCTTTACCTTGTCCAGGAGTTAATTTAAGACCAAAGACCTTGCGAAAGAGAGCTCGGGTGTGAAAGGACAGACTTTGTGAGATTGGGAATCTGGGTGCAAAATTACTTTTGGCCAGAATTTCTAGCCTGCTTTAGCTAGGAGATTAAAATTGATTGCCCTCTTGTGCTGATTAAATAGTTGTGAACATAGCAATTAGCCAAAATGAGAGTTAATAAAGGGCCTTTGCTCCTAATATTTCCAGCCCATCTCTCCAGAACCGTTCCCATTAAGAAGAAATCCCCATCTGTTTCTGAGTGCTTCCTTTATTCCATTTTAACATGAAAATGTGAGGGCTAGAAAGACAGCTCAGCCCCCACATGGTGGCTCCCAGCCATCTGGAACTCCAGCTCCAGGGGATCTGATGCCATCTTCTGGCTGCCACAGGCAGACATGCACATGGTACACCCGTGCATACACCAAAACGCATGCCTATAAAACAAAAATAAATAACTCTTAAAGACTTAAGAGGCAAGACCCTTCTTCGAGCCAATTAAGTTAGAAGTTCAATGGTAGATCCAGGCATGTGTTTCTTTTGGGGTTTTTTGTTTGTTTATTTTTTGTTGTTGTTTGTTTGTGGGGGTTTGTTTGTTTGTTTGTTTGTTTGTTTGAGACAGGGTATCTCTGTAGCTTTGGAGCCTGTCCTGGAATTCACTCTGTAGACCAGACTGGCCTTGAACTCACAGAGATCTGTCTCTGCCTCCTAAGTGCTGGAATTAAAGGTGTCTGCCACCACCGCTTGCCCGGGCATGTGTTTCTTAAACTCCCTGGTTTCTTTTATCCCAGTCTTTACTCCATTTCCTCCCCTTCAAGATCCTACCCAAAGCCGGGCGGTGGTGGCGCACGCCTTTAATCCCAGCACTCGGGAGGCAGAGGCAGACGGATCTCTGTGAGTTCGAGGCCAGCCTGGTCTATAAGAGCTAGTTCCAGGACAGGCTCTAAAAAAGCTGCAGAGAAACCCTGTCTCGAAAAACCAAAAAAAAAAAAAAAAAAAAAAAGATCCTACCCAAAGGCCGGGTGGTGGTGGTGGCAGGCGCCTTCAATCCTAGCACTCAGGAGGCAGACAGAGAGAGGCAGGTGGATCACTGTGAGTTCGAGGCCAGCCTGGTCTACAAGAGCTAGTTCCAGGACAGGCTCCAAAACTATAGAGAAACCTTGCCTCTAAAAACAAAACAAAAACAAAACAAAAAAGATCCTACCCAAAGAAGAAGGAATCCCTTTTAGAGTTGAAGAAAGTAAATTCATCACCACTGGTTTTGTAGCGATGAGCCTAGGGGTTTACAAATGACTACCCACCCGTTACTGCTTTTCTCTTTGTAACATTAATGCAGTATTGATTCATCTTCTCTCTGTCAAACTCTGAGCCAATCACTTTTCCAGACTTCCTGGGGAGGTTCAGGAAAAGGAACATACAGAGCAGATGAGACCTGGGGAAAAGAACTGTTGAGGGATAGAAGCGGAGACAGCTGTTCACGTGTGAAGAGGATGAAAATGGCTACCACTAGGCAAGAGGGCCCCATGGTGTCTGAGAGAGCAAAGCCAGGAATTGCACTGGAGAAGGGCTGTATTTCAGAGAGGGTTCCTGAAATCACCAGACTCCCCAGATGGTCCTAGTCCTAGAGCTAGCCACCCCCATGACAGTCTAGCCCCAGAGCTAGCCACCCAGTGACATCCCAACCCCTGAGCTAGCTACCCCCATGACAGCCCAGTCCCAGTGAGCTTGGCTGTGTTGTAAATGCCCCTTGAAATGATGCAGGTTTGGAAGCTGCAGTTTAGTAGAGATGAGATGAGGAACGTAGGCCCGGCAAGCTACTGAAGAGACATCTCATCAGCCAGTGTTTCTGGTCAGTTCAACACCACTGCAAATGACACAGTAGCCGCGAGGCTCTCCTGAGAGCGATAAACTAGGGACAGACCTACATTTCCAGGGGGCTCTGAGGCAGGAGAGCTGGTCCCAGAGGAGAGAAGACAGCAAGAGCAGTGTGTGGTACTGACCACTTTCTGTGTGCTAAACATTTACCACTCTTGTGCCCAATTATCACAGTCTTGCTTGGTAGACAGAACCATTGTTCAGATAAAAAAGTATTCTTAAGAGCCTTAGCTGTTGGCCAGAAGTCACACACTGTCTAAGAGGCAGCCCCAATACCCAAATCCAGGAAGGTTCCATAACCTTCCTACTGATGACCTATTTATTGTCACAGTTTGTGACAAGGAATTAACTCTGCAGCTTGTACTGGCCTCAACCTCTCAGTGCTCCTGCCTCAGCCTCCCAGTGCTACCCCACCACTCTCAGCTGGTTGTCACTGTTTCCTATGATCTGAATAAGCACAAGGTTTGGGAGACACAACAACCCATGGACAGGAGGCTCCAGCCTAAGGTTCTTAGGGAAATGGAAAGGCCCACTAATTGGGGCAGATGGCGGAGGACCGTAAGTCTGTAGCCCAGAAGTCTGGGAGCCGATCCGCTTGGCAACAGGAAATCTCTGGCACTTTGTGAGCAGGGAAAGATGAAGATATGAAGAAAGTGATGTTTCAAGAAAATTAGATACTTGTGGCAACATCAGTAACAGAAATATGTAATTTCCCCTGCTGCCAGGCTGCAACTGAAGACAGCTAGGGTTTACGAAAGGAGAGCACTGTATGAAGTAAGAGACTGAGCCACGACCAGATGACAAGGCCAGGACAGCCATGGTATAAGGGGAAAATAGACTTTTGGGTGAACGATGAAAGAGGCTTGAGCAATCGGACTCACTCCCTGCAGATGAACTTGCTGCCTGATTTAAGTCCGTGCAAAGTATTTGTCTATGAGGGTGTTCGTGCTCATCCAGGCCGGTGGCCTCGGTGCTGGATGCTTTGCTCTACAGCTGACTCCAGAGAAACCAGCTTCTCCTTACCATCTTCTTATCTCCTCCAGCTGCGCGTTCTGTTCTGACAAGTCAGGGTTTCTCTACGTAGCTGTGACTGTCCTAGAACTCACTTTGTAGACCAGGCTGGCCTCAGGTTCCCGTAGATTCACCTGCCTCTGCCTCCTGTGTGCTCCACCATGCCTGGAAAAACTTTATTTTTTAAATTTTATCTATTGAAGGAGCATAGCGCACATATTCTGCAGCGTGTGTGAAGGTCAGAGGACACTGGAAGGCGCCTGCGCTCTCCTTCCACCATGCAGAGAGCGAGGATTGAACTCGGGTCATCAGGCTTGCCAGCAAGAACCTTGATCCACTGAGTCATCTCACCAGTCCTGCATTTTAATTTTCTAAACAGTTTTTACTGAGGTATAATTTATAAGCCATAAAAGTCATCATTTTAATCGTACAATGCAGTAGTTCTTAGTAAATGTACAGTTATGCAACATCACTGCCAACAGTATGAAAGCATTTCCGTCACCCCAGAAGATCCCTAGTGCTAGTTTTCAGTGTGCATCTCTGCCCTGCTCCCAGCAATCCACACACTAGGTAGCTTGCCCATTCTGAGCATTTCATAATAAATACAGTGCAGTCTTTCTCCTCTGGCTTCTTCTGCTTAGCATAATGTTAGAGATTCATCTGTGCTGACGCACATATTAATTGGATTTTTTTTTTTTGCTTTTCATTGCTGAGTAGTAAATAGCATTCCATCATCCATGTTTTCTTCACCTGTTTGCCATCAAACATACAACCAAATTGCTTCCATTTGAGGCTGTTAGAAATTCTGCTAGTTCCAGGACAGCCAGGGCTGCTACACAGAGAAACCCTGTCTCAAAGAAAGAAAGAAAGAAAGAAAGAAAGAAAGAAAGAAAGAAAGAAAGAAAGAAAGAAAGAAAGAAAGAAAGAAAGAAAGAAAAATTCTGTTGTTCTCAAGTTTATGTGCAAGTTTTTACACGGACCTGTTTTGACGTTCAAGTCCTCCTTTAATTTTTGTTTTGTTTTGTTTTCTGTTTTGTTTTTCGTGACAGGGTTACTCTGTGTAGCTTTGGAGCCTGTCCTGGAACTCACTCTGTAGACCAGGCTGGCTGGCCTTCCAGGAGTGCTGGTATTAAAGGTGTGCACCACCACTGTCCAACTAATTCTTTTAATGTTATGTTATGTGCATGGATATTTTGTTTGTAAAACATGAGTGTGCCTGGTGCCTGCAAGGGCCAGACGAGGGTGTCAGATCCCCTGAGACTAGAATTACTGACAGTTGTGAACGGGAGCGGAACCTGGGTCCTGTGGAAGAGCGGCCAGTGTTCCTAATTACTGCACCATCTCTCCAGGGCCTGGGCCTGTATTTGTTTGCTTGTTTGTTTTTTAGTTTTTAGAAGACTCCTAGGAGGGAGATAGGGTTGTGCACAGCTTTAATCCTGGCACTTAGAGAATCTCTGTGAAATTGAGGCCGGCTTGATATACAGTGTGATGATTTCTAGGACAGCCAGAGCTATGTAGAGAGAGCCTGTCTCAAAAAAAAAACTCCCAAACTTTTTTCCACAATGGCCATTTTACTTTTTCATAGGAGTATGAGAATCCCCTTTCTCTGCATTCTCAATAATGCAATGATGCTTGCTCGTTGTCTCTTACCACAGTCATTTTATAGCTATCATTATAGTTTTAGTTTGTTTTTCCCAATGTGTTTGTCGTTCACTGGTATCTTGTTTAATACAATGTTTCTTGACATTTGTTGTTTGTTTATGGTGCTGAGGTCAAGTCCAGGGCTTGTGTGTAGGCCAAGTGCTATACCTCTGAGCTACATCCCGCTACCAAGTCTTTCCTTAAACCAAGCTGCTAGATTCTATTGAGTCGTAGAGTTCTTTATACAAGCCCTTTATCAAAAAAGTGATTTTTAAATATTTTCTTTCATCCTCTCATTTATAATTTTCTCTCAGTTTTGATGAGCTCTGATTCAGGGGTTTGGGGCTTAGATTCTGCTTTGCTGTGTTACATAAGAACTCTTCCCTCACTCAGCCAGAAAAAATACCACTGTTTTCTTCTAAACTTCTTGTAGATCGCTTTTCCTTTCAAAAGACAATTCACCTTGTTAACAGCTCCCTGCTGTCAAATGCATAGTTTCAGTGCCTAGAAAATTGCCTCTGCTTCCACAAACTACTGCTAATCTTATGGTCATTTTTTTTTCTTTCTCATGGTTTATTTTTTTTTATATTTAAAAATTTCCATCTCCTTCCCTCCTCCTCCGCCTCCCTCCGCTCCTCTTATGGTCATTTTTGAGTAGCCTGGCTTTTATGTAAGTCCGTCTTCCCTGAGGTCACTAATTAGCTAGTTTACAGAACAATAATAGCTTCTAGATTTTCTACCTCCCAGTAGATTGTCAAGAAAACTCTACTGACATCAAGCTCAGGGGAGGACACTCCATCCCTCCTGGCTGCTGTTGACACCACTTCCTTTCACAGCCAATAGATTATACGTGAGCTTTAGTCTTCCTGTTTGAACAGCTCAGCTCGCAGTAAGCATAGCCCTTAGCTTCTACTGTACATCCACAAAGCTCATGGCCGTGTGTGTGTGTGTGTGTGTGTGTGTGTGTGTGTGTGTGTGTGTGTGAAGCAGTTACTGGGAAATAAGAGTTTTGTGGTTGGCCTCGTCTTTTTCTTCAAGGAGGCCTGTGTAAATCACAAGCTCCATAACATCAAGGCCTATGTCCAGGGTAGTTTTATTTCTCCTGCTGTTCTTGGCAGAGTGCTGGATAGCGAGTTAGCGCTCAATAAATATTTTTTATTGCATCTGTATAATAAAGACAGCATTATATATTAGATTTAATGATGTCATAGGGTGATTTGTGCCCCACTGTTTGTCTAAATCTTGATGAATAGGCACTTGGTGCAGGTTGTCCTCCCTCCGTCCCTCCCTCTGTCCTCACTCTTTCCCTCCGTCCTCCAGTAAGCCCAGCGTGAGAAGTCTGGTCTTGAGCTGTAGCATCTCAGGTTTCACCAGAACAATTCATTAGCAAACATTAGCGACTCTTTATCAAAGTAGAAAATATTTTCTCTACAGTGTCCTCTCTGTTTTAGGAGTTTTAGGTCAGCCTGAGACTGAGGGTGCAGCTCAGTGGTAGATCACTTGTCTAGCATGCACGAGTCCCGTGTTTTCTTCTCAGTCCAACAAAAAAAGAATAGGAATTTAGGCCTGGCAAAATGGCTCGGCAGCTAAAAGTACTTCCCACACAAGCATCACGGCCTGAGTTCAATCCCAGGAACCCAGTAGGGAAGCCAAGTGTGACAGCACGGATCTGTAATCCCAGCACTTGGATGTGGTGGTGGGAGGTGGAGACAGAATTGCTCAGAGGCTCTCGGAGCAGCTGTGCTGGAATGCGTGGAGCAGCAGAAGTGAGAGAGTACAGTGAGCAAGCTTCAGTGAGATGGAAGGAGAGAGAGCCAAGTCCTGGAAGCTCTCTCCGGCCCCTCACACGCCATGGTGCGTGCCCACATGCATGCACAGACACAATAACTGGAGGTGGTGGTGCTGTTTTCATGTTTGTTTTCAGAGACTGGGTCTCACTATGTATCCCTGGCTGGTCTGGAACTCACAAAAATCCACTTGCCTCATGTGCCACCATGCCCTGCTTACAATTGTATTTTAAAGATTTTATTTATTTTTATTTCATGTGAATGAGTATTTTTATGTTGAGTGTTATATGGATGAGTATGTTAAGTTCATGCACCACGTGTGTGCCTGCTGTCTGAGGAGGCCAGAAAGGGCATCAGGTCCCCTGAAGCCGAGTCACAGGCAGTTGTGAGCCACCGTGTGGGTGCTGAGAACTGGACCTGGGTCCTCTGCAGGAGCAGCCGGTGCTCTGCCCTGCTGAGCCATCTCTGCCACCCTAGGAAGCTGCTCTGAAAAGAAACAAGAGTAAGAATGCTGTCTGCTCTTCCTCACCCAAATCCATCTCTTCATGTCTGCAAAGCTACAAAGCTTTAGTGCATTTTGTGTCTGTGTCCCAATACACACAGAAGCTGCCATTTCATTGTGTGATTCAGGGGTTTCGAGTGCATTACCATTATTGGGCAACCATCCACACTATCTCCGGAACTGTGTTCACCTTCCCAAATCGAAACTCTTTACACAGTAACTCCCTGTTCCCTGTGGTAACCACCAGCCTACATTCTGTCTATAATTTTGCCTAGCCCAAGTATCTCATACAAGAGCAATTAAACAAAAAAATCCTTCCTCCATATCCTTTATTATTTTGTTGTTGTTTTGTCTTCAAAATAAGGTCTCACCATGTAGCCCAGGCAAACATCATACTCAAAACTCTCCTGCCTCAGTCTCTAGACTGTAGAAACCGCAGACGTGTACCACCATGACCTGGAGAAGGAAGGTGCGGCAGGCCTGGGTTCTTCATTTGGTCTGCTGGTCCATCCCTCAGTGGACATTTGTGTTGCCTCCATCTTTGCATGGTCTTCTGAGGGATGGAGGGAGTGGTACCGGCATGCAAGTGCAGATACAGTGATACTGTAGAGCCTGTGCTTCTCCTCCAGTGGCACGCGCGTCTACAAGGTGGGTGCTAGGCAACTGCTTCTGTCAACCAGCATACTGTAGCATTCATGTCAGGCCCCAACTCTGGGCAGCCCACATCAAGGCCAAAGAAATGACCCGAAATTAGGGTCTGCAGAAATGATGCCCCTTGGTCCATCAAGGTAGGGGCTGCATAAGTGTCTAACTGGATGCGGGAATATAGGTGTGCTTTGTTCATAACTCTTCAAAACTGAAAATTACCCATTGTTGAAACAGGAAAATAGTTTGTGAGCAGCGAGATGGCTCCGTGGGTGAAGACACCCACGACCTGGTGACCTGAGTTTGATCCCAGGAACCCTTGCAAAGGTGGAAGGAGAGAACTCACTCCATAAGGTTGTCCTCTGACCTCGGGACAGCCCCCTCTCAAACACGAACACACCCTAATAAATTACAGATGCATAGGGACCCCTTTTTTTCCTAGTTTTTCAAGATAGGGTTTCACTGTGTAGCTTTGGAGCCTGTCCTGGAACTCGCTCTGTAACCCAGGCTGGACTCAAACTCACAGAGATCCACCTGCCTCTGCCTCCCTTGTGCTGGGTTAAAGACATGCGCCACCACCGCCTGGCAACATAGGGATCCTTTTAAAAAGAAAAACAGATGTGACATATTTATATGATATAATACTTTACTTTATACAATAAAAATAAGCAGTAACAAACAAAAACATGGGGCAGATCTTAAGGAGAAGTCATACATAGCAAAATGCGTGCTGCTTAATTCCACTTATAAAGTTCAAAAATAGACTGAGGCAGTGGCTCTCAACCTCCCTAATGCTGTGACCTTTAATACACGTCCTCGTGTTGTAGTTAGCCCCAGTGGGGGTGGAATCTAATAGGATGCTGCTCCTGGGCCCAAATGGAGATCCTGTGGGTGCTATTTAATAACTGCTTTTTAAATCTGAGTGTTTGTATTTTATGCACCCTTAAAGTCGCCTTAAAGTGCAGTAAAACATCTTTTAAATTCTCTGATTCTCCAAAGGGAAAGGTTACAGAAAGTCACATGACACAACCCTACATCCAGAGTTCTAGCTCTCTGATGTGCTAAGATAGACTCACTTGGCCCTGCTTGGAGAGCCATAGGGACGAGCTGGAGGTGACCTGTATTCCAGCTTTCTTGTTACTGTGCTCCTGGGCTCTGCAGTTCAGGGATGGAAACCTGAAGAAGCCCCAGCACTCCACAGACGCTAGCTAACATCTGCAGACCACTGGGGCCTGTGACTGCATTCACAAGACCCAGGACATTCCCCGGTGTTTCATTTCCGCCTTCCTTGTGGCCCCAGTGGGATCTGGGAGAAGTGGGAGAAATAAATAGGCCACTCTCCCCCTAGAAGGAGCTCCAGGCGGCCCTGATGCCAGTAGCTGCTTTGCTTGAGTTGTCATAGAAAGTGAAATCAAGATGAACAAAACCTTCAGCTTCTGGAAAGAATCTCTCCATCACAGAACGTCATCAAGGTCCCATGGGGCATCTTTTCAGCTGGAGCTTTTTAAATGGAGGTGGTGAACAGCCTTCCCGGTCGGTGCTGGAGATTTGCTAAGTGCTGACACCTAGCACTTGTATGTCCCTGCCTTTGGTGATTCTCTTACTACCTTAAGCCGTAAGCCGAAAAGACCTGTGAGCAGACTGCTAAATGGAAGTCCTGACTGGGATTTCCTTTTTTTTTTTTTTTTGGTTTTTCGAGACAGGGTTTCTCTGTAGCTTTGGAGCCTGTCCTGGAACTAGCTCTTGTAGACCAGGCTGGCCTCGAACTCACAGAGATCCACCTGCCTCTGCGTCCCAAGGCTGGGATTAAAGGTGTGCCACTACCACCCAGCAGGATTTCACTTCTTTAGATGTGTAACAGGTAGAGTGGCCACCACCCCCTGAGGAAGTATAGCAGACGGTGTGACTACCTGGAAAGCACAGGGACTGTTGTCGTCAAGGACGCCCAGCCGTCCCTGCAAGCAGCTTCATGCTAGAGTTGATGTGTGAGGGAGGAATGGTGAGCCGGCTGCTCTTCTCAGAGTAATACCCTAGAGCAGTGGCTCTCAACGTGTGGGTTGTGACCTCTCTGAGGGGTATTGAAGGACCCTTTCACAGGGGTCACATCTCAGATATCCTGCTTATCAGATATTTACCTTACGATTCGTAATAGTAGCAAAATTATAGTCATGAGATAGCAGCTAAATGATGTTATGGTTGGGGGCCACCACAACATGAGGAACTGTATGACAGGGTGGCAGCCTTAGGAAGGAGGAGAAGCCCTGCTCTAGACTTTTGTCCTGTGGTATACACAGTTGCCGTCCCTTGACTGACTGGCCCAGCATCTCTAAGTTGGGGGAGTGTGTTCCCGCTGGGTTTCTCTGGCTTTGCTCTTTGCAGTGGGCTCTGCCTTATCTTGCTGCCGCTCCTCTTTCAGGGCCTGACTTTCCAGGAGGTAGAGAACTTCTTCACTTTCCTGAAGAACATTAACGACGTGGACACCGCGTTGAGCTTTTACCACATGGCCGGAGCCTCTCTCGATAAAGGTAATGAAGCCCAGACATTTCTTTCTTGAAGCTATAAGCATTAATCTGTATCCTTTAGGTGAGTGGCTCCCCTTAAAATGTCAGCTTTTTAGGCATTGCCCTTTAGTTTCCTCTTTTTGTTTGTTTATATGTTTGGTTTTGGGTTTTGGTTTTGGGTTTTCGAGACAGGGTTTCTCTGTGTATCTCTGGCTGTCCTGAAACTCCCTCTATAGACCAGGCTGGCCTCAAACTCAGAGACCTGCCTGCCTCTGCCTCCCAAGGGCTGAGATTAAAGGTACGTGCCAGCACCACCAGGTGGTTTATTCTCTTGTGTTGGCCTTAAATGAGCCTTACACTTCACCCAGAGACACCAAGCTCCGCACATGCATTGGATGGTGCAGTGGACAGGGCAGACCGTCACTGTGACGTCTGGAAACAGGCGTGAAGCCAAGCAGAGAGAGCTTCAGAACCTCCCTCCTCTGAGGCAGAGTCAGGGCGTGGGTAACGTCATGTTGTCATATGTCATATGTCACTTCGTCAGCTGTATGTCAGTAAGGCTAGAAAAACAAATGAGATGGCTCTGCTTGCAGCCAGAACTCGTTTCACTTTTTTTTCCTTTCCAATTCGGATGCTTTTTATTTTAATCTATCTATATAGTTCTTTAAAATAGCATTTGTTTGCTTAAAATAATGCCTCCTCTCATTTCTGTAGGCTCTTTTTGGGGAACCATGATGCAGATGTCATAGGGAGGTATTACCAAGTCCTCCTTCCTGAACAGCTTTGGCTGTGTTGCCGGCTCACACGGCAGGATTAGATACCATGTGCAAATCCAAAAACATAAGATTTAAAGTCAGAAGTTACAAAAATAGAATTAATAAGCGCCTCTAGGTTTTTTTTTTTCCTCCTCAACTAAAGCCAACGGAACCACTTAAAGAAAACTGTATGGGATGAATCACTATCTATGTTAAAATTATAGGGTGTACAAAATAAAATGATTCAGGGTAGTGGTAACGAAGAGAAATGCAACCTAGTGATTAAAAAGGTGGTAGGGGAGTTTCTTTCAAATGACTTTGGGCCGTTTACTGAGTAAGATGGCAGGCCTCTGTGCACTCACACGCTTACGCCCAGAGGTGGGGTGCAGATTACAGAGCCTGACATGCAGAAATACATTTAGCTTCAAGGCCTGTGGTGCTGGGTCATTTACTTTGACGTCTTGGTTTGGTTTATGTGTTTTACGTTGGATCCCCTGAGCGTACATTGATAGATATCAAGGGGGTAGGGCCTAGCTTCATGCCAAGTAACAGAATGAACCGCATGCCTGTGTCTCCCAGGACTGCTACAGAAAATTACCACAAACTTGATTTAAAGCAACAGAAATTTATTCTCTCACAGTTGAGTGTTAAAGTCATGGGGCGTGAAATGAAGATGCTGGCAGGACCGTGCTCCCTCCAAAGGCCGTCTAGGAGCACCTGCCTCTTCAGCCTCTGGTGGATACAGGCCTGTTTCTTGACCTGTGGGTACATAGCGACCATGTCTGTCCTGTCTCTATGTGGCCTTTACCTCTACATCCCTAAATGTCTTCACCTACTTGGTCTTATGAGGTCTCAGAGCCCAGGTAGTAATCCAGGCTATCGTCATCTCGAGGTTCTCAGCCACAGCTGCACCGACCACATCCGTTCTCAGCTAGCTCCAACGCCTTGTGTCACAGCATCCTGGTTTCAGCTCTTTCCAGACAAGGTTTCTGTGTGTAACAGCCCTGGCTGCCCTGGAACTCACTCTGTAGACCAGGCTGGCCTCAGACTCACTGAGATCCGCCTGCCTCTGCCTCCCAAGCACTGGGAGTAAAGGCATGCGCCACCACCGCCCAGACATCCTATTCTTTCTTATAGCATCTCTCACTGAGTTTGTGTGGAGGTTTGCACATTGCTGTGTAGACTGTCTGCCATTCAGACTAAATCCTTATGACTTCCTGTGTATTCTCTATGCCTAGAGCAACACCTGAGATAGAATAAGTCTACCTACAGCAATTCCAGCCCTTTCCTTCTCTCTCCATACGCTGACCAGGTCTGCACAAATTCCAAGCCTTTCTTCCTCTCGCCACAGAACTGTGTAAATTTTAGTACTGAGATGAACCCCAGAAGAAAGGACACATGGTGCAGTGGTTAAGAACACAGGCTTTAGGCTGAGAAGTGGCTCAGTTGGTAGAGTTTTTGCCTACTATGCACAAAAGCTCTGCGTTTGGTCCCCAGCACCATCTGCTAACCCATGAATGTTATCCCAGCGTTTAGGAGTAGAGAGGCAGGATGGGAATCTCAAGGCCAACTCCAGTTACATAATTAGTTGAAGCCAGCCTGGCTTCAGGAGACCCTGTCTCTAAAGAACACAGCCACTCATGTCATCCTGCCCCAGTTTGTCTTGGCTGCTACCAAGTACAGGCTGGGCGGCATTGACTTGTTCTGTGGTTTTAAAGTAAGGATAAAGATACTAACTCATAGGGTGTCATAGGACAAATGCATGCAGAACTGTCACTTCGTGCGTTTGCTAAAGGTCCTGTTCCAGTGTTGATAACGTGACCACAGTGTGATGCTGCTCGCGTGTTTATTTAGCCAGCAACACAGCTGCTGTGCTGGCCATGGGTTCTCCTCTCATGAAGCTCTCAGGAGTGGAGGCAAGATGAGTACGCAGGTGTTCTAGTTAGCATGGGAAGTGCTAATGAGCTGGGAAATGTGGAGACTTAGGGTGGAACCCCGACACCGCTGTGGGCACAGAAGGAGCTGAGCAGGGCCGAAGCAGCCGACCCTCTGTCCTGCCTCTTCTCAGTCTCAGATGCTCTCGGTCTCAGCTGTCTCCTTTCTTTTCTAGAAAGGTTAAGACCTTCAGACACTGGCATCTTTCCGAGGCCCTGGCACCGTGTCCTCCTTGGCTAGTTTGGAGCTCACAAATCAACCCCGAAGCAGAGTTGAGCAGTTTCCCCAAGCAGCGGAATGATCGATATGGTAATGAGTCCTCCCTAGGTTTGCAGAGAAAAGTGCTCCATAATCTAAATAAGTTGGAAAATGCCAGCGTGGCACAGGATTTCTCCCCTAAAGCACTGTTCCTGCTAGCTTTTAATATGCTAATGTCCGTTACTAATCCCCCAAAGGAGGGATGCAGTTGCCAGACTTGATTTGCTCCAAAATACCTTTAGTACCTTGGAGATTAATGATGCTCCACTGAATAGTTCAAGAAGTCCAGACAGGCAGCAAGTACAGATGGGTGGATATATGATCAGAGAATATGACCCAGGGATAATATTGGAAGTTTCATTGAGGTGGAGTTGTTTGGTTTGGTATGGTTTGGTTTGCTTTGGTTTGATTTAGGTTTGTGTGGACCATGTGGTAACCACTCAGATAAAACTCAGCTAAGAATGCAGTGTCTCTGGTGAATCCTGACCTCCTGAAGACATGGCCTCCAGTAAAGACTGGATTTCCACTGTAGGTCATCTCTCATTTCTGTTGCTCATTCATGCACATAAAATCAAATGCATTGCCTCTGTCTAAATTATGTAAGTAATCTGCTGGAGAAGTAATGGGAAGTTGAGCACAACCCCTCCCCAGTGCCCTCCTGCGATGATATAGTTCTCTTCTAGCCGGAGCTCAAGAGTGAGCTATTGCCTCTCGATCTCAAAGCATATCTGTTTCTGCCGGAAGAGTGAAAGGTCCAGGTCCAGGGGCCCTGGCAGAAGGCCCCTCAGGGTATTAGATTTGGTCATTGTGTGCGTCCAGCGTGTCCCTCGTGTCCTCCGAACTGTAATACGTGAGAATAATCACAAGTAATGTCTGCTGCCTTTCTTACTCAGACTCTCGCACATAGCTACTTCAACTGAAGGTTCTCATTTCTTTTTTCTATTTTGGGACAGGATGTCACTGTGTAGCCCTGGCTGTCCTAGAACTCTGTGTAGACCAGGCTGGCCTGGAACTCTCAGAGATCCACCTGCCTCTGCCTCCTGAGTGCTGGGATTAAAGGTGTGTGCCATCACCGCCCCAAGCTTTTCTTCGTCACTCTGTAGGGTGAGAGAATAAATATCAAGTCTGTGGCATAGCTCAGGCCAGATGTTCTTGGCAGCCCCAAGGTGACCTTTGAAGCACCGTTCTCACCATCAAACGATTCTAGTTTCTTTTGTCTCGGAAGTGACTCAATCACAAGGGTAACCTCTAAGAGTTGCTGTGGCTTCAGATTCTCTGAATCTAACATTTAGAGTAAACACCTCAATCTTCTGCCGTTTAGGTCCTACTGATTTGTTGGGGGAGTCTGAAGTTACTGGTGGGGTAGACAGTTTCTAGCTCCTAGCAGGCCTCACATTCTGAACAGACGCATTAAACAGACACGCTGGTGCCTCTCTTGCAGTCTAAGCGGTCTGAGGTGTTGCCCTTTCGCTGCCTCTGACACCGCCGCACGTCAGGAACCCCAGAGCAGCTGTCACTTCATAGCAGCATCCACGACAACCATAACGTTAAGTGCTTTGTATACGTTCTTTCTCTAATCCTTAAAACCTAGACTGTGTAGGTGGCATTGTCCCCATTTGATGGGTACAAGAATAGAAGAGGGAGTTTCTTGCTCCTGGCTGCCCAGCTAAATGCTGGTAGAGTCATGATTTAAATTCACATCTCCTTAATCCCAAAGTCTACGTGGTCTCCTGACCATCATCTTGCCTCTCAGTGTATTTCAAGATTCAGGTAGAGCCCGAGAATCTCTGCTGATGCACATCCCAGAACACCGTGCAGGTGCACCCTTTGGAGCCACGCTTCACGGTAGCCTCCAGCTCTTGGCTGTGTCTCCCCAGTTGCCTTGGCTAAGCAGACACACTGGGGCAATGGTATGACTAGGTCTTGTTCTCTCGTCCAGACAGGCCTCATGTTCATGGCAGGTCTGTGACTCGGCCTTCCAAATGAATCAGCCACCATTAGGGTAAGAATCAAGCCCTGCTGCTGAATGGTGGCACACACCTTTAATCCCAGCACTGGGGAGGCAGAGGCAGTCAAATCTTTGTGAGTTCAAGGCCAGCCTGGTCTACAGAGCCAGTTCCAAAGCAATGAGGGAGAAACAGCCAAGAGCTTGTCTTCTGGAGGCTGCCATGAAACACGGCCCCAAAGGTGTTCTGGACTATACATCAGCAGAGATACTCAGGCTCTGGAGCCCAGGCTGACCTCAAACTCACAAGCAGTCTGCCTGCCTCTGCCTTCCAAGTGATGGGATTAAAGGTGTGTGTCACTACCTCCAACTATAGGTAACTTATTTTTTTAGGTAACTTTTTTAATAAATTTTTTTGTTCATTTGTTTGTATGGGTATTTTGCCTACATGTTTGTCCTGGAGACCAGAAGAAGAGGATGTTGTGTCCTCTAGAACTGGAATTACAAATGATTGTGAGCTACTATATGGGTTTATAGAACCAAACCCAACTACCCCTGAAAAGCAGCAAGTGCTCTCAACCACTGAGCCATCTCTCCAGGCCACCATAGTTAACTTCTTACACTCTTACTAACTTAGATGTTCTAAATTCTTAATTATAAAGAACTGAAGCTTTTTCTCAGTTTCATCGTTATCTAAACATGAACCGTGTTTTCGCCTCTTTATGTCCTGCTCAAGGCCTAGACAGTTCTTTGCACACACTAGATGTTCAGTTAGAACAAACAGTAAGAAGTGAGAGAAGTTATTCTCACCATGGGCAGCCCCCGCAAGAGATGGCAGAGTGTCCTAAGATCTGTCCCCACTGTTCCTGGTGACAGAATGCACCGCACCGACAAAAGCATCTGGAACAAAGGTTTATGTCAACTCGCAGTTCGCAGGTGCAGTTCATCATGGCAGGGTGTCGAGGTGACAGCCGCGTAAAATAGCTGCTCCAGTTATGCCTGCAGCCGGGGAGGGGAGAGCAGGGAGTCCTGACTGCAGCATGGGGTGGCAGGGTCACCTGCAGGAAGTCCTGAATGCAGCACAGGGAGGGGGGAGAGCAGGGAGTTCTGAATGCAGCACAGGGAGGGGAGGGGAGAGCAGGGAGTCCTGAATGCGGCACAGGGAAATTGGCTCCATTTTCATTGTTGTGGCAGAATCCCTACAAAACAACATAAAGAAAGAAGGGCACATTGAGGGTGTAGTTTGTTTGTTTGTAATGCAGTTTGAGAGGGTACAGTCCATTGCAGCGGGGCTCTGGCTGTGGCAGCGGGAGGGGTTATTTTGTGTCCACAGTCAGGAAGCAGGAGGAGATGAACCCTGGTGCTCAGCTTGCTTTCTCCTTCTTGACTTATTTTTTAATATTTATTACTTGTATGTGCATTGGTGTTTTGCATGTGAAGGGTGTCAGGTCCCCTAGAGGTGTACTTACAGACAGTTAGTTGTAAGCTGCCACGTGGGTGCTAGGAATTGAACCCGGGTCCTCTGGAAGAGCAGTCAGTGTTCTTAACCACTGAGCCATGTCTCCAGCCCCTCCTTTTTGACTTTTATTCTGTCCCAGCCTATTGGGTGGTGCCTCTCATGTTCAGAATGGGTCTTCCATCCACAGCTAAGCCTCTCTAGAAGCTTCTTACAGACACACCCAGAGTCGTGTCTCCTACGTGAGTGTAAATCCAGTGAGGATGGCAATGATGGCCAACCATCATGTCATGGCCTAGACTTACATTCAAATCCGTGTGCAAATGGACTAGTTTATAATTATTGGATCAACTGAAAGTCAGCGAAAAGCTGTTGGAGTCCCAAAGAAAAGGTGGCAGCTTTTACTTCCTTGTGAGAAAATTTAAAACTTAATCAGACCGTGGCTAGGGCCTCCACCAGATCTCACTTGTGCAGCTTAGAGCTGTGGCTGCAGAAAAGGGTAACGCACACCTGAAAATTGAGGGCAGCTATATATAAAGTGTGGTGCGTGGAGCCCGGGACGTTCCCAGTCCAGTCGTAAACACCACCGCTCCCACCGCTCTGCAGCCACAGCTTCCCACCGCTCTGCAGCTTCCTGTCGCTGGCTGTGTAATAAAGGAGGGCCAGCTCTACAGCTGAGAGTTGGCAAGTGAGGCTGTCGGGAGCCTCCATGCAGCCTTCTGGAGTCCCTGCTCAGATCTTGCTTGTGTGGCTCCAGTTTGTTTTTTAGATTTATTTTTATTTCATGTGGTTTGGGTGTTTTGCTTGCACATATGTCCTACATGTATGTCTGTGCACCACATGCATGCCTGATGCCTGCATGTATGTATATCTGTGCACCACGTGCATGCCTGATGCCTGCAGAGGCCAGAAGAGGCTCTGGATTCCCTGGAACTGAAGTTACAGACTGCTCTCATCCACCATGTGAGTGCTGGGATTCGAACCTGGGTCCTGGATCTTCTGGAAGAACAGTCCGTACTCTTAACCACTGAGCCACTCCCCAGTTTCTCTCCTCAGATCTTAGCATGCATGGCCTGTAATCCAGGTTCTCAGTTGTTGGCAAAATTTCCCTTTAGGACCAAATCCCCCTTTTCCTGCTGGTTGCTGATTCTACACAGGCAAATCTAGCCATGCACCCTCTGACAGCATCCCCTTCTTCTCAAGTTGCTAGGGAGACTCCCATAGACGAGACTGGCCAAGCCATCACCATGGCTGTGTAAAGTAATCCATCTGCAGGAGTGCTGTGCCATATTCAGTGTTCATATTCCTGCCCACACTAAACAGGATGGGCCTGTTTGGGCCACCTCAGCATCCTGTGTGCCACATTAGCCAGTGATTCCAGAAGTCCTCACTTCTAGTTTTATCCTCTTTTTAAGACTTTTAAAAAATTATGTGGGGGCGGAGGAGCAACATATGCGTGTGTGAGTAAGTGCCCACAGAGGTCCGGAGAGGGCATCGGATCCCTGAGAAGTGAACTTGGGTCCTCTGAAAGAGCAGTGTGCACTCCTAGCTGCTGAGTCATCTCTCCAGCCCCGAGTTTTTAATTTGAAGGCTTCTAAAGATATGGACATTGTAAGCGGCCAGAGCTATTTCATCGTAAAAAAAAAATAAAAAATAACATGGAAGTCATAAAGTTTTAGTACTGGGAGGGAGTTTAGAGATTGTTTTATTTAAACTCCCACTCTACTGCCCTTGACCTACAATAAAGTCATCAACTCAGAAGGAAACTGACTTGCCCAGATCCCAGCTAGAGTAGCACAAAGCCACAGAAACTGAAGTGTTCTCATCAGCGTGCAGCACCCAGAAGGACCAGGGATGTTAGAAAGCAGCCTCTGGTGGAGAAGTGGCTCAGCTGTTCAGAGCACTGGCTCCTCTCCCAGAGGACCAGGATTCCGGCACCTCTGTGGTCTCTGACAGTCATCTGTAACTCCAGTTGCAAGGGATCTGATGCCCTCGTCTGGCCTTCTTTAGGCAAACACATGGAGTACACATGCAGGCAAAACACTCATATACATATAATAATAACAATAATTTTTAATTAAAAAAAGAAGAGGTTCAACACTTTTATGTGACAAAAGAAATAGAAGAAAATTCAAAGTAAGGATCTCCCAGACAACCTAGACAGAGCACGGAGGTAGGAATGTCACAGACATGTGTGAGGAAGGGATTGCAACAGTTCACGTTTTCATCTTGTAAAAACACCACTATGTGAAAAGGAGTGCTGGCCAGGACTCCATTCATCTACAGCAAAGCTATCAGTTCTTAGAGTAAGTTACAGTGTAGGGAAGGAAGCACAAACCCAAAACAAATGTTTGCTTTATGAGGCATTTCTCTTACAAAGACCTGGTTAATCTTCCCAATTTTCAAGTCACTTAGCGTTCTAAAGATTGATTCTGCCGTGACTACATCACTGCACATATATGATGGCTTTGTAAAATGAGAAGCACCCCGAGGAGGGGGGATGCCTTAGGGACTCGTGACTGCTGATAGGAAAGAGGGAGAGAGAGGAAGGAGAAGGCAAACTGCCAACATCAAAGAGTTGAGGACAAAGTCAGCTGACATTATATCCTGCTGAGGAGCAGACCAGGAAAGAGTGGTAACAAGAAGTATAGGCCAACAAGATGACTCACTTGCTGCTAAGCCCCAGGTCCCATGTGGTGAAAGAGAGAATCAATTCCCACAATTTCTCCTTCAACCTCTACACACACACACACACACACACACACACACACACACACACAGAGCGAGACAGAGGGGAGAGAGAGAGAGAGAGAGAGAGAGAGAGAGAGAGAGAGAGAGAGAGAATAAAAAAGTTTGCTGGAGAATAGCTCAGTAACTAGAAGTGCTTAGAGATCTTGCGGGGAACCTGGGTTTGAATCCCAGTACCCATATTAAGGGACTTCGCCACTGCCCATAATTCCAACTCCAAAGGGATCTGGTGCCTCTGGCCTCAGAACACACGCACGCACACGCACACACACACACACACACACACATGCATACACATATGCACATACTTGGAAATTAGATCCTGTAACACTGTTTCTTGGCAACTTCAAGGTTTACTGTCGTTAGCAGCCTATGAAGGTGGCAAAGTCTGTCAGGCCGTGTCAACCCAATGAATTTTAACATACCTACAGCCAGTTCAGCCTTCAGTGTTAGACGTCACTGAAGCAAGAGTTGGAGTCCAACAAGGATATTGTTTTATGAAGAAGGAGCCTTCTGCAGATTGAGGATAGAATAACGGAGGAACGCGTTCAGCAAATTGCAGCCGTCCTTCCCATGGAATGTGCACTCTACAGCTGTTACAGGATGCTGTTTGCATTCTGGGAGGGAATTCTCTCTCAGTCAAGGTGCTGGGTGAGCCAAGCACAGCACTGTTTGCTATGCTGCCGCTTCATGGAAAAGGGGGAAGAGGAAGAGCAAATCTCTTGTGTGCATGTGTCTGAGGTGCTGCTGGCTGCCTCAGTGGTGCACTAGCGACTGCACACAGCTGAGAGCCAGACCCCGCTCTATACCATTTGAACTTTGAAGTAGGTGAATGTATTCCCTAATCAGAAATCATTTTCTGACCAGGCATAGTGGCTCACACCTCTAATTCCGGGACTCAGAAGGCTGAGGCAGGAGGATCCAGGAATTTGAGGATAGGCTGGCAAGACCCTGTCTCAGTGTGTGCTGGAGGTTGAAGGAGTATGGCCTTGAGACAAGACCTGGCTTGTTAGGTACCCTTACGAGGAACATTTGACTGGCCTTTAATGAAATCCCTTCCAGTGTTTGCCCCCCACCCCGCACCATATGCACCAGCTCTCGAGTTAGGCCTTTACTCCCTTGCTGCTTCCCGTACGTCATTCACACTGACCCCTCCACTCCACCTACATCACTCGCTCTCCCATGTGCACAAATTGAAAGCAATCTGCCTTGGCACTCATTTTGAGTTCATATACAAAATACACTCACCTCCACCAAATACACAGTGTTTCATCGTGATTCATGTGGGATCACACACAAGCTATTTCTCCATCTTAATAGTGTGTGTGCTGTCCCCATCTAGATCAGGACTGTCCTGTAGCGTGTCTGTCCTCTAGTGTGTCAGCTGAAAACCTTGGCTGCCTAATGGTGCTTCTAGACATGCTTGTATGAAGCCAGGCGTGGTGGTGGAATATGCCTATAGTCCCGGGACTCGGAAGGCTAAGGTAGGCAGCTCATGGAGCCCAGCCGATAGAGACCAGACCAGCAACACATCTATAAAAAATTATTAAAAAACAAAAAAACAGGGGTTGGAGAGATGGCTCAGTGGTTAAAAGCATTAACTGTTCTTCCAGAGGACCTGGGTTCAATTCCCAGCACCCACATGGCAGCTCACAACTGTCTGTAACTCCAAGATCTGACACCCTCACATAGGCATATATGTTGGCAAAACACCAATGTACATAAAATAAAAATAAATATATTTTCAAAAAAACAACTCTTGCCATTTTTAGATAAGATGTGATAGGATTTTCAGAGAAGCTAAACACAATACTGAACAATGTAATAAAACTTACAACTTAGTTAGGCTGAACCAGTTTAAGCAAGGGACCCACTGAGGCAGTCATCTGAGATGATGGCACTTGGGATTCAGAAAACCAAACTGCAGCTGTCCTTGGTAACCCGTACTGTTAGGGAGCAGGACCAACAGTGTCACACAGAGGTGCCAGCAGCCTGAGCTGTAGTCCCATGCAGAACAAGGACATGGCCTCTTGTTGCTAAGACACCACCCTGCTCTTTCCTCTTTCCTTTGTCGGCGCTCCTAAATGCGGTCCTTCCCCACACCTCGCCCCAAATCATGTTGAAAAGTGCGTAGTAGAGCTGCCGGAGAGTGTCTGGAAGAAGTTCCAAAAAAAGGGTACGCGCAAGAAAGGCTCCTCCCGTGTAGCGAGCCTTCCCAGGGCTGAAGCAGCACCTCCTCCCCCACTAGACCTTGGCGCCCACAGGCCAGCTTTTCATTTTCTCCCCTGCAGTCCAGTAGGGCATGACTAATCATGTGAACAACTCAGGACATCATTGAAACCTCTGGGTCACCTTTCCGCACACCTTTGCAGGGGGATGAAATGAGCGTCCTTGTCCAGGCCACCTTTGTGACTTAGCTTTTCATGAGGCTGTTGTTTCATACCCTGTTGAGCTGTTTCTTCAGTTGTGACGTGCGTTTCAAGGGCATGACTAGGGACCCTCACTGCAGAGAAGGTCGGATCTGCGGTTGGCAGGAATACCGCCTCCTCCCAGTCCTGGCTAGCACTCATCCCTGACAGAAGGCACTGACGATGCCCTAACTTGGCTTTTCTGTTTTCTGGACTCTGTCCCTTTAGGATGACAGAGTTGGGAAGGAACTGGTACCGTCCAGGTAAGAGGTCAAATGTGTGTAGGGAAGGAGCGGTGGGATATCTTCCACCCAGAGGCCACTAGCTTTGTGACGCTGGAAAGTCACATCAGTTTCCTGGTTCTCCGCACCTCATCACCTCTGCAGTCTCTTCTGGCTCCAGGATTCTCTGAGTCCATGTGGATGTGTGAGTTTTATCACTCCAGAGCTCCCCTGGGAGGCCATTGTGTGGTTAATTGTATGTAGCCTAATTTCTGACACATTATTATAGCACACGACATAGTGTGGACTTCTGTCCCCCACTGAGTTATCCAGTCACAGACCACACCAGCACAGCGCAGGTCCTTCCTGGAGTTGTCAAAGCAGATGGTACCAGATTTTTTTGATTTTTCTTTTTCTTTTTTTTTTTTAATTTATTTCTTAAGACAGGCTTTCTCTGTGTAGCCTCGGCTGTCCTAGAACTCACTTTGTAGACCAAGCTGGCCTCGAGCTCACAGAGATCCTCCTGCCTCTGCCTCCTGAGTACTAGGATGGCAGTGATACCAGATTTTGAGTTTCAAAATTCTACCAATTCTCCCCCATCCCAATCTTAAGTGGACATAGGCCCCTGGGAAGATTATTAGCAGTGTCATAGGTGATCCTTGGAAACCTAAGCCTTCTCTTTCTTCTGGGACCTTCATTTCCATATCAGCAGATGAGCAACTGGACTCCCAGCACCTCAGCATTATTCCATGGTTCGGGGCGGGGAGTGTTTTCTCTGTTCTAACACCAAAACAACCAGCACAGAAGACTTCTGTGACCTCAAAAAATATGGGGGCCAGGCATAGTGATACATGCCTTTAATCCCAGCACTCAGGAAGTATAGGCAGAAGGATATCTGTGAATTCGGGCCAGCCTGGTCTACGTAGCAAGTTTCAGGCTAACTACAGCTACACAGTGAAACTCTGTCTGGAAAAACAAAAATAAAAACGAGTAGGGATTTCTCCAGCAGCACACAAGCAATGAGTTCTACTTGAACCCACTCCCCCAATTTCATTTTGATGTGCCTACCTAGAGCTAGGTCAGATCCTACGGGTTGAGATCTCCACCCCCAGAGACTGACTCAGATACTAATACAGCCTTCCTTACCAAGCTTCTGCCCAGCCAGTTCCTAGTGTGACAGGGCTCAGCTGACCCGCGAGAGGGACTCAAAGGACTCGGGCAAGCACAGAGGTTACTGGTTTGTTTCAGAAGCTCCAGCTGCATGCGGAGAGGTTGAGGAGGAGCAGAGAGCTTCTGTGCCTTCCCACCATCCTCCAGGAACCCCTGTGTGGCTGCAATCGGAAGCTCTCCAAATGCTATGCTCTGAGAGTCTTAGGGGGCTTCGTTACACAGGCATGAGTGAATGACTCAGTAGCCATTGGGGACCAACTCAGTGGGTTAGAGGGCTTAGCTAGAAAATCCCAACAAGACTTGGTCTTTCCTGTGACCAGGGTCCATCTTGAAACTACCCATATGCTATTGGCACCAGTCATCTCTTTGACACACACGATGCCCCACTTGGACAGTCGCAAGGATACTAGCTCTATGTCAGAAACTTGTAAAACTATCTTAGTCATTTGTCTCATCTGTGTGACAGAATACCTGTCGAAAAAAAAAACTTAAGAGCTGGAGAGATGGCCAGTGAGTAATATCACTTGCTGTGCAAACACAAGGACCTGGATTATAAATTGGCTGGGCATGGCCAGGCATACACCTGCAACCCCAGGACTTTGGGGGGGCCAGAGACTGGACGATTGCTGGGGCTTGCTGGCCACCAGCTTAGCTCCAGGTTCCTGAGAGGCCAGACCGCGAGAGAATAGGGAGTGATAGAGCAGAACATTCAACATCATAACGTCACCCTCTGCCCTCTGCATGGACCACAGTCACACACACACACACACACACACACACACACACACACACACATACACACACACGCAAAATGAAAGCAGGGAGATGGGGGTGGGACTTTACTTTGGCTCAGCTTGAAGGTACAGTCTATTGTGGCAGGGAAGGCATGGTGGCAGGGAAGGTGTGGCAATATGGAAGGCATGGCAGTGGGGAAGGCATGGTGGTGGCAAGGAAGGCTTGGTGGCAGCATGGAAGGTGTGGTGGCAGGGAAGGCGTGGTGGCAGGAGCTTGGGCCAACATTGGCTCCACCATCAGGAAGCAGAGTTCACTTTCTCTTTTTTCTTCAGTCCAGGACCCCTGCCCACGGGATTATACTGACTACATTTGGGATGGGCCTTTTCATCTCAACCCAGTAACATCCTCACAGACATGCACAGGGGTTTGTTTCTATGGTGATTATAAATACCAGCAGGTTGCCAATGGGAATTAACAATCATAAGAGACCAAGTATGTGTTTCAGAATCACCGGCACCAAATAGGGGAAGCCAAGAGCGCAGTACCAACAACAGATCAACCCAGGAAAGTTAAGGTCTGGGGGGAGGGGGAGTTCTCACTGTGGTTTAATTAGTGTGATTCAGACAGGCTGAAAACAGTGTGAATGAGCCTGCTCTCCAGAGCAGCTGCCAAGCACTTGGCTTGTGATCTGCTGTCATCCCACTTGTCCCAAGAGCTCCCAACTTGACAGCTCACCAGCGAGTTGGTTTGTTCTGTCCTGTTGTGATTCATACCCTGGGGGCCTCTCCAAGGATCCTGTGCTGTGAAAAGGACACCCCAGCACCGACTGTGCCCATCCCCGGGAGCCACAGTGCCTTAGCCCGGTAGTGAGCAGACCATTAGCGCCCCCTCCAAGTGGGATGGGGCATAATCTCTGACCGCCCTGTGAGGGGTAGCCTTTGTAAAGCAATGTTCTGGCTGCAGCCTCCAGGAGTCCCTATCCTCCAAGCACTTAATACCAGCCTAATGAGCTGAGTGACGGAAATTGTCAAGAGCTCTCGCTGATGTCCTGGGATACTGCTTACTGGTTTATTAGAGCAGAGTGCTGTCTACATGGGAGAGAGACGAGTCTTAGAACAACAAGATTGGCGAGGCATTCTACCCTGAGAGAATGGAGACTTGGGAGCGAAGCAGGAAGGCAGTTGTCAGAGCAGATGAAACACGAGATTGATGTAAAGCACAGAAAGTGGTACAGCCAGCAGAAAGCACACTCCAGCACACACGAGGCTCTCAGGCCCTTCTCAGGACTCCTCTGTGGTCGTGGAGGGAGCTGCAGTGGGTAGCAGTGTTTGAGAACACCCGTTCTCATCCCGTTCTCCCTGAGCGATATCCCAAAATCAAACCTTAGGAGATCTCCCCATCAGCTTTGGTCATTTTAGCTCCCCTGGCAGTTCCTAGTCTCCTTGCAAACTGCCTTTTGACCGCCTCTTCCTCTTCCCCCTGCTCTTTCTTCTCTTCCTCCTCGTCTTCCTCCCTCTTCTCCATTCAGTTGAATTAGCAGCCATTGGTTCTCCCTGCAAGACTCAGTTTCTCAAGCTTGGCACTGTAGTTCTGACCAGCCCCAACACGTGGCACATGAAAACTTACCACAGACGCTTCTGCCTAAATCTTTTTGTTCCAAAAAAACATCGGCCTCCTTCCCTCTAAGTCACAGGCTGGAAACGAGGGTGATCTCAACCGTGGCCAAGGAGGGAGACACTGGCGCTTCCCACCTTCCTGAACAGCCCTGTTCCCCTTGAGCTCGAGGTTTTGAATATGGAGGCAAAGCCATGCAAGAGCCTGAGTTATTTCTAGATACTTCCACCCCGTTTGTCACCCTCACACCCTAAAATAAACACCAATAAGATGCCTCTGTGTGCCAAGCAAACTCAACAGCCCCCTCGTGGAATCGTTTGATTTTGAATATGGGAGAAGTAAACTCTAAACTGTCAAGCGACTCCGTCAGGGTGGAGCCACACAGAGAGTCCTGTCTCAATGACACCTTGCTCGGTTCTGTGTCTGCCGACCTTAGGGGCAGGGTGCTGGATATATATGGAGGTGACAGGTGCAAAATGAGAAAGCAAACTGGTAAGAGGAACTGATGTTGCCGTCTGAAGTAGCAGAGGACACAGATGCCATTGCTGGCCCACAGGCTGCTGTGGAATCCAAGCTAATGGCTGCACACGTTAGTCCATACACGGAACTCCATCCTTTTCCTTTTTCTTTTTCTTTCTTTTTTTTTTTTAAATTGATTTTATGTATGTGAATGTTTTGCTTGCAAGTATATATGTGTATCTTGTATGCGCCTGGTGCCTAAGGAAGTCAGAAGAGGGCTTCCGATGCCCTGAGACTTAAAGTATGGATGCTTGGGAACCATCATGTGGACGCTGAGATTCAAACCCAGGTCCTCATCAAGAGAAGTGCGTGCTCTTAACCACGGAGCCGTCTCTCCAGCCCCTTTTCTTTTTATCAAGTTTCACTTCACTTTGGGGTTGACCCGTAGGCAGTAACGTGATTGATTGATAACCACAGGTAGGCCAAGTGAGAGGGATGACAGCAGAAATTGCCTACTTCTTCCTGGCTTGTCTTTCCCGGGAAAGCAATTCCACACGATTGCTGTATTTCATCGTAAATGTCAGGGAAGGAAAATGGCAAGAGAAGAGAGCTTCTCTACTGAGGCTTAAAAAAATGGTGTGTTGGTCCGATGAGGCCTAATGCCCTGCTTCTCCAGGACTGCAGCTAAAAGAAGTGTACAGCGGAAACAGTGTCTTTTTGTGTAGCTCATTAGCCTTGGACTCTGTTTCTCCTGCCACAGCTCCTGAGTGCTGGCATCCTGTACTGCACACTCTACTCAGCATCGTGAGTCCTTCGTTTACTTCATGCCTCTAACACGTAGCAGCAATACAAAAGAACAGACCCCTGAAGGTCAGGCAGTGGTGGCGCACACCTTTAATCCCAGCACTGGGGGGGGGGGAGGGGCAGGCAGATCTCTGTGAGTTCAGGACAAACCTGTCCACAGAGTGAGTTCTAGGACAGCCAGAGCTACACCGAGAAACCCTGTCTCCATAAAACAAAAATAAAAAAGCAGACCCTGAGGTATAAGGGTGTGGAGTCTTGGATAAAAATTCAATTCTCATTTTCTTTTCTTTCTTATTTTTCTTCTTTTTTTTCCTTTAATTCCTTACTGCTGGACATTGAGACTCAAGCCCAGGCCTGGCACATGCTGCCCAGGTGCTCCGTCACTGTGCATACACACACCCACTTGGATAGTTCGAGGCTGTCTTAGTGCCCTGACTTGGTCTCGAACTTTGGTTTTGGTTTTGACACAGGTTCTCACTGTATAGCCCTGCTGCCCTCAGATTCTTGACTCTCCTTCCTCACCAGCTGCAATTACAGATGTGCACCCCCACAGATGACCTCAAACATGACCTCAATACAGTAGCCACGTTTTGCGTGGGCTAGCCCCCATCTGGAGAAAGGAGAGTGGAGGTGTCTGTCAGCCCTAACGGAGCATCTTTCTCCCCTCAGTGACCATGCAGCAGGTGGCCAGGACAGTGGCGAAGGTGGAGCTCTCAGACCACGTGTGCGACGTGGTGTTTGCACTCTTTGACTGCGACGGTGAGTGGGGTCCTGTGGGCTGTGCAGGGTGAGCCGGGCCTCGCTGGATTTCTGGACCCTGTTTATAGCGGGACTGTTGTCTAGACAGCAGCTTGGCCTTGGCCCTGTGAGCTTGAAGATACCACCCTGGGCCCCAGTTTGTGTTTTCCACTTCCTTGGGGTTTTCTTTTTTTTTTCTAGTTTTTGTTTTGTTTTGTCATGTTGAGATGGGATCTCATTATGTAACAACAACAAAATGAGGGAGGGAGGGAGGGACGGAGGGACGGAGGGACGGAGGGAGGGGGGGAGAGAGAGAGAGAGAGAGAGAGAGAGAGAGAGAGAGAGAGAGAGAGAGAGAGTCAGATCCAGTTTAGGGAGGAGTATAAGCCTAGATCAGTAAAGGTTCCAGGGTCAAGGCTAAGCAGAGTAGAACAGCCGGGCAAAAGGAGGCGGTGACACCTTCCAGATGCCCACACCCCAAGAGGTCCTTATGCCTTGCTACTTGAATTCTCCAGCAACCGCACAGCTCCCCTGCACCCCAGCATCCCCTGTCTGCACCGTGGTATCACTTACCCCACCACTGATGTCCTGTGTCTCTCCCGCACCCCGGGAGTGTCCCCCAGGACCACACACAAAGCTCGTGCGTCCCTGTGCTCACACAGGACCTGACTTCTGCTCCAGTCTCAGTGTCAGTGGCTGGAGGACAGAGCAGCTCACCCTAAGCCAAGAGATGAACTTGGCTGAGTGTGTGCTGGGCTGCAGGGCCCGCAGGGTGTGAGGGACGGGATTCCCCCCCCTCCCCGGAGTTTCTACTTACACTTCTGTTTTTCCTCATCCTCCAGGCAATGGGGAGCTGAGCAATAAGGAGTTTGTTTCCATCATGAAGCAGCGGCTGATGAGAGGCCTGGAGAAGCCCAAGGACATGGGCTTCACCCGTCTCATGCAGGCTATGTGGAAATGTGCCCAAGAAACTGCCTGGGACTTTGCTCTGCCCAAATAGGGTCCCGCTGCCTGCACCCTAGCACCTGGACCCCTGGAGTGGCCCTTCATGCTGCTGCCGCTGCTTCTGGGAGTAGTACCCCCCCCCCATCTTTCTGGGATTGACCTCTGGGCTTAGCAGGCTTCCCTCTTCACCCTTCCCTGACCCAGTCAGTTGCTACTAGACTTCAAGTTGGCAGCCAGATCAAAGGTTTTAAAAAAACATGGACAAGTCTTCAAAGTGGAGACTTTAGCTCCTTCAACTAGTGCCCTGTGGATAAAGAATGCAAGGAGACCTCTGGATACCCGCCAGTGCTGGGGAGCACCCCCTCTCCAGGCTCTCTCCCTCCCGACACCCACCGGCCCTGGGGAGCACCCCTCCCTCCAGGCTCTCTCCCTCCTGGCACCCACCGGCCCTGGGGAGCACCCCCCCTCCAGGCTCTCTCACTGTGGGTTTATCTTCTTCCTCCTGCTGTTCCTAAGCTGCAAGTTTGAAAATACTCTGGTGGGCAAGAGGAAGTCTATGAGAAATGATAATGCAGGTGACCCTGGCGCCCCGCGCTGGCAGGAGGCCTGGTTGGAGGATCTGTGTCAGACACCGGCAGCTCCAGGAAGGCCTTGCGCTCCCAGCAGAGTTCCAGAGTCAAAGGAGCTGCTCCATGCTCCTCTGTGCCCTCATTTCCCTCCAAGGCTCCCAGTGTCACTTTCCCTCTCTATGGGCTTGCCGAGCCCAGACCCGGCTCAGCCCATCCGCCCTGTCTAAAACACTCGTAAAATATCACTTTAATTATACCGTAAATGTCCCCAAGAATCCTCGCGTCCTTTCTTTGGGGCCTCTCCTCTGGCCCTTTGTTTTGTCCCAATGCTGTAGACCCTGTTCTCCTCACCAGAGGCTGTGGCGTTCTCGTCACTGGCGGCTTGAAGCAGGGACACAGAGTGAGGGACTTGTCATTAGGTGGCCTTGTCCCCACCCAGTTGGGGTACTGTTTCATTTGGAACTGGAATACACAGTCCCTGACAAGAAATCTCCCTGGGGCTAGACTCTGAGCATCCGAATGGTGGAACTGCATTTTCAGAACCCTGGCAACATTGGCCTCTGCTAGACTCGGCTCTACCACTCCGTGTGGTGTTGAGCCAGTCATTCCCCGTCTGTCCCCTCAGCTGTTAAAGGTTGAGCTGAACGGGCCCTCAGATCCTTCCCATGAGCCTCTGTTTCAGCTCTGCCTCAGTGTGGCGCTCCACCCTAAGTCAGAACATGGCCAGAGACATTCATTCCTCCCCACAAGAAGAGCCCTTCAGGGGAGCAGCTGGGCTTCCTTAACCTGAGATTCAGGGAAATGAGAGATCCTAGAGATGGTTGCTAAGCAAAGGGGACTTGAGAATGTGCCACAGTTTATAAAAATCAAAATTTTAATTGCTTCTAGTGCCCCACCTACTTTCGGCTATGGCTGAAGCTCATACTTTAGAAAAAGGAGAGACGTGGACAATGGCTGCTGCCACATGGAGTAGAAGGGGCTCCATGGTCCCAGGAGCCGATGCTAAGACTATGCTCCCTCTGCAAGCCTTGCATAGACCAAGCCCCTGGGAACCGTGAGACTAGTCAGGCTGGCTCAGCTGTGGGCTTCCACTGCCACCTGCTGGCAAAATGGCTCAGTGCAGGAAGTCTCTAGCTTGCCAGCAGGGGTTGGCTGGCACAAGGCAGGGCAGAAAGAATCATGAAGAAAGGACCTGACCCCAGTTGAAAGAGGGAAAAACTTTAGTGTATTGGTCTCTGGCTTTAGAACATGAATGGTAATAGGTAAACGTGTATTGTTTACACTATTCTGTGTGACCTTCTCTGATCAGCTGCTGTAGATCAGGAGTTGAGCAAGGTCTTGGAGGAGCATGCATCTTTTTTTTTTCTCTTTTTTCTTTTTTTGGTTTTTTTCGAGACAGGGTTTCTCTACAGCTTGGAGCATGCATCTTAAAGATGAAAAACAGGAAGAAGCGACAGGTTCCCTAAGTACAGAGAAGCAGACTGGCCCTCTGATCCCAACCTGTACATTCCCGGCAGGCGTGCAGAAGACATGGGACTTGGGTTTGTTTCTTTGTTTGTTGTTTTAAATAGACTTATGGAGTCTATTTAAATAGACTGGGTGGTTTTTGTTTGTTTTGGGGGGTGGTTTTTTGGTTGGTTGGTTTTGGTTTTCCAAGACAGGGTTTCTCTGTGTAACAGACTTAGCTGTCCTGGAACTAGCTCTTGTAGCCCAGGCTGGCCTCGAACTCACAGAGCTCTGCCTGCCTCTGCCTCCCAAGTGTTGGGATTAAAGGCATGCGCCACCACCACCTGGCTTAAATAGACTGTCTTAATAGACCTAGGAGTTCTAGAGGTTTGAGAAGCACGAGGGCCAGGCAGAAACTGAGCATGAAGAGATCCATAAACCAGGTCCATCCTGGAAACTAGCGTCCAAAGTTCTTAGCATGGTTTAGGGAGTGACTTTAAATAAGATAGGGAGTCAAGTCTGGCAAGTGTGGTAGCACATGTCTGTGATACCAGAACTGGTAGTGGGTGGGGAGGCTTGGGCAAAAGGATCACTTGGAGTTCAAAGCCAACCCGGACTAGATAATGAAACTTTGTCTCAAACAAAAGAGAGGGAATGAAGACAGTGGTCTTAAAAAGTAACTTAGAAACAATCCCGATGAGCTTTTGAGATGGGAGTGTAGCTCGGTGGTAGAGTTTGCGGCAGCATTCCTGAGCCCTGGGTCCAGCCACTAGCACACCCCAGTGCTCAAAACCGTATGTCACACTGGGTGCGCCACATATGGAGGCAGTGGGAGGCTCATACAACATAAACTTGGTATGCACGGTGTCCTGGGTTTGGTTCCTAGCACTAAAGGACAAAACTGAAGGGAAATTAAGAAACTCCATTCTGCCCGGTAGTGGTGGCACACGCCTTTTATCCCAACACTCAGGAGGCAGAGGCAGGTGGATCTCTGAGTTCGAGGCCAGCCTGGTCTACAAAGCAAGTTCCAGGACAGGTTCCAAAAAGCTACAAGGAGAAACCCCATCTCGAGAAATAAAAAAAAGGGGGGGACTTCCAGTCTTAGGGCAGGCAAGGTTTACATACTGAGTTCTAAAGAACAGCCGACGCTGTTTTGAGAAACCCCCATCTCTACCAATTGAGCTATATTCCCATCCCTAATATTGGGAATTTTTAAATGCAAAAAGTTACCAATAATCAACAGCTTAAAAAATTAAGTACCATGAGCAACTCTGTGCCAGTCAGTTTGAAATTATTGTTTCCCAGACTGTGTCCAACCAGATAGACATAAGGAGAAAATCCAAGTAGCCTAGCCACAATAAATTTAATCCATAAGAATTACAACAGGGGTGGGCGGTGGTGGCACACGCCTCTAATCCCAGCACTCGGGAGGGGCAGATCTCTGTAAATTCAGAGCCAGCCTGGTCTACAGAGCAAGTTCCGGGACAGGTTCCAAAGCTAAAGAGAAACGCTGTCTCAAAAAACAAAACAGAACAAATTGCAACAAAAAGTGCCAACCATTGGGGCTGGAGGATCTGACTCGGCAGTTAAGAGCGCTTGCTGGCTGCTCTTCTGGAGGTCCTGAGTTCCCAGCACCCATATGGTAGCTCACCATCATCTGTAACTGTGGAATCTGAGATCTGATGCCCTCTTCTGGTGTACAAGTGTACATGCAGACGAAACACTCATATACATAAGACATATATAATAAATCTTAAAAATAAGTGTCAAATACAGATGGCCTCACAAGGGGAGAAATGGGACCCTGTAATCCCCAGTAAGAATTTAGGACAGCCATAATCATGATGATTAGGAGCCACTGGGGCTTTAAGTGGGAAAATACTGTAGTAAACAATATGTTATACTCATTTTTCCAGTGCTAAGGTTGGAACCCATCACCATGCACATATACTAGTTACACACTGTACAGTAGACTGCATTCCCAGAGCTCACCCCTGAATTTTTAAATTTATTTTTATTTTGTATACATATTGGTGTTTTACCTGCAAGTATGTATGCGGGAATCAGATCCCCTGGAACAGGAGTTACAGACAGCTCTAAGCTGTCATGTGGGTGCTGGGAATCGAACCCTGCTCCACTCAAAGAGCAGCCAGTGCTCTTAACCACTGAGTCATTTCTCCAGCCCCCAGACCTGCATTTTTGAATGCGATTTTTCTTGAGATGTATTAAGTAGGCTTCAGTGGGTCCATAGTGAACCTTAAGTCCCCTAGAAGCCTGTATCAGGCTGCAGAGCCGGAAGGAGGTTAACTGATTTAGGAGGCGAGGTCAGAGGTGTGTGACTAGAGGAGGGGCAAGCACGGAACATGGAACTTGGAGGACAGCGAGGCTGTCAATCACTCAGGATGAGACCAGACTCGTAATTGGGTAGCAGTTGCTCTTCATGGCCCTGCAAAGCTGAGAGAAGAGGTGGGATTAGGCAGAAGATGAGCCATTTTTCAGAATGTAGAGGTTGGGGATGGATAGGTGGCTCTGAAGTTAAGAGCATTTGTTCTCAAAGAAGATCCAGGTTCTGTTCCCAGCCACTACATGGCAGCTGTCTGGACCCAGAGTTCCAGGGGATCGGAAGCCCTCGTGAATGCTAACTGCACCAGCCATGCACATGGTACCCACATAAATATTTTAAAAAGAGGATATGAAAATGTCTACAGGGCATCAAGAGGGAAGGATCTTGTAGGTAGGCCATTCATAAGGGCCCAAACCCAGGAAAGGTAGCAAGAATGAAGCTTTGGCTTAGGAATCTCCCAAAAAATGATACACTCCCAATTTCAAGGCCATTTGTCCATTAAAACATGAACTCTCCGTTTCCATCTGTGAAATGCTGGTAGTTGCTCCACATCTCCCTCAAGAGACGCCTGGATAGAGGTTGAAAAAAAGGATTTCGAATTTAAAAATAATTACATATGATAGGCCAGCCAAGGGACAGGCCAAGTTTGGTAGAAGTATGGCTGCCTTGTGCCTGTCTCTTCCCAGCATCCAGAGAACGTAGGACAGTGTGGGGTTTCAGAGGTGCCACAGGCGGAGCCCGAAGAGAAAATCCAGTTACCTATCAGCCATCCATGCTCCTGGGTAAATTATGTTCATCACTGGCAATGTGAAGTTTATGTTTGCTTTCCTCTTCTCTTTGGCAGTGTGAGGGACTGACCTCGGGGTCTCATGCATGCTAGACAATGGGTCTACGTCCAACAAGTCTGCCATCAGAGGGGAATCCTGACAAAGATAAAATAGATGACCTGTTTATTAGATGTAATTTTACTATGTTAAAGTTAAAACCTTCCTTTTTTATTTAGACAGAAAAGGGAAGGTGATGTGGGATTCCCCTCTGTATGCTAAGAATGTTTTATTACCATTGGTTAATAAAGAAGCTACTTTGGCCTATGGCTGGGCAGAATAGAGCTAGACAGGAAAACTACACTGAATGCGAAGAGAAAGAAGGCAGAGTCAGGCAGATGCCATGTAGCTGCCCAAGAAGCAAGATGTGAGGTAACAAACCATGAGCCTTGTGGTAAAATATAAAATAATAGAAATGGGCCAGGCTGTGGTGGTGCACACCTTTAATCCCAGCACTTGGGAGGCAGAGGCAGATCTCTGTGAGTTCAAGGCCAGCCTGGTCTACAAGAGCTAGTTCCAGGACAGGTTCCAAAGCCACAGAGAAATCCTGTCTCGAGAAGAAGGAAAGAAAAAGAAAGAAACCAGGAACCAGAACAAATCTGCTCCAGCCAGGAAGGAAATGGCGTTAAGGTCTCCTTCTGTCTTGGTTTGGCTGAAAGTAGAGTAAAAAGACTCACGTGCAGAGAACACCAACTGTGCAAGGCAGGGGAGCCGACTTCTAGACAGGACTCAGGCTTATACGATAGGATTCAAAGCAGAGAGGCTTCTGGGAGAAAGAGGCACTTTCTCAGCTCTAGACCGCAGCTCAGGTGTCAGTCCCTGAGAATGGACGAGAGCCGGGGCATCTGTGCCACCTCTGGAGTTTACTCGGTCCCACTGTCATTATCTTCCTATCTCCCGGCCTAGTCTGGGCTCCCTGTGGTCAGCGGCTACCCTTCTTCGTGGCACATCTCGGGATCCCTAAAGCTCTGGCTTCCAGAACAAACACATGACTACTAACTTATATTGTCACTTCAGAGAAGTGACAGACGGGAACAATAATCGAGGATGAGCAGATAGCCGGGGTGAGGAGAGATTTTAGATGTGGGGAGGGGATGATGGGAGACAGAAGACATTACAGGCAGGTGTGCTGGAGACGGCCTTGGCACTAAGGGCAGCTTATCACAAGGGTGGGTTCAGGGCCAGTAGCAAAGCGAGGTGACGATTTTGCATTGACCTCTGAGTATTCCCAGCAGAGGCCAGTTCAGCTTGCCAGGAAAGACGTTTTCAGGTTCTCTCTCAGAACAAAACCACGACATTCTCCCCCCCCCCCCCCCCCGGTATGCAGGCCTGTAGTTCCAGCATTTGGGAGGCTGGAGTAGGAGGTTCTATAGGGAGAGCAGCTGCCTTTAAAAGAGAAAGGGGTTCATCCCTGACAGGATTCTTGTTTTGTTTTGAAGACAGGATCTCATTCTGTAGGTCAGGCTGGCCCTGAACTCACAACAATCCTCCTGTCTCAGCCTCCCAGGTAGTAGTATTACAAGTATGAGCCGTCAAGTCCAGCCTTACATCTTACTTTATTTATTTATTTATTTAATTAGTTGTTTGTTTGTTTGTTTGTTTGGGTTTTTTGTTTTGTTTTGATTAGATTATTTTTGAGATGGGATTTTTCTGTGTAGCCCTAGCTGTCCTGGAACTTGTTCTGTAGACCAGGCTATCCTTGAACTCACAGAGATCCACCTGCCTCTACCTCCCAAGTGCTGAGATTACAGGCATAAGCAACCATCACCCAACGCATTTATTCTTTCTTTGTATTTATCTATTTTTAACAAAATCTAAAACCAAGAACCGAAATGTTCAGCACGAACTGAGGAATGAAAGTCTCTTTGCAGGCTTCAGACTGAGAACTCGAAGGAGGGATGACAGCACAGAGGCCGTTTAGGCCAGCCCTCAGGCTCGGGACAAAAGCAGTTCGCGCAGGAGCTAGGGGTGAGGCTCAGAGATGGAACAGCAGCCGCTCTGTGTATGGTGCCTGGTGCCCTGGGTCCCCACACCACAAAAGGGAGGCAGAGAGGAGTCAAGGAGAGATGAAGGACAAGACTGAGGGGGGGGAGGGGAAGAAAGGGGGGAGGAGGGAAGCAACAGAGGGAAACAGCTTCCCTGCTAAGGACCACCACATCCACCACAGGAACGCTCAGCCGCATCTCCAGATCCTTGCTGAATTAGGACCTGCTGTGGTGGTTTGGTAAAAACATCCCCAATAGGTTCGTATATTTGAACGCCTAGTCATCAGGGAGACGCACTATTTGAGAAGGCTTAGGAGGTGTGGACTTGTTAGAGGTAGTGTGCCACTGGGGTAGACTTTGAGATTTCAAAAGCCTCTGCCAGGCCCAGTCTGTCTCTATCCCTCTCTGTCTCTGTCTCTCTCTGCCCCACCCCCAGGGTCGGCATATAGCTCTTAACTCCTTCTCCAGCACCAAAGCTGCCTGCCTGCCACCATGCTGCCTGCCTGCCACCATGCTCCCTGCAGGATGAGCACAGACTAAGCATCTGAAACCCTAAGCAGGACTGGAATCAAACGCTTTCTCTTCTAAGAGCTGCCGTGGTCGTGGTGGCCCTTCACAGTAATGGGACAGTGCCGCGCACCGTGCCCCCGTGTCTGCCTTCGGTGCGCTGGCACCCAGTTCGCGAGATTTGGGCAAGGGGCAGGAAGTTAAAATACACAAACACAGACAGACAGAAAGACAGTGACACGGGTCATCCTTGAATTCCCCAAGAATGCCCCCTTTATTGTGTTCAGGGGCAGATTATATAGAGATAGCCACGCCCCAGCCAAACCCACCAGAAACCACTCTCCTGCCGTCAGGAACTCCTGAAGGTCTCGTGCTCAGAACAGCTGTAGGCACTCAGATCAGGGGATTACAAGAAAATCAGGATCTGGGGTCTTACTGCTCCCAACAGAACAGTGACTGAGATACCTGCCAACCTGTCAAGGACTCAGAACAACTGACTCTAGATTGGGCTTTTAAATAAGGCTGTCATTCCGTACGCAGAAGAGGGAGGGCTGGCCAGGCGGGAACCGGACAGTCTTAGCACATGGAAAGAACAGGTTTCTCCCCTCCCCCCAAGTTAAGTAAGCACTGAAGCCCCTGTGGTCATCAGGAGAGGGGGCTCCTGACGCTCATGAAAGGAAAGAAGAGAACTCAAACACTTAGGAGATGGAAGGTGGACCTATGGTCCTCGGTCACCAGACCTCGGGCAGGGCTGTTTGAAAGCTCCCCTGTGCAGTGTTTAACCATTGGCACATTAGGAACCTATCAGTCCATTCAAATGCAGGGCTGTCTTGTAAAAGGAACACTGATTTCTTCAGTACAGGATCAGGAGAGTTTACTCTGCGAAAGGGACTCCAGGAAACACAGCCTTGCTCTTTAGAGAACTGAAGAAACACCTGAAAGAGAAGGTTCCCAACACCTCTGCCTCCATGCCTGCTAGGCTGCCTCTAAAACTGTGTGTGCATGTGTCTGGGCGGTGGTGGCGCACACCTTTAATCCCAGCACTGCAGAGGCAGGCGGATCTCTGTGAGTTCGAGGACAGCCTGATCTATAAGAGCTAGTTCCAGGACAGGCTCCAAAGCCCTGTGCCCCCCAGACCCCACATCTTATGTCTAATTGTTTCCTCTCTTATTTGCATCTATTACAAAATGATGCTATAACCACACAGAGCCCCTTGAGGACACACTTGAAGCAATTGCCTCACAGTGATCGCGGTCTTTCATATCGCCATCGTTTCCCTGGCCGTCTATTGCTTGGCCTCAACGTAAGTTTGGTAGTTTGAACCCTTCCTTCCTCCCCCTGAAAACATCACTTCACTTGGCCTCGGAGTAACTCATTTTCTTCCCTCAGAACACACTTCAGTACCTTCTCCCTTCTTAGAGTCTCCTCTCCCCCCAACCTCCTAAAAACTGGGTGAAGGAAGGCTCCATGATCCAATTCGTCTCTCCTCGGCCCTCACATCTTGGTGTATCTAGTCCCATAGCTTGCTTTAAAAAGCATTCACATCCAAGCCTGGTGGTGGCGGCGCACACCTTTAATCCCAGGCAGGCTGATCTCTGTGAGTTCGAGACCAGCCCAGTCTATAAAGCGAGTTCCAGGACAGAGAAATTTTGTCTCAAAAAAAAGCAAAAAAAAAAAGTGTCTACATCTATTTCCAGTGAGATAGATATATAGATAGATAGATAGATAGATAGATAGATAGATAGATAGATAGATAGATAGATAGATTTGGTGGGGAGAAACATTGCTAGGGAGTAAAGTCAGGATCAGGCACCTGCTAAGCCTGGTCACTAAGTTCAGCCCTTAGCTCTCCTGCTTCCCTATGCTCTTCACTTGCACAACCTCCTAATTGCCATTCACACCATCAAAACATCTGCCCTGAATAAATGTTTAATATTCTTCCTAGCAAACCACTCTTAACTTCCCTATTTCTCCAGCTCAAGTACACAGTGAAGGGAGCAGGCAAAAGCACCTTGGCCTGAGAATGCCATTTTGACTTCAGACTCCATTTTACCTGCAAGGTAAAATAAAGTTCAGGCTCCCAAGCCCTAGAGGAGCTGAGAACTTTCCAGTAACCGACCCACCTCCTCCCTAAACCGTAGAAATGGTCTTTATGCTTCTTTAGTTCTCTAGAAACATGGAACAACAGAAGGGACAAATGAATCTGATTGGTTGGACTGAAAAGCTTGTGTTGTATGTTGGTGGACAATGATGGAACACACAATTGATTCCTGATTGGTGGAAATTGTTTCTTTTTTAACTTTATTTGTATTTATTTATTTAGTATACAGTGTTCTGTCTACATGTGTGCCTGCAGGCCAGAAGAGGGCACCAGATCTCATTATGGATGGGTGTGAGCCATCATGTGGTTGCTGAGTATTGAACTCAGAACCTCTGGAAAAAGCAGTCAGTGCTCTTAAGCGCTCCAGCCTCCATTGGTGGAAACTGTAACTTGGCAACAAATGTTTGTGATTTTTGTGCTGGTAAACCCTCCTTCTGCCCCTGCTCAGGGCTATCAGGAGAAACAAGGCTCCCCAGTCCTTGTCCTGCAGCTCTGATCCATCAGTGACCCCTTACGTGGTAAATTATGAAAATCTTTGGAAACCGTAAGTGTTGTCTTTCTCCTTGTGGTGCATAACGGGCTAGGTGTAACAACAGAAATTCTGTCTAATTATTCAGGCCAAGAATATTGTGATTGGCCAGAAGTCTTCTATAGAAAAAAAAAACAGAATAAACTAACAAACAAACAAAAAACTGTTTTCAAATATATCCAGAATTTAATCAGATGCGGAAAGCAGAACAAAAGGATAATTAGGACAGCCTGGTCTACAGAGCAAGTTCCAGTCCAGCCAACACTACATAGTGAGACCTTGACTTCATATATGTGTGTGTGTGTGTGTGTGTGTGTGTATGACAGACACACACATACATACATATTGACTGATTGATTGATTGATTGATTGATTGATACATACATACATAATCTTTAGCCCAGAGGTAATGATGCACGCCTTTAATCCCAGTGTTCGGGAGGCAGAGGCAGGTGGATCTCTGTGAGGAAGGAAAGGAAACAAAGCAAAAGAAAAAAGATTACCTTTGATGGGGCTTATTGTTGTAGTTTCTTACCATAATGTAAGGGCCAAGAAATAACGGGAGGATTTGGCCAGGTGAAAGTCATGGACAACATTCACAAAGCTGCTGTCAGTGGAGTGAGAGGTCCGGCTGAGCAGCTTCCTGACTGGCTCCACTCTGTAGGGACTCCTACAAACTCCTCCTCAATCTCCAATAGCTCGCCCCGAAAATCCCCGTTCGGAGCCTCAACATTTTGTTGCTCCTTCCACTCGAACCACCCTTCCTTCAGATAGTCACGTGTTCCTCTTTCTCAAGAATTATGTAAAATGAGCTTCTGATATATTAAGCTATTTTAAACAGTACCCCCAGCCCCGATCTCCCTACTGCTTTTCGCTATTTTCCTTGTCTGTGTCACTATCTGAATGTGTCCGTTTACTGGACTTCTCTCCACTCACAAAAGTTCTATGAACAGAGGGCTTTGTTGCGACCCCACTGCCACATCCACCAAGAGCGCCTGACCTCAGTGGGAATTCGGTAAACATCTGTTCGATAACCAGTCTCGGACTGGAACTCCAAAGGCTCCCACCAAGAACGCGAGCGCACGCTCAACTTCAGGCTTTGCGCTCTAGAGATCCCGCGAGTCTCAGCGCCTCCTAACCGAACGCCCATGTCTTAGGAGACATACGGTAGGGCTTCCCGCCCGGGTTCAACCCTCACACAAATACCGGGAAGGAGGGGCGGAGGGTTGTGTCATCCTTCCGCGCCGGCCTGCCCCGCGACGCGCCGGCGGCTGGCGCAGCCCTTCGCTCGCCCGGCCTCCCCCTCCCTGGTTCCGCGCTCGGGTTCCGCCATGGAATCCAACAAGGATGAAGCCGAGCGCTGTATCAGCATCGCCCTCAAGGCCATCCAGAGCAACCAGCCCGAACGGGCGCTGCGCTTCCTGGAGAAGGCGCAGCGGCTGTACCCGACGCCGCGAGCCAGCGGTAAGTGAGAGGCGCCGCAGGGACCGAGAGGGACATTAGCACGGATGGGGGGAACACGGGAACGGACCGACGGGAGCAGTTGGCGGAGGGGGGGGAGGGGTGGCGAGGCGCGGCTACGCCTGCGCACTGGTGCGCGCGGGCGCTGCTGGGATTCGTAGTTCTGCGGTCTCGAGCCTCTGTGGGCCGCTGGACCCCTGGAGACCTCCGAAGGCCTGGCTCTCAAGTCTCTCCAGTGCTTGTGGAACCCTTTGGAATATGAGGTTTCTGGAAAGGAGACGCGCTGGGAGACCAGGCGAAGTGAACTCACGTGAAAGGGAAAGCGAACTACTTTTCCCAGGGGGCTGTTCGATGGCTCAGGGCCAGTGGCCGGCCTGGGAAATATTATAGTTCAGGAAAATAAACATAACTATTCTAAGGGAGAATGGGTTCTAGACAGGGAGGGAATTCCTAGAAAGGCACCTTCGGATCTTCATTCGCGCGAATCAGAGAACCCTTCGCGAAATAAGCCACTCCACCTCGGAGTACCTCCTGCGGTCTCTTGAACGCCGAGTTTCGGGGTGGATGGATTGTTGAAGATCCCAGGGTCAACCGCTCCATCCCACCTTCGTCCCCAGCAGACATGGGTGGTGGGTCATATGGACTGCTACGGCTGCTAAGTACCAGGCAGCTCAGTAGCCGAGGGCTGAGATCTCTCAAACCAAGGAGGGAATAGTGAGCTTGTCTCTGCTACCGGTCGCCTCACTTTACCTGGTAGTCTCATTATTATAATTAGTAGTAGTAGTGGTAGCATTATTATTTTGGTTTTTCGAGACAGAGTTTCTCTGTGTAACAGCTCTGACTGTCCTAGAGCACGCTTTGTAGACCAGGCTGGCCTCGAACTTAAAGAAATACGCCTCCCTCTGCCTCCCCAGCGCTGGTATTAAATTAAAGGTGTGGGCCACCACCGCCCGGCTATCCCTTCTTTTTTTGTGTCTGTAATCTAAGTAATACCATCCTGAAAGGAGAAAAGACGCACAGGGTTTGTGCCAGTGGACTTAGTAAATTGACGTAGTAGGCCTTCAGAATTAAGAGACCCGCGACTCCTCAAGGCTACTGCCAAGTGACATTTCTGAACTCATTTGCTTATCTGCAAGGGAGTTGGAGCAGATAATGCAGATAACAAGAACTTTTCAGGGTAGAAGGTCCTTCCCTATTGTGTTTTCACTGATCTTGTCAGGAAGACAGAGCCACTATCCGGATCACTCTGTAGGTGAGAAATATCTCAGCAATAAGGGACTCCTGATAGGACTCAGCTACAATACCCCATAGAGACCCCATAGGTGTTTAATAGGATGAAGAGCGGCAGCCTGCCCCTCACCTTCCCTGCCCACGTTTGGAAATGGAGAAACAGGAGTGCTGGCAGGCGAAGCAGCCAGATTTCTGAACTTTCCTCCCTCCTGACTCTGCAGGTTGATCTTTGGCCTGTTTGCCTCCTCTAGGAGAGGGTTTCAGTCTGTATTTTCCAGGACTGCTCCCCTTTGGGAGAGTTCCCTCTTTTTAAATGGGGAACACGGGTGTGTGTGTGGGGGGGAGCAGATTGTCAGCATTCCAGCTGATTGCTGCTGGGGCTAAGGGGCAGTTAAGAAAGCTGATGAAACAGGACCGGAAGGGCATGGCAGAAGCCACCTGTGCTAGTTCAGGAACTTGGACAGGGTGTCCTTCCGGGGCTTGCTGTTCTCGTGTGTTTTCACTCATTCTTGTGGAGATCAGAAATAACTTATTGAAGTCAAAGTCCGTTGTGTCCTTCCATCTTGTGGGTCCCAGGGATCGAACTCGGTTAGGTGGACTTGGCAGTGAGCGCCTTCACCGGCTAAGCCGTCTCGCAGGCCCACCTGTTGGATATTTGTTACATCTTTGCTGGACAGAATGCGTGCCTCGTGTGCATAAACTAATAAAAGCCTTGCACTGAACTGACTAGGATATAAGGCTAGTTTGGGCCTGGGCAAGGGAAATGTTGGTTAAAAAAATATTAGGTGATTGTCTACATTTAGTGTTTTGGATAGTTCATTCCAAGTGTTTATTCAATGCAACAGGTTATGACCGGTATGGTGGCCCATGCCTGTGATCTCAGAGCTCAGGAGGCTTAGGCAAGAGAATTGCTGCAAGTTTGAGGTCAACTGGACTATATAGTAAGACCTTGTCTTTAAGGGAAAAAAAAAGTATGTGATATTGAGAATCTACTTTGTTTGGCCTGCAAAGTTCACTCCTTAATGCCAGGTGGTTCAGCAGGATTGGCAAGATCCGAAAGGAGCAAACTTCCAGAGGAAAAAAGATTGCAGGGCTGGTGATAACAGTGATTTAACAGAAAAATAGCCAGGGTTGTTTAGATGCTGAGGACTCAGGGTAGTTATGAAAAGTCCACTCCCTACCACCTGTGAGTTCACAGCCTTGGGGGTTGGGAGGGTATGGAGAATAATCTCCCAACCATTATATCATAAGGTGTTGCGAGCTGTAATGAGGGCACATAAATAATGTTATCTCACAGAGGGAAGGGCTGCAGGCTGTAGGAAATGAGGCCACAATCATAGCTGCGCGTGTGGCACAAGCCTTTAATCCTAGCACTCGGGAGACAGAGGCAGGCGGATCTGAGTTCGAGGCCAGCCTGGTCTCAATAGTAAATTCCAGGACAGCCAGGGCTACACAGAAAAACCCTGTCTTGAAGGAGAAAGAAAGAAATCAGGCAACATTCAAACATTATTTTGTTGGGAGGAGCGGGAAAGACATCCTGGGAGAAGACCTGGAGGCCGGAAGTTTGAAAAGGTTTGGGCAGGGATTGTGTGTAGGGAGGTTTAGAGGCAAGTGAAATGGGAATTTATATAGAGGGTCCAATTTAGGAAATGGAATGGGGCCAGACTGGGGCTCCTTTCCTGCTAGACCAAGGGTTTTCCCTCTGTTCTGTATAGAGGGAGCTAGAGAGGTTTGCTTCGTCAGGAGAGGCAGCCGAGCCCCTCGTACCTCTGTGTACACTTGGAAGCTAGAGTTCCAGGCATAACAAAGCCAGCCTGGGCTAGGAGAGACCAAAAAGGGCGGAAAGGCTACTGTTCTTAAAAAAGCATGAGGTCAGGTATGATGGTGCATGCCTATATCCCAGCAGTTCATTCAGAGATGAAGACAGTAGATTGTTTGAGGCCAGCCTGGACTGTGTCATATTGAGACTCTGTCTCAAAAAAAAAAAAAAAAAAAAAAAACCTGAGCTAGAAAAGGGGAAGGAGAGAGAGAGAATGAGACAGCCTAAAGCCTAAAAGATTGATGAGAAGGCTGTTGTCCCCAAATAGGTTAGGACATGATGACGTAAGGAGGAATGCAAAGATGAAGCGCCATCCTGTGATAATGGTGGGATACGATGGATGGACGCTGGAGAATTTTTTTTAAATATTTATTTATTACATATACAATATTCAGTCTGTGTGTGTGTGTGTCTGCAGGCCAGAAGAGGGCACCAAACCTCATTACAGATGGTTGTGAGCCACCATGTGGTTGCTGGGAATTGAACTCATGACCTTTGAAAGAGCAGGCAATGCTCTTAACCACTGAGCCATCTCTCCAACCCGACACTGGGGAATTGAGGTCAACTTTTGTGATCCCGAAAGGCCCAAGCCAAAAAGAGTAGATGGGAAGAGGTGGGCGGAATGGGAAGTGCAGGTGAAACATTCTTGGGGAGCCACCAGTCCCGAGCCCAGGAGGAAGCACCAGGTTCAGTTTGGAAGACTGTTGTCACCAGTTTGCTGACTCTCTTTGGAAATGGGCACAGCTGAGGTCACCTGGGAAAGCGGGGCACATGGAGACGTCATTGCCTGGCGGACAACCAAGCATCACACCTGCCCTTAGCCAGTGCAAGTTAGCTGGAGCCGCAGCAGAGTAGTCCCGGGAGATGACAGAGGCAGTAGCCGGGGAGACGTGGAGTTGTCGGGAAAGGGACGGGTCGAAGACTAGAAGGGAAAGGATGGAGGGCCAAAGTCAAGGCGCCGATCTCCGGGAGGTAAAGGGCAGGTGAAGGGAGGGGTCAGCTAAGGGGCTCAAACAAGAGTTGAAGACCCTCCTGTGTTTGCTTTCACCATGGAAAGGAGAAGAGGGGGCTTGCAACTCCCGCTGTGGAGGCAGGACAGTGAGACACCACAACTGGACAACCGCACTGTGGGGCAGGAACAGGACTGCTGGGAGGCCACAGCAGAAGCGATGCAGTCATCGTCTTTTTCTGGGCGTTTCATTTTTTAAGAAGGTCTCATTGAAAAGGCTGTCCTGGAACTCACTTTGTAGACCAGGCTGACCTGAAACTGAAAGAAATCTGGCTGCCTCTGCCTCCCAGGTGCTAGGATTAAAGGCGTGCAGCACCGTGTCCAACTTTTTTACTGGGATGTTCTACCCATCATCTGTTGACCTGTTGGTCACTGGCCTCACCTGATATTAGTGAAGTGGGTGAAAGAATGGGGCCTGGTGGGGACATGGTGGCACAGATCTGTCATCACAGCCCTGGGAGGCCCACAGGAGACAGAGGGGCTTTCATTCCAGGTCAGCCTGGACTACACAGTGAGACTCTGTCTCAAAGAAAATGGAAGATAGCACATTTTGCAGGAACGTCTTGAGAATATAATTAGGACTCAGTTTCCCTAGGAGAATCTAAGTTTCCAAACTCAGTCTCCAAAGGGAGAGTTGGGTGGATTAGGTACCTACGGCTCATGTTGCCCAAGCTTCTATGAAGTGACTCACTGTGGGGGCTGCACAGAGTCAAAGGCCACCCTGGCAAGGCCATGGGAGAGGAGGGGAAGCTTGATCACCAAGGGATTTGGGCCTTTAGAGTCAGTGGGAGGGAGAACTCTAACACCAGTGAGATGCAGAGTAGAATTGTCCGTTTAGGTCAGTCCCCCTGTGTGATTCCCTGGTCCTTCCCTTCTCTGAATTTTATTGAATTTCATCTGCTCCTCCAAGCATCCAGGGACAAGGGTCAAGTCTCTACTGAGGAATTAGCTACAGTGGCATGTGCAGGCATGTGCTCTCTGCTGAATGTCAGCAGCCCCAGGCTTTGTCCCCAGACTGAGCTCTTTCCTTGACTCACATTGAGCACCACAGGCACTCAGCTACTTGCCCAACAATAAAAGTGACAGGAGCAAGTCTGTGACAATTGCTAGCCACATGCTAAGCCCTGTCCACCTTCTCACACAGCTTATAGGAGGGAAATGTCTAGAGAAGCTGTGTTGATTTATCCAAGTCTCCGCCTAGTGTGAGGAAGGGCAGGAGGTCTTGGCAGCTGTAAATCTTCCACTAGTTCCTCAGTTACCCTATGGCTTTTTCTTTTCATTTCTTTTCTTTCTTTTTTTTAATGGTTTTTTTGAGAGAGGGTTTCTCTGTGGCTTTGGAGCCAGTCCTGGAACTAGCTCTTGTAGACCAGGCTGGCCTCCAACTCACAGAGATCCACCTGCCTCTGCCTCCCAAGTGTTGGGATTAAAGGTGTGTGCCACCACCACCCGGCCCCTGTGGCCTTTTCTTACTGATTTCCTGCCTTTCTGTTTGGGGTTTTGCTTTTGAGTCAGGGTCTTTCTATGTAGCCCTGGCTGTCCTGGAACTTGCTTTTTAGGCCAGACTAGACTCAAACTCACAAAGATCTGCCTGCTTCTGTCTCCCAAGTGCTAGGATTAAAGGTTTGAGCCACCATACAGGGCTGTTTGTTTGATTGGTCTTTACTCCTCTCCCCCTTTTTTTGTTGAAGTAACAGCATCCCACTGTGGTGCCCAGGCTGGTATCAATCCCCTGGACTTTAGCAGTCTTCATGCCTCCCATCCCAAGTACCAGACCATGGTTCGTACCTCTGTGGTTCACTGGTGCCCCAGGCCCACCCATTCCTCCGTGGTTCACTGGTACCCCAGGCCCACACAGAACTAAGGTTAGCACACAGCTGGCCTGTTACCTAACTCTTTTGTGTCATTGCACATTGTCTACCAGCCAGTGTATCACAGGGGATGCACTGATGAGTCAGGATGAGACTATCTCATGCTGCAGACCTTCAGACCAGTGGCGAGACCAGCTTGCCAGCAACCAGAAGTCTTGCGTTTTCAACTCACTCTGGGAACTTTCTGAGTGATCCCGAGTGTATCCCCACTCCCTTTTGATTGTGCAGTGAAGGGCAGTGAGAGCGGCTGACCAATGGAGCTGCCTAGAGAGCCTCAGAGTCCTTGATGAGGAGTACTTATGCAGCTGTTGGTTGGATTGCTAGTGAGATTGTCCCTGGGACATGCACGGCTGGCTGAGCCTGGACCACAGACAACTTCCAGAGAGATCAAAGCAGGCACCACTGTGGTTCAAACCCACAGGGAGCCAGCTCCTCCCGCTGCCTTCAGGACCAGCCCTGTTTTATCTGTTGGTTTCTTGCTTTGCCTGCATCATGCCTGGTGTCTCGTGGCCTGAGCCACCTAAGCCACCTCTGGCCCCAACCCACAGCTTTCCTCCCCTCCCAACCAGCTGCTCCTCTGGCCATTGGTCACGCAGGTTGGGATATTTTGACCCTGATCCCTTGCCAGTCTCCAGACTACATGCGTCTGTTAGCTTATTTCCTCCTGATGCCGTCACTCTGAGGAAACCGAGCTGCCAGTAAGTGTCCCGGATCAGCCAGGGTCATACTCCTATGCTGGTAAGGGGCAGAGTTGCACATTGAATCTGGCCTCTATGAACATAACATCCGGAGTGCCTCCCTCCAGAGACACAGCTGGGGATAGCCACAGAGTTAACAAGTGGGGACCTGTGCACCTCTGCCACAGCACCTTCTCCCTGAGGGGAGTGGTAGTGGGTGGTGCCACCTCCCTTCTGAGGCTGCTGTGATGATTAAGTGAGCTAATTTTTATAGGCCACGTGGTGGTGCCGGCCTCACACACACTGAACACTCAGTGACAGTTAACAGAAATGGCCATTGCATGTCAGCTGTGTTGGCACATACATGTGATCTCAGTATTTGGGAGGGTCATAATTTTGGGGGCCAACCTCGACTATGTAGCATGATGTTATCTCCAAAGCAGGAAAGAAGAAAGATGGTTGCTGCTAATCTTGTTTGAGACAGTGTCCTACCCTGTGGCCCAAACTCTCTATGTGGCCTAGGCTAATCTCCAATTCAAAATCCCCCTGCTTCAGCATCCAGGAACTAGGATTATGGACATGTGGTGGTAGTACACACCTTTAATCCCAGCACTTGGACTGCAAAAGTAGGCAGATCTCTGAGTTCAAGGCCAGCCTGATCTACCACCAAGTTCCAAGACAGTTAGGGCTACACAGAGGAAACCCTGTCTCAAAAACCCCGCGGGGTGTGTATGTGTGTGTGGCTGGGATTACAAGTGTGCACCACTATGCCCAGCTCCTAATGCTTCTCCATGTACTGCCTCGAGGTCAGTCAAAGCCTACATTCCCTTTGTGCCATAATCTCTGCTTTCAGCTCCTCTGTTTGAATTGCCCAATCCCAGTGAGATGGAGCAGGTTTTCTGCACTAAGACAGCCGTGGCTGGGGGCAGTGGTCCTCCAGAGCCAGCCTTGGGTATGACCGAGATATATAGCGGAGGAAGGTGTCTGGCTCTTGGTGCCATGCTGTCACTCCTGAGACCAGGAAGAACTCTGGTCTGAGTTGTGCCATCGTTTTTCCCTGGCCCAAGGTATCGTGGGTCCCAACAAGGATCTCAGTACATATTTTCCCAGGAGCCTCTCGAGAGTTTTGGGATTCTAGCCAAGACACTGTAACCTCCAATGACTTGGCATTTTCTAGGGTTTGGAGATGCTAAGTCAGAAGGAACCAAAAGCTTAGATTTGAATCACCATGATCCCATTTTAGGGTGACATCTCATATAGACCCCACTGAAGTAGATTTGACGTGATTTGACATGGCCAGCTGTTTAAAAAGTATAACCATAGGGCTGGAGAGGTGACTCAGCAGTTAAGAACATTGGCTGCTCTTGGGGAAGACCCAGGTTCAATTCCTAGCACCACATGGTGGCTCACAGCTGTCTATAACACCAGTCCCAGGGGATCTGTGGGCACCAGAAATGCACATGGTACACAGACATATGTGCAGGCAAAGCACCTGTCCACCTGAAAGCAAATAAATATGTCTAAGCAGTAATAATTGGGACTTGGTGGCACACAACTGTAATCCCAGCACTCAGGAAGTGGAAGCAGGAAGTTTATCCTCAGCTGCATCGAGAGTTGGATGGTCGTCTGGCCTACATTAGACCCTGCCTAGATAAATAAATAAAATATAACAGTAGGGCCAAGGGACTAGCTACATGGTAGAACATTTACCTATCATGATCTGTAGTCAAGATGTTTCTCTCCCTCCCGCCAGTTCCCAAATAACCATTTAGAGACTTACTATTACTTATAAATGCTTGATCAATAGCTCGGGCTTATTACTAACTAGTTTTTACATTTTAAGTTAACCCGTATTTCTTATTTATGTTCTGCTATGTGATGGTACCTTTATTAGCATGGCATGTTCATCTCCTGCTCCCTCTGCGGCTGACTGGACTCCAGACTCCACCCTTCTTTCCAGCATTCTGTTTGGCTTTTCTGCCTAATTTTCTCCTGTTCAGCTACTGGCCAGTCAGCTTGTTTATTAATCAATCATAGAGATATATATTCACACAGTGTACAGAAGGGTAATTCCACAGCGGCAGTGGTCCATATCCTAGTTCCCATCCCTAGTACCACAAAGAGACCCGACTATAGAAATGAGCACACGGGAATTTTCCTGAGTCTCCAGCTCTGAACTCATAGGACAGGTTTACTTCCCCCATTCCTCATCACTCTAAGCAAAGGCTCCAGAAATTAACCTTCCCAACCAGTCCCGCCCGCAGAAGGCTGTGCCCTCTCCCACCCAGCAGAGGATGTCTGTTGAACATACTGCTTTGGACTTAAAGACTCTGAAGGGTCAGACTGGAGAGCAGGCTCAACACTTAAGAGCACTGGCTGAGTAAACCTTTAATCCCAGCATGCAGGAGGCAGAGGCAGGCAGATCTCTAAGAGTCCAAGGCTAGGCTGGTCTACAAAGCAAGGACCCAGGTTTGATCTCGAGCACCCACATGGCTCACAACGTTCTGCAACTCCAGTCTCAGGGGTCTTGATGCCCCCTTCTGTCCTCTCTAGACTCCAGGCGTGCATGTGCTGCACAGGCATCCGTGCAAGCAAAGCATCAATACACAGTAAAAGATGAGACTTAGAGAGAGGGGGGGAGGGAGGGAGGGAGGGAGGGAGGGGAAGGGAGAGAGAGAGAGAGAGAGAGAGAGAGAGAGAGAGAGAGAGAGAGAGAGAGAGAGAGAGAGAGAGAGAGCGAGCGCTGGGGTGTTGCTCTATGGCAGGGTGCTTGCTCAGCATGCCTGAGGCCTGTGTTTGGTCAGAGAATAGAGGTGATTGGTAATGGATCCATGGGAGGTAGCTCAGGCTGTCAGTCTCTTGGAAGGCAGAAGTGGAGTATCCAGATATTCAAGATTGTCCTTAGCTGTGTAGGAAGTTCAAGGCCAGCCTGGGCTACAAAATGTCCAAAAAATAAAATCACCTGTGTCCTAGAATTCTACCCTTAGAGGATAGGCACTAAGTCTGCAAAGTGCTGGCCACAGAAGAATGAAGACCGAAACTGGGTGTGGTGGCGCGCGTCTTGAACCCCAGCACTCGGGGGGGGGGGGGCAGAGGCAGGCAGATCTCTGTAAAGTTGAGGCTAGCCTGGTCTACAGAGAGAGTCCCAGGACAGCCAGGGCTACACAGAGAAACCCTGTCTTGGAAAAAAAGAAAGAAAAAAAAGAAGGAAGGAGGGAGGGAGGGAGGGAGGGAGAGAGGGAGGGAGGGAGGGAAGGAGGAAGGGAGGAAAGGAAAAAAAAAGAATGAGAACCTGAATCCAGGCCCCCAACAACTAACCAAGCCCAGGCTGGGTTGTACTCTCCTGTCACCCCAGCACAGGAGGATGGGGTGGGATGAGGTCCTCTGGCCAACCAGTTAGCCAAGTCAGAAAGCCCCAGGTTCAGTGAGAAACCCTATCTCAAAAATGGTATGGAGAGGAACTGCGGAAGGTATCCCTGGGTGACCTCGGCCCATACACAAAGGGTTAAGATGGTGAATTTTCTATTTTACCATAATAACGGAAAAACTACTGTTTTCAGTTAAAAGGAATTACTACTATTAAATCTAAACTAGGAATATTGAACAGCTTATAATTCTGATGCCCTGTGTAAATAAGCAAACATTTGGACTAGGAAACAATTAACTTGGACTTAGTGTTAGCTTTGCACAAATAATATTCATTTACTATTAAAGTAGGGTTTTTTTGTTTTGTTTTGTTTTGTTGTTGGTTTGGTTTGGTTTGTTTTTTTTTCTCCAGGTAGCCCTGACTGTCCTGGAACTCTCTATAGACCAGACCAGGCTGGCCTCGAACTCATAGCGATCTGCCTCCCAAGTACTGGGATTAAAAGCATAAGCCACCACTGGCTGGCCTCAGATTTATTATTCTTTTCTTTTGTTTTGTTTTCTTTTGTTTGTTTTTCTCGACAGGGTTTTTTTGTGTAACAGCCCTGGCTGACCTGGGACTCTCTGTAGACCAGGCTGGCCTCGAACTCACAAAGATCCGCCTGCCTCTGCCTCCCGAGTACTGGGATTAAAGCTGTGCACCACCACTGCCCGGCACTATTAAAGCATTTTAAAGAACCACATAAAAGAGGAAACACATTAGGAAGTTCCCTAGAGAGTGTGATGCAGTGCAGAGAGAGGGAAGGGCATGTAGATCCCAGTTCCAGCAGAAAAACAATTCCTAAAAGAACAAAAAGCCTAGTAAAACAAACAAGCACATTGAAAGAAATACCAGGGTGGCATCAAGTTGGCACAGCAGCACTTGGGAAGCTGAGGCAGGAGGGTGGTGAAATTTGAGACCAGCCTGGACTACATAGCAAGATCCTGTCTAAAAACAAGCAACAACAAAACAGTAAAAGTGACTGAATTCTAGATTAAATACTTCTGGGTTCATTAGTCAATCTTGAATGTTCTTTAATTTAACTTTTTTATTTATTTGTTTGTTTCAGACAGGGTCTTACTGTGTATCCCTAGCTGGCCTGGAACTCAGAGCATATGCTCCCATGTCCCACTGCGCTTGCTCTCCTCTCCCTCCTCTCTGGCTGTCTGTCTGTCTCTCACTCATTCTTTCTGTGTGTGTATGGGATTTGCATGCGGAAATGAGAGGCCAGTCTGCAGGAGTTGGTCCTCCTCCCTTCTGGGCTCTGGGGATCCAGTTCAGGTCCTTAGGGTTGGCTGCGGGCTCATCTTCCTGCTGAGCCAATCTCACCCAGGCATCTTGTTATAGGGTGTGAATGTGGGGTTTCTTTGGATTGATGTTTGTTTTAGTGGAGTCTTACTGCGGGCCTGGCGGGCCTAGAATTCACCACGTTCACCAGCCTAGCCTTAAACTCAGGGAGACCCCCTTACTACCCCTTCCTTTGCCTCAGAGTGTTGGAATTAAAGGTGTACACCACCACACCCGCTCCTCTTTTTTTGTTGGTTTTTGTTATTTGTTTGTTTGTTTAACTTATTGAGAAAGAAAATAAATGCATATGTAAGCAAAATATCTGAAAATAAGGAAGGCGATTACTTCATTTATATGAATCACATGGACCTGTTAATAAATTTAATATTGCAAATATTTTAAAATCTATAATATTCCTATTCTGGAGATCCGGGGCCCCTTAAAGAACTGGTCTACGTCAGGAGAGCAGTGGTTTGCTGGAAGGGTGGTGAGTGGGATGGAGGGAGGGGTCGGGCTCAACAGGACAGACCTGCCAAGTGACCCCTCAGTGGCTTCTTTTTCCTTCACAGATCTGATCGAGTCCCTCAATCAGAAGGCACAGTCTGCCGGTGATCAACCCCAACCCACAGACACATCCCACACCACCCACAGAAAGGCAGGCGGGACCGAAACCCCCTCAGCCAATGGCGAGGCCGGAGGAGGAGAGAGCACCAAGGGCTACACCTCAGAGCAAGTCGCAGCTGTGAAAAGGTAGAGAGGCCATGGGCTGGGGGACTGGGGAGGGTCAGGGAAGCCTTCCTCCCTTCATCCTGTGACCTGGAAGAGTGTTGGGAGATGGAGGAGGTCTGGCTTCATTTCCTACATGGTGGGAGCCAGGACCTCACCACGCACCCACACCACAGCCGCTGACAGTCCAGACTGGAGACATTGCTGACCGATGCGTTCCTCTGCCCTTGGCCACCAGCCCTAGGCCTCCCACAGTTCTGTTTGCCACACAAAGACATCGCCATCTTGCTCTCCAGATTCTACCCCCACCCCCAACCCCAACAAAGGCCTTTTTAGAGCAGAGCCTGTGGGCAGGAGGCAAAGGCAAAGCTATGCCACCAAGGCGGGCAGCCCTGCAGAGTGACGCTCTCCTGGGCCTGACACACCAGCCAGGACCGCTCAGGACTAGGCCCTCCCGACCCTCCTCCTCCCACCAGCTAACCTCAGAAACCTTCTGAGGTCAAGTTCACACCTTCTGGCAGGCAAGCTGAGTGTGAGTAAGTGTGACCAAGTAGTTTGTCCAATCCAGGCAGTTGAACCATGTGTTTCCACCAGCTGCAGCTAACAGAAGCAGACTCCTAGAGAATGCCAATGAGGGTGGGCCCCCCCAAAGACCCAGGGAGGAGGCATGTTGCAAAAAAAGCAGCATTTCCTCAGGGTCCTGTGCTTGGGATGAGCAGACGCCTGCCATTGCTGTCAGCACGCGTCTGCCCTTGGCTGATGGACACTCATGGTCCTTCCAAAGCAGCTTCCAGCAAGGGAGCCACTGGAGGCAATGGATGCTCACCTGGCCAAAGACAGCAGCTCCCCCTGTCAAGTCCTAAGTGTATTTATGGTGTTTCCAGCAGGCCCTGACCAGTTCCCCACGCCAAAGAACTCCCTGTGTCTCCCTTGCCCCTCGAGTCAGACAGCTGACCCGTCTCTGGTCCCCCACACCTGCCCTGAGCTGTGTGCCACACACTGCCTGTTTCCACACCTCACCTCAGGCTCCCTGTCACGCTCTTCCCCCTATTCTAGGGTCAAGCAGTGTAAAGATTACTATGAGATCCTAGGGGTGAGCAGAAGTGCCTCAGACGAGGACCTGAAGAAGGCCTACCGCAAACTGGCCCTCAAGTTCCATCCAGACAAGAACCATGCGCCTGGTGCCACCGAAGCCTTCAAAGGTAAGCCAGCCCTGGGGTATTTGGGGTTTTGCTTGTTTGTCTTTCTAGGTAGATTGGGCTGGGCTGGCACTCGCAGCAATCCCTCTGCCTCAGCCTCCGAAGTGCTGGGATTAAAGGTGTATACCACCATGCCCAAGCATTCTGGTGTTTTTATCTCCTGTCTGATAATACAGGACCAAGGCAGCTTTCCCAAGACTTGGGAGGTGGAGGGGAGAAGAAAGTAGTCTCAGGTGTGATTACAATCCCAGAACTGTTCCCTGAGAAGGTTCCAGTAGCCACATAGGCTGCAGAGTCTCACACAGTGCCAACCCTGCCTCCCCTTCATTTTCTGGGTTCCAGTGGAGGAGCCAGGAAGAATTCTGGTGGCTTCTCCAGGGTCACACTGCACCGGGGGCAGGAGCAGAGTTCTGGTGGTTTCTCCAGGGTCACAGTGCACCGGGGGCAGGGGCAGAGTTCTGGTGGCTTCTCCAGAGTCACACTGTACTGGGGGCAGGAGCAGAATTCTGACCCACACTTCTAGCAGCAGCTTCCCTGTCCTGAGGTGCAGGGCACCCCGTAATGGAGGACTTTTTCAGGACACTTGTCCGTGTCACTTCCCACAACGTATCCCGGCCTGCGCTGGGGACAGAGCATCTTCTGACCCCAGAGCCCATTGGTCTTTGGAATGGGTGTGCCACCTCTGTCCAAAGCCATCAACCATCCTTTATGCACCTGGAGTTTCATCTTTGCCCCTCCCTGGCACACATGTGCACTGCCTCCATGCCTCCTTGCCAGCCCCGTGTTGCAAGGGCCTTGCATTTTCTTGGTCCCTGGGTACTGTCCCCTTCGGGGAATAGTGTGGTGACTGAGCCTTGTTGTGTAGGACTGGGTCAGAGCTGTAGTAGAGTAGGAAGCCTGCGACAGTGAATCTGCCTTATCAGATGGGAAAGGAGGATTCCGTCCTCCCGCGCAGGGCTGCAAGCTCCAAAACGGGTCTGTAGCCCACTGCTGTGAGTTGGGCGAGCGGAGGGGAAGCAGGCTCTGGGAGGCGCTGACCTTCTGCCCTGGGAGCGCTGGCAGGGAGGCCCCAGTGCCAAGCAGAAAACAGCAGCTGGGGCCTGGGCCTTGGGGAGAGCAGATTCGTCCTGGCCACATTACCAGAAAGCAGAGAGTTGTCCCTTCCCAGCAGTGCCTGCTGCTCCTCTGTTTACAACAAAGGGCCTCATGTCTGCTATTTTGGGTCACACTCTGACTTCAGGATTGTATTACCCTGTCTCGGGCACCCCACAGGTGAGAGTGTGCAGCGCGAAAGTACTTGAGCTAGACACACCTGAAACAGGTGTGTAGGTCATGCCTACAACCCCAACACAGAGGCAAAAGAATAAAGAGTTGGGGGCAACCTGGGCTACTTAACAAGTTCCTGGACAATTCTGGCAGTCTAGATGATGTAGTAGGAACCCTGAATGAACGAACGAATGAATGAATGAATGAATGAATGAATGATAAAGGGAGCTTGAGTGTTAGTGCTCCTCACAGCCCAGACTACAGACTTGCTTAGGGGTGCACCTGATCACCTGCTCCCCAATGCTTGCTCAATGGTCTGGTTGTCTCTGACCCTAAGTGTCGTCCCCCCTGCCCTGTCCCCATCCCCAGGAACTAAAGGAAGCAAGTTCTTGGTTATATCGGGGCTCCACCCATACCCAGCCGTCTAAGGCCTGCTCTTTTCACCCCTTCCAGCCATCGGCACAGCATATGCCGTACTCAGCAACCCAGAGAAAAGGAAACAGTACGACCAGTTTGGTGACGACAAGAGCCAGGCTGCTCGGCACGGCCACGGCCACGGGGACTTCCACCGAGGCTTTGAAGCCGACATCTCCCCTGAAGACCTCTTTAATATGTTCTTTGGTGGTGGCTTTCCTTCCAGTAAGTCCACAAGCCGCTAGCTCGCGCTGGGGGTGACGGTAGCGATAGCCCCTGACTCAGGACTTCCACCTTGCAGGTAATGTCCATGTCTACAGCAATGGCCGAATGCGATACACCTACCAGCAGAGGCAGGACCGCAGGGAGAACCAGGGTGATGTGAGTGACCCACCAGGGGGGTAGCCCTAAAGAAGGGACTCTTCATCCTCTTAATATACTCCCAAGCCAAGGAGCCATCTTTCGGCCTTCCCAGTGCCATTCTGCCAAGGGACACCAGAGGGAGCCACACTCCTGTTGCATAATAGCTTGGAGCAGATAGAACAGAATTTTTGTGAGTTGGTTTGTTCTTAAGGCTGAGGTAACATTTTCTGAACAAACGTCATGAGAGAACCAAAAGGCCTGCGTGGGTGCTTAGCCTTCTAGAAAGTGAGTAGAAGCTTTATAACTAGGCAGTGTTTCAGACACATTTGGCATGCCACAGATCAACACAGGCAGCTGGCTGAGACCCAAACACTGCCGTCAGCAAGTGAAGAGCGTAAAACAGAGGGACACAGGCTTGTGTGCTCTCCCCCCCATTCTCCCCCCCCCCCTCTCTCTCTCTCTCTCTCTCTCTCTCTCTCTCTCTCTCTCTTTCTTCCTTCTCCCTCTTCCTCCTCCTCTCTTTCCCCTCTCTCCTTGGACTTCCCCTGCAGTTGAAAACAACCTTGAACTCTTGATATCCCCATCTCCACCTTCCAAAACCTGGGATTAAGTCTGAGGCACCATGCCTAGCATATCTGTTTCGTTGGGGGTGGGCTTGTTTTTGGTTTGGTTGTAGTTTTGTTTTTTTGAGAGAGTCTCAGTATGTCATGTCACTTTGGCTGGCTATGTAGACTGCTTGTCTGGAACTCAGAGATCCGCCTGCCTCTGCTGAGTGTCACCATGCCCAGCTCTACTTTTGGTTGAGACAGAATTTTGCTATGTAACCATGGCTGGTCTGGGACACCAACTTTCAGCCATTCTCCTGTCTCTGCCTCCCGGGTGTTAGGATTATAGGCATGTCTTTATATCTAACATACAGAAGAGGTTTTAAAATCACGATTTTTATATAATGAATTTATTTTTAGTTGTCTTGTTTTGTTCTACAAATCAAACCCAAGGCCTTGTTCATGCTAGAAAAGCTGCTTACCACAGACTGCATCCCAACCCTTTAATTAGCTGCTTTTCTGTCGGCAGTATATTTGTGTGGTGACTGTGAAGGTCTCTCTCTCCGGCCTGCCTCCCTTCCAGCCACTTACACTCACTGGTGGTTGTTCTTGACTATCTGCACACACCATGTGCTCGCCACTGCTTGCTTTGTCTTTTTCTGGAAAAGCTGCCATGCGGGGGATCTTCTGTCCTGGGAGAGAATTATGGGAGGGAAGGGAGGGAGGGCATCACAGGTGCTGTTACGCTGGGGAGCTCTGACCGTCAGCCGTCCTTCCTCCAGGGCGGGCTAGGAGTGTTTGTCCAGCTGATGCCCATCCTCATTCTCATCCTGGTGTCAGCGCTCAGCCAGCTCATGGTATCCAGCCCACCCTACAGCCTGAGCCCGAGACCGTGAGTACACATCCCTGGGCCAGCCCAGCACCATAGGGGAACTCGGTCCCCACCAGAGCTCTACCTTCCCATCCTGATCTAGCGGGTACCCACGCATAGCAGAGAAAGCTGGCTTAGGTCGAGAAGCACACTGTCTGAGCTTAGCCCCTTAGACTTTTGAGGCTCGTGACCCCTCAGAAAACACCAAAGAAGTTCCAGGCCCCTCCTCGAGGCGACACACTGTCCTGCTTGATTTTATAAACATGACTTCCCACCATGGTCCCCACCTTTGCTGACCCTGAAAGGGCCTCTACTCTTACAGTCTGTCTGCAGCCCTAAGAAAGAACAGGGGTTTAGTTCTTCAGAGGGGGTTAGCGGCTTACATCCTGGTTCTGCGTTGAGAGCTGTGACCCCAGGTGAGTCCTGTAACCTTGGTTCCCTCATCTGTAAAATGGAAACAATAGCGTCCATCTACTGGGAGGAATTAGTGAGTAACACCTGTGAGATGGCTCGCCCGTTGGACGCGCTCAGCAGTGTCTGTTGAGTGGCTGCGTGCTCTCAACGGCCAGTGGTTAGCTTGAGTGAGTGAGCTGACCCTCAAAGGAGTCAATGCCTGTCTTTTTCTAGTGCCAGGAACAGTGGGTTCTCAGCTTCTGCGGCCGGCCGCAAGCCCTTAGCTCTGATCTCTTGGCCCTCCCACTGCCCTGCCGAGGCCCTGGCAGGCTCCCTCAGCCAGCAGGGGGCAGAGTTGGCCTCTGCTCCTTCAGCAATACAGCTTGCCTGGAGCCAGATGCAACCTTTCTCCAGCAGCTAGAGACAGATAAAGAATGCGGCATGCTAGCGCTGCCTCCCTGGAGCAGTGGCTCCTGGTGGGTGTCAAGGCTTCTCTTGCTGCCCGCCTATCCTGTGGCTACAGCTTCTTCTGACATTTTGTTCCTTTTTGGTTTCTCTTGTGGAGTTGAATATGAGCTCGCAACCCATGCTCACACACTCCATTTAGAGACAGAGACACAGCTCTGTGCTTTCATTTCAATCTGAGGCCCAAAACTCCAGGCAGGCCCTGGACATCCCTGAGCTTAGAGACAGGGAAGGCAGAATCCACACCCTTGCCAAGAGCAGCTTCCCAGACCTCTCCTCGGGGCTTCTCCCACATGCCCCAGTTCTCAGCAGAGCACTTAAAGGTGGGGGTTGCCGTGGGCTGGACTATTCATGCAGCAGAGGGCACTCCGCGTTCGCTGCAGACCTTCATTTTGGGGAGCCAGCTGTTCCTGTGGCCTGTGCGCCACCAGGCCATCACCCTTCCAGCTGCCCACTTTGTGCCTGCTGTGTTTCTGGTCAGGTCGGTGGGCCATGTCCACAAGCGAGTCACTGACCACCTGAGCGTCACGTACTATGTGGCAGACACCTTTTCCGAAGAATACACGGGCTCCAGCCTCAAAACTGTGGAACGGAATGTGGAAGATGATTATATCGCCAACCTCCGAAACAACTGCTGGAAAGAAAAGCAGCAGAGTGAGTGCACATGCATGTGCATGTGTTCATGTCTGCGCGTGTGTGCACTAATGTGTGTGTGTGTGTAAGTGTGTACCTGTGGATACTCGTCTGTGTTCTCAAGCATGGGAGGGTGGGAGTAGCAGCACTGGTGATAGCTGGAAAGGGGCAGCCAGGAACCGTGCTTGAGAATAGGAAAACCTGGCTCAAGTGCTGCCCAGCACCTGGCATTGTCCTGTGCCAGCCGTCTTACTGCCAAGACTTGAACTCCATTCCTAGGTTCCCCTGGGGCTATAAGCCCAGGGCCAATTGATGACTTCATCGAGGTCGTCATGGGTCACTGGTGCCTGTCGTAGTTGCTAGAGGTGAGTGTAAGAGACAGATTGGAAACCCTTGGCCATGCACTGATCGTGTATGTCCCTGGTCTATCTGAGACGCTAGGACTATGCCACAAGGACCATAGGTTCTCTCCTTGGCTAGCCTCCTCGTGTTCTGTGGGAGAGTGTCTCTGTCACCTCTCTTCCCAAAGGGGAGCTCAGTCTCTTCTTCTTCAGGTTCTCCCCTGCTGAGAGGCCAGCCCTGCCCCAGCTCCCGGTCCTGTCTTTCTGTTTCACCATGGGTTCAGGCAGGTGAACCCCAGGAGGTCTTGGAGCACTGACCTTGCCCCCTTTCTTTGCAGAGGAAGGTTTGCTGTATCGGGCCCGCTACTTTGGTGACACAGACATGTACCACAGAGCACAGAAGATGGGCACCCCGAGCTGCAGTCGACTGTCAGAGGTGCAGGCCTCCCTGCATGGATAGTTCTGGGCCAGCACAGCACCCAGGTCCAAGTATGAGCCAGGACTGCTTCTTTGCTGCAATCCCTGGCAGCCTTGGCCTTGGTCATGAGCAGAGGAAGCAGGGGGAGGGAGGGAGGAAACCTGGTAATGATGGCAGAGACTGTTCACATCCTGACACCTCCGGCCTCCTCCAGAGAAGGCTTTGGGCACCTTGGAAAACTGAAGCCTGTGGCAGCCCTCCAGTCACCCTGCCCAATGGACCCTGTTCTGCCTTAACCCTCCTCACGGTTCCAGGACAGGGGTACCCAAAAGGCAGAGGCCCTTGTGGTTCCTTTACCTACTCCAATGATCAAGCCAACTCAGCCCTTTCTCAAGCCTAGCTTTTATTGCCTGTGCCCATAGTACTGGGTCACTGAAAAGAGGGAAATCCATGGGAGTTAGTGGCCGTGAGCCCATCTCCCTCTCCTTCCAGGCAGGAGGAAATGGAGCAAGATGAACCAGCCCATCCGCAGGCAGGAGAGGGCTGTGGGCCCCTGACCACTCCCTCTCTGGGGGTATCTGAGGCCCTCACTCCAGTGCTCTGCACCTGGGAGCCTAGGAGCCACGAGCATCCGGCCCCACCCAGCATCTCTCCTGTGGTCTAGAAGAAGGGAACAAAAGGTCACAAGTTCAGGGTCAAAAGCAGCCACTGAGCAAGGGAGGGGTGGGGAAAAGTGAAAGTTGCTATTAAGGGGCACCCCACCCCCTCCACCCCTTCTCCGGCAAATGGGCTATGGGCTCAGTTCCCAGTGCCCCGAGTGGGTAGCCTGGCTCAAGCCCAGCAGAGTGTGGGCAGAGCCAGTTCTTTGCATAGGTGCCCTGCCTACCCCCTCCTCTGTCTGTGTCCTGACACAGAGCCAGCTGCAGACTGCTCCAAGGCCACTCGCTAGCCAATGTCCGCTCTGGGGTAGCTCATCACACCGCACAGGGCTTGGGCAGGGCCAGCTGCTCACATGTGGGGCTGAGCTGGAGGTGCCTGCTGCAGCTGCTCACCTAACTGTCTCCCTCTTTTCCCCAGACTATGAAATCCCTGGAGAATTTTTGGTGACACACACTGAGCCAAGGTGATGGACTATATATTTAAGGAAAGACATACAAGGGAAAAAAAAAAAAAGTGGAACTAGAGGCCGAACACCGCCCAGCTGCCCTCTCTCAGCAGTGACTGCAGAAAGCTCTTAGGACTGACAGAAAGAAAGAAAGCCTGCTGCAGGGCTGCTTCCTCCCCTCCCAGGCTGGCAAGAAACTCCACATCGCCGGCTCCTAGGATACAGAAACCATGGCAACGAAAGTAGAATGTAAAACTTGCAGCAAATGTCTGTGGGGAAGGACTGGGGGAGGGGACTCCCCACTGTCTCTCCTCCCCCCCCTCCCAGGAGCCAGCACCAGTCACCTTACAGGAGAAGCCAGGCAGAGGCATGGGCCAAGGAATAGAGAGGAGAGAATTCCAGAGAATGTAATTTAGAAATGCATACGTATGTATATATATCTATTTATATGTAAATAGACATATAAAGATATATATATATATATAAAGTCTTTTTTTAACTGTGCAGGGATTGGGTTAAGATGTCTAGTTGATTTCTTCCATATTTTAGAAAATGAGGTCTGTTTAAGTAAGAAGACAGCCTGGTTTTCAAAAGTTAGACAGTAGCCGTAGCCTACCGCACACGGAAAGTCAAGTCAGATGCTCTTAGCGTCAGTCACCCGTAGCCCCAGCCTGGCTTTGATGGCAGCAGTAATCGTGGTGGTATAAATCCATAGGAAACTTCCAAAGGTCACCAGGCTTAAGGTTAAGGTAGGGGGAGCAGGCTGGGGGCAGAGAAAGGTACCCCTGGAGATAGATAGGTGGTCAGTATTGGGCCATGGTAGAGACCCCAGATGGCCTACTGGTGCGAGGCCAGCTCCTCACGCTGCCTCCTCCTGGGCCAGCCTCAGGTGGACTCTCGACTCTAGTGCTCAGGAGCCCTGCAGCCAGTCCTTCTACCCATACCTCTTCCCCACCCAAGTCCCCAGGTGGGTTTGCCTTACAGGTGCCACGGCACAGCTCCACCATTGCCAACAGGTTTTCTCTAAGTTGTGCACCAAGAACTCGAGAAGGCTCTTCATCCAGGAGTTGAGCCAGGACCCAGGTGCAGCCGAGCTTGTGAAGAGGAGCCCGTTGCCTGTGGGCGCCTGTCTTTACTTCCACAGTGGACTCTACCAGACCTTTAGTCACTGGATGAAGAATCCATAACAACTAGAATGGCTTTCCCCTTCAGATGCGGAATTTTCTCAAAACAACCATTGCTGCCAGGGGCAGGAGGGAGTTGTCTACTCCCACGGTGATAATGGGCCTTTGGGAGCCGTCGTTTCTCACTTTTCCTGTGGCGGTGGATGTGGCGTTGCACCTGCCGTCTTCCAAAGCCTTACTTCCCCAAGCTGCCAGCCCAGAGGTGGCATCTGTCCCCCCAGGGTCTCTCTCTTTAATTCAACCCCTAACAAATAGGATTCTTGCTGGTAAAGGAAGTTTGGTTAGGAATGTCAAATCCGGTTTCTTTTTAAAACAAGGTCCCACCCTGCAATGAAGTGGCTACCCTGGCGCAGAGAGATGATGAGAACTGGGTGCAGACCAGAGTACCCCGCCCACAGTGGTCCTGGTGCTGTGCCTCCACCACCCCAACTGTCCGGTCTTGGTACCTGTCCCTAGAGGGGCTGAGCCATGTGCAATAAGAACATAGATCCTAAAGGATCCCCTGAGAAGCTGTATTTCTTGAATTAGAGTTCTGATATTGTACATCTATAAATATATGTTTATTATGTCATTGGCAGTGGTGGGTATGCATTGAGCAGGAGATTGGGGCATAGAGCTCCCACCAGTTGCTATGGACACCATCCAGCCTGCTCCTCAGAATCTGCCGACAAAGGATATGGAGCCCAGATGACTGTGGGGCTGAAGAACATGGTGTCCCAGGCATCAATCCTAGATGGGCACCTGCCCATCACCCCTTTACACCTTCTGTTTTTCCTGTCAGTGGACTGTGCTGGAGTCCACTCCTGATCTGGGACAGGCGGGAAATTCCCAAGTGAGTCTTGCCAGCTCTGGTCCACCATCTTCTCTCCCACAGTTTCCTCTCCCAGGGAGGTGGTAGAAGCTAACACTGAGGCAGCCTCAGGCTCCAAGGGTGAGTGAGCCGCAGATCTGCCTGGCCTCCCGGAGACAGGGCCGCCTGCCGTGAGTGGCGGGTCCAGGCCCCTCCCGCTTGCACGCCAGCCAAAGGCAGGCAGGCTGCCTGGTGGTGCCACTGCAGCCCGGAAGCTCATTGGCTGTCCCCAAGCAGGGTCACCGCAGCCTGCCCCGGCCTGCAAGCTGCCACTTGTTAGCTGCACTTGGCAGAAGGGATAGCCAGCTTCCTACCCCTCACCCTCCCTTACTAACTAAACAGCTCAGCGAGCCAGAAGGGGTGGGACACCATCCATCTGCAGCAAAAAAAAAAAAAAAAAAGAGGCTTTCAGCCGGCTGCTCCTCCCCCTGTCAGGTGGCAAGAAAAGCCCTTCTGGGCCTCAGGGACCTGCCCGCTATCTCCTAGATCCGCCCTGCTCAGGTCCGGGACAGGGGCTCGGAGAGACAAGGAACAGGCACCTGGCCTAATCTCTGCCAGACAATCACGTCACCTGGCTGACTGGGGCAGGTGTGCAGAATACCGACATTTGACACTGGTTCAGGGCCTGCTCAGAATTCCCTCTCAGGTTCCGCACAGTAAGTGGGAGTCAGCCCATTTCCCAGAACTGGAAACAGACTTGCCAGGAGGTGTCAAGGGGCTTCTGGGAATTGTGTGTTTGCCTGTTTGGAAGCCTAGCAAAATGATCATTGTGCAGACAGTCACTGGAACCAAATCACTGTGTTTGACATGTGGGTTTGGTTTGGTTTGGGTTTTATGAAATAGAGTCACTATATAGCCCTGGCTGCCATGAAACTCACTATATAGATCAGGCTGGCTTTCAATTTGCAATAGTCAGCTTCTTGCCTGTGTTTCCCTGGTGCTGGGAATTATGGGTAATGTATCTGGGGCTTCTTAGGATTTTTACTTTCTTTTTGAGACAGGTTTCATGTAGCCCTTGAACTCCTAATTCTCCTTCCTCCACCTCCAGAGTGCTAAGATTAAGGGTGATTAACCACTACTCTAGGCCAAACCCGGTCTTCAAGTGTGGTCGGTGTAAATTCAGGAACATGGACTAGGGTGAGAAGCCACGCTTGGAAAACGTGCATCAACTAGATTGAACTGCCCGGTCTAGCAGGTATCTCGCCTCAAAATGACATGGATATCCACATATCCCGCAAAGGACTATGTCTGTCAGTTGGGATCAACCCCAGAAGCAGCATATAAAACCTTTTATTAGTGTCGGTGTGGACTCCAGCTGCCTCACGCTCAAGTCTGGCTTCCTAGGCACTGGCTGGGTAACCTTGGGCATGTCACTTAACCTCCCTGGGCCTTGGCATCTTCATCTACACCGTGAGAAGGGCACAAACACCGGGCTCACGGGATAGTTGTGTGGAGCAAGAGCTGGCTCCCAGAAAGCACTTCACACCGTGTCTGGTCACAGCCAGCTCCATCCCAGCGTTATTTGTCCCGTCAACAAAGATTACCTGACACTGATGTCAAGTCCTATTCTAGACACCGAAACCACAGATGACAGGCAGGAGCACTGCTCTTGAGGAAATGGGGAAGGCCGGAGTGTGTCCGGTGAGGACAAGGCTTCTGACTGGAGCAGCTGGGATAAGAGGTGGGGAGATTCCAGCCTGAGGGAGTGTGACAGAGGCCTGAAGGTGAGGAGGGACAAGCAGGCACAGCCAGGGAAGGATATGTAGGCCAGATCCCCAGTCTGTAATTACCACACTGGCTGTACACAGTAGTCTTGGGCAGAGAGAAAACGTCACCGAGAATAAAAGCTCCTGCCTGTCCTACATGTCCTCCCACGGCATCTCAGCCATCCTTAGTGCCCTCCCTGGCTGGGCTCTGGAGGGCCCTGCATAAGGCAAAGGAGAAACCATATGGGAAATGGGGAAGTGGGATATCGTTTCCCCAAACTCCAGCCATAGGACGTTCCCGAAGGACAGGGCCCAGGCCTCCTGTCACTTCCGTAGCCAGTTGGGCAGGAAATAAAGGCCCAGGACACAGGCCTGTCAGGGGAAGGAGGCAGCTGGGTAAAGCTTACTCAGCCAGGCAACCCTGCCAAAAGCCCAAAGCTACAGTTTTGTTTATGGAAAGGAGTCTCCTTCGGTGCCACACCTCGCCCACCCTGCCCTTCCCTCCCATCTGAATTGGTCTAAACAAAGTCCCTAGGAAGGACAGGATTGGCTGTGGTAGCTCAGGCTATGGGTGAGCTGTCTTTGGGTGAGGTGCCCCAGTGGAGCTGGCACTGAGAACAAGGGTCAGACTTGGAGGTTTTGGGGTACTCAGGCTCTAGTACCTTAACCAATCGTTCTCATCTTTCTGGTGAACATGGATGAGAGATAAGTACCTGAACCAACATGGAGATGCTGAGGGCCTCAGCCCAGGCCTGACCACCCCGTCCTGATAACACCCAAATTTCCCCATGACCATATCACTCCTGGTGATGTTGTCCTGGCTCCACATAGCCTGCAAGCCCTGGCATGCACGCTGAAGCTTCTGTCGCCTTCCCTGCCTTTGTCCTGGCTCCCTCATCTGCATCTTGGCGCTGCCCCTTCAAAGGCCTGCAGCTCGCGTCCGATACCCAGATGCTGAGATGCACAGATTAAGTCTTCTGTCAGCCTTCAGCGCCCACCAGCCTCCAGCAGTGGGCTCAAGAGGCTGACTCCAGAGGTATCTGCATGGTTCCCTAGCAGCGTCTTCCTCCCCTGGAGTGACAGAGACTTGCATTGTGCACCATCCCTTCTGTGATTACACAGTGGTGGTCCCAGGCAGAAAGCTGAGGAAGGAACAAGGCTGGAAGGAAGCAGGGACCCCTGGGCACAGAGACAGCTGTCTGCATGGTATTTGTGCCTCACCACCCCTTCTGCCAGGGTCACCTGTGGGCCACTTTGCAGCCACAAACTCAGACTAAGCTGTGTCCATCTAAGGAAAAGGGCCCACTGAATGGTAGACCTCCTGGCAGCAGGGGTATTTGAAGAGATCTTTCTCCTTTTCCTACCTTCTGAGGGAAGCAGGATCCTACTGAAAATGCCCCACAATTCCTCTCCCTAAGAGAACTCAGGACCAGGAGCCAACTTGAGAATGGCAGTGGCCAGAGAGCAGCCACTGACTCCAGCACTCAGCCGGTGCCAGGCGGCACCTCCCATGTCTGGAATCAGAAACAGTCCTGTTCTTGGCCTCCCCAAGTGTTGTCCTGGCCACTAGCCTCCTGGTCACGTCTGGCACTCATTGCCACCTGCTGGCTACCAGCCCATGGCCCTGTGCTCTAATACTGACTTCCTGAACCCCAAACTCTGTTACGAGCCACAACAGAGAGCTGCCACCAATACTGCAAACACCAAGCAGGTAGCAATCATGGGTAAGGTGGTCAGCCTCCAAGGCACAGGGCCCTCCCTGAAGCCTGGGGTCCTGTCTCTGTTGGGCACCTTTGTGGAGCTGAAGCAATGTGTAAAAGTCCAGATGGATGTCAAGGTCCAGTCCCAGCAGGAACAGAAAGCACTCCTCGCTGGTACTGTTTGTAAAATGTCATCATCGTAATTACCAGCATCCTCCCGCAGCCCTTCCCATTTATCATCTCGGCTGCCAGCCTGTCAGCCACCAAGCTTGCAGGTGTTCAGGTTCCTGGGCCCAAGTCTTACTTGGGCCCTGGGGGTCCTTAGTTCAGAATCTCAAAGGCCAGGAGCCAGTCTTCAGGACCCTGAGCCCAACCTGCACCAGCTCACTGCTGAAGCAGGGTAGAATCATAACCCCCGATGATCCAATTGTCTGACCTACTTCTGCCAATATTAATAGCTCTAGAGCCTGGCGACCTGGGCTGGAACAGTCTAGGCTGAAACACAGTTCGAGGAACTGTTGACTTGGGTTTGTTCCCAGGTAGACAGCTGGGAGGTGCATGGGACCAGTTGGGATGGGGGGTATGAGTGAAGGGGAGGGAGTCCTCTGGCCTCTTACAGCTTCTGATTCTGTGTCATGAGAACCCAGGAGGATGGCCTGAAGACCAGATGTCACTCCAGGGTCGTGTTGATGTCACTGCTTGTGCCCAGGCCTCTGGGACCTTGGGTGACCTGTGCCCTGGGTTATATTGGGTCTGATCTGAGACCAGGCCTCTCCTCCTTCCCTAGCCCTGCTGCTTGACTTGGCCCAGGCTGACCAAAGCCCACATGACAAGCAGCCTTATCAGTAGGAGAACAGCTCCCCCACTTCCTTCCTCTGCCCTCCTTTCCTGCTCTGACTTTGCACCATGGCTACCTGCAGGTGCCATCACCCCAGGGACAAACCAGGAAAACCTGAGCTGGGCTAAGCGCCCAGACTATGCCTCCAGGAGAGAACCAGGCACAAGCTGCCCATCTTGGCACCCAGGGGCAGAACCCTGGAGCCCTTCTCTTGAGCTGCCAATTGTAACTCTGGAAGATACCACAGACTCTTGTTGCCTTATTGATAGATCGGTACTGGAGCTTCCCTGAGGAACTAACTCAAGGGGCTGGTGGGCCAGATGCTGAGAAAGGTTGGACGTTATAGAACCAGATTTTATCCCTAAGTAGAAGGTTCCAGAAACCCCAGAACAACAAAGACAGCATCTGTACCTTTCAGGGAAGCAACGGAT